>NC_041731.1:87857457-89147100 GCF_004115215.2 Ornithorhynchus anatinus
GTAAGCACTTTCAAAAAGCTAATCCATCAGATGAAACAGCTAGAGGAGGTATGGGAAATGAGGCAGCACCCATGGTATTTCAGGACAGAGTCTTGAACATGAAACACAAATACTATATTTTATCCGACCCAGCCTCCGTTCCAGGAGCGTCCCTGAATGACTGTAATGACTTACCTGGATGCTCCAGCGAATGCAGATTTGGGCAGGAGTTTTGCCGTACTTCCTCGCCAGCCGGACAACGTGAGGGTGAGTCAGCACCTCCCCTTTCGCCAGAGGGGAGTAGCCTTCAAAAACAATGTTTCTCTTTCGACAGTAATCCAATAGCTCTTGAGGTCTTTGGAAAGGATGATATTCAACCTGTTGAACAGACAGTCAATTTTTGAAGGATGAGAATTTCAACTTATCTACAGTATTGAAACATTGTAAGATTTAAGCGTGAGAAACAATGAAAATCAAAAAATGTTATTATTGGGATATCAGTATCAGGCTGAAGTAATAAATTCCACTTTCGTGGCACCTCCCTACTGCAGGAAAATGTGCAAGAAGCCCTATGACTTATAACTTCCTTTCCATTCCAGTGTCTCCCCCCCGCCTCCCCTTTTATAAACAAGATGGTCATTGACCTCGCTTGGTTTTGAAATGACAGTTTTACTTGAGCTCTTTGTTTTCAAGTGAAACTCCTTTGTCTTCAAATAAAATCCCTAGTTTGTCTGAGGTGCCTCTTGCACATCTGACCGAACCTCAATTGTTCCCATGCTGCAGTTACACTTTAGAATGAATCCTGAGACCTGGGTGCCTAGGGAATAACCAGGTTAAAATCAGCATGAACAAGAATGACATTCCGGATCTTCACCTTTGAACTGAAAGGGTGGGCTTCTGGAATGGGAAATCTGTCTAGAAAGAATTGTAGCTTTCGGGACTCTGTTGCCCACTCTCTTATTACTGAGGAAAGGATAATAAAGTCAAACAATGAAAACCATAAGGAACTCATCATTATGCCATATAATAATAATAATAATAATAATGATGATGGTATTTGTTAAGTGTTTACTATGTGCCAAGCACTGTTTTTAGTGCTGGGATAGATACAAGGGTATCAGGCTGTCCCACATGGGGCTCACAGTCTTAATCCCCATTTTAGAGATAAGGGAACTAAGGCACAGAGAAATTAAGTGACTTGCCCAAAGTCACACAGCTGACAAGTGATGGAGCCGGGATTAGAACCCACAACTTCTAACTCCCAAGCCCAGGCTCTTTCTACAGAGCAACACTGCTTCTCATGTTGCGAGGAATCAATCGATCAATCAATGGCATTTACTGGACACTTATTATGTATAGACCACTGTGCTAGGTACTTAAGGAGTTCAAATACAACAGAATTAGCAGACAGGTTCCCTACCCAAAACAAGCTTATAGTCTAGAGGGGATAATGGAGTGAAAAAATTCCAAAATATTCAGCTCAAAATTAAACAGGAAACTTGTCAATCTCTGTCAGAGTTGAACTTTGGAACTTCTGGATCGTGTTCAATCAGTGTACATTAAAAATCTCAAAAACTGAGTCTTGCCTCATTCTGTTTCAGGGCATCTTGGGAGGGGATAGGAAACGTCTGCTTTCTTTTCTCAACTGCTCTTCTGCCTTTTCTCTGAGCACCCTGCAGTTCTGAGATACGAGATTCTACAAGTCTCTTTTTCTACTCTCTGCCAAATATCTGATTTGGCTCTAGTCCAGCATCTAAGCAAAAAAAATGATAATGCTTTCCAAAGATTGGATCAGTATTCTGTGTTGGGGGGGGGGAGATTTTTCTGTACTAAAAGAACATCCTAGAGTGCAAATCTCCAAAAAACCAGTCACAGAGCTCCTTTTTGAGAACTATAATGCAGTAGAGTGCTCCAGGTCTGGTGGCCTATGAGATTGGTTTAATGAAGTCATTTAAATAAAAATATTCTTTCAAATAATTCTATTAGCACATAAACTGGAAAATTTCTTCTACCACAATAAGGACAATTGAACATTTCCTGTTTCACATTTCTAGTACATGTTGTCTTTTCAGACAACAATGGTGAGAAACAATAGATTGGCACTGTTCCAGAACAGGCAAAGAAATATTCTACTCCTGGAAGGTTGGGCTGAGTCAGCCTGAATAGGCAATGATCTCAATTGCTAAGAGGATAGTTGGGGAAATATCCAGGGAAGGGTAGTCACGGAGGACATGGTTCAAGCTGTAGATGCATCCAAGCCTTTGACCTTTGAGAGTACTTGACCCATGCAGGGCCCTGGTGTTTAATATCTGCATTTGCACTGACAGCTTTAGAGGTCAGGAGTGGATCTGAGCAACCTGAAAAATAGTTCCAATGTTTGCTAAGGAGAAACACAAAATGAAAAAATAATGTTCTGGCCATACCTTCCAATTCTACTCCGCCAAACAAAGTGGCGCTTTCAAATTTGTTGCGTTACTTTGCCACAGTTAGTTAAGGGCTCCCTGAATTTACCATCTAGAATATTCTAAACCTGGATTAAAAAACAACAACACTAACTCAATTCAAGAGTTTACATGAGCAGCCACACATCTACTGGACTCTAAAAACTGGGGGGAAAGCACCCACTCCCTTGTCTCCAGCCTCATCTCCCTTTAACATAGACCCCAGGAACCACTGGCTTTTTTTTAACAATGGTGGGATACATCTGAAGCAAAGGAAAGAAATACGATTTTTAGGTCAGATTCCAAGCACTGCCTAGTAATCCCCACATGAGGAGTTTAGGCCCAGCAGTGGATTTACGTCCGGCTTCCTGAGATGATTGAGGGTTGGCATTATATTGGGGGACAATGTACACTGAGGCATGTTATCCACTGAAGAATGAAGCTTTAGTTGCCCGGCTTTCATTAGCATTAATGGCAGTTAAGCCACACACACGGGGCATGAATAATATCCCTATTGCTTTCAAGAAGGGAGGAGCTTTAATTACCGAGATTATGAAGTACTAATTCATGTATGCACAGACATCAATCTCAAAATGGAACCAACCCGTCTGTCACTTTCACTCCCTTGCATCCATATATGAAAATCTAATGGCAGCCACAGGGTAGAACAAAAGGAGTAATGAGGGGGAGATGGGGAAAGGGGGAAAGAGCAGAGAAGAAAAAGAGATTATGGGAAAACTATCTCAGGCATATACCTACTCATGAACACCACTCATATATGTGCATGCATACATACACAGACACACAACTCAGTAATTCTTGCTTAATAGATGCAATCCTAACAGGATGTAATTCTATAAATTCATTTTTTAGTACTAAAACTATGATTTTAATAGCATTTATGGAGTGCTTACTATATGTCAAGCATCATATGAAGCACTGGAGTAAACCCAAGACCATCATTCCCTCATGGGGCTCATGGTCTAAGTTAGTCAAGGACAGGCACATGGAATAATAGAATAAATTACAGAGAACAAGAGAAAATTCAAAACTTGACATTCCAAATTAAGGATATTAAATTTAATCTCTAAAATGGTCCTGGGATGGGACAGTACTCATGCTCCTCATGGCTTCAAGTCAACAGTCATTGGCTACAAACAACCGCAGCCTTCCCAGTCCTCTACATGTCATTTAGGGTGTCACTACTGCGATGTTGGACCAGGGTGGGGGTGGGGGGTGGGGAAGGGATGGGCTGGGGGTACTGGAGCCATCAGGTGGGTGCCCCACAGAGTCTGGGGCTCTCAATGATTGGAGGCTCTGGCAGGAGGATCCCAAATTCTGGCTATTCCACAAGACTCCTTGCACACTCCTTGAGGGCAGGGATCATGTCTACCAATTCTATGGATATTGTACCCTCTCAAATGCTTAGTACAGTGCCCTGCACACAGTATGTGCTCAATAAATACCACTGGTTGATTGATTGATTGCTCCTGACATGGGTCAGGCTGCCCCTCAAGGTACTGGGAGTATAGCTATGTCAAGTTTCATTGTCCTTTCATATGATCAGTCAATCCTGCTCTAGGAAAGATAACGTGCAGGATGAGGGTGAGGGGCTTTCTGATTCACAGTAAGGGTACTGCACACAAACTAACACTAAGCACACTCACATTCATTTCATTTATAGTGCCAGAAAGCATCATGTAACAGTGAAACTTCCCTGAGATTGACGGCAACTGTTGTGTGACTCAGCTTCATTCATCTTTGCCATTGACAAGTTATGAGATTACTCACTCAGAAAATGGGGCAACATAAATCTAGGACTGACTAAAATAAATATGAAAGTCACTTTTAAAGAAGAAAAAGGGCACGAAAAAGTTTTGCATAGGTATGAAATGCTATCCGCCTCACATGTAAATCCGGGGAATGAATGATTCCGTTAACGCAGAGATGACACATGAAGGCTGTTTCAGAGTGGGCCCAAGAACCGTGCAGGATTTCACCATACCGTGGAAATCTCAAAGCGAGCTTTCTTCAGAGGGGCCATGTAAAAACTTCATGATTGAACTGTCTCACTGTCATTATCATCATCATCATCATCATCAATGTCATCATCAGGAGATATTTCCTGAGCATCCAAAGGATGCATGGAACTAAATACAGTGGACACTAAAGTGTTCCAAGTACCTGATTTTGTGGAAACGCTATCTTTAACGGGCAAACAACTGAAATGACTAACCCTTCGTGACCTTTCTTTTTTCTTTTTTTTTGGGGGGGTGTTAAGTGTAAGCACTATTCTAAGCACAAAGGTAGATACATGATGATCAGGTTGGGCACAGTTCTGGTTCCACATGGGGCTCTCATGTCAGAGTAGGAAGGAGTAGGATTTAATCCCCATTTTACAGATGGGGTAACTGAGGCACAGAGAAGTTAAGTGACTTGTCTGAGATCAAACAGCACACAAGGGGAAGAGCTGGTATTAGAACCGAGGTGCCCTGACTCCGAGGCCTTGTGCTCTTTCCACTAGGCCACTCTGCTTCCCAGACTAGGCCTCTGTCCCTATTTTGACATCATTTCTACAGCTATTTGTTTCATCAAAGGGTTAAAGGAAAACTAAGTATTGAATACATAAAAGTTGGGAGCTATCCTGATGGGTTGGTCCATTTGTTCTGGAATACCAAAAATAATGGAGCAGAACTGGATGATACATGCCAGATCAGGGCCAGGAAAGTGATCAGGAATATCTGATAAGATCGAGGAAGGTACAAAGTTAGGCTCCACACTGATAATGAGAGATTTCTATCGTTTTCCAACAGGCAGACTGGTAACTCACCAGGAAGAGAAGGAAAAGATACTTTGGAGGCTCAGGGGAGAATTTGCTCTAAAGCTTCTGGAACAGATGGCATCCTGGATTAAAGGGTAAGCAATGGACAGTAGCCCACTGGGGCAACTACACTTTAGGGCTCCTGCTCCACAAGGGGGGTTCTGGGGGAATAGTAGTCTGCCTGAGCTCAAACCCATGGAACTCCAACACTACAACTAACCTTTGCTTCGTTGTGTGGGGTAGTAACTGGCTGACATCTTGAGCTGGACAGCCTGGCTTGTCCTCCTCTGTCAGACCCCAACAAAAGGCTGAGAAGTGCACTTATTCCCACTGGATCTGTACCAGGGATTTCAGTGTTTTCTCCAAGGGGCACTTTACTTGCACCTGCCCCAGCCCAGTGTCTGTCGCCCCTTCTAGACTGTAAGCTCCTCGTGGGCAGGTAATGTGTCTACCACCCCGGTAGTAGTGTACTCTCCCAGACACTTAGTACAGTGATGATGATGATGGTGATGGCATTTGTTAAGCACTTACTATGTGTCAAGAACTGTTCTAAGTACTGGGGCAGATACAAACTACTAAAGTTGAAGACCCAGTCCTTGTCTCACATGGGGCTCATAGTCCTAATCCTCATTTTACAAATGAGGTAACTGAGGCACGGTGACTTGCCCAAGGTCAGACAGCAGATGAGTGGTTAGCTGGAATTAAAACCCAGGTCCTTCTGACTCCCAGGTTTGTACTCTGTCCACTGGGCCATGGTGCTTCCCTAAAGTGTTCTGTACACAGTAAGTCTCCATAAATACCACGGATTGATTGACTGATTGATTCCTAATCCTAGGGGCAAGGGATGATCTTACCCAATCAGATCACCTGCCTAGCTCACTCTAATCTCTATGGTTTATATCTCCCACCTTCCTGAAAGACCTCTTCCCCAATTCAACCCAACACTCAAAATGAAATATTGGTCTTCATGATGTGGCAGCTCTTGCCAATCCACCAAACAATAAATTGCATTTTCTGAGTACCAATGAAAACAGAGCACTATATTTGGGAGAGCATAACAGAATTACAAGACACCCTCCCTACCCTCAGGGAGCTTATATTCTGGTGAGAAAGACAGACATAAACAGTATACGGGTAGAAGAAAAGGAAAAATGGCTATAGCTATACAGATGAAAAAGTACTTAAATAGCAGAGTATGTCACAGAGTATGTACGAAGTGTTATGGCTGGGTGTGAGTGTATATGTGCATAATTAGTGCCAGAGTTCTGAGGTAGTAGTCGTGGGATATGACCTAGGGAGAAGAAAATATAATCGGGGAAAACCTGGAGGAAATATGATGTCAGAAGGGCTTTGGAGGTGGGGAAATCTGTGGTGTGGCAGACTTGAAAAAGAGGAAGTTTAAAGAAGGACAAAAGACCTGAGGCAGAGTTCAGAAGCAGGAAAGAAGACAACAGGGCACAGAAAGTAAATTGATTTGAAATGAAGAGTGTGAGCTGGGGGGTAGTAGGATAAGAGAATGAATGTGAGAGGGTGTACCTATCAAGCAACAGTCAAGTGTTTCTGCTTGTTGCAGCAAGGAGTGAGTTACCACTGTAGATTTTTGAGGGGTGGGAAGACATGTACAGGATAACTTTTAAAAAAACGATCCAGGAATCAGGCATGGAGTAAGTTGGGAGAGACTGGAAGCAGGGAGACCAGTGAGGAGTCTGATGCAGGTGTCAAGCTAAGATATCACAAATGCCTGAACCTGGGTGGTGGCCATTTGGATGGAAAAGAAGATCAAGGAAATGAAGAGGAAAGATCAGAAGGATTTAGTGATAGGCTGACTATAAGAGTTGGAAGATAGCGAGGTGCCAAGAATAATGTCAAGGTTGCTGGATTCAGCAAGAGGAAGGATTGTGGTGACAAAAGTTAAGGAAAGTTAGGTAGAGGAGAGGATTTGGGAGGGAAGACAAGAAGACCAGTTTTACTCATAATGAGTTTAAGGTGCTGGTGAGACATCCATCTGAAGATGTCCTGGAGGCAAAAGGAAGTGCACAGTTAGCGAAGTAATGGCAGTGAGCAATAAAAGGTTTCTTATACTTCATCAAAAACAGGAAGATTTCTAGGGCATCAGTGGACTTACTGGATGATCTCAGTGCAAAATGTGCACTTATTGAAGAAAACAAAATAGCTACAGCGATTAAGCTTGGCATTTCTCAAACAAGATATGAAGTTCCCACATCTACATCACTTTTTCCACAGCAAACAGGTCAGAGTGACTGGATCGAATTATAGGAACTACACAGGATGTGTTTGACCTAACTGATAAACTAGTTGCACACAGTAAGTATTCAATAAACATGCTAACAGAAATAAATCACCAAGGCTGGATGACATTAAAAATTACCATAATTATCACCATCATCATCACTAGTATTCTTTGAGAATGGACAATGTGCAGAAATCATGTTTTGAAGGAATCAATCAGTTACTCAGTAGTACTTATTGAGTGTTGACTGGCTGCAGAGCACTGTACTAAGGGCTGGGAGTGTATAATACAGTAGAGTAGGAAGACATGATCCCTGCATACAAGGAGCTTACATTCTAAAGGAGGAAGCAGACATTAAAATAAACTACAGATGGGTATGAACATAAGTCCTGTGGGGCTGAGGGTGATGAAGTCCTCACCCTGTGGGCAGTCCTCAAGTACAGGGTTCTGCACCCAGTAAACAATAAATACCATTGATTGATTGCTTAAAGTGTTCAAACCCAAGTGTACAAGGTAATGCAGAAGGGCAGCCTTAGACAAGAAAGTTGTAGAACTACTATTCATTCATTCAATAGTATTTATTGAGCGCTTACTATGTGCAGAGCACTGTACTAAGCGCTTGGAATGAACAAGTCGGCAACAGATAGAGACAGTCCCTGCCGTTTGACGGGCTTACAGTCTAATCGGGGGAGACGGACAGACAAGAACAATGGCAATAAATAGAGTCAAGGGGAAGAACATCTCGTAAAAACAATGGCAACTAAATAGAATCAAGGCGATGTACATTTCATTAACAAAATAAATAGGGTAGTTGAGCAGATGGATACAGTGCTGAGGGGATGGGAAGGGAGAGGGGGAGGAGCAGAGGGAAATGGGGGGAAAAGAGGGTTAAGCTGCGGAGAGGTGAAGGGGAGGCGGTAGAGGGAGTAGAGGGAGAAGGGGAGCTCAGTCTGGGAAGGCCTCTTGGAGGAGGTGAGTTTTAAGTAGGGTTTTGAAGAGGGGAAGAGAATCAGTTTGGCGGAGGTGAGGAGGGAGGGCATTCCAGGACCGCGGGAGGATGTGGCCCAGGGGTCGACGGCGGGATAGGAGAGACCGAGGGACGGTGAGGAGGTGGGCGGCAGAGGAGCGGAACGTGCAGGGTGGGCAGTAGAAAGAGAGAAGGGAGGAGAGGTAGGAAGGGGCAAGGTCATGTAGAGCCTTGAAGCCTCGAGTGAGGAGTTTTTGTTTGGAGCTTAACTACTAGCCAGAGCACAACCTATCATCACAAATGGCCATGGTATTACAGGGCTGGTACCATGTGATCTCAATTAATCTAAATTAAAAGGACATCTATGGTGACCCGTGTTCTCATCACTCTCACCATTGATCTCTTGTTCATGCTCTCCTTGCTGCTGGAACTTCCTCCCCCTTCATAACCAACAGAGCATTGCTCTTCTTTTCTTCAAAGCCCATCTAAAATCACATTCCCCCAATCCATCAGTGAATCAGTGATACTACTGAACACTTATTGTGTGTAGAGCACTGTACTAAGTGCTTGGGAGAGTACGGTATACCAGAATTGGGAGATACATTCCTTGCCCACAAGGAGCTTTTGGTCTAGAGGGGGAGACAAGCATTAAAATAAATTATAGATATGTGCATAAGTGCTGTGGGTCTGAGAGTAGAGTGAATATGAAATGCTTAAAGTGTTCTCCTTCCAGTTTGGACTGTGAGTCCTATATGGGACATGGACTGTATCTGACCTGATTATCTTGTATCCTCTGCAGCCCTTAGAATAGTACCTGGCACACAGTAAGCACTTGCGTACCACAATTATTATTAATGATTATTACTGACAATCTAATAATGCCAAAAGCCAGATCATGCAGTGTGAATGGAAAGAGATTCTAGGGGAAGTGCATGAAGGTAACTTTTACCCATGCCTGTTTATCCATTCCAGGAAGGAGAGGATGGGACACGCCTCACATCACCAAGGCACTGGAGTTTTCATCTAGGGCAAGAGTTACTGCCACCTGTACTAGATGTGGGCTGGGACCAAATGTTATCTCTACTGATTCCTCCTACATCTCCACACTTCCTTCTCACTGCACCCTAAACATCTGCCGGCTGCCTTGCTGATCGGACACCTGAAATCATGGGGGCAAGTGAACACAAGAAACTGGTTCAAAGCAAGCCATCCAAATGCCTTCATTTTGTGCAAGTTTCTGCACAGGCGGTGTTCAATTAATGCTGTTAATGGTGATGTTCTATTAATAATATATTCCTTCCCAGAAACAGTCTCTTATGAAAAACATAAGCATGCCACACACAGAAAGAGCCAAACATGTTTACAAAGGAATCGAACAGCTTCTCACCTGGTTGACATGTGGTGTTACATCACAATCTTCCTTTAGTTGCTCCAGATGATTAATAAGGAAGTTACTTACACCAATGGACCGGCATATACCTAAGCAAAGAGGAATGACATTGTAGGTGGTTGCTGCACTTCCTTCAGAAAAGGAAAAACATGGTCGATGACTTCTAATTGCGCTGACAAAGGTAAACACGACTGGACTGATCGATATCTTTGAAACAGAATACTGCGCAGAACCCAGAAAAAGATTCTACTTGACAATGTTATCAGAGGGCACAGGTTTTTGTCAGAGACATGCTTGGAAAGAGTTTTATAACCTAAACACAGCGGGGATCCCCAGTGTATAAAACTCCAAGCTAAATTCTGGGAAAGGCTAGCATAGTGTAAGCAGAAAACAATCAGGCTTCATCAAAATGAAAAGAAGGAAATGGTGTTCTCAATAGTTTGCCAAAACTAAAGAAAAGTGGAACATTTGCAGAAGGCTGCTCGGGGGTGAGTAATGCAGTTCAAGGACACAAATCCAAAGTTACTGCCCTTGGCTTAGAGTTTAAGATAGGTTATTATGAAGGCCAAGACATCACATCACATCCCCCTCTAGACTATAAGCTTGTTGTGGACAGGGAACGTATCTATCTAGCTTTGTTATATTGTTATATTGTACTCATTTATTCAATAGTATTTATTGAATGCTTACTATGTACACATCACTGTACTAAGTGCTTGGAATGTACAATTTGGCAACAGAGACAATCCCTGCCCGAGCACTTAGTACAGTGCTCTGCACACAGTAAGCACTCAATAAATACAATTGATTGATTGATCTATCACATCCAATGACATTTATAAACTGGGAGATGTTGCAGCCAGCAAAAGCCAGGCAAGTAAAGAGTAGTAAATGAACTATCCAGTAATGGTGATGGAATTTCAGGCTCCTTTCCGTGTGTGTTTGCAGTACTTCCCCTTTGCAAAAATACATAAAGTGTGAACATATGTCTGTGTCATACTGGGTTGGTGTCCTTGCAGATGTTTCTTCTTCTGATACATGGGTGAAAGGATGGCTCAGAAAAGTTCAAAAATAAAAAATAAAAGAGAGGTCTAGGGAGGGAGTGGGGGAAGAGTTCTGTTTCCTATGAAGTTTGACCTTTCCACAATCTTCTTTGTTCTACAAAACTTTACACTTCTGATTTTAGACATGTCTTGGGGAAGGGCTAGCAATCTGGCATAAAAGCAAACACTAATAACCACCTGAGGTCACTTGCAAATCCAACAGAAAGGTAAAATACAGTTAGTGCATTAGCTGACTGCACAAATATTTGTCTAAATATTTTGACAATCAGATTTCATTTTTCTTCCTCCAAAAATGAACAGTGAAATATAACATAGCACAATAAAGTGACTTAAGTTCCTTTAAACATACAGACTCTTAGAATATAAGCATATGGAGCAGAACAGTGGCAGCACATTTTCAAAACAAATTCTGTGAGAAATTGAAAAAAAGCTAACCCTTGCCATACATTCCAAAGACAGTTTTGACCTAAACTAGTAATTCAAAATCTTGTGAATTGGAGAAATCTTCACACACACAAAAAATCAAAATTAGCATGTTTCTTGGCAGGCTCAATCAAGGAACAAATGAGAGAAACTGAATTCTCACGCTTAGAGGTGATATTTCCTTATTAGTGGGATGGGCAGGAGAGAACTTGCCTGCTTCCAAACAAGCTGTACCTTTTTCGTGGCTAGAAGACTTCCACCTACAATGCTACTGAGCCAGAACTACTCATAAGCACTGTTTGCTTTGTGCATGAAGGAAGAAAAGGAAAGAGAAAGCTTCTGTGATCTCACTGCAAAATATATCATTATTCAGCTTCTCAGAGGGGGCATTAAAGTAATTCTTCAAAGGTTTCTATTCCATGCACATATGTGACAGCTACTGATGTTAATAGAGTCCACATACCCATTTAAGAAGCAACATAGCCTTTCTGGGGATTAAAACTACCAAAAATGTCTAAGTGGAAATTTATGGTACACTCAGATTCCTTTTTGTTTTTACATTTTTGTCCTACATTTTTGTCAGTTACAAAATACCTGAATTACCTCCATGATAGCTGGAACATCTAGAGAAAAAAAGAGGTAAATAAATCAAGCTGGGTTTTGAGGGTATAATTTGGAAAACAAAATGCGGTACCATCGTTACATCTTAATTTTATTAAAGAACAGATTTGTACTCTTCTGGTTACAAATCTCTTTTCCACATTTCAGTGAAGCACTCATTCCATACTGTTGCTACAAGTAACTGAAAAAAAACTGTATAATTAAAGTGCTGCCATAAAGCTATAGATCCCAATGACCTAAAACTTTCCATCCTGATGTTGAGTATGCAGAAAACACAATATATGACCCTACCAAATCTTATTTTATATTTTTCCCAGAAGTATTTACCCCTCAAAGTCATAAGCAAATCAAGACAATCTAGTTCTCCTTCAGAGAAATGATCATCTGCTCCATATGTATGAAATTAATTAGGTTATAACCCAAACCACACTAATTTGCATAATTTGTATTTAATCTGCCAGAAGGGGTCAAACTAGTTGCGAATCTCTGCTGCCAGATAATATTATTGAGTCAGCAACCATAAATCATTATGCCACAGAACCTGAGAAACACTTGCCGTTTTGACACAAAGGAAACACCAAAATATAAGAATCCTATTATCAGGTAAGAAAAACTCATTTATAAAATCCTTTTCAATTGGGCATTGCAAACTTTTGTTTTAAACACACATGGTATAGAAATTAAGAGATTTTAAAACTAAAACTACTCAGGACTCCAGGCACACACTCCAAAGGGGCACATTCCTCCAGACTGTAAGCTTGTTGTGGGCAGGAAATATGCCTGTTTATGTTACATTGTACACCTCCAAGAGCTTAGTAAAGTGCTTTGTACACCCGAAGCACTCAATAAAAATGACTGAATGAACGATCAATCTCATCTACCAACATGTCTACCAACTCTTACATTTTAGTCTTCCAAGGGTTTAGTACAGTGCTCTGCACACAGTAAGCACTCAATAAATTTGATTGATTGACTGACAGCCCCAAGAGTTTTCTGAGCCGAATCCCCTGACTTGCCTATTCCAAATCCCTGACAAATCCTGAGAATTTCTAATCAGGGCTGAAAAGTCCCCAAATGGTGGCTTTCTGACCTGTTAGCTTTTCTGTCCCACCCCAATAATCATCATCCTCCCCCACCTCACACAAAGCCCTTTTCACCACAACACTCAAAATAAAAAATTGGCACCTTCGCCCTGGATCTTAATATCTTTACAGTTAGTTGGGCTGTTATGTTTAAAATGTTTACCAAAACAAAGCTTTTCTTTCAGATTATCCCTCTCTCTGGGGAGAGCAAACCATTTTCCCATGCCTCAGTGAAGGCATTTTTTCAATAGCGAACTTTAAAAAAATTGGGCCAGCCTATTAGCAAAGGATCCAAGTTCAGAATAGATTCGGGTTCTTGTATTCTAAGTTGCAGGAGCGCATTCACATCAAGGAGAGTTTTTGGAATGGAACAAGAGGAGAAAGAAAACCTGCTGCACAAAAACATCCAGAGGGAGAGTGGCCCACCATTCTGCCAAATTTCCCCAGGCACAATAGCAGTTCGGCAAAAAGTGCTTCAACAAATGCCAGAATGGCCACCACTGAGTGAGAATAGGCTCTACTAGAATTCACTAACCTTGGACCATTCTGGGTTTGGGCACCTTCCCCCACCCAAGACCTCAGAAACTGGTTGGTTCCAGTGCAGTCAGTCGTAATTTGTGTGTGTGTGCGGGTGAAGGGGAGGACAGAGGAGGGAGAGCAGGGCTCTATATTGCAAAAGACCGTAGCTGGAGAATGGTTTGGAAAGGTGGCATCATCACTGATGGCATGTATTGAGCTCTTACTATGTGCAGAGCACAGTACTCAGCGCATGGGAGGAGGTCAGTACAACAGAGTTGGTAGACAGGTTAACTGCCCACAATGAGTTTATAGTATGGAGGATAAGGGAGGAAGCCTGTCCAGTCCTTGGCAGGTATCACACAGTCAATCAATCATATTTATTGAGCACTTACTGTGTGCAGAGCACTGTACTAAGCATTTGGAAGAGTATGAAATAACAACATAAACGAGTTGGTAGACACATTCCCTGGTCCCAATCTGGGCCAATCACTGGAGACTTCAGGGGTCAGCTTCAGCTCTAGAATGGTCTGTTCGGTTCTCCTAGTTCCAAATGAAATCTTAGTTTGTCTCTGGTAGATCTAAACTTGAAAAGATACAGGGACCAGCCAGGCAACTGGGGAAGGATGGAAGGGATGGAGGGAAAAGAGGCAGGAGAAATGGTGGGCAAGGACTAGCTCATCTTGCTCAAAGTGACTTGCCCAAAGTCACACAGCTGACAGGTGGAAGAGCCAGGATTAGAACCCATGACTCCTGACTCCTAAGCCTGTGCTCTTTCCACTGAGCCACACTGCTTCTCTGCCATATGGATCTGTTTCCTTAGGAATAAGATGCAAGGGGTTGAATCTGGGAATAAGTAGGTGATCTTACCGGTTGAGAGTAAAACAGTAGCACTGTATCTTACAGAAAATCAACACGTATAAATGTGATAGAACCACAGCTATATTTATCGTTGCCTAAAATGTTAAGGATAGTCTGGTTCAAAATGATTCACTAATTGATTGATTGATTCAATACCAATACACTGATAATTTGTTTCAACAAAAGATGGGTTCACAACCATTGTAAACCACCCATGCAACTCTTCAGAGGCTATAACTTCTTAAAAATATTGCAAAAATTTTATTTTTCAATTGAATCATTGTAAATCTGGTATGGTCAGGGATTGTCTCTCTTAATTGCTGAACTGTACTTTCCAAGCACTTAGTACAGTGCTGTACACTGTAAGCACTCAATAAATATGACTGAATAAATGAATGAATAAAATATTCCTGAATAATGAAAAAGAAACCTTGAACAGTAATTACATCTGTATGAGGCCTATATTACAGCCACTAATCTTACTGCCAATTTTCTCCTGCCACTGCTGTCCCTGTTTTCTTTTCAATGAAAGAAAAGTATTCCCCAGTGGACTGTGGAAAACACAAGAAGACTACAATTATAAAATTAGTTGTATTGAATTAGATACGTAATTGCAGTTGGTAGTAATTCTGGCTTTAATTCATTTTATTAGGTGCATATAGCATCCTGGGAGCTGCTCTTAAGTAGGATGAGTTAGGTTATTTCTGTGACTTGGTAGTCACCCAAACGTATCTTTCAGGATCACGTGTACATCTAATCTTCTAACTGGCTGAGTACATGAATGAAATTTAGTGATTAGTGGGTTAGCAAATAGGCTGTGAATGAAAAGGATATACACATCTCACTACTGCACAGTTAATTAGACCCATCTCCTGACTGTTGATCTTGCTTGGGACTTTAATTCCACTAAGGACATTTCAAGATACACAGAGTCAGGGACATAGAATAAAGTTGCCTGAAACTAACCTTTTAATTTCATTGGTAAAAATGCTTTTCTCCATACTCAGCACTTTGCCCAAATCCAGTTCATCTTCCCTCCCAGTTGTCTCAGCAATCTGACACTATCTTTCCATTACCACAAACAAAACCATAGCTAAACACTGGTTTTCTCCTAGGTCAACTGCAATTTCTGATTTTCTAGGTCATTATAAAAGAGCAGCCCTAATTGTCTTCCTCCTTTTCTATTCTGACCCACTCACTCGTTCTATGCTTCCTCTTTTCACTGGGGGCTAGGGATCGATAGGTCTTTGAACACATGCTTCTGTTGATGTTTCAATGGCAGCATGGGGATCAATAAACGGTATTTCTCAATCGTTTACTGTGTGCAGAACAGTGAGCTGAGCGCTGGCACAAGGTCCAATACAATGGAGTTGGTATCCGCGATCCTTGTCCACAAGAAGCTCATAGTTTAGAGGGCTCTTTGCAGTGCAGCTCCATTCCTCATTTGCTTTTAGCTTATCAGATAGCCCATCTCCTGTACAGATAGCCGGGATTAGAAGCCATGACCTTCTGACTCCCAGGGCTGTGCTCTATCCACTAAGCCATGCTGCTTCTCAAATTTGTCTACAAATATTTCTATCTTCACCTCTATTTCATCTCTCTCTTGTCCCGTTGACTCCATCACAATGCATAGTCTTTGTTCCCATCTATTGAATGCTGGAAACTAAGATCACCTTAAGGTTTGGGGGATCAATGCGGTCTAGCAAACCAGGCCTGACTCTGGGACTCAAAAAGCCTGGGTTCTATTGTTCTAGTCTTCACCTGAGCTTCAGTATGGAAGACAGGTAAGTATCCCGAATAATCTTAATAGCTACTGGCAACATATTACTTCTTTTTTGTCCTTTTCAATGTCCTGCTTCACTGTGCTTGCCTGACCATTTACACAGTGTAAACTCAGGATGAAAAAAATGGTTTATTTAAATGTATAATCAAAGAAAAGGGAAGGGGTAGCAGTTCTAGTATTCAAATTCCCTTAAATTTGGGCAGTTTCTTAGGTTTAAGTGGTAGCTTTTTTGAAAGACACAGGTTGGCCAGTCCATTCTAAAGCAGCTCAATCTAAAATGGGAGAAATCTGTTGAGCTACAAGACATCTTAAATGTGAGCAACAACCTGCTAACATCATCTGGAACTCCCTGTCAGAACGACAATTCCATGCTTAGGTGCTCATTAAAGATGCTGCTTTCTACTAGAAGCAAGCGATGAAAGAAAGAGCAAAAAAGAGCATTGCTGCCACCTCTTGCTCATTTTCCCAGAATCTGAGACAATGCTCTGGATCAGACGTATGGTTCGCCTTTCCTAAGGCTGACACAGATTATCTGATTCATGCTTTTAGCACTACAACCCTTAATGTGGACAGGCAGCTCTGCTGATACCAATGAAGCTGGGATAGCTACAATAGTTCCATTTGTCAGGGACAAGTATGTGCTTGGACAGTGTATTTGCCTTCACCCCTTATATTGTTGCTTCTCAGCCTCTAGTATTTTACTAGAGAAGTCTTCTTTCAGTTTCTATTGGCTTGGTTTCATTAGTACAGTGTTCTGCACACAGTAAGCGCTCAATAAATACGACTGAATGAACGAATGAGAGAACATTGCTTCTGTCCCTCTATCCAGTTAAGGCACTCCTTCAACCTCATCCCCCACCCAGCATTTATGTACATCTCCTTATACTCAGTTCTTCCTCTACCTCTGTTTTATTTTAACGTCTGTCTCCCCTGTTGGACTGTAAGCTCACTGTGGGCAAGGATCATGGCTGCAGACTGTATTGTACCCACTAAATGATTGGTTCTCTACATTATTCTTTTGTTATTTTGAATTTGCTTTCATAGATGAGGGAGGAGTCTATGAGTCTTGACATATTTTAAAATCACATAAAATGTTTAATTTTAATTTTGGGATGATACATTTGAATCCTATTCACTCTGTAGTTTCTATCTTATAGCCTCAAAAGATATTTGATTTCCAGTCTATAAAGGTGGGAGATCTTTTAAGATCATATGTTTATTCCTCATGCTCCACATCACTGTCAAGTGCAAGGATTTATAGAAACTATGTTAGAAAAAGAAAAGTAGAGAAGATATAAAAAAAAATTGGCTGGGAGACATGATATTTAATGTACACATGTTGCTCTACCTATGTCTCTCAATTTCTCTCAGTTTTTCTCTCTCTGAATCAATTAGTGGCAATAATTGAGCACTTACTGGGTGCAGAACACTGTAGTAAATACTTGGGAGAGTAATAATAATAATAATGAAGGTATTTGTTAAGTGCTTACTATGTGCCAAGCACTATTCTAAGTGCTAAGAAAGATACAAAGTAATCAGGTTGTCCCATGTGGGGCTTTCAGTCTTAATCCCCATTTTACAGATGAAGTAACTGAGGCACAGAGAAGTTTAGTGACTTGCCCAAAGTCAAACAGCTGACAAGTCGCAGAGCCAGGATTAGAGCCCATGACCTCTGACTTCCAAGCCCATGGTCTTTCAATTAAGCCACGCTGCTTAATTGGTAGACACATTCCCTGCTCACACTGACGATGTGGTCTACATCATGAGCCCCATATGGGATAGGGACTGTGTCCAACTTGATTTGCTTGTACCCACCCTAGCACTTGGTACAGTGCCTGGCACGTAGTAAGAGTTTAACAAACACCATCATTATTATTTTTGTTATCATTATTATTGTCTACAGCCTTCAGTGTGAATCACTGACATTCCCTGACTGTTTGCATCTGATTTCCCTGTGGCTTTCCAGAAATCAATAGCTGAATGCAGGCACAACCTACCTAGCACCATTATTCATTCATTTATTACTAATATTTTTTGGCATTGCTTTCCCTCTGTTTTTTGCTGTGGGGGAAGATGTAACCACTGCCAAACACACAAGCCTGTTGTGCTGGAAACTCATTGAATATGTTCTGCCAGTCAGCTGATTTTCAGGACAAAATCTGTTTCCCTTTTATCAGCTTTGTTACCCTTTTCCATCTCCTTTTATCCTTCCAACCTTCCAGAGTTTATCATTAACCACATTCCCTGTCATCTGCAGAGCAGGGTATATTCCAGGATCTATGCCCACCTACACAGTCTAAATAGAAACATCCTCTTGAATACCTAGAAAAGGATTCCTATGGGTTTTAATTATATAATAACAATGATAATAATAAAATAAAAATAGTAGTATTTATTAGGCACTTACTGTGTGCCAGGCACTGTACTAAGCACTGGGGTAGATACAAGGTAATCGGATGGGCACAGTCCCTGTCCCCCATGGGGCGTCTAATCTTAATCTCCATTTTACAGATAAAATAACTGGGGCACAGAGAAGTTAAGTGACTTGCCCAAGGTCACACAGTAAGCAATTGCCTATTATTATCTAGGTCCTTCTAACTCCCAGGCCCAAGCTCTATCCACTAGGCCATGCTGCTGCACAGTGCTTTACACATAGTAAGCGCTTAGCAAATACTATAATTATTATTCAACAATGGCGACTAAAGCAGACAAGACCACAGCAGTGTCTTTGGCTGAGAAGGATGCACAAATCTATTCTGTTCTGTTGACAAAGCCTAGATCCCTAACCCCAAGATGCCATCTCTCAGTGTGTGCAATAGATTCCAAGGCAATCAAGCAAGAGAGCATGAATGAACAGAACAAACCATCAGTGCTACAACAAAGCCAGTTCAGAAACATGCAAGCCAGTTCAGAAACATGCCCAGGCACACTGGCACCCTGGGCTATTGGTCAGTGCTTGATGATGAGGTATTGCTCTCAGTGCCACTCTAGGCATGTGAGAAGCCCTATTTAGGAATGCACTGACGACTGTGGATGGAAAAGGGGTGAGAAAAGGGGCCCGAAGGATGGCCTACTTCACCAAACGCAAATCTGGCTATCCAGAGGACTCCTCCTGGTGAAATTTAATCATGTGGAGCAACAATAGGTATACATTGCTACTGGTCATTTTCAAAGATGATGTTACCGAAGATACCACCTGGATGTGGTTGAAAAGATGGATGTGAGACCAACAATTCCTGCCACACTTTTTGCACCCAAGGTTGGTGGTTTATTTTCTCTTTGTCATTGTACTGAAAGACAAAGATCCACCACACAAGGTATTCTGGTAAGCCAAAGAGTAAAATATGATAGGGAAGTGATAAGAGCAGCAGCCTGGGAGTCAAAAGACCTGGGTTCTAATCTCGGCTCTGCCACTTGTCTGCTGTGTGACCTTGGGTATGTCACTTAACTTCTCTGTGCCTCAGTTACCTCATCTATAAAATGGGGATTAAGACTAAGAGCTCCATGTGGGACAGGGACTATGTCTAACCTGATTAGCTTGTATGTACCTCAGTGCTTAGTACAGTGCCTGGCACATAGTAAGCGCTTAACAAATACCATGAAAATATGCATTTAAAATAAATAAGTAAAACCTCACTGGTTTGAACAGAAAAATGGGAGTGTTTCACTCAACAGTGCTGAAAAAACTGATTCGAACACAAACCAGAAATATTCTTGTACCAAATTAACAAATAGAAAACTAATGAATGGAAAGGAAATAGGCATTGCATTACATAGCTGTAGTAGTATTTACTGGGTTTCCACTTTTCCAGTGGACTGTATGAAGCACTTGGGAAGTACAAAACAAAGAAGCGATTCACTCCTTGCCCACAACAATTTTACATTCTCATGGAAGAGAAGAAAGAAAAATATTTAAAATTTGGAGTGGTCCTGATAATTTAATGTGCAATTGAATAAATGTTTATACAGAAGTGTTAGGGATGGGTATAAACAAGTTCCTAAGCACTAAAGATGTCTGATGATTTGACATGTAGACTCCTGGGGATTAACTGGGGAAGGCTTACTAGAGGAAGTGGGATTTTAGGAGGGCTTTGACTGTTGGAAGAGTATTATGGATAATAATACTAGTTAGACATGATTAAGGATGGCACTTGTTACTTGAAAATTAGCCAGTGAGAGAAATCATGTTGCTCACAGAGAGAAGTTCTGGATAATCAATCAACAGTGGCTATTGAGCAGTTACTGTTTGCCTAGTACTTTACAATGTGCTTGGAAGAGTACCATAGAACATGCAGGGGTGATTCCTGGCTACACCTTCTGGACAGTAACTCTGGCAGTCAGAAAGCCCTTAGTCACTGGCCTCACAAATCTTCCCAGATGCTTTGTGACCAGCTGAAGATCCTATATTTCTCTTCTAAAGCAAAAGCGCTCTACTACCATCGCTAGCATTTGTACCCCAGAAAGAACAACAAGCAACAAAGAAGAAGAAAAAGTCTGTAATGATTTCAGTGCATCATGAGAGTACAGAAAGGATGTTTCAGAGGCTTGTGCAACCGATTCTATGAGAGTATGCTTTGTAAGTTCCTTACGGACAGGGAACATTTCTACCAACACTTTGCACACAGTAAGTGCTCAGTAAATGTCATTTATTGATTGATTATGCTAAAGGAATCAACAGAAAATCTGAAAGCCGGTACCCAAAACCACTTTCAACTGGAAGAGTTGAGTTCTAACCCAAAAGTCTTTTCAATGTAAAACCAAAAATAAATTCATTTTTGTAGTATTTTTAATTGTGAGATGAACAACAATAGTAAACCACAAAAAATGTCATTACCCAGTGGGAAGAGCAGAGATCTGGGAGTCTGAGGACCTGGGAGTCTGAGGACCTGGGTTCTAGCACTGTACTAAGCGCTTGGGATGAACAAGTCGGCAACAGATAGAGACAGTCCCTGCCTTTTGACGGGCTTACAGTCTAATCGGGGGAGACGGACAGACAAGAACAATGGCACTAAACAGCGTCAAGGGGAAGAACATCTCGTAAAAACAATGGCAACTAAATAGAATCAAGGCGATGTACAATTCATTAACAAAATAAATAGGGTAACGAAAATATATACAGTTGAGCGGACGAGTACAGTGCTGTGGGGATGGGAAGGGAGAGGTGGAGGAGCAGAGGGAAAAGGGGAAAATGAGGCTTTAGCTGCGGAGAGGTAAAGGGGGAATGGCAGAGGGAGTAGAGGGGGAAAAATATTATCCTATTCAGACTGTGAACCCATATTAAGTGCATCTACCCCAGCACTTAGTTCAGGGTTTGGCAGATACCCATTCTCCTATTTAGACTGTGAGTCCATATAAAGTGCATCTACCCCAGCACTTAGTTCAGGGTTTGGCAGATAGTAAGCCCTTAACAAATATTATTACTGTCAACAAAGTGATTTACCCCAAAATTTCAATACATCTGTTGATTCTATTCTAAGTCAGCACAATACCAAGATTTCTCACTAGTGCATCTACTCCAACACTTAGTACAGGGCTTGACATATAGTAAGCCCTTGACAAATATTATTATTATTATTATTCCTGTCAACAAGGTGATTTACACTTCACTTTCAATACATATGTTGATTCATATTCCAAATAGGCACAATACCTGAGATTTATCATTTACCCCCCTAAAATTACTGAATGCTGCTACAGTGAAAAACTGTAGAAAACTGTAAAAAGTGGGATGCATTTTTTGGTAACACATTAAAATGAAATGTCTATGGTTCATCCCATCATTTAAAATATTTGACAATATTTTTCCCCCACTACCAAAAATAGTTTTTCTTTCATTATACATTTACAATGGCAAGTGGTACAAGAGATGGAAAAAAAACATGTCAAAAGAAATGATTTGTAGATAAAGCAATTAATCAAAGAATGAACAATATGCAGTTACATAATGGGATATGTATTGAGAAACTGATGGTAAACATTAAATGCTATTTCTGTAAATGAACATGATTTTTGATACTTATCTAAGTAGAAAAGCTTTAAAAAGCTTAAAAAACTCAGTTCACAGCTGAAAGTTTCTGTTTGCATAACTAAGAAACAAGTATTCAAGACTAGACATATGTAAGCCACTTTAAAATGCCCTCTCAAAATGCCCTTGAATATGAAGAGAGTTTTGAAATTTTTTATGAGGTGCATTCTAAATTCTGAGAGTTTATGCATTTTAACAAATTGAGAAGAAATAGTACTAGTAGTATTCTCTCAGGATTGCACCTGGAGAATTTCTAGTACTCTACCGGTCTTGGCTATGGGAGAGAGTCAAGCAGAGGCCTACCCATTCCTTTCCTAGCTTGGGCAGTAGTTAGTGAGTGAAAGTCAATCTGCTACAAGTCAAAACTCATGGGCAGCAGCTGCACGGGAAAGAGTCGAGGGAAGAGACTCAAGTTTACTGCGCAGAAGAAGGCAGTGATAAACCACTTTCATATTTTGACCAAGAAAAATCTATGGATACACTACCGGAACAATTGTAGATGGAGGTGAGGCGTTCTGGGAGAGATGTATCACTATAGTAGCAGCTGTTGTAATAGTACTTAATGAATGCCCATTGAGTACAGTGCACTGTACTAAGTGTTTAGGAAAAATAAAACAGAGAAGTAATACTATCCTTGACCACAAAGAGCTCACCCTCTAAAGGGGAAACAGTGAGAAAAATATGTACAGATAGAACAATCAAAGTAACTGAACATTTAGCAATCGATGAAAAATTCAAATGATCCTTTCAACTCAAAGTTGGATTGTTTTTCAGGGACTCGGAGTAAAATTGGCTAAAACCACACACTAGCCTAACTTTCAAAGCAGGACTAAAAATCATTTTGATTCTGTTTTGGATTCCTTGTTTGCTCAGTGGAAGCATAGAAAATACCACAGTATCTTATCAGAGGGATCTGAAAAATTGCCCAAATAATAACTGTTTTAAATCTCTGACACTATCTTCAAATACTTACCCTCATTGCCGGTACACATGCTGTTAAAACCCTTAGAAAGCATGTTGGCTCTGTTTCCCACCACAGTTTTGTTTATGCTATAAATCTCCAGGACACACCATGGGTTTGGACTAGCAATTCTAGCAAATTTTTTCAATTCAATTTTGCCTTCCTGCCCTCTCTAAAAGAGCTTCTCAAAAGAGAAAACAAATTTACACTTTCTTCATTCATACCTCAACTGTAAAATAGCCCATTCAAGGGGGGGGGGCAACCCCTCCAGACCCTCACACAAAGGGGAAGGTTCGCTGACACCCTGAGCCCTCTGGCTCTCCCCTCCCCCCCCCACCTCTGACCTCACCAAAGAGAAGGACCATCGACCACCCCAGTGTCCATTAAGTAACCCAGGGGGCAAAAACTGAGCCAAGGAGAGGGTCTCCGCCACTCCTTGTCCCTCCCCCACCAAAGGAGGCGTAGGATGATTCTGGCAGAAGAAACGTTGAGGGCTCTGGTCCCTCACCCTCCCACCTTAGGACTAGGGAAGGGTCATCTACTGGATGTAGGTGCCTGAAGACTGAGCAAAGGGAGAGAGTCATCACCCACTGGAGGCCTGGGACTGCTCAGAGGGAAGAGACCTCAGACCCCTATTTCCCCCTTCCACTTCCCCACACACCGGGGACCTAGAAGTGCACTGAGGGAGGGGACACCAGCACCTTCTTATTCCCCCTTCCTCCTATCAGGGCCCCTGGGACTAGGGATGGCATGAGGAAGGAATTGCCAATCCCCCCAACACCCCCACCCCTCCTCAAAACCGGGACCACGACCCCCACCAAAGTGGCATGTCGGTGGTTCACCAAGGAGAGTACAACCTGATTTGCTTGCATCCACCCCAGCGCTTAGTACAATCTCTGGCACATAGGTGCTTAATGAATACTATTATTATTATTATTCCCTCCTTGATTGCCATCTTCAACTATTTGCTTTCCAGTGGCTTTTTCCCTACTGCTTTCAAACATGCTTTTGTATTCCCTACCCTAAAAAAGTCCTCCTTTGACCCCAGTTCATCAAACTGGCTCCCTCCAGTTGTCAACCCTTCTCCTCCTGCCATTTCTCTTCAAACTTCTCGAAAGTAGTTTACACCAGCTCTCTCCATTCCCTCTTTTCCAATTCTCTCCTAGGTCCACTCTAATTACTCCACAGAAACATCCATCTCCAAGGTAACCAATGACTTTCTTCCAGCCAAATATGATGGTCTCTACTCTATCCTAATCCTTTTAGACTGTTCAGCTGCCTTTGAGACTGTAGATCATCCTTTTCTCCTTGAGACTTTATCCAACCTTGGTTTCACTGACACTGCCCTCTCTTCTTCCTCCTCCTATATCTCTGATTGCTCCTTCTCAATCCTTTCTGCAGGCTCCTCCTCTGCCTCCCCCTGCTGATTGGGGGGTGGGGGGGTGGGCGGGCCTCAAGGCTCAGTTATAGGCCCCCTTCTATTCTCCATCCACACCCTTGGAGAACTCATTCGCTCTCATGGCTTCAACTACCATATCTATGCTGATGATTTCCAAATCAACATCTCCAGCCCTGACCTCTCTATTCCCTTGCAATCTCTCATTTCCTCCTGCCTTAGGACATCTCTACCTGGATGTCTCACCAACACCTCAAACTAAACATGTCCAAAACTGAACTCCTTATCTTCCAAACTAAACTTTGTCCTCCCTGTATCTTTCCCATCACTGTAGACAACATCAATATCTTCCCTATCTCACAAACCTCTAAATTTGACATTGTCCTAGACTCATCTCTATCATTCCACTCACATATTCATTCTGTCACCAAATCCTGTCAGTTCTACCTTCACAGCACTGCTAAAGTCCTCCCTTTCCTCTCCATCCAAACTGCTACCATGCTGATCCAAACTCTTATCCTATCTCACCTTGATTACTGCTAATGCCTCCTCGCTGACCTCCAAGCCTCCTTTTTTTCTCCACTTCAATCCATACTTCACTCTGCTGCATGGATCATTTTTCGACAAAACATTCAGTCCATGTCTCCCCACTCTGGGCACCCCATGGCTGCCCATCAATCTCTGCATCAAGCAGAAACTGCTTACCATCGGCTTTAAAGCACTCAATCAGCTTGCCCCATTATACGTCACCTCACTGATCTCCTAATATAGCCCAACCTAGTGACAGCTCACTTACTGCACCCCGATCTCATCTAGCTTGTTGCTGGCCACTTTCCCACATCTTCCCCCTAGCCTGGAATACCTTCCCCCTCCATCTTTGGCAGATCTCCACTCTCCTAACATTCAAAGCATTACTAAGGTCACATCTCCTCCAAAAGGCCTTCCCCAATTAAGCCTTCTTTTCCCTGGCTCGCTCTCCCTTCTGCATCATCTATGCATTTAGATCTTTGACCTTTGGGAATTTGATATTTGCCCCAAATTCCACCATTCAGCACTTAAGTACAAATCTTTAAATTATATATTATAAACTATTTAGTTATATTAATGCCTGCCTCCTCCTCTAGACTTTAAGTTCACTATGGGCATGGAACACGTCTGCTAATTCTGTTGTATTGTACTCTCCCAAGCTCTTAGTACCATATGAAGCAGAGCATGGCCTTGGGAGTCAGAGGTCATGGGTTCTAATCCCGGTTCCGCCACTTAGCTGTGTGACTTTGGGCAAGTCACTTAACTTCTCTGTGCCTCAGTTACCTCACCTGTAAAATGGGGATTAAAACTGTGAGCTCCACGTGGGACAACCTGATTACCTTGTTCCCTCCACCCCCAGTGCTTAGAACAGTGCTTGGCACATAGTAAGTACTTAACAAATACCATCATTATGAATGAATGAATGTTCAGCACACAGTAAGCGCTTAACAAATATCATTGATGATAAACCATGACATGCTGTTTTCATTTTCTCTTCCCTTCCATCGAAGGCCATTATCCTCTGGAAGATAAGTGAATTAGGCCCCTGGGAGTATATTATATAAGCAAAGAATGCCAGTCCCTGCCTGGAAATCTAATGCTAAGAAAGCAAGACCCTTTTATTTTGGGCAATCAAATCACAACTTGCAATACTGCAAATCCCCCAAAACCAGGGCTTCAATCCACTGACTTCAAGTCTTTAGTCCAAGCTGACCCTTAAATGTGATATACCCTTGTTGAACCTGTCTGCTCTAGCAACATTATTCTCTCCTCTAAATCCCAGTATGAGGTTTTTCTCACTCAAGAAGATTTTCCTGATTATCCCACCAATTATTCAGCCCACCAAAAACATCAGTCATTCACTCTTCCCTCTTTTTTACTCTTGAAATACACTGTATTCAGTAGATCCATCAGTCAACCAATGGTATTTGAGTGCTTACTGTGTGCAGAGCACTGTACTGCTTGGGAAAGTGCGATACGGTAGCATTGATAGACAGGATCCCTGCCCACAGGGAGTTTATCTTATACAGGGATGTGGACTTACACTGATTTTCTGTTCATCTGGTTTGCCTCCACTACTAGTCTATAAGTTCCTTCAGTGTAATATGCACTTTACAGCATATCATTAGAAACTGGTAGAATGCCAGACATCTGAGGGCCCTCAATAAATATTTGCTGCTTAGGATACTCCAGATGACATGTTCACTTATAAAAGCAAAGAAACCAGAAAATAATTGTAAAGGTCAGAGGTCACCAGGTTAATTGTTAGGCTATCACAGCTGTCTCAGGATTGGGGGCGGGGACGGTGCTAAGCAGGCATAAAAAGTTTGAGAGATCTATTCTAAGTTTGGTTAGTCCTGGATGAGAAAACCTTCGGCGGGCCGGATCAATTCCAGGTTATTCATATTAACGAAGGAAGGCAGCCAGGGTGCCCAGACTGAGCCAAGTTCTTTTCCATGATATACCCACCCACTCTGGTGCCAGAATGTCTAATAAAATGACAGGATGTGGGAAAAACCAGTTAAGGGGTCTTTCCAAAAAAACACTGAATTAATCATATCTATTTCCTACTACCAACTTCCTGAATTTTTTTCCTACCCTTCTTCTCATCTTCTCTGACTGAGACTCTAACCGAAGGCTCCGATCAGTCTCATCCAACAGCACAGAACAAACACAGTGACAGGGAAAATGCCATTTCTGGACCATATTTCATTTTATGAAATGCAAGAATTTAGGCCATACCTTTTTTTTCTTAATTTTTATAAATCTTAATGGGGTGAGAATTTGGCCCCCACTTTTTCAAATGCAAGGGTTTAGGAAGAAAGGGTTTGAGAGTGTGAAGTTGGGAGCCTGAGAAAAGCAGTCAAAACTCAGTCAGCACAGAGAGAGACTATGATAAAAGGGAAAAGGGGTCATGGGGCAATGAGATGTAATTGCCCATGGTGTTCAGCTGTCTTCGGTGCTTCCTCTTATTATCCCCTGTATATAGGAAGTTGGCAGAATTATTTTCTTTTGATGAACCAACTCAAAGGGAAAAATATCCAGGTCATAAAATCTACCACTCTACCACCAATAATTAAGAGCCTCCTGAGATTGGAAGACTCTGAGCCAACCTTTTACTGAACAACTATGTGATTCCAGAAACTCCGAGACAGGAAAAGGAAACTAGCGCTGGTTTTTCAGCTGTCCTGACTACTTTAGGTGAATGGAATAATAAAACAAGGAACATCTACTACAAATTAGGCAAGCCAAACAAAATTAGCACATCTCCAAACTCTTTTGGCAAAAAGAAAAAAATAATAATAATTATTATGGTACTTGTTATGTGCTTACTATGTGCCAGGCTCTGAAACTAAGCACTGGGGCAGACTCAAGGTGATTGGGTTGGACACAGTCCCCATCCCACATGGGGCTCACAGTCTTATTCCCCACTTTACAGATGAGGTAACTGAGACAAAGAGAAGTGCAGTGACTTACCTAAGGTCACATAGACAAGTGGCAGCAGAATTAGAACCCAGGTCCTTCTGACTCCCAGGCCCATGCTCTATCCACTAGGCCTGCTGTTTCAGACTTAAAGAACTAGATTTTCCACTCCGAGTCAAGGGTCACATTATTAGTGTCACAAGCCCCCGGCTCATCCCAACCTGGACCTTTCTGGACCAGGGGAACCTCAGTGACACATATAGAGTCAAACCACACCAATGACCACCAAGGTTACTGTAGAAAGTTTTTTACTTCATTTTACCCAAGTGCAAGCAAGGGAGTGACACATTTATACACTCTCACTCACTCCACTCCACCAAGGGTCTAATACCATTCTGTGGTCCAGGAAGCCCGTTCTGCCGATGCTTCTTTTTGCTTCCGAGGACCGCTGCCTTCTGCTGCTTTCGAACGCTGTTCTCCTGCTTCCTTCTCTCTGCGTGCCTCTTTCCTGAATGCTTGCTTTCTGGGTGCTTCCCACTTGCCTCTCCTTGTTTCTCTTCTGCGTGATTCCTAACTGCTTGCCCTCTGTGTGCTTCAGTGCTGCCTCTCCCCTGCGTACTTCTGCCTCCTACTTGCTTGCCCTCTGCGTGTGCTTCAGCGTGCCTCCTCGCGATTCAAAGTGACCACTTTTTATCTGCATTAGGCTTCACAACCGGGTTCTATGTGGCAGACATTGATTGGTCCAGGCCCGAAACCGGGTAGAGAAGGGAGAGAAAGCTTTCCTCTATGCTGCACCCCCACAGGCCAGCAATCACCTGCCCTCTAGTAAAACCCATCAGCCCCTTCGCCAGTCTCTTCCTTCTTGTTGTTTGTTGTATCACAGACAATCACTAATAAGGCAGCTTGTTGTGAGCTCATCCCAATTAGTTATCTCAGTCAGATAAACCCTTGGGCAGGGAACATTTCTACTAATTTTAAAGTATTGTATTCTCCAAAGCATTTAGTACAGTGCTCTGCACACAGTAAGCACTCAATACATACCACCGATGATGATAACCTTTTTATGGAAAGCAGCATGGTGTAGAGGAAAGGACATGGGACTGAGTCAGAAAGACCTGGGTTCTAATCCCCACTCTGCCACTTGTCTGCTGTGTAACCATGGGCAAGTCACTTAACTTCTCTTTGCCTAAGTTACCTTATCTGCAAAATAGGGATTAAGACTGTGAGCCCTTTGTGGGACAGGAACCGTGTCCAACCTGATTATCTTGTATCATCTTCACTGCTCAGTACAGTGCCTGGTACTTGGTAAGTAATTAACCAATACCATAAAAAAGACCTGGGTTCTAATTCTGACTCTGCCACTTGTCTGCTATTTGACCATAAACTAGTCCCTTCACTTCTCTGTGCCCCAATTCCTTCATCTGTAAAATGGTGATTCACTACCTGTCCTCCCTCTTACTTAGACTGTGATCTCCATGTGGGACCAGCTTATCTTGTATCTTCCCTAGGGCTTAGAACAGTGCTTGACACATAGTAAGCACTTGACAAATATCCCAATCATTATTATTTTGTAAATACAGAATTCATATGTGAATACACATACTCACCCAAACCACAAGCCTTCCAATCAACCAATCAACGAGTGGTATTTATTGAGTGCTTACTTTGGGCAGACCACTGTACAAAGTGCTTGGCAGGGTACAATTCAGTTAGTTGACATTATCTCTCCCTTCAAGTAGCTTGCAGTCTAGGAGTTGATGACAGGTAGGAAGGAGGAAGGAAGCTTGGACCTCTGGGGAAGATGAATACAATTTAAATGGAATGGGTTTTAGCACAATCTAGAGATATTTTAGGAATTGTGTGAGGAGAGTACAGTGTGTGTAGGGTGGTTCCTGATAGAGAAGCAGTGTGTCTCAGTAGAAAGAGCCCGGGCTTGGGAGTCAGAGGTCGTGGGTCCTAATCCTGGCTCTGCCGCTTGCCAGCTGTGTGACTTTGGGCAAGTCACTTAACTTCTCTGTGCCTCAGTTACCTCATCTGTAAAATGGGGATTAAAACTGTGAGCCCCACATGGGACAACCTGATGACCTTGCATGCCCCAGTGCCTAGAACAGGGCTTTGCTCATAGTAAGTGCTTAACAAATACCACCATTTATTTATTTTATTTAATTTTATAGTACTTGAAAATACCAGAAGTTGAGATACACTGGGCATGCAGCATAATGTGATGATATCTAAAGCATCATTTTGCAGAAGCCCAGCAAGTTTGGCCAAACCTAGGACATTTCTCCAATGGGTACCCTAGACCCCAATGGCTCCGGAGCCTTTGCATTCTGTTCCGAGACCTGGGTGAACTTGAGTGCCGAGGAAATTGGCAGCAGGAGGGAGGCAAAGAGAAAGTATGGGATGAAAACTTAAGCACCAGAAATTTAAAAAACCAGTGTCTAAGCATGACAAGCAATTGACCAGATGAAACACAGACGTCTAATATATATTGCTACATTGTACTCTCTAAAGTGTTTAGGACAGGGTTTTGCACATAGTAAGTGCTTAATAAGTACAATTGAATGAACAAATGGACAATATACAGTTGGATAACTTAAGACCCCAAATAGAGACTCCTGTGACAGGAGAAGTCTTTGGTGGCCTGAGGTAAGATAATTGGAGTGATAAGCCTATCAGTTTCAATTAATCAATCTTATTCCTTGAGTGTTTACTGTGTGCAGAGCACCATACTAAGTGCTTGGGAGAGTACAGAATAAGAGATGTGGTAGACATGTTCCCTGCCTAAAAAGAATTTAGAGTCTAGAACCAGTTCTGGATAAAAGAGAGGAGGCGAGGAAGGCATGAATTTGTTTTGAGTGTGGGGGATCACTGGCACCTGAATAGACTTTTCAAGCTAAGGCAGGGAAGTTCAATGCTCGGTGAAGGACTGGTGGAGTGAGAGCAGTCTTTTTAGGAATATGGTAAATAATAATACTCAATAAATGCTACTGATTGATGAGAAATGAGTTGGGACCCACCAATGTTAATGACACTCTGTGGTGGGTACAAAATGCACAGTGGCTGTTTGAAGCTACACTAAAACAATGAAAGACACACTTAGGGAGCAATATGAGGAGGAAACATGAACAGGGAACAGAGGGAGAGCAGTTGTTTGGAGACTGTGGCAGGAGGAAATGATGTGTTCCAGTAGGCTATGATGGGGTGGTTGAAATGTGGCTATTTAGCTATTCATTTTGAATGTCAAGATATTTGTCTCACGTGATTAAAACAAAAGGGTGTCATTTTCATTTTGCTAGTTTTGATAGGTTAATATACCCACTCTTAAAGATTGGTCATATGGGAGTATGGGGAGGGAGGGTAGTAGCTTACTATTCAGAACCCCCTAAAAATAGCAGACTCTAGAACAAAATAAACTGATTTAGTGTTCAAAGATTATTTCAAATATGGACAGCATATACTGCTACACTGGTGGACCAAAGGAAAATGGTTTTATTCTATAAAATGAATAAATCCAAGAGTGACTATGATGACACAGGCTTAACTTAGAGGTTCTAGTTTGCTTTTCGAATGTAAACACAGACTCAAATAGGAAATATGACCTAGTGGGTTGTTTTACATATTCCTTAGAGTTGTTTAGGGAACTCTAATTCAATCCAAAATAAATTTGATTGACAATACAAATGTTAAAATAGTTTAAATTTTAAATCAAAGAGAGAACAGTTAGGAGTGATCAGAAAGTCTTAGTATCAATTTTCAAGCAAAGGGACTCTCTTTCCAACAGTATAATTATTTTTCAGAGTTATCTGATCAATAGGGTGGGGTGTGGGATCCACGATAACCACGAAGCTGCTTCAGGAGGGGTGGTAAAGTTAAACTAACTAATCAGAGTCAAGTATCTAGTAGTCATATTGAGAATTAAGGTAATTTGCATATACTCTGATCTCATATCTGTATGTACAATGATGCTCAAATGGGAAAAGAAAGTCACCAAATTCTAATAGTTTTAAACCAAAGAGCACTTTCAGGGAAAGCTTTAAGTGATATGAATAAGCATATATTCGAATTACATATATGGACATATGTTCAATAACCTTACCCCCCCCCCCTTATTTCTCTGCTTTCCTAATACAACCCAGCCCCACACTTGACTCTGCTAATGCTAACCTATTCACTGTACCTTGATGTCGCTGCTCACCCACACTCTGCCTCTGATCTGGAATGCCTTTCCTCTTCATATCTGACAATTACTCAAAGCCTTATTGAAGGCACAACTCCTCCTAGATGCCTTCCCTGACTAGCTCTCCATTTCCTCTTCTCTTACTCCCTTCTGCTTCACTCTTGGACTTGGATCTGCACCCTTTATTCACCTCTCCCTCAGCCCCACAGCACATATATACAAGTGCTTAGTACAGTGCTCTGCACATAGTAAGAACTCAATAAATACTATTGAATGACTATATACATATCCCTATTTATTTATTTTTTATTTTTATTTATCTGTTTATTTATATTCATGTCTGTTTCCCCCTCTAGACTGAGCTCGTTGTGGGCAGCAATGTATCTATTCGTTGCTATATTGTACTCTCCCAAGTCTTTAGTACAGTGCTTTGCACACAGTAAGAGCTCAATAAATGATTGATTGATTGGTATACATGCACACACACAGACACATAGATTTGCATTACAACATGGTAATTGTGTTCTTGAAGAATCTAATGCTGGGGGAAATATTGTATTATACTAGACATTGATTCAGTGGGTGTTAATTTGTTGAAGGTAAAGTGGCTAGAAGATACCACCATGATTGATTTTTTGATACAATAATAAAAATGATAATAGTATGTGTTAAAACACTTACTAGGCACCAAGCACTGTACTAAATGTTTGAGCACTGTAGTAGACACTTGTCACTAATCTGCCCAAAATTATTTCTCCTTACACCAGCTCCACATGTGTCAATCTAAAATCGTGTTATTTCCAGAACAGACCCACACTATGGGAAGAATGTTTCCTAATTCATCTATTGTATTATAACCAAACTGCATAAGAAAAGCCCATATTAGAGCAGAAATGGCTCTTCTCTGCGGTCTGCAGAGGGTATTATCAAAGATGTGAGTGTAGCTCCAAGACTACATGCATAAGAAGCATGATGCATGAGAAGCACTGTGGTCTAGTGGATAGAGCATGGGATTGGAAGTAGGAAGGATGTGGGTTCTAATCCTGGCCCTGATACATGTGACCTTGAACAAATCATTCACTTCTCTGTGCCTCAGTTATCTCATCTGAAAGACAGGGATTAAGACTGTGAGCCCCATGGGACAAGGACTGTGTCCAAACTGATTAGCTTGTATCTACTCCAGTGCTTAAAACGGTGTTTGACACATAATAATAATAATAACAATAATGGTATTTGTTAAGTGCTTACTATGTGCCAAGTCCCTGTCTCACATGTGGCTCAAAGTCTCAATCCCCATTTTACAGGTGAGGTGACTGAGGCACAGAGAAGTGAAGTGACTTGCCTAAGGTCACACAGCAAACAAGTGGCAGAGCCGGGATTAGAATTGTAAGCGCTTAACAAATACCATCTACCCCAGCATTTATAACAGTGCTTGACACATGGTAAGGGCTTGACAAATACCATCCTTATTATTATTACCAACATTATTATAAACAAACCTGTTACATTACATGCTTGTAAAGCAGCATGGTGTAGTGGAAAGAGCTCAGGCCTGGGAATCAGAGGACCTTCATCATCATCATCAATGGTACTTATTGAGTACTCACTGTGTGTAGTGTAGCCAATCCATTAATCAATCGATCACATTTATTGAGCACTTACTGTGTGCAGAGCACAGTGCTATTCACTTGGGAGAGTACTATATAACAGTTGATAGACCATTTCCCTGCCCACATCAAGCTTACAACCTGGCGCACTTGGGAGAGTACAATACAACAGAATTGGTAGACACATTCCCTGCACACAACTAGCTTACAGTCTAGAGGAGGATATGGGCATTACTATAAATTAATTTGTAATATATAATGTGTACGTATATGTACCTGTATATTAGGTCTTGGGTTCTAATTCCAACCCCGCTATATACTTGCTATGTGACTTTGGGCAAGTCGTTTAACTTCTCTGTGATTAAGTTCCCTCATCTGTAAAATGGGGATTCAATACCTGTTCTTCCTCTTACTTAGACTGTGATCTCCATGTGGGGCTTGATTATCTTGTAATTACTCCTGAACTTAGTACAGTGTTTGGCACATAGTAAACTCTTAACAAATACCACAATCATTTTGTAAAGTTGCTCCTGACAGAAATGTCACATTCACTATCCTGAATCTTCCACTCTTCTGGTTTCCCTTCTTGTAGTTACAATTTCAAACACATTTATTGAGTGCTTACTGTGTGCACAGCACTATACTAAGCACTTTGGAGAACACAATACAATAATCAACAGACACATTCCCTGCTCACAGTGAGCTTACATTCTAGAGATAATCAAACTTTTCTGCCTCGGTTAACTCTTCTGTAAAATGGGGATTTAGAATGTGAGCCTGGTGTAGGACAGAGACTGTGCCCAACCTGATTAGCTTGTATCTAACCCAATGCTTAGAAGAGTGCTTGACACATATTAAGCACTTAACAAATACCATCATCTTCATTATTATTACAACTCATCGTTGCATGACAGGCCGATTTGTCTTCTGCCAAATGAACTTCTGCCGTTTGGGTCCCAGTGTCTGAGATTTTGCTTCCTTATGTTTTCAGAAAATTTTTAATAGCTTGCCACAGGGTCTCTTGATGTCATACACTTTCACCTATCTTTTGATGAGCATTGCTACAATAGTGGTGGAATAAAAAGGCACTGGATCAATCCTTAGGGAAGCAGCCTGGCCTAGAGGACCTGTGTTCTAACTCCAGCTCTGACACATGTTGGCTATGTAACCTTAGGCAAGTCACATAACTTCTCTTTCTTTTTTTTAATGGTATTTGGTAAGTACTTAGTGTGTGCCGGGCCCTGTTCTAAGCTCTGGGTTGGATATAAACTAATCACGTTAGCTTGGACAGTCTCTGGTCCACACAGGGCTCACATCTCAATCCCTATTTTAGAGATGAGGCAACTGAGGCACAGATAATTTAAGTGACTTGCCCATGGTCACACAGCAGAAAAGTGGCAGAACTGGGATTAGAACCCAGGTCCTCTGACTCCCAGAACCGCACTCTTTCCACTAGGCCAGGCTGGTTCTCAGCTGACATTGGGTCAGTAACTTAGCTTCTCTGTGCTTGTTTCAACATCTGCAAAAGGGGAATTAAATACTATTTCTCCCTCACCCTTAGGCCCCGAACACCATGAGGGAAAAGGGAGCATGACTAACCTAATTGCATTGTATCTTCCTTAGTGCCCAGCACAGTGCTTTAGCACACAGTAAGCACTTAAATATCATAATTATTATTATTATTATATTTGTCAAGCACTGTTCCAAGCACTGGGGCAGACTCCAGTAAATCAGGCCAGACACAATTCTTGTTCCACATGGGGCCCCTGGTCCAGGTAGGAGGGAAAATGGGTATTGAATCCCCATCCTGCAGTTGAGGAAACTGAGGCACAAAACAGGTAAGTGACTTGCCCAAGGTAACACAGCAAGTGAGTGGCAGAGCCCGAATCCTCTGGCTTCCAGACCCATGCTTTAACTCTCTTTCGATATTGAGAACTTATTATGGGCAGGAAATGTGTTACCAACTCTGCCGTATTGTACTCTCCCAGGCTTTTAGTACACTGCTCTGCAAACAGTACGTGCTCAATAAATACGAATGATTGCTTGATTATCTACCAGGCTGTGCTGCTTCCCACTTATTATCCCAAGTTCTTAGTACAGTGATCTACCCAGAGTAAGCACACAAGAAATACTATTGATTGGAAAGCCAACCGTCTCTCATGAACTCCCCTTGAAGTTGAGGGTAACTTCAAAGTTGCTTCCTGGCTGAACCCAGATCAAAGCCCCTAGTACTGGCTTCTTTAGAGCAGAGACAGTTCCCTCACTTGCAAAATGGGGATTCAATATCTGCTCTTCCTCCTACTTGGACTGCGAGCCCCATGTGGGGCATGATGATCTTGTATCTATCCCAGCATTTAGTATGGTGCTTGGTAGAGAGTAAGCAATTAACAAATGCCAGTTATCATTACTATTATCAGACCAAAGAGCATTTGCCCTTCCATGCTCTCCAGAGAAGGTTCTTTTTCAGTAAGATTCCAGACTTTCAAACATCATCTAGTTTAAGCCTTACTCTGGGAGCAAGTGCAATTAACTCTACAAACAGTGAGTGATGTACTCTTTGCTTATTATATTTGGGAATAATCGAATTAAACTATTGAGAATTCAGGGAGCACCTCAAAAGAGAAAAAAACATGTCCTGGAAAAGGAGATCCTGACCGCACTGCCTTAAGACATGAAGCTTAGTTATCAGGACAAGACAGCTGCCAGGTCTCTTTCAGAATAATACAGTTTAACCCTCAAAAACACACACAGGCACACAAACACACACACAAACGCACACACACACTCACAAAGTAAGTCATGTTCAAAGGAAGACAAAGCTGAAAATGTTAACTTTCACAAAGAAATAAACATGATATATGGTTTGCTCAAATAAATTGGTTGAAGACACAGCTGTTTTTTTTTCTCTTCTTTATTCAGTAAGGAAAACTGGGCCTCAAAAACCTGATGGGGAAAGTGATCCTGGGCTGTTTCTCCATACAAGGTATCGACAATCGGGAGGAAAGCCGTTGCTTCCTTCTTTTCTATAAGTTGGTTAACGCTGTACTGAAGGGGTAGGAGGGGAGAGAATAAGATTGGCAAAGGACTAACTTTTTGTTTTTTCCTGGTATTTGTTAAGCACTTACTGTATGTCAAGCACTGTTGTAAATGCTGGTTAGGTTATATCAGAAGTTCTTTGTACAGGGTCATAAAGATATTATTAATAATAATAATTAAAGGAAAATAATAATAACATCTACTAAGCCTGTTTTTGTACCCTCTCAAGTGCTCAGTACAGCCAAAGCAGCATGGCATGGTGAATAGGGCACGGACCTGCTAGTCAGGAGGTCATGGGTTCTAATCCCAGCTCCGCCACTTGTCTGCTGTGTGACCAAGATCAAGTCACTTCACTTCTCTGTATCTCAGTTACCTCATCTGTAAAATGGAGATTGAGGCTTTGAGCCCCATGTGGGACAGGGACTGTGTCCAACCCGATTTGCTTGTATCTATCCTAGTGCTTAGTACAGTGCTTGGCACATAGCAAGTGCTTAACACATACCACAATCATTATTATTATTATTATTATTATTACAGTGCTCTGCACACAGAAAGCACTCGATAAATATCACGGCTTGAGTAAATGTGTGAGGAAGGATAGTTCTCTCTTCCTCCCCTCAATAAGTCAGTATACAAAGTGGGGTTTTTTTGGCTCTTTAGATTTTTTAGAAGCCTGAGGCCCAAGAGTTGTTTACACCAGCCGCACACAGATAGGCCCCTAAAAATCCACCAGACCACAGATATTGACAAGGCACTTCAAAAATGTTCACTAGTCTTTTCAATCAATCAACTTACTCTCCCTACCTTCAAAGCCTTATTAAAATCACATCTCCAAGAGACCTTCCCCAAGCCCTCTTTCCCCACCCCCTTTCCTTTCTGCATCACCTATAAACTTATATCTGTACTCTTTAAGCACTTGGAATTCACCCCCGCTCTCAGCCCCACAGCGTTTTATGTACATATATGTAATTTATTTATTTCTATTAGTGTTTATCTTCCCACTCTAGATTGTGAGCTGCTTGTGGGCAGGGAATATGTCCACCAACTCTACCATATTGTACTCTTCCAAGCAATTAGTGCAGTGCTCTGCACACAGTATGCGCTCAACAAATACTACTGAATGATCAATGGTAATTATTGGGTGCTTACTGTATCCAAAGAACTGCACTAACCATTCAGGAGAGTATGATACAATCCTGTCGTTTGACACAATCCCTATCCACAAGGGGCTTACAGTCTAGAGGGGAGACAGACATTAAAATACATTACAGCTAGGGGCAGGATATCAGTGTTGGGGCCTGGTCGTAACTGACAACCTTTCAGTCATGTGCCAGATACCTAGATCATTTCTAGACCTCTAGGGAAGCAGCATAATTTAGTGGATAAAGCACAGGCCTGGGAATCAGAAGGACCTCAGTTCTAATCTTGGCTCTGCCACGTGTCTGCTGTGTGACCTTGGGCAAGTCTCTTAACTTCTCTGGACCTCAGTTACCACATCTGTAAAATGCGGTGTTAGAGTGTGAGCCTGATGTGGGACAGGGACTGTGTTAACTTGTATCTACCCCAGTGCTTAGAACAGTGCTTGGCACATAGTAAGCACTTAACAAGCATCATCATTATTATTACCTTATTAAAATAGACTTCATATCTGACTTGCAGTAAACCTGACTGATGTAGAGAAGCAGCGTGGCTCCGTGGAAAGAGCCTGGGCTTGGGAGTCAGAGGTCATGGCTTCGAATCCCGGCTCTGCCACTTGTCAGCTATGTGACTGTGGGCAAGTCACTTAACTTCTCTGTCCCTCAGTTCCCTCATCTGTAAAATGGGGATTAACTGTGAGCCTCAAGTGGGACAACCTGATGACCCTGTATCTCCTCCAGTGCTTAGAACAGTGCTCTGCACATAGTGCTTGGGTCACATTAACTGTATCTCCCCCATTGCTTAGAACAGTGCTCTGCACATAGTGCTTGGGCCACATTAACGAATACCAACATTATTATTATTATGTAGGTGCTGTCTAATCTTTTCAGGTCTGGAACCTGTGCTAATTAGCAACAGTAGACATGGGATTTGGTGAAATATATAGATTATTCTTCAATTTTAAAAAGCAATTGAGTTCTTTTACACCTCCAGGCACATACAATTTGCTGGAAGTAGAGTTTCATTATAAACTGTAAATGCATTTCAGTGATGGATTAGGTCTTTACTCAAAAATGCCCCTATTGTGTAGGAAACAAATATGGTAAATAGAGCTAAAACCTGCAGACTACAGTCTGCCTGTCTACAAAGGCAAGAGGCTGAAGTTTTCATTTCCTAGACCAGACATTCCAAAATTCTTCTTCTTAGCCTTATCTCTTTTACTGCAGCCTGCAAGGTCAGAAGATGAAATACTTTATTTTTGTTTGCCTTATTCTTAAGGTCAGACTCCAGGCTTCAGCTTGGTCCAGTGAATGGAAAATTCAGTAAGACCATGCTTTGGAGAGACTGAAGAAAATAAGGGCTCAATATGTAATTGTAAATTAGAGAGTACTTGAACTGGTCATCTGGAATAATAATAATAATGGTATTTGTTAAGTGTTTACTATGTGCCAAGCACTGTTCTAAGCGCTAAGGTAGATACAAGGTAATCAGGTTGTCCCACCTGGGGATCAAAGTCTTAATCCCCATTTTACAGATGAGGGAACTGAGGCACAGAAAAGTGAAGTGACTTGCCTAAGGTCACACAGAAAACAAGTGGCAGTATGAGCCGGGATTAGAACCCACAGCCTCTGACTCCCAAGCTTGGGCTCTTTCCACTAAACCACACTGATTCACAGTGCTTCTCTGGAATATCCATTAATACCCTTAAGGTAACTTGTTTTTTATCTCAGGGAAAATCTGTAGGTCTCCCACTCAACAGCACTTAGAACACTTGCTCAGTGCTTAGAACAGTGCTTGGCACATAGTAAGAACTTAACAAATACCATCATCATTATTATTATTCAAATATGTAAGCTCATTTAAGAACAGGGAATGTGTCTACCAACTCTGTTATAGTGTATTCTCCCAAGTGCTTATTACAGTGCTCTACACAATAAGTGCTCAATAAATACCACTGGTCATTTCATTTCAAATCTGAGCCTTTGAGCTTCCATCATAGTAGTTATTCAGCAGAGAGGCAGAAAGGTGAGAAGCAGCTTGGCTTAGTGGAAAGAGCATAGGCCTCATTATCAGAGAACCTAGGATCTAATTCTGACTCTCTGCCACCTGCCTGCTGTGTTACCTTGGGCAATTCACTTAACTCCTCTGGACCTCTGTTTCCTCATATATAAAATGGGGATTCCGTACTTGTTCTCCCTTTCCTCTACACTGGGAGCTCCCCATGGTAAAGGCCCTGTGTCCTATCTGACTAACATATCTACCCCAGTGCTTCGTACAGTGCTTTGCACATGGTAAGCACTGAACAAATACTGTATAAGAAATAAAAGACTTCCTAAAACCTCGCAACATGCTTTGAAGGCCCAAACATTAAGGATATCCAAGCAGTGTGAGTGGAAATATATTTCTTAAAAACAGCATAAAACAAATATTAGCCTACAATATATTTTCCTCCAGAGATGAGAGTCAGGCTCGGTATTTGCAATGATGATGCCAGTAATGTCATGGATCAAGTGTACGCCCTACTGATGGCAGAATATTCTCTGCCCTACCTCAAACCAAATCCACTGCAAGCAGCTACCCCAATATATTGTCTGGTAGCAGCAGTGCCATTTAGAAGCAGCCTGGACACTTGAGCAGTTAAAACCATCTAAACTACCTATATTTATGAATGTCGTCATTTTCCAACATGATGATGAACAACTGCTATTACATACTCTTGTACTGTATTTATTTATGTACTATTAATGTATTTTATTTAATTGACATTGATTATGTTTTTCCCTTGAAACTACTTTTTGGGGGGGGGGGGTTCTTTTTTTGGTCAGGATTGGATCTTAAAGTAAAATTCATTAATTTATAAGAGTTAAAAGATTTGTGGATGACATTTAGTTCAGGCATTAAATCAATTCCCTAAATCTGTTTCAGAAATTTAACACTGTATAACAGTGGTGTGCATCTACTAATAATGTTGGTATTTGTTAAGCGCTTACTATGTGCAGAGCAATGTTCTAAGCGCTGGGATAGATTCAGGGTAATCAGGTTGTCCCACATGAGGCTCACAGTTAATCCCCATGTTACAGATGAGGTAACTGAGGCACAGAGAAGTGAAGTGACTTGCCCATAGTCACACAGCTGACAAGTGGCAGAGGCGGGAGTTGAACCCATGACCTCTGACTCCGAAGCCCAGCCTCTTTCCACTGAGCCACGCTGCTTCCCCTAATGACTGTAGTATGTATTAAGTGCTTACTTTGTGGCAATCAATGTACTACTTGCTTGGGGTAGATAGAATGTAAGCAGACCGGACACACTCCCTACCCCACATAGGGCTCTCAGTCTTAATAATAATAACAATAATAATAATAATGATGATGATGGTATTTAAGTGCTTACTATGTGCCAAGCACTGTTCTAAGCGCTAGGGTACTTACGGTAATGAAATTGTCTCACATGGGACTCACAGTCTTAATCCCCATTTTACAGATGAGGTAACTGAGGCACAGAGAAATTAAGTGACTTGTCCCAAATCACACAGCTGCTAAGTGGAGGAGCATCATTTTATGGATGAGGAAACTGAGGCACCGAGAAGTAAATTATATGCACTTGGTCACAAAGAAGACAGGTGGGAAACCTGGGATTGGAACTCAGGTCTCCTGACTCCCAGACCTATGCTTTTTCCTCTAGGCTATGCTACTAATTTGGAATGCAATTTTTCAAAATGAACATAAAACTTGAAAATTGAAATTTGGGGCAGCACATAAGGGATATGAGCCAAGAGAGATGTGCATATTCACTTTCTGGGTGGGTTCTATATGTACAACTAAAACATCGTTTTTTTAAATCCATGTGGACCATTGATTTAAATCACAACTTTCTGCTTAACAAGGTATTTCAGAACACCGCTGTGGTAAGCCACAGTACCTAGGAGGGGATTTTTAAATAGTTATAAAGACTTCCATCTGGTCCTTTCCGAAGAACATCTTGGTTTTTTTTCACTATTTTTCTTATTCAGTTGGCTGTATGATTCTTTTTAGTATGTACCAGTTCAGCTTCAGACAGGATGTAGTTCTTTTTAGCAGAAAAATGTGAAGGCTACAACTGGCACTTTACTTTCTATGAATCAAATTTCCAACTAAATATGTTACACTTTCCTCTAAGACACTATTTACGCAGAACCATTTTTTCTGAAAGGCTTAAAAAAATTTTAAGAACAATAAATACTCTTTATATCTCTGAAAAATAAAGGTATTTTGAAACTTTAAGAAAATTACAATTCACAGACAGAATACTATCATTCATATGATTTAGTCAAGGATGAAGTCCCATGCTTCAAGATTTGAGGCATTCTCATTCTTCCTCTCTAACAGTAAAGTACTTAATTATCCTATTCATTTGAAGGAGTTAGTGAATAGATCGTTCCATTTCAGGAAGATGTGGTTAGATAGGTAGCGATTCCTCTCTCAGGCTATTAAAGAATTGTCTTGATAAGTCTCCTCTGAGTAACTACTACAATGGAGGCGCAATGGCTTAGATCAGAAATATACACTGGAAGCTCTGCAGGCCTATGCTGTCCGCTGACTTGCATTTCTCACTCTACTGATAATATATAAATCATAATTGACCCTATAAGAATGAGTAAAAAATGATGATGTAGAAAAGCGGTTTTTCCAACAAGCTGGACAAAATGTTCTTTCCGGAGGTAAATTGTTTGATTAGCAGGGGACCAAATTTTTAAACTACTTCACTTCTACGTTAAAATACTGCCACCTGGGTTGTCAGGTTTCAGATGCAGCATTGCATAGTGGATAGAACAAGGACCTGGGAGTCAGAAGGTCTGTGTTCTCATCCTGGCTCTGCCACTTGCCTGCTGTGTGACCTTAGGCAAATCACTTCATCTCTCTGTGCCTCAGTTACCTCATCTGTAAAATGGAGATGGAGACTGTGAGCCCCATGTGGGACAGGAACTGTTTCCAACCCAAATTGCTTGTGCCCACCCCAGTGCTTAGTACAATGCCTGGCACACAGTAAGCACTTAACAAATACCATTATTATTATAATTATCTATTGGTATTCAAGATGACTTGCTTGTGAGAGGTAGGAACTGTGCATTCTTTTCATTGTAAATTCTTCAAGGAAACAGAATAAAGCCAAGGCCATTTGGAGGATTAACAATTATGCCTTCCCTTCTGCCTGGATCTCCCTAATAAACTGTGGCATTTATTAAGTGTTTGCTATGTGCCAAGCACTATACTATGTGCTGGGGTAGATACAAGATAATTAGGTTGGTTCCAGTCCCTCTTCCTCCTGGGGGTCACAGTCTAGGAGGGTGGGAGAAGAGATATTTTATTCCCAGTTTACACATGAGGAAACTGAGGTACAGAGAAGTCACATATCAGACCACTGTTCTCCCCATCTTCAAGGCCATTTGGAAATTATATCTTTTCCAGGAGACTTTCCCTGATTTATCTCCCATCATCCCAACTTCTGTCCCCACTCTGCCATTCCAGTTCTTGTGCATCTTCTAAACACGTGTGCCCCTGTTGCACTTATATATATATATATATATATATATATATATATATATATATATATTTATATTCTATTGTTTCCCCAATCTGTAATTCATTTTAGTGTCTAACAACCCTTGTCTTGTCTTGTGCTTTCGAGTCGTTTCCGAGACACCACAGACATATCTCTCCCAGAACTCCCCACCTCCATCTGTAATCATTCTAATAATGATAATAATAATAATAATGTTGGTATTTGTTAAGCGCTTACTATGTGCCGAGCACTGTTCTAAGCGCTGGGGTAGACAGAGGGGAATCAGGTTGTCCCACGTGGAGCTCACAGTCTTAATCCCCATTTTACAGATGAGGTCACTGAGGCACCGAGAAGTTAAGTGACTTGCCCAAAGTCACACAGCTGACAAGTGGCCGAGCCGGCATTCGAACCCATGACCTCTGACTCCAAAGCCCATGCTCTTTCCACTGAGCCACGCTGCTCCACACATTCTGGTAGTGTATCCTTAGAGTTTTCTTGGTCAAAATATGAAAGTGGTTTACCGCCGCCTCCTTCCATGCAGTAAACTTGAGTCTCCACCCTCGACTCTCTCCCAAGCCACTGCCGTCCAGCCCAGGTGAGCTTTAACTTATAGCAGATTGCCTTCCACTAGCTAGCCACTGGGCAAGGATTTAGATGCAGCTTGACTCTCCTTCCTGTTGCGGAGACCCTTAGAGTACTGGAAACGCTCCAGGAGTGATCCTGAGAGGGGCGATCACCCCTGCTAGATTGTAAATTCCCTGAGGGCAGGGATCTTGTCTATTCATACCATCATTCTCTCGAAAAGCTTAGTACAATGCTTGGCATAGAGGAAGTGCTGCATAAATAATTGCTTGATTGATTCATTTGTCTCCTTCCTGCTGCTTGTGATTTTACTATTCATTAGCTCCTTCAATAATCAAGCAGTGATAGGGAGAGCAGAAACTCACTTCAGTCAATTTTGCTACTTATTACCTGCTCTTGCCAAGATAGCTCGGAGAGGTTGGAACTGAAAAAGTGAGATTATCAGATGATTTGTAGCTTCCACTTATTTGTCTTGGGCATTGCTCTGATGCAGCCAATCAAAAATAAATAGTAGTGAAGTTCTGACTTTGGGTAATGCATTAGAGCTTTGTCTAGAGTTCTGTCCAAAAGAAGATGTTGATATGTAAATGACACAAGACATGCCTCTCAGCAGGAGCAGAGAAGAGGTGACGTGGCTTGAAGCTGGTAAAACCCATCTTCCTCAAAACTGAAGTCTGGACAGCCAGCCAATCCAACAGAACCACAATTACCCAAACGTCCCAGAAAGAGTATAATTAGAATAACTGATAATCTGAATCATCGAGAGAGATACTTAAATGGAATTCTAGAACTATACAGATATATATATGTGCATATATATACATATGTACATATATATATTTTTAAAACCAGAAAAAAATGACCATGACCTATGAGAGAGTTCATTCAGGCAGCAGGTTATTGCCAGGAACACTGGAACACATCCCTGACCCAATCATAAGTGAAATGACCTGAAATGTGCCAAAACAACTAGAATACATTACTGTTCACTGCATGAGAAAAATCGGGCTATACCAGAACTTGAGATATGCAGGAAGCAGATAAGCAAAACTGCAGTGAATTCAGAAATACTGGCTTCCTTTGATGACATATTCATTTAAGCAAAATAGCCTGGAGTACTCTCCTGTAAGCCGTCAGATAATATTGCAGCTTTTGGGTTCCTTCTAATTAATGAATTATTCAGTGCTCTTGATTGAGAATCTTCTATTTCTCCTATCTATAATTCATTCTAATGTCTATCTCCCCTGAAAGCTGTCAACTCGGTGTAGGCATGGATCACGACCACCAATTCTGTTGTACTTTCCCAAGTGCTTAGTACAGTGCTCAACATCCAGAAGGCACTCAATAAATGCCATTAATGATTGAGCTGGGATTAGAACCCAGTTTTCCTGGCACCCAGTCCTGTGGTCTATCCACTAGTCCTCACTGCAGCTCCTAGATCAAGTTCTACATAATCGATCAATCAAGCATATTTATTTAGCTCTCACTGTGTGCAGAGCATTCTACTAAGCACCTGGGAGAGTACAATATAACAGAGTTGGTAGACATGTTCCCTGCCCACAGAGAGCTAAAAGTCTAGAGGGAGAGGCAGATTTTAACATAAATAAATAGCATATATGTACAGAGGTGCTGTGGATCTGAGGGAGCAGTGAATAAAGGGTACTAATCCAAATGTAAAGGTGATGCAGAAGGGAATGGGAGAAGAGGAAATTAGGGCTTAGTCCAGGAAGCTCTCTTGGAAGAGATGTGCTTTTAATAAGTCTTTGAAGGTGGGGAGAATGATCGTATGTCGGATATGAAGAGGAAGGGTGTTCCAGGCCAGAGGCAGAATGGGGGAGGAATCAGCAGCAAGACAGACAAGATCAAGGTACTGTGAGTAGGTTGGTATTAGAGGAATGAAGTATATGGGCTGGACTGTAGTAGAAAATCAGAAATTTCCTAATACATATGATACACAAACAGTTAAAATAGAAATGCATTTCACTTGACAATATAGGGCTTCGTGGAAAATGAAATTCTTCAATTTGCTTAAAGGAATTCATCAGCCTTCCCATTTTAAAAACTTAAACAGGAAATTCCTTCCTTTTAGTTCAACTGCAAAAATAATAAATACATAGTGGATAGCAACTGGCTTATAAATATTGCTCATGGTTTTCAAAGTCTGTAAAGGTTTCTCCAGAGTCTTGGCATAAAAACCACATTTCACTGAGGATTTATTTTTGAGCAGAAAGTTCAAGGATGCTGATAGTGATTTTAGCATTTTCTTTCTGCCATGTATCTTTCCTTCTGCACTTTGTTAAGGGAAAGGCAATTTTAAGCCTTTAGTATTAAAAGCAATAATGATAATTGTGTGGTTTGTTAAGCATTTTACCAAGTGCCAAGTACTGTACTAGGACCTGGGATAAATACATTATAATCAGGCAAAATGAAAATGCATTTTAATTTTACATATGGAAAAAAAATTACAAAACTTTACAGTAGAATTACTCCTCAGCCCATCGCCGACAAAAGACCTTGGCTAGGAGAAGGGTATATATTTAACTGAGTTGGTGGAAGAGCAAGGTTTTGAAGGAGGAGAGTAAACAGGGCAGAGAGAGCACTGTACTAAAAGCTGAAGTAGATACAAGATAATCAGGTTGGACTCAGTCCATGTCCCACAAGGGCTCCCAGTCTTAATCTCCATTTTGTGGAGAAGGGACCAGAGACACACAGAGAAGATAAGTGACTTGCCCAAGGTCACCCAGAAGACACATGGCTGAGCTGGGATTAGAACCCAGGTCCTCCTGACTCCCAGGCCTGTGCTTGATTCACTAGGCCATGCTGCTTTGCTAACTTTGGGGGCTAGCTACCTCTCCAGGAAAGATAAATTCTCTAAAAGTCTTTTACTTTTTTACTTTTACTTAAGCCATTTTACTTAAGTCTGATCTGGAAATCAGATCATGCCTCATCAGTCCACCAATCAATAGTATTTACTGAGTGCTGACCAGTGTACTGAGACTCATAGTGGGACATGGTTCCACTTTTCAGAGAACACAGATCTCTTGGTTCCCAATCTCTTCCCGCTATATTACTGCTCCCTAATGGTTTTAGAATTCTGTCACCCAGTATCCTATTGTATTACAGTTACCATGGTTCCTTCTTAACCCTGAAATCATTAAGGGCAGGAATCATGTCTACTAAAATTTACTGCAGTCTCCTAAGTGATTAGTATGGTGCTCTGTCCACTGTAGGCAGCCAATAAATAATGGGTGACCAAGACTGGTGCATCTTTAAACTCCTGTTCACTGAAAATCTTCTGCTAGTTCTCTCCACATGAGCAATCCTCTCTGAGCAGATGCTCACAGAAGTGGGTGTGCTGAACTACAAAGCCTTCAAAGGTTTGCTGAAGGCACATCTCCTCCCAGAGGGCTTCCCTGACTAAGCTCTCATTTCCTTTTCTCTCACTCCCTTCTGCATCGCCCTTATAATTGGATTTTCTCCCTTTATTCACCCCTACCGCAGACCCACAACACTTATATACCTATATGTACTCTGTATTAATTTCTGTCTCTCCATCTAGACTGCAAGCTCATTGTGGGCAGGGAACGTGTCTACCAACTTTGTTGTATTGTACACCCCCAAGTGCCTAGTACAGTGCTCTGTGACAATGAGCGCTCAATAAATATGATTGATTGACTGTTTGCAAAGAGTCTGAGGGAAGTGAGTCTGACATGCGTCAAGCTCCCAGACGGAACTGGAGACACAGTGGAGCCATCATTGCCACTGCATGACAGGGTATCGGAGGGTTAGAGGTCAGGGATGGGGTGAATGTCTCTGAAGGGTTCCTCCAAGTGGTCAGGAAACATGGCTGTCACCCACAAAGTGGGCATTGATGCTTCCTTTATGGGCAGAAGTGGAATTCCAGTCAGTATGGTCCAAGCGCTCAGTACAGAGCTCTACGCAAAATATGTGCTTAATAATCAATCACTCAATCAATTTATTGAGTACTTACTGGGTGCAGAGCACTGAACTGTTTGGGAGACACGATCCCTGCATGCAAGGAGTTTACAGTCTAGTGAGGAGTTGATAATCCAGTGAATAAATACCACTGATTTATTGGTTGATTAATCGGGCTGCTACCAGGACCAGATCCAGATATTTGGAGCAGAGATGAGATCTTGGGGATAGCTGGTTTGTGAGGGTTCCCTCGTCATCCTATTCCCTTGAATGACTTAGTTTCTTTTTGAGGAAAGATTCAACTTGGGAGAGAAGTCATTCCTGTTTGTCTACCTTCAGCCATTCCTGTCTGCCTTCCCACCTGCAAATCCAGTGAGCACCTTGAGAAAATGAAACAGTTCTACAACTTGGCAGCTGCAACTGGAAAAGGAGATATTACAGCAATACTGCCTAGGGCGAAGGCAACTAACACATCTCCTTGCCTATTGCACAACCCCCTCCCACCTCTGCCTCTTTAGCTTCTGAATCATCTCATTGTCCTCATAATTCTGCTTCAAAACTTGCTTTGGTTCCTTCTGAATACTCAAACTCTCAACCTTCCTCAGCACTACTGTTGGTTGTACAGAATGTAATTTGTTGCAAAAACAAAGGGAAAAGGGGTTGTGCTGGGGAGTAGAAGAAAGAACCTCCAAAGCCAGTGAGAAAATTGGAACTATTCCTTGATCACCAGTAATTGAATTGAATATCTGTATTATGCAGAGCACAGAACTACTACAGTGCTCTGCACCTCACAAGCTCTCAACAAATACCATTGACTGATTGGTTGATTGAATTAGGTCCTCGGCTTAGGGGAAAGAGCAAAGGCTTGGGAGTCAGAGGTCATGGGTTCTAAACCCGCTCTGCCGCTTATCAGCTGTGTGACTTTGAGCAAGACACTTAACTTCTCTGTGCCTCAGTTACCTCATCTGTAAAATGGGGATTAAGATTGTGGGCCCCAATTAAGATTGTATCTACCCCAGTGCTTAGAACAGTGCTTAGCACATAGTAAGCACTTAACAACTACCATCATCATCACCACCAATGGCCTCCAGTGATCCCTGCGGTGTTACTGCAGTTGCTGGATTCCATTCCTTGGCTCCCATTAGACTTTGAAGCAGGCCAGTTTCACAGACTCGATCCCCTCCCCTCTACAGTCTATACTTCTTAGTTCTGCAAGGGTCACTTTCCTGAAGCGTTGCTCAGCGCATCGCTCTTCTCTCCTCACAACCCTCCACTGGTTTCCTGTGTCTCCCCACATCAAACAAAAACTCATCACAACTGGCTTCAAGGTTCTCCACCACTTGGCCCTTCTACCTATCTGTTCTCTTCTCCCACTATTTCCCAACTTGCTATCTTCATTCCTCCCCAGCCAATCTGTGAACTGCACTTTGTTCTTGTGTTTCTGGCCTTCACCTCTCGCCCATGCTTTCCCATGCATGCCAATGTTTTCCCATGGCTTAAAACATTTTCTCTCCCAACACAAGACTGACCACAACTCCCTATATTCAAATAAATCAATCAGTGGAATTTATTGAGTGCTCACTGTGTGCAGAGCATGTACTAAGGGCTTGGGAGAGTTAGCAGCGTGGCTTAGTGGAAAGAGCCCGGGCTTGGGAGTCAGAGGTTGTGGGTTCTAATCCCGATCCACCACGTGTCTGCTGTGTGACCTTGGGCACGTCACTTAACTTCTATGGGCCTCAGTTACCTCATCTGTAAAATGGGGATTAAAAAATGAGAGCCCAATGTGGGACAATCTGATTACCCAATATCTACTCCAGCGTTTAGAACAGTGCTCTGCACATAGTAAGCGCTTAACAAATACCATTATTATTAAGCTATTACTATGTGTCAAGCACTGTTTTAAGTACTGGAAAAGATAGAGGTTGATATGGTCAGACACAGTTTCCGCCCCACAGAGGGTTCACAATTTAGGTAGGAGGGAGAATGGGCATTGAAACCCCATTTTACAGCTGAGGGAACTGAGGCACAGAGAAGTTAAGTGACTTGCCCAAGGTCATGCTGAGGGGGGTTTACACCCCAAGTCCTCTGACTCCCAGGCCCATGCTCTTTCAACTAAGCCACTCTGCTCCTTGAGAGAACCAAAAAATAGAGGTAGTAGCAATGACCCCCTACCCTCAAGAAACTTGCAGTCTTCTAGAGAGATGACCAATAGAGTTCTCCTTAAATTGCATTTCCTCCATTAAGCTTCCCCAGTTGACTTCCCAGCACCTTAAGTCACAACATCCCTTCAGCCAACTCTAGAATTTATGAACTATTTACAACCTCCTAAGCGGTCATATAAATTGGTGTACCTGATTTATTTTGACCATTCAAGTTGTCATAAAAACATAAACCATAAAAAGATTTATGTTTGTTTCCCCTTTAAAGTATAGGCTCCTTGTGGGCAGGGATCAAGTCACTTTGTTATTCTGAACTCCCCAAGCAGCCAGTGTACATGCTGCACAAAACAGGTACTCAATAAATGCTGCTGCTGCAACTACTTCTACTAAAAAAAAAATTGTGGTATTTGTTAAGCGCTTACTATGTGCAAAGCACTGTTCTAAGCACTGGGAGATACACGGTGATCAGGTTGTCCCACGTGGGGCTCACAGTTTTAATCCCCATTTGGCAGATGAGGTAACTGAGGCACAGAGAAGTTAGGTGACTTGCCCAAGGTCACACAGCTGACTAGCGGCAGAGCAGGGATTAGAACCCATGACCTCTGACTCCCAAGCCCACTGAGTCACGCTGCTTCTCTACTGGTCATGGGTTCAAATCCCAGCTCAGCGCTGATTCAGAGAGTAGCTGCTGCTTTTCTCCATCCACCCCACTGGGTAGTTGTGTGACTACCCAATTGTCTCCTGAAAGATCTTCCATTGGGTGCTACACATAAAATCACTTTTACCTCTAATGGATCAGTAGACCTGCCTTCTTTATAGACTGAAATCTCTACAATCCAGTTTCCACCAACTTCACTTCCCTGAGATCACCACGGACCACCTACTTGCTAAATTGAATAGATGCCACGCTATCCTAATTTCTTTCATCTTCAGCCAGAGCAACGCAGAAGGAAGAGGAAGTAGAGGAAATGAGGGCTTAGTCATAGAAGGCCTCTTGGAGGAGATGAAGGTGGGAGGAGTGATGGTCTGTTGAATATGAAGAAGGAGGCAGTGCCAGGCCAGAGGGAGGCCACAGCAAGGGTCAGCAGTAAAATAGAGAGATCAGTGTACAGTGAGTAAGCTGGCATTAGAGAAGTGAAGTATGAGGGCTGGGTTGTAGTAGAATATCCATGAGATAAGATGTGAGGGGACAAGCTAATTGAATGCTTTCAAGCCAATGGTAAGGAGTTTCTCTTTGATGCAGAGGTGGATAAGCAAACACTGGAGGTTCTTGAGAAGTAGAGATACAATGACTGGATTTTTTTAAGAAAAATGATCTGGACAACAGAGTGAAGTATGGACTGGAGTGAGGAGAGTCAGGAGACATGGAGGAGGAGGATGAAGTAGTTAAGGTGGGAAAAGATAAATGCTTGGAAAAGTGTAATAACAGTTTGGATACAGAGGAAAGGTGGATTTTAACACTATTGTAAAGGTAGAACTGACAGAATTCGGTGTGGGTTGAATGAGAGAGATAAGTCGAGGATAAACCCAAGGTAATGAATTTGTGAGGCAAGGAGGGTGACAGTGCTGTCTACAGTGATGGGAAAGCCAGTGGGAGAACAGGGTTTGGGTAGGAAGATGAGGAGTTTTGTTTTGGCCATGTTAAGTTTGCGGTGTCAGCAGGTCATCCAAAACAGAAATGTTCTGAAGGCAGAAAAAACTGTGAGACTGCAGAGGAGAGAGGTCAGGCCTGGAGAGGGAGATTTGGAAATCATCCATGTAGAGATGACTGGAGCAAATCAGCTCTCCAGGGGATGGGCGTAAATGGACAATATAAGGGGACCCAGAACTGAGTCTTGACACACTATCCGCGTGGCTCAGGGGAAAGAGCATGGGCTTGGGAGTCAGAGGTTGTGGGTTCTAATCCTGGCTCTGCCACTTATCAGCTGTGTGACTTTGGCCAAGTCACTTAACTTCTCTGTGCTTCAGTTACCTCATCTGTAAAATGGGGATGAAGACTGTGAGCCCCATGAGGGACAACCTCATTACCTTGTATCTGCCCAGCACTTAGACCAGCTCTTGGCACATAGTAAGCGCTTAACAAATACCAAATTATTATTATTATTATTATCTTACTCTGATATCTCTAGCACAGTTCTCTCTTAATTCTCTTGGTTTACCTATCTGGCCCCTCCTCAGTTTCTTTCGCTGGTATTTCTTTCAGCTCTATAATCCTAACTCTGGGTGGTCCTCAAATCTCTAACCCCTTCTCTTCTCACTTTACACTCACTCCCTTAAGGAGCCCATCAACTTCCAAGGCTTGAACTACTACTTCTGCATAGGTGATAATTTATCTCATTAGCCCCAATCCCTTTCCTCAACAATCTTGTTCTTTCTCATGCCTCCAGGCCATTTTTGAATGAATGTCCTGCCAGCACCTCAAGAACAATGTCTAAAATTTAACTTGTATTCCACCACAAATCATCTCCCCCACACTTCACTTTCCTGTCAGTCGAAAGCAGCACCATCCTCCTCATCTCTCAAGCCTATTACCTTTGAATTACCTTTGACTCTTCCTTCATGTTCAACCCCTACATTCAGTGTGTCACCAAATCCTGTTAGTTCTTCCACAAAATTTCCAGAATCTCTTTCTATCCATCCAAATGGCTACCACAGTTGTCCAGATCATTATGATAGCCTGGATGCTGCATCACCCCCTTCACTGTTCTCACTGCCCCAGTTTCTCCCTTCTCCAGTCCATCTTTCATTCTTCACCCCTGGTCATTTTCTAAAATGACAAATCCCTCATGTCTCCCCACAAAAACCTCCAGTGGTTGTTGATTCTTCTCTGCAATGAATAGAAATTCCTGGCCATTAAAGCATTCAATCAGCTATCTCCCTCCTACTAATCTGTTTTCTTCTCTTTATCCTCATTCTACTCAAGCTAACCTGCTCTTTTCTCATCTTTCATACCACCAACCCCAATCCATCACTAAATCCCGTCAGTTCCATCTTCACAGCATTGCTAAAATCTTACCTCTCCTCTTCACCCAAACTGCTATCACATTAATACAATCACTTATCCTATCCTGCCTTGATTAGTATATCAGCCTCCTTGCTGACCTACCAACTTCTTGTCTCTCCCCACTCCAGTTCATACTTCACTCTGCTGCCCGGATCATTTTCCTACAAAAATGTTCAGGCCATGTTTCCCCACTCTTCAAGAACCTCCAGGGGTTGCCCATCCACCACCGCACCAAACAGAAATCCTCACCATTGGCTATAAAGCACTCAACCATCTTGACCTTTCCTACCTCACCACACTACTCTTCTACTACAACCCAGCCCGCACATTCCACTCCTCTAATGCCAACCATCTCGCTGTACCTCAATCTCATCTATCTTGCCACCAACTTAATGCCCACATCCTGCCTCTGGTCTGCACTCTCCCTTCCTCAAATCCAACAGAAAATTACTCTCCCCACCACTTCAAAGCTTTATTGAAGGCATATCTCCACCAAGGCGCCTTCCCTGACTAACCCCTCTTTTCCTCTTCTCCCACTCCCTTCTACATTGCCCAGACTTGCTTCCTAACCATGGGTCTCCCAGCCCTATAGCACTTATGCACATATCTGTAATTTATTCATTTCTATTAATGTCTGTCTCCCCTCGCTAGACTGTCAGCTCGTTGTGAGCAAGGAATGTGCCTGTTTATTGTTATACTGTACTTACCCAAGCACTTAGTACAGTGCTCTGCACACAGTAAGCACTCAATAAATACAATTGAATGAATGAATGAACTTCTTACACACTTTTGACTTACTGGAACTCCATCCCCCTTCATGTCCAACATATCCATGATGGGGGATGTCATGTCCCATCTCATCACATCTCCTCCAGGAGGCCTTCCCCCAGCAATCTATAATCTTCCCACCTTGCATTCCCCAATAGCGTCCTCAACCTTTCCATGTTTCCCAAATATTAAGTTGCTACATCCCCTGAGGCTCTTATACTTATTTTGTATATACCCCATTACTTACCCTATCTGAAATGCATTTAAGGGTTTGTGCCTATCACTTGAATGTATATTCCTTGAGAGCACAGATCGGATCATGTCTTCTAAATCTCTGTACTTTCCCAAGCACAAAATAGAATATTCCATGTTTAGTCTCTCAGTAAGTGTTATTTCTTGTGGGAAAGAGACTGTGTCCAACCTGTTTATTTTGCATCTATCCCAGTGTTTTATAGTGTTTGGCATATAGTAAGTGCTTAATGAGTATAATAATAATAATAATATTAGTATTATCATCCCATTAGATCATAAACTTCTTGAGGGAAGGAATCCCGTCTACCAACTCTATTGCATTGTACTCTCCCAAATTCTTAGTGAAGTGTTCTTTACATAATAAGCATTGAATAAACAATTTTTCCCCAAGGTGTTTCTTGCAATTTTCATATTAAGGAAGTGCTTCAAACTGACCCTCTAGACATATTGTGGGCAGGGAATGTGTCTGCAAACTCCAGTGGTTGCCCATCCACCTCCATCAGACAAAAACTCCTCACCATTGGCTTTAAAGCACTTAATCACCTTACCCCCTTGTACTTCACCTCACTACTCTTCTACTACAACCCAGTCCACACACTTCAACCTTGAATGCTAACATTCTCACTGTATCTCAATCTCATCTATCTCACTGCTGACTTCTCACCCACATCCTTCCTCTGGCCTGGCATGCCCTCCCTCCTCATATAAGACAGATAATTGGTCTCCCCCTTTTCAACACCTTATTGATGGCAAATCTCCTCTAAGAATCCTTCCCTGACTAAGCCCTCCTATCGTCTTCTCCCATTCCTTTCTGTGCCACTCTTATTTGCTCCTTCATTCATCCTCCCACCCATCCCCACAGCACATATGTATATATCTGTATATAGCTGTAATTTATTCATTTATTCATTTATCTATCTCTTTATATCTGTCTCCTCCTCTAGACTGTGAGCAGGAATGTGTCAGTTTATTATTATATTGTACTCTTCCAAGTGCTTAGTATAGTGCTTTGCACATAGTAAGTGCTCAGTAAATACCACTGAAAAAAATACCAATGAAAATACCACTGATTGATTATTAGTGAGTTTGAAGCTAGGTAGGCTTATTTCTAATTCTAAATGAGATAGCACTCTCCTCCAAGGTAAGCCTAATAATGGTCTCTAGAGCTCCATTATTCAGTGCTTGGATTTCAATGAAATGGATAACCCTTCTTTTTTATGAAGACATTCCAGTTTCACCAGAACCCTGCAAGAATTTTCATCCATATAATTGATTGGCAGTGGAATGGGTTATCCTAAAGAAGCTCTGTAATCTATTTCCCTGAAGACCTTGAAAAAGGCAGGCATTTTGGAGGGAGAATGATAGGTTTGATGGCCTCTGGGGCCCTAACAGTCCTCTGACTCTGATTTCTTCTTGCTATCTGGTTCTGAAATGAAAGAGTCTCAACTGTAAATGAAGTTAAAACTCACAAAGATCTAGTTGTAGTATAGGAAGACTCCCTGTGCCACTTTTTTAAATGTTATTTGTTAAGCACTTACTATGTGCCAGGCACAGTACTAAGCGCTGGGTTAGATACAAGCTAATCAGGTTGACATAGTCTTTGTCTCACATGGGGCTCACAATATTAATCCCCATTTTACAGATGAAGTAACTGAGGCACAAAAAAGTGACATGATTTGCCCAAGGTCATGCAGCATTCAAATGGAGGAGCCAGGATTAGAACCCAGGCCCTTCTGACTCCCAGGCCAGTGCTCTATCCACTAGGTCGTGCTGCCATTGATTGCTCACTGAACCTTTGCTGGGATAAGAATTCCAAAAAAACCCAAGAATGCATGGAACACATTGCTATCTTCCTCAAAATTGCAGCTTACCAATGAACTAGAGAGAGAGCAAAAATTACAGCACTTCAGTTATAAAGTTCATTTGTTTGTCTTACAGATTGCTACTTTCAGAAAGGACTGCCTAAGCTCGTAGTGAAACATAAGACAAACCCTGTAGAATCTAAGCCAAGAAAGGCAGATGGTTTGACTTCAGGTGAATGATCAAAGAAATCATACTAATTGAGCAAGGGTTTCATTACCTAAAATATTGCACTCCGTCAATGTCATGATTCCCCTGTGGAAAATTTTAATCTTCAAATAAATGCTAAGTGGTTAGCCGCCACAAATAAATGATCACATTAACTACGGGTCACTGTATGGGCTGATTAACCCAGAGGCTTGTGAGGGCTAACAGATACCCTACATCGTGGCCCCCGGCTACATGAGCTGCCATCAGCACTGCAATCCACACACCCTGCCAAAAAAATGCTCTACAGCATGGCCAAATGGACCACACCTTCCCCTCAATTATTTCTCCCATCTATGTTGAAACTTCCTCCCCTCCCTCAGCTCTAGCTTGTAGCCTGGGAAATCAATCAGAGGTATTTACTGAGTCCTTACCGTGTGCCGAGCACTGTGCTAAGTGCACGGGAAGTACAAGACAACAGAGTGGGTAGACCCATTCCCCACCCACGAAATGTTTACAGTCTAAGAGGCGTACAGGATGCACGCAGGAACCAAAGTCCAGGCACGCCAGGCTCAGAAGACCCCCATCTCACCTTTGCTAACTGGATATAGGGAGGGAGCCCTCAGATTTGCAGGAAGAGAAACAAAATGGAGGACTACCCTCTCTTCTATCTCTCCTCACCTTCCTCTGCCTGCCAAAATGCTCAATTGCAAAGGAGCCAATCCAGGTAGAGGCTCGCCAGCTGCAACCCAGAGAAAACATCTGTCTGGGGTTCACGATGCTAGCAGTGCCATTAGCGACAGTAAAACCATGCAGTGGATCAATCCTCAAGGGCTGGGAGAATGCCATGGGGAAGCACATGGGGATGGGGGAGACTCCTCACCAGATGCTAATCAGTTCAAGTGGGGAGACAGCTTCAACGCTGTCATATGCAGACTGATGTAATGATGTCATGCATCTTGAGACGCTACGAAATCCATTAGCCCCGGGACCCCAGGGTGGTTAAGAGGGTCTTGGCCACTTTAAACTCTTCTGGATCATGAACTCTGCATATCACTTTGGTAGCAATGCTTGGTCTAGAAACTCCTTAACCTCAATTTTGAATCTTGAAAATAGTAGGACCTCTTTCCTAGCATGGCTTTCTAGAATGTGGATCTCAATTCAACAGTAGTTCAATAAGGGGAACAACAGTTTGTGCCTGTTGAGCCCCACAAAGTCTTCAGAATAAGCTTTGCCAAGAGCAGCAGATGCAAACAACCTTATTATAATGCACTATCCTCCCAGAACTTTGTTTAATGTGGTTTCACTACACCACGAGCTATGTGGTTGGGCCACCAAGCTTAGGGTAGCATGGAGCCCTGTGGTACGCAAACTTACAGTCCCAAGAATCCTAAGGCTGCTTTCAAAATCCAAATGAGAGTGATACAGGGATCCTAGAGGCATGAAAGCATTTTAAAGGGGCATAAATGTATTGGTTTCATGTTATACATACAATGTATGATCTAATATTCATGTATGGTATTGATCTAGATGTCATTTGGAAAATTGAAGTATTCACTTCTTAAATTCTTATTGCTAACTTCATCATTAGGGATGAAAAAATAACCCAGAACTTTGGCAAATGATCAGTTAATCAAACAATAGGATTCACTGAGCACCTATGGTGTGAAGGACATTATACTATGCAGGTGGGAAAGTACAATAGAATTAACAGATTCTCTGCCCTCAAGGATCTTACAACTTCCTCCAGGTACTTGTCCTCCCCTTCCCTTTGCATTTGCTCCCACAAAACTCTTATTTTGTGGCTGCTGTATGGTTGTTGGACATACAGTGCCCCAGACACACAGCTACCAATTCACCATTTCAGTGGGTCCTTATTCTCCTTTGTATTTGGAAGGCATTAGTCAAGAAGCACAGGCAAGGACATAGTTGGAATGGAAAAAAAAATCCTATCTGCACATCAGCCCAAAACTCTTCTCTTTCATGCTGAATTGTAACCCAAAACCTTAATGCAAGCAGGGCCTGTCAAACCAATTCCAGTAATGGGCCAAACATGAAATTAAAAGTGTATAAGGAAGATGTGCTTTAAAACACTTGCAATAAACTAAGAAATCATCTGTAAAATATTAACAGCCTAATGCATACACTGAGCATTGAAAACGAAAGGGTGAAGACAATCTATCAATGGTACTTCCTGAGCACTTAGTATGTGCAAAGCCCTATATTAAACACTTGGGAGAGTAAAATACCATTTGATAGATAGGATAATAGACTATTTCCATTATTTTCTTGCAAATATGATGTTGGATAGCTACCAAACATGTAAGGATAAATGGGAAAATATATATAAAATATTTTCAACTTATTAAATATTAGGATTATTAAAGATGCCAAAGAGTAAGTGAGCCTGAAAAACAAAGACTTGGCTTATGACTTCACATATAATTCTATGTTGGATATGGAAATCTGATAATGACTATTTGGAACAGAACATACTACCTTTGATATGAGACACTGGAAGAACTGTACCATCTCCCTAGTATAAAGGAGTTTACAAGTATTTACTCTTCAAAGATTCCAAATCTTTAAATATCACAAAGGAAGAAGGATTTTTTTTTTATAGTGGCCAAGAAGAACATTCACAGTTCACAGCAACCTGAAACTGAGAAATGGGCAGTCCTTGGATTTACAAGATAATTGGTCCCAGAAAACTGAATTTTAAGTTGAAACATTGGAAAAACTGATCAACAATGTAGCGATTAGCAAAGAAGTAGAATACAGAATCGAGAACGCAAGAACATCTTTTGGAAGGCTTCCCATCAGGGTGCAACTATAATGTAGCATTAGGCTTACCAGACTATAGGTTCATCTTAACCTTCCCTGTGTCTGAGACCTGAACTCTCCAAACACAGGAAACAACAAACAGTCAGCACAACAAGGGACACTCTTTGTGGCTGCAAAATGTGGTCAGGAGTGTGGATCCCCACTGACCTTTTGAGTCACACGGGAACCCACAGATGAACTTCACTTTCAGTGGTGACTTCTTTGAATGTAAGGAACATCTTGAGATTAAAAAACTCCTCCTAACCACTTATTCAGGGAAGTACAGGAAGTGAGTGATTGAGAGTTAAATAAATATAGCACCTCAAGGATGAAATTGGTGCCAGTAATTCTTGTACAAGGATCAACATTATCATACATTCCATTCATCCATTCATTCATTCAATCAAATTTATTGAGCACTTACTGCAAAGCATTGTACGAAGCACTTGGGAAAGTACACTATAACAATAAACAGGCACATTCCCTGCCTATAATGAGCTTACAGTCTAGATAGGGAGACAGACATGTGAATAAATTTAATAAATAAAAAATATAATAAATAAATACATAAATAACTTACAGATATGTACACAAATGCTGGGAGGGGGGATGAATAAAGGGAGCAAGTCAGGGTGATGCAGAAAGGACTGGAAGAAGAGGAAAGGAGGGCTTAGTCAGGGAAGGTCTATTGGAGGAGATATGTCTTCAATAAGGTTTTGAAAAGGGGGAGAGTAACTGTCTCTCGGATATGAGGAATGAGGGCGTTCCAGGCCAGAGGCAGGATATGGGAGAAAGGTTGGTGGTGAGACAGATGAGAACGAGGTACAGTGAGAAGGTTAGCATTAGAGGAGCTAAGTGTGCAGGCTGGGTTGTAGTAGGAGTGTAGCAAGATGAGGTATGCGGGGGTAAAGTGATTGAGTGAACATGGAACATGGAAGAATTCAAATAACTGGGGAAGTTCATCTCAAAAAATAACGCTTTATGTCTGCAGATAAAAAAGAGATGGTTTTTCTATTTTTTCCAGAGTGAAAATCAAATCAAACCACTGCTCCCACCTTGATCATACAGCTCTTCCATGGCTCTCCAGGTCTCTGCTCGGGCCTCTCGGCTGCTCTTCCCGGGAAGCTGTGCATCAGGCCAATGGATCAAGAACAGATCTAAATGGAAAATAGTCATGTCTCAGAACAGGAAAAGATTCTTGTTGACATAAATGGAAAATAAGATCCACGAGCAAGCTGAAAAAACATTTATTTGCCCTTCCTACACCTTGATGAGCACTAATACCCAGTACCAAAACCATCAGATTCCTGGCCATTTGCATAAATTGTTCATTACATTCAAATTACCCACAATTTCATTTATGTTACTGTTCAAAAATGGAGTCTGCAGATTAAAATGTGCAGAAGCATGATGAGAAAATTCAGTCATTCCAATCATTCATTTGAACACCTCCTGTGAGTACAGCACTGAACTAAACTCTTGGGGGATAGTACAACAACAACAAATAAAACTGCCCTTGCCCTCAAAGAGCTCAATCATTCAATAGTATTTATTGAGCACTTACTGTGTGATTAAAGCACTGTGCTAACTATTGCAAAGCATAGCATTTTCCTGTCCAGTTTTTTAATCTTAATCAGTGACATATTTTTTAAAGTGTCATTAAACATCAAATGGTGTTCATTCCCTTCAAAGATGAACTTACACATAACTATTTATTTGGAAGAGTACAATTCGATAGAGTTCAATCCCTGCCCATAAGAAGCTAAAAGTCTAGAGCAGGAGAATACAGTAGGTACCTTGCAACCTAAAAAGTTAAATCCTGTTCATTTATTATATGTTGTGTAAATGTCACTGTTATGGTATTTCATAATGTGATTTCCAGAATTTTAAAAAACATGACAGATATGGGTAACCCATGATTTAATTGCTCAATTAATCAATCAATCAGTAGTCTTTATTGAGCACTTATTAGGTGCAGCACACTGTACTAAACTCTTGGGAGTGTATAATACTTCAGAATTAGCAGAGATGCTCCCTGCCCAAAATGAGCTTGCAGTCTAGAGATGAGTTTACAGTCTACATCTAAAGAAGAGTTATAGTGTGCTGCTGTATCTTTTGAAATCCTGTCTGGAAAAAATGAGGTAAAATTGAAGATATCTTGCAAAACATTTTTTTCAGGGACTCTTCATCCTTTATGGGTTCAAGTTATACCAAGTTCCCAAGGCAACAACATTCATATTCCCTAGCCACAATTTATTTTAACATCCAACTCCCTCTAAAAACTAGAGATCATATCTATCAACTCCTTTGCATTGTACTAACCCAAGTGCTTAGAACAGTGTGCTGCACACAGAAAGCACTCAACAAACACCATTGATTGCTTGATTGATTATAATGCGCTGCCCCTCACGTGTTGAGATGATGAACTTCAAATACAAATGCCAGATATTCATTCATTCATTCATTCAATAGTATTTATTGAGCGCTTACTATGTGCAGAGCACTGTACTAAGCGCTTGGGATGAACAAGTCGGCAACAGATAGAGACAGTCCCTGCCGTTTGACGGGCTTACGGTCTAATCGGGGGAGACGGACAGACAAGAACAATGGCACTAAACAGCGTCAAGGGGAAGAACATCTCGTAAAAACAATGGCAACTAAATAGAATCAAGGCGATGTACAATTCATTAACAAAATAAATAGGGTAACGAAAATATATACAGTTGAGCGGACGAGTACGGTGCTGTGGGGATGGGAAGGGAGAGGTGGAGGAGCAGAGGGAAAAGGGGAAAATGAGGCTTTAGCTGCGGAGAGGTAAAGGGGGGATGGCAGAGGAAGTGGAGGGGGAAGAGGAGCTCAGTCTGGGAAGGCCTCTTGGAGGAGGTGATTTTTAAGTAAGGTTTTGAAGAGGGAAAGAGAATCAGTTTGGCGGAGGTGAGGAGGGAGGGCGTTCCAGGACCGCGGGAGGACGTGACCCAGGGGTCGACGGCGGGATAGGCGAGACCGAGGGACGGCGAGGAGGTGGGCGGCAGAGGAGCGGAGCGTGCGGGGTGGGCGGTAGAAAGAGAGAAGGGAAGAGAGGTAGGAAGGGGCAAGGTGATGGAGAGCCTTGAAGCCTAGAGTGAGGAGTTTTTGTTTGGAGCGGAGGTCGATAGGCAACCACTGGAGTTGTTTAAGAAGGGGAGTGACATGCCCAGATCGTTTCTGCAGGAAGATGAGCCGGGCAGCGGAGTGAAGAATAGACCGGAGCGGGGCGAGAGAGGAGGAAGGGAGGTCAGAGAGAAGGCTGACACAGTAGTCTAGCCGGGATATAACGAGAGCCCGTAATAGTAAGGTAGCCGTTTGGGTGGAGAGGAAAGGGCGGATCTTGGCGATATTGTAGAGGTGAAACCGGCAGGTCTTGGTAACGGATAGGATGTGTGGGGTGAACGAGAGGGACGAGTCAAGGATGACACTGAGATTGCGGGCCTGCGGGACGGGAAGGATGGTCGTGCCATCCACGGTGATGGAGAAGTCTGGGAGCGGACCAGGCTTGGGAGGGAAGATGAGGAGCTCAGTCTCGCTCATGTTGAGTTTTAGGTGGCGGTCCGACATCCAGGTGGAGACGTCCCGGAGGCAGGAGGAGATGCGAGCCTGAAGGGAGGGGGAGAGGACAGGGGCGGAGATGTAGATCTGTGTGTCATCTGCGTAGAGATGGTAGTCAAAGCCGTGAGAACGGATGAGTTCACCGAGGGAGTGAGTGTAAATGGAGAACAGAAGAGGGCCAAGAACTGACCCTTGAGGAACTCCAACAGTTAAAGGATGGGAGGGGGAGGAGGCTCCAGCGTAGGAGACCGAGAATGATCGGCCAGAGAGGTAAGAGGAGAACCAGGAGAGGACAGAGTCCGTGAAGCCAAGGTGAGATAAGGTATGGAGGAGGAGGGGATGGTCGACAGTGTCAAAGGCAGCAGAGAGGTCAAGGAGGATCAGAATGGAGTAGGAGCCATTGGATTTGGCAAGAAGGAGGTCATGGGTGACCTTAGAGAGAGCAGTCTCGGTAGAGTGGAGGGGATGGAAGCCAGATCGGAGGGGGTCTAGGAGAGAATGGGAGTTAAGGAATTCTAGGCATCGATTGTAGACGACTCGTTCTAAGATTTTGGAAAGGAAGGGTAGTAGGGAGATAGGACGATAACTGGAGGGGGAAGTGGGGTCAAGAGCGGGTTTTTTTAGGATGGGGGAGACGTGGGCATGTTTGAAGGCAGAGGGGAAGGAGCCCTTGGAGATTGAGTGGTTAAAAATAGAAGTTAAGGAAGGGAGGAGGGCAGGGGCGATGGTTTTAAGAAGGTGAGAGGGAATGGGGTCCGAGGCGCAGGTGGAGGGGGTGGCACTTGCGAGGAGGGAGGAGATCTCCTCTGAGGATACTGCAGGGAAGGATGGGAAAGTAGGGGAGGGGGTTGTTGGGGGGGAGGGGAGAGGCGGAGGGGTGATCGTGTTGATTTTCGTGAGGAAATAGGTGGCCAGATCATTAGGGGTGAGAGATGGGGGAGGGGGAGGAACAGGGGGCCTAAGGAGAGAGTTAAAGGTCCGGAACAATCGGCGGGGGTGACGGGCATGGGTGTCGATGAGGGAGGAGAAGAAGCTTTGCCTGGTGGAGGAGAGGGCAGAGTTAAGGCAGGAAAGGATAAATTTGAAGTGTGTGAGGTCGGCTCGGTGCTTGGACTTTCGCCAGCAGCGCTCAGCAGCTCGAGCATAGGAGCGTAGGAGGTGGACAGAGGAGGTGATCCAGGGCTGTGGGTTAGTGGAGCGAGAGCGGCGGAGGGAAAGGGGGGCGAGAGAGTCGAGATGAGTAGAGAGGGTGGAGTTGAGAGCGGAGACCTGATCGTCGAGAGTGGGAAGAGAGGACAGGGCGGCAAGGTGAGGAGAGATGCTATTGGAAAGACGGATGGGATCGAGAGAGCGGAGGTCTCTGTGGGGCAGTAGCGAAGATTTGCAGGGGGAGGGAGTGTGAGAGATGAGGCAGGTGAGAAGGTTATGGTCAGAGAGAGGGATTTCAGAGTTCATTCAACAGTATTTATTGAGCGCTTACTATGTGCAGAGCACTGTACTAAGCGCTTGGAATGAACAAGTCGGCAACAGATAGCGACAGTCCCTGCCGTTTGACGGGCTTACAGTCTAATCGGACGGGCTTATTGGCTAATAGAAAATAAGCAAATAAGCAAGTGTGAAGCATTTTTTTAATGACAATTATCACTATTTTTATCAGCTTTTATATAGCTTTTATATGGGCTTCAACGATTGAGAAGCAGTGTGGCCTAGTGGATAGAGTGCAGGGCTAGGAGTCGGAAGGACCTAGTTTCTAATACTGGCTCCACCACTTGTCTGCTGTTGGACCTTGGGCAAGTCATTTAACTTCTTTGTGCCTCAGTCACCTAATCTGTAAAATGGGGATTAAAAGTGTGAGCCCAATATCAGACATAGACTATGTCCAACCTGATTAGCTTGTATCTAACTTCTATGCTTAGTACAGTGCCTGGCACATAGTGAGTGCTTAACAAATACCATTTTAAAAAAATATGTTTCTTTAGCTGTTTTAGGGCATGATTACGTGTAACTTCATCTTTGAAGGGAATGAACACCATTTGATGTTTAATGACACTTTAAAAAATATGTCACTGAATTAAGACTAAAAAACTGGACATGTAAATACTATGCTTTGCGATTATAATGAAGTTAATGAAAATGAAAATGTTGTACTCAGAAAAGAATCACTGATACTTCACTCCAGGAATGGACACCTAACACCCTTCTTTTCTTTTCAAATCATCCTCTGCTCTGAAGAGGTATGATTAATTTGGGTCTATTCATGCCACTGCCATGTTCAAGAAATAAACAGGAACCGGAAAGAAGTGATGGGGTAAGCTGTCTGTGGTCGACTGACGCACATCGCTGGGCCCGACAGCTGCCGTACATAGAGTCTTGCTTCTCAGCCAGGTGCTGCCTACCTTTTGGATCAAAAACCTTAATGGTTTAAAGTGAAAACAGGCTTATTTGAAACCGCAACAATGAGGTAAATTGACAGAAACAGGCCTCCACCCAAAGGTGAATTTTTAAAACCTTGAAGTCCGCCCACATTAACCTTCAGAGCCCATCAGGCTTGGCCACTTGGAAATGCACTCAGATCTATGCTGCAGGGCTTGGGCTCTCGACAAACACCCTAGTATGGAAAACTCACAGTAGACACTGAGCACCTTGACTAATGTCGTGGGCTGCTGCAGAACCATTTCTTTTGACATCGTATCACACTCTATCCAGACAGATGTGGGTTTCAGAAGAATGTTCCCTAAACCCCCAGCAGTGTTTTATCCACAATACATTGTAAACACTAGCATTGTAAAAGAACTGAATATCGCATACATCAGTGAAATAACGATGATACAATGACTGCCTTATTCCCTAGTGTTTCGAACCACTGAATAGCTCTTGTTTTGGATTCTTGAAAGGCCACTTGGTCTGCAGTGTGGACTGCAGTCATTGCCATCACTTCTTAAGCCTAAGCATGACACAGTAGTATTCCTTTGCCTCAACAACTTATTTTCCCAGAAGCAAATAAAGAACAGGAGGGAAGGTTGACTGATGGGTCACAGGGCAAACCCAGGATTGTGGAAGAAGGGAGAATTGAGAGGCCGTGTTTCAGGAATTAGCAGTTGAGATGGATGTGGGGCAATGGGAGTGAAGGAATATCAATAAATCGTATTTATTGAGCACTTACTATGTGAAGAGCACTGTTCTAAGCACTTGGGAGATTCCCTGCCCATAATAAGTTTACAGAAAGGAGAGCAGGGAAAGGGTAAAGGGTTGATAATATAAATCAATCAATCAATCATTTACATTTTTTGAGCGATTATTGTGTGCAGAGCACCGCACTAAATGCTTGGGACAATGCAATGTAACAGAGTTGGTAGACACATTCCATGCCCACAGTAAGCTTACAGTCCAAAGGGGGAGACAGACATTAATATAAATGAGTAAATTATGGATATATATATATATATATATTTAAGTCCTGTGAAGGTGAAGGTGTGGTGAATGAAGAACACAAATCCAAGTGCAGGTGTGACACAAAAAGGAATGGGAAAGAGGAAATGAGTGCTTAGTCAGGGAAGGTCGCTTGGAGGAGATGTGCTTATAATAAAGCTTTAAAGATGGGGACAGTGGTGGTCTGACAGATATGAAGGAGGAGGGAGTTCCAAACTAGAGGGAGGATGTGGGTGAAGGGTTGGTGGTGAGACAGACAATATCAAGGCATAGTGAGTAGGTTGATGTTAGTGAAAGCAAAGTGTGCGGGCTTGATCATCGTAGAAAATCAGAGAGGTAAGGTAGGAGGGGACAAGATGACTGAGTGCTTTTGAGCCAATGGTAAGGAATTTCTGTTTGAGGAGGTGGATGGGCAACCACTGAAGTTTCTTGAAGAGTGGGAAAACAGGGACTGAATGGTTTTGTAGAAAAATGATCCGGGCAGCAGAGTGGATTATGAATTGAAGTTGGGAGAGACAGGAGGCAAAAGAGTTAAATTATACATCAAAGTTATCCTCCATTTTCAAAGACAAGCTTGCAATCCAAGCAACGAGTACCAGTTGAGAAGATCTATGTGTTCCCAACAATCCACTCCACATGGCGAGCATATAAAGTCAGTTCCTTGTTGTGTTGATGCATTTTTTCTTGTGGGACCTGTTGCTCTTCCCAAAGTCATCATTCTGTCTTCTGATCTTCCCCAAATCCCTGCTCATGGAATGTCACTCCTCTCCTACGTGCCACATAACAGAGCAGTCTATCTACTCAGGTAGTTTCCCACTATCCTTTACTCTATCACACTTACATCAGACAGATCACAGATCTACCCCGCAAACCCTCCTAAACTCCCAGCCCCTCTAAGAAGCCTACCCTGATCAATTTCCCAACACCCTAAGCCACATCATCTCTAGACTGTAAACTCATTATGGGTAGGGATCTTTCTGCTAATTCTGTTGTATCTCCCATGTGCTTAGTACAGTGGTCTGCATATGATAAGTGCTCAATAAATACCATTAACTGATTGAAATCATCTCTAGTATATGCACCTCTTTACACCCTCCTCAATCACTCATGTAAGTATATGTACTTAATTATTGCATTTCACTATTTGAATAGTCTGTTTTCCTTATTAGAGTAAAGGTTCTTTATGGGCAGATATTTGACTTCTTTATTCTGTACTTCCCAAGCACCTGGTAATGGAGAAGCCCACCTATTTGGTCCTCAATAAATACTTCTACTACTATTATTATAAGCCTTCAATTTAGTGGGCTTCTCTATCATCATTAAACTCCATCTACCAACATCCTAAATATCACTGTTTCTTGTTTTCTGTAACTACTTCCTTGCCTACTCATGCATCGTTGACATAACTAATAATAGAAATCACTAGACAAGAACCGTCTATTTCTTCATGTTCTAAAAGATATTTTGAATATTGTCAGGTATAGACATTACGTGAAATTTGTGTTTCTTTCCTGTGACAAATATTGGTTCAGTGCTCTGCACACAATTAGGCAAAATGCAAACATTATTAATTGACTGAACATGCTATGTCAAAATCAATTTTGTCTCTTGTGAAGGCCAACAGACTTCTTATTTGAAACCGAAATGACTTGTGCATTGGAACAAAATTTGCTTCTTTAGCCAGACTCCAAAAGAGCAAAGCTTCCTCTCCATCATGAGAAAGCTTCCCTTCATCCTTGAAGGGTGTCTGACTCATTCACTGCTCTACCTCTCCGTCGCTGAAACCTGGCTTTACCCAGATGATACAGTCTACCTTGCGGCTGTCTCTAGAGAAGATCTCATCTGCTCCCAAGCCCCCAGACTCACTGGGAAAGGGGGAAGAGTCGGCTTTCTTCTCGATCTCCACTGCCACTTTTACACCATTCCACCGCCCCCCTCTCTTTCCCTTCCTCTAAGGCTCATAACATCCACCTCTACCCACTCTCTCCAGTGACAGGTCACAGTCAACTACCTCCCCTCTCCCTCTCACTTCGATCCCCCAGGCTCCTCCTGCAACTTTTTAAACAACTTTGATCCCTTTCTAATTCTAACATCCCTTGTCTCTTTCTCTATCCCTACACTGACCCTTGAAAACTTCAATATCCATGTGGAAGTTTGTGAAAACCCTTCATTGCCCACTTCCCCTCACTCCTCAACTCCATTGACCTCCTGCTCCATCTCGCCCATTCACAAACTTGAACACATACTCCATCTCAACATTTCTTGTCACTGTAATAATAATAATAATAATGGTATTTATTGAGCACTTACTATGTGCAAGGCACTATTATAAGTACTGGGGTAGATACAAGGTAATCAGATTGTCCCAAGTGGGGCTCACAGTCTTAATCCCCTTTTTACAGAAGAGGTAACTGAGGCACAGAGAGGGTAAGTGGCTTGCCCCAAGGTCACACAGCTGACAAGTGGGGAGGTAGGATTAGAACCCATGACCTCTGACTCCCAAGCCCGGGCTCTTGCCACTGAGCCATGCTGCTTCTCTCTACCCTCATCAACTCTGAAACCCCTCTATCTGGCTATAACATCTTCACCTGCATTCTCTCCCACACAGTGCCTCCCTGTAAATCTGACTTGTTCCCCAACAGAAACATCTGATCATTTTACCCCAACCATTTTTCTCAAGTTATGATGCACCATTTAGTCTTCCTGCTAAACTACTCTCTCGACGTACACCACGACCACGACCCTTTCTACTGAATATAATTATAATAATAATTATGGTATTTGAGTGCTTATTATGTGCCAAGTGTTATTCTAAGATCTGGGGTAGATATAAGGTAATCAGGTTGTCCCATGAGGAGCTCACATTCTTAATCCCCATTTTACAGATGAGGTAACTGAGGCACAGAGAAGTTAACTGCCTTGTGCAAAGTCACACAGCAGACAAGTGGCAGAGCCGGAATTAGAACCCATGTCCCGGGATTAGAACCAATGTCCTCTCACTTCCAAGACCATGCTCTTTCCACTAAGTCACGCTGCTTCTCTATATTTCTTAAGCACTTATGTGCCAGACACTGTAATAATAACAATGATGATTGTACTTGCTAAGCGCTTACTATGTGCCAAGCACTGTTCTAAGCGCTGGGGTAGATACAAACAAGGTAGTCCCACGTGGGGCTCCGGGGTAGATACAAGCTTATTAGGTTGGACACAGTGCATGTACCATACAGGATTCAATCTCCATTTTCCAGACAAGGTAACTGAGGCCCAGAAGTGAAGTGACTTGCCCAGACAAGTGAAAGAGCCTGGCTCAGAACCCATGACTTTTTGACTCCCAGACCCTTGCTGTATCCATCTCACCATGCTGCTTCTCTCCCTGAACTCATTTCCCTATCCCTTTGCTAACCTCATACCACTAGGCCATGGCCCTCAATCACCTTCACTGTCTGCTTCCTTCACTCCTGTGCATGAGCTGATGATGCTGGCGGAAAACCAGATATCAGGCCAATCTCCCCTATCTCACTTTCATCTTCGCCTGCTCTAACTCTGCCTTCTCTTCAGCCCACAACATTATTTCTCCATCCTTACTGACTCCCATGCCCATTTCCCTTGCTGGTAGTTTCAGGTGCTTAACTCCCACCTCAAACCCCTGCCTCACAGCCCCCTATATCTTGCCCCTAGTGATCCAGCCATGTACTTCACTGAGAAAATAGAAACCATCAGGCATAATCTCCCTAAAATCTCCCTTGCTTCTCTCCAGTCCCTCCCGCCTCCTGCCCCTTCTTCAATTCCCCATCTTTCCCAGCAGTATCTCAAGAGACAACCTCCTGCCCCTTGTCAAAATCCACATCCTCTTCCTGTGCCTCTGACCCCAGCCCTTAACACCTTATCAAAACATTTGCCCCCTCCCTTCTTCTCTTCCGGATGGCCATCTTCAACTGTTCATTCTCCAATAGCTTCTTCCCCACTGTTTTCAAACATGCTCATGAATCCCTCCCTTGACCCCACGACTCCCTCCAGTTATCACCCCATATCCCTCCTACCTTTCTCCACTGCTTCCCCTTCCTCTCCTCCAATTTTCTCCTTGACCCCCTCCACTATGGCTTCCGCCACCTTCACTCCACCAAAACTACCCTCTCAAAGGTCACCAATGATCTCCTGCTTGTCAAATCCAAAAGAATCTATTGCATCCTAATCCTCCTTGACCTCTCAGCTGCCTTCAACACTGTGGACCACCTTTTTCTCCTTGAAACATTATCTAACCTTGGCTTCACCGACGCTGTTCTCTCCTGTATGACTGTAAACTCCTTGTGGTCAGGGAATGTATCTATCAAAGCTGTTCCATTGCAGGAATATATCTACCAAAGCTGTTACACTGCACTCTCCCAAGTGCTTAGTGATAATGGTATTTGTTAAGCATTCACTGTGGGCCAAGCACTGTTCTAAATGCTGGGAGAGATACAAGGTAATCAGGTTGTCCCACGTGAGGCTCACAATCTTCAACCCCATTTGACAGATGAGGTAACTGAGGCACAAAGAAGTGAACTGACTTGCCCAAAGTCACCCAGCTGACAAGTGGCGGAGCTGGGATTAAAACCCATGACCTCTGACTCACAAGCTTGGGCTCTTTCCACTGAGCCACGCTGCTCGGTACCGGGTTCTATACACAGTAAGTGCTCAATAGATACAATTGACTGATTGTACCTTCTTGAAGATCCACAACATGACAAACAAGACAAAATCCATTCCTGAAGATATTCTGGACATTTAGGACTGAACTGAACCCTAACAGCTAAATCTGAGGGTAACATCTACAACTATGGGCATTGAGAGAAAGCACATTTACACCATAAAAGCATACGCTGACCTAGAATTTGTAAATATCTGAACAGTGATTCAACTCTGTTGAAGAGAGAAGTTAATGAATTTTTCTTTAACCCACAGACAGACATGTCTCTTTCCTGTGTCCATCTGCTCAAGTGAACTTCACAGAACAGTAAGTTATGCAAAGCAGTTCCTTTAAAAGTACGTCTGGTTGATTTTTTTTTTTAATTTCTTAAGTAAAAATGAATAATGGGACCAGCTATCATTTCGATAGGAAACTGCCAGAAAGCTCTTGTTGTTAATTGCCAGTGCGGTTTGAGGGGACTGAACTAGGTGACTGATGACCAACTCTTCAATTAGCATGAATCTAGGCTTATTACTCTGTATGGGATATTTCACTTTTCTTCACTGCAGGTTAGAAATGGATATAGAACTTGCAAAGCAACTCTTCTTAGCAATATGTAATATTACATCTACTAGCCAGGGACTGTCATCTCCCTCCATATTCTAGAAAACATTTCTAAATTCAGCCCCTGCTTCAGTTTTACAACAGACAGGATATCCTGGTGGTACAAGTGCCCATTTCTAGGGTGGAAATGTCAAACCTTGGTCCATCATTTTTAGAACAGCCATTTTCACGTTCTGAACTCCTGTCTGGGTTTGGAAAGAATCACATTCAAATAATTTTTTTGAGTCTACTCCAGAGAAAAATGGAATACCTACAATATAGTTTCTCGGCCTGGCTACTGTATCAACTGAAGATGGAATTAAGAGAGCCGTGTTGCCAGCTTGTAACCAGCCGGCAGACACATGTATCAGAGTCAACTTAACATTCAATTTTATTTATTCTAATTACATTGTATTAAACATTTTTAGATCTGTCTTCTCCATTAGAGGTTCAGGTCCTTGAAGGCTGGGACTGTGTCTTGTGCTTTTGATGTAGTTTTCTAAAAATCTAGAACACTGAATTACATTAAGGATCAATCAATCAGTGGCCTTAACTGAGTGCTTATTATGTGCTTTGCACTGTATTAAGCACTCAGGAGAGTACAATTCGACAGATATTAAAATAAGTAACATATTATATAATTTAAAGACATGTACATAAATGATGTGGGATTTGAGGGTTGGTCCAGAGGTCACAGATCCAAGTGGAGAAATGACATAGAAGGGAGAGGGAGCTGAGGAAAAGAGGGCTTAATCAGGGAAAGTCTTTTGGAGAAGATCTGAGTTTAATAATACTTTGAAGGTGGGGAGAATGGTGGTCTGGAAGGGGCGGGAGTTCGAGATTAAGGGGAAGACATTAGTTAGGGATCGGCAGTGAGACAGACAAGATTGGGGCACAGTGAGTAAACTGGTAATAGAGGAACAATAATTTTAACAAAGAAAGAAATGTACTGTTTTGAAGCATGAAATACATTTCCCTGAAGAGGTATTATATTCTGATAACATATTCTTAGCAATATCTGATAGGAAAGTTCAAAATTACCACTCAAGGGATCAATGGATGACCCAAAACCACTTTTGTTCAGAATTGATAGCTATAATCATGCATAAAAATGTGTTATTGGAGCCAGAAAAGTTGCCTTTTGCATTTCTACCTTCAAAAAAAAAATGACTTCAAGACACCTAGTCTTGTAGATCTCAGATATGCAAAACATATTCCTCTCAGAATACCTAAGTTACTGGCCCTAAAGACTTCTCAAGAAACAAATATCATTACATGTTCTGCAGAAATCCTGGTTTTAGAAATGTACTGTTGTGATTAGCAGTGTTTGCCTGAGATCTTCTCAGTGGAGATGGATCTGGGTGAACGGAGATGGATCTGGGTAAGAGCGCAACTGCATCAATACATGACTGTTTCAAGGCTGCTGGAACAGTGGCTTTAGGTTAACTGAAGCAACACTTGGCTTACTTGTTCATGCATTTTAGTAGAGGTCAGCTTATCTAGAGATAAACTACAAATTTTTTTTATAGTATTCAGTAGTATTCGTTAAGCACTTCCTATGTGTCAAGCACTGTTCTAAGTGTTGGGGTAGATACAAGTTAACGAGATGGGACACAGTTCCTAACCCACATGTGGCTCAGAGTCAAGTAGGAGGGAGAACAGGTATTGAATATCATTATTAAAGTTGAGGAAACTGAGGTACAGAGAAGTTAAGTGACTTTTCCAAGGTCATACAGAAGACAAGTGGCAGAGTGGAACTTGGAACCCAGGGTCATATTTTATCTACTATGAAATGAAAACTGAGTCAATTAAAGACAGAACTACTAATAATAATTAATTGTATTGTTATGTGCTTCATATGTGATATTCACTGTACTAGGTGTTGGGACAAAAATAAGATAAAATAAGATCAGATACAACCCCTGTCCTATATAGAACTGTTTAAGGAGAACCTTCTTGCCAAGTCTAATGGCCTCTACTCCATCCCAATCCTCTTTGACCACCCAGCTGCCTTCAGTACTGTGGACCACCCTCTCTTGGCTTCACTGACACTGCCCTCATCTGGTTTTCCTCCCATCTCTTTGGCTGCACCTCCTACTCTGTCTTTTTTCCAGGCTCCTCATCTAACCCCCACCCTCTAACTGTGAGAGTCTTTCAGGACCCAGTTCTGGGTCCCCTTCTATTCTCTATCTGCACCCATTCTCTTGGAGAATTCATTCTCTCCCATGGCTTCAACTCCCACTTCTACATGGATGATTCACAGGCCTCTTCAGGCCTGACCTTTCCCTCTTTGCAGTTTTGGGTTTACTCCTGCCATCACAACATCTCCTCTCGGAGGTTCCACCAAAACTCCATACTTAACACGTCCCAAACAGAACACCTCCTCTTCCTATCCAAACCCTGTCCTCCCTCTGACGTTAGAATTGATAACATCACCATCTTTCCCTTTTTCACAAGCTCACAACCTTGGTATTATCCTTGACTTATCTCTCTCATTCGACCTACATATTCACATTACGACATTTCTAGAACCTGTCCTTTCCTCTCCATCCAACACAGATAGATAGATACTCCACTTGTAGAGGTTTGGATATATGTATATATATTTATATATATATATTAATATATATATCCACGATGCCAAGCACTTATCTTATCCTGCCTTGATTACTAAATCAGCTGCCTCACTGACCTTCTTGCCTTCTGTCTCTTTTATCTCCAATTCATACTTCACTCCCCTGCCTGGATCATTTTTCTAAAAAAAAAAAAAATTCAGTCCATGTCTTCTCACTCCTCAAAAACTAATGGTTGCCCATACATCTCTGTATCAAACTGAAACCCCTTACCAATGCCTCCAGGGCACTCAATCAGCTGTCCCCATCCTACCTTACCTCACTGATCTCCTAGCACAGTCCGGCCCTCAAACTTTGCTCCTCTAATGCCAACCTATTTACTGTACCCTAATCTCATCTGCTTTACCACTGACCCTTTGCGCATATCCTCTGCTCTGGAACTCCCTCCGTTTTAATATCCACCAGACAACCACTTTTCCCACCTTCGTTGCCCTACTCAAATCTCCTCTAAAAGATCTTCCTTGACTAAGCCCGCCTTTACCCTATTCTCCCTACCTTCTGTATCATCTTTGTATTAGCATATGTACCCCTTAAGCACTTTGATATTCACCCAACCCCACAACCCCACAACACTTATGTATGTATCCTTACACACTCTCATTTCCCCTATCTAAAATTGATATTAATGACTGTTTCCACCACTAGACTGCATGCTCCCCATGGGCAGGGAGCATGTCTTCCAACTTTACTGTATTGTAATCTTCCAAACAATTAGTACAGTGCCTGCCACATAATAAGCATTTAACAAATACCATTACAAAAACACTTAGCATAGTGCTCACCACACCATATACACTCAATTTTATTGCCATTGTTCTTGTCTGTCCGTCTCCCCCGATTAGACTGTAAGCCCGTAAAACGGCAGGGACCGTCTCTATCTGTTGCCGACTTGTTCATTCCAAGCGCTTAGTATAGTGCTCTGCACATAGTAAGGTCTCAATAAATACTATTGAATGAATGAATTAATGAATGAATGAGTGAATGAACTCAATAAATACCATTTATTAATTGAGGAGTGAGATCTATTAAGTGGAAAGACTAATCAGGCAGTAAGATTCCTTCGGTTTAGCACAGTCTGAATTCTGCTTCCCTCTGTGAAATCAGCTGACGTTGTCTGGATTTCTAACCGGTCCCCTATATGTCTCATTTTCTGACTGCCAGGGTTGTTAGTGAGTGGAACAGGTTACTAAGGGGAAACAAGGATTCATGAATAGCTCTGTCTGTCTTGAGAGAGTTGACCTCTTGAGGTTTTCTGAACCTTGACCCACTTCAGTTGAGGGAAATTTGTAAATGGATTTTCCCTGAGCTCTCCGTGATGTCCCAGAACAACACATTCTAATTTGGAGGAGTGGTGGGGTGGAATTGACTTACTCAGGGCTCCAGAAGCCATTGTGTGCTTTGGATTTTTATACCTTTACTGCTTTTTTGTGTTCCAAGTTCGTAATGATAATGATAATAGTAGTACATTTACTATGTGCCAAGCACTGTCCATTCATTCAATCATGTTTATTGAGCGCTTACTGTGTGCAGGGCACTATACTAAACGGCTGGGAGAGTACAACAATAAACAGACACATTCCCTGTCCACAATGAGCTGACAGTTTAGAGGAGTGTTCTGAGCACTGGGGTAGATATGAGTTAATCAGGTTGGACACAGTCTTGTCCCACATGGGGCTCACACAATTAATCCCCATTTTACGGATGAGGTAACTGAGGCCCAGAGAAGTGAAATGAATTGCCCAAGGTCACACAGCCGACAGGTGGAGGAGCTGGGATTAGAACCCAGTTTCTTCTGACTTCCATGATTATGCTCTATCCACTAAAGAGCCCCCAGGCTTGAGAGTCTAGAGGTCAAGGGTTCGAATCCCGACCCTACCACTTGTTAGCTGTGTGACTTTGGGCAAGTCACTTAACTTCTCTGTGCCTCAGTTACCTCATCTGTAAAATGGGGATTAAGACTGTGAGCCTCATGTAGGACAACCTGATTACCCTGTATCTACCCCAGCGCTCAGAACAGTGCTCCACAAGTAGTAAGTGCTTAACAAATACCAACATTATTATTATTATTCAATCACATTTATTGAGCATTTACTGTGTGAGAAGCACTGTACTAAATGGTTGGGAGAGAACATATGCCCCTGCTCTATGTGCTAAGCCACGGACTGCATTGACCATGAGGCTCATAAACCTTATTATCCATTATATCTGGGAGATGTTAGATGCCATTTGACATAGACTGTGAATGGTCAAGTATTATCTATGGACACTATGCCAGAACTTGGAAAGTATGTACTAGGAAACAAATCACCATTGGTAGAGGTTTGGGCAAGATGACCTAATAGTTGTTGTTTTTTCCACATCTAATCACTATGATTCTATTATTCTCTGGCTCTGACATTTGAGTCAGTGGGAAGTACATTATTTCTTAGTGGCTGCTGTGGCCAGAGTCAACATATTGGAAGCCTAGGAATGTTCCTCTTCATTCAAAACCCCTTGAGTGATTACAAGCAAGACCAGGGTTGTAACTACTACAAAAGCTTAATTATTTAATTCACATTATCTAAATTATGTTTAAAAATATAAACAAGACTCTGGAAGTACTTTTGAAACAGAACATTAAATCATTCTTTGCAGAACACAAAGCATATTCCAAAATAAATTATTTTAGTGCTTGTTAGAGTTTTAAGAAACATATAAACAAGGGTTTTCTTCTACTGCCAAACCTATATTATTTTCAGATACAGTGTACAATTTTTTTTTCACTGTGGACACCGCACAGAAACTTAACTGGAACTGGAAAGGATCAAATTAAGAAAATGCAAGTGCAGAAATATCTGTTTTAACCATTGCCCACAAATAATATACATTTCCTGCTTCTCAGGGATATGCAATCCCCTAATGCAAAGGGGAAGGAAAAAAACTGTTGGATCCTCCTCAAATATAGAACCATTTGCCAACATGTGCTTTTGCTAAAAAAATTCAGTCAAGTACATTTGCTGTCTTAAAAGCAGCATTGGTTCACATTAGCAGGACGAAAATATGTGAATTCTTCAAGTCACGCTTAGAATGTGAGCAATTCTAGCTTTTCAGCCTGTGAATGTTGGGACTAATTGTTAAGCCTAATTATTTTCACCAGATAGAAAGGCTGCAGCTTGCAAAGAATTATTTTCTAGCATACAAAGGTAAACCTTAAAGAACTCCTAAAAAAGATTATTTGAATTCTTTCAAATATATATGCAAAACTGAATCAAACTAGTCCCATATTTAGAAAAAATGGTTACTTCTTTGAGTTAGAAGTACACACACACACACACACACACACACACGCTGTTCTTATGTCTCATATCTGTGATTGTTGGACATTGGTCCAAAGGGAAGGAGCACCAAATCAGAGCCAAGAGTGACATAATGCATAGGTGTACACAAATTAATGGAAACATATCTGACACCCAATTTTAGAGTCACCAAGTCTGCCTCAGTACCGCCTTTAACCCCGTAGTTAAGATCACTGTGAGAAATTTCAAGTGTGAAAAACCTAATATAAGTTAAAGATTTTGAATACTTGTGCACGATTGCAAAGCACCTAAAATTGGAGCCAGAATCATGTGTGGAAGGTACACCTTACCTAAATATTTCCCAGGCAATAATATTGATATTTCAACATGTGACTTTGGATTAGTAGTAGATTTAAGTGATTCCTGTGTGCAGAGCACTGTAATAACTGGTGGGAAAGAATGCACAGGTCCCTCTAGCTTGGGGGGCTCAAAATCCAAGAGCACATGTGGCGAGAAGGACCTAATGACAGACACATCAGGAATGAGGAACATTAAAACACAACCCACACAATTACACAAAATTAAAACAAAATTATGTTGCTAGAAGAGCAAAATTTCAGGCTCCCTGGGGCTCAGAGTTTTTTGTTTGTTGTTTTTTTTTTAAATGGCCTTTGTTAAGCACTTACTATGTGCCAGAGTTTTTTGTTCATTAGTTTATTTAATGGTATTTGTTAAGCACTTACTCTGTGCCAGGCATGGTACTTAGCCTAGATACGAGATAATTGGGTTGGACACAGTCCCTGTCCCACATGGGGCTCACACTCTTAATTCCCATTTGACAGCTGAGATAACATAGAATGAACATGAGCATAGAATAGTCGAGTGACTTGCCCGAGCTCACGGCAGACAAGTGGTGGAGCTGGGATTTGAACCCAGGTCCTCTGAGTCCCAGGTGGGTGTTCTTTCCACTGGACCACACTGTTCCTGAGCTCAGGGCACACTCCAGGCCACCAGTTTCCCCAGGGTTTTATGGCTATCTCACACTGTAGGTGAGCAGCTTTGTGCCCCGTGCCAGGAAGCACAGAACATGCTGGGAGCAGGGACCCTCAGTGGTGGGAGGAGAGGTAGTAGTTATCCCGGATGCCTTTCTCGCAACAGATGGGTCCAAGGGTTTATGGGAGCAGCTGGTGTGATTTTCAGACAATTCATTCATTCAGTAGTATTTATTGAGTGCTTACTATGTGCACAGCACTGTACTAAGTGCTTGGAATGTACAATTCAGCAACAGATACAGTCCCTGCACAATGATGGGCTTAAAGTCTAACTGTGACATATTTGAATCTCGGCAGAATCATGACCTAGTGGAGAGAGCACGGACCTAGGAGCTGGAGGACCTGGGTTCTAATTCTGGCTGCACCACTTGTCTGTTGTGTGACCTTGGGCAAGTTACTTAACTTCCCTGTGCTTTGGTTACCTCATCTGTAAAATTTATATTAAAGCGGTGAGGTTCTAGACTGTAAGCTCAATGTGAGCAGGGAATGTTTCTACCAACTTTATTACATTGTGTTCTCCAAAGCACTTAGTACAGTGCTCTGCACATAGTAAGCACTCAATAAATACAATTGATTGATTGATTGAGCCTTATGTGAGACATGGATGGTGTCTAACCTGATTCTCTTGTATCTACCCCAGGGCTTAGTTCCATGCCAGATGTGAGTTTGTTGTGGGCAGGGATTGTCACTGTTTATTGTTGTATTGTTCTTCCCAAGTGCTTAGAACTGTGCTCTGCACAAAGCAAGCACTTAATAAATATGTTTGAGTGAATGAATTCCACAAAGTAAGCACTTAACAAAGACCACAAAAAACAAGTCTTTGCCCCATAAGCACTTTGATACACCACCCCTACAGCACTTATACACATACCCTTATTCTCTATTGTTTCCCCAACCTGTAATTTATTTTAATGTCTCTCTCTCCATCTAGATTTTTAAGTGCAAAAAACCCTCCAAAAAACAATGGATCATCCAAAGGGGTTAATTTCCGCTAGGAAAATCAAGCTTTGGAGAAGAAATATTTATTCTAATTTTCAAGAAAAAGCTTATTCTAGGTTGCTTCAAGGAAGCAGCGTGACTCAGTGGAAAGAGCCCGGGCTTGGGAGTCAGAGGTCATGAGTTTGAATCCCAGCTCTGCCACTTGTCAGTTGTGTGACTAGGGGCAAGTCACTTCACTTCTCTGTGCCTCAGTTACCTCATCTGTAAAATGGGGATTAACTGTGATCCTCACATGGGACAACCTGATTACCCTGTATCTACCCCAGCGTTTAGAACAGTGCCCTGCACATAGTAAGCGCTTAACAAATACCAAAATTATTATTATTATTTGAGGAATACAGTCATCATTTGGCAGACTGGCACCCTTGAATTATGCAAATAATTTGTTTCTGAAAGCTTGCAGCGATTTACCTATGCAAACTCTGAATGTGGATTGAATGAATGAATGAATGAATGAATGAATGAATGATAATAATGACAATGATCAAGGGCAAGCAGCATGACATTATAGGAAGTCAGAGATCTGATTTCTAATCCCAATTGTACCACTTGCCTGCTATGTGTACTTGGGAAAGTCACTTAACTTCTCCATGACTCATTTTACTCATCTAAAATGGGGATTTGATACCTATCTCCCTCCTACCTAGACTGCGAGCCGCATATGGGACGGGGACTCCACCGACACAATTTATGCTGTAATTATTTTAGTGCTTAGTACAGTGCTTGGTACATAGCTTTGGTTACCTACAATTTATTAAGCAACCAGAAACCCACCCCCCTTCCCAGAGAGCCTGAGCTTGTATGAGAATCACAGGAGTCCACGACATTTAGCAGTGTGTCTGGAAGCTGGTTAAGGGCAGGACAGAATAGACTGATTACAGTGCTTCTACCACTCTACACTTCCTCTGGGATATGCTTAGTTAAAAAGATAATTGTTTGGAAGGACTTTTACAGAGGAAAGAAGCATGGTTTTACAAAAATGGGGACAGAGAAGAGGAGTTCCAGGCAAGTGGGGAAAGCGGTGAGCCACGGGTCAGAGGAGAAGCAGTCAAAGAGTGAAGGATGGTTAGGTTGGCTTCAGAGGGTGACGACAGCACAGGCTTGGGTTTAGTAGCAGAAAACATGAGAGGAGTAAGGGATCCAGTTCATGGAGAGACTTGAAGAAGCATTTGTTCTATGCAAGAAGCAATGGAGAACCCATAGAGATGCTTGAGGAGATAGAAATGATGTGTTCAGATCACATGTTAGAAAAATGGTAGGTGCAGCTGAGTGCAAGAATGACTCAAGGAGGAGAGGATAGCAGTGTGGCCTGGTGGAAAGAGCATGGGCCTGGGAGTCAGAAGACCTCGGTTCCAAACCCACCTCTGTCACTTATCTGTTAGGGGACCTTGAGAAAGTCACTTAGCCTCCCTGTGCCTCACTTTTCTCAGCTACAAAATGGGGATTCAGTACTTATTCTCCCTCCTACTTAGACTGTGAGTCCTGTGTGAGACCTGATTGTCCTGTATCTACTCCAACACTTAGTACTGTGCTTGACATATATTAAATGCTTCACAAATACGACGGTTATTATGAGACAGCAGCGTGGTGGCTTCAGGGTAGAAGGAAAGGAGCTGATCCATGAAATACTATTAGTACCAGGAGGACTGAGAGACCTATCTCACTCCAAATCAAAAAGAGGCTCTTGATCATTATCTTCCATCTACCCTAGTGCTTAGTACAGTGCCTGGAACATAGTGATTAACCAATACCAGTGGCCTCAGGCTTCACCCAGTTCTCTCCTTTTCACATACCCTCCTCCTTAATAATAATAATAATAATGATGGCATTTGTTAAGCACTTACTATGTGGCAAGCACAGTTCAAAGAACTCCCCAGCTCTCACTTTTTATTGCTCCCAAGAGAACAGCCCTACTAAATCTCACTCTCAGTTTTCCCAACTCCAACCCATTGTTTATATCCTTTCCCCTGTGCTCCCTTCAAATTCTCAGTTATGCAGCTCTTCCCATATGGAACCTGCCCCCCTCCCCGCCCCAATCAATCAAAGGTATTTAAAACTCACTTCCTCCAGAACTCATTCCCCAAATAATCTCTATTAACTCCAATAATGTCATCACAAAAGCTACTTTTAGCATTTCTCTTATTATTTACTTGTTTTTCATTTTCCTAAAGCAATTATATCTCTATTTTTCTCCCCAGCTCCATTATATGTAAAAAGCATACAATCCCTTTAGACTGTATACTTCTTGAGGGTAGGGACCATGAGCTTTACTTTTGGAAGAATAATACATACTACTAGTAGTAGCCATGATAATAAAAAGGACATTATTTAAGCACTTGCTAGGTGCTAAGTGCTGGAGTGAAAACAAGTTTATGAGATCAGACAAGGTTTCCATGCCATACTGGACTCACAACCTATCATAAAATCACATTATTCATTCATTCATTCATTCATTCAATAGTATTTATTGAGCGCTTACTATGTGCAGAGCACTGTACTAAGCGCTTGGGATGAACAAGTCGGCAACAGATAGAGACAGTCCCTGCCATTTGACGGGCTTACAGTCTAATCGGGGGAGACGGACAGACAAGAACAATGGCAATAAACAGCGTCAAGGGGAAGAACATCTCGTAAAAACAATGGCAACTAAATAGAATCAAGGCGATGTACAATTCATTAACAAAATAAATAGGGTAACGAAAATATATACAGTTGAGCGGACGAGTACAGTGCTGTGGGGATGGGAAGGGAGAGGTGGAGGAGCAGAGGGAAAAGGGGAAAATGAGGCTTTAGCTGTGGAGAGGTAAAGGGGGGATGGCAGAGGGAGTAGAGGGGGAAGAGGAGCTCAGTCTGGGAACGCCTCTTGGAGGAGGTGATTTTTAAGTAGGGTTTTGAAGAGGGAAAGAGAATCAGTTTGGCGGAGGTGAGGAGGGAGGGCGTTCCAGGACCGCGGGAGGACGTGACCCAGGGGTCGACGGCGGGATAGGCAAGACCGAGGGACGGTGAGGAGGTGGGCGGCAGAGGAGCGGAGCGTGCGGGGTGGGCGGTAGAAAGAGAGAAGGGAGAGAGCCTTATTCTCTTAAAGGCTTAAAACAGAGTTGTCCACATAGAAGATACTTAATGAATACTGTGCAGTTACAAAGCTAACATCCCTGGTATCTTTACAACCTATCAATCAAGGGAAGCAATGTGGCCTAGTGGAAAGAACACAGGCTTGGATGTCAGAGGATCTGGGTTCTAATTCCGCATCTGCTAATTACTTGCTTTGTGACCTTGGGCAAGATACTTTAACTTCTCTGTGCCTCAATTATCCTATTCTCCCTCTTATTTAGACTGTAAGCTCAATGCAGGATGTGTGTCCTAACTAATTAACTTGTATCTACCCCAGAGCTTAGAACAGTGTTTGACACATAGTAAGTGCTTAACAAATAACATTTAATAAAAAACTAATCAATTGTATTCATTCATTCAATCATATTTATTAAGCACCTACTGTGTGCAGAGCACTGTATTAAGCACTTGAGAGAGTACAATAAAACAATAAACAGACACATTCCCTGCCCACAATGAGCTTACAGTCCAGAGATGGGGATAGAGACATTAAGGCAAATAAAGTACAGATATGTACATAAGTGCTGTTGGGCTGGGAGTGGGGAGGGACAATGGGAGCGAGTCAGGGTGATGCAGAAGGGAGTGGGAGAAGAAGAAAGTGGAGCTTAGTCAGGGAAGGCCTATTGGAGGAGATGTGTCTTCAATAAGGCTTTGAAGTTGGGGAGAGTAATTGTCTGCTGGATTTGAGGAGGGAGGGTGTTCCAGGTCAGAGGCAGGACTTGGGCTACTTTGTGCAGAGTAGTACATTAAGCACATGAGTTAGTACAGGATAACAGAGCTGGTAGACACATTCCCTGACCACAATAAGCTTACAGTCTAGAGAGGGAGACAGATGTTGGTATAAATAAATAAATCAAATTACGGATATGTATGTAAGTGCTATGGGGCTGAAAGAGTGGTGAATAAAGGGTGTAAATTCAAGTGCAAGGGTGATGCAGTAGGGAGTGGGAGAAGAAGAAAAGAGGGCTTAGTTGGGGAAGGACTCTTAGAGGAGATGTGATTTAATAAGGCTTTGAAGGTGGAGAGACTAAACGTCTGTTGGCTATGACGAGGGAGGGCGTTCCAGACCAGAGGCAGGCTGTGGATGAGAGGTTGGTGGCGAGATACATGAGATCGAGATACAGTGTGTAAATTGGCATTAGGGGAGCTAAGTGTGCAAGCTAAACTGTAGTAGGAAATCAGGGAGGAAAGGTAGGAGGGGATAAGGAAGATTGACTGCTTTAAAGCTTTTGATGAGGTGGCTTTAACACAAGTACAGTAAAATATAAAATTAAGATTCCCATCTTGAAAGAGCTTCAATGAAATAGGGGGGAGAATAAAATAAATCCTTTTAAATAAATCTGTGAGAGGCATTACTGCTGCTAATGCTCACACACCAAAAACATACCTGTACCACACACTCTGCAGAGGGTCCCATGGGGTTACTGGAAGGGGTCTGAACTGGGGAAGGTTTGCACAGATGGATCCTTTTAAAAAAGAAGGTTCTCGGCCCCATGCTGACATTCAGATTGTGATGAAGGGAAACCCTAATGAAAAAAGACTGGTTTTGTGATCCTAATAGCACCCTGCCAATTCTGTGGCTACCCATAAATCCTTGGTAAGCAACCTTCTCTCCAGAGTCCCTAACAACCCCACCCCCTCCTGGGGGATAAAGCTTCACATCAAGCTGCAAAGAGGTTGCCCAAGAAGTAAGTGCCTGGAGGACACCCAAGTTTCCTCTCATCAGCATTCTGCCTCAGAGCCACAGCAAGCAGAAGGGGAAAGAAAACACAATATGGAAAGTGGATGAATTAGAAGGAGGGCAGAGAAAGGGAAAATGTGTTATTTCGTAACTGAGAGGCAGTGGAATACCGGCCGTTAGTTCTTTGTTTACAGATTTTCCTCCTAATGATCTACTGCTGGGTCGATGGCAGTATGTAATGGATTTCAACAACCTATCAGACAGGAAGTGAGTGAAAACCATGTTTACTAGGATTTTCTGTGTTTGGGTTCCATGAGTAGCTGAATAAAGCTGAAAATTTCAGGCACAGGAACATGAACCAAAACCAACTGAATGCTGAGTGAATAGCATAGCTCAGGTGACACAAAACCAGCTCTGGGATTTTGAACTCTCTTTCTATGGATCCTTTTTCAACTCCCCTTCTTCCCTCCTCTGAACTCTTCTCTTGTCTTCCTAACTTTTCCAACACTGCCAACACCACCACCATTTGTCAGTCCCACAAAGTCATGATCTTGTCATCTTTGAATTCCCCCACACAGTGATTGCTCCTCTAATACTTACCTGCTTACTGCACCTTGATCTTGTCTTTCTCTCCACTGACCCTTTGTTCATCCATTCATTTGTATTTATTGGGTGCTTACTGTGTTCAGAACACTGTACTAAGTGCTTGGGAGAGCACAATACAACACTAAACAGACACTTTCCCTCACCACAATAAGCTGTCCTTACCCTCCTTCCTGTCGAGAAGCCTCCGACCCGTTATTTCTAACAGACCACCACTCTCCCCATCTTCGAGGTCCTAGTAAAATCATATCACTACCAGGAAGCCTTCCCTGACTAACCACTCACCTCCCCACCTTATTCAATCTCCCTTCTGTGTCACCTATGCACTAAAGGAGCATGGCACAGTGGAAAGAACACGAGCTTGAGAGTCTCAGGACCCGGGTTCTAATCCTAGCTCTGCTACTTCTTTGCAGTGTGACCTTGGGCAAGTCACTTAACTTCTTTTGCATCTGTAAAGTGGGGGTTAAGGTTGGGAGTTGTAAGTGGGACAGGGACTGTGATACCCAACCCCCATCCCTACAGCACTTATACATATCCTTAGTCTCTGTTGCTTCCCCTAACATAATTCATTCTAATGTCTTCCTCTCCCTGCTTAATTTTAAGCTTCTTGAGGGCACAGATTGTGTCTGTCAACTCTATTATACTCTTCCAAGTGTTTAGTCCAGTGCTCTGAAACCAGTACTTGCTCAATAAGTACCACTGATTGACTGATTATTTTGCTTCCACAGTCAATCTGTCCCTAAATCCTGCTTATTCTTCCTTCATAATATAAAATGGACTTGCCACCACTTCTCCCCCCATTAATCAGGTACCTACTCAACACCTCCCAGCTGGACAATAGTAAATGGTCTCCTTATGGGCTCCTTGCTTCTAGCCTCTCCTCTCTTCTGCCTACCTAGAGAAGCAGCATGGCTCATTGGAAAGAGCCCAGGCTTGGGAGTCAGAGGTCATGGGTTCTAATCCCAGCTCTGCCGCTTGCCAGCTGTGTGACTTTGGGCAAGCTCACTTCACTTCTCGGTGCCTCAGTTCCCTCATCTGTAAAATGGAGATTAAAACTGTGAGCCCATCGTGGAACAACCTGATGACCTTGTATCTCCCCAGTGCTTAGAACAGTGCTTAGCACATAGTAAGCGCTTAACAAATACCACTATTATTATTACCTTCCATTCAGCTAAATGTATGATTTTTGAAAAATATTTAATAGAGCTTAACATTCCACTCCTCAAAAACTTCCAACAGCTCCCCATATTGCTGCTCATAGAAAAGTAACATTCCTGACTACAACTTTCTAGATTTCCATCAGTTGAATTTCTCTGTTCTAACTGGTCTCTTTTTCCACTATACCCTAGCTGGTACTCTTTAATGCTTCCAATCATATCTGTCCAATCAGTTCCAATCATAACTGTCCCTCAGTGCTGACTTCCACTTTCTACTTTTTGTTTCCCAATTTTGGTTTCTTATGGTATCTGCTAAGCACTTACTACAAGCTGGGCACTCTACTAAGTCCTGAGGTAGAAACAAGATAATAGGACTGGACATAGTCTAAATCCCACGTGGGCCTCACAGTCTTTATTTCCATTTTACAGTTGAGGTAACTGAGGCCCAGAGAACTGAAGTGACTTGCCCTAGGTCACACAGCAGACAAGTGACAGAGACAGGATTAGAACCCAGGTTCTTCTGACTCCTAGTCCTGTGCTCTGTCCACTAGGCCCTGCTGCTTCCCACTGCCGAGAGCACCCACCCCTTTCATCTTCTTGAAACTAAATCCTTCCCCTCCTCTATAATGTTCCTAAAAACGTCATCACCTCCAGAAGACATTCCCTGATGATCCTTCCAGTTCTGTCATCCCATTAGCCATCTCAGTATCCAAATATGTTTCATTTATTTCCACTTATTGACTTGCATCTATTATCTAGAATTATTCTTTCATTCCTAACTATGAGATATTTGTCCAATTAGGTCTACTGTTTCCCCCATTACACCAAGAACTAAGATCTCACCTGTCATCTTTTTGGAACATTCCCAAGAGCAGAACAATAGTCTGCATTAAAAAGTGCTCATTAAAAATACTGCACTATCTTGACAATTTTGTGACTTTAAGTATATGACATTTCCTTGATTCTCACTATGTTGAGAGGGGAGGAGAGAGAGAGGGTTTCTCTTCTACTTACCATAAAGAATCTGAAAATCTTGCCTGCTTTACTGTCACTCCAATCAGTTTATGCTCATCTCTTATGGAAATCTCATCATTCTACCCACTCAAATACATAACTATCACCTCAAAATCAAGACTTGTATATTGTTAGGTTTTGGATTGATCCTGGAATCTGATGGCTTCAATTAAGCAAGGCTGCTTTAACATTACTATGAAGTTGAGAGCAGATAGTTGTGATGTCAGATTTGCACCATTTGGAATAATATTGACAAGGAAAAACTTGTTATATATATGTGACTAAATAAGAATCACAAAAAGGCTAAAATAAAACTTCAATTGCTAAAATTTACAACTGATTTTAACTCAATTTCAAAAACAGATATTTCCCATATTACAGATATTTTTAACCCCCCAAAATTCATGCCCTAATTGTTTTTACAGTATTTGTTAAGCAGTTACTATGTGACAGGCACTGTTCTAACCATAGACACAAGCTAAACAGGTTGGACACAGTCCCTGTTCCACATAAGGCTCACAGTCTTAATCCTCCTTTTACAAATTTGGTAACTGAGGCACAGAGAAGTTAAGTGACTTGTCCAAAGTCACATAGCAGACGAGTGACAGAGCTGGGACTAAAACCCATGTCCGTCTTCCTCCCAGGTCCATGCACTAATTAACAATCCCATTGGCAAAGATCCCCTGCCCAAATGTTGTTACAGACTCTGTCAATTTGGAGAGCAGAACAGAATCAGAAGACATGATCCCAGCCCTTAAAAACTTTACAAACTAGTTGGGGGAGACAGATAAGAAATAAACTGTGGAGAGGAAGAAGAAAATGGGAAGAAGGGTTTTTAGATGAATAGGAGTTTAAATAGTGGCATATGGAAGTTGAAATACACAAAAGAGCCATGCACCCATGCAGAGGTGGCACAAAAGTATTGAGATAGCAGTTGGGTGGCTATGACCTGAAGAAAAGAAAAATTAATCAAAGAAAGTCTTCCAAAGGGGGAAGCATTTTAGAAAGTCTTTGAAGATGGGAAGAATACTTTTTATTCTATAAAATAAAATACTTATGTATTTCTTCTGATGATACATCATCCCCTCCCTATTGCCACTTGAACCATTGCTGAACCAACTAAACACGTGTGCATTCACAGCCCTCCCCTCCACTCCCATGTCCCCATAGCATTTATGTATACATCTTTATACACTACTTGCTTCCTCTATCTGCAATGTATTTAATAATAATGATGGCATTTGTTAAGTGCTTACTATGTGCCAAGCACTGTTCTAAGCACTGGGGTAAATATAAGGCAATCAGGTTGTCCAACATAATAATAATAATGTTGGTATTTGCTAAGCGCTTACTATGTGCAGAGCACTGTTCTAAGCACTGGGGTAGATACAGGGTAATCAGGTTGTCCCACATGAGGCTCACAGTCTTAATCCCCATTTTACAGATGAGGTAACTGAGGCACAGAGAAGTTAAGTGACTTTCCCACAGTCACACAGCTGACAAGTGGCAGAGTCAGGATTCAAACTCATGACCCCTGAATACCAAGCCCATGCTCTTTGCACTGAGCCACGCTGGTTCACAGTCTTATTCTCCATTTTCCAGATGAGGTAACTGAGGCACAGAGAAGTTAAGTGACTTGCCCAAAGTCACACAGCTGATAAGTGGCAGAACAGGGATTGGAACCCATGACCTCTGACTCCTAAGCCCGTGCTCTTTCCACTAAGCCACGCTGCTTCCCTTTTAGCGTCAAAGTCCCCTGCTAGACTGTAAACGAGAGCAGTGATCATGGCTACTAATTTTACTGTGCCTTCCCAAACTCTTAGTATCATGCTCTGCATACAGGAGATGTTCAATAAATATTCTTGATTAATTGAATTAGACAAGAATTGTCTGTGTCCAAAAGCACTGTTATTCCCATTGCAGAGAAGACCAGTAGTATGAGCTACAAAGTTCTCCTTGAAGTAAATGATAAATACATAGCTACACTACCCACTGCTAATTAAATTTGAATTGCTTTTTAATCAATCCTTTAGTTTTTTAATTTGAACAATCACTTTCATTGTTTGTTTTTTCAGACTAGGAAGGACAATTGTTATTTTGCCTCATACTGTGTTTGCTCTCCTGTTACTAGCAATTAAGAGAGAATCAGTGTTGCATGCTCAGATCAGAGATAATGATTGAATTTGGATAAACAAATGTGGGTTTCAGGCTTGGGCTTGTATTAACTCATTAATTTGTTATGAATCAAATATTTGAGGTAAAACTTTTACAAAGAATGGAGGAAAAAAGATTCAGATTCCAGGATTCCAATTACCCTCTGTATAAAATTAACTCCTGGGTGTTCGCCGGTAAAACAATAATGATAGTGTTTAAAGGACAAATTCAAGTGGCAGACCATATGAGCTAACTGAAAATGATTATTTTCTACACTTAACATCTATAGTTATTCAATCATATTTATTGAGTGCTTACTGTGTGCAGAGTACTGTACTAAGTGCTTGGAAAGTACAATTTGGCAACATATTTTGTAGTTATATGCTACAAAATCCTTTTTGTCCAACAGTTTCTTTCCCTGAATCTAGTTTAGATCTCTTCTACTCCACATGCAAAATAAGATTAATAACACCTGCCACTCTCTTACTCTTGGGGTGTTTTGGAAATAAAACAAGATAATACTTGTGTAGGTAACTTGATATCTGTGTTGGGAAGAAACTGTATCAATCTACTATTTAGTTACTGTCACCTGCCCAGAAGGATTATACCTAAGGATGGCCATTTTACACATGGAGAAATTGAGGCACAAAGACGTCTGAATGACTTTCTCCATATCAAGTAAAAGCCCAGGAGGTACAGGGGGCCAAACAGCCAGTTATCCACCGATGCTCCCAAGGTTAATCCAGTTCTGGCTTCTCCCCTTATGTTTAGTTGGAGAGAGAAATTGGAGGGAGGCAATGGGGATTCCTGTTTAAAGCAAATCCAGGGAAACTGGCCGATCCTGAGCCGTCTCTACTCTCCAAAGTCCTCTTATGACTGAGGATGTTCTGCCTGTTTCAGGGGTTCAGACCACTGATTTTGAGTTGTTCGGTTAAACTCAGAGCCACTAAATACACAACATGGGTTCTGGGTACTTTGGGCCCAGGGATATCTCAATCTTGCTGGATTCCCTGCGTCCACTGTTAATGGGGGTGAAACTCCCACTGCACCTCAGCCTGGGAGGTGCTCCGGATATCCAAACCCAGGCAGAAATTGGACGTAATGCGTCCAAGAGCTAGCTGCTCACCACTGTTCCACACAATTCAGGCCGCGAAGTCGCTCCACCACTAAATCGAAGATACGCACTTTAATAAAAATGATCACTTTCATGATAGTGCAGGACTACCAAGTAACACTGCAGCTGAAATCAGCAAAAATACCCTCTAAAACACTCATTTCTTATCTTCACAAAAGTTTCCCCTTTCTCTTTTTGACAGTTTACTTAGTGGTGACTGTTGTGGTGGCAAGAAAAGAGGAGGAAAGGCACAGGGTACCCTGGGTCCCTGGTGATAAATCCAGTGGTTACTTTTTCTGGTCTGCTCACCAGCAGAGTAATTTTATACACAATATTTTCAGTATGAATGTTCCTCTTACACAATTCAGAGTGAAAGAAAAAGATAATGGAAAAGCACTCAAGCTCTGTAAAATATGTGTTTTAAACCTTAAAACGTGGCAGGAGTCTTTGACCAAGTCAGGGCAAGGAGGGTGAAAAAAAATCAGTGAATCCTAGCCCGAGAGGGACCCAAATTAGTCTGGGCATGTTTATTGCTGAAGTTAGAAAAATCTGCCTAAACCTTACCACGCACTGGAGGAAACTTTACTGGCCACCAAAATAATTCCCATTTTCAACAAACACAGGAAATAACTAAAATTCTTTCAAATGTATTACAATACTCCCTTTAGCTCAATCAATCAATCGATCAGTCAGTGGTATTTTTGAATGCTTACTGTGTGCTGACCAGTGTACAATAAATCTGAATAAATATTATGTGACTGATGTAGGAATGAGCTGCTGGCTGTGACATGGAGTGGAGGGAGATAGATGTGGGATATCTTTGGGGTAAAAAGGAAAAGTTGTACATAGCAATCAAACCCTGAAAATGGCAATGCAATGACTTATCCCACAGGTAGAGTGGAGTGGGCTCCTGCTTATATGTAATAATGGAAGAAGAAGAGTCAAGTAATAATAGTAGATGTAACTGTAGTTATTGAATGCCCATTAGAAGGAGTGCAATTCTGTACGTGCCCGTGGCAAATTAGAACAAAGGCTCAAGACTCAAAAAGGCTGTAAAACAAAACAGCTGATAAAATCAAATTGGGATGGTGACTTGGTGATTTAACTGGGGAACAGGCTGATGGGTCCACGAAAGTTGGAATCTGGAGCAAGGATTGGTACATCATAGGTATACTAGCATGAAGGGAGGTCAGAGAGAAAGCGGCTAGGCAGGAGAGTTGAAAGTACTGCCACTGATCAATCAATCAATCTATCATATTTATTAAGCACTTAAGGCGTGCAGAGGACTGAACTGAGCATTTGGGAGAGAACAGTATAACAGAATTGGTACATACGTTCCCTGTCCACAAGGAGCTTCAGGTCTAGAGAGGGAGACAGACATTAATATAAATAAATAAATGACAGTCATGCATATAAATACTGTGAGGCTGAGGGCGGGGTAAACTGATAATTAACAAATTGGATATTCTACTCGGGGATAAATGAGATTATTTCCACCTACCCTTAGAAAGGACTGCAGCCTGCATGTCATGAATCAGCACTTTCAGCCATACTTACCCATTCAGAAAATAAGCAAAACATCAGGAACAGCATCTTCACAGAAAAAGATCATTCATCTCTATAAGGAGGGGAGAGCGGTCAAGTTTTCCAGAAACTGTTTTTTTTCTCTTCTGACCCAAAAGGTTTATTGTTCCCCAGCCAGGCAAGATAAGGGTTGCCAGGAGGGGCCCCAGCCTTTAAAATTTTGGTGAAAAATATTCACTGAGCCAATGAGGACATAGTATAAGGAATCGCACAGCACTTATATACATAACTTTAAATTGTATATTATAAATGATTTATTCATACTAATGTCTGTCTCTCCCTCTAGGCAGTTAGCTTATTATGGGCAGGGAAGGTATCTGCTAATTCTGGTGTATTGTACTCTCCCAAGCGTTTAGTACAGTGCTCTGCACATAAGTGTTCAATAAATATGATTGATCGATTATATCCTTGAAGTCCAATTAACTCCTGCTCGTTCTCTGATTGCAGTATTAGAATGAATAAGGCCTGAATGGCCTGGGCCTCTTAAACAATGCTAGGATGCCGGGGTCACCTGAGTTAAGTGCAAGGGTTTGGACAGCCATGCTCAGTCGTCTGGAATTTAGTTTTGTTCTGAGTCTGGGGCATTAGAACAGCAACCTTAATAAACAAAACTAAATATATGTATTTGCTCTGGCTCTGCCTAGGAATAATAATAATGATAATAATAATAATAATGATAACAGTACTTATTAAGTACTTACTAGGCACTGTACTAAGCTCTGGGGTGGATGCAAGAAAATCAGATTGGATACAGTCCCTGTCCCACCTGGAGCTCACAGCCTCAATTCCCATTTTACAGATGAGGTAAAATGAGGCACAGAGAAGTAAAGTGACTTGCCCAAGATAACACAGCAGAGTCAGAGACGGCATTAGAACCCATGATGTTCTGACTCCCAGGCCCGTGCTGTCTCCACTCAATAAATAGTACTGGTGGCTTGATGGATTGATTGATAATGCTAAGACAAATGACGTCTCCAATGCAGCCGTGGTACCCAGAGACAGAAAAAGCATAAAGACATCCCAGAAAAGATTAGCAAGCTATCCAATATTGTAACTAGGGGGAAATCCAGTGACTGAAATTTTTGGTTCAATTCAATTCAATTACTGGGATTCTGTCAAGAAATCAGAATTCACTGAAGAATTTGGATTTCCTGCAAGGCATTTTGATTTCTTAACATATTAGTTCATTCGTCCCCCGAAATGAGTCTCATTCCAAATGCGAGATTTTATTTTTTTTAGAAACATTTTAGGTGGTAGTGAAAGGGTGGAAGCTGAAACATTCACTAGGAATTAGCGGGTTAGCGGCATCAAGAAATCATACCTAGATACTCTACGCCGAGCCTGTTGCAGGATTCCAGGCAGGACTGCTTAGCACTCTCATAGCCGTAATCCGTGAGCCACAGCTTCGTAGTGATCCACAGTTCCTCCCGCTTCACACCGCTTTCCTGGATGGCCTTCCCCAGGAGCAATTCACACCCATACCTCTTGGCTGTATCAATATGACGAATGCCACATTCTTTCAGGGCATATATTACTGCATCATGGGAATAGCCACCCACGTGGGAAGTACCTAAGACAAAAAAAGAGGAAGTTTACGAGCAACAGAAGAGTTATTTACATCACTTTCCCACCTCTTTTGTTTTCTGTGGGTCGGCAAATGAGTACCTCCCAAAATTATACTCTCGTTTTCACACTAAAGTTGACCCTGAGCTCCTCGGGGTGATTTTTCTCCAACCACTGAATCTCAGTGAGTGAACAGGTGAAAGACACCCTGATACGATTCATGTCAGATCTCACACGGACCTAACTTCCAAAAAAAAAAGAGAACAGGCTTTCCGGCTTCCAGAGGCCTACATTTTCAGTCATTTCTGAGAACAGGGGCCAGATCACGGCCAAAGCAAAGAGATCCCTTTGAAATCAAGAGCACATGGCATGAGGGTGAGATGAAGCACAGTTTGAGTAACACCCACTCAGGTGTCCTGCTGTAAATTTTCGGGTCTCTGCCATGCTTTAGCAGAACCCACGGAAAATCTTGCAATCGACGCAGGGGCGGGGTTGGAACCTCTCGGCTATGGTCATGTCAAGGCTGGCAGCGGAGCCAGTGGTTGCTGTTGCCACAGCTAAAGCTGAGGAGGAGGTTGTGACAGGCCTGGGCAGTGGTGACAGGCACTTGTTTGCACCAGCCTAGAGCTGCATTTGGGCAGAGGCAGCGGCAGTGAACCCCAGGCAGTTGCAGTGATATTTTAATTTTGTGTCTCTGAGTTTGCGTGTGTCTACCTGCCTGAGAGTGCCTGCATCAATATGTTTATCAGTGCCTGGATATTTTTATGTGACTGTATATATTTCCATGTAGGTGTCTGTCTGAAAGTATGGATGCTAACCACCATCAATAGTAATAAAAATAATCATTATAATTACGGTGGTATTGGTTAAGTGCTTACTATATTCCAGGTACTGTACTAAGCGCTTACGTAGAGACAGGATAATCGGGTCTCACCTGAGGCTCATAGACAAAGTAGGAGGGTGAACAGGTTTTGAATCCCCACTTAGGCAGATGAGAAAACTGGGGCACAGAGAAGTTAAGTGACTTGCCCAAGGTCACACAGCATGTAAGTGGCAGATCTGGGATTAGAACCCAGAGTCTCTGACTCCCAGGGCCACGCTCTTTCCACTACACCATGCTGCTTCCCAACGATAGTAAGGTATTTACAGAGCGCCTTCGGTAGTAGAAGTAATAGCATTTATTAAGGGCTTACTGTGTGCAGATCACTGTACATAGTGTTGAGAGAGAATACATAGGTGGGAAAATCAGACCCCATGGCCCCTGTCCCTGGGGAGCCTTAACAACTAAGAATACAGTGCACTGTAGTTAGACAATCACATTTATTGAATGCTTACTGTGTACAGAGCACGGTACACTGTACGCTTGGAAGAGTATAATATAAGAATATAGCAGACATATTCCCTACCCACAGTGAGCTTACAGTCTAATTAAAAAATTGATCAATTGTGGTATTCATTAAGCGCTTATTATGGGCCAGGCACTGTTCTAAGCACAGGGGTGAATACAAGCAAATCAGTTTGGAAACAGTCCCTTTCCCATATGGAGCTCACAGTCTTAATCCTCATTTCACAGATGAGGTAACTAAGCACAGAGAAGTGATAGGACTTTCCCAAAGGCAGACAGCAGACAAGTGGCAGAGAAGCACCATGGCTTAGTGGAAAGAGCACAGGCTTGGGAGTCAGAGGTTGTGGCTTCTAATCCTGGCTCTGCCATTTATCAACTGTGTGACTTTGGGTACGTCACTGAACTTCTCTGTGCCTCAGTTACCTCATCTGGAAAATGGGGATTAAGACTGTGAGCCCCACGTGGACAACATGATGAACTTGTATCTATCCCAGAGATTAGAACAGTGCTTGGCACAGAGTAAGAGTTTAACAAATGCCATCATTATTATTCCCTCTTCTAGACTGTGAGTCTGTTGTGGGCAGGGATTGTCTCTATTTGTTGCTGAACTGTATTTCCCAAGCGCTTGGTACAGAACTCTGCACACAGTAAGCGTTCAATAAATATGAATGAATGAATGAACTCAGGTCCTTCTGACTCCTAGGACCATGCTCTATCCACTAGGCCATGCTGCTTCTCTAGAGTACACTGTACTGAGCAAGTAGGAAGCACTTCAGAAGCACAAGACATATTCCCTGCCCACAGGGAGCTTACATTTTAACCGGGGAAACTGACGTAAGGGGGAAAAAACGGACTGAACATTTTTTAGAAAAACCATCTGTGCAGCCGACTGAAGTATGGACTGAACTGGGGAGAGGCAGGAGGCAGAGAGGTCAGAGAGGAAGCTGAGGCAGTAGTCAAGGCAGAAATAATAAGTTCCTGAAGACCAACATCGCGGTATTTTGGATGTAAAGGAAAGGGTGGATTCTAGAGATTTTGTAAAGGTAGCATCAACAGAATTTGGTGACGGGTTGAATGCATGGGCTGAATGAGAGAGATGATTTGAGATTCTGATGGATTTGCAGGAAAAGACATTCTGGGTCCTGGGAATAATATGCGGAAGAGGTCAGAGATGTGCTTCTGAAGTTTATTTTAATGTCTGTCTCCCCAACAAAAGTATAAAATTCTTGAGGGATGGGATTGTGTCTATCTAATTTATTGTACTCTCCCAAGCTTTTAGTACAGTGCTGTGCATACAGTAAGTGCTCAGTATATACCACACTGATTGATTGAGTCAGAGAGACCAGCAAGGAGACTGATTCAAGAGAGTAATTCTGATGATGATAACAAATCATCTCTCTTTAGCGCATTATTCTCCCTGTCTCTTTTTTTCTCTGCTTGCATTTCTCTCTGCAATCTTTTTTTTTTCCTTTTTCCATTCCTCTGTTTTTTCTTTCCCATTTTCTATTTCTCTCCTGCTCCTGTTCATCTCTGGTTTCCACTGCCTCCTAGACTGCAAACCCTGAGTGAATCAGGGATTGTGAATAGGATTATCCTGTATTTTGTATCTTGAATCTGATTATCCCGTATTTACCCCAGTTTTTGGCAAAGTGCTTGGCACATTGTAAATGCTTGAAAAATACTATTATTATTATTATCATCTGATTTTCAACCACTCCTCACTGTGACCCCGACCCATCACAAGTTGAGTTTTGCCCAGATCAGTCATTTTAAAATTAAGATTAAAGGGCCTCTAGGACTTTAGTCCTTATTCTCTTCCTTCCTTCCACCAAAACAACAAGGAATAGCACAACCAATGAGTAGTGCAAAAATAAGTAGGAGAAACAGAATCTATAATAGAAATGGAGTTGAGGAACTGAAGGATGACTGCAAGGATTTATTTCCCTGGGGGAATATGGCTTCCAAAGGGAACAGAATAAAATGAAGAAATAAGAGAAGAAAAAAAACCACACAAGAAAAGCATCTTTCTGCTGGCAACAGTAAGACCAATTAAGACAATATTTATAATTGGCTTTCCAAAATATCTAACTTCTTTAGAATATTCAGGTCCTTAAAATCCATTTAAGAGATGAGTCAAATAGAGAGTGTAGCTCAAGTTTCTGTCTTCAGGGTTGGGGCACTTGGGGATTAAGGGTTGGGCCTGCTCTCCCTGGGAAACTGCCTGTCACCGTGGCACCCAAGAGTTGCTCCCTGACAGAAGTGGGTGGCAAGCGAATCAGGGAGTTCAGCTTTTGTGAATATTTAGCATGTAGGGGACTTTGTTGTTCCTCAATTGGAGACTGGAGAAGGGAGAAATAAAGGTAAGTTACCACTCAATCAATCTTATTTTTTGAGCACATACTGTGGGCAAAGCAGTGTATTAAAAGCTTGGGAGAGTACCATATAGCAGAGCTGGTAGACACGTTCCCTGCCCCGTTATGAGATTTGATGTTAGTTTACCGGATGTGTTTGTGCTTCTCTCCATAGACTCTAGTTTCTTGTGGGTTGGTCATCAATTTCTCGATTCCCTGTATAATACTAAGTGCCCAGTATGAAGGAGACTAATATATTTTTAAAATTAACAATTGTAATAATTCAACTTTAGGCTACTGACATAGAGGGCATTAAACATTAAGAAAATCTTCAATTTTGAAGAGAGCTTACATTCACATGCTTTGTGATAGATTTGGAGATAGTTTTGAAAAGACCAAATCTTGAATTTTATCAGCTATCTGAAATATTTGACTGAAAGAAAAGCTGTTGATATATTACCATTCTTTCATTCAGTCAATTGCATTTATTGAGGGCTTACTGTGTGCGGAGCACTGTACTAAGAGCTTGGAAGAGTACAAAACAACAATAAACAATAAACAGACACATTCCCTGCCCATTTCAGAGCATTCTAAATAAAGTGCATTTTAGAAAAAAAACTTTGGGGCCAATTGCTCCCATACGACTTGGGGATACTTTTGAAAGAAAGCTATGATGACTGCCTATGTGTATGTGATGTCTGAAAACATTGGATGAAAAAGTAAATTTGTCCCCAGACTTCCATTCAAAAGCTCACTACATATAAGTCTATAATTGAAAATGAACAATACCTTTCTAGTCTCTTTCTAAAAAAACCCTCCCTTTACTCTGCAGCTTCCTTCAGTTACCACCCCATTTCCCTCCTACTTTTCCTCTTCAAACTCCATGAACAAGTTCGCTACACCTGCCCCCTCCACATCCCTCCTCCAATTCTCTCCTTGACCCTTCCCTCCAATCTAGCTCCCACCCCCTTCACTTCTTGAAAATTACCCTCGCTACAGTAATTAACAACCTCTTTCTTTCCAGATAGAAAGGCCTCTATCTCGCCTAATCCTCCTATACCTCTCAGCTACCTACAACAGTGAGGACCACTGCCTTCTAGAAATATTATCCATCACTGGCATCACTAACACTGTCCTCTCCTGTTTCTCCTCCCCTCCGATCACTCCTCAGTCTCTTTTGCGACTTCCTCTTCTGCCCCCCAAACTCCTAACTGTGGGGGTCTCTCAAGGTTAAGTACTGGGTCCGTTTCTATTCTCCGTCTACACACACTCCCGTGGAAAATTCATTCGCTCTCATGACTTCAACTATCAGCTCTAGATGGGTGAGTCCCAAATTTGTCTTTTCAGATCTGACCTCTCACCCTTGCAATTTTGTATTTCCTCCTGCCTTGGGACGTCTCTTCTTGGGGGTCCTGCCAACATCCTGAACTTAAAGTGTTTGGAATGTTGCCAAACAGACAACCATGTGTCTTTTATATCGTTGGGTTGCACTCTCCTAAACACTTAGTACAGTGCTCTGCACACTGTAAGTTTTCAATAAATATGATTTGACTGATGTCCAAAACAGAATTCTTCATCTTCTAATCCAACCCCTATCCCCCAACTGACTTTCTCATCACTGTAGAAAACACCACAACCATCCCTGTCTCACAAGCCCACAAACTTGGCTCATCTCTCTGTCGACACATATTCAGTCAGTTGCCAAACTCTACCAGTTCTACCTCTGTAGCATCTTTAGAATTTACCCTTTCCTGTCCATCCAAAATGCTACCTCTCTGATCCAAGCACTTATCATATCCCTCCTTAACTACCGCATCAGCCTCCTCCCTTTCCTCCCTGTCTCTTGTCTCTCCCTTCTCTATCACTTTGCTGCCCAGGTCATTTTTCTACAAAAACATCTGGTCCTTGTCTTCCCATTTCTCAAAAACCTCCAGTGGTTGCCTTTCCACCTCGACATCAAACAGAAACTCCTAACCAGATTTAAAACGCTCTTTCAGCTTGCCCTCTCTTTCCTCACCTTGCTGGTTTCCTAATAATTATTAATAATAATTAATAATGGTACTCATTAAGCACTTGCTATGTGCCAAACACTGTTCTAAGCATTGGGGTAGAAACGAGTTAATCAGGTTGGACACAGTCCCAGTCCCACATGGGGCTTACACTCTTATCCCCATTTTGAAGTTGAGGTAACTGAGGCATAGAGAAGATAAGTGACTTGCCCAAGGTAACAAAACAGGCATGTGGTAAAGCCAGGATTAGAACTCAGGCCGTTTTGACTCCCAAGATCATGATCTAGCCACTAAGCCATGCTGCTTCTCCTACTACAGCCCAGCCCGCAGACTCTGCTCCTCTAGTGCCCATTTACTCACTGTGCCCCTATCTCATCTATAATAATAATAATGATGTTGGTATTTGTTAAGCACTTACTATGTGCAGAGCACTGTTCTAAGTGCTGGGGTAGATATAGGGTAATCAGGTTGTCCCACGTGAGGCTCACAGTTTTAATCCCCATTTTACAAATGAGGTAACTGGGCACAGAGAAGTTAAGTGACATGCCCACAGTCACACAGCTGACAAGTGGCAGAGCCGGAATTCAAATCCATTACCTCTGACTCCCAAGCCCATGCTCTTTCCACTGAGCCACACCGCTTCAATCTCACTCCCAACCTTTTTCCCACATCCTCTCCCTAGCTTGGTACTCTTTCTCCCTCTGTATACACCAGACCACCACTCTCCCCACTTTCACAGCCTTATTAAGGTCACATCTCCTCCAACAGGCCTTCCCCGATTAAGCCCACTTTTCCCAGGCTCCCTCTCCCTTCTGCATCATTTCTGCACTTGGATTTGTGACCTTTGGTCATTTGATATTCACTCCGCCCTCAACCCCATAGCACTTATGTACATATAATAATAATTATGGCATATGTTAAGTGCTTACTATGTGCCAAGCACTGGTCTAAGCACTGGGGTAGATACAGGGTAATCAGGTTGTCCCACGTGGGGCTCATACTTTTAATCCCCATTTTATGGATGTGGTAACTGAGGCCCAGAGAAGTTAAGTGACTTGTCAAGGTCACACAGCAGATGTGTGGTGGAACTGGGATTAGAACCCATGTCCTCTGACTCCCAAGCCCATGTTCTTTCCATTAAGCACACTGCTTATTATATATTAAAAATTACTTATCTATAATAATGTCTGTAAGCTTGCTGTGGGCAGGGAATTGTCTGTGAACTCTGTTGTACTGTACTCTCTCAAGTGCTTAGCACAGTGCTCTCCATATAGTGAGCACTCAATAAATACCATTGATATTTCCAAGCAGCCTGATGTTACTATCAAAGAGAGAATACTGGGTTGGATGAAGACGGGGAATATAGGGAAGCAGTATGGCCTAGTGGACAGAGTACAGACCTGGGAGTCAGAGGACCTGGGTTCTAATCCCAGTTCTGCCACTTCCCTTTGCTTATTTCTTGATTCTTGATTCTATTTAGTTGCCATTGTTTTTACAAGATGTTCTTCCCCTTGACTCTATTTATTGCCATTGTTCTTGTCTGTCTGCCTCCCCCGATTAGACTGTAAGCCCGTCAAACGGCAGGGACTGTCTCTATCTGTTGCTGACTTGTTCATTCCAAGCGCTTAGTACAGTGCTCTGCACATAGTAAGCGCTCAATAAATACTATTGAATGAATGAATGAATTAATTAATTAATGAACTTGCCTGCTGTGTGACCTTGGACTAATCACTTCACTTCTCAGGGCCTCAGTTACCTCATCTGTAGAATGGAGATTAAGACTGTGAGTCCCATGTGGGATAGAGACTGTGTCCAACCTGATTACCTTGTATCTGCCCCGGTGCTTAGCAGTGCCTAGCACATAACAAAAATCATTTGAAAAAATATTACACTGAGGTGATCTAATGATAGCATTTCTTTTCTTATGTTTTGGGTCTCTCCTTACTGGATCATTGCCACAAGCATTATTTGAATTCAGGTAGTAATAATAATAATAATGTTGGTATTTGTTAAGCGCTTACTATGTGCTGAGCACTGTTCTAAGCACTGGGGTAGATACAGGTTGCCCCACGTGAGGCTCACAGTCTTAATCCCCATTTTTACAGATGAGGTAACTGAGGCACCGAGAACTTAGGTAGCTTACCCAAAGTCACACAGCTGACAGGTGGCAGAGCCAGGATTAGAACCAACGACCTCTAACTCCTAAGCCCGTGCTCTTTCCACTGAGCGATGATGCTTCTCTAGTACTATAGGCACACATGCAATATGTTCCTCGAAACATGGATGTATCTAGAAAAACTGTAACAAAGGTATATTTTCCTCACACATTTTAAAAACTGGAATCCAATCCAGAACTTCCGGGAAAATACTGTGAAATTATTTTCAATCAATCAGTGGTATTTATTGAGCACTTACTGTGTGCAGACCACTCTACTAAGCACTTGGGAGAGTACGGTAAACAGACCTAATAATAATAATGTTGGTATTTGTTAAGCGCTTACTATGTGCCAAGCACTGTTCTAAGCGCTGGGGTAGACACAGGGGAATCAGGATGTCCCAAGTGGGGCTCACACTTTTAATCCCCATTTTACAGATGAGGTAACTGAGGCACAGAGAGGTTAAGTGACTTGCCCACAGTCACACATAGTTGCAATCCATGCCAGCATCCATCAAAGAACTATCAGGCATAACATCACGTTAACTAAGGAGTGAAGTATGATTTTTAGCATTCATAGGAGGCTGTGGAAGTAGAAGCAGCATGGCTCAGTGGAAAGAGCACAGGCTTGGGAGTCAGAGGTCATGGGTTCTAATCCCTCCTCCACGGCTTATCAGCTGTGTGACTTTAGGCGTCACTTAACTTCTCTGTGCCTCAGTTACCTCATCTGTAAAATAGGGATTAAGACTGTGAGACCTACGTGGGACAACCTGATCATCATGTATTCCCCCCCAGCGCTTAGAACAGTGCTTTGCACATAGTAAGCACTTAATAAATGCCATCATCATCATTATTATTATTATTATTCTTAGAAGCTTGCTCAGCTGAATGTGGCAGTGATTTTTCCACTTTATGAAAAATGTGTCCACTTTACATTCTTCCTTTTTTTAATGGTATTTGTTAAGCGCTTGCTATGTGTCAAATACTCTTCTTAGTGCTGGCACTCTTCTTTCTTTACAGAGTATCTTGTTGCAGCCCAAATCCTTTTAAACAACTCTGTGTACTTCTGAAGTTCTTCTTCTTAAATCACTTTTAAAACTTCATTTGCTTTCTTGAAAATTAATGGGAGACTATTTAACCCACAATCTTAGCTAGTGATGAAACTGAGATTCTAGTGTTAACGACAGCTATTGCAACCGCTTTCTCCATTCCCTGGTGGAATGGAGTTTCTCCACGAGGGAATGGAGTTTCTCACTTCATCCAAAAGCACCAGAGAATCGTGGAGTAGAAAAGTAGAGATTTTTGTGAGTGGTAGCAGGCTTCTCATCTTGCCATGATCCTCTAATTAATAGTAATAATAATAATGATGGCATTTGTTAAGTGCTTATTATGTGCCAAGCACTGTTCTAAGCGCTGGGGAGGATACAAGGTGATCAGGTTGTCCCACATGGGGCTCACAGTCTTAATGTCCATTTTACAGATGAGGTAACTGAGGCCCAGAGAAGTTAAGTGACTTGCCCAAAGTCACATAGCTGACAAGCAGCAGAGCTGGAATTTGAACCCATGACCACTGACTCCCAGTCCATGCTCTACTTCCTTTGCCTTGAGTAGAGAATTCAACTATCAGATGGTGTTTGGAAAGGAACCTGGGGAGGGCACCTGTATTGTGCTCCTGTCATTTCGGGCAAAGATCCCTTCGTCTTTGCATCTCTCCTTTAAAATTGAATAAAATGATTTATTTATTTCTAAGAGGGATAAACACAAAGTCTCTCTCAGATTATCACTAAGCCAGTATAATGAATGAGCTATTAGGAATACTAGGCGTTCAAAGGACAAACTGTGTATCTTTCTCACTGCTGTGATTGTAACTAATGGACTACTTTGGTATAGCGCTGTTTTTAAAAGAACCTTATTTACTGGGCACTGAAATGTGAAACGAATACAGCAATATTGAACCACCTTACCACCATTTGAAAATAGTATTATAGAATTCCACAGGCATCATCAAGGAATGTGGAATTATATAATCGCCAGAGAAAAGTTACTCCCGTTTTTCATAATGATCTTTGGCTCTTTCCTCTGCTGGTATTGGCGCCGAAGAAATTAGGTTGTAACTATTGTTTCTCTTTGCGGCTGAATAGGCATTTCCAAGTACAGAATGAATGAAGTTCATTCAGAGGTCTTGCAAATGAGCCCACGTCCCTTTCATGCATAATGGATTCCCGAAAGAGGATATTTAGGACAACGCTAACTTTCCACTTTTTTAAACTCTTTAGACAAGGGGTTAGGGTGGGCTGTTCTTAACCCCTTGGCCAGGATTCTGTCTGTTTTGTGGCCCTCTCCCAAGGAAATTCAGCAGGGGGAGGGGACGGTGACTTTTTGGGAGAGAGGGAGAAGGGGAGAGAAGGCCTACTATCCAGTGACACAACCGGACACAGCAGCCTAGCTCCCAGGTTCACGTTCTAATGACAGAGTCATCTATTGTTTAAAGCAAAATTACAGAGGTCGGGAAGAAATAGCCAATAGTTAAACAACGATGTAAAACACCAGATGGGCAATCAGGGCGCAGAATGGGGTGAGAAAGGCATGTGTTTACACAACTTTAACTCCAGTTTCAATTTAAGGACTCTTCTCATTTAGTTTCCTTTAAGACAAGTAGCTACTAGTTTGCAAAAATAAAAAAAGCTTGCCAACCACTTCCTCCCCACCCTCCTGCGACTAGTTGGATCTTTCAAGTAACCTGGTTCATTATGACTAGGCTATTAAGAGGTGATCAACTGCCATAAACAACACATTATCACACCTGAAGCCTCTTCCTTTGTCAGATTTCTTGCTGTAACAACTGTACCCGCCGCTTTTTCCCCTGCCAAGTATCTTGGAGAACACATCCCCACATAGAGATGTGACTGACTTCTGTGGCTGGGCCCAAGCCAAGCCTCAGGAATGTACAGTCCAAGCTGGACCCAAACCCTAACTAGTGGTGGGGGCTGGGTTGTGCTTGTCTGGGACCGGGGGAGTAGACGATTGTTCCTGTGAGCTGTTAGAAGCATGTGTTTATGTGAACGTGTTACAGCCGGAAGAATCCCACAGCGTCACTCTGACTGGGGTCAGGCCCCCGCGATCCAGGAGCTGTACTGTCCCAGTCTGGACTCATGACAGGCCATTCAGAGGCCTACCCCATTCCACAACATATCTGTTTCACAGCCATTGGGCTGGCGGGGTGCTGGACTCTCACCCTGATTCCTTTGGCTCTGCCCAATAAAGAACCTTCATTTCCAGTGCAAAAGATGCAGCCATGAATGCTGCCCCTCAAGGGACTCAATACATTTTACTCCTCAAGTCTAAGAAACTGGTATATTCCCAGCTTCCCATGGATTTCATTCAATAGTATTTATTCAATAGTATTTATTGAGTGCTTACTATGTGCAGAGCACTGTACTAAACGCTTGGGATGAACAAGTCGGCAACAGATAGAGACAGTCCCTGCCGTCTGACGGGCTTACAGTCTAATCGGGGGAGACGGACAGACAAGAACAATGGCAATAGAGTCAAGGGGAAGAACATCTCGTAAAAACAATGGCAACTAAATAGAATCAAGGCGATGTACAATTCATTAACAAAATAAATAGGGTAATGAAAATATATACAGTTGAGCGGACAAGTACAGTACTGTGGGGATGGGAAGGGAGAGGTGGAGGAGCAGAGGGAAAAGGGGAAAAAGAGGGTTTAGCTGCGGAGAGGTAAAGGGGGGATGGCAGAGGGAGTAGAGGGAGAAGAGGATCTCAGTCTCACCTCTTGGAGGAGGTGAGTTTTAAGTAGGGTTTGCAACCAAATTTTGTTTTCAACCAAAATTAATTTCAGGCTGGACCCCAAAGGTTAAGCAATCTAAAGAGTGCTAAAGCGGGGCAACTAGCATCAGTCAGTCAGTTGTATTTATTGAGCACTTACTGCATGATGAGCATCATACTAAGCACTTGGGAGAATACCATAGAAGAGAGTCTGTAGACATGTTCCCTGCCCAGAAGGAGCAGGGTGATCTCTTCACGAATTTTCAGAGAACAAAGAGAAATTTATCGGCAAACATTGCCTTATTTGGAGGTTCTCACTGTACATTGCCTGAGCATTGATTGATACATAGCAGGGCTTCTGGTGCATGAGGCCTCACCCCAAAAACATGCTAATATATATTGCCCTTAATGTGCCCTTCCTCTCGCTCTTTCGACATGTTCGATGTGAAACTCTTTATTCTGCAAGCAGAAAAGGTGAAAAAGCAATTCAGGAAATGATATGTCTTTTTAAAGACAATCATGATTGTGGTATTTGTTAATCTTGCCATGTGCAAAGCACTGGAGTATGCACTCGGGAAGATGCACCCTAAGTAGATGAGACCAAAGACACCTTCCCTAGGGGGCTCACAGTCTAAGGACAAGGGAGAACAGGTATCTTATACCCATTTTTACAGATGAGGAGATTGAGGCACAGTGATTTGCCCAAGGTCAAACAGCAAGCAAGTGACAGAACTGGGATTAGAATCAGGCTTTCTGACTTGAATCGATCACTGAATCAATCAATCAATTGATCAATCGTATTTACTGAGCTCTTATGGTGACAAAGCACTGTATTAAACTCTTGGGCGAGCATGACATAAGAGTGTTGGTAGGCATGTTGCCTGCCCACAAGGAATTTATACTGTAGAGAGGAAAACAGACATTGATACAAATGAATATTCTTAGCTGAGAGGTTGTGGAGGGTTAGGATGGAGTAGAAACTATCAATTTTGGCAAGGACTCTTTGACCTCTTAGAGGGCAGTTTCCATGGAGTGAAAGGGGTGGAAGCCAGATTGGAGGCAGAGGTCTAGGAGAAAATTGCAGAAGACGAAGTGGAACCAATGGATTTAGACAACCCACTTAAGGAATTTAGAGAGGAATGGCAGAAGGGAGATGGGGCAATAACTGGAAGGAGTCGTGGGGACAAGAGAGGTTTTTTTAGAGTGGGGAGAGAAGATCATGTTTAATAATGTTGGTATTTGTTAAGCGCTTACTATATGCAGAGCACTGTTCTAAGCGCTGGGGTAGACATAGGGGAATCAGGTTGTCCCACGTGGGCTCACAGTCTTAATCCCCATTTTACAGATGAGGTAACTGAGGCACAGAGAAGTGAAGTGACTTGCCCACAGTCACACAGCTGACAAGTGGCAGAGCTGGGATTCGAACTCATGACCTCTGACTCCAAAGCCCGTGCTTTTTCCACTGAGCCACACTGCTTCTCTGTTTGAAAGCAGTGGGGAAAAAACTACTGGAGAGTGAACAGTTGAGGATGGTGGTCAAGGAGGGAAGAAGTATGCTGGCAAGTGCTTTTATAAGGTGTGAAGGGATGTGGCATGGGGTGGGGTGGATTTTGAAAGGAAGCAATTTTCCTTTTGCCAAACCACTGGAGATGATAGGATAGATGTAAAAGTGACAGGAGGAGAGAGGGACTGGAGAGGAACAAGGAAGATTTTAGGGATCTCATGTCTGAAGACTTCAATTTCCTCAGTACAGTACATGGCCAGGTCATTACCATCACCAGTGGTATTTAGTGAGTGCTTACTAGTGCAGAGCACTGTACTAAATATTTGAGAATACAACAGAGATGGCAGCCATATTCCCTAGCCAAAACTATCTTACAGTCTAGAGGGAGAGACATACATTCACATAAGTAAATGTTTTATAGTATATAATTTATAGATCTTTCATAAGTACTGTAGGGATTAGGGTGGGGTAAATATAAAATGTTCAAAGGTCACAAATAAAAGTGCATAAATGACACAGAAGGGAGAGGGATCCGGGGGAAAGAGGGCTTAATGGGGAAAGGTCTCTTGGAGAAGATGTGATCTTAATAAGGTTTTGAAGGTGGGGAGAGCGGTGGTCTGGTGTAAATGGAAGGGGAGAGAGGTCCAGGATATCGGAGAGGATGTGGAAAAGGGGTCAGAGACAAGATAGATGAGATCAGGGAACAGTGAGTAAGCCGGTGCTAGAGGAGCAAAGTGTACAGACTGGGCTGTAGTAGGAGATCATTGAGACAAGGTAGGAGGGGGTGAGCTGATTTAGTGCTTTCAAGTCAATGGTAAGAGGTTTCTGATGATGTAAAGGTTGGATGGGCAACCATGAGAGGGCTGAACTTTTTTTTGAAAAGTGATCGGTGCAGCAGAGTAATGTTTGGACTGGAGTAGGGAGAGACAAGAGACAGGGAGGTAGTGAAGAGGCAGATACAGTAGTCAAGGAGGGAAAGGATAAGTGCTTGGATCAGCATGGTAACAGTTTGGATGGAGAGGAAAAGGCAGATTTTAGCAAAGTTGTGAAGGTTGAACTGACAGAATTTGGTGAGATTGCATATGTGGGTTTAATGAAAGAGATGAATCGACGATAACACCGGTTATGGTCTTGCAAAACAGGGGGGATGGTGGTACTGCCTACAGTGATGGAAAAGTCATGGGGAGGACAGGTTTCTGTGGGAAGATAAGCTGTTCTGTTTTGGACATGTTAAGTTTGAGGTGTTGGTATGACATCCAGATAGAGATGCCCTGAAGGCAGGAGGAAATGTGAGACTGCAGAGAAGGGGAGAGGTCAGAGCTGGAGATGTACATTTGGGAATTATCTGCATAGAGATGGTAGTTGAGCCATTTGAGTGAATGAGTTTGCCTGATACTTCATCAAAAAAATTGAAACTATGTGGCCAGGTTATTAGGGGAAAGAGATGTTGGGGGCTGGGGGACAGGAAGCTTGAGGAGAGAGTTCAGTAGTATTTATTGAGCGCTTACTATGTGCAGAGCACTGTACTAAGCGCTTGGAATGAACAAGTTGGCAACAGATAGAGACAGTCCCTGCTGTTTGACGGGCTTACAGTCTAATCGGGGGAGATGGACAGACAAGAAGAATGGCAATAAATAGAGTCAAGGGGAAGAACATCTCGTAAAAACAATGGCAACTAAATAGAATCAAGGCGATGTACATTTCATTAACAAAATAAATAGGGTGATGAAAATATATACAGTTGAGCGGACAAGTACAGTGCTGAGGGGATGGGAAGGGAGAGGGGGAGGAGCAGAGGGAAAGGGGGGAAAAGAGGGTTTAACTGCGGAGAGGTGAAGGGGGGGTGGTAGAGGGAGTAGAGGGAGAAGAGGAGCTCAATCTGGGAAGGCCTCTTGGAGGAGGTGATTTTTAAGTAGGGTTTTGAAGAGGGAAAGAGAATCAGTTTGGCGGAGGTGAGGAGGGAGGGCGTTCCGGGACTGCAGGAGGACGTGGCCCAGGGGTCGACGGCGGGATAGGCGAGACCAAGGGACGGTGAGGAGGTGGGCGGCGGAGGAGCGGAGTGTGCGGGGTGGGCGGTAGAAAGAGAGAAGGGAGGAGAGGTAGGAAGGGGCAAGGTGATGGAGAGCCTCGAAGCCTAGAGTGAGGAGTTTTTGTTTGGAGCGGAGGTTGATAGGCAACCACTGGAATTGTTTAAGAAGGGGAGTGACATGCCCAGATCGTTTCTGCAGGAAGATGAGCCGGGCAGCGGAGTGAAGAATAGACTGGAGCGGGGCGAGAGAGGAGGAAGGGAGGTCAGAGAGAAGGCTGACATTAATTGTTTGGAACAGCTGGAAGGGGCAGTGGATATGGGAGTGAATTAGGAAGGAGAAGTATTGTTGTCGGGGAGAGAAGAGAGCCAAATTGAAACAGGTAAAAGTGAATTTAAAGTGGGCAAGGTCAGACAGATGTCTGGATTTCCACCAAAAGCACTTTACAGCTTGAGCATTAGGCAAGAGATGGGGGGTCGGAAGGGCAGGAGGTTTGAGAAAGGAGTTAAACATCTGAAACAACTGGTGAGGGAAATGGGCATAGGAGTCAACAAGGATGAAGAAATAATGTTTCTGGGTGAAGGAGAGGGCAGAGTCGAAGCAGATGCATATGAATTAGAGACAGGCGAGGTCAGTTTGATACTGGATTTCCACCAGTAGCGATCTGCAGTTTGTGCAGGAGCAAAGGAAGTGTACTGTGGAGGTGATCCAGAGCTGTGGGTTAGTGGTACAAGATTGGCCAAGGGATAAGGGGAGTGAGTGAGATAAGTTCAGTGGAGAGGTTAGTGTTGAGGCTGTCAATATATGCATCAAGGGAGGATAGTTTGGGTGTGGAGACTAAATGGTGCATGATCACTTGATAATGTTGGATGGGGTCAAAGATTAGAGGTCTCTTTGGAGGAGCAGGACAGATTTATGGGGAGGATGTGTTTGGGAGAGAAGGAAGATGAGGAGGTAAAGTTGAGTGCTGTATCCACTAGACCATCCTGCTTCTCCAGTAAATCAGCTCCTTAGCAAAAGCTTTGTTTTTAGAAACAAGGATTTGAGCACCACATATACAAATACTGTGAGCACTCACCTTCTCCACCGATCAGTAACCCTAAATATTCTGGTGAAGAAAATTTCATTATTGAATTTGGACAATACATAATGCGAGAGCAGACTGACAGAGTGAGGGACAGCAGTGACAGAGAGAGAAGGGACAGAGAGAGGGATAGAGAGAGGGATAGAGAGAGATTCCTTAGGCTCCGGTAAATGTCTTCATATTTCCGTTTCCTTATCTAAAAAACAGTCATTCTACTATTCATTCATTCATTCAATCATATTTATTGAGTGCTTACTGTGTGCAGACCACTTTACTAAGTGCTTTGAAAGTACAATTCAGCATCAGACAGAGAAAATCCCTACCCAACAACGGGCTGGCGATAGTCACATTCTTGAAAATCCCAACGTCTACAAGGGCTAAGGCCTTGAGAGTTTATTCCAAGCAGTCTCTACTGTATTTCTGAATCAGAAACACTGTATCAGTTTATGAGCATTTCACAGGCAATCAATTAATCAATCGAATTTATTGAGCTCTTGCTATTTGCAGAGCACTATACTAAGTGATTGGGAGAGTACAGTACAATAGTATAAGCAGACACATTCCCTGCCTATAATGAGCTTACAGTCTAGAGGAGAGACAGACATTAATATGAATAAATGAGTCATTTATAATATATAACTTAAAGATATGTACATAAGTGCTGTGGGGTACCGGGTGGGGAGAATATCAAGTGTCCACAGGTCACTGATTGAGGTGGACAGATGTTGCAGAAGAGCAAGCAAGCTGGGAAAAAGAGGGCTTAGTCAGGGACGACGGGCTTAGGGAAGACCTCTTGGAGGAGATGGGACCTTAATAATGCTTTGAAGATGGAGGGAATGTTGGTCTGGCACATATGGATGGGGAGAAAATTCCAGACTAGGGGGATGATGTGGGAAAGGGGTTGGTGGTAAAAGAGACAAGATTGGGGCACAGTGAATAAACTGGTGCTAGAGGAGCAGATTGTGCCAGTTGGGTTGTAGTAGGAGATTAGTGAGGGAGGTAGGTTGGGACAACCTGGTAGAATGCTTTAAAGCCAACTGTAAACAGTTTCTGTTTGATGTGGGGGTGGATGGGCAGCCTATAAGGTACTTGAGGAGTAGGGAGACATGAACTTAATGCTTTTGTTGAAAAATGATTCGTGCAACAGAGTGAAGTATGGATTGGAGTGGGGAGAGAAAGGAGGCCAGGAGGTCAGCAAGGAGGCAGATGCAGTAGTCAAGGCGGGTTAGGGTAAGTGCTTGGATCAGCATGGAAGCAGTTTGGATGGAGAGGAAAGAGTGGACTTTAGCAATATTGTGAAGAACTGACAGGATTTGGTGACATAGGGAATTTAGTTTTGGACATGTTTACTTTGGGGTGTCGGCAGGACATCCAAGTAGATATGTCTTGAATGCAGTGGGAAATGTGAGAGTGCATAGAAGGAGAGAGGTTAGATCTCGAAACCTAGATTTGGGAATCATCTGCATAGAGATAGTAATTGAAGCCATGGAAGCCGATGAGATCTCCAAGGCAGTGGGTGTAGAGGGAGAATAGAACTCAGCCTTGAGGGATGCTTACTGTCAGAGGGCGATATGAATAGGAGGAGCCAGCAAAAGAGACTGAAAAGGAGGGGTCAGAGAGGTAGGAAGAGAATCAAGAGAAGACAGTGTGATTGAATCCAAGGTTGGATAACACTGCAAGGAAAAGGGGGGTGGTCTACAGTGTCAAAGGTGGCTGAGAGATCTAGAAGGATTAGGTTGGAGTAAACACTATGGGATTTGGTGAGAAGAAGGTCATTGGTTACCTAAGAGACGCTCTTTCTGTGGAATGAATCCAGATTGGAGGGGATTTAGGAGAGAATTGGGGAATAGGAATTGGAAGCAGTGGATGTAGACAACTCACTCAAAGAGTTTGGAGAAGACTGGTAGGAGGGGGATGGGGCAATAACTGGAGGGAGACATGGGGTCAAGGGAGGAGGTTTTTTAGGATGGAGATTCATAGGCATGTTTGAAAGCAGTGGGGAAGAAGCCATTATAAAGTGAACAGGTGAAGATCACAGTCAAGGAGGGAAGAAGGGACAGGGTGAGGAGAGAGGGCAAGTGATTTAAAAAGGTATGAAGGGATGGAGTCAGAAGCATAGGTGAAGGGGTAGATTTAGAGAGGAGGTGAGAGATTTAATCTGAAATTACTGCAGGGAACATAGGGAGAGTAGAAGAGGATGAAGGAGGATGGGGGTTTTGGAGAGGAACAGAGGAGATTTTAGGGAGATTAGACCTGATGGTTTCAATTTTGTTGATGAAGTAGGAGGCCAGGTCATTAAGGGAAAGAGATGGTGGGGACAGGGGGCTCTGAGAAAGTATTTCAATGTCTGAAACAGTTGGCGGGGGCAGTGAGTACTGGAGTGACTTAGGAAGGAGAAGTATTGTTGTTGGACAAGGTCAGAGAGATGTCTGAATTTCCTCCAACAGTGCTCCATAGTTTGGGCACAGGAGCAGATGAAGTGTGGAAGTGATCTAGGACTGTGGGTTAGTGGTGTGAGACCCACAGAAGGACGGGGAGCAAGGAAGTCCAGTTCAGTGGGGAGGATGGGGTTGAGTGTGTTGATTTGTGCATCAGGAGAAGGTCATTCGGATATGGAGACCAAATAGGATAGGGCTGAAGAATACTGGACAGGGTCAAAAGAATGGAGATCCCTGTGGGGGAAAAGGACAGATTTTCAGGGGGTGGGTGTATGGGAAAGAGAACAGATGAGGAGGTTGTAGTCAGTTAGAGGAATTTCAGAATTGGTGAGGATAGAGATTGGACAGTTACTGGAGATTATAAAATCAAATATGTGCCCAAGTTGGTGAGTGTATGAGATAGGGTGGAATAAAGGAGTGAGAGGAGGTGGATGGTGAAAGGATCATCAAGGACAACCACATGAATATTGAAGTCCCCAAGGATCAATGAAGACATGGAGAATGAGAGAAGGAAAGTGAGAAAGAGAGCAAAATAGTTCAGAAAATTGGAGGAGGGGGTTGGTGGGGAGGTAGATGACCGTGACTAGTAATTGGAGTGGGTGGTAGAGGTGGAAGATATAGGCTTTAAACAAAGGGAAAGAAAGGGAAGGGGGAGGTGGAATGGTGCAAAAGCGGCACTGGGGGCAAGAAGGAAGCCGACTCCTCCCCCTTTTCCAGTGAGTCTGGGGGAGTGGGGGAGATGAGACCCCCCCCAGAGATAGCGGCAGGGAAAACTATCATCTGGGGAGAGCCAGGTTTCAGGCCAATTAATTTTTAACCACTTTAAGTTCACTGTTTCCAGTAAACTTGTGGTATCAGTGAACTTTAAACACTTGAAATGAGTTTCCATCATAAGGCAAATAACCTGATAGAGAAATCCAATATGATTCTGCTCAAAATCAATCCTAGGCAGACTGCAGGCTTGGGGAGTGGCCAACTCACTGCTGTGTTCGGGCACGTTCCCCAATTCTTCCATTGTATTCTATGTCAATTGCCCACTCAAAAGTACCGCAAAGTTATGAAACCTGGACTGGAATAATTCCAGAATACCATGGTACCAGGTCCTGTGTGGGGCATTAGGACTTTCTCAGAGAATGGTGATTTGACCTACTTAATTCTCTACCTAGGTATATTTCCTGGTAAAAAACCATAAAACAATTAAAGAAGTGGTTCTCTGTAGGGCGATATTTTCGCTTGCTTTTATTTTGTGTACGTGTTTGGTTTTTTTTACTTTTTTCCTGGGTCAATCAATCAATGGTATGTACTGAGTGCTTTCCTAAGATGGTCTAATGGAAAGAGCAAAGGCCTGGAAGTCTGAGGATCTGAGTTCTAATCCAAATTCCACCATTTGTCTGCTGTGTGGGCCTCAGTTTCCTCATCTGTAAAATGGGGATTCAATGCTATTACCTCTTACTTAGACTGTGAGGCCCAGGTGGGCCAGGGACTGTGTTCAACCTGTTTACCTACTATCTACCTCATCAGTGCAGTGCATGGCAAATAGTAGGCACTTAATAAGTACAATAATAATTACGATAATAATAATGATGCAGACCACTATTCTAAGCACTAGGGAGAATACAAGATCTGCCCTTTCCTCTCCATCCAAACTGCAGCCACACTGATCCAAGCATTTATCCTAACCCACCTTGACTACTGCATCTGCCTCCTCCCGGCCTCCTATCTTTCTACACTCCAGTCAATACGTCACTCCACTGCAAATGATCATTTTTCTTAAAAAAAGGTCAAATCCATTTCTCCCCACTCCCGAAGAACCTCCAATGGCTGCCCACCTCTGCATCAAACAAAACCTCCTTAACATCAGCTTTAAAGCACTCAATCAGCTCGCCCCATCCTAACTAATTTCACTGATCTCCTACTACAGAACAGCCCACAAACTTCACTCTTCTAGTGCCAGATCTAACCCTATCTTGTTCATCTTGCCACAGATCCCTTTCCCACATTCTCCCAAGCTAAGGGCTGGACCCCCCTTCCCCATCCATACATGCCAGACCACCATTCTCTCCACTTTCAAAGCATTATTAAGGTCACATCCTCTCCAAGAGGCATCTTTTCCCCAAACTTCTCTCCCTTCTGCATCATCTATGCACTTGGATTTGTGATCTTTGGGCATTGGATATTCACCCCATCCTCAACCCCACAGCATTTATGTACATGCATATCTTTAAATTACCTATATCAATGTCTGTCTCCCCTCTAAACTGTGAACTCGTGAGCAGGGAACATGTCTAATAACTCTATTGTACTGTACTCTCCAAGTGCTTAGTACAGTGCTCAGCACATAGTAAGAACTCAGTATATACCACTGATCGATTAGTTGATCCAAGAGAATTGCTAGATGGGATCCCTGCTCTCAAGGAATTTACAGACTAACGGGAATAAAAATGACTTAATGAATCTGCAATGACAGCATTCATGCTGCTTGAATGCCTCAGGGTGAGGGTTTTTTTTTCCAAAGTAATCCAGTTGTTTTTTGTTACCGGGATACTTTTTCTAGGGCAATTCCTGGCATAATCGTGTTTTTCCCAGAAGTAGATGTTTTTCCTCCTAACTCTTTCCAGGGCTGAGGAAGACCCATTACTGGGATCTTTCCCAAATGATTCAAAAGTCTCTTAATGTTGACAGGCAGAGAGCCAGAAATTTAGATGGGCTCTGTCCAATGCCTCACCTCACCCCACACACTACCTCACCCTATCACACAAATTGGCTCCTGATCAGGCAAATAATCTGGACAGATTGACCTCTGGTGCCTTCAGGAAAACTGCAGGATAGAAACTCCTATCAAATGGAATTTTAGTGAATCCAATGTCACAGCTGCTTTCTAGAAGAATCTTTTATATGACAACCCAATGAAATTGTGACAAAACACAAGCATTTGATTTCCCAAACATTTCTTAACATGGTAGCACATAATAATGGATTCTTAACCAGATTTTTGGAACCAAAGTCTGACCATTTTTAAATGTAGAAAAGAAACTCCTGGAATTACTGATTAACCAAATGCTTTTGGTTCTATTGAGTACGAATCAATACTGACCAACTACCACATCAATGGATGGTTATTTACCTTAAAAAGCATTTCACCTAACAGTGATGGGTCAGGAAAATGTCATTTTTATTCTTTCTTTGAAGCCTAATAGAACATCTTCCCTAGTACCTAGAGTCAATTTCAAGAGCAGAATATTTTACAGAATTTTCAAAATGTGAAATCCTTTGAAGCTGAGTGACATACAGATTGGAGTTTAGAAAGACAGGAGGCTGGGAGATCAGTGAGGAGGCAGATACAATAGCCAAGGTGGGATAGGATATATGCTTGGATCTGTGTGGCAGCAGTTTGGATGGAGAGGGAAGGGCAGATCTTGTATTCTCCGAACTGCTTAGAACAGTGCTCTGTATCATTATTACTATCGTAATTATTATTGTACTCAAGTGCCTACTATTTGCCATTCACAAGAAGCAGTACATCTTCCTCCTGCTTTGATCAATGAGTGTATTTGTACATCAGTTTGAAGAGCCAAGGTAGCTGAACCAAAGCAACAAGTTCCCTATGTAAAGGGGATAAAACTACTACAGTGCTCTCAAAGGAAACCAGGAACCAGTCTATTTGGGGCATATTTGGAGGTTCCTTCATTCAATCATATTTATTGAGCACTTTCTGTGTGCAAAGCACTGTACTAATTGCTTGGAATGTACAATTCGCAACAGATAGAGACAATCGCCCAACAATGGGCTCACAGTCTAAAAGGTAAGGAGCAGTATGAGTTTATCACAGAAAAAAATGCTTAATAAAAAACTCACCCCCTTAGAAAAATATATATTTGATTCGGGAGCTCAATACCTATTCTCCCTCCTACTTAGACTTTGAACTCCAGGTGGGACAGGGACTGTGTCTGATCTGATTAACTTGTATCTACTCTAGAGTTTGGAACAATGCTTTGGAACAGTGCTTGACACATAGTAAGTACTAAACAAATTATCATTATTATTACTTCAATCTCTGCAGGGCTGTCCTCAGGCAGTTGGCTGCCCTGAGAGAGTGAATATTTTGCTGCCCCATCCCATTGCCATTCCACTGAAGATAGCCTACTCACTATGCCTCATTCTTGTCTCACCTACCACCAAGCACTTTGGACATACCCTTTATGGGACTCCCTCTTCTTTGACATCCAGCAGACCCCTGGTTTTCACATCTATAAATCCTTTCTGAAATCACATCTCCTCCAGGAATTCTTCCCTATTTTGATTTCTATTCTCACCACTTGATGCTTTCTGCATCATCCATGCACTTGGATCTGTGACCATTGGGCATTTGGTCCCAGCACTTAGAAGAATGCATAGCACATAATTGCTTGAGAAACACCATCATTATTATTTGTCCCACCCTCGGCCCCACAGCACTTAGGGACATATCAATACAGTATATATTCTAAATTATTTATTTATAGTAATGTCTGTCTCCCCCTCTAGATTGTAAGCTCACTGGGCAGGGCACGTGTCTTCCAACTCTGCTATACTACCTCAACCGCTGAATACAGTGGCCTGCACACAATAAGTGCTCAATAAATACTACTGATTGATTGATTACTGCCTCCAATGCCATTCCCTCTAGACTGTAAGCTTTCTGTGAGCAAAGAATATATCTACCACCTCTGTTGTACTGTACTCTCCCAAGCACTTAATACAGTGAACTGTGCAAAGTGCTCAATAAATACCATTGACTCCCGTTATTGGGCAGGGATTGTCTCTATCTGTTGCCGAATTGTACACTCCAAGTGCTTAGTACAGTGCTCTGCACATAGTAAGCACTCAGTAAATACTATTGAATGAATGAATTTCAGCAGTTCTGTACCACCTAAGCATTTAAATACACACAACCCTACCCCCAATCACTATTATTCACTTTTATGCACTATTCTCCTCTTCTCAATTTATTTTAGCATCTCTCTCTGTCTCCAGATAGATTATAAACTCTTTATTGCATTCTTCCAAACACTCAGTACAGTGCTCTGCACATAGTAGGTGCTAATACTACTGAATGATTATCTCCCACCTCCTTCTGAAATCTAACCCTTCCATCCGTGCCTCCGACCCCAAACCTTCACACCTTAATTAAAACACCTGCACTCACCTTTCTTCCCTCCTTGACCATCATCTTTAACTGCTCACTTTCCAGTAGCTCTTTCTCCTCCGCTTTTAAATGCCTGGATTATTTCCTATCCTAAAAAATCCCACATTTGATCCCACTGCTCTCTCTGGCTATCATCCTATCCGCCCCCACCATTCCTGTCCATTCCTTGTTCAAGTTATTTATTCCCACTGTCTTCACTTCCTCTCTTCCCACTCCCTCCTGGTTTCCCTCCACTCCACAGAAAATGCTCTCTCCAAAGTTACCCATGAACTCTTCTTTGCCAAATCGAATGGACTCTACTCCATCGTGCTCCTCCTTGGCCTCTCAACAGCCTTTGAAAATACACCTCCTCCTTCTCCTAATTAATTCTCAGTTTCTCTATCACTGTCAACTCTCGATTCTCCTCCTACCTCTCTGGCTACTCCTCCTCTGCCTCCCACTCTCTAGCTGTGGGAGTCTCTCAAGGTTCACTTCTGGGTCCCCTTCTATTCTGGGTCCACGTCTATTCTCCATTTACAGCATACTCTTGGGGAACTCATCAGCTCCCACAGCTTCAACTACCAGCTCTACACAGATGGGTTTCAAATCTACTTCTCCAGCCCCAACCTCTTTCCTCCTCTGCAATCCTACAGTAAAAGGAAACAATCCGCAGATTATGCAAATTTAGGAAAATAAAAAAATGAAGGCACCAGGAGGAGCTGCCTTTACTAAATCATAGTGGTGGTGGCCGAAAAGTCCAGACAACAGGGAAAATGTCCATTCCTCAATATTGGAACTAAACCAAAAACATATGAAAAGAAAAAGAGAAGGGGGAGGAGGAGGAATCTGAGTATTTTTAAGCATTAATACCCATGATTCTAGCTATTTTTAAATAGCTAGAATAGCAAGGCTTTCCTCCTTCACATATTTCCCATCCCGGCAAATTGAGCCAGATTCCTATTTCTTTCCTCCCTACCATCAGCTTGCCTGCTTTGCTCTTAGCCTGGAATTTTGAAATATTCAATACTGTCAATACAGCTGTCAATTCAGCTGTCAATACTGCTATTTACACCAACTGGAACCATTTCGCTCAGCCATTTGCTGTGCTCACCCATACATTAGCCAAGGGTTGGAGTTGAGAGAAGGCAAATTTTTCTATGCAATTCAAATTCAGGAATCTGGGCTAACCGCCCAAAGTGCTGAGCTGTAGAGGGAATAGCCTGGTGCTATGGTGGATACCCAGTGAAAAAGGAGGAAGAGAGAAAGTGAATAAGGAGAATTTGCTCAGAGAGGAACTAAAGACATTTTAAGGACACCTTTGAAACGTTATTACTAACAGTCTGGTTGTGAAATATGTCACAAGAATGGTAGTTCTTCCCTTCCTTCTCTAATTGAGAAAATCCTCATCATGACAAACCCAAAAAAATGAAAATAGAAAAACCACAGAGAAGCAAGCTCTTTTTCACTTGTGGGAGAAATGACATCAGCTCATTGAATTTAAAATACAGAGTGATATTTTCTTCTGTTAGTATCTGGATTATATTTGGCAAGTGTAATGGACATGGAGGGGTTTCTCTTCTTCCTCCTCATCAAATACCATTTATCAAACTATATAAAAAGTGTTCCCTGATGATTAATAATCGACAGAGGAGGGTAAACAGATGCTGTCCTGAGCTCTGGACTCTCTTCAAGTTCTCCACTTAAATTAGAGACTCCCAAATGGGAGAAAGTGCTTAAGCATGGGTTTGACCCGAGAAGGAGGATCATGTTTCAGTCCCGATCAGCTGCAGCATTGCTATGTGTGGAGATTTTTGACCTTGGTGTTAAATGAACTCACACTGTCCTCTATGACCTCTCCACTGTTCTCCCTTATGTCTTCACTGTTCTCCCTTTTTCAAACCCCACATGCTACCTGAGTCTTCACGTGTTTCTCTGTGTCCGTTACCACATCTGTAAAAAGGGGATTGAGATTGAGCCCCACATGAGACAAAGACTGAATCCACCCCTATCAGCTTCACCTCAGTGCTTAGTACAGTGTTTGGCACATGGCAAGCACTTAACAAATACCATTATTTTAATATATGCTTCTTCTCTGAATGCAAGGCCCAGTTCTGTGAGTCAGTAGACCTGGGTTCTAATCTTTTTTTTTAAGGTATTTGTTAAGTGCTTACTATGTGCCAGGAACTGTGCTTAGCACTGGGATAGAAAAATGATAATCAGGTTGGACACAGTCCCTGTCCCACATGAGGCTCACAGTCTTAATCCCCATTTTACAGATGAAGCAAATGAGGCACAGAGGAGTTAAGTGACTTGCCCAAGGTCACAGCAGTTAAGTGGTGGAGAAGGGGTTAGAATCTTTCTGACTTAATAATAATAATAATGTTGGCATTTGTTAAGCACTTACTATGTGCAGAGCACCGTTCTAAGCGCTGGGATAGATACAGGGTAATCAGGTTGTCCCACGTGAGGTTCGCAGTTAATCCCCATTTTACAGATGGGGTAACTGAGGCACAGAGAAGTTAAGTGACTTGCCCACAGTCACACAACTAACAAGTGGTAGAACTGGGATTCAAACCCATGACCTCTGACTCCCAAGCCCAGGCTCTTTCCACTGAGCCTTGCCGCTTCTCTGCTTTTCACTGAGCCATGCATAGACTTCCAAGACCATGTTCTATCCACTAGGCTCCATTGCTTCTCTACTCCACCAACTGCCTGCCATGTGACTTTAGACAAGTCACTTAAATTTGGCATACCTCAGTTTCCTCATCTGTGAAATGGGGTTTGAATACCTGTCCTCCCTTTGCCTTAGACTGTGAGCCCCATTTGGGGCATGGGCTGTGTCTGATCTGTGTTTTACCTACCACAACATTTAGCAGAGTTCTTGGTACACACTAAGCACTTAAGAAATATCACAATTATTATCATCACCACTAATAATAATGATAATAATAAAAAAGAGAAGGTACTTTTCCATTCTAGAGAAGAAACAACATTTTCAGTTTCTAGTGCAGAATGTTGACTGGGTAAACATGAGTTTCAACCACTGCCTTCGGGTTCCAGAAAGCAAAGACGGGTCTTTCAAATAATTTCCTATTTCTGCACAAAGAGTGCTTTTACCACCCCTATTTCTCCCTTGGCCTACTTCGCCCATCAATGGGTAAAAAAAAATCCAGAGTGAAGACTTGTGGAATTGTAGCACGCGCAGTGCACTTGCTCCCTTTCTTGTATTCTGATATTCCCTTTCTTCCTGGCCGGAATGTTTTCCCCTGCCTGAAGCAGAGCTGCAAATGAAAGCGGCTGTCCGGTGTGGAGGAAGCAGCGACTGAAGAAGAAAGGAAAGGGAGGTCATGTGAGGAGAACAACCCATGCTGGAACCTCAAGGGGTCGATTGGCTGTTCTGCCTGATGGAAAGGTCTAAAGCCAAAAACGCTTTTGTCCTACCATGACGGCGGTCCAAAGGAAGAAGATGCACAGAGGGACTCTGAAGGAATCTGACAACTTGATAATCATCATTTTACACTGAATTCCTCAACCTGAATTCTCCAAACACCTAATAGGAAAAGAGCTGTCAATCTCAAATGAGCCCCATTTCCTCTTTAGATCCCAGAGTTTGTAACTGAAAACAAATTTGGTTGAGTTCTGTTTTGTCCACCCATCTGATTATATCACTGGTAGATCAACACACTGCTGCAGATTAAAAGACATTTTTGAGTTGGATAGTCCCTCTTCTCCAAATTCATTTCTTTGAATTTAAGCATTTTAATATCCTCATTATTATTTCAGTTTCCTACTTTCTAATCATTATCTGCGTGGGACCGGAAATAAGCTTACTAGATGGAAAGCTCAATTTTTAAGAAATCATTTTGAAAAAGGCAATCCAAAGGTATCACATCTTTAATCTTAATATACGGAACTGTAATCCTGACACTTTTCTTATAAAGAAGATCTATTTCATTAAATGTGTTACTGGCAGTTTTTCCTTCCCCTGGAATTTTTTGGAATTTTAGAAAAAACAAAACTGAGGAAGGATTTCACCCCGTGTTTTCGCATAAGTTTTACATGGTGATTATGAATGATAATACATTTGCTTATGTGGATGCATCCGATCACACCTTTAACATTTACAAATCTCATTTTGGTGGATTTCCTTAAAATGAGAATTTGCTAGACAGCAAATGTAAACTCCATTGAGAAATAAAAATTCCCACCAGGCAATGTAGAGCTCTGATTAAACTCAGAAACACCGCAATACCCCTCTAGATTTCAAGAACAAATATTATTCTTTTATTTTCCTAGCCCCATTATAGAATTTGTTGTCTACTGGCAAAAACCTAACCTGCGATCAGTCCTGCAAATCCCAAAGGCAAGTTCTGACTGCTTAAACCATGTAGAAATTTCATAAACTGAACTCTAGAAAACAGTTATTTAAACACTTTTATGGAGAGACTGCCAAATCTCGAAGGCTTTTCTTTCACTCAACACTTTCCCACCGTCGTGGGAACCATTTCTCATTAACAACCAAATTGTTTTCAGATGCTCTGCTATAAGAGGTTTCCTTAGAAACCATTTGGTAAAAGACTGTGGCTTTCTTCCATAGAAATCTCAAGCAGTGAAAAGGCAGATTTTCTGGCATAAATCAAATCCAATTTCTAGGGTTCACTAAACCTTTTCTCCTCAAAATAATGTTTTGTGATTCGATCTTAGCACTTAAGAGTGTACGAAGGATTGCTGGTGTGAACCAGTTTTAAATTATTTTCATTACGCTTCTTTTGTTCCTCAATTGAAATCGCTTCCAACTCTTGCTATGCCTTCTTGGAGTTTTAACTAATGGAAATCACAATCAATCTGGCAAATGTGCAGAAAAAAGGGGCAATTGACTTTGGAAGTCTTGTTTTTCATGGCGTGTTGGAAGTGACACCTGTAATATTCTGAGAAGGGGTTTTGAATAAGTTTGATTTTTGGCAAGTTTGAAGGTAAATTAAGTGCTTTTCTTCATTAGCATTAATTGTAAACCTTCATCTCCTACCAATCCAAGTGGTGATATAGGTAAAACATTCCACAAAAAGTGGTTTAGGTGGGGTTGATGGGGAATAAAGAGGGAGAGCAGGCAAGGAGAGAGGCAGGGAGGCAGGAGGGAGAGCAAGTGAAGAGGAAAGATTGCACTGCTCCGAAATGCAGTGTTCTCTCACCAGACCAGCAATTCAATAAATGAATTAGGTCACTGAATAGGGAGGAGGCATTACAGCAAGACCAAGCACCTCGCTGTCTCTCTCAAGATTAAACAGCCTGAGATTTCAACTTTATGTTAATAACTGAAAATGCTGCAGTTTCTTGACAGCAGAAAATGGTTCTATTAGAACAGAAGTCTTAAGAATGTTCCTGTTTTTAAGGATGTGTACTAATTATAGATTTGAGATTCAAAGGGAGATTACTGTTTCCGCTAGGGCAGGATTTCAATCTGTGGATCTGCATTGGTGAGGCAAAAAAAACCTCAAAGATCCAGCGGACCAACTACTCCGTCTGCTCCCGGACATTCCATTCTCCACTATCTGACCACCCAGTTTTCACATACTGCCCCAGATTCTTCCCCCGCCCTCCTCATAAGGGAGGTTGGCTCTGCCTGCATGATCAGAGAAATGCGAATTTGTGGATTCTGGAACAAAAGCTTCCGAGCTCCAGGTGTCGTGGGGAGGAGTAGGAGAAGGACAAACAGCAAGGATGCCTAATTGTGAGACAACTAGGTTAGATGTGTGTGAGTGTATGTGTGTGTGGGCATGCGCACACATTCATGTGGGCATGTTTGTATGTGTGTTTTGGGAGAAAGTCGATGTGGTCACAAACTACCTGGAGAATCATGCAATCTGCTAGTATTCTCCGCACCACTATGAGAATCACTGAGAGAATCTTGGGCTCAGCAGGGTCTAAGCCAGTACTTGGCATGTAAAAATTAAAATTCAAACTTGAGAATGACTTCCACAGACCTTAGAAGCCCATTTAAAATCATTTTAAACCCATTTATGTAACAGAATTTTCAATTCGAGTCATGACACCTGAAATAAGTTCAATTAATGTGAGATCAATAATAACATAAATGCACTGAAACTTTGAATTTAGGAAGAAGAGTGCCATAATAACTAAAAACACCATATGGTCACCGAAGTTTGTCAATAGGTCCTCTTTCATCATCATCTTTTACCTAAAGACTTTCAAATGCACATCCTCAAAATAGGAGGAGAATTTTGACCTTCTTATGGACAACCAATCGATAAATTGTATTCATTGAGAACTACCAAGGGCAAGAACTTTTCTAACTGTTGGGTAAATACAACAAAAGCAACAGTCAAGTTCCCTGCCCACAAAGAGCTCGCAATCTAAAGAAGGAAACAATCAAAAATTATTTATAAAATGGGGGAAATGGGTGAGAATCATGTGAAGAAAAAGGAAATTGCAGGAAGTAGCAACAACATATTCAGAGGAAATAGCTGAATCAATAACTGAATATATAAAAATATAATGGCTATATAAACATACAAATGAATAAAAAATATACATATGTACAAAAGTTTTGAGGCTAGGAAGGGAATATGTAAGTCCTCAGGATGGATGTTGGTCAATAGGCAGGGGTACCAAGAATTAGTCAGGGAAGGCTTCCTGGGAGAGGTGGGAATCGAGGAGGGCTTTGATGTGGGGGAGAGCTTTAATCTAGTGGATTTGGGATGGGGAGGAGATCAAAGCTAGGAGAACAACATGAACAGGTTGTTAGAAATAGGAGAGTTGGTACCTAAGTAGAGCTAGAAGGTGAACTTGACGGGTACAGTGAGTACTGTCTGGGTAATTATAATAACAATAATAATGACAATGGTGGTATTTGCTAAGCACTTACTACGTACCAAGCACCATGCTAAGCGCTGGGGTAGTTGAGGTACAATCAGATCGGTCATGTCCCGTGTTCCACTGGAGTCCCACAGTTTAAGTAATGGGAAAAAGATAGTCAAAACATAAGTTGGAGAAGACTGTAGGACAGCCTTGAAGCCCACCTCCCAGCTGTCTTGAGTCTTGAAAGTACCTCTTCACTTACTCATCCCTCCAGGTCAAGCAAAAATGACTTTCCATTGATTTCAAGGCTGAACACCAGTTCCTTCCACCTTACTTATCTGTCTCCTCGCCTGCTAGTCCCCCACTGTCACTCCATTCAATTATCATTATTATCATTATTATCAGCATTATCATTTTCACATATTAAGAACTTACTAATGTCCAAAGTGTTGGGAAAGATACACATGGTGCTTACAATCTACTGTATGCTTATTTTACAGATGAGGAAACTGAGTCCAGAGGGATTAAGTGACTTGCCGAAGGTCACACAACAGGCAAGTGGCAGAGACAGGATTAGAATGAAGGTCTTCTGACTCCAAGTCCCATGCTCTTTCCCCAGGGTCATGTTGCTGCTCAGTGTCAGACACTGTGTTAAACTTGGTGGTAGATAAGACTATCAAATCAGACCCAGCTGTCACCCCAGTCTGGGATCAGAAGTTCAGAGTGAGCAAGAGCAGGTAGTTTCTCCTGATTATACAGATGATGAAACTGAGGCCCAACAGCAGAGCGGGAAGGAAAACTCAGGTTCTCTGACAATAAGTCCTGTGACCTTTCCACTGAGTCACGTGGTCACACTCCCTTTCTGGAAACTATCGATCGATCAATAATATTTATTGAGGGTTTAAAATGCAGGGACCTGGGAGTCAGAAAGTTTAGGATTATGCCCTGGTTTTACTATTGGCTTGCCATGTAACCTTGGGCAATATATACAACCGGATGAGTCTAAGTTTCCACACCTGCAAAATGGGGATTCTTGTGAAAACACTTTGATGTCATTAAAAAAACACTATACAAAGACGAGTCTTATTGAGAAGCAGCGTGGCTCAGTGGGAGTCAGAGGTCATGGGTTCTAATCCCATCTCTGCTGCTTGCCAGCTGTGTGACTTTGGGCAAGTCACTCGACTTCTCTGTGCCTCAGTTCCCTCATCTGTAAAATGGGGATTAAAACTGTGAGCCCCACGTGGGACAACCTGATCACCTTGTATCCCCCAGCACTTAGAACAGTGCTTTGCACATAGTAAGCATTAAACAAATACCACCATTATTGCTACTATTACTGAATGCACAGGCACACATGGTGCCCGAAAAGAAGCAAGAGGCAGCACTTTCAAGGCACCGAAATACTTGCTTGGTAAAACTGAAACCAGCAGGAGTGAATTTCCCAAAGTCCCCAAAAGAAAGTCTCCCACCTTCTCACTAAATCCATCCCTTTTACATATGTCTACATATATACATAGAAGCAGCGTGGCTAGAAGCAGCGTGGCCAGTGGAAAGAGCCCGGGCTTGGGAGTCAGAGGTCATGGGTTCGAATCCCAGCTCCGCCACTTGTCAGCTGTGTGACTTTGGGCAAGTCACTTCTCTTCTCTGGGCCTCAGTTACCTCATCTGTAAAATGGGGATGAAGAATGTGAGCCTCTCGTGGGACAACCTGATGACTCTGTATCTCCCCCACTGCTTAGAATAGTGCTCTGCATATAGTAAGTGCTTAACAAATACCAACACTATTATTATTATTATGTCTCTGACCCTATCCCCTCTCACATCCTAAATACATTTGCCCACACTCTTCTCTCCTCTCTCACTGATCTCTTCCACTTCTCACTCTATCAGCTTCTTTCTGTTTCCCTTCTCACATGCCAACCCTCCCTCATATTGAAAATTCCTCTACTGATCTCACAGCCCCTTCTCGTCATTGCCCCAGCTCCCAGTTCCCATTCCTAACAAAAAACACCTGGAATGGTCTGTACATTTTCAACCAACTTCATTTCCTCTCCTCCAACTCTTTCCTCAACCCACTGTAGTCAGGCTTTCAATCCCCTCACTGTACAGAAACCATTCTCAATCTCCTTCTATGCCAAAATCAAAGGGCTATGGTCTTCCTCAGCCTCTTAGCTGCCTTCAACACGATGGACCACCCCCTTCCTCCAAACTCTATCAGGCCTTAGTTTTTCTGACTGTCCTCCTACCTCTATGATTGGCCCCTTCTCGGGTTTGCTAGCTAGTTTCTCTTCTGCCTCTTATCCTCTGACAGTAGCATGCCAAAGGGGGCTGACTGGGAGCCCCTGTTCTCTCTCTCTCAGAAAGCTCATCTGCTTACATGGTTTCAGCTACCACTTATATGAGAACAACTCCCAAACTGACCTCACACTGAATTCATTCATTCATTCAATAGTATTTATTGAGCACTTACTATGTGCAGAGCACTGTACTAAGCGCTTGGGATGAACAAGTCGGCAACAGATAGAGACAGTCCCTGCCGTTTGACGGGCTTACAGTCTAATCGGGGGAGATGGACAGACAAGAACAATGGCAATAAATAGAGTCAAGAATCTGACATAATTATAATAATAATGATAATAATAATGGTATTTGTTAAACGCTATGTGCCAAGCACTGTTCTAAGTGCTGGGGTATAAATAATAATAATAATAATAATAATAATAATAATGATAGTGGTGTTTTAAGCGCTGGGGTAGATACAGGGTAATCAGGTTGTCCCACATGAGGCTCACAGTTAATCCCCATTTTACAGATGAGGTAACTGAGGCACAGAGAAGTTAAGTGATTTACCCACAATTGCACAGCTGCCAAGTGGCAGAGCCAGGATTCGAACCCATGACCTCTGACTCCCAAGCCTGGGCTCTTTCCACTGAGCCATGCTGGTTCTCAGGTAAACAGGTTGTCCCATGTGGGGCTCACAGGCTTCATTCCCATTTTACAGATGAGGTAACTGAGGCACAGAAAAGTTAAGTGACTTGCCCAAAGTCACACAGTTGACAAGTGGCAGAAGAGGGATTAGAACTCACAACCTCTTACTCCCAAGCCCGTGCTCTTTCCACTATGCCACAATGCTTCCAAGCTCCAATCATACAAGGCTACATTACTAAATCAGACTCCTTGACCATTTTCCACCCTCTCCCCATCTTCGATCAGTCCTTTTTTAAAAAAAAAACAATGGTATTTGTTAAAGCACTGTACTAAGCACTAGGGTAGACACAAGGTAGGACACAATCCATGTCCCACATGGGGCTCACAGTCTTAATCCCTATTTTACAGATGAGGTAACTGAGGAATAGAGAAGTTAAATGACTTGCCCAAGGTCACAGAGCAGATAAGTGGTGGATCCAGAATTTGAATTCAGGTCTTCTGATTCCCTGGTCCAGGCTCTTTTGACTCATCCATGCTGCTTCCCATTCATATATTTCCCACTAACTGTCTCTTGGTTCACATCTCTCCACTCTGCAAAACACTCCTCTGCCTTCCTGTGTCTCGCTGTATATGCAAAAACTCTTCGCACTCAGCTGCAAGCCTCACCACTAGCTTCACCTCACCTTTCATGTCTGCTCTGGTCACCTTCTTCTCCCCATCCCGCTCTCTTCATTCCTTCCAAATAAACTTTCTAACTGTATCTCACTCTCGACTCCATACCACTTTCCACTTGCTCACGGCTGTTACCCTGCTTAGAACTCCCTCCATCCTCAACTCTTACTCCAGCCCTCCTATTCCCAGCCCAACTGAAATCCCACCTCTTCCAACAAGACTTCCCCAATTCATTCCCAGCACTCCAAGCTGTTTAACTCATTAACCACCTCTAGCACTACATACTTAGGTTTATATAGACATACATAAGTAGGTGTATATATATATATATGTATTTAATTATATAGGCAAGTATTTATTTTCATGCTTCTCTTTGTAAATAATTTTATGGATGTCTCCCACATTGGCATATGAGCTCCTTGTGGACAGGGAATGTGCCACTTCTTTGTTTCATACTCTCCAAGCACTTTGTATAGTGCATTACATTCAGTGGATACTTAATAAACGCTATTATTACTACTACTAGAGAAACAGTGTGGCCTAGTGGAAAGAGCAGGGTCTAAGGAGTCAAAGGACCTGAATTCCAATCCCAGTTCTGCCATGTACCTGCTATTTGATCTGGGACAATCCTTAACTTCTCTTTACCCCAGTTCCCTCATCTGAAAAATGGGGATTCAATACCTTTCCTCCCACTTAAGGACTGTGGTCCCCATGTGGCACCTGATTATCTTGTATCTACCCCAGTGCTTAGCATAGTGCTAGGCACATAGTAAGTGCTTAGCAAATCAATAATAATAATTATTAATAGTAATAATTATTATTATGGTATTTGTTAAGCATTTACTATGCGCCAGGCTCTATACTAAATGCTGGGGTACTAGCAAATCGGGTTGGACACCATCTGTGTCCCAAATGGGGCTCGCAATCTTAATCCCCATTTTATAGATGAGGTAACTGAGGCTCAGAGAAGTGAAGTGACTTGCCTAAGGTCACACAGCAGACAGGCGGCAGAGCCGGAATTAGAACCCATGACCTCTGACTCCCAGGCCCATGCTCTATCTGCTACACCATCCTGCTTACTAAAATTACTACTACTATTTGAAATCTGTGCCACCCACCAGTCTGGGACTTCCAAGTACTATTTCCGGGTCACCAATGCTGGATGGAGCATCATGAAAATGAAGAGGTAAATCTGCTGCTTTCATGGGTCTCCCGCCACCCATAACAAATAGTAAAATGAAAGTTATAGTAAGATGCGGGCAGGGAAGGCGTCTGCCAAGTCTGTCATATTCTACTCTCCCAAGCGATTTATACAGTGCTCCGCACACAGTAAGCACTCACTAAATACGACTGACTGATTGATTAACATTTATTGAGCCCCTACTGTGGGCAGAACACTGTACTGAGCACTTGGGAGTTTCCTGTCATATTAGTCGAAGTGGATCCTGCCGTCAAGGAGCTTCCGATCTGGAGGGGGATTAATGTTCTTGGTGACCCCAGAGTGACAACTTTGGTTTTCCTAGAAGACCACAGCAGCTGTCAGAGTTCTGGAGCCTATGCTGTCACCCCAAGCTATAACCAAATCTGGAGACAGAGTAGAAATCCACCTTTCTAATTTTTTTGGCAATGTTTGTTGAGAAGTCATTGGCAATCTTGATTTCCCAGACCTGTCTGAACAATCCCATGCCTTTAACTTTCACAGCACACTGAAATACAACTTTCAGGTGGTTACTTTAATGCTTCCACGCGTAGATTGAATTTGACAAAGGCGCCACTTGCCATTTCTACAGCTTCTGGCAATATTTTTGTTACCAGAATTTTCTTCCACTTTTGTTCTCCTAAAACACTGTCCAATTGCTGAGCTGTTTATTGAGGAATCTATTGTGATGTCAGACAAAGAAACAGCTTTTTTTGAAGTCTTCCCTGTCAGTTTTGACAACGTTAAGCTTGCCTGACACGCTCTTTTGTTTTCCTAATGCCTGGGGAATTCCATTCAACAGACAGAATTTGGACAGGCCAGTGGGAGTGTCCTGTTGACATAATGCCTGCATTGGATGTGTTTGCTACTTCTTCGGCATTGGCCTGCTTTCTACAGTTAATCCACTTCAGTGTTAAATGGCTAACGAAGGTTATCAGGGTTATCAAATCTACAGGGCATTGGTATTCATCTCAGCATCTGGCACTTGATTATCTGGGAGTCCTTCGTTCTATAACCATGAAAACAAAGGAACTTGTCATTCTACCTCATCAGCCGCTACAAAAATCTTTCTCCACCAAGTCACATGCTCAAAACCTCAATGCCTCTCAAAATAGAGAATTTTGGAAACAGCTAGCAAGCAACCGTTATCAGAAGGAAATTCCCCTAGCATTACAAAACACAAATTCAAATGCATCAGAAAAGTACTTCAGATTTCCTGGGTTCCTTTAGCTTATTGATTTATATAGAAGTGCAACTTGGACATTATACAGTTTGGTCGACTTCACTTCCGTGTAATCTCCTACAGTGTTGTCCCAGGAAGCTATTAGGCAGTGATTCTATCAACCAACACTATTGTGTTGTGCTCTCTCAAATGTTTAGTACTATCTTCTGAGCACAGTAAGTGTTCAGTAAATGTCATTGATGATTATTCATTCATTCATTCAATCATATTTATTGAGTGCTTTCTGTGTGCAGAGCATTGTACTAAGCAATTGGAAAGTACAATACAGCAATAGAGACAATCCCTGCTTACAACAGGCTTACAGTCTAGAGGCTTCCCCTAATATAGTGAAGTGATTAGTTAATGACTTTCATTTGGAGCTGTTTTTGATATTACTTTGACAATAATAATAATAACAATGAAATGATGGTATCTGCTAAGCACTTACTATGTGTCAGACACTGTACTAAGCACTGGGGTAAATACAAGCAAATGGAGTTGGACATAATTCCTGTCCCACATGGGGCTCACAGTCTCGATCCCCATTTTACAGAAGAGGTAACTGAGGCACAGAGAAATGAAGTGACTTGTCCAAGGTCACACAGCAGACAAGGGGCAGAGTGAGATTAGAACCCATGACCTTCTGACTCCAGGCCCATGCTCTATCCACCAAACCGTGCTGCTTCTCATTGATTTGAACATCATGCTAAAATGTACTGCATTCCTTGCATTTACCAAGTTTTTCGTCTAAAATCCAGGATGAAAAGTGGGATGTGCCAGACCTCAAGTCCACCTGAAAACCCCTAATGTCTCTGTTATCTCTCTTGAGTGTTTTCTTCCCAATCTGGGAGAGAAGTAGGACATCCAAGGTGAAGGGTCTTAAATTCCCTTCCATAGTTTCTAGGCTTGTGCTTGTGTGGGACACAGTCCATCTGATTATCTTTCCCAGCATTTAGCACAGTGCTTGCCTCATAGCAATGATAAATACCATTATTATTATAGTGTATGTTTTAACAAGGAATGGAACCGTACATTAAACTGATTCAGCACATTTGCTCTTTCTCTTTTTTCATGTTCCTAAAGATCTATAAACTCACCATTTCTTGCTTCCATTGTTTTGACCATCGTGCTAAAATGTATTGCATTCCTTACATCTAACAATCTTCTAGTCTAAAATCCAGGATGAAAAGTTGGATGTGCCAGACCTCAAGTTCACCTGCAAAACCCTAATGTCTCCATTATCTCCCTTGCCATTTCATCGCCTATAATCATGTTCCCTTGACCGAATTTCCTATCCTTCCTTGTAAAGTTTGAAAAGACTTGTGTAATACTCTCTTGTTTTCTTATCTCATATTTACTGAGCACTTACTTTGTGCAGAACACTGTACTAAGTACACTGTCCCTTTTCTGCCTGCATCTGCCCCACTGTCATCATTCAATATGCTCAGAAATTCTTTTAAATTCAACAGCAATGAGTGAGTTGCCAGCAACTTCAGTGGCCGTAAGGGAGGCAGGAGACCAGAATTAGAACAAATCTAATCCTAGAATGGCTACTGGCCTGCTGTGCGGCCTCTAGAAAGTCATTTAACCTCTCTGTGCCTGCTTCTCCCAACCTCCAAACATTGTTGTATTAATAAGTTGAGATAATTAACTTGAAAGTGCTGTGAACAATTCTGGTCCACAAATCCCTCCTAAAATCCCACCACCTCTTTTAGGAAGTCTTTCCCAGTGAATTCCCACCACTCATGTCGTGTCAACCCACTCTTAGCAAATATGCATTTTATTCCCATACTCAGTTCCTGCTCTACTCCTCACTCGATTTTTGCTCTTCCTTTTGTTCCATTTATTTGAAAATTACTTAGATGTGTTTTCCTCTGCTTTACGTTGTACTCTTCCAAGCACTTATTTCGGTACTTTGCCCTCAGTAGGTAGCATTAATAATAGTGATTGATTGCAGTGTTGCACAAATTCATAGTATCAGTAGTAGGGTAGATAGGACTTTCTTGCTGATTTCCTCCATGATTCCGATTCTCATAATTGGGTGCAGGGTATGCCAGGCCATGGGATGATAGAGGAAGGGAGGGTCATTGCTATCCCTTTCAATATAAATGGGAAGATTATTATTATTATTACTAGAAGTAGTTATAATAATAATAATACTAATAGTAATGATTGAGCATCCACTGGTACCAACGCCCAGCATTTAAGAGGTTGGGCATTCCATAAAGGGCATTCCAGGCCAGAGGGAAAATGTGGGCAAGGGGTCGGAGGTAAATTAGATGAGAATCAGAGGTAAATTAGATGAGACCAAGGTACAGTGAGTAATGTTGGCATTAGAAGAATGAAGTGAGCAGGCTGGGTGTAATAGAAAATCAGTGAGGAGGGAGAAAAGGGATTGAGTGCTTTCAAGTCAATGGTGGTGAGGAGCTTCCCTTTGATGCAGAGGTGGATGGACAACCACTAGAAGTTATTGAGGAACTGACTGAAGGTTTGTTGATTTTTTTTTAAGAAAAATGATCCGAGCAGCAGAGTGAAGTATGGACTGGAGTGGGGAGAGATAGTAGGCAGGAAGGTCAGCAAGGAGGCTGATAAGGTTGTCAAGGTTGGATATGATAAGTGTGTGGATCAACACTTACAGTTTCGTTGGAGAGGAGTGGATTCTAGAGCTGTGGTGAAGGTAGAACTGACAGGATTTGGTGAATCTGAATGTGTGGGTTGAAAGAGATGAGTTGAGAATAAAGTTATGGGCTTGTGAGACAGGAAGGATAGTTGAGTTGCCTACAGTGACATGAAATTCTTGGGAAGCACAGGGTTTGAGTGGGAAGATGAGAAGTTTTAGACCTTTTAAATTTGAGGTGTTGGTGGGACATCCTAGTAGAGATGTCTTTTCCTTCTAATGTATAAGTACCTTTCATTCATTCATTCATTCATTCAGTAGTATTTATTGAGCGCTTACTATGTGCAGAGCACTGTACTAAGCACTTGGAATGAACAAGTCGGCAACAGATAGAGACAGTCCCTGCCGTTTGACGGGCTTACAGTCTAATCGGGGGCGACAGGCAGACAAGAACAATGGCAATAGAGTCAAGGGGAAGAACATCTCATAAAAACAATTGCAACTAAATAGAATCAGGGTGATATACATCTCATTAAACAAAATAAACAAAATAAATAGGGTGATAAAGATATATACAGTCGAGCGGACGAGTACAGTGCTGAGGGGGTGGGACAGGAGAGGGAGAGGAGGAGAGGGAAAGGGGGGAGAAGAGGTTTAGTTGCGGAGAGGTGAAGGGGGGGTAGAGGGAGCAGAGGGAAAAAGGGGGGAGCTCAGCCTGGGAAGGCCTCTTAAAGGAGGTGAGTTTTAAGTAGGGATTTGAAGAGGGGAAGAGAATTAGATTGTCTGAGGTGAGGAGGGAGGGCATTCCAGGACCGCGGGAGGACGTGGCCCAGGGGTCGACGGCGGGATAAGTGAAACCGAGGGACGGTGAGGAGGTGGGTGGCAGAGGAGTGGAGCGTGCGGGGTGGGCGGTAGAAAGAGAGAAGAGAGGAGAGGTAGGAAGGGGCAAGGTGATGGAGAGCCTTGAAGCCTAAAGTGAGGAGTTTTTGTTTGGAGCAGAGGTTGATAGGCAACCACTGGAGGTGTTTAAGAAGGGGAGTGACATGCCCAGATCGTTTCTGCAGGAAGATGAGCCGGGCAGCGGAGTGAAGAATAGACTGGAGCGGGGCGAGAGAGGAGGAAGGGAGATCAGAGAGAAAGCTGACACAGCAGTCTAGCTGGGATATAACAAGAGCCTGTAGCAGTAAGGTAGCCGTTTGGGTGGAGAGGAAAGGGCGGATCTTGGCGATATTGTAAAGGTGAAACCGGCAGGTCTTGGTAATGGATAGGATGTGTGGGGTGAACGAGAGAGACGAGTCAAAGATGACACCGAGGTTGCGGGCCTGAAAGACAGGGAGGATGGTCGTGCCATCCACGGTGATAGGGAAGTCTGGGAGAGGACCAGGCTTGGGAGGGAAGATGAGGAGCTCAGTCTTGCTCATGTTGAGTTTTAGGTGGCGGGCCGACATCCAGGTGGAGACGTCCCGGAGGCAGGAGGAGATGTGAGCCTGAAGGGAGGGGGAGAGGACAGGGGCAGAGATGTAGATCTGCATGTCATCTGCGTAGAGATGGTAGTCAAAGCCATGAGAGCGAATGAGTTCACCAAGGGAGTGAGTGTAAATGGAGAACAGAAGAGGGCCAAGAACTGACCCTTGACGAACTCCAACAGTTAAAGGATGGGAGGGGGAGGAGGCGCTGGCGAAGGAGATCGAGAATGACCGGCCAGAGAGATGAGGAGAACCAGGAGAGGACGGAGTCCGTGAAGCCAAGGTGAGATAAGGGGTGGAGGAGGAGGGGATGGTCGACAGTGTCAAAGGCAGCAGAGAGGTCAAGGAGGATTAGAATGGAGTAGGAGCCATTGGATTTGGCAAGAAGGAGGTCATGGGTGACCTTAGAGAGAGCAGTCTCGGTAGAGTGGAGGGGACAGAAGCCAGATTGGAGGGGGTCCAGGAGAGAATGGGAGTTAAGGAATTCTAAGCAGCGAGTGTAGACGATTCGTTCTAGGATTTTGGAAAGGAAGGGTACTAGAGAGACAGGGCGATACTATTACAAACAATATTACTGTCAATACTATTGAAGCAGCATGGCTCAGTGGAAAGAGCACAGGCTTGGGAGTCAGAGGTCATGGGTTTGAATCCCGGTTGTGCCACTTGTCAGCTATGTGACTGTGGGCAAGTCACTTAACTTCTCTGTGCCTCAGTTATCTCATCTGTAAAATAGGGATTAAGACTGTGAGCCTCATGTGGGACAACCTGATTACCCTGTGTCTACCCCACTTAGAACAGTGCTCTGCACATAGTAAGCACTTAACAAATACCAACATTATTATTATTATTGTATTATTCTTAATGCTATTACAAATGTAGTACAGTGCTCTGCAGACAGTAGGCGCTGAATCAATGGTGCTGATGATGACGGTAATTCTTGATTATTTCTGTAGAGTCAGCTCAATTCCAGATCACATTCCTCTTTAGCACTCAATGGTCATCCATCTTTTGAAGAATATACTCAGGCTTCTGTGAGCTTGCTGGTTTACATTCAGATCAAATGATATAGAGCTATGTCAGGGTCCGGTGACTCTGATACAGATCACAGAGCTCTCATTCTTCTCTGTTCTATGTATTCCCTTTTCACTGGAATTTGAAAATGACAGCTCTGTGTTTCTATTTGGTTTCTCAATGAAAGGTTAAATGGTCTTCTCTATGAAAAATGGTCTTTTCCAGGTCTGAAGAGAAAAATGCACATATATTTTTAGATTCTCAAAACCATATGCATGGAATAAGAAAATCTTAAGAATCTAGCTTTGAATCTTAGAAGAAAAGTTACATGCAGTTGCTACATGGCTAGTCCTTTGAATGTAAAAATTCACGCTCCTTTCATTCTGTTGGGCTGGCACCAGGATATTTCCACATAAATGAAATCTTTTCAAATGATGAGCCATAATTTCACTGAGAGCAGAGTAAAAACCAATTACTAACCTCATGGTTAAAACCCTAAATTTTTCCTTTGTTAGCTTAGTTCTAAACAGGCTTTCATGAAAGTAGCTAGATGTTAGCCAAATTGAAGCTCAGTTTCTTTTCACACATGAGTAATGGGGGCACTTGAAAAGGAAGTTGGGTAAGAAGTTAAGTGATGCTGTACTGGGTTAGGGCAATGGTCATCCAACTCAGTAATCCAACCCCAACAAGATACCCCAACCCCAAAATTACTTGGAGGAACAGTTTGATATTTGCTCTCCTTGACTTCCATCCCTAGGTGGGGATGGACTCTCTGACAACCCTAACTTTACTTCATTTGTTATGCTCTTACTATGTGCCAGGCACTGTACTAAGTGCTGGGGTAGATAAAGACTAATCAGGTTGGACCCAATCCATGTCCCACCTGGGTCTCACAGTCTTAGGCCGCAATTTACAGCTGAGGTAACTGAGGCACAGAGAAGTTAAGTGACTCACCCAAGGTCACAAAGAAGAAAAGTGGTGGGGGCCTATTCTGGTCCTTTTCCATTAATTTGGATAAATCTTTCCTCAATCTCTTGATAGCTGAATTTGCACAACTTCCTGTGGTAACAAATTTCATGTTTATCTTCTGCTTTGTGACAGTTTTTCCTTGCATTTGTGGTGAACTTACTGATTTCAGGATTTGATGGCTGTTGTCTAGTCCTGGAGATAAGGGAATTGGGAGACACTAATTTTGCGTTCATCTTGCCACATCCATCATGATTTAGTAATTAAAATCACAAACCTTCTCAATAGTTTCCTTTCTAGAATAAAAAATACAGATGTCTCCACACTGTGCTCATATAGAAGTTGTTCTATTTCCCTGATCATTTTGGTCTCTTTTGTCTGTACATTTTCTAGCTCTGTTACATCCTGCCCATTGTAGAGTAAGCAAAATTGCATGTGACATTTCAGGTGCAGGTACGGTTTCCTTTGAGGACAGACGTGTTATTCGATTGTTTTCTATACTCTTCCTAATGTCAGACATAGATATAGTGTGGCACAGATCTGGGAGTCAGAGGACCTCAGTTCGAATTCTCACTCTGCCACTTACCCGCTATGTGACTTTGGGCATGTCACTTAACTTCTCTGTGGCTCAGTACCCTTCTCCACAAAATGGGGGTTCAATACCTGTTCTCCCTCCTACTTAGACTGGGAGCCCCATATGAATCTTGATTATCTTGTATCTACCCCAGCACTTAGTACAGTGCTTGGCACAAAGTAAGTGCTTAACAAAAATCATAATTATTCTTATTTTGTTGGACCAATGATTTGAGGGGCAATTGGCCGAGATTCCAAGACCTCTTTTGTGAGTTGAAGTTGACAATCTCAAAATCGACCCTTATATAGTTGAAGCAGGGGTTATTTTTCCCTGGATGTACTATTTTCACTTGCTCCTGCAGAAGCTCATCTGGCATATTGCTGCTGTCTATCCGGTTAGCTTTCTGAGATCTTCCTGCAGTCTATCCCCATTAGCCTGGCATTTCACCATTAGGAAGAGGTTAGCATCACCTTGGCGATGTCAAATAGAAGATTTCACTGTAAACCTCTTCATCCAGATCATTTATAAATACATTCAATAAAACTAGTTCGGGGACCAATTCCTCAGTGAGCATCACGATTGATCTCTCTTGAACCAGAAAAGTAAACTCTAAAGGGTTATTATTTTTTTTTCTTTTTTTTCTCATTTTAGCTGGTTTTCTATCCATGATGGACTACTTCCTCCAAGCCCATGATTTTTTAAAACACTTTGAGGGCAGAACTTTGGCAATGACCTTTTTGAAAACCTAAATATATTACTTCTCCCAATTCCAATTCTCATTGACCCTTTCAAAGAATACCAGCAAACTACTGAGGCATTATTTCCTAGTACAGGAAGCTTGTATTGTTTCCCCCCGAACAGATTTCTTTTTTCTAAGTGGTTCACTGATCCTAAACCTAATTATAGAATCAACTAATTGAACAAGCATAGACGTGAGATTCACTGGTTGGATGACTGGTCGCCTCTACAGCCTTTCTTCTTTGACTCTCCCCTCTTTCCTAGCAGTATCTGAAGAGGACATCTCCCACCACCTCAAAATGTACTCCCTCCAACTGCCCCTCTGACCCCATCCCTTCGCACCTCATCAAAACACTCATACATTCCCTTCTTCCCTTTCTGATGCCTGTCTTCAACTGTTCCCGCTCCAGTGGCTTCTTCCTCACTGCTTTCAAACATGCCCACATCTGCCCTCTCCTAAAAAAACCCTCCCTTGACCCCCAGCTCCCTTTATTAATTGTCTCATCTCCTTCCTGTCATTCCTCTCCAAACTCCTTGAGTGAGTTGTCTACACCCGCTGTCTCAAGTTCCTCTCCTCCAATTCCCTCCTTGACCCCCTTCACTCCACGGAAACTACCGTGGACTACCCCCATAAAGGTCACCAATGACTTGCTTCTTGCCAAATCCAATGGCCTCTACTCCATCCTGATCCTCCTCGATCTCTCAGCTGCCTTCAACACAGTGGTCCACTGTGGGTTGTTAAGTGCTTACTATGTGCCAAGTACTGTACTAAGAGCTGGGGAGGATACAAAAAAACAGGTTGGACACAGTTCTTGTCCCACACGGGGTTCACAGTCTTAATCTCCACTTTACATATGAGGGAAGAGCGGCACAGAGAAGTGAAGTGACTTGTCCAAGGTCACAGAGCAGACAAGTGGCAGAGCCGGGATCGGAACCCAGGTCCTTCTGACTTCCAGGTCTGTGTTCTATCCACTAGGCCATGCTGCTTCTTCTGATGCTCCTCCTATTGTTGTGGCTGCTCTTCAGTCTCTTTTGCAGGCTCCTCTGCTGCCTTTCACCCCCTAACTGTGGGAGTCTTGCAAGGCTTAGTTCTGGGTCCCCTTCTCTTCTCCATTTTCACCCACTCCCTTAGAGACCCATGGCTTCAGCTACCAACTCTATGTGGATGATTCCCACCCACTGCTGCAACTATCCTATGTGGATGATTCCTAAATCTACCTCTCTGGCCCTATCCTCTCTACTCTGCAGTCTACTTTTCTACTTGGATGTTGTGCTGTCACCTAACATTAACATGCCTAAAACAGAACTCCTCATCTTCTCCCCCAAACCCAGCCCGCCTTTGACTCTCTCTCACTATAATAATAATAACAATGTTGGTATTTGTTAAGCGCTTACTATGTGCAGAGCACTGTTCTAAGAGCTGGGGTAGATACAGGGTAATCAGGCTGTCCCACGTGAGGCTCACAGTCTTCATCTCCATTTACAGATGAGGTAACTGAGGCCCAGAGAAGTTAAGTGACTTTCCCACAGTCACAGAGCTGACAAGTGGCAGAGCTGGGATTCAAACCCATGACCTCTGACTCTCAAGCCCATGCTCTTTCCACTGAGCCACACTATCTCACAAGCCCAAAACCTTAACATTAGCCTGGACTCATCTCTCATTCAACCCACATATTTAATCCATCACCAAATCCTGTCAGTTCTACCTTCCCCACATCACTAAAATCTGACCTTTCCTCTGCATCCAAACAGCTACTATGTGGATCCAAGCACTTATCCAATCTCACCTTGACTCCTGCATCAACCTTCTTGTTAACGTGCCTGCCTCCAGTCTCTCCCCACTCCACTTTCTGCTACCTGGATCATTTTTCTACAAAACTGTTCAGTCCACCTTCTCAAGACTCTCCAGTGATAGCCCACACCCCTGCATCAAACCGAAATTTATCATCAACTTTAAAGCACTCAATGCTACCTCCTGCCACCTCCTACTTCACCTCACCTATCTAGTACTATAGTCCAGTTCCACACACTTCGCTCCTCTAGTGCCAGCTTCCTCCTTCTGCCTCCATCTCATCTCTCTTGCAACCAACTCCTTACCCACACCTGGCCTCTGTCCTGGAATTCCTTCCTTCTTCTTACCTGAGGGACCATAACTCTTCTCACCTTCTCACCTTATGAAAATCTTATCTTCTCCAAGAGGAGTTCCCTCACTAAGCCCTCACCTGCCCAACTCCCTTTTCTCTCAGCATCACCTGTGCATTTGGATCTGTTCCTTTTAAGCACTTGATATTCACCCCATTCTGTGCCTCAAAGCACTTCTGTACAGATCCATTACTTATTTTAATGTCTGTCCCTCTCTAGACTGTAAGCTCCTTGAGCAGGAAACATGATTGGGTCAAAGCTTTATTAAAATCACATCTTCCCCAAGAGGGTTTCTTTGATTAAACCTTCTTTTCCTCAACTCTCTCTCCCATCTGTGTTGCTCTGGCACTTGGGCCTGTACCTATAAGCACTTGTCACCTCACCGTAGGCCCCACAGCACCTATGTACATGTCCATAATTTAATGTTTATCTTCCCCTCTAAACTTTAAGCTCCTTGTGAATAGGGAATGTGTCTACCAACTCTGTTGTATTGTACTTTTCCAAGCAATTAGTGTATAGTGCTCTGCACACAGTAACCACTCAATGAATATAGCTGATAAACTGATAAACAGGATGTGCATTTGCAAGGTTCCAGCCTGCTGATAAATTGGTCAGTTGTAATCACCGCAACTTCCACTCTGAACCCTCAAATGGATGCTATCTGGCCTTGGCAATTTTGTTTACATTTAGTTTATCAGTTTGCTCTAAAACATCTTGTGAATTTACCACAATTTGATTCAGTTCATCTTACTCAAGAAGCTTTGCATGTACTTGGAAATTGGGCTTTGAGTCTGTATATGCAAGGCTTCAGAACCAGCCCTCGATTTCAGGGCCAATAAACTAGCCAGTGGAATCTAATTCTTCTGAAAACCTTACTAAAGAAGGTTGGCTATTGTCGATGATGGCAAAAAGGACAAAGTAAGATGCAGAGTTCACTCACAATGTGGAATGAGATCAATTTTGGAAAGCAAAATGGTCTAGTGAAAAGAGCCCGGGCTGGGAGCCAGAGGTCCTGGGTTCTAATCCTGACTCTTCCATTTGCCTGCTGTGTGACTTTGAACAAGTCACTCAACTTCTGTGGGCTTCAGTTTCTTCATCTGTAAAATAAGGAGTCAATACCTGTTCTCTCTCCTCCTTGAATTGCGAGCATCATGTGGAACAGCAACTGTGTCCAAACTGATTACTTGTATCTAGAACAGTATTTACATATAAAAACACTTAACCATCACCATCAGAACACCAGAGAAGCAGCGTGGCTTAGTGGAAAGAGCCCGGGCTTTGAAGTGAGAGGTCATGGGTTCAAATTCCGGCTCTGCCACTTGTCAGCTGTGTGACTGTGGGCAAGTCACTTAACTTCTCGGTGCCTCAGTTACCTCATCTGTAAAATGGGGATTAACTGTGAGCCTCAGGTGGGACAACCTGATTACCCTGTATCTACCCCAGTTCTAAGCACTGCTTAGAACAGTACTCTGCACATAGTAAGCGCTTAACAAATACCAACATTATTATTATTATCATCAATATTAGTAGTAGTGCTTTATATTTCGAAAGAGAGTGAATGGCACCAAAATAATATGAATCAGTAAAGGGAAGAGGGAGAGATGAATTATTGAGCAAAGTAAGAAAATTGGGATTGCCTGTTCACTTCAGTTGATGAAGCCCACATAAGGTAAGTAGTTTGCCTGTTCAGACCCTTATCAATAGAGTTTCTGCTGGGGCCCAATGGCAAAGAGCAAAGACAGGAAGTCAGGAAATCAGAGGTGCAGCACATTGTGAAGGGCACATGAGGCTTTTTTTTTTTAGCGTGAAATCCAATTACAGCCAAAAGGACCACAGGATAGGGTGAATTCTGTGCCGTGTAAGGCCATAACCCAGCAGCAGTTGCCCTGGTAGCATCTGTGATTGTCTACTCCTTGTTTATCAAATTCCTTTGTTCAGAATTCCTGCTGGAACTGCCTACCTTGCAGAATAGAACACCTTGCAGAACACCTTGAGAAGCAGCATAGTGTAGTGGAGAGAAGACAGGCCTGGGAGTCAGAAAGTCATGGGTTCTAATCCTGGATCTGCTGCTTGTCTGCTGTGTGACTTTGGGCAAGTCACTTCACTTCTCTGTGCCTCAGTTCCCTCATCTATAAAATGGGGATTAAGATTGGGATCCCCAAGTGGGGCAGGGACAGTGTCCAACCCAATTTGCTTGTATCCACCCCAGCGCTTAGTAGAGGGCCTAGCAACATAGTAGGCGTTTTAACAAATAGCATAATAATACTATTAATGATAATAATAAAGAACATGCTATGGGGTTCATCAGTCAGAGACTTTCACCAGTGATGGTTTAGCTCCCGGAGGCCTTCCCTCACTTGCAGAGCAGGGACTAGATCCCAGGATTCCTGATTCCCAGATCACAGATCAAGGACACTGGACCTTCAACAGGGTGAAGGAAAGTATAAAATGATAAAAATAATTTAAATTACCCATAGCTTAATAAATGCTGGGAACTCTGATCTCACGGGCATGATAATAACAATAACTGTAGTATTGGTTAAATGCTTACTCTGTACTAAGCACTGGGGCATACCCAAGATAATCAGGTCAGATACAATCCTTGTCCCACATGAGGCTAAGCATCTAAGAGTGAGGGAGAAAAGGAATTTCATCTCTGTCTTACAGATAAGAAAACTGAGGCACAGAGAAGTTAAGCAACTGGCCCACTGTCACATAGCAGGCAGATGGTAGACCCAGGATTAGAACCTAAATCGGCTGGCTCCCAAGCCTAAGTTTCTTCCATTAGGTCATGGAATTATTGATAATTATTAGATTAAAATTATCTAATATTCTCAGTGGACAGCTCAAAGAAGATGTTGCCTTTAAAATGGTTAAATAAAAAAGGAACAGAAAATAACAAATATGTCCTTACTAGCAATTGTTTCCTTAAAAGTCCCCAATCCTTCCCAAATTAAAAAGAAACGAAATTGGAAAATGCCCAAAGGATTGACTCACATCAGCTGTGCCTAGAAACTATAGTCACTATAGAAACTATAGTCACAAAGGAGAAGATGAGAAAACATACTAGAGAGGAATTAAAGAATAAAAGGTATACCAAATCAAGTAGGGGCTTCCTTCACCAACCAGGTGTTCTAACGGTGAATTTCCTTTTTTAGCATTTGGTATAACACTTTTGCCTATCATGGCCCCTGCCATTTCAGGTCCACACTCTACTTCACCACCCTAGGTTCTGGAAGATTCTGCCCCTGTGCTCTTTCTTTCTTCTACCTGGTATGAACAGTTTGTGAAGCAGTGTAGCCTAGTGAATAAGGCCCTGGCCTGGGCTCAAGAAGGACCTGGGTTCTAATCCCGGCTCTGCCACTTGTCTGCTGTGTGACCTTGGACAAGTCACTTCATTTTTCTGAGCCTCAATTACCTCATCTGAAAAATGGGGATTAAGATTGTAAGCCCCATGGGGGACAGGGACTGTGTCCAACCCCCAATCACCTTATATCTGCCCCAGTGCTAAGTACAGTCCTGGCACAGAGTAAGCATTTAACAAATACCACTATTATTATTATTATTATCATCAATAAAGGCGAGCAATGCCCTTGGAAAAGCAAGTGGAGTTCTTGCATCGCCAAGCATGAAAGAGTAAGTGACATCAGTGGGGAGACATTTTAGTCACTTGAAATGGGAGGCTAACATAGTGGTCACGTACGGGAACAATAGAAAACTGGCAGTAGCAGTGTATTGCCAAGCTGACAGATGTGGCACAAAAAGAGCAGAGTTGAGGGGTAAGGAGCTGAAGAGAGGGAGAGAGACAAATAGAGAGGCAAATAACTAGGAAGATGGGTTAATGGAGAGAGGAGAAACAGTGTGGCTTAGTGAATAGAGCACAAGCCTGGGAGTCAGTAGGTCATGAGTTCTAATCCCAGCTCCAAACATGTCTCCTGTGTGACCTTGAGCAAGTCGCTTCACTTCTCTGGGTCTCAGTTACCTCATCTGTAAAATGGGGATTACGACTGTGTGCGGACTGTGTTCAACCTAATTTGTATCTGTGCCAGCGCTTAGAACATTTTTTGGCACATAGCAAGCACTTAATAAGTACCATAATTATTTGGAAGAATTGGATTGTGGACAAGGAACACGTGTACTATTTCGATGGTACTGAACTGTCTCAAATGCTTAGGGCAGTGCATTGCGCACAGTTAATCCTCAATAAGTACCATTAATGGCTTGATGGGTAAAAGAAGAGATGAGCATAGGAAAAAAGGTGGGAAGTGGCAGGGGGAAACATAGGGAGTATCTAGGATGGAATGAATAGATGAGATGGATAAAGAAAAGGAAAAAGACTTAGAAAGAGAAGGGAAGAAAAATACAGCAACTAACTCAGGTGAAATTGGGTATTTGGCCACCTACGCTAAGCACGGGACTAAACATATGTTAAATGAAGCAGTCATCAGTTAGTTCAAATTAAATTACTAAAACTTAAGATAGGTTTTAACTTGAAAATCTGAAGTAGTGAACGGAAAAATCTCATCTGGTCTTCCCATTCTTCCATTCACTATTTTCTCACTTTCAACATGAAATATATTAGAAAAACTTCTGAAGATTTTTGGGGGTTCTTCCCAACCCTTTCCCTGGTTCTTCCAATGGGTGACACCTAATAAACGAAGAATTGTGCCTTCTAGGAGGCTGCTTATAAGAACAATAAAATTGTCTTGGACACAACTGCAAAGTTCGCACAAATTGTCAACCAGAAGTTGGAGTCCAGGTGCATTCATTAGATGTGCACTATTTCCTCTCTAAAAGCTCAGTATTGAACTTCTCTTAACATAAAAAGAAGGCTGAAAATCAACAGGTGCAGAAGTCACGGTATTCAGTTCCCCCTTTTATTCTGTCTTGATTTGCAGTAGTGTTTCCCCCTTCCCTAATTGACTAGTCTAACATAGGTGCCCTCTCATTTATACTGCTACAGGCTCTTGTTATATCCCGGCTAGACTACTGTGTCAGCCTTCTCTCTGATCTGGGCAAGTCAGTTAACTTCTCTGTGCCTCAGTTACCTCATCTGTAAAATGGGGATTGAGATTGTGAACCCCACATGGGACAACCTGATTCCCCTGTCTACCCCAGCACTTAGAACAGTGCTCTGCACATAGTAAGCGCTTAACAAATTCCAACATCATCTCCCTTTCTCCTCTCTCGCCCCGCTCCAGTCTATTCTTCACTCCGCTGCCTGGCTTATCTTCCTGCAGAAACGATCTGGGCATGTCACTCCCCTTCTTAAACACCTCCAGTGGTTGCCTATCAACCTCTGCTCCAAACAAAAACTCCTCACTTTAGGCTTCAAGGCTCTCCATCACCTTGCCCCTTCCTACCTCTCCTCTCTTCTCTCTTTCTACTGCCCACCCCGCACGCTCCACTCCTCTGCCGCCCACCTCCTCACCGTCCCTCGGTCTCGCCTATCCCGCCGTCGACCCCTGGGCCACGTCCTCCCACGGTCCTGGAATGCCCTCCCTCCTCACCTCCACCAGGCTAATTCTCTTCCCCTCTTCAAAACCCTACTTAAAACTCACCTCCTCCAAGAGGCCTTCCCAGACTGAGCTCCCCTTCTTCCTCTACTCCCTCTACCACCCACCCCCCCGGTCACCTCTCCGCAGCTTAACCCTCTTTTCCCCCCATCTCCCTCTGCTCCTCCCCCTCTCCCTTCCCATCCCCTCAGCACTGTACTCGTCTGCTCAACTGTATATATTTACATTACCCTATTTATTTTGTTAATGAAATGTGCATCGCCTTGATTCTATTTAGTTGCCATTGTTTTTACGAGATGTACTTCCCCTTGACTCTATTTATTGCCATTGTTCTTGTCTGTCTGTCTCCCCTGATTAGACTGTAAGCCCGTCAAACGGCAGGGACTGTCTCTATCTGTTGCCGACTTGTTCATTCCAAGCGCTTAGTACAGTGCTCTGCACATAGTAAGTGCTCAATAAATTCTATTGAATGAATGAATATACCTAATCAAAATCCAGATATAACATAACATTGTTGTGGAGTAAATATATCCATTCTCAATCAATCATATTTATTAAGCACTTACTGTGTGCAGGGTACCATACTAAGCACTTGGGAAAGTACAATATAACAATAAACTGACACATTCCCTGCCCACAACGAGCTTACAGCCTAGAGGAGGAGGCAGACACTAATATCAATAAATAAATTACAGCTATGTACATGAGTGCTATAGAGCTGGTGGGGGGGCAGGGCGGTGGGTGAGTCGGGGGGAGATGAATAAAGGGATCAAGTCAGAGTGGCACAGAAGGGAATGGGAGAAGAGGAAATGAGGGATTGGTCAGGGAAGGCCTTTTGGAGATGTACTTTCAATAAGGCTTTGAAGGTGGGGGGAGAGGAGGTTGGCAACCCTTCTGGGCGGACAGCCAGAGAAAATGAAATCTTTGAGCTGTTGACATTTAAAGATCTAATTATACAACCTAATACACAGTAATGTTGCTTACTTCATTGAGCCTCTGTTGATTTCAAATACCTTATCCCCAGCCCCTGCGCAATGTCCACTTGATAGCAAGTAGGCTGAATTAATTCCCCTACCTCCCAGGACCTGGAGAGAATCAGTTTTCCGGGCCCCCCCTGTGATAAATGATATCATTACATGAGGTTGCACATTCATTCATTCACTCATTCATTTGTATTTATTGAGCACTTATTGTGTGCAGAGCACTGTACTAAGCCCTTGGGAAGTACAATTCAACACATGGCCCAATGTGTGATGCTGTCAGTGTACCATGTAGACTCCTTCCAGCCAGGGAGGAGGGAAAAAGGGGGACAGGGATGGGAAGACCTTCTATACCTGACTTTCAATTCTCTCACCCCGTCCCCTTCCCCACAATGTTTCCCCAGCCTAGACTTCTTCTACAAACCAATCAATCAGTGGCATTTACTGAGTGCTTACTGTGTGAAGAACACTGTACTAACTGCTTCGGAGGGTTGAATACAATAGACTTGGCAGACACCCTGTAGTCCAGGGAGGGAATAGAGTTAAGGTTAAAGGACCGACTAAGGGAAAATCATCATGTCGCCGCTCGGCAAATCTGCGTGACTTGACACCACAAGATGAGCTATGTGGGGAAGCACCATGGTTTAATGATGTATGGAAGTATGTTGCATGACATTATCACACTGGGTCCCGTTGGCATCAAACACAGAGTGCTATGTCATGTGACTCTAGAGGGGCAGCCCTCTCAACTCCTTGCTCAGTGCTCCCAGCTGACTGAAGACAATTCTGTCCAGGGATGCTGGAGGCCAGCACCCACATGGTCAGAGTCAGGTAGCCATATAAAAGTGCCTGTCATTCATTCATTCATTCAACCATACTTATTGAGCGCTTACTGTGTGCACAGCACTGTACTAAGTGTTTGGAAAGTACAATTCAGCAATGAAAAGAGACAATCTCTGCCCACACCGGGCTTATAGTCTAGAAGGGGGAAGATAGACATCAAAACAAGTAAGCAGGTATCAGTATAGATATGTATCTATATATATCTATATATATTTAGAGAGAGAGCGAAATGATTCATTAAATCCAAATGAAGGTATAAAAGGTCGTTAATACAGTGTTGCAAATTTACACTGCTAATTGACGAAGTAATGCTGAATTTCTGATTTTCTTCTCTTCAGAATCCATGTCACTCTCTTCCTTATCCCCATCCTGCAGTGTCCCAGGAAAGAACACTGCATGGTTCATTTCTGTTTCAAATGTATTTCATTTCAAAAAAGTCCAAAGAAACATTACAATGCTGGATATCCTGTGATACTAGACTAGACTGTAAGATTCCCTCAAGACTGTAAGCTCCTTGTGGGCAAAGAACTTGTCTACCAACTCTGTTACACTGTATTCTCCTAAAAGCTTAGCACAATGCTCTGCATAGTAAGCACTCACTAAATACAAATGAGTAACTGATTGGTATTAGTATTTTTTATGCGCTTACTGTGTGCAGAGCACTGTATTAAGCACTGGAACCTGTCCCTTGAGGAGCTCAAACTTTTCAAATATGGGCTGGGGGAGTACTGGAGACAGGCACTTTGGAAGCAATGAAACAAATTGTTAGAACAGCAAAATGGACAAGGACTAATCAGGGGCCCCCAATGGGGGCTTCAGGGAGGCTTGTGAAGGTGAATGCTTCAAAAAAAAGCTAGCTCGCTGTGGGCAGGGAACATTCATTCATTCATTCATTCAATAGTATTTATTGAGCACTTACTATGTGCAGAGCACTGTACTAAGCGCTTGGAATGAACAAGTCGGCAAAAGATAGTCCAGTCCCTGCCGTTTGACGGGCTTACAGTCTAATCGGGGGAGACAGACAGACAAGAACAATGGCAATAAATAGAGTCAAGGGGAAGTACATCTCGTAAAAACAATGGCAACTAAATAGAATCAAGGCGATGTACATTTCATTAACAAAATAAATAGGGTAATGAAAATATATACAGTTGAGCAGACGAGTACAGTGCTAGGGGATGGGAAGGGAGAGGAGGAGGAGCAGAGGGAAATGGGGGGAAAAGAGGGTTAAGCTGCGGAGAGGTGAAGGGGGGGTGGTAGAGGGAGAAGAGGAGCTCAGTCTGGGAAGGCCTCTTGGAGGAGGTGAGTTTTAAGTAGGGTTTTGAAGAGAGGAAGAGAATCAGTTTGGCGGAGGCGAGGAGGGAGGGCATTCCAGGACCGCGGGAGGACGTGGCCCAGGGGTCGACGGCGGGATAGGCGAGACCGAGGGACGGTGAGGAGGTGGGCGGCAGAGGAGCGGAGCGTGCGGGGTGGGCGGTAGAAAGAGAGAAGGGAGGAGAGGTAGGAAGGGGCAAGGTGATGGAGAGCCTTGAAGCCTAGAGTGAGGAGTTTTTGTTTGGAGCAGAGGTCGATAGGCAACCACTGGAGTTGTTTAAGAAGGGGAGTGACATGCCCAGATCGTTTCTGCAGGAAGATGAGCCAGGCAGCGGAGTGAAGAATAGACTGGAGCGGGGCGAGAGAGGAGGAAGGGAGGTCAGAGAGAAGTCTGACACAGTAGTCTAGCCGGGATATAACGAGAGCCCGTAGCAGTAAGGTAGCCATTTGGGTGGAGAGGAAAGGGCGGATCTTGGCGATATTGTAAAGGTGAAACCGGCAGGTCTTGGTAACGGAACATTTCTCTCCCCTTCTGATCGACTTCCCTTTATCAGAATCCTCCTTGAATTACACCTAGAGGGTGGAAAGATTAGGAACTACTCGGGGAAGGAAAGGTGTTCCAGAGGTGGGATTTCAGCAACACCATCAAGATGGGGAGAACAGTCGGACAGAGGTGACAGGGAAGGGAAGAGGAAGTGCAAAGATAACAAATATTCATAAAGATATCCTCACAGTACAGGTGCATCAAAATCACATGGTTACTTAAATAGTCACTTCATTGGCTCTCTAGCCAATGATGATACATTACTTCAAAAAAAGAATCAAAAACCTTTTATTGTGGCTACTTTACCTTTACTCTTCAATTGCTGAAAATGCCTTTCTTGTAGATAAGAAAAAAAAATCTCCAAAATTTAGTCGGTGTTACAATAAGTGGGGTCTTAGAAAAATTGATTCAGTTTTAACATTTTCTTTCAACTCTTTCTGGATTATGAAACAATCCCTTTGTGTCTAACACTTCTTACAGGGGTGAGACTCAAGAGTACCAAACTAGAAGCTCTGCCCGTGAAGTTGGTATTTTGCTTTTTGTTGAGTTCAAACTGCAAATAAGAATGAAATCCCTTCTCTAGATCTTTATCCTATGGTTTTTTAAAAAATATAAAATTAAGGCAATCCTTAAGAAATTACTCCGATTTGAATTTCTCAAATATTTCCACTACTAAAATTTACATCTTTTACCTTCACAATTTTCTACTAAAGCCTTCACATCTGACAGACCACCACTCTCCCCATCTTCAAAGACCTACTGAAATCTAATCTCCAGGAAGCTTTCCCTGATTAACTCCTCTCACATTCCCACCCTACTCAACACAACTGCTTCCCTTCTTCACTCACTCATGCCCCTTAAGCACAAACCCCACCACTACAGCCCTCATGTACTGAGATTTCTTCCTCTGCTGTTTTCCCCTACCAATAACTTTAATGTCTCTGTCTCCCCTGCTTGACTGTAGGTTCAAGGGCAGGGATCGAGCCTACCAACCTTACTGGACTCTCCTAAATGCTTTTTTTACACTTCCCTCAAAACAGTTAAGGGCTCACTAAATGCAATCGAATGAGTGAGTGTCCCCAAAGGACGCCGATATATGGGGTATTAAGTTCAATGTTCTGGCAAAGATGAGAAGGGATTTGTGACTTTTTAAAAAAAAAACTCACTGATCATGTTTACCCACTCCATTATACTGTATTCTCCCAAGCACTTAGTACAGTGCTCTTCACATGGATAATGTTGCTGATGATGCTCTCCACAGAGCAACAGAGCTGAACCCTATCCTCCACTGGCCCCGTGGCCATTGGGAAGTTTTAGCAGTAAACTGTGTGCCCGTTGTTGGTTAGGGATTGTCTCTTGTTGCCTAATTGCACTTTCCAAACACTTAGGACAGTGCTCTGCATACAGTAAGCGCTCAATAAGTACAATTGAATGAATGAATGCTGCTTGGACTTGGGCCACAGAGGTCTTCCCAGTAGTGGCTAGTGGGTGTCTAAGACATAGTGTGGCCTAATGATTAGAGCACGGAACTGGGAGTCAGGACATGAGTTCTAGTCCGAGTTCTGCCACTTGACTGATGTGTGACCTTGGGCAAATCACTTAACTCTTCTGTCCTTCAGTTCCCTCATCTGCAAAATGTGGATTAAGACTGTCCGGCCAGATGATCTTGTATCTATCCCAGCGCTTATTACAGTACCTGGCACATGGTAAGCACTAAACAAATACCGTAGGAACAAAGAAGATTCTCCAGTCCAATGGTGAGGATTGGGTGGCCTGAGTGGATGATTCAGGTCTGGGAACCCCTGGGGGAATTCCCCATCTGGGGGTAGGTCTGTGCCCTCTGAGAGTTGATGCCCGCCCACCCACCCAGCCCAGCAGAGGGTCCTGGCGGCTGCCACCCAGCCACCCAGGCCACCCATGTTGCTTTCAGGTAGGGTGCGGCGGCAGCAATCGCATTTTGGGGGGGTCCAGCAGGGGCTTCCACACCCCTGGCCATGGGTTTCAATGCCTCACCCCAACCCCAGCCCCAGACTGAGTGCCACGTTTGGTTCCGAAAAGAGCCAGATATTCTTCCCAAACCAAAGAAAGCTGACCGCTCCTCGGGAGAAGCAGTGTACTTTAACTTGGAGTTAAATATGCCCGGTGCTTAACAAAGGTCATAATAAAATCATCATGAAATACACTTTTAAGCATTTGGGGCCTTCTAAAAGGCCTTTTTAGAAATTGCAAATTAGAATTTGTCCACATAAACTCTATGCTTTCTTTATTTCTCTACCGCACCTAGGATAAAAGCTAACTCAAGCCTTCAGAAATTCAAGTTCTACTTAAATCCCAGGACACTTCATTTATTTAAAAAGTCCCCTGCCTCTCGGAAAGCTTCCCAACAAAGAATGATGTCACACTGAATCTAACCAAGCAGAGAATGACCTTGAAAAAGCTTTCTAATACTGTTCCAGCTACAAAACAAAATCTTCTAGTTGTTGGCAAGGATCCATCCGCTTTGTCTTCTTTATTCAGCTGAAACTTTTTTCCTCCATTTTCCCCAAAATATGTGCAGCCTCCTAAAGAGAAAGAAGAGTAGTTTCCTCCTTCCTGGTCCTTGTTTATTCTAATCTGAGCTAGCACTATGATCTTGTTTTTAAAAAACTGGAAACTAGAGAAAGCCAGCAGACTTCTGAACCATTTTGTTAATGCTAAGTACATTTCCTTTTAGACTCAGGCTTGGAAGAAAGGACCCAGTTTCTGTGAAAATTAAGGATAGATCAAAGCTAGCGATGCATATTTGAGTGTACCATCTAAACAAAATATAATTTAGTGGAAACACTGGAGCATAAATAGCAAATGCTATTCCAGAGCATGTACTTCCTATGTCTTTAAGACTTAATGAATTTCCTAAACATGACAGAAAAAAGTTCCTGCCTGATAAGTATCATGCTCTCGGCACTTTTCTCTTTCTAAAAACAAGAAACTACATAAAGTTAGGTGTATAAACTGCAATTGTGGATGAAATTTCCTCATGTGCAACTGTTACGTGTTCTCCCAAGGGCTTATGCACATAGTAAGCACTCAATGAATATGTTCAATTGATTAATAAATGACCATTTAGTTTTTTTTCAAAAAGATAGGAAAGTTAGTGAACAGCCTATCAGGATTAAGAGCTTCTCTTTTCCATCTTGAAATACAACTGAGAAAGGTTTCCTTTACCAGTAGAGGTTGCCGGTACAGTGCTATTGGTAAAAACACAATATTGTCAAAAATTATCCCCAGTATATTGGTTCGTTTTAAACTTAAAAACTGATTTAGTGCCTCAGAAAGTACTTTTGCCCTCCCTGACTGGGGTTTCCCCAGTACCCGATTCTAGAGCCACAGAAAGCTTCCCCATCCACTTGGGTCTTCTAGAACATAAAGTATCCTCTCCCAGGGATTTCCCCAGCATTCAAATCAAGCAGCAGGTGCCCTTACAATAGTTCAGATTCCAAACATTCAGGGTGTTGGCTGCATGTTCCAGAAGGAATCAGATGCCACAGTGATTCCATTAGAGTTAACAACATGTTCTATATATTATGAAAATATCTGAGAAAATGCTTTGAATTTCTTTAATATTGAGACCATATTCACTGGTCAATTTAATTACAGTCTTACCTGATATTCATCTACCGAATTAGTTGGTTTTTGTTTGTTTTAAGGTATTTTCGTTAAATGCTACTATGTACCAGGCATTTTACTAAGCACTGGGATAGAAACAAGCTAATCAGATTGGAATCATTCCATGTTCCCCTTGGGGCTCAAAGCATTAATCACCATTTTACAGATGAGGTAACTGAGGTGCAGAGAAGATACTTTTTTTTTTAAACAGTATTTGTTAAGTTCTTACCATGTCCCAAGTACTGTCCAAGTGCTTGGGTAGATACAAGCTAATCAGGTTGAACACAGTACATGTCCCACATGGGACTCTCCATTTTACAGATGAGGTAACTGAGGAACAGAGAAGTGACTTGACCAAGGTCATGCAGCAGACAAGTGGCAGAACTGGGATTAGAATAATAATAATGGCACTTGGTAAACGCTTACTATGTGCCAAGCACTGTTCTAAGTGCTGGGGGGTTACAAGGAAATCAGATTGTCCCACATGGGGCTCACAGTCTTAATCCCCATTTTACAGATGAGGTAATTGAGGCACAGAGAACTTAAGTGACTTGCCCAAAGTCACACAGCTGATAAGTGACAGAGCTGGGATTAGAACCCATGACCTCTGACTCCCAAGCCCATGCTCTTTCCACTGAGCCACCCTGTACCCAGGTTCTTCTGACTCTCAGGCCCATGGTCTATCAACTAGGTCCAGAGTCACACATCAGACAAGGGGTAGAGCTGGGATTTTCCAATGGGTTGAAAACATTTCATTAACAAGCCCTAGATTTGAAGTTACAGAAAATAAAAGCAAAAATTATGTCTTATAGTGTAAGAGCTTAGAGGAATGTCTGAGTTTGCTGACCATCCAGAAAGGTGTTGGATTTCCATGTTTACCCTAATGCATTTATTAGTTTTTCAAAGAGGTTACAGAGATGCTTTCTGGACTGAAACCCCAGTGTGGGTAGGGATTGTCTCTCTTTATTGCTGAATTATACTTTCCAAGTGCTTAGTACAGTGCTCTGCACACCATATGTTCCTAATAAATATGATTCAATGAATGTTTTCTTTCTTATTCTTTTTCCCTCCTTATTTACCCTATTATATTTGATAATAATAAATAATTACATAATAATAATTTATCTATAGTAATAATGTCCCTATAGTAATTAATAATAAATAATATTTGTAAAGCACTTACTATTTGCCAAACACTTTTAATAATAAAAATAGTAATACACTATAGTAACTGTGGTATTTGTTAAGCACTTAGTATGTATCAAGCACTAGTCTAACCCTGGGGGAGATAAAAGATAATCAGGTTAGACATAGACCCTGCCCCACACAGGGCTCACAATCCAAGTAGAAAGAACAGGTATTGAATCACCATTTTACAAATGAGGTCACTGAGACACAGAGAAATTAAGTGATCTGCCCAAGGTCACACAGCAGGCACATAATAGAGGAGGGATTAGAACTCAGGTCTTCTGACTCCCAGGGCCTGAATCTTTCCACTAGGCCAGATTGCTCCTCCTTATACTAAGCACTGGGGTAGGTATTGTACCCTAAGTGTTTAGTACAGTGCTCTGCCTACAGTAAGCACTCAGTAAATATGACTGAATGAATACAAGATGATCAGATCAGACACAGTCCTTTATTTATTATGGAACTGTTGCTCTCTCCATCTACTTTATTGCATACTGTTTCCTTCTTCCTGATCCCTTGTGTCTGTCCTCTTTCACATCTTGGTTTTTCCCTGTTACTCTCTGTTCCTATCCCACTATCATACTGTTTGACAACACTTCTGTTCCACCTTCATCGACTCCTCTGGACACAGCTCCTGTCGACTCATCCCAAGTCTCAACTCCCCTCTGAAGTCCCCAGTAGCCCCACCCACCTCCCGACCTGATGACCTTGCCAACAAATTTGACAACTTCCCAAAGTTTCTCCATCACCTCCTCACCACTCTACTAGCCCACCTCATCTTTCGCCGGCTTCCCTGAGAATTCATCTAGAGGAGTTTCCCCACCTGCTCTCAATATTCACCCCATCTACAGTCACCTCTCTCCCCACTCCTTCTGCCCTTCTAAAAACACCTGCCTCCAATCTGCTACTCTCCTTCACTGCTATCTTCAACTTCTCACTCTCTGTTTAGCCCCTTCCTTTCTGCCTCCAAACCTTTCTCCTTTTAAGAAGTCCTGTCTTGAGCCCACAGCCACCTCCAGCTGTTTTCCCATCTCTCTGTTCCCATTCCTATCCAAGTCCTGGAATGGGTCATTCAAACCTCCCATCTACACTCCCTCTCCACCAACTCTCTTCTTGACTCGCCACTATCAGGTCTCAAACCCTTCCCTCTACTGAGGCTGCATTCTCTAAGGTCACCAATGACCTCTTCTAAGGAAAATCCAATGGGTCTAATCTATCCCAATCCAACTCAACTTCTGGGCTGCCTTTGACCCGGCGGACCACTTCCTCCTCCTTGAAACCTTTTCAGACCCTACTTTTGCTCACATGGCACAAATCTGGTTCTCCTCCTGCCTCTGTTCCTTGTCAGTTTTGTCTGCTGGCTTCTCGTTCACCTCTCATCCCAGCTGAATTCTGAGGTCTCCTATCTTTGTCACTCCACACCCACTCTGGTGGGTTGTTTGCTTACTTGTTATGACTTCACCTGTCACCTCTATGCAGATGACTCCCAAATCTACTTCTCTAACCCTGACCTCTCATCTAACCTACAATCCTTCATCACTTCTTGCCTCCAGGACATTTGAAAGCCCTGCTAGAACCTCAAAAAGCACAGGCTTGTGAAGGTCTTGACCTAATAGACAAACTGCACATGGGTACTAATCCCAGCTCTGCCACTTGTCTGCTGTGTGACCTCGAGCAAGTCATTTCCCTTCTCTGTGCCTCAGTTACTTCATCTGTAAAATGACGATTGAGACTGTGAGCTCCACGTGGAACAGGGACTGTGTCCAACCTGATTTGCTTGTATACACCCCAGTGCTTAGTATACTAAGCACTTAAAAATACACTTATTATTAGTAATATTATTAGAACAGCCAAATACTTGACATCTGTAGTTGGGTTAATGCCTCAGTGCCCTCCAAGAATCCTCAGCTGCCTCATCAACAACATTTCCTGAGTGGCCACTGTATTTGAAGCACTGGCCCAGGCATGTGAGAAACACACCACTGAAGTAAAAAGAAGTGGAAGCCCTTTCCTCTGCAGCCAAACTGCGACCATGCTGATCAAAACACTTATCTTATTCCACCTTGATTACTGCATTGGTTCCTTGCTGACCTCCCTGCTTCCTGTCTCCAGGAAGGAGGAATACTTCACTCTGCTGCCCGGATCATTTTTCCAGAAAAACTTTCAGTCCATGTTATCCCCACTCCTCAAGAACCTCCAGTGGTTGCCCACCCACCTGTATAACAAACAGAAACTCCTTACCAACAGCTTTAAAGCACTCAATCTTCTTTCTCCTTCCTACCTTATCACTCTGATTTCCCACTACAACCCAGCACTTTGCTTCGCTCGTCTACCACCAACCCGCTCACTTTACCTTAATCTCAACTGTCTCACCACTGACTCCTTGCCCACATCCTCCCTCTGACCTGAAACTTTCTTCACCATCCTATATGACATATCACTACTCTCCCTATCTTCAAAGCCTTATTAAAATCACCATCTCTTCCAAGGGGCCTTCCCTAATTATGCCCTCATCTGTCTTTCTCCTTCTCCCTTCATCACCTATGTACTTGGATACTTACCTTATAAGCACTTGATATTCACCCCACCCTCTTCCCCATAGCGCTTATGAACATATCCACAATATATTTTAGTCAGTCCATTTAATTTATTGGCATTTACTGTGTGCACAGCATTGTATTAAGTGCTTGAGAGAGTATAATACTACAATAAATATATACATTCCCTGCCCACAATGAGCTTATGGTCTAGAGGTTGAGCTTACTATCTAGAAATACAGATATTAATACCTGACGCGACTGGTCAGTGCATTACAGAGAGGATGATGATATCTCCTTATATGTGAATCACTAACTCAGAATTTCCAGATGAATCAATTTTAGGGAGGCAGCCTGGTCTGGTGGACAGAGCACAGACCTGGGAGTCAGGAGATCTGAATTCTGAATCCACCTTGGCTCCTGATCTGCTCTGTGACCTTGTCCAAGCCACTTAACCACACTGGGCCTCAGTTTCTTCATCAGCAAACTGAGAGATGAGATACCTGCTCTCCCCACATCTTTTTAACACCTTGTGAGATGGAGACTATGTCTGATCTGATCATCATCCACCTGCCTCAGGCCTTGGCAGAGCTCTTTGACACACAGCAAGTAATTAAGACCAAAATGAGGAAGCACCATCCCCTTGGTATGAACTGTCAACCATAGGTACGCAATCCGAGGTGAAGGGCTCATTGTTACTGTCAACCATAGGTACGCAATCCGAGGTGAGGGGCAGAGGGGCAAAGGAGGAATCACAATGAAGACTTCACTTTAAGAATAATAATGATGACTGGGGTATTTATTGAGCACTTACTCTATGTCTGGACACTTCACTAGTTTGTACACATACCAAATATTTCCCTCAGGCAATACCTTACTCTTTTTGAAGGAAGCTTCTTCTCGTCTATCCCACCATCAACCCCTCCCCCTTCATAGCTGACGGACCACCATTCTCTCCTCCTTCAAAGTCCTCCTAGAATCACATCTCCTCCAAGAGGCCTTACTTGACGGCTCTTGATTTCGCCTATCTGCCCTCCCCTCCATATCCTCTATGCACTTGCGCATAGACATTTAAACAATTTAATACTGACTCCCAGCCCCATGATACTTATTTTCTACTATTCTTTATTCTCTATTTCTCTAGACTGTACACACCTTGTGGGCAGGGAAAGTGTCTACCAAATCTGTTACAAGCGCTTAATATGATGCTCTGCACTCTGTAAGTGCTCAATAAATACAATTGATTTTAATGTTGGTCTCTTCTAGACTATAAACTCCATATGGGTGGGGAACATGTTTACCAAGTTTACCAACCTGTACTCTCCCAGGTGTTTAGTCCAGTGCTCTGCACTCAATAAGCACTTAATATTCATAATAATATCGGTGATATCTGTAAAGTGCTTACTATGTTTCAAGCACCGATCTAAATGCAGGGGTAGATAGAAGATAATCAGGTTTGACACAGTCCCCATCCCACATGGGGCTCACAGTCTTAATCCTCATTTTATAGACGAGGTCACTGGGGCCTAGAGAAGTGAAACGACTTGACCAAGGTCACAGAGAAGACGAGTGGCAGAGCTGGGATTAAAACCCTACTACTTTTGATTTCCAGGCCGACGTTCTATCCACTAAGCCATTGGATGGAATTTCTTAGACATTTCAGTCTATCCAGTACAGAGCTCTGTGCACAGGAAGCAATCAGTGAACATCACTGATTGGATGGAACTTCTTAGATATTTTAATCTGTTCAGTATATCAGTTTTATTCAAATGCTAATATTTTACTTAAAGAAATGACCCACAAATTGGTGAAATCCCATTGCACTCTATCATTGTCTTTTATTTTAAGAAGTAAACACCTGGGGACATATATTCAAACTTGGGCTCCCCAAGGGCACCAAAAAAGGGGAACCCAATTAGTTGTGGAGGGAAGTATGTATGTCAGTACTCCCTTCAATCTCCCACTCTGAATACACAGCTTCCACAGCAATGATTTCCTTGTCCTAATCATATCAGAATCGTATTATTTTCTCCCAAGCCCGTAGTCTGGTGTTCTGCACAAAGTAAGCTCAATAGATAGCACTGATTGACTGATTGTAATGACAAGTCCCTAATTTTTATCTCAGCTTCATTGGTATCTTTCCAGCTAAGGAAACTTTAAATCTGTCATCACCAGCTCTCCCCAATCAGGCACTCAGAACAGCTGGGATCCTTTACTTATCCCATTAACTGTTTGTATTCCTAAATCTTAATCCTATTTTTACTCCCAATCCTCATTTTTTTTGGAATCTCCTCATTGGCAAATGTAGAGGGTTAACACTGTGAAACATATGATTAATTCCCCTGGAATTAGAAGCTGACTATGATGGTATTTAAGCACTTACTAAGTGCCAAGCACTGTTCTAAGTGCTGGGGTAGATACAAGCTAAGCAGGTTGTCCCACAAGGGGCTCACAGTCTTATTCCCCATTTTACAGATGAGGTAACTGAGGCATAAAGAAGTGAAGCAACTTGTTTAAGGTCACACAGCAGACAAGTGGCAGAGGCAGAATTAGAACCCACATCCTCTGATCTCCAGGCCCGTGCTCTTGCCACGCTGCTTGAGTCAGGGTGTCATCACGGTTCCAGCACTGGTATTATCCTGTGTACATTAGGGCCTGAATGGAACGGGCATGGAAAAGTCATTTGCATGCACTCTGCAACGTGCTATACCCCACCCACCTTCCTCATTTCTTCCACTCAATGCCTGGGAAAGACAAGAGTGGATGAGAGGTGCTAAGCAAACCGCTACAATAAATGAATTCCCTCATGTAGGTTCTCAGCTCTAAAGTCTCAGGACCAAGGTTCGTTGGCCATCATAAAGCAGCACGGCGTAGTGGATACAGCAAGAGCCTGAGAATCAGAAGGTCGTGGGCTCTAATCCCTGCTCTGCCACTTGTCTGCTGTGCAACCTTGGGCAAGCCACTTCAGTTCTCTGTGCCTCAGTTATCACCTGGAAAATGGGGATTGAGACTGTGAGCCCCATGTGGGACAGGGACTACGTCCAACTCGATTTGCTTGTATCCACCCCAGTGCTTAGTACAGTGCCTGGCCCACAGTAAGTGCTAAATAAATACCACAATTATTACTATTATTTTGGACATTTTTCAAATGATAAGTGAAAAGAAGGAAAGAATTGGGTAAACAAAATGTCTCGTTTTACCAATATTTTCAGTGTGGGGCAAGGTTTGGCTTTACCAAAGGGCTAAAGTACATTTACAAATTTAAAACCTCACTGGGTGAACAGAAAGATTCAACTCATAATTTGGTGTGGTTTTACTCTGCCAAAATTGGGGGTAAAACTGAGCTGAGTAATCAAAGAGCTACTTTATTTTACAATCATGTTAAATAAAATCCAGACTTCGGAGAAGTTACTTGAGGGGTGATGTTCATGCAAACAGCTGTTACAGTTATCGTTATCTCTTGATCTCTAAGCTCTTATCATGAAAGAGGTAGATTTTCTGTTTCTAAGAGGGGTTCAAGGTTTGGCTCCAGGAACAAAGTCTTCACCCACCATACCTACCACCACTCTGGTACCCATCTGTTAGGGCACCAAACACTTCTCACTCCGGGGCTCCTCCACCTTGGCTGACCATTTTAGTGTCAATAATTGCCATTAAAATATTAAACATAAAAACCAGTCTGTATTTACCTTGTCGGAATAACAAATCTTTAAACTTCTCCTCATTCACTCTAGGCTGTAAACTTCTTTTGGTCAAGGAACGTGTCTACTAGCTCTGTTGTATTGTACTCTCCCAAGCATTTAATACTGTATTTAGCACACATTTAAGCATTCAGTTCTTTAGGAACAGCGAGCAACCAAGCATGCAAATTATAGAGGAAGCAGCATGGTCTAGTGGAGAGAGCACGGGCCTGAGAGTCAGAGAACGTGGGTTCTAATCCTGGCTATGCCACATGCCTGCTGTGTGACCTGGGGCAAGTCACTGCACTTCATTGTGCCTCAGTTACCTCATCTGTAAAATGGAGATTAAGACTGTGAGCCCCATGTGGGATAAGGACTGTGTCCAACCTGATTATCTTGTATCCCCCCAAGTGCTTGCAGAAATAGGCAATGGTAAACCACTTCCGTATTTTTACCAAGGAAACTCTATGGATACACTACCAGGACGATTGCAGATGGAGATGTGGCGTTCTGGGAGAGAGGTGTCCATGAAGTCGCTATGGGTCGGAAACGACTCGACAGCATAAAACAAGAGAAGACCCTAGAAATAGAACAGTGCTTGGCACAAAGTACATGCTTAATAAATGCCAAAATTATTATTTTTACTTTATCTAGCTATAATGGGAGATTATCAGCCAAACTTGAGTGACCGCTCTACCAACTGCTACCATCACTTAAGGAAAATTCACTCTCTCAGCATGGCTAAGAAAAATCATATTTTAAATTTGATTAAGGAATAAAATCACTTTATTACTCGTGGGAATCAAACAGAATATCTTGGGAGGAGTTTCCTTTACTGCCTTTCAATCATAATGCGTAAAGAATACTAGCTTATTTATATCTTATTATGGTGGAATTTTGCCATATCAGAACAGTGAGGAAGTCAGTTGGCTATGTTCTTTTGTAAAACCAAGAATTGACTTACTCATATGTAACGTATGTTAACTCCATAACTCTATGTAACAAATCCACCAATACGTTCGACTTTGGTTACTTATTTGAACACAAGTTTTGAAACTTATAAAATGTTTCAGGACAGCAGAAAGCTAGGCTTGCTGAAGCAGCCCTTTATGAAAGGAATTTCTAGAGACTAATTAGAATCTTGGTGTCTTGCTTCCCTTGCCATAATCCAAAATGCTATGATTTAAACTGAAAAGCACCAGCACATGGGAGAAAATTAGCAATTAGTCTTCCACGGAGTACACTGAATGGTCAATTAGGCATGGTTTCCTCTTTCCACATTTGAAAAATGAAGGTCTAGCATTAATTCTCCTCAGCAGACTACAAATCCCCAAGCTTGAGCAGTTGACGTGTGGAGTTGGTGGAGCTGCTCAGCCATTCATCTCTTGCAGTCTGGCAACTTGGGGAGCGGCTTCCAAGAGGCGGAGGGTACGGAGATGTGGAAAAAGGCTGTGTGGAGCTGCTTGCCTGCCTCTTCTCATTCCCTCCCTGGCATGCGGAACCCAAGCTGGTGCTATGTAGAGCTAAGATGGGGGCAGTCTCATTAATGGGATCCTTGCACCTGGTGGGAAGTCACACTGCCAAATACAAGCCTCTTCTAAATCCCCCCTACCCCCAAATCCAAAGAGAAGTATGAGGCTCTTTCAATGCTGAATACAACACTTATGTACATATCTGTAATTTATCTATTTAAAATGAATCTCTGCCTTCCCCCACTATAATAATAATGTTGGTATTTGTTATGCGCTTACTACGTGCAGAGCACTGTTCTAAGCGCTGGGGCAAATACAGGGTAATCAGGTTGTCCCACATAAGGCTCACAGTTAATCCCCATTTTACAGATGAGGTAACTGAGGCACAGAGAAGTTAAGTGACTTGCCCACAGTCACACAGCTGACAAGTGGCAGAGGTGGGATGCGAACTCATGACCTCTCTCAAGCCCGGGCTCTTTCCACTGAGCCACGCTGCTTAAGCTCACTGTGGGCAGGGAATGTGTCTGCTTATTGTTGTAGCATATTCTCCTAAGTGCCTAGTTCAGTGCTCTGCACACAGTAAACGCTCAATAAATACGACTGAATGAATGAAATAATCTTTAAGGCATTTAAAATGATTAAATCATTTTATGGTTAGCTGTATCCTGGGTAACTTTCAAATGGAATTTGTGGGGAGATTCAAATGCATCACTCGACACAGAATACTGGAGGTTTCATATCAGAGGAACATAGTCGTAAATATAGTAAGTTAGTAAGTTATTATTAAATGATTTTAAAATGTGCTATCTACTGCACATTTACCAAATGCCAACCACTGTACTAAGTGCAGGGATAATACTAATAATTTTGGTATTTAAGTGCTTATTAAGTGTCAACACTAGTCTAAACACTGGGGCATAGACAACTTCATCAGGTTGGACACAGTCCCCATCCCAGTTACCCCTGGGCCACGTCCTCCCTTGGTCCTCCCATGCCCTCCCTCCTCACCTCCGCCAAACTCATTCTCTTCCCCTCTTCAAAACCCTAAAGCTCACCTCCTCCAAGAGGCCTTCCCAGAATGAGCTCCCCTTTTCCCTCTACTCCCTCTACCCCCCCACTTCACCTCTCCGCAGCTAAACCCTCTTTTCCCCCCATTTCCCTCAGCTCCTCCCCCCTCCCTTCCCATCCCCTCAGCACTGTACTCGTCCGCTCAACTGTATATATTTTCATTACCCTATTTATTTTTTAAGGAGTTGCACATCTCCTTGATTCTATTTATTTGCTATTGTTTTAATGAGATGTTCATCCCCTCGATTCTATTTATTGCTATTGTTCTTGTCTGTCCGTCTCCCCCGATTAGACTGTAAGCCCGTCAAAGGGCAGGGACTGTCTCTATCTGTTACCGATTTGTACATTCCAAGCGCTTAGTACAGTGCTCTGCACATAGTAAGTGCTCAATAAATACTATTGAATGAGTATTGAATCCCAAGTGGGGCTCACAATCTAAATAGGAAGAAGAAAAGGCATTGAATCCCCTTTTTACAGATGAAGATACTGAGGCACAGAAAAGTTAAGTGACTTGCCCAAGGGCACACAGCAGACAAGTGACAGAGCAGGGATTAGAATCCAGATCCATTGACTCCCAGGCCCGTGCCCTTTCACTAGTCCACACTGCTAATGTATTTCATTCATTCAATCGTATTTATTAAGCGCTTACTGTGTGCAGAGCACTGTACTAAGCTCTTGTCATGGGCCTGGGAGTAAATGGATCTGGTTTCTAATCCCAGGCCTGGTGCTTACCTGCTATGTGTCATTGGGCAAGTCACATCACCTCTCTGTGCCTCAGTTTCCTCATCTGTAAAATGGGGGCTAAATACCTGTTCTCACTCCTACTAAGACTATGAGCCCCATGTGAGACAGGGACTGTGTCTGACCTGATTATCTTCCATCTTCTTTACCCAAGAATTCAGTTTAGTGTTTCAGAACATAGTAAGCACTTAAATACCACAATTACTATTATTATTGCTTAGGGATTTTTATTAAAATTACATATTTGACATAATATGACACAAGTGATCAAAAAAGGCATGTAAGCTTTATGACAATCTGATTAAAAAATAAGTCCAAATAATCAAAGGGAATAAGAGAAACAGTACTGCTTACAATCCTTGAAAATGCCTCAATTAAATCAGTTCAAATAGAATGATCCTACTAAAGTGTTTGGAAAGACAAATGTGCCCTATTCTTAATGCCCTTCGTAAAAACTTTTATAACTCTACCTTTAATCAGCACAAAAATATATCGACTTAAATGTAAATTTCTCACTTGGCTAAATTTCCACTTTAAATGCTCAAATCCAAAGTTTTGAAATCTTACAAAATCCCCCCTATCTTATTCCAAAACACAATTGGCATTTCAGGAAATTGTTGGCAGGAAAAAATCAAGTTTCAACACAGTAGATTTTTTTTCCCTAGTTTCTTCCATATGAGGCAACCCGCATTATAGGAAAAGCGGGAAATTTAGCAGATGCAGCAATATACCCAGTGACACTCCCTCAAATGCTTTCAGTGATGACTTATTATCATGAATGGTTTTCCAAGATTTCAAACGCACACACTGAGTTACATTTAAGGCTATCACAAGCCAAGAAAATTGAATTCTTAATTAAAGCATTTTCCAAAGACTCGCCATTACCTCTTTTTTATAGAAAAAAAATCCTTTGCAATGGTAATAAACCTTCAGCTAAGCCTTTAAATGCCTAAATATACAAGTATTACTATTCCCATTTTACAGGATATAAGGTCAAGGCCCAACAGAATTAAAGGACAAGAACAGAATGCCAGAATGACTTTCACTAGCAGAGCTGGGAAGAGTTTCTCTATTCCACCCTCTCCTTTCCATTTCCTGAAGCTCATCCAGTAATTTTCTACCCTTTCTTCCTAGTGTGTCCCAATGTAGTAAGCTAAAATTATGGCACATCCCAAAAACCAAATGATCTATTTTCTTCTCTGACTCTTGCCCTATGGGAAGCAGCGTGGCCTAGTGGAACAAGCACGGGCCTGGGAGTCAAAGACCTGGGTTCTAATCCCAGCTCTGCCGTTTGCTCTGCCTATTGCTAGCTGTGTGACCTGGGGCAAGTCACTTAACTTCTCTGTGCCTTATTTTCCTCAACTGTAAAATGGGGGTTCAATCCCTGTTCTCCCTCCCATTTGAGACTGTGAGCCCCATGTGGGACAGGGACTTTGTCCGATCTGACTTGGACCTATCCCAGCGCTCAGAACAGTGTTGGACACGGAGTAAAGCACTTGGCAAGTACCATAAACAAACTCCCAAACAAAATGCGATGTTTAACGTAAAAATTGATCTGGGAAGGGCATTAATGTGACTTAATGATCTTAACACTGTATCACAGAAGTGCCAACTAGCAAGCTCGTTGTGGGCGGGGAATGTTATTTATTATTTCATCCTCTCCCATGTGCTCAGTCTAGTGCTCTGCACACAGTGCGCACTCAGTAAGTACGGTTGAATGAATTGAATGAATCCTAGCCTCAAAGACTAGTCAGATAATGCAAAGAGATTCTACTCTTAGAAGTCAAGGATATCAACTGACTTTCATCAGGCTCAGAAGAGAAACTGGGAATGCTGTTTCCATTCATCCAAATACTACCCTCTAGTGGGGACACTATCACCACTATATCCACTCCAGTAAAGAAAGGAGAGAGAAAGAGAAAGAACGGGCTAGGAAGAAAAGGAGAAACAGAACGGGAATAGGAAAAACACAGCAGAAGCATAAAAAAGGGCAAGAGTGCTGAGAGAGGTAGAGAGAGGAAAGAGATCAAAATACGGTAAGAGGAGGGCCAAGAAACAAAGAAGACAATCTCTAGAGAGTTAGGAAATCAACTCTAATAGAACAAAATAAGGGAGGCTATTACTAAAAATTGTCAGTCCACCAACCCATGAATATCTGGCTGGGGCATATCTAAAGAATTACAGCCAAAAGACAAAAGCTAACACCAGACTTTTGAAGACTAATTACTGCTGGGCAGATGGGCTTCAAGGACAAAAGGGAAATCACTAACAATAGTCAAAAATTAGACACCAAGCCATTAAGCCCTCAATAAATATCACTGATTGATTGATTGATTATTCAAGATAATGGGAAAGCCAGAATTTTCAGTGGGTAACATGGGTGAAATCAGTCTTAGTGAATCTGATCCTGCATTTTGAAGAGAGTCTTTAAGAGGTGCATGTTTCCCATTGAAACAGAAATGTTCCATTTAAAAAGAGTCTTTTCCTTGTGGTCCGGAAGAGTTAATGAGCCTCCATAATATGAACAATTTTACCTTCCTTTTTCACCAAAAAAAATCAGACCTATCGCTTTCGACTTAGAAGTTCGAGCAGGTCATGTTTACCAAATCATGAAGAATTCTACTACCTGAACTGTCCATCCATACTAAAACTTCTTCTTTTCAAGCATCTTTAAATTAAGTTGTGCTTGTGAAACTGCTAAACTGATTATTCTGGGAAACAAACTCTTCCATTTACTCATAAATAAATCCAGCCCTCAAACAGCTATTGTGTAAATCTCAACTGCTTCATTTTGGAAAAATATTTCTAACCGTGTGAGACAGATCATTCTTGGACTCTCCAACAAATAGTTATGACCAGGAGGCAAATTATGATAGGGAAGTTGTGGGCTAAGTTTATTTTTGTTGAAATTCTTTCCCAGTGCTTAGTACAATGTTCTGCCCACAGTACGTGCTTAATAAACACTACTGCCATTTAAGGCTACAATAGTTTCTACCCTTAAAAGCATAAGTACCAAAAGAGATGGTTATTATGTTAACCGCAGAATATAGAAACAACCCTTGAAATGATTCTCATTCCTTTTACTATATGTTAATCATAAAATATTTTTATTTTGGCTCATTGTTTTGACTACTGGAAAAAGTATGTGTTCAACAGAGTTGAAAATATCACCCAGAAGTCACATTTTTCACAACAATGAATATGAACGCACTCTCCAGTTGTATTATTACTATTACTAGAAATGTCAATTAAAGAAAACTAACATACAGACAGAAGCATAAATCACTCATTATAACATTTCTTTTGTTAACTATGGTGTAGATCCTAATATCTCTTGGAGCTTTGAGTCTCTATCTGCCAGCAGGGCAACATTTAATTTATTGCTAAATGGATGGATTATTTGACTTTAAAAAATTCACTGTTAGTTACAACGCCAGATCACAATAATAGTCCCAGCAGAGAATAACAGCAACATTTCCCTGTGATTTAGTATTACCCTTATTCTACCATAAAATTAATTGAACTAATGAATTATGGTAGATATTTAGGAACAACAGGAAAGAGTTCAGTGAGGACCCTGACCGTCTCGGAACATAGATAAAGAACAAGAACAAATCCACAGTGGGCAAACAGCAGTTGAAAAATATGAGTAAGTGGATGACAGAAAATTTTGGAGGGTCAAGTTTGTTCTGGTTATTTTAGCTGACCTTTAAAAAGTTGCAGAAATTTCATGAAGCTCTTCAGGCTTTCTACATCTTTACTATTTGTTAATGAGATCTTGTTAAGAGATCTCTATTTACTGCTTTTCTTTCTAAGATTTCTAAAGTACCCACAGAAATTCCATGGAAATTAGGATGGGCCCAAAGGTCTATAGCAATGATTGGGCCTATAAGGTAGAAGCAGGCGATTAATGCACTTTAAAAGTGTAACTCTTGACATTGTGGAAGGCCATATTCTGGGGTCCAATGATGTTCACTGTCATCAGACAATGCAGATTGCTGTGAACTGATCTGAGAAATGTTTAACATTTTATATTTTTGGCAATTTATTCAAAATGCCACGGTTAAGGTTTTTAGAGAGTTCACGTAAGACTAAAATGACTATTCCTTCCTGCCAGGCTAAAGGTTTGAAAAAAGTTAGCCTAGTCCCTCATCTGGATGGCCATTAAACTCATTCTTTGTTGAAGTAGGGAAAGAAAACATCTACCAATCCAGGAATGTCCCATGTAGCTCTCTTCATTCTGTGAACCCGGGTTCTAATCACAAAGCCGACCTTACTCGGCCGACCCAGGCAGGAGGAAAACTTCTGCCCCATTGGAAAGGACAACTGGAGGAATGGGTTGATTCAATGTATGTCAAGAGTAAAAGGGTAATCACAGAAGAAATACAATCTAATGACTAACAGAGAGAACTGCCCAGTGGTCACCAATGGAAATTCCATACCAATCAATCGCATTTGAGTACTTAAACTGTGTGCAAAGCACTGTACTGAGCACTTGGGAGAGTACAAAATAACACAGTTGGTAGAAACATTCCCTGCCCACAGCGAGTTTACAGTCTACAATCTATATCTTATCATTTTGGTTCTACGAGAACTCTAATTTACAGAAACTACTTTTTTTCTTGCATTAGGAAACTGGCCAAAATGTTCAACTTCGCGATCCTTCAGTTTTCATTCTCAAATTATTTTTGTTTTGAAATTTTATGATTTTTGTTTCTCCTACAAAGAGCACTTAAGTCTCTTAAGCACTTAAGAACAATCCAGGATTTAGGCAAAGAACTGTAAATTTCAAACTATCATATAGCATGTGTTTTCAAAAGTGGGACTTTTACATATAGGACATCATTTATTAGTCCAGATCACATCATTTTAAAGGTGGCAAATGATTCACGGAAGTTGAAATGCATTTTCTCAATAACATGCATTCCTGGTTTTAAAAAACATTTCAAATGATAAATTTCTTATAAAAGTTATGTTCTAGGAATCTAACCTATAAACATTCACCTCAGGAGATAACGTAGTCAGCAAGTGGGATGACAAGTTTTATAAGGGCAATATGACCAAAACCCTACAGATTAAAAGAACATCAAAAAACATCAGGGAGCAGGGATCCCATGTGTTATCTTCTTCCTTCCTTGGAGAGCCTTTTCGGATCCCATAAAGCGGGAACACGATTAAAAGTCAAACAACTGGTACTTGTCATTGTCATCTTGTCACTGACGGCATGGTGACAAGTGACAGTGACAGCTAAAAGCATCAGGGCTGAAGTAATATCTCGGCATTTGCACTATCCACCCCCCAAATGCTTTGTAATCCTCATATTGGTATTTAGATTTTGTCCTCCAAGGTCAGGGCTCTCACAATGAGGAAGGTTACTTTTTGAGGCAACACATAAATTCAGTCAAATACCACATACGTACAAGCAATATGGCACATTGAAGATTTCTCCTCACATTACTGGCAAATAAAGCATAACATAATAGGCCCTGGTCCCCCCCCACTGGAACTCCTCAGATGGCCTCTTGGGAGCAAGAAGAGAAAATAACCTCCGTCTGCCCTTCCCTTATCACCTTTTATAGCAGGGGTGAGGGGACACAAGCTCCCTAAGAGCCAGAGGCTTCTCCAAAGCCCATCTCTTAGAAGCACTGGGTTTTTGCTGGGGCGGCGATGGCAGGAGCTCTCAAACTAGAATCTCCACATTCCTACTGCCACGCTCACTCCCACATGGCGTGGATTCAGGACCGTGTGTCATCATTTAACCAGTGTCCGCTGGATCTACACCAGGACAGGGGGGAGAACAACAGTGAGAAATGGCTGGGATGGGGACCTAAAATCCTAAATTCTCTGAACAGAAAAATCAACAAATAAGCTCAGAATAGAATTTTGAGCACCAGGCTCAAAAGCGAGATGAAGGGGGTTGGACAGAGTGGGCAACCCCCAGGAATCCTGGGACCTGCTCTTCATTCTAATCATAAAGTGGTTTAGTTGAAAGAGCACAGGCTTGGGAGTCAGAGGTAGAGGGTTCTAATCCCGGTTCTGCCACTTATCAGCTGTGTGACTTTGGGCATGCCACTTAACTTCTCTGTGCCTCAGCTACCTCATTTGTAAAATGGGGAGCCCCATGTAGGACAACCCAATTACCTTGTATCTCCCCCATTGCTTAGAACAGTGCTTGACATATAGTAAGTGCTTAAATACCATCACTATTATTATTATTATTGTGGAATTTGTTAAGCACTTTCTATGTGCCAATCACTGTACTAAATACTGGGATAGATAAAGTTTAATCAGGATGGACACAGTCCCTGTCCCACACGGGACTCACAGTCAAGAGAAGGAGAACAGGTTGAGTCCCCATTTTACAGATGGTGAAACTGAGGCACAGAGAAGTTAAGTGAATTGCCCAAGGTTACACAGCAGATAAGCGATGGAGCTGGAATTTGAATCCAACTCCTCTGGCTCCCAGGCCCATGCTATTTCCACTAGGTCATGCCACTTCTCTATTCTGCCATTAATGTGCTTCATTCTGATTCTTGGGCAAAGTAATTAACTTCATTGAATTGTAGCTTCACAAAATGTCAAATGGACAGAATGAACACTTCATGAACACTGAACTCTGGTTTGTAAATTCTCCCTTTGAGATTCTTGACATTAAGTGCTACAGAACTGCCTCTCTTTAATAATGATGGTATTTGTTAAGCGCTTACTATGTGCCAAGCACTGCTCTAAGCGCTGGGAGAGATACAAGGTAATCAGGTTGTCCCTCATGGGGTTCACAGTCTTCATCCCCATTTTACAGATGAGGGAACTGAAGCACAGAGAAGTGAAGTGACTTGCCCAAAGTCACACAGCTGAAAAGTGACAGAGCCGAGATTAGAACTCATGACCTCTGACTCCCAAGCCCGTGCTCTTTCCACTGAGTCACACTGGTTCTTTGCTATTTTAGCTTGGGTATGGAATTGACTGAAATAAACTAGACAAAGCAGCCAGAAAATATGCAGTGACAATTATTTTAGCAGTGAGATGAATAAATGACACTGGCATAACAATAACGATGATGATGATGATGATGACAATGATGAGTGACTATGAGAAGAGGGAGAATTCCTCGTCTGGAACAAATAAGGATCAGGGACACCCAAGTGTCTATTAAACAAGGTGAGTTACCCTTAGCACTTTTACTTACCCATCCACCCAAGAGCATTAGTACATATTCTTGACATACACATAAAGGGAGTTCCCCTATAACATAGGGTTGCAATCCTGTAGAAACAGCATGGCCTAGTAAAAATGGCAAGGGTCTAGAAGTCAGTGGCCCTGCCCCGGGTTCTAATTCTAGCTTTGCCACATAATGGCTATGTGACACCTTGGGTAAGTCACTTGAGTTCTCTGGGCCTCAATTCTCTCATTGCAAAATGGGAATTGAATAGCTGGTCTCCCTACTTAGGCTGTGAGGCCCCTCTGGGGCCTCCTAAAAGTCACACCTCTTCCAAGAGGACTTCCCTAAATCCTTACTTCCCCAATCCATCCTCCCTTTGTGTCGCCTGTGAACTTGGCTGTATACTCCTTAACCACTTTGATATTCACCCTGACCCCACAACAAATATCCTCATTTCCCCGCTCAGTAATTTATTTTAAAGTCTGTCTTCCCCGGTAGACTGTAAGTAGGCAGGGATACCATCTATCAACTCTATTGCTTTAGGTTTTACCAAGTAATTAATGTTCTGCAATCAATCAATGGATTTTATTGAGCATTGACTGAGTGCAGGCCACTGTACTAAGCACTTGGGAGAGTACAGTACTACAGAGTTGGTAGGCAAGTTCCCTGCCCATGATCTTAGAGCCTAGATAACAGGTTTACAGTCTCCAGGACGCGCACTCAGTAAGCACTCAATACCATTGATTGACTAACGAACCATGACCAATACAGAGGCAGAATAATTGGGAAAATGATCAAAATCAAGAAATAGCTCACCCATCTAAACAAGGGGGGATAAATCGAAAAAACCTTTCAAACCTGGAAGCTTCTTCTCACCTGACAAGCTCACAACGGACCACAAACTTACCTGACTCAACACTGCAAAGCGGAGCCCTGAGAGCTCCCTAGCAGGCAATGTGCTAGAACCCACTTGTCAGCACCTAACGGTCAAAGTGACAAAACTCACCCAACACCTTACATTAGCCAGCTCTGGCCGGTGATAACACGAAAAAACTACTTCACCCAAAACAGAACCAAGAAATGAACACCTCTGACTTCAGTACTCCAGCCCCTCAGAATAATCTCGAAGCTGCCCGGGGAAATGAACACAAAATGTCAACGGAAAAAGTCACACCGGCTCGACAACAAACCACTCGCGTTGTCGTGCACTGTATTAAGTGCCTGAGAAGGTTATTAGAAACAATCTACATGGGTGCTTCTGAAATAATAATACAGCTCTGAACACGCATATCATGTGGCATACAAGAATGTTTAAATGGGCATATATCCAAGTAAGAATAAACACACTTTCAAATGTTTAACAATAGAATAATAATATTAGTACATGCTAAGTGCTTATTATGCATCAAGCACTGCGGTAGGTACAATTTAATGACACTGGACACAGTTCCTGTCCCACATGGATCTCACAGTTTAAATAGGAGGGAGAACAGACATTGAATCCCCATTTTTCAGATGAGGAAACTGAGACACAGAGAAGTGACTTGCCCAAGGTCACACATCAGGCAGAATCGGAATTAGAACCCATGTCCTCTGACTCTTGGGCTCATGCTCTTTTCACTAGGCCAGGCTACTTCTCGAAGCACTGAATGCTTTGCTTTAATCTTTAAGAGAACAGTATTCATAATAATGGGATTCTGAATTCTTCTCTCACTCAAGCATTGCCAGTGATTCTCTGCTTTGAATACGTTATACTGTACAAACATAAATTTTTTTTTTTTTTTTGTAAAACTGCTGGATGGGTTCAATGTACTCACAAGAGAGTTCTTCTATAAACAAGCTCTTCCCTAAATCACAGAACAGCAATCTCAACATTGTTCTGGTTACTGAGCTGTTCTGCCTAATGAAACGTCTCCCTTTCATTAAAACTTTTTAGTGACATTGTTAGAAATGTATTGAATATCAATGTAGAAGCTCTACCCTCAAATCATATTAAATCAAGATTATTCTAGTAAAGATGCAAAATTCAGCCTCTGTGAATATGAAGGCTAAGGGACCAGCTGTATTAGGAAAACAGTATTCCCTATTCATGTACAGGTCAGGTAAAGTGCAGGCAGTCACAGTGTCATCTTCCTTTCACTAGACCAATAATAATCTCACATAAAGGCATTGAAGAATGACTTTCTCTAGGGTGAAGGTAATTAAGGTTCTCTGAAAGATAGAATTCTGTGACTGTGCTGTAAAGGCTTTATGAAAAATTACAGATGATATTTTTGCGACAGTGGGTCAGGGAGAAAGCTGTCAAATTGTCTTTTCCTCAGCTCAACATAAGCATTTCAGAGCTCTGTGTCTCTCCTTCACATTTCAGAAATACCATGGTATGTACTAAGCATTAGTAATGTGTCCAGCTCTAAGCTAGGCGCAGGGATAGATGCAAGGTAATCTCATTAATCAGATAAAAAAATGGCCAAAGAAACTATTAATCAGCAGGACAGTAAATAATTGGTTGAATTTCAGAACACAGAATGTCACGTTACTCTCCTACGAAGGTCTGTGAGCACGATATAGAATGGGAGATTCTGTGTATTTCTACCTGGGAGCAAGGACACTTCCATTCAAATAGTCAGTTCTTCACTAGTTTAACTGGCATCTTTTGCTTAGTCAGTATGGGCACTGTTCTTTTCTCTTTTTTGCAATCACTGAGGATGTGATCTCGCTGCCTTCAGGCCCGATTCTAGCTGGTGTGGGATCCAGGAAAAAATCAACCAATGCACTTAATCAATGCACTTAATCAACGGTATATAGTAAGCACTACCTGTGTGCAGAATACAGTATTAAGCAAGTGGGAGAGTACAATAGAGTTGATAGACAAGATCTCTGCCTTCGAGAAGCTTATGATCAAGTGGGGGAGGGAGGAGAGGAAGTTAAGGATTCGAACAGATTCTTAGGGCCAGATGATTCAGCCTCTTAATACTAATTATTGTGGTACTTCTTAAGCATTTACTATGTGCCAAGCACTTTTCTAAGCCCCTCTTGGATAGGGAGGGGCAGTAGTCCCTGAAGTGTGGAGCCTAGGAAAATTGCTCCCATGCATTCCATCCTTAAGAATTCTATACTTGAGAAGCAGCGTGGCTTAGTGGAAAGAGCACAGGTTTGGGAGTCAGACGGCGTTGGTCCTAACCCAGGCTCTGCCACTTATCAGCTGTGTGACTTTGGCCAAGTCGCTTAACTTCTCTGTGCCTCAGTTACCTCATCTGTAAAATGTGGATTAAGACTGTGAGCCCCACGTGGGACAACCTGATTACCTTGCATCTACTCCAGGGCTTAAAATAGTGCTTGGCATGTAGTAAGTGCTTAAAAAATATTATCATTATTATTAGAGATGGTCCTGGATAGCAAAATGCACAGAACAATCAAGGCCATTAAAAGTTATCTGGAGACTTGCCCAAAGACAAGGATGTTGTCAGCAATATCAGAATTGAAGAATTTTTGCTGATCCTTTCCCTTTCAATGAGGTAAGGCTGGGCTAGGTATTAAGTCCAGTCATCTTCATCCACCTTAACTAAGTCTCCCCCTACAACATTTTACTCATATCACTTCTCCAGCCTGGAACTCCCCTCTCACTCCCCGCATGCAATCTACCAAACCACAGTTCTACATGTTGTTAAATGCCTTCTAAAATTCCACCTCTTTCCTCTCAGTGAAATCACAATGCTTCAGTTGCGTCAGTCTTAAGAGCATTTGGGCGTTCCGGTCCCGACATCAGTACTCTTGTACATGCTTGTTCTTATTTATACATTCATCAGTACATTAAATTATTTATTAAGCTGTTTGACTCAGATAAGTTGGACTCCTTCCTCCAACTTTCAATATCATAAATACTACCTGTTTAATTTTCCCATTAAACTGTAAACTAAATCAAACGTCAGACCCTTCAAAAACCACCAGTGTTTACCCATTCTTCTTCGCATCAAGTAGAAATTCCTGACCACTTGGCTTTAAGCTGCTCATTCAACTCTCTCTAATTTATCCAGTCTCTTCTCCCACTATGCCTTAGCCTGTTCACTTCACTTCTCTCAAGCTTATTCAACGTGTCTTGCTTTTATCTCTCTCATAACCAAAATCTTGCTCTCACCTTTTTCCCTGCCTGGAATTCCCTCCTTCTTCATATTGACCAGAACACTGCTCTTTCCATTTTCAAAGCCCTTGACACCTCCTAGAGGTCTTCTCCAATTAATTTCTTACCTCTCCACTCATATCCCTTCAACTGCCACCTCAGCCCTTGGATGCTATCTAATCACCTATGAACTCATAATAATAATGTTGGTATTTGTTAAGCGCTTAGTATGTGCAGAGCACTGTTCTAAGCACTGGGATGAGGCTCACAACGTGAGGCTCACAGTTAATCCCCATTTTACAGATGAGGTAACTGAGGCACAGAGAAGTTAAGTGACTTGCTCACAGTCACACAGCTGACAACTTTTGCTAAAATTACCAAGAATGATGTTTTCAGAGATGAGAAATATAGCTTAATGAATAAATTTTTATAAGTCAAGGAGGTTAAAAAAAAATACTTCATCAGGAGGAAAGTGGATGTGTCAGACTTCCCTGATGACTCTTTCCTGGTCATTATGTCAGCCGCCCTCCATGTCCCATCTTTTCTGGCTCTCCCCCCACACCCACCCCATCTTAAAACTTTTACCTCTTCTATGCCCCAATCCAATTCATATCTTTTTATTAATATTAATAATTATTATTATTATGGTATGTGTTAAACATTTACTATGTGATTTTCTAAGCGCTGAGGTAGGTTCACGGTAATCAGGTTGTCCCACATTGGGCTCACAGTCTTAATCCCCATTTTATAGATGAGACTAACTGAGGCACAGAGAAGTAAAGGGACTTGTCCAAGGTCATACAGCAAACAAGTGGCAGAGTCGGGATTAGAACTCATGACCTTATGCCTCCCAAGCCTGTGCTCTATCCACAATGCCATGCTGCTTCCACAAGTGTTCCTATTTTCCTGCAGCTCCCATGCATGCCCCCAGGCAGTGATGTAATCAGTCAGTCATATTTACTGAGCGTTTACTGTGTGCAGAGCACTGTATTAAGAGCTTGGGAAAGTACAGGATAACAATAATACCATACAAGGTTAACAGAGCTAGAACTTAGAGGAGGCTGGTGTTGTAAAGTTGAAACCAATGCGTTGTAACATTGAAAACGGGTGTAAATTTAGAAACAGTGTACCTACCATTCATTGTACTTTGAAATGTTAATAAAGGATTGACTGTCCTTGAAGATGTACAGGAGATTACGAAGGGTTTCTCGGACTGAGTCCCTACCCAAAGAGAAGTCTATCCACTGGTGACAGAGAGCTAAAAGCTGTCACTGAACATATTTATATTAATGTCTGTCTCCCCCTCTAGAGTGTAAGCTCCTTATGGGCAGGGAATGAGTCTGTTATATTGTACTCTCTCAAGCGCTCAGTAGGGTGCTCTGCACAAAGTAAGCATTCAATAAATACGATCAATTGATTGAATTTTGCTACCTGTGCAGCCCATTGTCCAATGACAGTGGCAAAGAGGTAGAAAATCACAAAAGTACTATGGGGAAGAGACTATGGCACCAACATATCAAAAATGTAAAGAGTGAAAGTACTGTCCCAGCTTCCATATGACTGAGTTTTCATTCAGTTGTAGATTACACATCTACTGTCTTCTACAGCAGTTCCATCAATGACACTTTTGCACCATACTTCAGTGGTACTGAGTGCTTACTGTGTGCAGAGAACTGTGCCACAAAGAAAAAAATAGATATAAACTATCCCAGCCCACAAGGAGCTTAACTAGAGGGGGAGACAGACATTAAAATAAATTTCAGTTGGATAGGTACATAAGTTGCATGGGGCTAAGGGAGAAGGTGAATATTAAAGTGCTTCAGGGGAACAAATCCCAGTGCAAAAGTGATGCAGAAAGGAGGGCTTAAGGTAGTGAAGGCCTAGTTGGGGAAGGCCTCTTGGAGGAGATAATAATAAGAAGAATTATAGTACTTCTTAAGCACTTACTATGTTCCAACCATTGTTCTAAGTGCTGGGATAGATACAAGTTAATCGAGTTGGACCCAGTCCATGTCCCACTTGGAGCTTAAACTCAATCCCCATTTTTCTGATGAGGTTACTGAGGGCCAGAGAAGTTAAGTGACTTGCCCAAGGTCACCCAGAACAGATACGGTGGAGCCAGGATTAAAATCCAGATCCTTCTGACTCCCAGACCCGTGCTGTATCCACCAAGCCACATTGCAGCTCGTTTAATTTTAGAAGGGCTTTGAAGATGAGGAGAGGGGGGTCCGTCAGCTATGAAGGGGGAGGGATTTTCAAGTCAAAGCGAGGATGTGGGCAATTAGGTTGGCGGTGAGACAAACGAGATCGAGAAGGTTGGTGTTAGAGGAGCGTAGTGTATGGGTTGGGTTGCAGTGGGTGGTCAGTGAGGTAAGGCAGAAGGTAGAGTGCTTTTAAGCCAGTGAAAAGGAGTCTGTTTGATGCAGAGGTGGTGGGGCAAACCCTGGATGCTTTTGAGGGGGGGAGATGTGGAACTTTTTTTTTAAGAGAAAGAATACATGCAACAGAGTGGAGTATGGACTGGAGAGGCGGGAGGCCGGGAGGTCAGCGAGGAGGCTGATGGCAGTAGTCAAGGTGGGATGTAAGGGTTTGGATCAGTGTGGTAGCAGTTTGGATAGAGAGGAAGAGGTGGATTCTGGAGATGTTGAAAATGTAGAAGCAAGAGGATTTGGTGAAGGATTGAATATGTAGGATGAACACAAGAATGAGTCGAGGATAACACCAAGGTTACTGACAGAGAGAGAGAAAGGAGGCTTAGAAGGCAGAGAGAATCAAATGAGTATCAAATGAGGCCTGCGTGAGGCAGGGATTGTGTCCGATCTGATTACTCAGTATAGATTTAGGGCTTAGGGCAGTGCTTGGGTACATAGTAAGAATAAAAATACCACAATTACTATACCATCACAATCTGATCCTAGAATACAATTAGCCCACCGCGAGCATCAAAGCAATACTATTATATGAGATCTATGATGAGCAAAACACAGAAGGAAAATGAACAACAGCTGGATACTCAAGTCAGCTCTATCGTGGAGACCCTTAACCGGGAGGCCGTATGCAGGGTGGACACTGTAAGCTGAGCGGACATTTTAAAGAAACGTTATCTAATTGTCCTTCGTATTCGAAGAAGATGCCACCGCCGGTGAAGTCCACCTCTCTGTGAGTGTGTGTGGCTGAAAAACGACAATGCGGGATCCACACTGCAGCCCACACTGGGCATAAAACAAGTTGTCCCTTGTTGTGATGTTGTACTTAAAGTTTGTAGCACCTGGAGCTTTCTTTTTGGCCTCCTTGTCTCTCTGTCCACAGAAGCTTTTGTTCAATGAGAGCCACTCCCATCTCGACGGCAGTAAACCATTGCAGGTCTATCCTCAGCAGCTGATTCCCAATTTTCAGTTGGAACGCAGCGCTGTCTGCATAGTATGAAGCAAAATCTCCATCGTTCAGAATACGTCCCCCCCGTCTTGAGAAACCTCCAATACACACCCATTTATTTCTTCGTGTATAGTGCCAAAGTGCAATGAGAACTCAACATGCTTCAAGATTCGCCATAAACTGCCTCCCTCCTTCCTAGTTGGCCATTTCTCTCCTCACCAATCAGTCCAACAGTGGTATGCACGGAGCCCTCGGGAGCCCAGTCCCGTACCGGCTGCCTGAGAGAGTACAATCCAATCCAATCCGTAGACGGGATCCCTGCCTGCCAACAAGGGGTACATGTGAGTTAATGCTCTTTAAACCTCCTAAGATGTACCTTGCATCAGACAATCCCCTCCCTCTCCCATTGCTCACACCTTTCCCTCTGCTTGGAGCCACCCCCGTCCCCCGCCATACACACACACCCGCCTACAATACTTCAAAACAAATTCCTTCCCTCTTTCAAAGTTCTTCTATAGAGACACTTCCTGATTAAGCTCCACCAATGTGGTCTTGCTATCTGCCACTTGAGCAATCAATCAATTATCGAGTACTTAATGTATGCAGCTTTTTATGTACAATAATGGTTCTATGGAGAGTATGCTGAGTGCCCAAAACTAGGGTACTTCCTCCATAGATGATGAGCCCCATGTGTGACAGGAACTGATTATCTTGCATCGACCACAGCACCTGGAACTTTTAAGCACTTAATTCCATTATTATTATTAGATCATTTAATACCATTATTATTGGATAATACGGCAATCAATTTAACTGTGTTTTCTAACTTGTTTAATCTAATGACTGGTATTGTGAAGGGTTTACTCTTCATCAAGCACTGGGGTAGACACATATCAGGTCCCACATGAGGCTCACAGTCAAAGTAGGAGGGAGAAGTTACTGAATCCCCATTTTGCAGATATGGAAACCAAGGAACAGATAAGTTAAATGATTTGCCCAAGGTCACACAGCAGGCAAGTGATGGAGCTGGGATTAGAACCCAGGTCCTCTGACACCTAAACCCACGCTCTTTCCACTAGGTCACACTGCTTCTCTATTCTCTCTTATCTGTTGTACATTTGCAAATTGCATATACTTGTCTATATTTACGTTTTTCAAGGATAGGGACCAGGGCTTTTATTATTGTTTTCTCAGGTGTTATTTATTTATTTTTCAATGGTATTTGTTAAATGCTTACTTTGTGCCAGGCACCGTACTAAGCGCTGGGGAGCTCTCCGTTGGAGAACATTCGTTCCCATGGCCTTGACTACCACCTCTGTGCGGATGCTACTCAAATCTACATCTCCAGTCCCGATCTCTCTCCCTCTCTGCAGTCTGGCATCTCCTCCTGCCTCTTCAAGACACCTCTACTTCGATGTCCTCTCGTCACCGCAAACTTCATATGCCTAAAACTGAACTTATCTTCCCACCCAAACACTGCCCTTCCCCTAACTTTCCCATCACTGTGGACGGCCCCACCATCCTTCCTGTCTCACAGGCCCATAATCTTGGTGTTATCCTTGATGCCTCTCTCCCATTCAACCCACATATTCAATCCATCACTAAATCCTGTCCATCCCACATCCACAACATCACTAAAATTCCTTTCCTCTCCATCCAAACTGGTACCACATTAATCAAATCCCTTATCCTACCCCGTCTTGATTACTGCATCAGCCTCCTGCTAAACTTCCTGTCCCTCCCCACTCCAGTCCATAGTTCACTCTGCTGCCTGGATCAGAAGCAGCATAGCTCAGTGGAAAGAGCCCGGCCTTGGGAGTCAGAGATCATGGGTTCGATTCCCTGCTCTGCCACTTGGCAGCTGTGTGACTGGGGGTAAGTAACTTCACTTCTCTGTGCCTCAGTGACCTCATCTGTAAAATGGGGATGAAGACTGTGAGCCTCACGTGAGACAACCTGATGACCCTGTATCTACCCCAGTGCTTAGAATGGTGCTCTGCACATTGTAAGCGCTTAACAAATACCAACTTTATTATTATCTTACTACAAAAATGTTGTGGTCATGGTTCCCTACTCAAGCTACTCCAGTGGTTGCCCATCCACCTCCGCCTCACACAAAAACTCTTCACCATTGGCTTTAAAACACTCAATCACCTTGCCCCATCCTACCTCACTCGCTACTCTCCTACTATAACCCAGCCTGCACACTTCGCTCCTCTAATGCTAACCTCACTGTACCTCGATTGCGTCTATCTCACCGCCAACTTCTCCACCCACATCCTACCTCTGGTCTGGAATGCCCTTCCCCTCAAATCCGACAATTACTCTCTCCTCCTTCAAAGCCTTATGAAGGTACTTCTCCTCCCAGAGGCCTTCCCTGCCTCAACCCTCCTTTCCTCTTTTCTCTCTTTCTGCATCACCCTTTCTCGCTTTATTTATTGCCCCCTCCGAGCCCCACAGCACTTAAGTACATATATGTACATCTAATTCACTTATATTAATGTCTGTCTCCCCCTCTAGGCTTTAAGCTCATTGTGGGCAAGGAATGTGACTGTTTATTGTTATATCGTACTCTCCCAAGCGCTTAATATGCTGTTCTGCACATAGTAAGTACTCAATAAACATGACTGAATGAATAGAAGATAACCGGGATGGACACAATGCTCTGCACACAGTAGGGTCTCCACAAACGCTGAAGTTGCTTCTATAGTAGCGGAATGCAGGTGAGCACGCAGGTGAGACTGACATCCCTCCAAAATGAAATCCCTGGAAGAGTGGGAGAAACTGGGGGAAAAATCTTAGGCGGGGCCGCCGCTGCCTGGAGAAGAGACTGAACGGGAGCCTCCTTTTATTCAGCCTATTTCTTCCGTCTATATGGGAAGCAGCAAGGCTTAGTGGAAAGAGCACGGGCTTGGGAGTCAGAGGTCATAGGTTCTAATCCTGACTCTGCCACTTATCAGCTGTGTGACCTTGGGCAAGTCACTTAACTTCTCTGTGCCTCAGTTAACTCATCTGTAAAATGAGGATTAAGACTGGGAGCCCCACGTGGGAAAACCTGATGACCTTGTATCTACCCCAGCGCTTAGAACAGTGCTTGGGACATAGTAAGCGCTTAACCAATACCATTATTATTATTTTACCCTCCCAAGCGCTCAGTACAGTGAACCATCATGGCATAATAAATAGAGCATAGGCCTGGGAGTCAGAAGGTCATGGTTCTAATCCCAACTCCGCTGCTTGTCTGCTGTGTGACCTTGGGCAAGTCACTTCACTTCTCTACTCCTCAGTTCCCTCAACTATAAATTGGGGATTGAAACTGTGAGCCCACGTGGGACAGGGACTGTGTCCAACCCGATTTGCCTGCATCCACCCCAGCGCTTAGTAGAGTGCCCGGCACATAGTAAGCACATAAGAAAATACCATCATCATTATTTACAGTGCTGTGTGCACAGTAAGCACTTAATAAAATACGATGAAATGACTAAATGAAGTCCCACGTCCCTGGGGCCAAGGAGGGGGAGTCCTGGGGGAAAATCTGGGTCACCCACATGTGCCCAGGTGGGACGGGGCCCAGGGGGTGGCCCGAGCTTTCCCCTTCTCTCGGTGGTCAGGGATGGTCTCTCTCTATTGCTGTTGGTGTACTTTCCCAAGCGCTTAGTACAGTGCTGTGTACACAGTAAGCACTCAATAAATAATAATAATAATGGTATTTGCTAAACTGTGTGGCTTCGTGAGAAACAGTGTGGCTTAGTGGAAAGAGCATGGACTTAGGAGTCGGAAGTCGTGGGTTCTAATTCCAGCTCCGCCATTTGTCAGCTGTCTGACTTCAGGCAAGTCACTTAACTTCTCGGTGCCTCCATTATCTCATCTGTAAACTGGGGATTAAGGCTGTGAGCCCCATGTGGGACAACCTGATGACCTTGTACCTACCCCAGTGCTTAGAACAGTGCTTGGCACATAGTAAGCACTTAAATACAAAATCATTATTATTACTATTAAGCGCTTACTATGCACCAAGCACTGTTCTAAGCCCTGGGGTGGATACAAGGTCGTCAGGTTGTCCCACGTGGGGCTCACAGTCTTCATCCCCCTTCTAGACTGGGAGCCTGTTGTTGGGCAGGGATTGTCTCTGTTGCCGAATTTTCCATTCCAAGCGCTTAGTCCAGTGCTCTGCACATAGTAAGCACTCAATCAATACTATTGTATGTATGCATGTATTTATTATGTGAATGAGGTGTATATCTCCTTGATCCGATTTATCTTGATGATGTTGTCTTGTTTTTGTTTTGTCCTCTTTTGCTCTGTCTGCCTCCCCCATTTAGACTGTGAGCCCGTCATTGGGCAGGGCTGGTCTCTCTGTGGCCCAACTGCCCATTCCAAGTGCTCAATCCAGTGCTCTGCACATAGTAAGCACTCAATAAATGTGAGTGAATGAAATGAATGAATGAACCCACGACCTCTGATCCCCCAGCCCGGGCTCTTTCTACTGAGCCCCGCTGCGAACTTCGCAGATAGAGCAGCAGCGTGGCTCAGTGGAAAGAGTCCAGGCTGGGGAGTCAGAGGTCATGGGTTCGAATCCCAGCTCCACCGCTTGTCAGCTGTGTGACTTGGGGCAAGTCACTTAACTTCTCGGGGCCTCAGTTACCTCAACTGTAAAAAACGGGGAGAGAAGCAGCGTGGCTCAGTGGAAAGAGCATGGGCTTGGGAGTTAGAGATCATGGGTTCGAATTCCGGCTCCACCACTTGTCAGCTGTGTGACTGTGGGCAAGTCACTTCACTTCTCTGTGCCTCAGTTTCCTCATCTGTAAAATGGGGATGAAGATTGTGAGCCTCACATGGGACAACCTCATGACCCTGTATCTCCCCCAGCACTTAGAACAGTGCTCTGCACACAGTAAGCGCTTAACAAATATTATTATTATTATGAAGCACTGGAGCCTCACATGGGACAATCTGACCCTGTATCTCCCCCAGTGCTTAGAACAGTGCTTGGCACATAGTAAGCGCTTAACAAATACCAACATTATTATGAAGCGTGGGAGCCTCACATGGGACAATGTGATGATCCTGTATCTCCCCCAGTGCTTAGAACAGTGCTCTGCACATAGTAAGCGCTTAACAAATCCCAACATTATTCCCCTCTCCCTTACCCTCCCCTCAGCACTATGCTCGTCCAATCATTTGTATATATTTTAACCCTATTTATTTTGTTAATGAGATGTCCATCCCCTTGATTCTGTTTATTGCTATTGTTTTAATGAGATGTTCATCCCCTTGATTCTATTTATTGCAATTGTTTTTGTCTGTCTGTCTCCCCCGTTTAGACTATAAGACCGTCCATGGACAGGGATTGTCTCTATCTTTTGCCGAATTGTACATTCCAAGCTCCTAGTACAGTGCTCTGCACAGAGTAAGCACTTAACAAATCCCAACATTATTCCCCTCTCCCTTCCCCTCCCTTCAGCACTGTGCTCGTCCACTCATTTGTATATATTTTAATTACCCTATTTATTTTGTTAATGAGATGTCCATCCCCTTGATTCTATTTATTGCTATTGTTTTAATGAGATGTCCATCCCCTTGATTCTATTTATTTGCTATTGTTTTAATGAGATGTCCATCCCCTTGATTCTATTTATTGCTATTGTTTTAATGAGATGTCCATCCCCTTGATTCTATTTATTTGCTATTGTTTTAATGAGATGTCCATCCCCCTGATTCTATTTATTTGCTATTGTTTTAATGAGATGTTCATCCCCTTGATTCTATTTGCTATTGTTTTAATGAGATGTTCATTCCCTTGATTCTATTTATTGCTATTGTTTTAATGAGATGTCTATCCCTTGTTTCTATTTATTACTATTGTTTTTGTCCGTCTGTCTCCCCCAATTAGACTGTCTCTATCTGTTACCGATTTTTAATAATACTACTAACAATAATGATGTTATTTGTTAAGCGCCTAAGTGCTGGGGTAGATACAGGGGAATCAGGTTGTCCCACGTGAGGCTCACAGTTAATCCCCATTTTAAATAAATGGTATTTAAGCGCTTACTATGTGCCGACCACTGTTCTAAGCGCTGGGGGCGATACAGGGGAATCAGGTTGTCCCACGTGAGGCTCACAGTTAATCCCCATTTTAAATAAATGGTGGTATTTGTTAAGCGCTATGTGCAAAGCACTGTTCTAAGTGCTGGGGGATACAAGGTGATCAGGTTGTCCCACGCAGGGCTCACAGTTTTAATCCCCATTTTACGGATGAATGAACTAAGGCACAGAGAAGTTAAGTGACTTGCCCAAAGTCACACAGCTGGCAAGCGTCAGAGCCAGGATTTGAACTCATGACTTCTGACTCCCAAGCCCAGGCTCTTTCCACTGAACCCCGCTGCTTCTCTAATGGGGATGAAGACTGGGAGCCTCACGTGGGACCACCTGATGACCCTGGATCTCCCCCAGCGCTTAGAACAGTGCTCTGCACATAGTAAGCGCTTAACCAACACCAACATCATCATTACTTCACTTCTCTGGGCCTCAGTTCCCTCATCTGTAAAATGAGGATTCAGACTGGGAGCCTCACGTGGGACCACCTGATGACCCTGGATCTCCCCCAGCGCTTAGAACAGTGCTCTGCATATAGTAAGCGCTTAACCAACACCAACACCATCATTACTTCCCTTCTCTGGGCCTCAGTTCCCTCATCTGTAAAATGAGGATTCAGACTGGGAGCCTCACGTGGGACCACCTGATGACCCTGGATCTCCCCCAGCGCTTAGAACAGTGCTCTGCGCATAGTAAGCGCTTAACAAACACCAACATCATCATTACTTCACTCCTCTGGGCCTCAGTTCCCTCATCTGTAAAATGGGGATTCAGACTGGGAGCCTCACGTGGGACCACCTGATGACCCTGGATCTCCCCCAGCGCTTAGAACAGTGCTCTGCACAGAGTAAGCGCTTAACAAATACCAACATTATTATTATTAGATTAGACTGTAAACCCAAGCCCCGATTAGGCTGTAAGCCCGTCCATAGGCAGGACTGGTCTCTCTCTGTTGCCCAATTGCCCATTCCAAGCGCTTAGTCCAGTGCTCTGCACCTAGTAAGCGCTCAATCAATACGATTGAATGGATTATTCTTATTAAATCAGAGCGAGTACATGAAATCTAGGGGGAAGGGAGGCCTGGGGAAAGCGGGGCATCTCCCCCTCGTCGCCCCTGGCCCCTCCTGGACCCCCTCTTTGGTCCCCCCACGACCCCCTGCCCCTTGCACTTACCCAGCCCCAGGATGGGGATGTTTAAGCCATTGGCCAGGGGCACGGTGGGCACCGGCAACCCCTTCCCGAGGGTGGCAGAGGCCATCCTGCCTAAGGGCCAGGGCAGGGCAGGTAGACCAGCAGGCCCAAAGGACGCACCGCCCCCCCCCCCCACTACAGGCCTCGTTCCCTAGCGACCGCCCACTGCCGTAAACGCCGCCCTCCCGGGCGTCGTAAAAGTGTCGCAACGACCCCGTAAAGCCTCGGCCGAGGGAGGAAAGGCGCGGCGTGGAGGTCGGAGGACGGTCCGGCGAGCCGCCTCTCCACCATTAACCGCCCCGCGGAGACGACGGGGAACGGGGAAGAAGGAAAGAAGGACGGTGGCGTCCGTCCGCCATTAGGCCGCGGCGGCGGGGGGGGAGGGCTAACGGTCGCCCGTGGGGGCCGCGCAGGCGCAGAGGGGCCGGTCGGGCGCGGTGGGGCCGGTGGCGCAGGCGCAGTGGAGCCGGTGGCTGGCGCACGCCCCCTCCCGGCGGGACGATGCTGTACCTCGTGGGCTTGGGGCTGGGCGATGCCCGGGACATCACCGTCAAAGGCCTCCAGGTCGTGCAGCGCTGCAGCCGCGTCTACCTGGAAGCCTACACCTCCATCCTCACCGTGGGCAAGGAGACGCTGGTAGGTGCCCCGGGGACCCCCTCCCGTAGTGAGCGCTCAATACATACTATGGAATTGCAGAAGCAGCGGGGCCCAGTGGAAAGAGCTCGGGCTTGGGAGTCAGAGGTCATGAGTTCGAATCTCAGCTCTGCCACTTAGCTGGGTGACTGGGCACGTCACTTCACTGGGCCTCAGTTACCTCATCTAATAATCATAATGTTGGTATTTGTTAAGCGCTTACTGTGTGCAGAGCACTGTTCTAAGCGCTGGGGGAGACATAGGGGAATCAGGTTGTCCCACGTGGGGCTCACAGTCTTCATCCCCATTTGACAGATAAGGTAATGAGGCACAGAGAAGTTAAGTGACTTGCCCACAATCACACAGCTGACAAGTGGCAGAGTCGGGATTCGAACCCATGACTTCTGACTCCAAAGCCCGTGCTCTTTCCACTGAGCCACCCTGCTTCTCCTGTCAAATAGGGATTAACTGTGAGCCTCACGTGGGACAACCTGATGACGACCATCCTTCCCGTCTCTCAGGCCCGCAATCTCGGTGTCATCCTTGACTCGTCTCTCTCGTTCACCCCACACATCCTATCCGTTACCGAGACCTGCCGGTTTCACCTCTACAATATCGCCAAGATCCGCCCTTTCCTCTCCACCCAAACGGCTACCTTACTGTTACGGGCTCTCGTTATATCCCGGCTAGACTACTGTGTCGGCCTTCTCTCTGACCTCCCTTCCTCCTCTCTTGCCCCGCTCCGGTCTATTCTTCACTCCGCTGCCCGGCTCATCTTCCTGCAGAAACGATCTGGGCCTGTCACTCCCCTTCTTAAACAACTCCAGTGGTTGCCTATCGACCTCCCCTCCAAACAAAAACTCCTCACTCTAGGCTTCTAGGCTCTCCATCACCTTGCCCCTTCCTACCTCTCCTCCCTTTTCTCTTTCTACCGCCCACCCCGCACGCTCCGCTCCTCTGCCGCCCACCTCCTCACCGTCCCTCGGTCTCGCCCATCCCGCCATCGACCCCCGGGTCACGTCCTCCCACGGTCCCGGAACGCCCTCCCTCCTCACCTCCGCCAAACTGATTCTCTTTCCCTCTTCAAAACCCTACTTAAAACTCACCTCCTCCAAGAGGCGTTCCCAGACTGAGCTCCCCTTCTCCCTCTACTCCCTTTGCCACCCCCCCTTTACCTCTCCGCAGCTAAACCCTCATTTTCCCCTTTTCCCTCTGCTCCTCCACCTCTCCCTTCCCATCCCCACAGCACTGTACTCGTCCGCTCAACTGTATATATTTTCGTTACCCTATTTATTTTGTTAATGAATTGTACATCGCCTTGATTCTATTTAGTTGCCATTGTTCTTACGAGATGTTCTTCCCCTTGACTCTGTTTATTGCCATTGTTCTTGTCTGTCCGTCTCCCCCGATTAGACCGTAAGCCCGTCAAACGGCAGGGACTGTCTCTATCTGTTGCCGACTTGTTCATCCCTAGCGCTTAGTACAGTGCTCTGCACATAGTAAGCGCTCAATAAATACTATTGAATGAATGAATGACCCTGTATCTCTCCCATTGCTTAGAACAGTGCTCTACACATAGTAAGCGCTTAACAAATACCAACATTGTTATTATTATTTTTGTATTGATGCCTATTGATGCAGCGTGGCTCAGTGGAAAGAGCATGGGCTTGGGAGTCAGAGGTCCTGGGTTCTCATCCCGGCCTTGCTGTGTGTGTGGGCAAGTCACTTCACTTCTCTGTGCCTCAGTTCCCTCATCTGTAAAATGGGGATGAAGACAGTGAGCCTCATGTGGGACAACCTGATGACCCTGTATCTACCCCAGCGCTTAGGACGGTGCTCTGCACATAGTAAGCGCTTAACAAATACCAACATTAACATTAACAACCTGATTACCCTGAATCTACCCCAGTGCTCAGGACAGGGCTCCGCACATAATAAGCGCTTAACAAATACCAACATTATTATTATTATTTTCGTAATGATGCCTATTGAAGCAGCATGACTCAGTTCAAATCCCAGCTCTGCCCCTTGGCAGCTGTGTGACTGTGGGCAAGTCACTGCACTTCCCTGGACCTCAGTGACCTCATCTGTAAAATGGGGATGAAGACTTTGAGCCTCATGTGAGACAACCTGATCACCCTGTATCTACCCCAGCGCTTAGATCAGTGCTCTGCACATAATAAACGCTTAACAAATACCAACATTATTATCTCTCTCTTATTCTATTTACCTTAATGATGTCAGCGCCCGACTGCTTTTTCTGTTATGTTTTTGCTGTCTCCTTCCCTCCCGTTTAATAATAACAATAATAATAATGACATTTGTTAAGCACTTACTATGTGCAGAGCACTGTTCTAACCACTGGGGGGGAATACAAGGTATTCAGGTGGTCCCACGTGGGGCTCACAGTTTACATCCCCTTGATTCTATTAATCGTGATTATGTTGTCTTGTTTTTGTCCGTCTGTCTCCCTCCATTAGACTGTGAGCCTGTCACTGGGCAGGGATGGTTTCTATCTGGTGCCGAATTGTCCATTCTAAGTGCTTAGTCCAGTGGTCTGCACATAGTAAACACTCAATCAATCCTAATGAATGAATGAATAATCCCCATTTTAGAAATGAAGGAACTGAGACCCAGAGAATAATAATCATAATGTTGGTATTTGTTAAGCACATACTATGTGCAGAGCACTGTTCTAAGCGCTGGGGTAGATACAGAGTAATCAGGTTGTCCCACGGGAGGCTCTCAGTCTTCATCTCCATTTTTACAGATGAGGTCACTGAGGCACAGAGAAGTGAAGTGACTTGTCCACAGTCACACAGCTGACAAGTGGCAGAGCCGGGATTCGAACCTATGACCTCTGACTCCCAAGCCCAGGCTCTTTCCACTGAGCCACACTGCTTCTCTCACTGTTTAGATGGTGACGCCATTGTTGGGCAAGGATGGTCTCTCTGTGGCCAAAGTGTCCATTCCAAGCGCTTAGTCCAGTGCTCTAACTTCTGGGCCTCAGTTCCCTCGTCTGTAAAATGGGGATGAAGACTGTGAGCCCTATGTGGGGCGACCTTGTATCTATCCTAGCGCTTAGAACAGTGCTTGGCACGTAGTAAGCGCTTAAATACCAAGATTATTATTATTATGGTAAGCACTCAGTTAATGCGACTGAATGAAGGAATGAGTGAAAGAAAGCAAAATCCGCCCGCAGCTCCCCCAATGCCCCAGTAGCATCACGGGCATCAAATGGGTTCCTCCTGGCAGTTGACCTTATTTCATTCAATAGTATTTATTGAGCGCCTACTCTGTGCAGAGCACTGGACTAAGCGCTTGGAATGGGCAATTGGGCCACAGATAGAGACCAGCCCTGCCCAGTGACAGGCTCACAGTCTAAACGGGAGACAGCAGAGCAGAACATAACAAAAAAAAAAACAAGACATCATCACAGTAAGTAGAATCAAGGAGATGTACACCTCATTAACAAAATTAATAGGGTAATAAATAATATATACAAATGAGCACAGTGCTGAGGGGAAGGGGGAAGAGCGGAGGGTCGGGAGGGGAGGGAAGGGGGAGCAGAGGGAAAGAGGGGGCTCAGTCCGGGAAGGCCTCCTGGAGGAGGTGAGCTCTCAGCAGGGCTTTGAAGAGGGGAAGAGAGTGAGTTTGGCGGATGTGAGGAGGGAGGGCATTCCAGGACAGCGGGAGGACGTGGGCCAGGGGTCGACGGCGGGATAGGCGAGAATGGGGGACGGTGAGGAGGTGGACGGCAGAGGAGCGGAGCGTGTGGGGTGGGCAGTAGAAAGAGAGAAGGGAGGAGAGGGCAAGGTGATGAATTGAGCACTTACAGACTATATGTTGGGATTCATTCATTCTTTCATTATTGAGCACTTATTGAGCTGCTTAGAGAAGCACCGTGGATTAGTGGAAAGAGCACGGGCTTGGGAGTCAGAGGACGTGGGTTCTAATTCTAGCTCCACCACTTGTCTGCTGTGTGACCTTGGGCAAGTCACTTCACTGGGCCTCAGTTACCTCATCTGTAAAATGGGGATGAAGACTGTGAGCCCTACGTGGGACAACCCGATTACCTTGTATCTACCCTAGCACTTAAAACAGTGCTTAGCACATAGTAAGTGCTTAATAAATACCATGATTATTATTGTCATTATTACTGTGTGCACAGCACTGTATTAAGTGCTTGGAAAGTACAATTCGGCAACAAATAGAGACAATCTCTACCCAACAACAGGCTCACAGTCTAGAGTGGAAAAAATGCTTACAAGAAAGGAGCAGTGTGACTTAGTGGAAAGAGCATGGTCTCAGGAAGCAGAAGACGTAGAGAAAAAGTGTGGCTTAGTGGAGAGAGCCCAGATTTGGGAGTTAGAGGTCATGGATTATAATCCCAGCTCTGCCGCTTGTCAGCTATGTGATCTTGGGTAAATCACTTCACCTCTCTGGGCCTCAGTTCCCTCATCTGTAAAATGGGGATGAAGACTGTGAGGCCCTACGTGGGACCACCTGATGACCTTCTACCCCAGCGCTTAGAACAGTGCTTGGCACATAGTAAGCACTTAACAACTACCAACATTATTATTATTATTATTCTAATCCCGGCTCCCCGTCTGTTGTGTGTCCATGGGCAATCTACTTAACTTCTCTGGGGCTTGGTTCCCTCATCTGTAAATGGGGATGAAGATTGTGAGCCCCATGTGGGACAACCTGATTATGTCGTATCTACCCCAGCATTTAGAACAGTGCTTGGCAAATAGCCCTTAACAAATATCATTATTATTATTTAAGCGCTTACTCTGTTCATTCATTCAATCGTATTTATTGAGCGTTTACTGTGTGCAGAACACTGGACTAAACGCTTGGAGTGTACCATTTGGCAACAGAGACAATCTCTGCCCAACAACGGGCTCAAAGTCTAGGTGCCAGACACTCTACTAAATGCTGGAATAGACACAAGCAAATCGGGTTGGACGCAGTCCCTGCCCCATGCCGGGCTCACAGTCTCAAGCCCCGTGTTACAGATGAGATCACTGAGGCACAGAGAAGTGAAGTGACTCACCCCAAGGTCAAAAAAGACGAGTGGCGGAGTGGGGATTAGAACCCGTGACCTTTTGACTTCCAGGCCCGTGCTCTACCCACTAAGCCAAGCACAGTTCCTGCCCCATTTGCTAACAGTCAAATGAGGGAGGCAAGCAAAGCAGTCAGTTGTATTTGTAAAGTGAGAACAACAGAGATACAGTAGGTGTCAACAAAATAAATGCAGTGAGTGAATAACTCAGCATAAGGGCAGTCAATGAAATAGCTTGGTTAAGGAGGAAGAGTTTACTAGGAGAATACCTCCTAGAGAAGGTGGGGAATTTTGAAATCAAGCAGTCATATGTATTGAGTGTTTACTTTGGGCAGGGCATTTTACTAAGCGCTTGGGAGAGTACAAAAGTGGTGATGCAAGTGAAGAGGGAGGAGATGGAATTAGAGAAGGATGTTAGTCAAGAGGGGAGTCAGGAAAGGTAAGGTATAGCTGAGGGAGAGCCTTTTATCCAAAGGTCAAGAGTTTCTGGGTCAAGAGTTTCTGTTTGCCAGGAAAAGAAATGGTCACTGAAGGTTTTGGAGTAGGGAGGTGCTGCATTTCAAACATAGGAAGATGGTTGGTGAAGCATTCATTCATTCAGTCGTATTTATTGAGCACTTACTGTGTGCAGAGCACTGTACTAAGCTCTTGGGAAAGCATGATATAACAGTAAAGAGTGACTTTCCCTGCCCACAACAAGCTCACAGTCTAGAGTGAAGCAGAATGTTGGAGGCAGGGAAACCAGGAGGGAGGCTGAACAAGAATAAAAAACGTCATTAGGGAATGTTTAAATAAATGAAACAAGGGAACATCTGAAACGAAAAGTTGCTGCTAGTCCTGTTGAACTAGGCCTTTTCTTTTAGGAAAGGGAAAAAGCCTTTCCAGTGGGTAGGGAATGTGTCTGCCAGCTCTGTTATATTGTACTCACCCAAGTGCTTAGTATAGTGCTCTGCACAGAGTAAACAATAAATATGATGGATAATCCACTGTATATGTAAAATTGTAGTTCATTCAATCAAATTTGAGTGCTTACTGTGTGCAAAGCACTGTACTCCAGATTTGGTCCAAGATTTGTTTTTTTCATCAGGTGATGGATTAAATATAAACTTCCAGCAAACTCTGGGTAGCCCCCCTTGTAAGTACCTTCCTGAGAGACTAGTCACCACTTTTCTGACAAGTGCTTACTAAAGTGCTGTTATTGTCATTATCCAGTGCCATCGAGTCACTTCCAATTAATAGCAACTCTACGGATATATTTTCTCCATAACGTCCTGTCTTCTGCCCTAATCCCTAACCTTGCTCTCCGTTATCACTGTTATGGTTTCTATCCATCTAGCTGCCGGTTGGTCTCTTCCACATTTTCCTTGGAAAATGGAGTGTCTTCTCCAGAGAGTTGATCCTCCTGATTATGACTCCAAAATATACTAATCTAAGTCGAGTCATTTGGCCTTCCAAAGACCACTTTGGCTTAATTTGCTGCAAAATCCATTTGATTTTTTTCTCAAGCAGTCCATGATATTGTGAAAGCCTTCTCCAACACCACAATTCTAAAGAATCGATGCTCTTTCTGTCCTGTTTTTTCCCTGCCCAGCTTTTGGATCCATACGTTGTCACTGGAAGCACCATAGAATTGACAATTTGTGTTTTTGTGGAAATTGTTAAATCAGCACATTTCATCACTTTTTCCAGGCTCTTCATAGCAGGTCTTCTTAACGTTAATCTTTGGCTTATTTCTTGACTACTAGTTGCTTTATTATTGACTATCAATCCCAGGAGAGAAAAATTGTCAACTATTTCAATCTTCTCTACATCACTGATTGTTCTTTGCAGCTCTTGAATTCAGAATAGAAAAGAAAGAGATAGTCAAGCATAAATTAGGCACAAAATGAAATGCCAGGGGCATAAAACCTAAGACTATTTTAAAATATACAAAATACTGGATTCAGTTTTTCTGGGCTGGGGAAATTACGGTGAATAGCATTTTAGAGGGCAGGTACAAGTGCTTAGTACAGTGCTCTGTACACCATAAGTGCTCAATAAATACGATTGAATGAATGTCACTAGCAAATTTTTATGTAGTTAGTCCAAAAATAGAACCTCTCCATCCTTCAAAGTCCTCCAGTCATTAGGGCACATGATTATGACTTGAGGCATGAACACAGTTACAATATTGCTATTCAAATGGTGTGGGCAATATCTATAAAATTAAAGCAAAATGTTACTGCACCTAGTTAACATAGAATGATGAAAAAATATATAAGCAGCTGGTTGACTTTTTGAAAACCATGTTTTTTCATTCATGGGCAAAAAAAAAGCAGTAGCGGAGGTGACATCTTTCTTGACTGTCCAGTCAAACCAGGCAGCCATTCACGGTTCTTCCAAACGTCTTTTTAGAAAACTGTCAGAGACCCAGTTCTGAACTGCAAAGATAAGTCTGACCTAGTTGGGATGACTTAGGTTCTTAGCTGTCTGCATGGAATACCCTTGAACTATTAACTGGACTCTTTAGGACGAGAATACATGTAAGGAGAAGATAACTACTGATTGTTGAGGTAACGTGCTGTCACTCTAGTACAAAGCACCTGTCATGTCCCTTCTCGACTGCGGTGTCAGCCTCCTTGCTGGCATCCTTCAGCCCTTCCCTCCTAAATAAAAGTTCCAAATGAATGATTTGATTAAACACATTTGCATGATGGAAACATAAATGTCACCATAGTGCTGTCCAGTTATCTAGTGTTCATTGCAGTCGGTGAGAGATCTGGCTACAGTAGATGCTCAGTAAATACCCTGGATTGACTAACAGCTATGTTCTTTGTCAACACAGCTTTTTGGCTCACTTTTGTTGTGCCAGCACTATGATCCTAGATTTGACTCTATATAATAGATAAGTAAAAGATTTCCCATGGAAGCCTCCATCTTTTTCTTATTCTTCTTCCTTTTTCTCCCCTAAGATTGTGGACTTTGGGGCATTTTAAAAGTAACTTTACTGGAATGATCTGGACAGAATTGAATGTGGACTCTATATTCCTTGTGATGACTTTTGTTTGTATTTGCTGTTGAGGGACCCATTTTTATTTTAAAACTGATGCTTTATGCCAATCAGGAATTGACAAGTTTAGGTGTGACAACTATATTAGCCCTAAATTATTTTGCCGTATCTGGCCATTTCAAAAATAACAAAAAACTCAAAGGAAGGCTAGGATGTTAGAGATCGACTTCCCCTCAGGATATTAAGATGGTATTGAATCGCCTCTAGATATGGGAAGCTATGGCCTATGCCCGGCTTTACACAATAGTCTATATTTGGATGGTTGCCAGGTTTTTAACTAACTGAAGACCAAGGTGGAGAAAGACAAAAGCTATGACTTATATGGGTATTTTTCTTCATGCTCTAGGAGGACTTTTATGGAAGAAAATTGATCCTTGCTGACAGAGAAACAGTGGAACAAGAAGCCGACCATATTTTAAAGGATGCCGATGTCAGTGATGTTGCTTTCCTGGTAGTTGGCGATCCATTTGGGTAAGATGGAATGCTTAACAGAGTTCGAATTCTGTGAATTATGTGTTCTGTGTCAGCAGAGAAAGATCCCTTTGCAAATCCAAACACTCTTTATTTTCCAGGATCAGGGATTATTTTTGATAGATATCCCTACCATCTTACATTAATAAAGCCTCAGTTTTACATCATCGTGACACAGAAAAACAACTGCATTGTTTTGCCTTAGCTCTACCGCTCCCACACACCATTGCTTGCAAAATGTTCTACTGTAGGGTAGAGGCATCTACAAACGTACAACGAAGCAACTAAATCATCTGGGTCATTGATGTCCACACTGCCCCTTGACAAGTGATCCCTTGGTAATCATAAGGGGCATTTACTGGTTTAGCAATTTACATAACAACTGGAAATACCTTTATTCATCGTAGCTTGTTTTTGTAAAAACACCTAGGCTGTTTCCTCTCTCTATGATTGTTGCAACTTAAGTTGAGCATCATTTAAGCCCTTTTTCCATTTAATTTGTGGATGCTAAGGTCCTCTCCCATATCTCATCTTGATTTGCTTCTTGAGTTTCTGATTCCATTTCTTAGTCCCACTGGGAGCTTTGGCCTACCTCATTACCCGAAGGATGGCCTCCTGCCTGTCCAGTCAGCCATCATCAATCTCTAATGTCAAACCACAGAGAAGAGTCCTTTTGTCTCCAGCTGGCAATCCAAGATTTATATCGAGGCCTTAAGGAACATAAGGACAATTAAATCCCCACAAGCCCACCATTGCAGACCTTTTGCAAAAGCGGAGTAGTTACACGTTTATATATGTCAAAAAGAGTAATTTACACCATGAATCACAAGGGAGTTTGTCTCATTAAACTGAAACTTGGTTACAAATGACACCGATCATCTCAGATTTTTAAATGTATAAGTGACATGGCAGATGTGAGAAACTACTCTGAAGAAAAGATTGAGCCGAGTAGCCCATTGGAAATGCTTACTTTTCTCATCTGAGAAGAGTGACGGACGAGCCTCATCCTTAGACTCTAGGGCTGCGAATTTATGCAGAGGCATTGATTCTAATAGTGGTTAGGGTAGTGCCACTCGTACTCTCATCCCTGCCAGTTATCTTCGAGGCTGGGTACGGAACGCAATGGGGAAGTAGGCGGGCAGGGTTTGCAGCACATGAACTCATCTAAGGTGCCCAAAAAGACCAGCCAAAACCAAGAAGCAGGTCAAAGTGTTGGAAACGTTCTTAATATTAAAAAAAATTCATGCACCAACATAGTCCGGTGTGATCAGAGATGCATAATGATGATAGGAATTAGGAAGAGCTTAGTTAATGTGGGCCAAGCACTCAAGTACTTGGGCCTGGTCCCTGTCTCACATGGGGCTCACAGTCGAAGAGGGCAGTATTAGTTGCAATAGTAATTATATTTATTAAGCACATAGTTTCTGTTAAGGCACTGTACTAAACACAGGGAAAGAAATGCCTGGATGAGGTATAGACAAGGACGGTGGCCCTAAAGGGCTCAGTGTAAGAATAATAATAATAATAATGTTGGTATTTGTTGAGCACTTACTATGTGCAGAGCACTGTTCTAAGCACTGGGAGAGATACAGGGTAATCAGGTTGTCCCACATGAGGCTCACAGTTAATCCCCATTTTACAGATGAGGTAACTGAGGCACAGAGAAGTTAAGTGACTTGCCCACAGTCACACAGCTGACAAGTGGCAGAGCTGGGAGTCAAACCCATGACCTCTGACTCCGAAGCCCAGGTTCTTTCCACTGAGCCATGAAAAGTGAACAGAAAGACATTGATAAATATGAAAAGGTCACAGAGAACCTGACTTGTCCATGTCCGGACAACAGGCTAGTGCCAGAAACTGGAAGGAAAACTCAGTTCACATTCTTTCCATCAGGTCACACTGCCTCCCTAAAACAAAAAGACAGTTCTTAGGTTTTTAAAGAAACCTGCGCAAAAGCAAGAAGATGTGACAACCCAAGAAATATAGGTCTAAAAGTAAGACATCAGGAACACAAAATTCCTGGATCAAATTTATGGGAAAATAAAGATTTAAGTTCTAATGGTAACACCGGAGGACAGTGGAAGACAGCAGGGCACCCAAGCAGGTGCCTCATGGTGAACTTAAACTGGAGAACTGAAAGCAAGGAGGAGAGAGAAAGGAATCAGTTTTAAAATGAAAGAAAAATGCTTCAGACCATGCTGCATCCCATCTGGGAGTCAAATAGCTGCAGATAGACCACAGTGGCAATCTGGAAAGCGTGGCTTTTTTGGTCCAGAAACTCTGTAAGGATTGAGAGGTAAGGTGGCCAAAATGAAAATAAGTGCCAGTCTTTGTGAGGAACATGATAGCATGACAGGGGACAGGGGTTGTGTCTGCCCAGTCCACAGTGTCACCAGGACTGTGGCTTCCACAGTGACATTCTAGTCACACACACTCATGGGTAAATTTCACAATCGCTGGCTTCTCCAAAAGTACAACTCTATGCGTATATAAAGGTTTGGGGGTTAACTTACATGGTCTAGCCCGAAGTCTTACATCAAAGAATCCGTACAATGAAAGAGGTTCGAATTATAGTCACCTAAAGGCCTGTGCTGTTTCTAAATTATATTTTCTAAAGTGTTTCAACTGACAGTTTGCAATATTCTGTGATAAATATTTTATGAGCTGCAGTTTAGTTATTTCAATGAATAAAAATCACTTATGCAAACCTCAGTTATGCACAGTAGGGTGAATGCCCTGCTTATGCATGATTTGTTTCTCATGAATGTTAAAGAAAACTTAATTTGAGGACACATCTTCTTAAGAGACTTAGTGTAGTGGCTCTACATGTCCCTTTCCCTGCCTTTAACCATAAGGTTATGTGCAGTGATTGTGAATAATTAAGTAGAAGGGTTGTTTTCTGCCCATGTACCTCCCACCAGCCTTTTTAGCATTCTCTTAGGCTAATATTAGTCTGAAAGGCCAGTGTAGTCCAATCTCATCAGCAAAAGGACCCTGACAACCTAAAAGCTATGAGCAGTGTAGAGGAGAAGGAGTCTGACATGTGAATCCAATTCCCAGAATGCTCAAGCCCACATAACCACACATTATAATTTTGTCTCGTTTTTGTGGATTTCATTTATTTGTGGGTGTTAATGCTCTCTTCAAATTATTTCTTTCCTGATCTCATGTTGGACTTTGGGGAAACCCCAGGTTCAGTAGCAGTAGGGTCTTCAGAGGACTAAATTCAAGGTTATTTGAGCCTCGTGTTCTTTGAGAAGCAGCATGGCTTAGTGGAAAGAGACTGGGCTTGGGAGTCAGAGGTCGTGGGTTCTAATCCCGGCTCTGCCATTTGTCTGCTGTGGAGCCTGGGGCAAGTCACTTAACTTCTCTGTGCCTCAGTTACCTCATCTGCAAAAATGGGGATTTAAAAAAAAAAAATGTGAGCCCCACGTGGGCCAATCTGATTAACCTGTATCTACCCCAGTGCTTTTAACAGTGCTCTGCACATTGTAACTGCTTAACAAATACCTTAATTATCATTATTATCATTAGATAACGGGGCAGAAAATGGGATCATTGAAATGTGGGTGTTATTCCTGGTCCCTCAACTCCCAGTTGTTAGGGATTTTCACCACTGACTTTGTGTATTCCTATTTCGATATATAGCTACTAACAGAAATACTTGGGCTGGATCTCTTCTCCTTTCTCACTCCCTGTCAATGCTGTCTTCTAAAATAAAACCACGCTCCCTTTCCTATTCCTCCTGCTCTTGTGACTCAGTCTTCTCAGCCAGTCACTATCCAGATGCCCCCTATAGATCAGACTATTTCTACACGGTCTCTGTATTCACCCTATTGCACCACTGGCTATGAAGTGTGTGGGTTTGACTGACTGAAGAGGAAAATTGAGATTAACAGCCCCATGCACCATTTCGAGGCATTCACTTCTGTGTGGTTAGAGCACGGGCTTGGGAGTCAGAGGATGTGGGTTCTAATCCCACCTCCGCCACTTGTCTTCTGTGTGACCTTGGGCAAGCCACTTAACCAGTCTGTGCCTCAGTTACCTCATCTGTAAAATGGGGAGTAAGACTGTGAGCCCTGACGTGGGACAACCTGATTACCTTGTATCCACCCCAGTGCTTAGAACAGTGATTGGCACATAGGAAGCTCTTAACAAATACCAAAAAAGAAAAAAAAATAGTATTAGTTGAGTATTGAGTTCAGAGCACTCTTCTAAGTACTTGGGAGAGAATATCAGAAAATAGGGTGTATTTTTCCTGCCTCAAAGAAGCTTATAAAGAGGAAGACAAGTGCTTAAAGTTTACATAGGCATTATTATAAACTAGATGTATACATAATGGTTATTTTTTAACTCTAAATTATCTACATTTTTCTTAGACTATGGCATTTGAGTTTGGTTAAAGTTATAGCATTTTACGCATTTGGTTAGATAGATTTCCATGTATTGCTACCACCTAAAGTAGGTGTAAATTTTAATGACTTTGTGCCCATGTTTGCATATTTTAGTCTTACAGAAAGAACTTAATAGTCTCTACCTTGCCTGTCATATTTGAAAAAGACATCATCGATGATGAAGTTTACCCGTGAGCACTTGTGTGACTGAAAAGCCAATGTGAGATCCACAGTCCTGGGCTCATTGGGGTCAGGAAACATGCTTACCTCTCAGCAGTAATGTGCATATCCATTTTTAATATATTTAAGGTCTGTTCCTCTCCTCTTTCCCCCTAGTCAGTAAGGTCCTTGAGGGCAGGAATTCTGTCTGTCAACTCTATTGTACTCTCCCAAATGCTGAGTTCAGTGTACTGCACACAGTAAGCACTTCTTATTACCACTGATTTATTGATATAGTCCAACTATGCAACCCTGCTTTACTCTGTTGGCAGTGGAGGGGGTGGTGCATGGAATGGCGCTTCCGGGCTCCCTTGGCTCTGACCCGGCCAGCTGTGCCATCATGAAGCAGCGGGCTCGGTGGAAAGAGCCTGGGCTTCGGAGTCAGAGGTCATGGGTTTGACTCCCGGCTCTGCCACTTGTCAGCTGTGTGACTGTGGGCAAGTCACTTAACTTCTCTGTGCCTCAGTTACCGCATTTGTAAAATGGGGATTAACTGTGAGCCTCATGTGGGACAACCTGATTACCCTGTATCTCTCCCAGCGCTTAGAACAGTGCTCTGCACATAGCGCTTAACAAATACCAACATTATTATTATTATTATGAAGCAGCCTCGCAATCTGGATGAACTTTTCTGGGCAGTCAAAAACTGCTTAATAATGGTTTCCAGAGCCCAGATCTGCTGATCATATCAGATGGTTCAGTAGGTAATAATAATAAAATGTTGGTATTTGTTAAGCGCTTACTATGTGCAGAGCACTTTTCTAAGCACTGGGGTAGATACAGGGTAATCAGGTTGTCTCATGTAGGGCTCACAGTCTTCATCCCCATTTTACAGATGAGCGAACTGAGGCACAGAGAAGTGAAGTAACTTGCCCACAGTCACATAGCTGCCAAGTGGCAGAACCAGGATTCAAATGCATGACCTCTGACTCCCAAGCCCGGGCTCTTATTTTAAATTCTTAGTTTTAATTATTATTATTGTTGTTATTAAAAGAACCAATAGTTTTCGCTGTAATTGTTTAGAGTTTTAATGTACCATGTACGGCTCCTTGCATAACCTGGTCTGAAGTAAACAATAGATTGCAGTTTTTAAATAGGTATATGTAAACAGTGCATTGTACATGATAATTCCAAACAAGTACAGTGAAAACTACTATATCTATTTTTTAAACACTATAATTGTTAAATGCATCCGAGTTTATAGAAGCCATATGTCCAAGAACAAAGGTTCCTAATCCTTAACATGTTCTATAAATAGTACTCTGGGAAAGTGCCTTTGGAAAATGAGGAGAAATAAAGGAAGAGGTCCGGTTGTGTAGCAATTGAAAAATCCTGGAACTGTGCCCATGTTGATGTCCACATTCAGTGAGGCTGATGTTTGCTGTTCAACAGATGTCTTTTGCAGGTGCTCGTGGGACAAAGAACCTGGAACTTCCCTCCTTTTAATAGCTGCCAGGGAGAATTTAACCAATAAAAACATGCTACTGGGAGAAAGCAGTTAGATGCAGTAATGTGCGTAAGATTGATTGCATTTGAAAACATCTGCTGGTCACCATAGACTGAATCTCCTCTCCATCTAAGCCATCTCTTCCTTATCTCAGGGCCACAACACACAGCGATCTTGTTTTGAGAGCAGTAAAGCTGGGAATCCCATACAGAGTTATTCACAATGCTTCCATAATGAGTGCCGTGGGCTGCTGTGGATTGCAGGTAACCTTACATATGTGTTTTTAACTGGTAACATTCGACCCCTTCTCTGGGACTAATAGCAACTGTGATGTGAACAGAAAGATAGGGCTACATGCCTTCAGAGTTCATTAGAATTATAGTTATGACGATCATACTTGCAATTAAATGCTCTTTAACCACAACCAAGATTGACTTTAGTTTCATTGTTACACGCACATCCAAGAATTAAAAAGTACCTTTATGTACCTTTCCTGTCCAAATTTCACACACATCTCAATAAATACGATTGAAGGAATCTCATTGCTGATTATTTTGAAGGAATAACCAATCAGTTAGTGGCATTTGAGTACATACTCAAATGTGTGAGCTCTCTCATTCACCCCAAACATCCAATCCGTCACCAACAACTGCCGGTCTCACCTTTATAGTATTCCAAGATCCTCCCTTTTCCTCTCCATCCAAACGACTATTGTGCTGGTACAAGCTCTCATAATATCCCGGCTGGATTACTGTGTCAGCCTTCTCTCTGATCTCCCTTCCTCCTGTCTCTCCCCGCTCCAGTCTATTCTTCATTCCGCTGCCTGGATCATCTTCCTACAGAAACGCTCTGGGCATGTCAGTCCCCTCCTCAAAAACCTTCAGTGGTTGCTTATCAACCTTCGCATGAAACAAAAACTCCTCACTCTTGGCTTCAAAGCTCTCCATCACCTTGCCCCCTTCTACCTCACCTCCCTTCTCTCTTTCTTCTGCCCACCCCATACACTCTGCCCCTCTGCCTCTCACCTCCTCAATGCTCACCCCCTCACTGTCCCCCATTCACGCCTATCCTGTCATTGATCCCTGGCCCACGTCCTACCGGTGTCCTGGAATGCCCTCCCTCCCCACCTCCGCCAAACTCTCTTCCCCTCTTCAAAGCCCTACTGAGAGTTCATCTCCTCCAAAAGGCCTTCCTGGACTGAGCCCTCCTTTCCCTCTCCTTCAACTCCCCTCTGCTCCCTCCCAATCCTCTGCTCTTCCCCCTTCCCCTCCCCTCAGCACTGTGCTCATCTGTATATATGTATATATTATTTATTACCCTATTTATTTTGTTAATGAGGTGTACATCCCCTTGATTCTGTTTATCTTGATCATGATGTTTTTGTTTTGTTCTGTTTTGCTTTGCTGTCTCTCCTGTTTAGACTGTGAACCCGTCATTGGGCAGGGATTGTCTCTAACTGTTGCTGAATTGTACATTCCAAGGGCTTAGTACAGTGGTCTGCACATAGTAAGCGGTCAATAAATACTATTGAATGAATGAATGACTACTGTGTGTAGAGCACTGAACTAAGCACTGGGAAGAGTACAATACAATAGAGTTGTAGATGTGAGCCCTGCCCACAAGGAGCTCTGCATTCAGTAAATGCTTAATAAACACGATTGAATGAATGCATGAATGAGCTTATGGTCTAGAGGAAGAATTTCATGATAGGGTGAAGTGAGCTCTTTAGTACCCTCTTCTGTAAATTATATCTTCACTTTTCATTTTCATATAAACCTGTTAGGGGTCATTCTTCCAACATACCTGCCAGTGTGGACAAGCTGTGATGAAATGTCAAAGGATATGGTCTTGCAGGTGGCATTGTTCAAGCTGCACTTACTGTACCACTTGGATAACAAATTGCTCTCACCTAATAGTAGAGTTGACTATTATGAGTTTTTAAAGTTACATGTGGCTCTCCCTGTGAAGTCACAAACAGGGAATATATTTTAGGGAAAATAATTCTTCTTTACCTTCTTTTTCTGCCACTGACCTAGGAGTTGGTAAATAAATGCTAACTGATGAGAATCACTATGGTCATTACTTGTTCTTGGGATTCTTTCTAAACAGAAAAGCCTATCTGTATAGTGCATAGAGTGCCTCTGTTAGCACAAACCTAGAAGAATCTATCTGTCTTTTCTTAAAAAAAACCTCAAAACCCTCTTGAAGAATTGGAGGTTCAGTTAAAAAAGATGTTAAGTTGGTGGAGGATGGGTATGTTAATAACAATGCCTTGTATTTGTGTAGTTCTTTTATTCTTATTATTTCAAAGCTCTTTCATATGAGTAATCTCATTTAATCATCTCAAAATAACTATCAGGAAAGGAGAGAGATGATATCCCCATTTTACAGATGAGGAAACTGAGGCCCACAAAGGTTAAGTGATTTGCAACATCTGCTTATCAAGCCAGTGGTATAGTCGGGACCAGAATCCAGGTCTTTGGCCTCTCAGCCCATGCTCATTCCACCGTACTGTGTTGTTATCTCCATGTATTCTTCCTACCCTATTTCAGAACTGGTAGTCTGTTTGATTTAAGGAAACAGCTAACTAGATAATTGATAAAAAGGTAGGATAAAGCTGTTGCTGGTATGAGAGAAGCAGCATGACCTAGTGGATAACATACTAACCTGGGAGTCAGAAGGACCTGGGTTCTAATCCCTGCTCCACTTGTCTTCTGTGTGACCTCAAGCACGTCACTTAACTTCTCTATGCCTCAGTTACCTCATCTGTAAAATGGGGATTAAAACTATGAACCCCATGTGGACAGGGACCATGTCCAACCTGATTAGCATGTATCTACCCCAGCACTTAGAACAGTGCTTGACATGTAAGTGCTTAATAACAATAAATAATGTTGCTATTTGTTAAGCACTTACTATGTGCAGAGCACTGTTCTAAGAGCTGGGGTAGATACAGGGTAATCAGGTTGTCCCACATGAGGCTCACAGTCTTAATCCCCATTTTACAGATGAGGTAACTGAGGCACAGAGAAGTTAAGTGACTTGCCCACAATCACACAGCTGACAAGCGGCAGAGCAGGGATTCGAACCCATGACCGCTGACTCCCAAACTTAAATGCCATCATTACTATTTTTTATTATTATTATCAAACCAAATAATCTGATCAGGTTGGGTAACAGGGAGGAAGTCTTGTTTTAGTCTTGCATTTTGCTCCTGATCTTGTTTTTTGGTCAGCATTGGGTCCTATCTTAGCCAAAAAGGGCTATTATTCAGAGGCAGCCTTATAATTTCTTTGCATTTCATCCCAGATCGTGAATTGAAACTAGATAAAGTTCTAGGGTGGCCCTTTCCTTTTTCCCCTCATTTGTCACAGATGTAATTAGCTTTATGTTCCAAGACAATGGATTTGAGAAAAAAACTAGACTGAAGTGAGGCCTTTTATTCCCTTTCCCAAATACACACAAGATGCCTCCCAAAACAGCCGGAATTCACTACTGCCCAGTCCTACATCTTCTATCATAAAGGTCTTGGCCATTTATTTTAACATTTATCCACATTGAGATTCTAGGATTTTTTTTTTTTGTCTCGACCTCAAGCGTGTATTTTGTTTTGCCATTTTGGTTATTTTATCTTATCTTGATTTACAATTTTTTATCACTTGAGTTGGAAAACAGGAAGCCCCTTTGTAGGTTCTTATGCCCACTGCTTAGCATCTTAATGATCTCCATTAAGGTGCACTTCTGCTCCTGCTCAAGTGATTTACAGAATAATAACCAGATTTAAAAGCCAGTCTTATTCTTTCCCCAAAACATAACAAAATGTCATCACTGTTAAGGGAACTGCGGTGTGCAAAGCAGAAAAGAAATAGCGTGGCCTAGTGGATAGAGCACAGTCCCAGGCATCAGAAGGACCTGGGTTCTAATCCCAGCACCACCACTCGTCTGCTGTGTGACCTTTGGCAAGTCATTTAACTTCTCTGCTTCAGTTGCTTCATCTGTGAAATGGGGGTTCAGACTGTTTGCCCCATGTGGGGCAGAGACTCTCTCCCACCTGATTAGCTTGTATCTATCCCAGTGCTCAGTCCATTACCTGGCACAAAGTAAGCAATTCCCAAATCGAAATAAAAATTAAGCTGTGAACGAGCACAGGGGAAAATTCATTGTGTCCTCCCTCTCGAGTGGTATTGAGAATTGGATAAAGGTTCCATCTAAGGCCTTTCCTGTCCAGCCCAGAGCCTCCGGTGTCAGGGAGATCCTGTCCCACATAAGATCTACATTGTTACTTTCCATGCAGCAGCAGGGGGTAGATTCATTCCCTCCTCCTACCTGGTAGGAGTCAGATCTAGGCCTTCCCCTCCACTATTTAGTTGCTTACTGTTTGTGACCCACAGTCCTTTAAAAATCAGTGAATGCTTAACCAGAAGGCATTTATCTTTGGTAAACAGTTCTACCTCCCACCATTATTACTTGCTTTTGGATTAGAATCAGTCAGTCATACCATGGTACTTTTTAAGTGCTCACTGTGGAAGTGACCCACGATTTTTGTCGGAAATGTATTTCAGTTATTACAATTTGTTATGAAAATGGTGACATTAGAGTGGGCCAGTGTAGCCTGACAAAATTGGTAATAAGGAATATTTTTCTTTCAATGAGTCGATCAATGAGTGTTTGTGTGCGGAGCACTGTACTAAGGGCATGGGAGACAAGAGTTGGAAGACATGATCCCTGCCTGCAAGGAGCTTATAGTCTAGAGAGGGAGACAAACATTAAAATATATTCCAGATAGGGGAAATGGAAAGTATAAAGATGTGTACATAAGTGTCGAGGGCTAAGGGTGGGGTGACTATCAAGTGCTGAGGGGGTGCAGATCCAGATGTGTAGGTGATGCAGAAAGAAGGGCAAGCGAAGGACACGAGCGCCAAATTGAGGAAGCCCTCTTAGAAGAGATGTAGGTCTAGTTAAATAGAGAAAGTCAATTTAGCATGCTGTGTTGGAGTGCACTCTTGCACAATTTTTTCAAGAAGGAAGTGGGCACCAGAAACCAATTTCTTGAAAATCAGTATCTTGGCCATGTAAAAAAAAAGAACAACTTTCCCACGGATTGAAAAGCATCAGGTTTCCGAGTCTTAAGTTTATCAGCCTTCCTTTTCCAGTTGCGTCATTGTTTTCCTTTACCTCTTCATATGCTATGGATATCCTACAGCACCTCTGTACTATTGATTAAAGAAGAATTAATTCCTTGATTATTTTATATACTGGATATAATGGTTTCTCAAAGCTTCATAAACTTACTGAAATCACATCTCTTTCAAGTGGCCTTCCCCAGCTAAGCCCTCATTTCCTCTTCTCCCACTTCTGCATTGCCCTTGTATTTGTATTTACATCCTTTATTCACCCCACCCTCAGCCACCCCACCCTCAGCCCCACAGCACTTATGTACATATCAGTATAATTATAATAATAATAATGATGACATTTGTTAGGCACTTACTATGTGCAAAGCACTGTTCTAAGGGTAATTATATTAATATCTGTCTCCCCCTCTAGACTGTAAGGTCACTGAGGGCAGGGAATGTGTCTACCAACTCTGTTGTACTCTCACAAGCATTTAGTAAGCACTCAATAAATAACACCGGTTAAGTGATTGTTCCCTGGCATTCTTAAAAGCCTCCTAAAGTACTTGTTCACAACCAGGAATACCTCTAGTGAAAAAGCACAATGACTGATGGTCTGTTTTTACCAGAATAGACAACTGTGTTCCAGACTTCAACTCAGTCATGTTATAGATATTATGCTAAATTATTCAGACTGTAATAAAATTTATATAAAATAGTAATCTTAGACAATGAATACAAATGTGTATATACTTATATGTATTTATATGAGGGAGAGAGAGAGAGAATGAATTGCCATTCACAGTTAAAGATGGAGTTGGTAAGAGTGAAATTTACCAACAAGAGCAGATGTGACTGAAAATCAGTAGTACTTATTGCAAAGCATTGTACTAAGGAATCAATAGTATTTATTGTGCAGAGCACTGTCGTAAGCACTTGGGGGAGTACAATACAACAAGTTTGGTAGACATGTTCCTTACTCACCAGGAACTATTTATTTTTTTAATGGTATTTGTTATGTGCTTACTATGTTCCAGGTACTATACTAAGCTCTGGGGGTAGATACAAGTTAATCAGTTTGGACACAGTCCTTGTCCCACATGGGGCTCACAGTCTTAATCCTCGTTTTACAGATGAGGTAATATAGGCACAAAGTAATGAAGTGACTTGCTCAAGGTCTCAGACAAGTGGCAGAGGCAGGATTAGAACCCAGGTCTTCCTGTCTCCTAAGTCTGTGCTATATCCACTAACCTATACTGTTTCTCATAAGCTTACAGTCTAAAGGAGGAGCTTATATCAGTGCCCACCACATCATGCTTTTGGCTGACCTGTTTGTAATTTAGCCTGCCCAAAGTTTCTGTTCTTAAAAAGACACTTTCTTGATTCCAGAATTTGAGGTCGTTATGAGTGCTGGAGTTTTCTCCCAACAATGCCACTTTTTCTGGGGATGTGCTTTATAGCAGGTTTTTGGTCAGTTTCTTTCAGTTCTTTCTACAGCAGATATGTGTCCCCTACTGGTATTCAGTTGCAACAGGGAAGCAGCATGGCCTAGTGGAAAGAGCATGGTCTTGGAAGCCACAGAACCCGGCTTCTAATCCTGACTTGACCACTTGCCTGCTGTCTGACCTTGGACAAGCCACATAGCTTCTCTGAAGCCTCTGTTTCCTCAACTGCAAAATGGGGATTCAGTACCTGTTCTCCCTCTTACTTAGACTGCGAGCCCAATATGGGGCAGGGACTGTATTCAGCCTAACTTGGGTCTATCTCAGTGCTTAGATCAGTCCTTGACACATAGTAAGTGCTTAGCAAATACCATATTTAAAAAAATAAATATGATACGTTATACCCCGTGAATCTGTGTTGCAGTGAGTAGAACAAACTCCAAGTTGAGCTGAAACCTGCTAGCACATGGTCACCACAGCACATCTGTCAGTCTTCAAAAGGAGATGCTGGCTTTTTAGGTTTAATTTTATAGTTCCTTGACTGTCACTGCCTCTTTGGACAATGTGCTATCTAAACTAACATTATGGAAGAGCATTTAGTTTTATCTTCCCAGTGGGGATCTTTGGTCGTTTATGAAGTTTTTCTGCTGCAGGCTGTTACTTTGGGGTTTTTCTTTAGGGTTATCAGTCTGTAAGACCAGACTGACTCTGAATCAGTTTCCTGTCTGTGTCTTCTTACACGCATGTTTCTAGCACTCAGTCATCTATATGTAGCCTCCCCTAAATGACTGCGTCTAGTACATTTGACAATAGTTGTAACCTGAGGGGCTGAAATAATTTTCCTGAAAGAATCAAGAGAATTGTGGCACCAGCATCCAAGTCCCTGTTGGGTCATCCAGTTTGGCTATTCAGACTATATTGAGCAGGTCTGGACCCTTCTATGAGGTCCACACAGGTGGCAGTGAAGAAATGGCTCAGATGGGGCGCCTGCTCCTCTCTTCCACATTGACATGACCAATCAAGAAGAGAAAGGAGGAGGAAGAGTGTTTGTGAAGCACTAATTCTGTGTGGAATTCTCCCACTGTGACTAACAGTTGAAATGTGAGTAAACTGGCAGAACACTACTAGTGGAAAACTCAATTAAATTACAAAATCAATGATTTAAGATAAAGTAGTTAAATGTAATTCTTGGAAAGAGGAATTCTCACAGTCTTTTGTTAGTTTTGCCAGCAGTCAAACAGTTCTAAATATAGGGTTGTGCCCAGGGGCTAAGGTTTTTCCCTCAACCCCAGGCCCTGTCATGGTATTTGTTAAGCACTTACCAGGTGTCAAACACTGTTCTAATTGCTGGGTTGTGTACAGGTCAATTAGGTTAACATCAAGTGGCTGCAGGAGCCCTGGAGCGTGTGCTCTTTTGGGGGTTCCAAGACAGAAAGGCCTCTGTTGGTTCTCCCCCCCCCCCCCACACCTCTCCTGCAGGTTGCTTTTCCAGGCTGCTGTCGTGGTGTGAGACAGCTGGTCTGGATCAAGATGATGACCTCAGGGCAGCCAAGTTTACTTAGTAGTTGCTAAATAGGGAATGTGTCTGTTTATTGTTATATTGTACTCTTCCCAAGCGCTTAGTACAATGCTCTGCACACAGTCAGTGCTCAATAAATGATTGTCTGACCGAGGTGAAGTAGCTAGTCTAAAATCAAAAATCTAAAAGACTTCCTTCAACAATCGGTTGCCCTCAGTCAATCCCTAGTATTTATTAACCTCTCTGTCCTCCAAGTTTTCAGCAATCCAAGCTGTAATGCATTGATTTCAGTTTTTGGACTCGTTGATCAGGACTCATCAACAGATTAGGCATTTTTATCCTTCTAAACATCAGTTTTTTTGAGCTTCTGCCTTCAGATGATATGCCTCTCTCCTCTACAGCATGCTTGTAACAAAACCCGGGAATGAGAACATGTAGAATAAATTTTTATGTTGAATGATTAGAATCTTTCTCCACCTATGTTTGGTAGTGGAAGAGTGCCATATCCCTACTATAAATTCTCCTGGACTTAATGTTTATGCTGTGGGATTTAGAAGCACTGTACTTAATATGGGTGGATATAAAATAATCAGGTCAGACACAGTCCCTGTCCCACATAGGTCACACAGTCTAAGTAGGTGTGATTATGGCTACTTAATCCCCATTTTACTGATGAGGGAATTGAGGCATAGAGAAGTTAAGCGACTTGCCCACAGTCACATGGCAGGCAGCGGCCAGAGCTAGGATTAGAATCGACAATGTTCTCTGATTCCCAGGCCCACGCTCTTCCCATTAGACTGGGCTGCTTTTCTTTGCTAAGCGCCCTTTTTTTGTTTTTAAAGGTTAAATCCTTCCTACAAAAAAGTAGGGATAACAAGGAAGATCCCAAGGGCTTAGTTCTTATAAACATTTAAAAGGATTAGACTGACTAACTTTTGAGACATGCTAAAGAATCAAGTGAATCTAACAGTTTCATAAAATCAGGTAGTGGTTGTTTCTTGAAAAACTGCTGCATCACTTGCGGCTCATTGTAGTAACAGTTCTGGGAAAAGGCTGTATAAATGACATTGTGAAATACTTCCACTTTATATTTTCCCTGCAGTTGTTGCATGAGTGAGCTTGATTCCTACCATTTGTTGCAGTTTATTTAACATAATTCCAAATTGGAGAAATGTGTTGAAGCCATTTGTAGTCAAAACTCATATTCATTCTTTCAGTCATATTTATCTTTTCTCTTTCATATTCTCAATTACACTGTAATAAGTCTCACTAATTTTGTTGTAGAGTCGGTGATTGTAGCATGCTGTACAATATAAGGGAAAGCCCTGCTGAGCAGATGTGTAGCTCTCCACTAAGATATACATCCTTCTAAATGGCCTCCACCATGGTACAGGTACTTGTCGTATCTCAGGCCTCAATCTCCGCTGATCTCCCAGCCTTGAGTCTTTTCCTTTTTCTACTCAACATTTCAGCCAATCAATTGTATTTATTGAGCACTTACTATGTGCAAAGTACTGTACTAAGCATTTAGGAGAATACATTAGAGTTATGTAGACACAATCCCTTCCCCCAAAGACTTTATAATCTAGTAAACGAGAGAGACAAAATTAATTAGGAGGAAAAGTGAATTTGTGTATGTCAATTTTTTTTTGATGTTACTTATGCACTTACTGTGTGTCAAGCACTGTTTTAAGTGTTAACAATAGTTGAGCAGTAAGGTATCCTCAGCTGATATATCCCCACTCCTCAAAAACCTTCAGTGGCTACCAGTTCTTGTCGGCCCTAAAGAGAAACTTATGACCATTGGTTTTAAAGCACTTCATTAGCTCTCTGTCCCTCTTATTTATCCATATTTCTTCTCCACTACTCCCCAGCTCACACTCTTCAGACTCCTTGTAACTCATTCCATCTCTCCTGCCTCTGGACACCTTGCTTATGCCAGTCTTCCCGCCAGAAACTCCCTCCCCCTTCAAATTTACCAAACCACAGCTCTCTTCATCTTCAAGGCCTTTCTGAAAACCCACTTCCTTTGGGAGACTTTTCGTAATTATTTATTCTGGTCTCTAGCTCATATCCACCAACTACCACACTTATGCCCTTTTGTCCTCACATCCACCCTTGCACTTCTGTAGTTATCCATTTACATACACTTCTATTTAAACACTTACTCTTCTAAATATTGATTTTTTTTTTCCTCTCTCCTGATCTATCTACAGATTATTCTTTGTCTTTCTCCCCTACTGGACTATAAGCATCTTGAGAGCATTTCTAATTCTAATTTCTAACCCAACACTATTCTCCCAAGCTCTTATACAGAACTCAGCACACAGTAGGTGCTTAATAAATACTATTGACTGGTTGGTTGTTATTGGCCCTTGGATTTTGAGGATGATGCTATTGCTGATGAGATGTTTATTTAATTCAATCGTATTTATTGAGCGCTTACTTTGTACAGAGCACCTGATGTTTATCAGGTTTAGGGCTAAGAATACTGAGACTGGGATTCCAGTTTCAACTAAAGAAGCAGCATGGCCTATTGGATAGTGCACGGGCTTGGGAGTCAGAAGGACCTGGTCCTAATCCCGTCTCCAGCACGTATCTGCTGTGTGACCTTGGGTAAATCACTAATTCCCTTGTGCCTCAGTTATCTCATCTATAAAATGGGGATTACGACTATGAACCCCATGTGGTACGTGGACTGTGTCAAACCTGATTAGCTTGAACGTACCCCAGCACATAAAACAGTTCCTGGGATATAGTAAATGCTTAGGAAATAAATAAACTTCATAAGCTGGAAGTACTGTGAAGCCATGAGAAAGTCACTACTTTTCTGTGCCTTGGTTTCATCATGTATGAAATTAGGTGACTAGTCATTCCTATCTCTCAATAGGAATAGGATTCATTTGATTCATTTTTTGTCGGGGGGAGGGGCAGGCACGTGGAGAGTTAATAGCTAAATTCCCTTAGATTTTCAGCTATAATCTTTCCAAAATGTGAATATATTACTAGGAAATATACTTAGGAACTGAGAGTATTGGGTTCTGATAATCCCGGCTCCATCACTTGTCCGCTCTGTGACTTTGGACAAGTCACTTCACTGTGCTTCAGTTACCTCATCTGTAAAATGGCGATTAGGATTTTGACCCCATGGGGGACAGGGACTGTGTCCAACCTAATTATTTTGTATCTACCCCAGGGCTTTAGAACAATGCCTGGCACATAGTAAGCACTTAACAAATACTATTTTTTAAAAAGTCATAGTAAACCAGTAGCACCCACAAGCACTTATGAATGTGTACCTGTCTTTACCACACATGTAAGGTATTTATGAACAGTTGTAAATTAAATTCTCCCGTCCTGATATTTCATCCTGGCAGGTTTGTTCTACTCTTACTGCTTTTCTATTCCTATCACTTTCGTTTGCTGGACCTGATGCACATTTTCCTCACCTTGCTTCAAAACTGCAGCTTAATTACAGTTGGTCATATTTAAATTCTAAGATAATTCTAAAAAATTGAGTTCTTAGTGTGAGTTTGTGACACTTAAATACTTCATAATTAGTGCTCACCTTGCAGTGGTCTTTAATGAAGACAACAGCACATTGTTAGAATATTAAAAAATATAATTGTGGGATCAGTGTTGGTGTTGCTGGAAAAAAAAAGGAAAATGTAGATACTATTTACACTGTACCAATCTCTGGGAGACGAGATCAGAATGCGATATGGGATCTCGGTTGTATTGTGGGTTTTTGTCCAGATACATATTTTACATGTATGTATAAAGCATATACATATGAAGCAGCGTGGCTCAGTGGAAAGTGCTTGGGCTTGGGAGTCAAAGGTCATGGGTTAATAATAATGTTGGTATTTGTTAAGCGCTTACTATGTGCAGAGCACTGTTCTAAGCGCTGGGGTAGACACAGGGGAATCGGGTTGTCCCACGTGGGGCTCACAGTCTTAATCCCCATTTTACAGATGAAGGAACTGAGGCACAGAGAAGTTAAGTGACTTGCCCACAGTCACACAGCTGACAAGTGGCAGAGCTGGGATTCGAACTCATGAGCCCTGACTCCAAAGCCCATGCTCTTTCCACTGCGCCACGCTGCTTCTGGGTTCAAATCCCAGCTCTGCCACTTGTCAGCTGTGTGACTTTGGGCAAGTCACTTAACTTCTCTGTGCCTCAGTTACCTCATCTGCAAAATGGGGATTAACTGTGAGCCTCACGTGGGACAACCTGATTACCCTGTATCTCCCCCAGTGCTTAGACCAGTGCTTTGCACATAGTAAGTGCTTAACAAATACCAACATTATTATTATTATTACTATATACCCATGTTCCAAGCAGGATAGTGAGACTTACAGAAGTAGGAGTAAACTCCTTACCAAATCCACTCACTGAATCTGGCCATTCCTTCATTCACATATTGGAAAGATATAGCCCTTGGAAATCCCCCAGCATTGAAACTATCATTACAGGGAAAACTGTGCAAAACAGATAGCAATTGGCCCAGATTGCGGTGCTAAATTATAGTTTGCAGGTTGAGAGAGCATAACTTCTACCAGAATTGCATTTCCAGGTAGAACCTGTTAAATTGTGCTTTCTCAAGTGCTGAATACAGTGCTCTGCTCACAGTAAGTGCTCAGTAAATATGATTGAGTGGTAAAATGTCAAACCAGATTTTTTCTTTGATATCTGCCTCTAAGCATTGGAAGGGGTGTGCATGTTTTCTGTTATGGGGTTTTCTGTTTCAAAAACTGAAATTCCCTACTGAGGCATTTTCAAGAGACTCGGCTGCGGTAGTAGTTTTCAGGGAGTATTGGGACTGCCTGGAATTATTGGGTGGCCCACTGAGTGGCCTCATGGACACCCTGCGATGTCCATTCCATCATTCTAGACTAAGCTCATGGTGGGCAGGGAATGCGTCTATTTGTTATATTGTACTCTCCCAAGCATTTAGTATGGTGCTCTGCCCACAGTAAGTGCTCAATAAATACGATTGAATGAATGAATGAATGACTGAGGTATCTCCCATTGGAGGGAATACCACCAGGTCGGCCGTTCCAGGAATCCTCAAAGTTCTAATGGGCTCGATAATAATCTGTAGTGGGGAGGACAGAAGAAAAAGGTCTACAGTGAGAAAGAAGGGGGACCGTTCCCTCCAGGCTCCTCTAAATGAATTGGAATCTCCTTGTGGTCATATAACCACCTAGTCCTCCCCTCTCCTCCACTCTTGGGATTGTCTGGACTGGGAGAAGTTTCACTGGTCTCTGGTCTCTTTCCCAACCTTTTATCCCAAATACCCGGAGAAGCAGCGTGGCTTAGTAGTAAGAGCACAGGCTTGGGAGTCAGAGGTCGTGGGTTCTAATCCCTCCCCCGCCATTTACCAGCTGTGTGACTTTGTGCCAGTCACAACTTCTCTATGCCTCAGTTATCTGTAAAATGGGGATTAAGCCTGTGAGCCCCCCATGGGACAACCTGATTACCTTATATTTATCCCAGTGCTTAGAACAGTGCTTGGCTCATAGTAAGTGCTTAACAAATACCATCATTATTATTATTATTCCAAGCATGTCACAGAGTGGTCCCAACAGGACAATTTCCAGCACATCCAAAAAATAGCCGGATGTTCAGGGCTGCAGACCAATGACTCACAGCAGCATAACTAAAGATCCTGAGCAATTAGTCAGCCTATGACATTCACCAGTGGGCTAGTTACCCATCCCATGGGAAGCCTCAGGTAGCAGGAGGGCTTTAACACAGGATATCTCTATCCAAACATCACGCACAGCCACCTGCAGCTCTAGAATGTGGTAGAGCGCTCAGTTCTCTAACATAAGAATAATGGCCCAGCCAAATCCCACTATTGGAAAAACATGGTTTAGAATGGGTTTGCCCTGCCTGACTCCACACAGTCAAGTGTTCAGACATCACTTCGTATTCTATCCACGTAGATGCATGGTGTCAGAGGAAGCGTCCCATTGCCCTATCAGCATTGGGTCCGGGGTGCTTTATGAAACACATCATGGAAAAACATGAGTATTTGTTGTAAACATTTGGTGACTTGACAATCGTGTATATAGATGGAGCTATTCAGAGCCATTTCAGCATATTTTCCAAGTTGGGCACCAGAGCAAACATATGCCTTCTATCATCTTTCTCCCATTTTCACTGATTATATGTTCAAAGAGACTATTCTGTACTCAGTCCCTTGGAGAGAGGGCATTTCAGAATCAGGTTCAAAGGCTCCCTAGTTTACTCGCTCTGTACTTAGTCCTGTTCGTAGCAGATCTGGTGCCTTTCTTTCTGACACTCATTTCTGACAGGGTGACAATAATATTTGATCTTTATATAGCTCCAGGTAGCTGGGACCCTTAGAGAATGTTTTAGAAAACAGAGCTGCAACTTCTTTTTGAAAATGAGGTGGACAGAGGTTAAATAACTGTTCACACTGTACATTTTCTTTGATTAAACAGATTACTTCAGTAATCGGGACTAATGGACTGACACCTCTTGATCCTCTTTAAATTGATTTCCAATGTTTCTTCCTTAGTCCTACCCTCCTGCCTTCAACTCTGCCCTTCCCCAAGCTCCTTGAGGGTAGAGAGCAGGTGTTCCAACACTATTGTATTTTATTGTCTCAAGTGCTTTGTACCATGCTCTGCACTAAGTTAAGGGCTCAATATATACCATTGATTGATTAATAGATAACAAATGGAATGCTCAGGAGAGACACTTCATAGAAGCACCTGTGAAACCATAGAAGCTGTATGAATCATTTCTGAGCAGCCTTTTTTTTAAAAAATAGATGAAACAGAATTAGGCAAAAATTTAATGAAGCAATACTTAAAAATTGCCCCCTTTTCTTTGCATACATATTTGCAGGTACAAAAGGAGAGGCCAATTTTTGCTTCCTGCCATAGAAAACAACAGTGTGGGCCCAAGAGCCTTTCTCTTAGCGGCTTAGTTTCAAATAGTGAAAAGGCAGTGGGGTCACACAACAGGACCTTACATTTTTTACTGTTTCTTCCTTTTAAGAGAGGACATTGGTAGGATTCAACAGTTAGAAATACTGCAAGAGCTCTGATCGCAAAATAATTTTTCACTTTTTTTGCTAAAATTACTGGCAGGAGTGGAGATTGTGAAATGTAACAAAGGGGTTCCTCTGTTCTTTGAGGTACTACAGTAGAACATCTTAGTGGTGAAATTGCTTACGTAATATTCCTGGATTCACTATAGTTTCATGAATGGAGACAGTTTGGGAACTGATGTCCTAGAAAGTGATTCTGCATTATACATTTTGTTCATTTCAATCATCCCCCAAATCAGACAACTTTAAAGACCTTGTTAGTGTAATGAGTTGGTTGTCAGCAGTAAAGGATATAGGAGAGTGTATTGTAAGTAGCCTTTGGATTGTGTGCTCCATGTGGAACAAGGGACTGTGTCCATCTTGATTAACTTGTATCTACCCCAGCACTTGGAACAGTGTTTGACACATAGTGACTGCTTATCAAACACCATAATAATAATAGTAATAATAATTGATACATACCTGATTGGCTTGCGGATAGTATAGCCAATTATATATAGTGTGCCATACTTATAGACCATAGTTTCCTCTTGACTTTCCTCTTGACTTTAAAAGGATAAAATTTTTCATTTCAAACCTGATTCTTTGTAAAATAAAGAATTTTGACTGCATTTGTACGAGGAACAAATATAACAGCTTGAAATACTTTTAGAAGGGCCAAAAATCCTGTCCAGAATTGAAACGGTTGGACCATGTCCAGCTGGAAGTGATATGAGTAGTTCAAATATTCACGAATGAGCTTGAGCTAACTCCAAGTGATAAGAAACAGTTGGATTATGACATTGACACGTCATGTAAGTTTGAATCTCATCTGTGTTACAGAAAAATTGCCAGAGTATTAGATGAGATATATCTTCAGACCTGAGGAGGAGTTAATATTACAAGTGGCTAATCTTAAAAGTTTAATTAAAATGGGGTCCTGATATCTTCCTGAACCTTCCATAAAGTACCTTGAATTCTGAAGTCCTTAGAGGTTAGTTAACACAGTCTCATAAGTAGATTCAGGCAGTCTCCGTCTGCCAAATATGTCCCACACTGAAAAGCTGTCACCAACCTACCTATCTCCATGTGCCAACATTGATTTGTCTGACAGTAAGGCCAGTAGCCTGAAAGGGTTTGTCAGAGGGTTGTGTGTGTTCACTGGGGTCCTAATTATCCAAAGCACAATTTTTATAGACATTCAGCCTTTTGGCACATGATGATTTCACATTTCTGTCATAGCACACCAAGGACAGTCTTTGTTCCAGCTTCTATGAAGTTTAGAGTAAATGATTAAAAACATACGTGCCTCAGTCTGACCTGAGCATACTTAGGAAGTTAGGTTCTACCCCTCTAAAATAGAGAATCTAGCAAAAATGGTGTGAGAAGGACTAAAATCATATGAATAGCATCTTCTATTTGGGCAGTGCTTTACAGATACACAGTTCATTCCCAGAACAGCTCTGTAGAGATTCTCTTCTCATCATGTAGAAGTTAAGTGATTTGCTCAAGGTCATATCGAAAGGAAGTGTTTGAGCCAAGACAAGTTTCCTAATTTGTGATTGCATGCTGTAGTTTATGCAACCTCATCCAAAATACCTCTTATAGTCAATCATATTTATTAAATGCTTACTATATGCAGAGCACTGTACTAAGCACTTGGGAAAGTACAGGATAACAGAATTACCAGGAACGTTCCCTGCAACAGAGGGCTTCCAGTTTTGAGAGGGAGACAGACATCATAGAGAAGCAGCGTGGCTCAGTGGGAAAATCCCGGGCCTGGGAATCAGAGGTTGTGGGTTCTAATCCCAGCTCTGCCGCTTGCCAGCTATGTGACTTTGGGCAAGACACTTAACTTCTCTGTGCCTGTTACCTCATCTGTAAAATGGGGATTAAAACTGTGAGCCCCATGTGGGACAACCTGATCACCTTGTATCCCCCAGCGCTTAGAACAGTGCTTTGCATATAGTAAGCACTTAACAGATATCACCATATTATATATTATACTACAGCCACATGATTTCTATAGCTTCTGATTATGAAGAAGCAGCTGCTTATGTGCATATTTAATTTGCCACCCAGTATATATCGGGTCTCGTCCATGCCTCTGAGATTGCCAAAATACTTATTCAATTCATTTTGGAGTAATTTCAGCAAAATAAAACCCCTTCAATGTCAACATCAGTCATGTCACTGATCATACCACAGTTAGACTACTTTATTGACCTCCTTACTGATCTCCCTGCCTCCAGGCTCTCCCTTCTTCAGTGCATATTCCACAGTGCTGCATGGAAGGACTGCTTGATGCAGTTTCCGTCACACATCTCTTCACCCCTGAAATCTCCCCTTCTGGACTGTAAGCTTCTTTTGGGCAAGAAACATGTCTACTAACTTTGTTCTACTCTCCCCATAGTTTAGTGCAGTGCACTGCGCACAGTAAGCACATCATAAATGCCACTGATTGACTTCTACTGTAATCTCCCATTGCATCAAGTAGAAACTCTATTCCATTGGCTTTAAGGCGCTCTACCACAATTCTCCATCTTGCATATCAGCTCTCTTCCAGGCACAGCTTCCCAGCTCTAAACTCTTTGCTCTTCCCAAGATCTCCTCCTCACTATATCTGGCCCTTAACTCACCCACTTCACTCTGTCCCTTCTGCCTGGAACTCTCTGTTCACCTATATCTGCTAGACCACAGCTTGTCCCATCTTGAAATCCATCCGAACTTCTTGTATCCTTGAGCTAGCTTTCACAACACCCCAGCAGTGTCAACCTGTAGCCCACCCTTAGCATTTATATTATGTATTAATCAGCATAATCATTTATATATTTTCTAGCAGGCATACCTTATTGGCATTGTCCTTAAGGTTTCCTTAAATACATGTAGGGCTAGATCAACTAACAGATGAGACCCAACCTTGACCAGACAGAGTCATTTTACAGAGAACATGGAAGCTTCTGTTGCTCTGCCATATTCTTTTGCCCTAAATTCTTCTTGATTCAGAAGATTCTTTTGCTGCTGCAACTGTAGATCGTAATAAAAAATGACAGGCTGATTCACCAATTCACCTGGAATTTCAATTTCCCTGTGTACATTTCATGAATGGCCATGGGATTAGAAGCAGAGGTAGAATTTATGTAAGGAATGAAAATAATTTAAGTTTCTCACCCAGATTACTCTGGTGTAAAAAGTAGTGTAATGTATTCCAAAGTAGTGCATAATTAGTCAGGTTTTATATATCCAAAGTATGGCTTCTGAAGATAATTGGAAAATATGACCTTGTGCAACACAAATCCTTTAAAATACATAGTAAATTTGTAAACTCAATTATTCTGCTGTCTCATCTTGTTATATTAATTCATGCTGGAAGGCAGTGTAGCCTAATGAAAAGAGCAGAGGACTGGGAATTCTAGCCCCAGCTCCTGCTCTGCAATCTTGGATAAGTCACTTAACCTCTTTATGCCTCAGTTTCCTTGTCCCTAGAATGGGAATAAAATACATGTACTCCCTCCCTTTAAGACCATGATCCTCATTTGGGACAGGGTCTGTGTCGGATTTGATTATCCTTATTCCTACCTCAAGGTTTAGCACAGTGCTTGATAACGACTGTATTATCATAATTACTTCCCACTGTATCCTTGTTTTTCCACATGCTCCCACCGTTTTTACACTTTTTTTTTTTCATATGATTATAAACCCCCTTAAGGGCAGAAAGACTGTGTCTTCTGTTGTACTAGACTGTAAGCCCATCAGTGGGCAAGGATTGTCTCTATCTGTTGCCGAATTGTACATTCCAAGCACTTAGTACAGTGCTCTGCACATAGTAAGCGCTCAATAAATACTGTTGAATGAATGGTCAATCAGTGGTATTTTTTGAATGCTGTGTGGAAAGCATTGTAATAATAGTAATTATGGTACTTGTTAAGCGTTTACTATGTACCAGGCACTGTTCAATGCCCTGGTGTAGATACAAGTTATTCAGTTTGGACACAGTCCCTGTCTCACATGGGGCTCACAGTCTGAATCCCCATTTTACAAATGAGGAAACTGAGGCCCAGAGAAGAGATGTAACTTGCCATGGTCACGCAGCAGACACGTGGCGGAACCAGGTTTAGAACACACATCCTCTGACTCCCAGGCCCGTGCTCTGTCAACTAAGCTGATAGAATAAGCTTATGCTGCTTAAGTGCTTGTGAAGGTATAAAGTACAATAGAGTTGGATAAATACTATCCTTACCCACAAAAAGATTACAATCTACTGTCTAGTCTTACAATCTAGCATTTAGTACCGCACTTAGCACTCAGGTGCTGAAAAAATACCACTGATTAATTGATGAAACAATGAACAAGTAATGAAGTCACCGTGAGGCATTATGTTCAATATCACTCCTAGGTCCCAGACTAAATCAATCGCACGGATCCAGCTGCGGTGATGTTAGGTGATGTCACAGAGTCCGCCCCTCAGAACCACAGAGGATTTTATCTATTTCCACTTACAGGCCACAAGATCAAGCAAACATCTTATTCTTCCTAATCAGAAAGCTTCTGTGAATATCAGATTGCATGTGCCAGTGCTTCCAAGTACTGTGCTTGGCTCAGAGACAGTCCCAAACAGCAGTTAGTTGTTAGGCAAGCCAACACTCCTGAAGTCCCAGTGTCAGCCCTTTCAGATACTTGGGATGTGCTTCGTTGAGGAGCAAGACTGGATGACCCTGGAAAGAGCTGATTTTCTTTCCACTCGGTCCCGGTGGCTAGCTACAATGATCTCATCCCCAAATTCCCAAGAGCAGGATTGGGAGGGGGTGTGGGGAAGAGGGAGAGAGAGAAGGAGAGGGGGCGGTGAGAGGAAGAGGGAGGGAAAGAGACACGAGATATGCATGCTAATGTACTGACTCACAGAAAAGTTCTTAACACACAGAGGACTGGGGCAGCAGCTGCGACTCGGGGATTAACTGATCAGAAATTCCAGGATGAGGTCCATAGGATCTGGCAGAAGAAACTGGCCAGTTGATAATAATTTGTGGTATTTGTTAGGTGCTAACTACGGGCCAGGTACTGTACTAAGTGCTGGGGTATGCATAAGCAAATTGGGTTGGACACCGTCCCTCTCCCAAATGGGGCTCGCAGTTTCAATCTCTGTTTTACAGACGAGATAACTGAGGCACAAAGAAATTAAGTGACTTGCCCAAGGCCACACAGCAGACAAGTGGTGGAGCTGGGATTAGAACCCAGGACAGTCTGAGTGAGTCCCAGGCCCAGGCTTTATCCATTATGCCATGTTGCTTCCCTAGGTAGCACCCGGCCTCAGCAGTATTGGAAGAGAGGCCAACTCAGCTGCGCAGTCTCAGGAGATAGTAAGGAAAATGTAGCTATCCTTATGACACCCCTGGCCTGTCTTCTGCTTAAACTCTTCCAGTTTCCATGCTGGAATTTTAAATCAGCCAGCAGGAGTGGCTCTAATCCTATCTTTTTGCGTACCATCTCCTTTTGTCACTATTGCTGCAGTCCTCCCTCAGCACTGAGGACGTCTCTGTAGGTAAGATATCAATCTGTGTGTGCTGGATCTCTGTTTCCTTGAGGCCCCACCCAGCAGTAGATTACCCAAACAGCTGCTGTATGTTGAGCTAAAATGGGGCCTCTGAAAGAGGGAGAGAGGAAAAAAAATTTAAGGGCACGGTAGAATTCAGCCTCCAACAACTTGGAGCCGATGGTGGCTGAAACACCAGTCTAGAGTGCTGCAATCAAGAAAGGAGTGGCACCTTTAGAGCAGAAGCTTGGGAAGTATCAAGTAGAGACAAAAATGAACATAAGGGCAGGGTCTGCAAATGCCAACATGGCCTAGTGGAAAGAGCATGGGTCTGGGAGTCAGAGGACCTGGTTTCTAATCCTGACTCTTCCACATCCCTGCTGTGTGACCTTGATCAAGTTACTTAACTTCTCCCTGCCTCAGTTATGGCATCTGTAAAAGGATTCAATAAGAAATTCTGTTCTTTCTCCTAGTAGACCTGAGTCCTGCATGGGACAGGGACTTTAATATGATTATCTGGTATCTTTCCCAGTGCTTGACACATAGGAAGCACTTAAATACTGTAATTATTAATTATTAACTGTGAATCAATGACTATCTGTCCTTTCTTTTTGGGGGGAGGAGGTGGTGTAGACACACATCAGTTCAAGATCACCCCACAATATGTTTAACTGAAAGATACATCTTATACAACTTCCTGACTTACCCAGTGTACATGAACCCCATCTCAGATGTTATGTCCAATCACTCCTGGAAAGTCAGCTTCCTCCTTAACATCTGCATCATCCATTTCTAACTTTAGTTGCTTCGCCAGTTCAATAAACTTTCATTATCCACTCAGGAAATGTTGTCTCTTAAATCTTGAAAGTCTGACACAGACTGTGGGTAGAGCTCCTCCCTGTCCCGTCTGTTGGTGGTTGCCAAGTCTCAGCCCGGAAGGGAGAAGGCAGGGAGAGATTTTCCTCACCTGTGGTGCTCTGTCCTGGTGATTGGGTTCATGTGTGAGGTCAGATGCCAGTATACAAAACATTTATGTCATGAAGAAAGTTTTTAGAAAATAATTTTGACTAGAATGCAGAAGAGGAATGTTCCCCCAATGCAAGCCTTTTTGGACACAGGTTGCCACATAGTTGAGGAAACTGTCTGTGTGCATGCTCACAGCATTGATGTGGGTGTGTTCAACAGCAAAATGTTCCGTAATGTGAAATCCACAGACATTAAGAGAGCTGGATATGGGTTATATCCCAGAGCGCTTCTAATCCAGGGCAGGGTATCACAATACCAGTTGAATTCCAGTGTAGAGTGTCTTGCAGAGTGGCTGTAACTTGGAGTATGCCTCTATCAATGGCCTCTCTCTGTGTTTCAGTTGTACAGTTTTGGAGAAACCGTTTCTATCGTTTTCTGGACAGACACCTGGAAGCCGGAAAGTTTTTTTGATAAAATCAAGAAGAATAGACTTAGTGGCCTCCACACTTTGTGCCTACTTGGTAAGTGCTTTTGGGTACTCTAGCTCAAGTAGGAGCTGGGAAAATTTACATGCCTTTGGATTGTCTTGAGCCAGAGTTCTCTTCTTTTAACAGTCAGAATGCTTAGCATTAAGAGGCTTAAACTCATCTTGTAAGCAATTTAAAACCCCTTAAAGAGGAATTATAATTAGGTTTCTGGGCTGTGTGAAGCAGATACTGCAGATGTACAATTTCTCCCTTGGGCCTTGTTCCAGCTCGCTGCTACCTTGTGGTAGTAACTTTTTATGTGTAAGTTTGCACCCTTTGTCTCTAGGCCTTACAGCTCTCAAAAATAAATGCATTTGAAGTTTAAACTTTGTATTTGTCCTTTCAAGTAACCACATCAGTATCTTTCTGTCCACTCTAGAAAGCTGCTGAAAAGCCTCTGACAGTTTGGCTCATCACTGTGTTTTCCAAATTAGATACAGGAAACAGCTGTTAGTGTGTGTTGTGTTCCTGTGATCATCCTGACTTTTTGCTTTCTGTCCATAGGAAACAGCTGACTCCAAAGCAGCGAACTAGATGTGTGTTTACATATTGGACACAATATGAAGTCCATGATTTGTATAAAAATATCTCTGTATTTTGTAATTTATTTGCTAACTTTCCTTTCTGTACCTTGCCCTAGCTCACAGTACAGTGCTCTACACATTGTAGACATTCAAATATTTTTAAAGAACCCTAATGAATAGCTAAATGTAACTTCTTTTTCCTAGCCTTTCCTCAGTGTTGAAATTCAGAAGCCCCTGTAGAACTCTTAACTGCTTTCCCTTTAAAGTGGTCAGAGTAATTTGGGCCCCATTTAGTCTCTCCGCAAATTAATCTTGAATAATTCAGGTTTAAAATCCTAGTGGAAATGAAGAAGAAAATGTTAGTATGACATGCAGGTATAATGCAAGTAATGTTTCTAAAAATATAAGATTGACTTAAATTTGAATGTAATGAGCTGTGTTGTCCTTCTTGCAGATATCAAAGTAAAAGAGCAGTCTTTGGAAAATTTAATGAAGTGAGTAATTGCTGAGAACAAATTGCTGTAAACGTCACATATATTTAATGTATTGTAAATATCAGTTAATCAGTGGTATTTGAGTTCAATCCTTGTGGCAGGGAAACGGTCTACCAGCCCTGTTATATTGTACTCTCCCAAGCACTTAGTACAATGCTCTGCACACAGTAAGGACCCAATTAGCACAATTAATAAATGCTTAAATGTGCATGACTACGGAAATAAATGAAGAAAAGTAATCCTCAACAGTGTTGTTCCCAGATAAGCATTTTTCATTTTCTGTGGTCCCTGGAAAAGCGTATTACTTGATATGGCAATGAGCAAGTCTCATCAACTGCCTTGTCAGGACCTTCCTTTATGGAAAGGGAAAGAGGTGAGTGAAGTATTCTGTGGTGCCAAGCAGCAGTAAGGAAACCAACATTGCACGCTATGAAACCCTCCGCTGACTCTCGTCTATTCTTTTCCACTTTATCTGTTTATAGAAAAGCAAAAGAATCTTTGTGGTGCAAAGGTTCTTCCCCCCCCCCTCCTGATAGCATCAAAATCAAATGTAAACACTCACATGGTTTACTAGTGTAATGGGAAACTAGAGACATAAGGCCTCAACTTTAATCAAAGTTCTGTGCAGCAGGAGGCTTCCAAAAAAACTTTTGAGGTGAAAGTCAGGGATACCTCAGGAATCATTGCGTTATTTTCCGTGTTGTGTAGTTTAGCGTGAAAGACAACCAAAGCTCAGCTTTGCTTCTTTCAGGGGAAAGAAGATCTATGAACCGCCACGGTTTATGAGTGTGAACCAAGCAGCTGGACAAATTCTGGAAGTTGTTCAAAATCGAAGACTCCTGGGAGAAGAACCAGGTAATTAAGAGTTCCAACCTATCTCCTATCGCCTGTTCCATCTGCCCTGCGACCATTGGGGTGTGGCATGCAGGCTCCGTATTCCCGAGGTCTCCTTAGAAAATGACGGTTTGGGGGGACATGGCATTTGGCCCTCTAAAATCAGGTTTAACATTTGCTCTGCTCTTATTTCCACCTTCAAGTTAGACAGTCTTTCTGTGTCCTTTGGAGGCCTCCAACTCTTCCGGAGAAGGAGGATTCCATTAGAAACTCTCTGCTCACCCCTGCCTGTTGTATTGCCCAAATTAGGCAGATTTCCACAAGGGTGATACTGACAGTGTGTTAGGGTTTCCTACATTCACCAAAGGTACGCTTCCTGACAGGCACACCATCCCAAGGAGGAAAAGAGACTCCACACTCTAGTCCCCATCCAACTCTTCTCAAACAAACAAAACCCGAAAATCCGAGCCACCGCTCTTTTGTGTAACTTCGAGAGTCTAAATGAACTAGACTAAACACTTACTGCTGCTCAGTGGGGTTGAACCTATTACATGGCTTTTATGCACATCATTTTTCAGAGCACAGAAAAGCAGTTCATTGACTCAGGGATTGTCTCTATCTTTTGCCAAATTGTACATTCCAAGCGCTTAGTACAGTGATTTGCACATAGTAAACACTCAATAAATACTATTGAATGAATGGCTCTAAATTTCTACTGTTTAAATATCCTCCTACTTAGATCGTGAGCTCCATGTGAGGCAGGAACTCTGTCTGACCTGATTAACTTGTATCTACCCCAGCGGCTAGAATAGTGCTCAATAGACAGCAAGCAGTTAACAAATACCTTAAAAACAATGTCACTGATATACTGAGATGGAGAAATCCTTTTCTCTCCCGCAGGAATCAGCGAGGAGACCATGTGTGTCGGCCTAGCCAGAGTCGGGGCAGACGACCAAAAGATTGTGGCAGGCACCTTACAGCAACTGTGTACAGTAGACCTGGGTGGACCTTTACACTCCCTGATTATAACGGGCACCATGCATCCTCTGGAAGTGGACATGCTCAAGATATTTTCTGTGGCTGAAGAGAGTTGAAATGTTTGCGTAATGGCAGGATCTCACTTAGAGTTGCCATTGTTACTTTGTTTAATTTCCACTCGAATATTTATAATAAACCATAAAATTGTGAAAAAAAAGACCAACTTTCTGCCTCATACATGCCTACAAAAGGAACTAGCTCCAAGAGGTAAGTTCTCAAACTCCAACAACACCTGGACTTCCTCTGGCAGGGCAGTCAGTCCCCACAATGCCAGTCAGTGTTGCCTTCATTGGGTGAATATGCTGACTTGCAAGAAAACCCACAGATACCTAACAGGAACAGAGTGGTGGTATAGGTCTCCTTTTCCATAAAATCCAGAGTTTAAAAAATGCTTTGACTGCAGTTGGAGGTTAACTTAAAGGGTAGTTGGAATTGAGTCATTCTAACTTAACCAAATCCCATTTTACATAAAAAGGGCAGGGGTGACAGCGATGAGTGAGTGAACGCACGATCAGCGACACTTCACATACTCGGCTCTGGCTTCCCTGTCTTCTGGACCACGCTGGAAGAAGAAGTGGTCTGCCTGTACTTGATGGTTATGTGCATGGCAGCTGTGGAAAGGGGGCAGGCTTCCCGGCAGCAGTCCCTCATAGCTGGAGGAACAACAGAGCAATCTCCATATCCGAACTGGCTGCTTTCATTTAAGCCAATACCCTAATCGTGTGGCACAGACTTTGTTGTGTTGTGTAACTGTCACATTGTGGATGCTCAACCAGCTGCATAGTAGCTGTCATTCTGTCTAAATAATTGGCATTTTTCCACATATAAGTAAACAAAGTTTGCTGTTGCCTGAAGTAAACTAAAAAAACGTAAAAATCTGTAACTGCAGGAGGCTCCAGCATTCACCAGTTTGCTAAACATAACTTATCGACCTTATTATTTATATGCAACTGGCTAAGTGGTATTTTGTTCTGTTTTGGGTTTTTGGGTTTTGTTTTGTTTTAGTAACACTACACTGCTGCAGACAAGCTTTACTAGAATAGGTGTTCCTGCTGTAGAGAAGTAGCATGGCCTAGTGGATGGAGTCTGGGCCTCGGAGTCAGAAGGTCATGGGTTCCCGGTTCTGCCACTTGTCTACTGTATGGCCTTGGGCAAGTAACTTCACTTCTCTGGGCCTCACTTACCTCATCTGGGAAATGGGGATTAAGGCTGTGAGCCCAATGTAGAACAGGGACTGTGTCCAATCTGATTTGCTTGTATTCTCCTTCAAGGGCTTAGTACAGTACCTGGCACTTAGTAAGTGTTTTATAAAGTCCACAATTATTATTACTATTTGATATAACCTATTTGAAACATCTTTGACCCCTCTGCTTCTATTTTATAAAAATAGGATGCCAGTTTGGCTCCCAGGTGTATGAAGCGTTGCTAAAGTGCTGAGACACTTAGGGGTGATAAGAGATGTTTGCTCTTTCCCAAGCAAATCAGTGTTTTATCTCCACAATATAGGTGTCAGCTTGTCAGTTTGAGTGTGGGGTGAAAAGTATGCAGGGGCAGCTGGGGGGACTTGGGGGAAGACAGGCTTTTAAATCCCTAGAGGTCAGACTCCATTTGGGGTCTTTCCGGCTTTGTTTAGGAACTAGAAATCTTTTTCCCATTCTGCTCAGGTCTCGTCAGAGGCCTTCAGATGGGAGAGGCTGGGAATCCATCCCAAAAAGTCCTAGGAGCGGAAAATGCTTTGCCACTAGCTGGAAACCCATGGGGATAGTGGTTCTCACTACTCCCATGTAGCTGGTACTTATGCTCCATAATAGGAGATGTTTTCTTTTCAATGTATTTGTTAGTCTTAGCACACTGCCCTCTTCTGAGATCAGCACAGCCCCTGTATTTTTCTCCCATGGCAAGAAACCTACCAAAACTTCTCTGTGAGCATTATAATCTACGGTGTGAGAGAGGTTACTCAAAGCTGATTATCTTCAGTGACGGTATGTGTGACTATAGTTTTGCAGTAATTGCTATCAGCCAATGAACAACATCACCCAGGAAATTAACAGTGATGCTTTCCAAACTTTCTTGTCCTGAGAAGCCAAGTGGATTTAGACTTAATGCCATCCCTCCTTGATTTACCTGATGCCGTGATGGATGAGAATCTAGATTGTAAGCTTGTTATGTGCAGGGAATGTGTCTGTTTTTGTTATACTGTACTCTCCCAAGCACTTAGTATAGTACTTTGCACAAAGTAAGTGCTCAATAAATACGGTTGAATGAATGAATGACTCCCCAAGATAACAATTACTCCAGTTACAGTTCCTTCCTTCCTTCATTCATTCAATAGTATTTATTGAGCGCTTAATATGTGCAGAGCACTGTAATAAGCGCTTGGAGTGAACAAATCAGTAACAGAGACAGTCCCTGCCCTTTGATGGGCTTACAGTCTAATCGGGGGAGACAGACAAAAACAATAGCAATAAATAGAATCAAGGGAATGAACATCTCATTAAAACAATAGCAAATAAATAGAATCAAGGTGAGGTACATCTCATTAACAAAATAAATAGGGTAATGAAATATATACAGTTGAGCGGACAAGTACTCTGAAGGGAGGGGAAGGGAGGGGGGAGGAGCAGAGGGAAAGGGGGGAAAAGAGGGCTTAGCTGAGGGAGCAGAGGGAAAGGGGGAGCTCAGTCTGGGAAGGCCTCTTGGAGGAGGTGAGCTGTAGGGTTTTGAAGAGGGGACGAGAAAAAGGAGTTGGGAGGAAGAATTAATCTGAATTATTGAGCTTACTTTTGCAAGTGAAACAAGCTCCTAGGCAACTGTAATTACAGTAGTGCATTAAATAGCATCAAAATGACAAGGCTTGAGGGCTAATAATGAAGCAGGCCAGATGCCTTGCCTAACCGCTAAGCCTAAATCAATGAAAATGGGAAAGGGAAATCCTTCATCCAAATAAGTAATTACTAGGGTGGGAACTTGTTTTGAAATTCAGGAGAGTCCAGCCCAATCCATGTAAAAATCATTACACAAGGGAAGTAGTGTGACGCACAACTTTGCAAAGCTTAACTCTCCAGGGGCAGATATAGTCTGGTAAAGTTGCACAACTTCCTCCCGCTCCTTAGTCCTGCTTGGAGGTCAAGGGGGAGAGGGCACATGTGGTTTATCTGCCATGCCTTCTTAAGGATTTTGGGAAGCCCAAGGATAAATGGCCATGACACTATTCCTGAAACCCTAGGCTTGAGTTTCCTTTCTTGTGAACATATTCCTCAGCCCCCTGCCAAACTTTGTTGAAGTAGAAGTTTGGCTACTTTTTTGGGGGGGGGGGGGGCAGAAGGGCATATTGTATGGGTTCAAGCAGTGGCTGTTGAGGAAATTCTAGTTGACTGAAATGATCCAGAATAGAATGAGGACGGTGACTATTAAGGTAGAGAGCTGCTTGGTTATATAAGAAACTATAAGACAGAGAAGCGTAATGTTTCCAGTCCTTATTTGTTACTGTGCATTTCTAAGGAGAATCAAGTTTGGTAAAATGACAGTAGGTAGATTGGGCCAAATCTGAAATACATCCAAGTCTGAAAACATTCCTGCAGAGACCGGGGTGGGGGGAAGTACCCAGATCCTGAAAGTAATGCTTTTCTGATATCACGAAACAGATAGGAATCAAACACTTCCAAATCAGCATTTCAAGTCCACTTAACTCTGGACCAGCCTCAACAGAGCATCAGTTGGTCAGCCAGGGACATTTGTTCCTGGGTCAGTGAAGCCAGATGGTAGTTAAGTGTTGTGTGGGGCACTGGCGATGTGTGCTTACGAATGACTTTGGGAGTGAAGTTTTCATTGACCAAGTTCAACCCTTGGTTTTGCATTTACAATGTAAGCAGCTTATCTTCTGGCCAGACTTCCACAGTAAGAGCCGCAACCTGTTTACCTCATGCTGCTTCCTCACTGCTTTCCACAACAACGAACTATTGCCTCCGAGCAGCTTGACCCTTGCTGCAGTTGTCCTCCGTATCCTGCAGGAGGCTGGATTATTAGGAAAAGGAAACAGGTTTTCTTTTGGAATGGCTTCGTCCTGCCCCAAATGGAATGAGGGAGAAACTCATTTGGAAACCCTGTTTTGCCGGGAAATTATCTTCCGTCAGCTGTAAAATGGGAACAATACCAGATTTATCTAAACCATGAAACACATAAAACCCACTGGACATGGAGAGTAAGATATGGTGAAAGAACAATAAATACACTGATAATGCCAAACCTCTTGTGTAGCAGGTGACTTATTCCAGATTCCAGTGTGTGACCACAAGCAATGGCTGAGGAGAAATACTCCTGCAAGCTTAAGAGGAGCAACAAAAACATATAGGTGCTTTATCCATTGCACAGGGAACCTGTGCTGATTGGGAGAGATATGGTTTCCCTTCCCCAGATTTAGCTCGCTGCCCATCATGTGTTCCTTAGTCAAGGCGATAGAGAGGCAGGACTCTAAGTTGGCCTAGCAGATAGTGCACGGGCCTGGGCATCAGAAGGACCGGGCTTCCAATCCTGTTGTTGCCACTGGTCTGCTCTGTGACCTTGGGCAAATCACTTCACTTCTCTCTGCCTCAGTTTCCTCAACTGTAAAATGGGGATTAAGACTGTGAACCTCATTTGGGCCAGGGACTGTGTCCAACCTGATTAGCTTGTATCTACCCCAGCGCTTATAACAGCATAGGAAACAAATAACATTATCATCATTAGTTATGCAGCTTAACGCCTTTCCAGATGATCACTTACCAAACTCCTCTGCAAAGGCCCTAGAAATCAACCAATCAATCATTTATTGAGTGTTTACTGTGTGCAGAGCACCGTATTAAGCACTCAAAAGGAAAGCCACTAGCTCAGTGGGCTCACCCCTGTAGGGGCATTAGAAATAACAATTCTCCAAACAGACAACCAAGAGCAACACAGGTGACTGACATTTTGGGGTTGGGATTTCTATTATGGGAAGGACTAGAAAGAAATCGTGTAATAATAATGATGATGATGGTTTCTGTTAAGCACTTACTATGTACCAGACAGTGTACTAAGCTACGGGGTATACATAAGCAAATCAAGTTGGATACAGTGCCTCTCCCATGTGGGCCTTCAATCTCAATCCCCATTTTACAGATGAGGTAACTGAGGCACAGAGAAGTGAAGTGACTTGCCAAGGGTGACACAGCAGACAGGTGAGAAGCAGCATGGCTCAGTGGAAAGAGCACAGGCTAGGGAGTCAGAGGGCAGGGGTTCGAATCCCAACTCCACCACTTGCCTGCCATGTGACCTTGGGCAAGTTATTTGACTTTTCTGTTCCTCAGTTACCCATCTGTAAAATAGGGATTAAGACTGAGCCCCACGTGGGACAACCTGATTAACCTGTATCTATCCCAGAGCTTAGAACACTGCTTGGCACATAGTAAGCGCTTAACAAATACCATTATTACCCTTATTATGATTATTATTAAGTGGCAGAGCCAGGATTAGACCCCAGCACAGATTAAGGGGGAGCGCTCTGAACATTGCTGTACACAACCAGCCCCAGTCCAGAGATGCAGGAACCTCCTGTTTTCAGGCTACTGGGTTTGTTGGACAATGGGTTAGTCAATCCCCAGCCTCTCCCTCCCTCCTTTCCTTTATAAGACTTTTCCACTCCAAGTAATGTAAAAGTCACTTTCCTATAAAACACAAAATAAATACAGTTCAGGTACAGATGTTTCAACAGACATTTTTATTGAAGAAAAATTTGATGTGCCCTTTCATAATTTTTCAAATACATTTTTTAAATGGCCATCAAGTAAAAAAGTAAATATATATACTGGTTTCTTATATTGCACAATTAAGTTACAATATTCAGTCCTTCAGAACTCGATGTTTAGTACGTAACCTCTGTTTCTACTTAAATACTTGTTAAGAAGTATTTTGGCATAACAATCACGTCGTTATCATTCACTAAAGGCAAAAGATCGTATGTTACACAGGTGCTGTACTGTGTTGCTGGGAATGGTTTTGGCACTTTGTCTTTCACAGTATTTCATCTACAAAACAACTCTTTCTGGAACTAGTCATCCAATTCACATTCTTAAACTGTTGCCTGTCTAGTTGTATTTATCTGTCCCCCACATATGTCAGGAGTGTGCTGAAGTGATGGGATGGAGGGATACCTTATGGTAAATGTTCGAGATCACTGATCTAATCAAATACTGTCTGGAACCCAATCGCCAGCCAGTTTCAAACTGCAATTATACATATCAAACAATTTGGGGTGGGGGGGAGGAGGCATGTCTCCCTGCAAGGATAAATTCATACCAAAACTTTCCACCAATAGACAGATGGGAGCACTATCATAGAAACAGCATGACTGTGCAGGTTGGCCAGCAATGTGAGAGCACTGAAACGTCAGAAGCAGGTTCAGGCAGAAGGAATGTAGTGGTCATTGAAATCCAAGGCCTTTTGGAAGAGGGAAAGAAACAGCAAAAAGCTCTGTGGGACAGGGGGAAGCCATTGCCTAGATAAAAACATTTTTCATAAAGACTGACATAGCACCCTGCTTCAATTTATAGCTCCTATCCAAGAAGAATTAAATAATAATAATGGCATTTAACTAAGTGCTGATGGGAATCTAGAGAAATCCCCTGTAGACTGTGAGCTAGCTGTGGGTAGGGACTCTCTCTCTTTATTGCTGTATTGTACTTTCCCAGGCACTTAGTACAGCGCTCTGCACACAGTAAGCGCTCAATAAATATGATTGAATGAATCAGTTTAGATACAGTCTCCATTTAAATGATCCGCTGCACTTGCAAAACCCATTTCCTTCCAGTACCAAACAGGCCTCAAAATTAATGGGAAAACAACAAAGTCTGCAAAGGAAATCAGCAAAACAGCTCCAATCTGCCAGATTATGATCAGCCTCACGATGACAGAGGCCCAAGGCCTGCCCTTATGGTTTTGGCACTAACTAGGCTAGTCGTAGCCCACTGAGCACCCTTGTCTTGACAGTGACACTTAGGGTTCTTTGAGGAACTGCCAATAAAAATATATTGCATTTTTGAAAAAAGTGTCATAACTAGATGGTGTTACTGTGCACTAAAAAGTGACCCCTCCGCCTCAAGTTCTGCCTCAGATGCCTACCTGACAATTCAAAACTAAATATCCTACCACCATTCACCCTTACACTGATCACAGCAGATTTGATTTTCAAAGGTCTGGCCATCTCAGGTGGAATATGAACAGTAGTTTTGCCAATACAACAGCCTTTGAACATGAGAATACAGCATCATGTCTGCTATCATTCCTTGGGACTGACATAGAACCCTTTGCATCTAATGGTTTTAAGTTGAGTACTGGCTCTATATTACAGATAGCAAAGAAGGGCACTACTTGAAGAACATTTATTCAAGGTTAGAAAATGAAACTACAGAGCAGCTGCAGAGGTGGGAGGGCTGATAGTTTGAAGCCTTACTCAACTTCTGTATTTTTCCCATTTGGTTTAGTTTTACGTTATCAGTGCTCACCAGCACAACTCTGACAAGCAGCATGGCCTAGTGGAGAGCCCAGGCATGGGAGTCAGAAGACCTGGGTTCTAATCCCTGCTCTGCCACTTGTCTTCTGTGTGACCTTGGGCAACTCACTTCACTTCTCTGTTTCAGTTACCTCATCTGTAAAATGTGGATTAAGATTGTGAGCTCCATGTGGGACGTGGACTGTGTCCAACCCGCTTAGCTTGTATCTATTCCAATGCTTAGTACAGTGCCTGAAACATAGTAAGCACTTAATACAATTAAAAAAAAAATCCCAAAGCTGAAGTGTATCTTCCGTGGCAAAACTTAAAGCAGTAGACCGAAATCAGTTTTAGTACGCATCTGCTTCAGAAACATCATTAGGACAAAGACTAATTTGAACTTGATTTTAGAAGCCTGGATACAGCTTAGTAGGGTCATCTTGTGCATATATATATTCTGTCATCTTTTGTGATCAATTTTCAATTTTTAAAAAATTTCCAATTATTTTAATTGCAAATCATCACCTATAGTGTAGCCTAGTGAAAAGAGCCCAGACGTGGGAGTCAGAGCACCTGACTTCTAATCCTGGCTGTGCCACTTGTCTGCTGTGACCTTGGGCAAGTCACTTAACTTCTCTTTACCTCAGTTACCTCATCTGTAAAATGGAACTAAAACTGTGAGTCCTATGTGGGACATGGCCTGTGTCCAACCTGTGTCTTCCTGGCACTTAGTACAGTTCTTGGCATGTAGTAAGCACTTTAACAAATACCATTAATTAAAAAAAAAATTAGCACTCCAAAAATCAAAAAATCAAAAGTCATCTGCCACATCCAAAACAGTTTGTAGCTTTTATGCTTTTCCTGCCGCGAGGAACACTGGACTGGTTTAAAACAAAACAACCGATGAGCCCCATACCCTCTCCTGGCTAGATTTTAATTAAGCAACTGGGCTGTGCATTTTCAGAGTTAGGAGGCAGGAGTTACCCCAAGGTTATCTTCTCATAACACTTGCCACTCTGCCAGGTATGAGTGAACTCATATTCACCCCAAAGTTTTTTTCTGTATTCCAGATTCAATGAGTGCACGGATACATGTGCTTTAGAAAGCACTTTGTTATTTTTCAGGATGTATGAAAAAAAACCAAATACACGCAACTGCTTGATTTGCCAAATATGCCAAATATTCTCCCTTGGGCTGACAGATCTGCTGCCACCTACCAAAAATAAGTCTTCCACAGAATATTCTGCAACTCACTGGACTGGAGGTAAAATAGATAAGATACTGTCCTTCAGACATTTGCATTTTCTCCAACCACAACAAGGAAGTTGTGCACAGTTTAAAAACATTGCGTCTTGATTAACACCATCTTGATAAAAGGAGGTACCATAGATATTTCTGTTTAGGGAAGTTCAAATGGCTGGGTAAACTTCCCCATGAATTCAAAAATTCAGCAAAGAATATTGTTTTAAGCATAGCCAGCCTCAAAAACCCACTCGTTCTCTGGAATATGACGCTTGCAAAGCTCCTTTGTCCCAAAATACCACTAACTCTTTTCCATATTTAAAAAGGTATTCATTAATAACTCAGTAATTCATTGCTGCACTCCAATAATATTCTTCGTACATGCGTATTAACAAGTCAGTGCTACTGTTTGTGAGGAAAAATGAGAAAATTAACCTTCCACTAAATCATCACATTTTTACATGTGGGTATGTGTGGATAATTTACACCCACATACTCACATATGTAAATACTTCTAATTCAAAACAAAAGGGACTCACTGCCAGGTTTCTACTTTATCGATGCTTTTCGCCATTAATTCCCCAGAATAAGCCTTCACAGCAAAGTACATGAATGCATTTACCTGAGATGCAATGCGCAGACAATTAAAATGGCAGGTGCTATGAAAGCCTTAAACATTTTTAAATACTGGAAGGTGGAGATGGTGAAAACTGGCGTGGCAAATGGAATAATAGCTGGGTAATACACTTACTGCTCCAGAAGAGGGAGCACTCTCTCTCAAAACCAAATCTAACATCATCATCATTATAATAATAATGTTGGTATTTGTTAAGCGCTTACTAAGTGCAGAGCACTGTTCTAAGCGCTGGGGTAGATACAGAGTAATCACATTGTCCCACGTGGGGCTCACATTTTTTTAATCCCCATTTTTACAGATGAGGTAACTGAGGCACAGAGAAGTGAAGTATCTCGTCCAAGGTCACACAGCAGACAAGTTGTGAGCCGGGATTAGAACCCACGACCTCTGACTCCCAAGCCTGTGCTCTTTCCACTAAGCCATGCTGCTTCTAGTTTCCTAGCTGTTCTCCTCTCCAAGTTTGAAATCTCCCATAGTCTGGTTTTTCTAAGGCATCTGTCCCAAATCCCTCTGTCAGAGTAGATATTCCACACTTCTACACATCCAAAATGCTTCGCTGTCACACAAGAGAATTGGAATTTCACAAGGACAAAGATCCCCAAAATCTAATTATACACGTAATAGAAAACAAGCAGCATTAAAGGCGCATTTCACTACCCTATTTTCCCCCCAGCCCATCTCCCCTGCAGCTCTACACAATTTCTACAGTTAAACCGATTACAACTACAGCAACCCCTAGGCTGAGTAATGTCCTTCATTTGAAATTCTGCATCATTTGCAAGAAAGAATCACCAGTTTCTAAAAACCAGTAAGAGCAATAGCAACAGTGGGATTTGTTAAGGGTATATACTATGTTCCAGACACTTTACTAAGCTCTGGGAAGGATACAAGAAATTGGGTTGGACACAGTCCTTGTCCCATGTGGGCTCACGGTCTTAATTCCTATTTTACAGATGAAGGAACTGAGGTATAGAGAAGTGATGTGACTGACCCAAGGTCACACAGCAAACAAGTGGCAGCACCATCATTAGAACTCAAGTCCTTCTGAGTCCCTGGCCCATGCTCTATCCACTAGACCACTCTTCTTCTTAGTTCGTAATTTGTTTACAATGTGGGGTGTAATGATGGGAAAGGAGATACAGTTTTCTTGGTGATACAACAAAGCATATATTTCAATTTTACCAAAACCATCTACTATCTGTGATTATCCAAGCATCATTTTCTAATCAATGGTCACTAACATCAACTGAAAGTTAGACAGACACCAGAAAATGAATTCAAACACATTACTATTTTAGCACAAGGCCATTTCCAGTAGTAAAATTTTAATTTTAGATAAGTCTCCGGGGCGAGGCAGGGGCAAAAAAAAATCTATTTAAAGGGGAATTCTGGAAACGTATTCCAGAAACCAGTATAATATGTAGATAGGGACATTTTGACAGAGAATAATTCTGCTCCCACTCCCTCAAGCTTCAGTTAAATCAAGAGTAAGCTATCCAAAGTAGCACTTTTCCTTCTTGTCTACTTAAAATACCCTGGTTAAGAAGAGTTCCCCACACTATGCTCTGTCAGTTTAATCTGTAGCACTGCCCCTCTTCCCCAGCAAGAGAGCAGGCAACCAGTCTACAGAACTCATTACTATCAAGTTTCAGGGTTACAGAGAGTTATTGTACTGTGTTTGTGCAAAGCTGGTACAGGAAAACAAAGATGAATGAATCAGCATCTGAAAGACAAAAGCGAAAGCAGTAGCACCCCCACCCCATCCCAAGAGGGAGCCATTTTTTTTCCATTTTTTCCATTTTTTTCTTGCAATTGCCCCTTTCTTTTATTAGTTAATTACCAGGCAGCAGTGGGAAGGTGCTGTTCTAATTAGTGCCACGAGGCCTGGGGCTCCGCCTGCTTTTGGGGCATGGTTGCTTTTACAGAAACGATCAGGTGTCTCAGATTTTTTAATTAGTCAGAGCTGATTCACACATCAGATGTCTGAGATCGTTTTTTAAAAGCATTGCCACAAGCCATTTTCCTCCATAATGGAAATGTTCAAAATCCAAAGTGGTACCTTTTCTTTATTTTTTGACAGATGCAACACTCAAAAGGAATCTGTTTTTGCAGCTTAAAACCACACTTGAAGAACACAAGAAATTTGGTATCCATCAATAGCAAGAATCTCATTTGGGTACGTTACAGTATTCCCATAAAAATCATAAAACCCCTCGATGTTCCGTATCCATGCTCGCAAATACATTTTCTGATGCAAAGGCACTTTGAAAACCCAATATGGTTCAGTTCATTAAGTTTGCAAAGTACAAACAATTTTACAACATAAGATTATATCGAAGAATGTCAACAGCTGTGACATTACATACAAAACAGATTTCCAATTTCTCTGTAACACTGGTTTTGTGGGAATGAATAGTGGTTTCCGCAGCTTCAGTGAAGACGTGACTGACCCAGGATCCTGGGCCCACAGTCCCCTTTTCTGACTGAAATGACAAATGTAGAAAAGATTTAAACCCCAAGTCCCAACCTCATCTCTCCCCTTCTTCCCCCACCCACACCCCCTGAAAAGACCCATAGAAACCCCCAGAAATCAAAATGGTCTCATAGGGAGAGTACAAAAGACAAGACCAGAAGTCCAGGACATATCCTTTTAATTTTGATTCCTTAGTCGCGAACTCTTCCAGTAGACAACAAAAGGCAGCTCAGCCTGTTTGGTCTTGAGGAACGGAAGTGGTGGTGGTTGCTCCATTTTAAAAGGTGGGCGCAATGTTCCAACTGTACAGTACCAGAAAACTTTGGTCCAAAGAGCCCAAGTTATGATGACTCCGCTACATGGCCGCGAAGTCGATCTGTACATAAAGCTGTCTCACACCAGCCTAGAAAGTGAAAAGTGTAAAAAAAAAAATATATAGCAAATAAGCACAAGCTCAAGTAACATGCTGAGTGGGTGAAAAATCTGCAGTCTCAACCCAGATACTCCTGGCCCCTGGGGAAGTGGAGTCTCAGGACAGACAGACAGCTCTCGTCCTGGTTGCCGTCCAAGAAGGCCTGGCCTGGGCCCTTTGAGAGAAGGGATAACACTCCGGTTCGGTTCCTGCCTCCCTCTGCAGGGCAGTCTCTGAGTGCTGCTGCTTGGTTTTGACAGTGAAAAGCCCCAGAAGCAGCGAGGGCCCATCGGGCATGCGTGAGGAGCAAGGAAGCAGGGATGTGGGAGGTGGGAGAAAGAAGAGCAGCAGAAATTCCTCCAAGGCAATCCAAGCACATCTCCAACCATCAAGAGATGTTTGTCCACCAGCCTATGCATGGCTTCAGTCAGGTCCGCGGGGAATACACGATGGGAGGGGTGACTGGATGGCCTCTTCCCTAACATGCTACTTAATAAGTTGACTGAGTACTTGACTGAGGCGGCCAGAGAGATGATCAGAAGGAGGGTGAGTGCAAGGTCAGGGACAAGAGAATCACTTTGACCCGGTTCGTCACACTGATTCAACCATTTCAGAAGAGCAACTGCTTCTGCTAAATCTGCTCAACATCCATTCCAGAGGATGAGATCTCTATATGGGACTCCAGTGTGTCCCAACAGCGACAGGGGATTCTGAAGGTTGAAAGAGCCTGGCTGCCCTCACACCCCACTTGCCACACTGTGCTGCCATCCTCCATCACCATCATCAGTAGATTTTATGGAGCACTAATTATCAGAATTATGGTATTTGTTAAACGTACTATGTGCCAAGCATTGGGGTAGATACAATGTAATCAAGTTGTCCCATATTGGGCTCACAGTCTTAATCCCCATTATTATGTGCAGAGCATTGTACCATGCACTTGGGAGAGAACAATCCAACAGAAATCTCAGCTCCTGAAAGAGGGGGATGAGAGGGGAGAGGAAGAGGAGGAAGAGAAGGAGGACAAGAAGAGGAGGAGAATCAATCAGTTGTACTTATAGAGTGCTTACTGTGTGAGGGGAACTGTACTAAGCACTTGGGAGAGTTCAACACAACCATTCAACAGAAGAAAGAGGAGAAGGAGTGGGGGTGGGGAGGAGCTTTCCCCCTATTTCTAGCTTCCTCACAGGGGACATCCTCCATGCCCGCACCCCATCTTCTGCAGGAACAAATTTCCCCGCTTACCCACACAGTTTAGCATTTCTTGCTGACAGCAGGCTACTCTGAAGGGTTAACCTGTCTTTTCATGGACCCTCCAGTCGTGTCTGTGAGACAATCCCACAGAATGCCTCAAATTCAAAATTACAACATGGCCACAGGAATAAGTACTGACAACTGTCTCAAAAGGAGAAAATCGAGTCTCCCAAATGCAGAAAAATCCATTTAGTACAAGTTCTTCATTTTGCAAACAAATTTAAAAGTTGGGTATATGTTGCAACTTGAATAAAAATGTAAAGGAGAAAGAAGTGCTTTAAGTCAGTGAATCCTGGCAGAATCTAAGGCAACTCAGGAACAAAGCAAGGCCAAACTGTCAGCACCCTGCATTCCAAGGTCTGGGCTTTTTTTAAATTAAAACCTTCTCCAATATTTAAGATTAGTAGAAAGCAACCCTGGACTCCCTTTGGTTTTCACCTGCCTCCATATTTGTACTGCAAAGCCACAGACAGATGGGGGAAGGAATCATATTTACAGTCCATGAGAAACATTTTTTCTGGTTTGGGCTCTCCAACACCCCAACTCTTTGAAGAGACAACCTAGACACAAGATGCATTTTCACAACAAACATGGAACTTCCAATGCAGGTTACTGAGCTGGGCCCCACATTAATGGTAAAACACAAATAAAGAAGGATCTTGGAGTTCTTCCTGGGCAAGATGTTAATAAAACAGTCATACCTGAGTAAAAATATTGTGTGTCTGGCTTAAAATCCACCTTGCATCAGCCTCGGGACCTACGACTAATTTCAAAGTCCCAACGTATACGTCAGTACAGAGAGTCCAGAAGTGTGGTTCTTGTAAATTGTAAACTCCTTGCAATTGCTGAACCTAAAACAGAAAAGTATAATTATAGCTCCATTTCATTTATTCATCTTTAAATGACCAGATTATTTCAAAAGTCTTCTTTTTTAGGAATCTGTAGACTAAAAATGTTCAAAAATCTTTAATTGCCAGCCAATTAATCAAAACAATTTGAGAGTTTACTCTGTGCTAAGCATGGTACTAAGCATTTCGAAGATTACAAGAGATTTAATAGACATCATTCCTGTAGGGGACACAAACATAATAAATTACAGATGGGACAAAATAAGAGTATAAGGACATGTACATAAGTGCTGTGTCTGTGCTTAAGTTCATTCATTCATTAATCCATTCAATCATATTTATTGAGCACTTACTGTGTGCAGAGCACTGTACTAAGCACTTAGGAGAGTACAATATAACAAGAGACACATTTCTGCCCACAAGAAGCTCATAATCTAGAGTGTCATGGAAGTGATAAAAGTGGCAATTGGGTTATAAAATGGGGTGATTACAAATTAATTGAGGTGGGCCTCTTTGAGAAGAGCTTTGAAGATGACCAGTGGTCTGTCAATGTCTTTCCACTTCTCAAAAGCCTCCAGTGGTTACCCACTTACTTTGACAGGAAACAGAAATTTCAGATCCTTGACTTTAAGGAGTTATTCATTCATTTGTATTTATGGAGAGCTTACTGTGTGCAGAGCACTGTACTAAGCGCTTGGAAAGTACAATTCAGCATAAGATAGAGACAATGCCTACCCAACAACGGGTTCACAGTCTAGAAGGGATTACATCAGCTATCTCTCAGACTCTTCACCAATAGATTGTAAGCCCACTGTGGGCAGGAAGCATCTACCAATGCTGTTATATTCTTGTAGTAATCATCATCATCATCATCATCATCATCATAACAGAAGCATTTTTGCTAAGTGCTTACTATGTGCCAGGTAATGTACTAAACGCTGGGGTAGATACAAGATAATCCGGTTGGACCCAGTCTCTGTCCCACATGTGTCCCACAGTCTTAAATCCCATTTTACAGATGAGGTAACTGAAGCCCAGTGAAGTGATTTGCCCACGGTCACACAGCAGACAACTGGCAGAGCCAGGATTAGAACCCAGGTCCTCTGACTCCCAGGCCCGTACTCTTTCCACTAGGCCACAGTGAGTCTCCCTAGAGTTTAGTACAGTTTCTGCACCAATAAATACAACCAATTGTCTCCCCCCGCCACCCCCACTGCCCGCCGCCTTGCACTTCTGTTCATCCCAAATTCACCTCACTATGCCTCATTTTTGACTCCCTTGCCTCTGGATCCCTGGATCACACCCTTCCTCCTGGCTGGAGCCCCCTTCCCCTTCAAATCACCCAGATCAAATCTCTCCCTGTCTCCAAAATCCTTCTGAAATCACAGCTCCTCCAGCAGGCATTCTCTTATCAGTTATCTGTGTTCGTGTCCATCTCCCCGGCTAGACTGTAAGCTCTTATGAGCAGGATCATGTCTTCAACCTCTAATGCAGTCTCTCAAACGATGCACGCAGAGGGCCCTCAGTCAGTATTTTTCACTGCTTGACTCAAAGCTCTTAAAGAGCCTAAATCCCAACATATTACATAGTGAAAAAGAAATCTACCAAAGCTCTACAACCCCTGTGTGGCAAAGTATCACAATTTAACTTGGCTTATAATATCGCCAAGATCCGCCCTTTCCTCTCCACCCAAACAGCCACCTTACTGCTACAGGCTCTTGTTATATCCCGGCTAGACTACTGTGTCAGGCTTCTCTCTGAACTTCCTTCCTCCTCTCTCGCCCCGCTCCAGTCTATTCTTCACTCCGCTACCCAGCTCATCTTCCTGCAGAAACGCTCTGGGCATGTCACTCCCCTTCTTAAATACCTCCAGTGGTTGCCTATCAACCTCCGCTCCAAACAAAAACTCCTCACTCTAGGCTTCAAGGTTCTACATCACCTTGCCCCTTCCTACCTCTCCTCCCTTCTTTCTGCTGCCCACCCCGCATGTTCCACTCCTCTGCCGCCCACCTCCTCACCGTCCCTCGGTCTCGCCTATCCCGCCGTCGACCCCCGGGTCACGTCCTCCCGCGGTCCCGGAACGCCCTCCCTCCTCTCCTCCGCCAAACTGATTCTCTTCCCCTCTTCAAAACCCTACTTAAAACTCACCTCCTCCAAGAGGCCTTCCCAGACTGAGCTCCCCTTCTCCCTCTACTCCCTCTACCGCCCCCCCCTTCACCTCTCCGCAGCTTAACCCTCTTTTCCCCCATTTCCCTCTGCTCCTCCCCCTCTACCTTCCCATCCCCTCAGCACTGTACTCGTCTGCTCAACTGTATATATTTTCATTACCCTATTTATTTTGTTAATGAAATGTACATCGCCTTGATTCTATTTAGTTGCCATTGTTTTTACGAGATGTTCTTCCCCTTGACTCTATTTATTGCCACTGTTCTTGTCTGTCCGTCTCCCCCGATTAGACTGTAAGCCCGTCAAAGGGCAGGGACTGTCTCTATCTGTTGCCGACTTGTTCATTCCAAGTGCTTAGTACAGTGCTCTGCACATAGTAAGCGCTCAATAAACACTATTGAATGAATGAACTTACCCTCTGGTAGCACTGAGGGAGAGCATTTTCCAATAAGGGAGGAGTTCGCTGCATCAATATTCCAACTGATTCTCTTAGGAGAGGGATAACACTAGAAAACATGAGAAAAAGACAATATTCAGTTACCACCAAACTCCCAAAGATGTGTGAAAGAATGTAAAAGCACAGCAGATTATTATAAGAATTCAATATCCAAAATACACTTTAGTAATGTACCAACTTTACATTTTTGACAAGAAATGAAAATATAACACTTTATATATTATAATATTATATAACGAATACTTTTCAATAAGATGTTGTGGGGCTGGGGTAAGTTGCAAAGCACTTAACGGGTCCAGACCTAAGTTTTAAGTGGTACAGAAGGAGAATCCATGTCTTATACCTATCATCAGAATTTACATGTATTCACTTATTCATCATGACTATTCTCCTTACAGTTTTCATTTCTTTATCCCCTACTAGAGGGTAAGCTCTTTGTGAGTAGGGAACATGTCATGTCTTTTGAATTGCATTTCCCCAACGATTATTACAGTGCATCGCATCCAGTGGATGCTCATAAATGCTGCTGCTATTACCAATATTACGATTATAGGTCAGTTCATACTAAACATACCCCAGTAAATTCAATTTTCCCTCTCCAGAAAGCCAAAATATTGACTTATCGAATACCTACTATGAATATCAAACCCTCCCCCATATATTACTCTTCTTCCAAAAGTCACCTTCGACAATATCCCACTGAAACCAACTTTTACCAACTTTTTATAGTAATCCATCTACCCCAGTGCTTAGAACAGTGCTTGGCACAGAGTAAGCTCTTAGCAAATACCCAATTACTATAATTATTATTTCATCAAATGTTTCAGAGAGACACCACTGTCTGTAGTGGTTAAGAGCAATTCAAACAGCCTAGCCTAGTGGAAAGAGCACGGGCTGGTGAGACAGAGGATCTGAGTTCTAATTCTGGGTCTCTTATGCATCTGCTGTGTGACCTTGGGCAAGTCATAACTTCTCTGGGCCTCAGTTAACTTCATTGGTAAAAACTGTAAGCCCTATGTGGGACAGGGACTGTGTGCAACTCAGATATCTTGTATCTATAATAATAATGATGGTATTTGTTAAGTGCTTACTATGTGTCAAGCACTGTCCTAGGTGCAGCACTTAGAACCGAGTGCTTAACAGATGCCATAAAAAAGGGGCTCGGACCTCACACAGAAACTAAGTATACAAAGAAATAAATAGTTGTTATGATATGCCATTAGACATCAACATCACCTCTTGGATCTTAGACTGCGCTTATCGTTTTCAAACCATTGTACCATCCTCATATCAAATGTGTGGCAGGCCACTGTACCTCCCTCATTGCAAAAGAGGAGAAGATGGATGAAAGTTGAGTCATTTTCCCTGCTGCAAAGACCACCTAAGATGTTTAAACCATACTGCTCACTCCTACATCCAACCCTTCTTCCCCTGAACTCAGTAATGCTCCTCATTTTCGTCAGTCAACTTATTAAAAGCTTGAAGTATGAAGGTAAGAAAGCCATGACTAACTTAACGACAATTCTTATACAGAGGAGGCTGAGATTCTATCTTCGCTGATTTTTGAATTGCATCAAGGAGAGTGCAGTTGAAAAAGGGGGAAGGCCTTTCGGAGAGTTAAGAAGAGAGCTCTAGGCTGTAAGCTCGTTGTAGGCAGGAATCTGTTGTTATAGAGTACTCTCTCAAGTGCTCAGTACTGTGCTCTGCACACAGTAAGCGCTCAATAAATATGAGTAAATACGACTGAATGAATGAAAGCTATGTTTAGGAAACACTAGGCAGGACAACCAGGAGTGGCTAGGGGATATATCTTCCTGAAGATCTTTAGCAATACGGTGAATGAGCAGTACTGTAGCCTAGCAGAAGAGCCACAACATGGGAGTCAGAAGACTTGGGTTCTAATACTAGCTTGCGTGACCTTGAAGAAGTCACAACTTTTCCATGCTCACAATTTCTCTGTGCCTCAGTTTACTCATCTGCAAAATGGGAATCAATCAATTGCGTTTATTCAGCACTTATAGTGTGCAGTGCACTGTACTAAGCACTTGGGAAAGCGCAACTTAATATAATACATTCCCTGGCAATGACAAGCTTACAGTATAGAGGGGGAGACAGACATTAATATAAATAAATAAATTACAAATATGTACATAAGTGCTGAGGGGCTCGGGGGGAGGGCGCTGGGAGGTGAATACAGGGAGCAAGTCAGGACGATGCAGAAGGGAGAGGGAAAAGAGGAAATGAGGGCTCAGTCAGGGAAGGCCTCTTGGAGGAGATGTGCCTTCAATAAGGCTTTGAAGGTGAGGAGAGTAATTGCCTGTTAGATATGAACAGGGAGGGCGTTCCAGGCCAGAAGCAGGATGTGGGTGAGAGGGTGATGGCAAGATAGATGAGATCGAGGTACAGTGAGTAGGTTGGCATTAGAGGAGCTAAGTATGAAGGCTGGGTTGTAGTAGGAGAGTAGTGAGGAGAGGTGGGAGGACAAGGCGATTGACTGCTTTAAAGCAAATGGTGAGGAGTTTCTGTTTGATGTAGAGGTGGATGGGCAACCACTGGAGGTTCTTAAGTAGTGGGAAAACAAAGACAGAACATATCTGTATAAAAATGATCTGGGCAACAGAGTGAAGTATGGACTGGAGTAGGGAGAAACAGGAGGCAGGGAGGTCAGCAAGGAGACTGATACAATAGTCAAGGAGAGATAGGATAAGTGCTTGGATCAACGTGGTGGCAGTTTGGATGGAGAGGAAAAGATAGATTTTAGAGATGTTGTGAACACTGAATGGACAGCATTTAGTAAAAGATTGAATATGTGGGTTGAATGAGAGTGAGGAGTAAAGCCAAGGTACCGGACTTGTGAGTCAGGAAGGATGGTGGTGCTGCCTTCGGTGTTGGGAAAGTCAGGAGGAGGACAGGGCTTGGTTGGAAAGATAAGGAGTTCTGTTTTGGACATGTTAAGTTTAAGGAGACAGCAGGACATCCAAGTAGAGATGTCTTGAAGGCAGGAGGCAATGTGAGACTGCAAAGAAGGAGAAGGATCAATTCCCTTCCCTGAGTGAGAGTGAGCCCCTACAGGACAGGGATTGGATCAGATCTGATTATCCAGCACCCCTTAATAAATCCCATGATTATTCTGAATTATTAACGCAGTTGAACCCTGGATGGGCCAACCCTGGGGACCAGCCAGCCTAACCCAAGGATGTTTGGGCTCATCCTGGCTGAAACTCAGCCTTATCTGTTCCTGGCCTGAGAGGCTAGCCAGGTCCTTGGGACCCAGCCCCAATGTGTGTAGCATACATCATCATCACCATCATTAATAATGGAAATTATTGAGCATTTACTATGTGCACGGCACTATACTAAGTGCCTGGGAAAGTTCAAATGCACAGGTGTCCCTCATGAGCTGCTGAGGCTGAGCATTTCGAACCTCACAGGAACAACTGTATGCTGCGCACGCTTGCCAACCTTCTCATTGTACCTCGATCTGGACTATCTTCCCACTGGCCCCTTGACCACATTCTGCCTCTGGCCTGGAACATCCTCCCTCCTCATATTCTACAGACAAATTACTCTTCCCCCCTTCAAAGTCTTATTATATGCACAACTCCTGCAGGAGGCCATCCCTGTCTAAGATTCCTTTCCTCTTTCCCCATTCCCTTCTACCTCACCCTCACTTGCTCCCGTTATTCATACCCCCCAACCCAGGCCCACATCATTTATGTGCATATCTGTAATTTGATTTGTTTATTTTGATGTCTGGCTCTCCTTCTAGATGACAAGCTCCTTGTGGGCAGGGAATGTTCATTCTTTCATTCATTCAATTGTATTTATTGAGCATTTACTGTGTGCAAAGCACTCTACTAAGTGCTTGGGAAAGTACAATATAACAAATTCCTCCCCAAAATGAGCTCACAATCTAGAGGGGGAGGCAGACATTAATATATTAATGTGTCTATTAACAGACATCAATGTCTGGAGAAGCAGCGTGGCTCAGTGGAAAGAGCATGGGCCTGGGAGTCAGAGGTCATGGGTTCGAATCCAGGCTCTGCCACTTGTCAGCTGTGTGACTGTGGGCAAGTCACTTAACGTCTCTGTGCCTCAGTTACCTCATCTGTAAAATGGGGATTAAGACTGTGAGCTTCTCGTGGGACATTCTGATTACCCTGTATCTACCCCATCACTTAGAACAGTGCTCTGCACATAGGAAGTGCTTAACAAATACCAACATTATTATTATTATTGTATTTTATTCTCCCAAGGGCTTAGTAAAGTGCTCTGCACCCAGTAAGCGCTCAATAAATACCAGTGATCGACTGACTGACTTCATTCCTTTGCAGTACTGAATTCCTGGGAGCTGCTGCCATCCAACCCCAGAGAAGATCTAAGTAGGGTTGGCCGGTGGCGGCTCTGTCTGTCATGGACAGCCCAAGCCAGGCATGGCTCATTTTGGGTTGGGCCAGGAAATTTGGGATCTATGGGACCGACTAGAGTCTACTGCATGCTGCTAGAAGTTGCATCTAAATCAAGATAAATGGAAACTAATTTTAGGTAACATCTCCAGGGGATTTAAAGAGAACTAAGAGACTGCAGTTCTCTTAATAATTTGTTCTATTTACTTCCCGCTGACTTCAGTTAAGGTCTGATCCTCATCCAGTATGAATGCAGGGCAGGCGATTAGCTGAAACATCCACAGGGTAGCAATCAGCCTGCTGAAGCAATGTGGGATATGTCACATCCATTTGCTCCAGTAGCTGCTTTGTAGTCTTTTGTGGGATTTGGAGTGGAATCTGCAACTAGGTCATAAAACTGTGGCAGAAAAAATTGTGGTTGATAAATCATAAGGCGAAAGGCGGTCAAGAACTGAGCTCAATTTCAGCAGTAATTACAAGGATCGTAAAATGTGAGAAGGAAAGTGTAAAACTTCTGGCTTTTGCAGTGTAAAATGGTGTCTAGCTCAGCGGTTTGGGGACATACTCTTTTGATGAACTAAGATAATAGCGGGATCGCAAAAACAAAATTAGTATGGGCCAAGGGAGCCGTAATGAAATGATCTGAGGAAAAAAGCAGGCGTAGCAAATTCCTCCCGTCAGCTAAGGTTCAAGACCCCAGCCAACCCCAAGTGGTAAACATTTGGAAGCGATTAGAGGTGGCTTTTCTGGACAGCTCTAGCAAGTCTAACAGTGACGATGAAAAAGTAAAGAAGTCTCCTAAGGAGAGCTCTCTCCTGCCAAATCAGGGTATGAGTTCATTCTTCACAAGCTGATGATCTCCATCTGTCCCTCTCAGGGAAGAGACATTTCAGTTGTTTCCAATATGAACTGATCCATTCAGAAACCAAGCTCAGAGGCAAAACATTTTAATCTTCCATGTAATCTGGAAGTTTAATTAGAATTGGCGTGTCTTTCCCATCTGCTGCCTGGGATAATGTTATGAAATCGGGAAAACTGGCAATGAGCACTGATGCTACTTTTCTGCAGCTTCACACTCAGAAGGATCTTACAGCTTCATCAGTAAATAAGAATATGCAGGTAATAAGAGCCATTTCACACAACCACCAAATTTAGCACATTTAACATGTTTTGAAATAGCAATATCTATACTCACCACCAAATATAAGAACCTCTTTTGGTGTGTGTGTGGGGGGGGGTTGTTCTTTGTTTTAATGGTATTTGTAAGTGCTTACTATGTGCCAAGCACTGTACTACTCTCTGGAGAAGATTGGGCACATTCCTATCCTGTAAGTGGATCACAGTCGTAATTGAGAAAGACATCATACAAATAAATGAAATTACAGATAAGAACCTAAGTGCTGTGGGGCTGGGAGGGGGGAAGAGCAAAGAGAGCAAGTCAGGGTGCCGCAGAAGGGTGAGGGAGATGAGGAAAAGTGGGCTTAGTCTGGGAAGGCCTCTTGGAGGAGATGTGCCTTCAATAAGGCTTTGAAGTAGGGTAGAGTAATTGTCTGTTGGATTTGAGGAGGGAGGGAGTCCCAAGCCAGAGGCAGATCAAAATGAAGTTACACTATTAGCACTATTATTCTTATTCTGTGGTGAAAAGAATTGGCCTGTCAATCCAGCATCTTATAAATAACAACAGAGATGGAAGAAGAAAAAAAATTAGACAGCTTACTCAACATGTCCAACCCTGGACCACAAACCTCTGCTCTTCTAAATCATGTTTGATTAATACTATTACAGAAGTTTTCACGTTTTAGTTTTGGAGCAGTTGACTTTATATTCGGGAGAGTGCTATTTCTGCAGTCACAAATACAAGTCATATTTTGTACAGGCAAGTATTCCTCCCACCCCTAGTACAATTCTTAGACATTTTCCTTAATTCCCCTACACCTTTACATATATAAATACATATATAATAATAGTAATAATAATAATGGTATTTGTTAAGCACTTACTATGTGCCAAGCACTGTTAGATAAAAAGTATTCAGGTTGTCTCACGTGGGGTTCACAGTCAATCCCCATTTTACAGATGAGGTAACTGAGGCCCAGAGAAGTTAACTGATTTGCCCAAAGTCACATCTGACAAGTAGAGGAGCCGGGATTAGAACCCACAATCCTGGCTCCCAAGCCCGTGCTCTTTCCACTAAGCCATGCTACTTCCCTATATGTACTCTGTACATACTTCTTTATACATACATAAATTCATTCTTTCTCTCTCTTTCCTCTATAAGCGCCCACTACTCTCTGCAATACACTCTAGATTTAACTATTATAGTTGGTCAGTCATCAGGACTTAGGTTTCCTGTTACGTTGGGCCCACACTTTAAGTTATTTTTGCTTTGATGGACAAAATTCCCCTGGTAGAGTAACCCTGCGATTTAAATGCTTCTGAATGCGAAAGCATTACTCCTCACCATCAGCTTTAAAGCACTCCATTGCCTTGCTTCTCTCCTCTACAACCCAGTCTGCATACTTTGCTTCTCTAGTGCTAAACTTTTCACTGTGCCTCGCTCTCGACTATCTCACCGCCGACCCCTGGCCCACCTCTTGCCTCTGTCCTGGAACGCTCTCCCTCCTCAAATCAGACAATTACTCGCCCCTGGCTCAACGCCTTATTGAAGGCACATCTCCTCCAAGAGGCCATCCCAGACTAAGACACTTTTCCTCATCTTCCACTCCCTTCTAAGTCACCCTGACTTGTTCCCTTTGCTCTTCCCACCCCTCCCAGCCCTTCAGGACTTATGTATATATATGTAGTTTTATTTATTTGTATTAATGTCTGTCTCTTCCCCTCTAGACTGTGAGCTCGGTGTGGGCAGGAAAGTCACTTTACTGTTGTATGGTACTTTCCCGAGCACTCAGTACAGTGCTCGGCAGACAGTAAGCGCTTAATAAATATGATCGAATGAATGTTAAATGACCCAATAGTTAAAAGGCCTTAAAATTGCCTCCTCTTTTTCAGAAGCTGGCTCACTTTATTGATTTCCCAGTTTGGCTGAGGTGAGGGTGAATGTTTAAGGAAAGGTGAGTGTTTAACCAGATCTAATCACACCCTTGATATCGACTTTCTATACTCTTCTCCTGGTTAACTGTATGGAGAAAGTCAAGGGGAGGAAAGAGGCCCACAGTAGGAAGCAGGGAGCTGGGCCTGCTTCACGTTTCTCTCTTACTGAAAACAAGGTAAACTACATGCTTCCCTTAGATCGGTGGGAGGCTAGCTTCCTGAAAACAGCAGCAAAAAACAAAACCGGGCAATGAAGCCAGGTTGAAACCACCTGCCATCACTCAGGGTATCTTTCCAGAAAGTTCAAAGAAATAAGGTAAGTCCTCTAAGCTCGCTGGCCACAGGGACAGTCTGTCTCCAGTCCTCAAATCGTTTCTAGGGCAATGTGTCAATAGGTCGGTAGCCCTGCACAGGGAACTGAACTGTAAATGTTCAAATTAGCCATTCCCATGTTTACTGGCAACCTTGAGCATTATTGGGCAATTACGGTTCAGTTCTGTATGAGGCCACTGACCTGTTGACACATTGAAGGAGGAACCAGTGCAATACCGGCCAGGGAGGGCATGACAGCCAAGGCCCAGAACACCGTGGTTACTCGAAACTGCATGCTCTGGTAGCCAAATAGGTCTTCAGAAAACTGAGCAGGGAGATACTCCAAACCATGGTTGGCCAGAGAAACCTGTATTTCTTTGTGATTTTTATATCGCCCCTACCCCCTTTTGTCCTGACACTCATTTTTCAATCCCCAAGTCCCCACCCGGCAAAAGGCTAAATGATTATTTCTTTCTGATCATTTTTTTGACATTTGTACATGCTATGCAGAGATTTTGGTCTCCACTTTCTCTTTCCCCAATCTATGAGGGCATTTTTCTCTCTCCCCTGCACTAGTCCATCATGAAATAAAACGCATTCATATCTCCAAGTTATCTCACCCAAAATGAAACCTTCATACACAACTGATAAGGGAGATAAAGATAAGGAAGATAAACTTACTTTAATTTCAGGAGCTCTTAGTTTAGATGTGGTATTTGTTAAGCACTTACTATGTGCAAAGCACTGTACAAAAACACCGTACTAAGACAAGATAATTGGGTTGGACACAGTCCCTGTCCCATAGGGGGCTAAAAGTCGAGGTAGGAGAGAGTAGGATTTAATCCCCACTTTACAAACAAGGAAACTGGGGCACAGAGAGGTTAAGTGATTTGCCCAAGGCCAGACAGCAGACAAGTGGTGAAGCCGGGATTAGAACCCAGAGCCTGACTCCCAGGCCTGTGCGATTTCCACTAGGCCAAGTTGCTTATTCGTGAGAACAGATTTTGTGGATTTACCTTAGGTGAGATAATGCAGTAAGAATCCAGATAGCTATCATTTACTGTCTCGACCAAGAGTGGGTCAATCAAACGTACGTAGATGATCCATTTTAAAAGTTCAGAACAGGACACAGTCAAGAGCACCTGAATATCTAGTCCTTTCTTACCACTGTGGGGTTTCAGCCCTTTTGCAATAACAGGTATGACAAAATGATGTGCCCAAACCTCAATGGCAAGTCTTGGAAATGAAAGGGGCCAAAAAAGATCTCAAGTTTCCCTTCAATCAAACCAAACAAAGAATCAGACCAAGGCAGCCACCAACGCTTATTCACAGCTGCACTGTGGTTTGGCACAGTGTGTTTAACTTGTCTAGAACCAGCTCTCTGGCAGCCCACTACAGTTCCGAAGCTGTGGGGACCCAAACATCTCATTCTGATAAAAGCTAGCTGAGAATAAAGAAATCAGAAAAGAGCAAGCGAGTGAGAGCAAAAGCGAGGGACAGAAATCCCTCAGTCCCCACTTCTTAAATGTCACAGCTGAGTAGTGTTCATATTTAATGTTTCAAGGAACGCTCCATAGGACCACAGCGCAGGGGGTGCTAACCCCACTTTTCACATTTGGTTACTCAGGCACAACACTGTGAGAGTAGCATTCAAATGCTTAATGGGATTGCGCTTTTTGCTTTCCCCCGAGCCATGAGCCAGAAAAGATCAAGGCCCAACTTTGAAAATCCAGCGCTTAGAACAGTGTTTGGCACATAGTAAGTATTCAACAAGTACCATAATTAATAATGATTAAATATTAGGTCAGGCTTGTTTGTTTTAGTAACCCTAATTAGAAATGCATAGTACATCTGTGGTCTGAAGAGTTATCCAAGCAGCCTTCAATCCAGTTTCCCAAAGACAAGATCAATCAATTAAACGTATTTACTGAGCACTTACTGTGTGCAGAGCATCATACTAAGCGCTTGGAAGAGCACAAAACAAGAGTTGGTTGACATGTTCCCTTGCCCACAAGGAACCTACCGTCTGAAGAAACTCACAAGGTTATTTTAATAAATTCCAATGATGAAAAAAGGAGAAAGGAGACAAGCCATTTAACTAAATAGTTTTTCAAGCTTCTGAAAGCATTAATCAACAGACATTTTCAATGTTCAACTACATATTTTAACCCATTTTACAACTGGATTAATTATAAAATAATAATTTATGGCATTTGTTAAGCGCTATGTGCCGGGCACTGTACTAAGTGCCTGGTTGGATACAAGCAAATTGGGTTGGACACAGTTCCTGTCCCGCATGGGGCTCACAGTCTTCAGCCGCATGTTATAGATGAGGGAACTGAGGCACAGAGAACTGAAGTGGCTTACCCAAGGCCACACAGCAGCCAGGTGGCGGAGCCGGGATTAGAACTCACGATCTTCTGTCTCCCGGGCCCGTGCTCTATCTACTATCACGGAAGAAACTGAGGTCAAAAAACTTTAACATTGCCCTAGTAGGGGACGGATATTAATAACAGTCCCTAGTTGCAAATACTAGACTCTAGTCTACCACCCGGGTGCCCTCGACCAAAAGGCATAGGGGGACGAAGAAAGGGAGGTGGGGAGGGAAAGGAGGGAGAAGATTAGAGAAGCAGCGTGGTCAGCAGAAAGAGCCTGGGCTTGGGAGTCCAGAGGTCATGGGTTCGAATCCCGGCTCTGCCACTTGGCAGCTATGTGACTGTGGGCAAGTCAATTTCTCTGGGCCTTAGTTACCTCATCTGTAAAATGGGGATCATGTGGGACAACCTGATTACACTGTATCTATTCCTGTGCTTAGAACAGTGCTCTGCACATAGTAAGCGCTTAAATACCAACATTATTATTATCTTTCTGCCCATAGTGCATAGTGCCACCTGGGGGTGGAGCTGGGGCAGAACAAATGGGATAAAGTGACTGAAATGAAAATCACCACTTCAACTATGTCGCAGAAGCAGTACGGCTTGACGGATATAGCACGGGCATGGGAGTGGGAAGGATCTGGGTTCTAAACCTGACTCTGCCACAGGTCTGCCGAGTGACCTTCGGCAAGTCACTTCACTTCTCTGGGCCTCAATAACCACATCTGTAAAATGGGGATTAAGAGTGTGAGACCGAGGTGGCTCGTTGTGGGCAGGGAATGTGTCTGTCTGTTGTTACAGTGTACTCTCCCAAGTGCTTAGTACAGTGTTTTGCACACAGTACGCACTCAATAAATACCACTGAATGAATGAATGTTGGACAGGGACTGTGTCCAACCTAACTCTTATCTACCCCAGCACTTAGAAAAGTGATTGGCACCTAGTAAGCACTTAACATATTATTATTATACATGGGTTAGAATTACAGTCGGCAGTCAAAACGCAGACTGGATAAGCCTGCTTTCCGGAACCAAGTCGCCGGCTGCCACAGAAGCCCTGGTGAGCTTTGTTCAAGAGGAGACCAAGGGCAGGATACAAAGGAAAGAGAGAGAACTTCTTTTCTGCAAGTCAGGACTATAAAGGAGAGAATAGAATCCAGAAACTAATAAAAATGATTCATGGACCTGAAAACAATCCTCATAGGCCAGGGTCTCCCTCTTCAACGTTACAGTGAAACTTGGCAAAACAGAAAAGGGATTCTAGGATCCACAGCATGGAGCTAGGCACCTCCAGCACCCCACCCCCTCCTCCCGCCCACTAACCCAACCTTATACAGACATCAGGATAATAATAATAATGTTGGTATTTGTTAAGCGCTTACTATGTGCAGAGCACTGTTCTAAGCGCTGGGGTAGACACAAGGGAATCAGGTTGTCCCACGTGGGGCTCACGGTCTTAATCTCCATTTTACAGATGAGGGAACTGAGGCACCGAGAAGTGAAGTGACTCGCCCAAAGTCACCCAGCTAAGTGGCAGAGCTGGGATTCGAACCCATGATCTCTGACTCCAAAGCCCGTGCTCTTTCCACTGAGCCATGCTGCTTCTCTAATAAATAAATTGTGGTATTTGTTAAGCACTTACTGTGTGCAAAGCACTGTTCTCAGCTCTGGGGGAATACAACGTGACCAGGTTGTCCCGCGTGGGGCTCACAGTTTTAATCTCCATTTGACAGATGAGGTAACTGAGGCACAGAGAAGCGCAGTGACTTGCCCAAGGTCACACAGCTGACTAGCGGCGGAGCCGGGATTAGAACCCGTGACCTCTGACTCCCAAGCCCGTGCTCTTTCCACTGAGCCACGCTGCTTCTCATGTTAGGGAGAGTCTAAAGGGTGTCCTGGAATCAACTGATGGTAATTATTGAGCATTTACTTTGTTCACAACACTTGGGAGAGTACACTACAGCAGACCTGGAGGAGACATTCCCTGCCCATAGCTAGTTTACAGCCTAGAGGGGGAGACACATATAAATAATTTAGGGATATGAATGTAATTTAAAGATATGTACTGGAATGCTTTAAGACATGCAATTACTGGTCTTTTCTGGTATTTGTTAGGCGCTTACTATGGGCCAGGCACTGTTCTAAGCGCTGGGACAGATACAACGTAATCAGGTGGGACACACATGGGGCTCACAGTCTTAATCCTCTTTACCCTATTCTGCAGTGTTGTGGAGGTTGCTAGAACAGTAGCTTAAAGTACAGGTCTCTGCACAAAGTAAGCACTCAGATATTGACGGTGGCCATAAGGACAGTTACAGAAATTCAAATAATTAAAGGTTCACAATCTTCTTGTGAAGTGGGTACTGCTGATTTCTTATAGGACGTACCAAACAATTTCAATGAATTCCCCAGCAAGAACAAATGAATTAACACTCTGGTTGTCTTCATTACTATCTGGAAGAAATATCGGGAGTGCCTTCTATGTGCCTGGTATGGTTCTAGGCCCTACAGGTTTACAAAACAAGAAGTCACAGCCCTGTCTCAGAGCCCTCATTTTATATTTTATTCTGTTTTCTCTATAAACTTTTTCTTCCCAAGTCCTGAGGGAGAGCAGAATGCATTTCCCTTATCACGTGAAACGGAGCAAGCCTAACACTTCTCACTTTCTATTATTAGACCTGACTTTTACATTCTCAAAGAAGCAAAATATACTATTTAACCCACAACTGAAAAAGCACACCCACACAACTTGAGTCAACCATTCAAGCTAATGGGAAAGTTTCACACCAAGAGAGCTCAACATGTACAGTGAGAATGAATTTAAATGCACATGCTGAGAATTACTGTTATATCATCACTATGCTTTTCCTTAAACCTTAAGACACCTTAGGATAAGAAGGCTTAAGAGAAAAAGTGGGTGACAGATTTTCAGAACCACAAAACAGGAAGGTGATTTTAGCCTATTGGCAACTTAAATAATAAGGAACTGATGATTACAATATGGTGCTAGGAAAAGAATAAATCATTGATTTGGAAGGATCTCCCTTCCTTTGATCTTCTATTCTTGTACAACAACAAAGTCAGCCATTAAATAGGCATTTTCTTTCAGGAGATTTTTTAACAACAACAACCAATAGGGAAAGGGGTTAGCAGTGGACATAAAGTCATTTTCAAACTGCGCAATACATTGATTTCCCCATTTGAACTTCCTTCTTTAAAATAAAAATTGTAGTACGCTCAAACTGATTAATTTTAACATCAAGAGTGATTTCATTTCAGGAACCAGACATTAGGTGAAAGTAAATTACGAGAGGAGCTAAATTTCTAATCCTTTGTTGCTGGCTTTAATTGCTATGTACCTCTATAGGGTAACGGCACCCCTTCTCAATGGACTTTCTGATGAAAACGGTACAGCATGCGGGAGCAAGAAAGACTAATCGACATCTTCAAGGATTGTGTTTATGAAGGTTGCAGCTAGAGATTTCAACAATAAAATATATTCTACAGAAAATCAATCAGCTGATTGATAAACCAAGAATTAATTGAGTGCTTATTATTTGAAGAGCACTGTACAAAGCGCTTGGGAGAGTACAATATAACAGAGATAGGAGACATAATTCCTGCCCACAAGGAATTTACAATCTAGATAATCAAGCAATCAACTGTACTATCTGCAGATCACTGTATTAAGCACTTGGGAGAGTACAGTATAATAGAGTTGGTAGATACATTTCCTGCCCACAAGGAGCTTACAGTCTAGAGAATCGATCAGCCAACTGAATTTACTAAGCACTTATTATGTGCAGAACACTGTATTAAGAACTTGGGAGAGTACAATATAACAGTTGGTAGATACATTTCCTGCCCACAAGGAGCTTACAGTCTAGAAGGGGAGATAGATATTAAAGTAAATTATTGATGTGCACATAAATGCTGTGAGGTGAGGGTGGGGTGAATAAAACAACTCCATTACCAAGGGTGAAGCAGCAGGGAGAGGGAATAGGGTGAATGAGGGTTTAGTCAAGAAAGGCCTCTTGGAGGACACCTTATTTTTATAAGAGCTTGAAGATAAGGAGAGTCTGTTGGATTTGAAGGGGGAGGAAGTTCCAGGCCAGAGGCAGGATGTGGACGAGGGGTCGATGGCGAGATAGACAAGATCGAGGTACGGTGTGTAGGTTGGCATTAGAGGAGCAAAGTGAGCATACTGAGTTGAAGTACGAAATCAGAGAGGAGAGGGCAAGGTGATTCAATACAATGGTAAAGAGTTTCTGTTTGATGCAGAGGTGGGTGGGCAAACACTGGCGGTGGGGAGTCCTGGACTGAATGTGCTTTTAGAAAAATGACCCAGGCAGCAAAGTGAAGTACGGACTGGAGAGGAGAGAGACAGGAGGCAAGGCAGTCAGCAGGGAGGCTGATGAAGTAATCCAGGTGGAACAGGTTACTTACTTGCATAAGTGTGGTAGTCCTTAGGATGGAGAGGAAAGGGCAGATTTTAGCAATGTTGTGAAGGTTGATTCAAAAGGATTTGGTGACATATTGAATATGTGGATTGAACAAGAGAGATGAGTCGAGAATAATGACAAGGTTATGGGATTGGGAGACAGGGAAGATGGTGGTGCTGTCTACAGTGATGGGAAAGCCATAGGAAGGACAGGGCATGGGAGGGAAGATGAGGTGCTCTGTTTTGCACATGATAAGTTTGAGGCATTGCCGGGACTGACAACTAGAGATGTCTTGAAGGCAGAAGGAAATATATGATGGTGGCGAAGGAGAAAGATCGGGACTGAAAAAAGGCTAGATATTGAACTTTCTGGAAAGCAACACAAACTAAAGCCAAACTGTGCTCTGCTTTCTCAATAATTGCTGGCTACTCACACCTGGGAAACAAATCTCCTTCGCAGGCGCCTCCTCTCCCACCCATTCTTTAACTGTTGGAGTTCCTCAAGGGTCAGTTCTTGGCCTTCTTCTGTTCTCCATTTACACTCACTCCCTTGGTGAACTCATTCGCTCTCACAGCTTTGACTACCATCTCTACACAGATGACATGCAGATCTACATTTCTGCCCCTGTCCTCTCGCCCTCCCTTCAGGCTCGTATCTCCTCCTGCCACCAGGATGTCTCCACCTGGATGTCTGCCCGCCACCTAAAACTCAACATGAGCAAGACTGAGCTCCGCATCTTCCCTCCCAAGCCCGGTCCTCTCCCAGACTTCCCCATCACCGTGGATGGTACGACCATCCTTCCCGTCTCTCAGGCCCGCAATCTCGGTGTCATCTTTGACTCATCTCTCTCATTCACCCCACACATCCTATCCATTACCAAGACCTGCTGGTCTCACCTTTACAATATCACCAAGATCCGCCCTTTCCTCTCCACCCAAACGGCTACCTTACTGCTACAGGCTCTTGTTATATCCCGGCTAGACTACTGTGTCAATCTTCTCTCTGATCTCCCTTCCTCTTCTCTCGCGCCGCTCCAGTCTATTCTTCACTCCGCTGCCCGGCTCATCTTCCTGCAAAAACGTTCTGGGCATGTCACTCCCCTTCTTAAACACCTCCAGTGGTTGCCTATCAACCTCTGCTCCAAACAAAAACTCCTCACTCTAGGCTTCAAGGTTCTCCATCACCTTGCCCCTTCCTACCTCTCCTCCCTTCTCTCTTTCTACTGCCCACCTCGCACACTCCGCTCCTCTGCCGCCCACCTCCTCACCGTCCCTCGGTCTCACCTATCCCGCAGTCGACCCCTGGGCACGTCCTCCCGCGGTCCCGGAATGCCCTCCCTCCTCACTTCAGACAATCTAATTCTCTTCTCCTCTTCAAATCCCTACTTAAAACTAACCTACTCCAAGAGGCCTTCCCCCCTTTTTCCCTCTGCTCCCTCTACCACTCTCTTCACCTCTTCGCAGCTAAACCCTCTTCTCCCCCCTTTCCCTCTCCTCCTCCCCCTCTCCCATCCCACACCCTCAGCACTGTACTCATTCGCTCGACTGTATATATCTTTATCACCCTATTTATTTTGTTTATTTTGTTTAATGAGATGTACATCACCCTGATTCTATTTAGTTGCCATTGTTTTTATGAGATGTTCTTCCCCTTGACTCTATTTATTGCCATTGTTCTTGTCTGCCTGTCTCCCCCAATTAGACTGTAAGCCCGTCAAACGGCAGGGACTGTCTCTATCTGTTGCCGACTTGTTCATTCCAAGTGCTTAGTACAGTGCTCTGCACATAGTAAGCATTCAATAAATACTATTGAATGAATGAATTGTTGGTGAGTTCCTAATAAATGATGGAAATGACCTAAGGAGACTAGAAACCAAGCTCTCTGTCCAATGGCTCAAAGTCTCTTGTAATTGTTCAGGAAAAGAATGGCTGTGGCTTTCAGCAGTACATTCTTGATATCTGCAAGCTGCTGAGGTGAGTAGGTGACAGTCAAATGCTAAAAATACAAACTCTGCCTCCCAGCTCAGAGAGCTGATTTAGCCTCAAGCTGGTTACCAGGTGGTTTGAGTTGAGTCATTCTGAAAGGGGACAACTCCAAAATAAATGAAGTTCATAGTCTTTAAAGCTAGGCCTTATACAGAACTTAGAAATAATTTTTACAGCCAGTCTTTACTTCCAATTCAAGTCTTCTTGGAAAGCGGACTCAGAGAGGTGATCTGACACTTGGTAAACTCATCTCTGCATCAGTTTTATACCCATTTACTATGTGCCAGGAACTCTACTAATGCTAGGGTTGATACAAGAAAATTGAATTAATAATGTTGGAATTTGTTAAGTGCTTACTATATGCCAAGCACTGTTCTAAGCGCTAGGGTAGACACACGGGAATCAGGTTGTCCCGCGTGGGGCTCACAGTCTTAATCCCCATTTTACAGATGAGGCAAGTAACTGAGGAACCGAGAAGTTAAGTGACTTGACCAAAGTCACACAGCTGACAAGTGGCTGAGCCGGGATTCGAACCCATGACCTCTGACTCCAAAGCCCGTGCTCTTTCCACTGAGCCATGCTGTTGGACATAGTCCCACACAGGGTTCACAGTTTTAATCCCCATTTCTCAGATGAGGTAACTGAGGCACAGAGAAGTGAGGTAACTTGGCCAAGGCCACACAACAGACAAGTGGCAGAGGCAGGATTAGAAGCTATGACCTGACTCCCAGGCCCATGCTCTATCCATTACGCCAGGCTGCTGCTCATTGTCATGTTTCTTCTTAAGGTTTTACCCCATTATTTTTCTCAGGAGATGTCCCTTTCCTCTATTCCTGCTGAATTAGAATCATCTCTAGGTGAAAATAAACTCTGGGGCAAGCAAAGTTCCCAGAGCATATTCTCCATCTCTTAAAGTAGTTGTTTTCTTTGACTGTTATCTCCATTCAGTCAGAGAATCCTTCAGTTAGAGAAGCAACGTGGCCTAGTGGATAGAGCATGGGCCTGGGAGTTGGAAGAAACTGGGTTCTAATCCCACCTCTGGCATGGGTATGCTGTGTGACCTTGGGCAAGTCACTGAACTTCTCTGGGCCTCAGTTACCTCACCTGTAAAATGGGAATTAAGACTGTGTCCAACCTGACTGGCTTGTATTTACTCTAGTACTTTGTACAGTACCTGACACACTGCAAGATCATCAGGTCCCAAATGGGACTCATAGTCTAGGTAGGAGGGAGAACAAATATTTTGCAAATAAGGGAACTGAGGCACAGAGAAGGTAAGTGACTTGCCCAAAGTCAAACAACAGGCAAGTAGAGAAGCCTGGGTTATATGCCAAATTCTCTGACTTCCAACCCATGCTCTTTTCATTAGGCCAGACTGCTCCTTGTCTTTCAGAGTTCACATTCATGCAACTGCTAAATGCTTCCCAATCTTCCTTACCCAAACAGATTGGTCCAAGTTCTTATCAGAGCATGGTTAGGTGAATGTTTCAGCTTCCTTACTAGTCTTTCAGCCTCCAACCTGTTCCCACTGCTGTCTATACTATATACTATTACATAGATCACCTATCCAAGGCAGCTAAGGCAATATGACCTAGAGGAAAGACACCAATCTGGGAGTCAGGACAATCAGGTACTAGAGCCTTCTCTGCTACTGGCCTGCTGAGTGAAATAGGACAACTCATGCAACCTCTCTGAGCCTCAATCTTCTCATATTTAAATGGGGATAAGGCAGCTGGTGAGCCCCTTGTAGGGCGGGACTGTGTTGGATGTAATTACCATGCATCTGCCCCAGCATTTAGCACACTGTAGTCAATCAATCAATGAGTGGTACTTATTGAGTGCTTACTGTGTGCAGATCACTGCAGATCACTGCACTAAGCCCTTGGGAGAGTACAATACAACAGAGGTGGTAAACATAATTTTACTTATTTTCTATTGATGTCTGTTTATTTGTACTGAGGTCTGACTCTCCCACCCCCCAAGACTGTGAGCTCATTGTAGGAAGAGACGGTCACTCTTTATTGTTTTACTGTACTTTCCCAAGCGCTTAGTACAGTGCTCTGCATACAGTAAGCACTCAATAAATACGATTGAATGAATTGAGTGAATGAAAGAATCTTACAATCTAGTGGAGAAAGACACTGAACTAAATGACATATAATAGTAACAATAATAATAATAATGGTAATTGTTAAGCACTTACTATGTGTCAAGCACTGTTCTGAGTGCTGCGGAAGATATAAGATATAAGGTAACCCATGGAGCTCACAGTCTAAGTAGGAGAGAGACCACATATTCAATCCCCATTTTGCAAATGAGGTAACTAAGGTAAAAAGAAAGCCCAAGTCACATAGCAGGTAGGGAATTAGAACTCAGGTCCTTTAGCTTCCAAGTCAGTGCTCTTTCCACTAGACCTCACTGCTTCTCTTCTCAGATAAGGGAAGCAGTACCTAAGTGCTGTGGGGCTAAGAGGGGGGTGAATATCAAATACTTAAAAGATTACAGATCCAAGTGTACAGATGACATAGAAGGGAGCAGGTACAGGAGAAATGAGGGCTTAGTCAGGGAAGCCCTCTTGGAGGAGATGTGATTTTAGTAAGGCTTCGAAGGTGAAGAGAGTGACCATCTGTAGGATATGAAGGGTGAAGGAGTTCCACGCCAATGCGGGATGTGGGAAAGGAGTCAGCACTGAAATAGATGATGGTGGTTTGGTGAGTAGGATGGCTATGGTGGAGTAAGGGGTCCAGAATGGGTTTGTACTAGGAAATCAGGGAAATAAGATAGGGAGTATGTTCATTGAGTACTTCAAAGCCAATTGCATGGAATTTCTTTCTGATGCCAAGGTTGCTTGGAGGAGATACAATTTTAGTAGGACACCAAAGATGGGGAGAGTTGTGGTCTGCTAGATAGGAAGGCGGAGAGATTTCCAAGCAAAAGGGAGGACGTGAGGAAGGGGTCGATGGTGGGAAAGAAGAGGAACAGTAGTACCTCATTTACTGTACTAAGTAGGTCACTGTTAGAAGAGCCAAGTGTGGGAGCTGGGTTGCAGGGGGACTAAGGAAGGACAAAGCTGCCTTAAAGCGAATAAGGAGCTACTATTTGATGCCAAGATTGATGGGCAACTATTGGAGGTTTTTGAGGATTGGGGAGATATGCACGGAATTAATTTTTTTTGAAAAATGACCCAAGAGTGAAGTACAGACTGGAGGCATGGGTGCAAAGTAGTCAAAGTAGGTTATGACAAGCGCTTCAACCAGCATGGTAGCAGTTTGGACAGAGAGGAAGGGGATGATAAGATAAATACTGAGGTAAAGAGGGAATGGGGAGAGAGGGAAAGGCCATTGGAGAGGGGAAAAAGAAAGAGGAAGAGAAAGGAATAGATAAGAAAACGGGAGAGAAAACTGGCTCCAAATTTCTTCCTGAGCTACGATACAGCAGCTCCAAGCAGTGTCTTTAGGGACCGAGGGCAGACAACTGGGCCAAAATCAGTCCTTCTGAGTAGCCAACAGGAGTTCCCCATGGGGCAGTAATTGGGTGACATGCTTTGGGCAGGCCCAGAAACTCCCATCTGCAGGCCAGAAAGGCCAGTTCCACCATGACGGCAGTGGCAGCTAATGCCACTGCTGAGAGGCAGCAGTAGGAGATACACAACAAATGGGCCGCACCTTAGAACTCTGAGTCAGCAGGGCGGAAACCTAGAAAAGTGTGATCATCCCATGCAAATTGATGTGGCTGCTCCTGTATCCCATGGGGATGGGGCTTTGGGGGATTCTCGAACAGTGAAAAACGCAACTCAACTTCACCCTAGTTACTTGCCCTACCTGGGCCAAGTGCTACCCTGTCACAGCTCTGGCTCTCTGCCAGTCCTTCTCATCATTCCAGCTGAGCATAGCCCCAGAGAAGAGGCAACCCATAATGGTCGGACAGCCTATGCCTAGGCGTGGCGGATTCCTAAATTGGACACTGTGACTTTAAGTCGCTCCATCATAGCTATGGGCAGGAAGGGGATGGGCCGCCCAAGAGAGATGTCTGTTGTCCCAGACTTGGATGTCCCCTGGAATATGGCTGTGGGATCTCTCCGCCTCTCCTCCAGATTTGGGGTCTTGGTGAAATCTGCTGAGGTGCCCTGGATGGGTGGGGGGACGGGGCAACTTTCACTTCCCCAGATCCCCCGTGGCCTGGATCGGGACAGAGTTCCCTGCCGGGACGAGTTTGCATGAAGAAGAGGAGACCAAGCAGCAAAAGCCAAGATCACTGGGTATTTCCAGCACCCAAGCCTTCTCCATTGTCTCTTCTCTCCATTTCCCTCAGCATGGCTCCTGCTCCCCTCAGGGACTGCCCAGCCAGAGACCAGACACCACAGTGGCAGAGACCAGAGCTTTCCACTCCACTTGGGGAGGGGAAAAGTTTCTGTAGTGAGTGGAAAGGAAGTTTGGAAGTAGCAAGGGGAGCCAAAGAAAGGAAAGCAGATTAGACTTGGCTGGTGGGAGCAAGCCTTCTCAAGCTCTACCATTCCCTGGCACTGCAGGATGCTCCCTTCTTGTTTCCTGGGGCAGACAGGAATCTAGTAGAGCAAAAGGGAGAGGAAGGCACAGGGGCGGTTAGGGGATGCCAGCAAAACAGACCAGTCCCGGGGCCTGAGGGAGAGGGTCAATCCAGCTCTGATGCTGACCTACCTGAACCATCTATCCCAAGTACTTCAAATAATTACTATCTTTGTGCCACCTTCCAGCCAATCACAAGCTGAGTGGTGACAGCCCTGATGGTGACTCTGCTATGGAGAGAGAGACAGACAGATGGGGGACAAGAGTTTTCACCTCCAAACTAATTTTTTTCAGTTTTTGAATTAAAGATGTAATATCTTGAGGCAATATTTTCACACTACTTCACTCCTGCCTGTATTAAAGATGTCCTTCTAAAGGATCTATCAAACAAATGGGAAATTACTATCCTACTTTCAAATCAGAAATGAAATTCACACAAATTCACACTTTCAGAATCACAGTGAAAAAATAAAGTGTACGTGAATGCAGATTGGAAATTAAATTCCCATAATCTACAAATAGATGTTTTGGCTTGGGTTAACAAACTAGAAAAAAAAAGGCTACTTATACAATTTATAAGTGAGTTAGTATATCTAATCAAGTCCAGAAGTCAACAACATCCTGCTCTTATCTCACATGGCACCGGAATCACAGGACTTAATAGAAGAAGCCCAACCCAGATTTCTTGAAATACTTAGGCAGAAAGGGCAACAAGTGAAGTAAAAGGGAATCCTTTTGGCAGTGCCAAGAGGGGAGGTCAAAAAGCAATGCTTACCGACAACCTCTTCTATGCAGAGCATTACACTAAGCACTCAGGAAGGTTCGACAGGGTTAGTCGAAATGATCTCTGCCCTCGAGGAGCTCCCTTTCCCGGAAGATAGACAAGAAAGAATTTACAGACAAGAGAAAGATGAAAAACTGGGAGGAGAAAAAAAAAATTCAACTACTTATTGGGGAGCAACATCAGAAATTTCAGACATGGTGAGTGAGGTGTGTGTAAGAGAGACCCTAGAATCCAGAGCCTTCTAGGAAAGACAAGCATATAAAAACCAAAATAGGCTGCTAATTAAACAAATGACGGTCTTTGGTTGAGGGCTGATCACAACAGCCAGCAGCTGCGGGGAGAGAAGGGTGACACCAGCCACACGGCACCAATACCGGCTCTATATACTCAAAGGAGAAAGGAACTGGAGCCACTGCGCTACCTGACGTTAACAGTTTTCTCTATCTGCATAATTCTAAACAGAATACACCCTGACCTAACAACCTTTGGGAAAGGGGTAATGCCACTTTTGGCCCCTAAACCCCACTGAGATCTACTCACTTCAGTGCCCCAGTAGGATTAAGATATCCAGAGATTATAACACTCTTGAAAAATAAACCACAAAAGGAAATATTTTAACCAACGCCCAAAGCCATTTTAAAAAAAAAACACGCCCTTCCCTGAACCTTGCATTTTCTCAGAAACTTCTCATTTCAAAGATGCATTTTTTCAAGCATGTGGAAAAAGTGTATTCTTTATCTCAAAGCACTAAGGATAACAGATGCAAGTTACTGAACAGCACTTGTATAAATCTGTACATATTTATTGCTCTATTTTATTAATGATGTGCATTTATTTACGGTTCTATTTATCTACTTTGATGGTAGTGATGCCTGTCACTTGTTTTGTTGTCTGTCTCCCACTTCTAGACTGTGAGCTCATTGTTGGGTAGGGATTGTCTCTATCTGTTGAAGAACTGTACTTCCCAAGCGCTTAGTTAGTGCTCTGCACTGAGTAACCGCTCAATAAATAGGATTGAATGAATGAATGAACCTTGAATTGAACAATCAATTCTCATTATGCCTGTGTCAAGTCTTAGTGCATCTCACTGCATTTACAACTGAATAAAATTAAGATATATATAAGCCTATACCGTCTCTTGAAGTTCTGGAAAAATAGCCATTTGGGATTCAATATGTTTCTGGCTTCTACCAGTAACACACCAGTTCAAATCTCTTCACCCTCTACTTTTACTTCCAAGAGTCTGATCTGCTTCTTCCCGCAAATGGAACTGGGAACTAAAGTATTTAGAAAATGTGAAAAGTCACATTACTTAGTAAACAGTGAAAAGCTAGTGTGTGTTTCTACTAGTAGTCTATATTTCCTTTAAATTGATTTTTAAGTGTAATGGGAAAAGAGCAAAAAGCATTTAGAGTTGCTAGACTGGTATTCTGCTGAAAGCTGAAATTAAAAAAAAAATCTCAACAAGATTTGAAAAATACCACATCAGTAACAAGCCTCGTTTCCGTGCACTGCTTACATCTCTCATTTTCCATCACACGTAGAGGTGCCCCTTTTACAGGTATGTTTCCAAAACAATATTCAGGGCTGCATTAGATATCAATTATATGTTGAGGGAGTCTCAAGATTTTAAGGGACACTTCTCCCATTCCAATCCTGTTTACTTTCTTGCTATAACACTGAATTTCAATTCTACTCAAAGAAAAAGTACTAAAATCACTCCAATAAATCATAATAATGATATTAATAACTGTGGTACTTGTTAAGGGCTTAATAGGTGTCAAGCATTGTTCTAAATGCTGGGGTAGATACAAGTTAATCAAGTCCCACATGGGGTTCACAGTCTGAGCAGGAGTGAGACTGTAAGCCCGGTGTGGGCGGATTGTCTCTCTTTATTGCTGAATTGTACTTTCCAAGCACTTAGTACAGTGCTTTGCACATAGTTAGTGCTCAATAAATACGAATGAAAAGGTATTGAATCTCCATTCTGCAGATGAGGGGAAGTGACTTGCCCAAGATCACAAAGCACACAAGTGGAGGAGCTGGGATTAGAACCCAGGTCCTCTGACTCCCAGGCCAGTGCGCTTTCTTTCCACTAGGTCATGCTGCTTTCTCATCATCATCATCATCATCATCATCATCATCATCACTTACTGAGCACCTGGGTGCATTTGAAAACTTGGAATAGAAGAAAAAGATCCAGCCCCTGCCGTTGATAAGCTTACAATCTAAATGGGAGAAAGTGACAATTACGGGCCAGACAATGTCAAAAAGACAACAGTTACCAGAGTAGGAGAAAACACATAATTTTAAAAAGCAATTAAATAAAAAGATAATCAATCAATGGTATTTACTGAGTGCTTCCCCCAAGTACCCAATAAATGCCACTGATTGACCGAATGTGGAGAGCACTGTACTATTCGATAGTATTTATTCAATAGTATTTATTGAGTGCTTACTATGTGCAGAGCACTGTAGTAAGCGCTTGGAATGAACAAGTCGGCAACAGATAGACAGTCCCTGCAGTTTGACAGGTTTACAGTCTAATCACGGGCTTACAGTCTAATCATTGTACTAAGCATTTTAGGAAGGTACAATACAACTGAGTTAATAATTATGCTACTTGTTAAGTACTGCCCTAAACGTTGGGATAAATACAACTTAATCAGGTTCCACAAGGGGCTCATTTTCAAAGTAGAAGAACAGGTACTAAATCCCCATTTTGCAGATGAGGGAACTGAGGCTCACAGAAGTTAAATGACTTGCCCAAGGTCACACAGGTAAGTAGTAGAACTGGGATTAGAATAATAATGATTATGGTATTTGTTATGTGCTTACTATGTGCCAAGCACTGTCCCGGGGGGCTGTCACTCTTAATCCCCATTTTATAGATGAGGTAACTGAGGCACAGAGAAGTTAAGTGACTTTCGCAAAGTCACACAGAATCAGGATTAGAACCCACAACCTCTGACTCTGAAGCCCATGCTCTTTCCACTAAGCCACACTGCTTCTCTATACTTGGGTCTTTTGACTCCCAGGACTATGCTCTTTCCACTAGGCCAAGCTGCTTTCCTTGTAGACATGATCCCTACCTACAAAAAGCTTACAGTCTATATAGGAAGAGAGGCATTAAAATAAATTAGAGAAAGAGGAAATAGTCGAGTACCATATATGTGAATAGGTGCTGTGGACTGAGATAAGTAACCAAGTGCTTAAGGGGGGCACAGCCTACCATTTAGTCAGTCAACACAGAGGGTAGGCACATAGGGGAAATAAAGTCTGGGAAGACATACTGGAGGACATCAATCAATCAATCAGTCAGTCAATGGCATTTATCGAGTGCTTTCCATGTGCAGAGGACTGTACTAAGATCTTAAGAGAGTACAATATAAAAGAGTTGGAAATCATAGTCCCTGCCCACAAGGAAATTACAGTCTAGAGGAGAGGTGAGTTAAGAAGGGTTGGTAGGTGGGAAGAGTGGTGCACTGTCAGATATGAAGGGGGAGGACATTCCCAAGGGAACACATAGACAAAGGGTTATTGACAGGATAAACGAGATCGAAGTATTGAGAGTAGGTTGGTGTTCGAGGAGCAGAGTATGTGGGTTGGGTTGGAGTAGGAAATCAGGGACGTCAGGTATGAGGGAGACAAAGTAGATGGTAAGGAGTTTCTGTTTGATGTGGAGACAGATGGGCCATACACCAAAAAACACAACTCTATCAGTAGAGGCTATTATGTGCCCCGCAAGTACTTGATACTACTGTCCACATAAACGTACACATACATGTACATATGACCAGAAAGATCAAAGCTTAATCTTTCCTTTATGCTTTACTGACCCTCTCTTTTTCTGAGATGAGTCTCTGTTAACTAAAAAGAAACATGGCGGCTATAAAGTGCAAAGTGGAAAAGGATCTCTGAAACCAGAGCCCAACTCAAGCAGAGATTTTCTTCCCTAGGAAGTTAAGACACTGAAATGCAAATGGGCTACCTTCTGGGACCCAGAAGATTGGTCACTGCACTCCATTTCAACTACATGTGCCTATGTAGGTAACAGCCACAAGTTTCAAGGAAATTAAGGTGCAAAACTTTGTTAGGCAGAATTTCTCTGGAAGTGGAGGGCTGAACAGTTCATACTGGCCCATTTCCACAGTACTTTGCCATGCTATTATGCTTCATTTAGTGCCCTACAAGAATGAAAATCACATTTTTAAATATCATTCTAATTAATCAATGAATGGTACTTATTGAACACTCATTTTGTGCACAGCACTCTACTAAGCGCTTGGGAGAGCACAATACAATAGAGTTGGTAGATAGGTTCCCTGCCCACAAGGAGCTTACACGTACATACACTTCTCAAGCGTAACCTATGGATTATATAACATTGGGCTCGGCTCTAAAAATCACCGTAGATTTATTTTCCCATGGGCAAAAATCTCAATCAATAATATTTATTGAGCACCTAGTGTGTACTAAGCACTCTGTTAAGCACTTGAGTGGGCACAACAGAGTTGGAAGACACAATCCCTGCTCTCATAGGGTTTACATTCTAGCAAAGAGAGACAGACACAGCATAAAGCAAAATTAGGAGGAAGAAGAGAAGGTGAAATGGATATGTGGCTAAGTCTGTGCTTAAATGGTATAGTATACAAGCCATTATATACAAAAATACTGTTGGTGGTTGTGAGTGCCAAGGTGTGAAGGTTGTGTAAAAGTGGAATTTGGGATAAAACCTGAGAAAATGAAAATTAATCAGGGAAATCATGATAATAACAAAAATAATAACAACAATAGTATTTGTTAAGAGCTTGCTGTATGCCAAGCACTGTGGTAGATACAAGGCAATAAGACTGGACACAGTTCCTGCCCCATATGAGTTTTCATAGTCTAAGGAGGGAGATCCGGTATTTAATCCCCATTTTACAGATGAAGAAACTGAGGCGTGAAGAATTTAATTGCCTGGACCAAGGTCATATATCAGGCAAGTGGAGGAGGCAGGATTAGAACCAAGAATCAAAGTGGAAAAGGATCTCTAAAACCAGAGCTCAATTTAGGCAGAGATTTTCCAGGCCCAAGCTCTTTCCACTAGGCCATACTGCTTCTCCAGCATCCTGCAGAAGATGAGAATGCAGAAGGGCTTTAAAGTCGTGAACTACAGTCTGACAGACTTGAAGGGAGAAGACGTTCCACACCAAGGGGAAAGGAAACTACTAAAAAATTAAAGGAAAAGAAAATGAAGCAAAGAAAAGAAGGAAACCCAGAGAAGCAAAAGCAGAAAGGTCAGTGTGAGAAAAACCAAAAGAAAGTCAGCATGTGTTACTCCTTCACTTACAAACGGAGATTAAGGCTACAGGGCCTTCTTCACAGGTTTGTTTTTGATAATATCAGACCAGCACTTACCTCACAACTATAAGAAGAGCTATTAGCATTGAACAGATAGGATCTGCTATCATCAGACCAAAGTTCTGCATCAGGATAGCAGATGCAATTACACCAATACTCCCAAGCGTATCTGCAAGAATGTGTAAAAATACCCCTACAAAAGAGCATAATCAGAATTAAAATAAAGGCTTTAAAAAGAATGTCCTCAAAATTCAAACTGGCCTGGATCAAAGTAAAATCTCCTAAGCTATAAAATACTCATGTTTGTTTCAATGTCATCAAATGAGTTTCTCTCAGTGCCTTTTTTACTTGCTTCTAGAAAACTGCTGCCGAAAGATCCCCTTTAGTTACTCAGGCTACTCGGGACAAATACCACTGAGCAAAAGTGCATAAAACTAGACGTATTTACACTGATGTGGTGAGTCATACTAGGCCCTCCACTGGTCATTTTCTAGCAAGAGCTGCTTCTCATTTGCTTAAGCAGTAGGAACTGAGCTCAGGTGCATATCCATGGGTCAATGTCCAGTACATAAATTTATTGCTGAAGACTTGATTTCTGAAAATAACCCAGGCAATCATTTTTTGCCAAAAAGACGTCTCAAATAAGATTATAATATATTATTGTTGGAAAGTTTAATACTGCCATGAACCATCAAAATGGGAAAAGCACCCAAATTTAGAACTACATATGAGATAGTGTGTCAATAGAGCCCTCTGCTGGTGATTAAACTTTTAACTGTGAGACAATTTTCCTTATCTTTAAGATAGTTTCCTTCATTAACGATGCAAAATTTGGGGTGGATAAAGTTGTAGTATTTAAACAGAAAAATGATGACGATGATCTTAATAAAACTATTTTAAGCATTTACTATTAACCAAACATTGGTGTACATACAGGGTAAGCCTCTAGACTGGAAGCTTGTTGTGGGTAGGGTACGTGTCTACCAACTCTATATTGCCCAACAATGGCTTTTATTGAATGCTTACTCTATGCACAGCACTGTACTAAATGCTTGGGAGAGTGCAATACATTAGAGTTGGTTAGATACAATACCTGAACACAAGGACCTTCCAATCTAGAGGACTGATTGATTGACAATCAAGTCAGACAGTCTCTGTCCTACACAGGGTTCACATTTGGTGTGGGAGGGAGAAGAGACACTGACTCCTCATTTCACAGATGAGGGAACTGAGGTACAGAGAAGTACAGTGACTTATTCAAGGTCATATATCAGGCAAGTGCCAGAGCTGGGATTAGAATCAAGGTTGCCTGACTCCCAAGTCGTGCTTTCCATTAGGCCATACTACATCACTGTTTTCATTTTCCCTTATTTAAAAATATAGACAATCTTGGAATATATTAGGAGTTAATAAAAGCAAAAAATAATTTAATATTAAACATTTTTTGTTAGAGATACATATGCTTAGGATAAACTATTTAAACTACAAATTAAAAAACAGTCTGACCAAAATGGATTAAGTATGGGCTAAGGATTTGTCTTCTGCATCACAGCACCACGTGCATAACAAGAACAACTTTGTATTTAGATATTTATTTACCTACTAATGACTGTTCAATTCCAGCAAATCTCATTGAGTCCAATTCTCCTCAAGCCTTCTTACTCGTGGAAAGAGCAAGGATTTGGGTTCTATTTCTGGCTCCACCACTTGCCTGCTCTGTGACCTTGAACAAGTCACTTAACTTCTCAATTTCCTCACCAGTAAAATGGGGATTTGATATCTCTTCTCCCTCTTATTTAGACTGAGCCCTGTGTGGGACAGGCTCTGTGTCTGACCTAATTATCTTGAATTTATTCCAGTAATTTAGTGCAGTGCTTGGTACATAGAAAATGCTTAACTATCACAATTATCATCATCATCATCATCATCATTACCATTATGCAAATTGGGAGAAACAGTCAGTCTAGCAGACTAGTAGGAGTAATTTATGTTGCTCCAAACATTGTACATTTAAGACTGCAATGAACTGAATGATCCCTAACTGCTGAACTACAGTTACACGTCCCAAAGTATCTTGCTGATTACCAGGTACTGGACTTATCATTTTTTTAAAAAACGTAGCAAGTATAGATATTCACTAAATCTACCAAATCTGAGTAAATACAGTTCGAAAGTAAATACATAGCTAAAACGGTCACAGTATACATCTGTTTTAGCAAGACATTCTAATGACTGCAGAACAATTACTAACAAATGGTTAGTTTAAAGTAAAGATTTGCATGCACTCATCATTTCAACTACCTTGAAAAACATTACCTATGCACCCAAGACCCAAATAATTTTAGCTCCCCTCAGCAATAATATGTAATGGGGTCTTTTAAAATTTACTTTCCTGAAAAAAGAAAAACCTCTTAATAAGATCAGGTCTGAAACTCACCTAAAGAAACAAAAATTCACATGTCAAAGTTCTCCATGGGATATCTAAATTTTCAGATTTCAAAGGATTAAAGGTACAGGGCTAAATGCCTATGCCTGGGATCACACATCAGAGAGTGACCTGCTTTGGCAGTTACATAGATTAGAATGACAAAAGAGGCATCACAATGGTTTGGGTTACCCTGAACTGCAAACTGATATTCACTTCTAAGTGTGATGAGCCTCCACTAGAATTCATAGAATCCTGTGAAACATCACTTTCTAGTCTCATATTCTACAAAGTTTTAAGCTACTTGAACTGTAGCCACTGCATATTAGTGTTTACCCAATGTAAGAATGAATGATCCAATCTTTTCTCCTTTGCTTTAATTTACTAAATTTCCCTCTGGAGATAAAATGAAAGACGATGAAGGAAAAATTGTGCACAAATATGTTCAATTTGTTCATTAAAGTTCAATGCACCAGAAGACTTGGCAAGACAAAGTTCTCCACTTTGCTCGAGAAGGGAGCCTGCCAGAGAGCCCCCTGAAGCCACAGAAAACAGGATTTCAAATACTTTCTTACCTAGTATGTTCAAATAAACATCATATTCTGTAAAAAGGATAATGAACACCTTCACAACAATCACTGTGACACACAGGAAATGCAACAAAAGAAACAGACCACTCAAGGTTAAGAAGGATAGGAAACCAAGGTATACAGGTGAAACAAGGAAATAGTCGAGTGATAGAAGAGCATGAAGGAAACTGTGGTGAAGAGAGAAAACTGGGCTGAGTCAGCCTGGGAACAAGGGTTTAGTCAGGAATGAACATGTAAAGTAGTGAATGGGTGCGGAGCTGGAGACTGGAGTTGGGATTACTGGGAGAGATCTGATTTTGATGTCTGGGCAGCGGCAGCAAGCAACACTGCATGAGGTGAATATTTTTGTTTTTGGATTATAGAAGGAAAAATGGCCCTGCTGGACTTAAACACTTTAGGCATTTGAGCTTCTCTCATTTTCAAAGCTGCTCTGCTCAAAGTAGTTCTCCACTGAGCACTACATAAGTACTGCTTATTATCACCACAGGGTACAGTATTCCATAATTAACACTTATATTTTTAAATGTTTTGTCAGCTACATTTCGTTTCATTTTTCACTGTATGCACATACAAGTAAGTCTTTTATAAGTAGTTCTGACATCACTCCACAGGCAGCCAGCTGTCTATTACAGTTCCACAGTAATTGCTAGTGATGCTTACATCACTAACACAGTGGCTCCTGAATGTTTAAGTACCACCATGTACTGCTTGGTGAGACAGAAAACAGAAGTGAACAGAATAGGACATTTCCAGGAATTCCAATTAATAACACTAATCAGTTCATTAGACTTTATAGAAAGATTCACTTTTTGAAAACAATTCTGTTAATCACCACTAAAACCTAACACTTCACAACACCATAGAGTGAAACAAACACTGTAAGAAAGGACATTTCGAAGTTATTTCATACCTTCTAAAATCTGTCTGCTTGGTCCCGCTGTTCCTTTAATCAAGGGACCATCTGTGGAGAGATAATGGCAAATTAAATTGCAAAAAATATTTTCTCAAACATTTATTTTTAAATTGCAATACAAATCGCTTTCATTTAAAGGCACCAAGGGGCTAGTCATTACATTTATGTATTCCATAATACTTTATTGTTTTACACTCGAGAAACTGAACAGTACAGAGCTTCAAAAAATACAAAAAGTTCTGAATAAAGCATAGGTTTAAGAAATGAGCCATTGAGATTAAAGCACTTTGCAAACAGTCACTAATTTGGCCTATTGGAATGAGTACAGGACTGGGAATCATGAGATATGGGTTGCTGTGCCAGCTATATCACAAGGCTGCTGTGTGACCCTGAACAAGTCACTTAATTTCTCTGTGCTTCAGTTACTTCATCCGTAAAATAGGAATAAAACACCTGCTCCTCTTCCCCCTCTACTCCCTCTGCCATCCCCCCTTTACCTCTCCGCAGCTAAAGCCTCATTTTCCCCTTTTCCCTCTGCTCCTCCACCTCTCCCTTCCCATCCCCACAGCACTGTACTCGTCCGCTCAACTGTATATATTTTTGTTACCCTATTTCTTTTGTTAATGAATTGTACATCGCCTCGATTCTATTTAGTTGCCATTGTTTTTACGAGATGTTCTTCCCCTTGACGCTGTTTATTGCCATTGTTCTTGTCTGTCCGTCTCCCCCGATTAGACTGTAAGCCCGTCAAACGGCAGGGACTGTCTCTATCTGTTGCTGACTTGTTCATCCCAAGCGCTTAGTACAGTGCTCTGCACATAGTAAGCGCTCAATAAATACTATTGAATGAATGAATGAATACTTTCAGACTATGAACCTCATGTGGGATGAGGATTTATGACCATCCTAATTATCTTGTCCATATCCCAGCACTTAGTCCAATGCTTGTATTTACTATTATCTGTCAGATGCAAAGGAGGAGAGAGTTCCAGGGAAGGAGGAGGAGGAGGATGGAATCTGTTAAGCGCTTACTATGTGACAGGCACTGTATTAAGTGGGTAGGAACACAGTAAGTTAGCTTGAGAGGAGTGATGTGTGCGAGCTTCATGGTAACATTGGGGGAAGGGGGAAGGAGAGAGCTGATTAAATGATGGTGACTTGAAGAGAGGAATGGGCAATCACTGGAGGATTTTAACTACTGGGGAAATGTGTGTACAAAGGAATGTTTTACAAAAAGATTTGGGAACCAGGATGAAATAGAGTGTCAAATATTTTAGTACCTAACATACTGGAGAGGTGAGACACTGGAGGTAGGGCAATCTGCAAGGAGGCTGATTTAAAACTAACCTTGGAGTTCAAGGAGCTCAGGGCTGCCAAGTGACAGTGGCCAAGCAATTTGTTCACTTTGCCATTTAGTCATGGGAAGAGAATTGAGAGAGAAATCCACAAGATTCTCATAAAGTGATGGGCACATAGTGTGTAACAGATTCCATCATTCTTCTTCTCCCTTCAACCTGGAACTCCCTCCCCCTTTTTGCATCTGACAATTAGAATAATAAGCACTGCATTAAGTGCTGGGATAGGGACAAGATAATTAGAACAGACACAAATCCCTGTCCCACATGAAGCTCAGTCTGAGACTAGGACGGCTGGTATTTTATTCCCATTTTACATATGAGAAAACTGGCACAGAGAAATTAAGTGACTTGTCCAGGGTCACACAAGCTAAGGCTACCTTTCCCATCCTTTCTCCCTTATCTTATTCTCCTCCTTCCTTCTTTTTCAGGATAGGGGAAAGAAGGAGTTTTTGCCTTCATTTTATGTGCCAGTCAATTCAGTGGGGGAATAGGGTCAGGTCAGGAGGGCTTCCTCACTTACTAAAAGGAAATAAAAAGGTAGTAAGTTTCTTCTTACATCAATCATATTCACTGACCGCTTACTGTGTGCAGAGCACCGTACAAAACACTTTGCAGAGTAAAATATAACAGAGTTGGTAGACATGTTCCCTGCCCACAAGGAGGCTACCTCGCATAAAATCCAAAGACTTGAATTTGCCTGGGTAAACCTAAGTCAGAAACTCTAAATCTTTCCAAGAGCTGAAGAAAACTGAAGCTCAAGTCCCCTATGAGCTTGACCTGACACTTTCAGACACTTTCTATTCACTAGAATGCCAGAGATTGTTCTACAGTGAGAAAGAGCCCCACAGCTCCATAGCATGAAAAAAAACCACAGGGTGATGGTGGTCATTCAACCTGGAGTTCATTTTTGGAGAAAGTGATGCCAGCAACCCAAGAGTCTTCTTTGCTAACAACTCAACTAGAACTGATAGCCCAAAAGAGCGAGAGGCAGCTTGGCCCAGTGGATAGAGCATGGGCCTGGAAGTCAGAAGGACTTCAGTTCTAATCTCAGCTCTGCCACATGTTTGCTATGTGAACTTGGGGAAATCACTTTACTTCTCTGTGCCTCAGTTCCCTCATCTGTAAAATGGGGATTAAGACCGTGAGCCCCACGTGGGACAACCTGATTCCCCTGTGTTTACCCCAGCATTTAGAACAGTGCTCTGCACATAGTAAGCGCTTAACAAATACCAACATTATTATTATTATTATTAAAATGGGATTATAACTTTGAGCCCTATATAGGACAGTCACTGTGCCTAACGTGATTTGCTTACATCTCCCCTAGCACTAAGTTCAATGCCTGGTACATAGTAAGCACTTAACCAATACCACAATTATTATTATGAATATGGCACTGAATTAAAAATTCATAATGAACTTCTGCACCTAAATTCATCAGTTGTATTTATTGAGAACTTACTGTGTGCAGAGTACTGTACTAAGTGCTTGGGAGCATACAGTAAAGAAAACAGATATGACCCCTGCCTTCAAGAAGCTTACAATCTAGCAGGGTAGATATAACATAAATTAAATTACAGGAAGCGGAAGCAACCAAATTTAAGGATATGTATCACAGGACAGGGATCATGTCTAATTCCCAACTATGCATTCTTTCCCAGCATTTAGGACATAGTCCTGCACCCAGTAAGTGCTTAATAAATACTGTTACTACTAATTATTTCAAAAGTGCTTTAGGGGTGGGGTGAATACCTAAGTGCTTCAAGGGTAGGGACTTGAGTGTATAGGTAACATGTTAAGGAAAAATACAGGTGGGGAGATGAGAAATTAATCAAGGAAACTTTCCTGGAAGAGATGTGACTTTTAGTAGGGCTTTGAAGATGCAGAACTGATGGACAGATATGAAGGGAGAAGGAGCTCTGTGCAGGGAGGATGGTGAGGTGGATGGCAAGCAAGCACTTAGTACAGTGCTTTGCACATAGTAAGGACTCAATAAATACGACTGAATGAAATGAATGAAGCGATACAAGAGTTAGACATGACGTAGAAGTTGGCATTAGAGAAGCAAAGTGTGCAGGCTGGGCTGTAGTAGAAGATCAGCGAGGAAAAGTAGGAGGGGGAGAGCTGATTGAGTGCCTTAAAGCCACTGGTGAGGAGTTCTGCTCGACGAAGAGATGAGTGGCCATACATTGGAGGTCTTTGAGATGTGTGCAAAATATTTTCTTAGAAAAATGATCTGGGCAACAGAGTGGACTATAAGCTGGAGAACGGAGGGGCTGGAGGCAGGGAGATCAGCAAAGATGCTAATGCAGTACTTAAGGCAGGATATGACAGGTGATTGGACCAACGTGGTAGCAGTGTGGATGGAGAGAAAAGGCGATTATAAAGTTGTGAAGATATAATTAACAGGAATTGGTGACTGACTAAACATGTGCTTTGAAGGAGCAAGATGAATCAGGGCTAATCCCACGGTTGAAAGCCCAAGAGACAGAGAGGACGCTGGTGTTCATTGAAGGAAAAGTTGTGGGAAGGATACGGTTTGGGTGGGAAGATGAGAAGTTCAGTTTTGGACTTGTTGAGTTTGAGGTGTCAGTGGGATCACCAGGTAGAGATATCTGGTCAGCACTTAGAACAGTGCTTGGCACATAGTAAGCGCTTAACCAATAACATTAGTAGTAGTAGTAGTAGGCAGGCAGAAATGTAAGACTGCACAAAAGAGCTCAGTGGCAATAGAGAGTTAGATTTGGGAGTCATCTGCACAGAGATGGCAGTTGAGGCCGAGGGAGGAGATATGTTTCCCCTGGGGGTGGCGGTAAATAGAGAAAAGAGGGGGGACCTTTATATTTAGTATGTAACTTGTTAGAAATGTCACAATCCTAAAACTGACTATAAGAACTTAGATTTCACACTGCAATTATGATCTCAGTTATAGCTGCAGCAAGAAAACTGAAAAGGAGAGGAGAGAGCTAGAAGGTTCTGGGCAAATCCCATTAGGTGGGAAATGGATAGAAGGAGCAGAGATTGGCAGTAGGGCAGTAATACCACCAACTTTATTATATACAGTTTTTCTATTTTTCTGAAGCACTTACTAATGAACTCAGTCCCTCCTCATAAAACCCAGTCAACAAACAAGGGGAAGGAAATAGTTCAGTATTTCAGAGATGAGTAAACTGAGCCATGGAGAGGTCAAGTAATTTGCCCAAAGTCACACAGCAGGCCAATGGCACAACCGGAAGGAGCCATGTTTCCCGAACTTCAAGACTCACATTCTTTCTGTAAAGCCCACTCTCACCAAACTGTTTAGATGGTGTCCAGGGTCAACGGAGACTAGAGATAAAACTACAGACCCTGAACATGTATTTTGGGGAGGTTTTTTTGGTTTGATTTAGTTGTTTTTTTAAGATATCTCTGTAGCAAGGATACACATATAGGAAATGGAAACCAGTTAATAAACTCAACTTATTCAAATGAAAATATAAGAAGCTAGTTAAACAAAGGGAGAGTTCATAGGTTTTCATGCCTCGTTGAATGCTGTGGGCAGGGAACGTGTCGGTTATATTGTACTGTACTCTCTCAAGCACAGAGTACAGTGCCCTTCACACAGTCAGTGCTCAATAAATACAATTGATTGATTGACACAGCCTAAAATTGTCTGATTGAATATGACAGAAGAGCAGGAAGCCTTATCAAAACTATTATTAAATAAAGTTGGAATCACTGTGTTCTTAAAAGAGATTCCAAATGGAAAAATGCCCTTAATAACAACTGGATGGTAAATTCAGCATGTGTTGCATTAAAGCTGCTCTCCTGTTGATATTATATAATTATCATAGTCCTCATTTTTCTCAAATAGGTTACCCCTATGCCCCTGATAGAGAATCTTAACAATATTCATTCATTCAATAGTATTTATTGAGCGCTTATTATGTGCAGAGCACTGTACTAAGAGCTTGGAATGAACAAGTCGGCAACAGGTAGAGACAGTCCCTGCCCTTTGACGGGCTTACAGTCTAATCGGGGGAGACGGACAGACAAGAACAATGGCAATAAATAGAGTCGAGGGGAAGAACATCTCGTAAAAACAATGGCAACTAAATAGAATCAAGGCGATGTACATTTCATTAACAAAATAAATAGGGTAATGAAAATATATACAGTCGAGCGGACGAGTACAGTGCTGAGGGGATGGGAAGGGAGAGGGGGAGGAGCAGAGGGAAATGGGGGGAAAAGAGGGTTAAGCTGCGGAGAGGTGAACAGGGGGTGGTAGAGGGAGTAGAGAGAAGAGGAGCTCAGTCTGGGAAGGCCTCTCGGAGGAGGTGAGTTTTAAGTAGGGTTTTGAAGAGGGAAAGAGAATCAGTTTGGCGGAGGTGAGGAGGGAGGGCGTTCCAGGACCGCGGGAGGACGTGGCCCAGGGGTCGACGGCGGGATAGGCGAGACCAAGGGACAGTGAGGAGGTGGGCAGCAGAGGAGTGGAGCGTGCAGGGTGGGTGGTAGAAAGAGAGAAGGGAGGAGAGGTAGGAAGGGGCAAGGTGATGTAGAGCCTTGAAGCCTAGAGTGAGGAGTTTTTGTTTGGAGCGGAGGTTGATAGGCAACCACTGGAGTTGTTTAAGAAGGGGAGTGACAGGCCCATCAGAGTTCACCCAATTCTGAATACATTTCTTAGGGAAAAAAGATCACTAATTACTAAAGACACACCAAAAACTACAAATATTTAATGAAACATTTCTTATTATGGAATCCTGTATATAATAATGGAAAAATATCTTTGAGATTCAGAAGAGATTTATTTATAGGGGTTTTTTGCCCAAAACTTCAAAAAGGAGACCGGCTTAGGGTACGAAAGAGTTTATTCTCCATTAAATTCTAAGTTCCTTGAGGGCAGATATCATATCTACTTATTCTATTGTACTCTTTCAAGTGCTTAGTACAGTAAGTGCTCAGTAAATATCATTGATTGATTTCTACTAATTGAAAGAAAAACTAAGATAATAAAAATCTGAAAAGTTTTTAGTTTGTGTAACAATGTGACAGCAGTTAACCAATTAGCGGCAATATTTTCAGTTCTGCCAAAGCTGGGCATGGTCGATGGGGCTCTTAGGATCTGAGCTGTCAGGAGAAGGCCAAGACAGCACAAAACCAAACCCAGTCAATCTGGAGAAGGCTCAAACAGACTCCAACTTTTTGAGCCCAAGGGAAAAGCCATTTTGGAGCAAAGGCATTCTCTACCCTCTGTTTCTCTGAAAAGCCCACTCCCCTGACAGTCATCCCTGCCAAACCTCTTCTTATTCCCTTTCTCACCCTCCACCTCCAGAGAGTCCGCTGGCAACTCCCTCAGAATTCCAATTACAACTTTTTTTTAAAAAAACTTTCAACAGTGAAGACTGTAAGCCCTAGGTAGGATGGGGACTGTGCCCAGCCCAACTTGTTTGTATCCACCCCAGCATTTAGAATGGTGTCTGGCACATGGTAAATGCTTAACAAATACCAAAATTATTATCTATTGTATTCCACTCTTTAATGATGCAAAACTGGTCTCCACTTTCTCTGTACTTTCAAAAACCTCTCAGGGGTGACCGACTGGTCAGCATCTTATTTAGTTTTCTTGCACTGGCATCTTCAATTTGTACTGACCGTGACAGTCCTGACTGTGCGAGTGTCCATGTCCATGGAAAGGATCGTGACTATGGGCAACACCGTGCTTGGATTCATGGCTATGACCGTGCCCACCGTGACTGTGTCCATGATCAAGAGCGCCATTAAAGAGAGAATGACTGTGTCCATGCCCTGTTCAAAAAAGCAAAACAAACCAGAAAAAGATAGTCAGAACATTATGCCAAGCTACAGTATAATAGATGCTGAGACAAAATTTACTTAAAGTAAAGGTGAAGAGTCAGTGGAGTAAAAAGTAATTCTGACACCAAGATAATCTGAGCTGTAACTATGGCCCCTCCAATCCGAAAAAAGACAAAGGGAGCCTCAGTCTTGTCCCTCTGCCATGTCTGACATGTAGGGAAGCAGCGTGGCTCAGTGGAAAGAGCCCGAGCTTGGGAGTCAGAGGTCATGGGTCCGAATCCTGGCTCCGCCACTTGTCAGCTATGTGACTGTGGGCAAGTCACTTAACTTCTCTGGGCCTAAATTCCCTCATCTGTAAAATGGGGATTAACTGTGAGCCTCACGTGGGACAACTTGATTACCCTGTATCTACCTCAGCGCTTAGAACAGTGCTCTGCACATAGTAGGCGCTTAACAAATACCAGCATTATTATTACAGAGAGGCCATGATGTGAGTTACTCAGACGATCCTCGGCTGGGAACCAATTTCACCCAAATTCTTCAAATCGATCCAGGCCCCTGGGCAATGGATTTAAGCAACCGATTGGTCTGGGTGATCTCTGTCAAAAGGGACTCTGGGAAAACAGACCTGATTCCAAGCCACTCAGTTCTAGGCAGTGCTGGACATAAGCCAGAAGGGGCTGAACTCAGGTCCAGTTTAAGGGAAAACCCTGAACAGCCATGCCGGATATGAACATTGTTCCCAGGAACAGGAGGGGCTAGAGCCCCCGGTCCTGCCCCGATGTCCAGCTGTCTCAGTCATCAGCAGCCAGAGCTGGATATCGATTTTTGGAAGGAGGCACGGGGTGGCAATGGATTGGCTATAGAGACACCCCACCACGGAGACCCACACCAATTTGGGGAGGTGGCCAGAATCAACACTGTTAGGAGAGTAGGCCCATGCTACATCACGCAGCACCACTCACTCCAGCATGGTCCAGCCGAGCACCCATTGCTGCTGTATGACCACTGCCCCAAGCCTGATTCGACGGTGAGGAAATGATAGTAGTGCACTCACTTGCTCCCTACTCCCTCCCCTCTCTATCTCACTGCTGCTATCTGCCAGGACCGGAGCCAGGTTGGAATTCCAGAGAAATCTAGGGTCTGAAAAGACAAGGCCAGTCCAGCTCCACAGCTCTTATGCAACCCAAACTGTGGGCCCACATTCCCACTGAACTAGGAGGAGTAATGGGAGCGGGTGCAAGGGGGAATCTGAAACTCCCAGCCTGCAGCCCAGCCTGAGATATGATCACATTACAACCTGCGCATCTGGAATTTCTGGTTATAATTTTTTTTCAGTTTCGGCACTGGTTCCAGGGCTGTTGTTTGGTGGGGGGATGGGGAAGGAATGGAGGAGATGTGTTCTTACCTAAAACCAATTAACCCAGTGGATCCAGAACTGAAAATTACGTCCCTAGTGTCCTCGGATCCATCAGGACCAGTTCAAATCCCAGAAGGTAAGACTCAAATGCAAAGATCAAGAGGGTTAAGGCAGAAGGATGCCATGCCCTGAACAGAGAGGGGGAGCTAGAGTGATCCTTTTGCTTGGAAAAATCACTACTCCAATGAAGCAATTCTTCAAATTTACTGAGTGGTTCAATAAATGCTACCAACTGCATACAGCACACTGTACTATGTGCTTAGCAGACAAAAACAGAATTAGTAGCTATGCAGACCTGCTGCTCTGAGTTCCCAATCATCTGGGGAGGCAAGATACTAAAATTATAGGTAGGAGGATGACAAAAAGAGGAATATGTACATGAGTTAAGTGTTTATTATTATTATTAGTGGTAGTAGTAATAATAATAATAATACTTGTAGCATTTGTTAGGTGTGTATTATCTGGCAAGCACTGTACTAACTGCTGGGGTAGATACAAGATAATCAGGTCCCATATGAGGCACAGAGTCTAAGTAGGAGGGAGAATAGGAATTGAAACTCCATGCTGCAGATGAGGTACCTGACACACAGAGAAGTTAAGTGACTTGTCCTTGGTCACACAGCAGGTATATGGCAGAGCTGGAATTAGAATCCAGGACCTTTGACACTCAGGCCCATGCTCTTTCCACTAGGGCCAGCTGTTTCTCATAAATAATGTGGTACAGAAGGTATGTACATAAGTACTGTGTCAGGCACGGAGCTTTAAAGTGGCAGGCAAGTGCTGGAGTCAGAAGGTCTCTTAGATGTGAAAGTTCAGATGTGGAATATCAGATATTAAGAGGGAGGGAATTCCAGGCAGGATGTGGGAAACCAGAATGAGGCACAGTTACTTAGCATGACGGAAACAAAAAGTATGAGCTGGGTTGTAGTGGGAGAAAACAGTGGATAAAAAAGAGGGAGACAGCTGCCGGACTGCTTTAAAGGTAATGGTCATGAGTTTCTGCTTGACACAGAGAGAAATGAGCAAGTATTTGAAGTACTTGAGGAATGGGGAGACACATTCAGAACCCTGTCACATAACAGTCAGCACAGAGACTGAAGTACAGACAGTGGAGAGAGACTAGGGCATCAAGGGAGCTGATGCAGTAGGCAAGCACCTGACCAGTTTTGTGGCTATTTGGAGAGAACAGGATAGATCCTGAAAAGGTTGTGGAGGAATAACTGGCAGGATTTAGTGACAGACTAAATAAGGGAGTTGAAAAAGAGGGAGAAGTCAAGGCTTGGTTCCTTTCATTGTCATCTGTGTATTTTTTATGGCATTTGTTTAGTGCTTATTATATGCCAGGCGCTGTTCTCAGCACTGGCGTACATACAAGCTATTCAAGTTGGACACACTTCATGCTCCGCATGGGGCTCATAGACTCAATCCACATTTTATCGATGAGGCAACTGAGACCCAGAGAAGTCAAGTGACTTGCCCAAGGTCACACAGCAGATAAGTGGTGGAGCCGGGATTAGAACCTAGTTCCTTCTGGCTCCCAGGCCCATGTTCTATCCCCTAGGTCACGTTGCTTCATTACCTTGGTATTCTATAGCACTTTTATTGCACAAGTGCTCTCACATTAAATAGTTCATTTCAGTCCTCACAACAACCTTCTGAGTTACGGAAAGAAGGCAGGTATTATTATCCCCATTTTACAGATGAGAAAACTGAGGTACGCGGAAGTTGACTTGCCCTTGGTCACACAGCAGGTTAACAACACAGCTCGCTCTCAAACCCGGGTCCTCCGGCTATAGTGGTATTGTCAACTGAAAGGGGAAAGTTAGCTGGAGGAGAGGATTTGGAAAGAAAGACAAGAGGTTCAGATTAGGATTTATCCAGTTTGCCAGTGGGGCATCCAGGTACAAATGTCATGGATGCAGGAGAAAATGCAAGAGTGCAGTGGTAAGAAGTCAGGGCCAGGGAATTATTTGTTAAGACTGGAAGCCATAGAAGCAGATGAGTTCCCCTCAAAAACAAATGCAAATTGACAAGAGAAAAAGACCTAGAAGAAAGCACTGAGGTACACCCAAAGTTAGGGAGGGGGAGGCAGAAGAAGAGCCGCAAAAAAGCCAGTCACAGAGGTAAGAGAGTCCCATGAGAGAACCAGGTCAGTTAAACCAGAATGAGATGGTGTTTCCAAAAGGGGTCATTAGCGTCGAAGGCAGCCAAAACACTGAGCAAGATTAAGAGAGATGAGAATCCGTTACATTTGGCAAGAAAGTGGTCATTACCACCTAAGAGAGTGTGGTTTAAAGTGCACATGTCTAAAAAGTTAATGCAACTCTGAAAGATCTTGCTTAATAAAACCCCAGGAATTGCTATCTAATCTGGTAGGTTTCTCTGGTAAATTTGATATTTACTTTTAATATTTTAAAATTGAGCTATTTTGTGTGGTAAAATTGAGCCAACTATAAATCAGTCCGTGAAAAGGTTAAACATATACAAAAATACAATTACTATATATATATACTATATATAGTATAATACTATACTAATACTATATATATCTTTTTTTGCTTAAATCAATCTGCCATCCATGCAATATACTAAGATAAAAAAGGAGTATTAAAACAAAATCTTTGAAATATTTTAATCCCACTCCCCAAGACTTTTATTTAAAGGATTTCTCTTTAAGAATACCCATGAGTCGATCTGTTGAATCCTCTCCATCACTCACCTTCGCATTTTCAAGATTTAATTTAAAAAAAAATTAGCAACAAGGTATGTCATAGTGGATAGAGCACACGCTTGGGTTCTAATCCCAGCCCTGCCACTTGTCTGGTGTGTGACCTTGGGCAAGACACTTTACTTCTCTGTATCTCAGTTACCTCATCTGTAAATGGGGATTGAGACTGTGAGCCCCATGTGGGATAAGGACTGTGTTAACTTGATTCACTTATATCTATCCTAGCGCTTAGCATAGTGCCTGACACATAGTAAGCGCTTAAACAAATACCATCATTATTAGTAGTATAGTAATATTATTAATAAGTACATTTCTATAATTTTCAACAAAAATATAAAATCAGTAAATTTGTAAAATTCACCAGGGCAGAGGTGTTTCTTCTAACCCTATCTCAAACATGGCGAACAAAGAATGCTGTCAATCTGATAGGGACTCAATAAATTAATAATACTGTTGGTATTTGTTAAGCGCTTACTATGTGCCGAGCACTGTTCTAAGTGCTGGGGTAGATACAGGGTAATCAGGTTGTCCCACTTGAGGCTGACAGTTAATCCCCATTTTACAGATGAGGTAACTGAGGCACAGAGAAGTTAAGTGACTTGCCCACAGTCACACAGCTGACAAGAGGCAGAGCCGGGATTCAAACTCATGACCTCTGACTCCGAAGCCCGTGCTCTTTCCACTGAGCCACGCTGCTTCTCTAATTCTACTGATTAATGAGCTTACTTTTATAGAGCTCCATACCAGTTACAAGAGCAAACATATTAGGATTTGCACTCTGAAACTGTTATAGATGAGCTTAATAAACATTGCACAAATGAACATTTTGCCTGTCTGTATGAATAATAATAATAATAATGTTGGTATTTGTTAAGCGCTTACTATGTGCCGAGCACTGTTCTAAGCGCTGGGGTAGACATAGGGGAATCAGGTTGTCCCACGTGGGGCTCACAGTCTTAATCCCCATTTTACAGATGAGGGAACTGAGGCACAGAGAAGTTAAGTGACTTGCCCACAGTCACACAGCCGACAAGTGGCAGAGCTGGGATTCGAACTCATGAGCCCTGACTCCAAAGCCCGTGCTCTTTCCACTGAGCCACGCTGCTTCTCTTTACTCTTTAAACTGAGCCTTTTTTACTGAACCTTTACTCTTACTGAGTTTCTCCTTGGATACCTGATTTATATTGTACTCTTCCAAGCACTTAGTAAAGTGCTCTGTACCCAGTAAGTGCTTAATAAATATGATTGAATAAATGATTGATTAATACCTAAAATTAAGGTCAGTGCTGCCAGGAACTAGATATACCAAACAGTTTAGAAAGGAAGAACAGGAAGCATTCTAACCACCATACCAGAGCCATGTGAATGTCCATGACCTCCATGTTGGAAGGCAAATATCCCTATTAGGTTTACGACAAATCCAAGTACTGAAACCAGCAGTAGTCGCTCATGGTGCACATCTGGAGGAGCCAATGCTCTCTAGAAAACAGAGAACACATGAAAAGCAACATTACAATCAAGTCCAATCCAATCAAATTCCTCAAAGGAAGTAAATTCATAATCACTTCAAGTTAAGACATTCACATTTTTTGTTTGTTTTATGGTATTTGTTAAGCATTTACTATGTGCCAGACACTGTACTAAGTGCTGGGGTGGATACAAACTAATCAGGATGGACACAGTCCCTGTCCCGCATCAGACTCATAGTCTTAATCCCCATTAAGGTCACACAGCAGATGAGTGGCAGAGCAGGATTAGAACCCAAGACCTTTTGATTCCAAGCCTGTCCTCTAGCTACTACACCATGCTGAGGTTCTGACAGCATCAAAAAATAGATACCAAACTTCTATTTCCAAATCATTAAAAATACAATAATAATTGCCTCTATAGCAACCTTTTGTTAGGATCTTGGGGGCAAATTTGGGATATATTAGCAGGATTTCCATACAGAGAAGGGGCAGGACCTGAGAAAGAAAGATTTATGAGCCCACCAAGGGATAAGGCATTGTATCTAATTCTCACCTGAATAATTTCTCACAGCACTTAGTACAGTGCTCTGCACAAAGTAAACACTTATTAAATACTACCACTTCTACTACAACTTTTTAAACTATCAATAACACAGACCTTAAAATCCACAGAACTGTAAGAAAATTCATGTTTCAGAAAAGCAACTTCCTCACTTAAAGAGTGGACAAAACACTGTACCTCAACTCCTTCGGAGAAAATAAAAAAAGCAGTGAAGATCAGAAATAGGCCATTTACAAAACCGGCCAGCACTTCTGCTCTAACATACCTAAAACAAAAGAGAACATGATTATTATTTGCAGTTTCTCAAAATAAAATCCACATTTCTTAGTGATAGTATACTATGCTGCATAACTTTGGTAGGTACGCCTCAGTTTTTTGGATTGTAAAAGTGAAGAATATTTTAAGAAAAATATTTTCATTTTCATTCTCCCAGGTTATAGTGGGTTTTGCTAGACCCTAAAAGTTATCCCATAGCACACTATAACACTCTGACTCACAATTTCCACCATAACGCACCTAGTCCACAATCAGAAATACTCTGGATATATATATATATGTGTGTATATATATATATATATATATAAGCAGCGTGGCGCAGTGGAAAGAGCACGGGCTTTGGAGTCAGAGCTCATGAGTTCAAATCCCAGCTCTGCCACTTGTCAGCTGTGTGACTGTGGGCAAGTCACTTAACTTCTCTGTGCCTCAGTTCCCTCATCTGTAAAATGGGGATTAAGACTGTGAGCCCCACGTGGGACAACCTGATTCCCCTGTGTTTACCCCAGCGCTTAGAACAGTGCTCTGCACATAGTAAGCGCTTAACAAATACCAACATTATTATTATTATTATATATATATATATACACATATATATATACACACACACTCTTATACACACACATGCACATAGTTTTCCTCACTATTCTAGGAAGGTACCACTGAGCGTTAAATTCACCCATGAGTGTGTTGGTGACTTAAGACACCAATGTGGAACCCCCAATTCTGGCCATACTGTCCACACAAAAAAAATGTCGCGCTTTCATATTTGATGCTTGCAATGCCTAGCAATGGTCTCGATTCTTCCCCTTTGTGCCTCTTTAATAACTAAATATCATTAAGTGATTAAGAAGGTTTTGCTCAAAAAAAAGCCACTTTCTTGATAGCAGTGCACCAAGATGGTCTATCCTTGATGATAGTTCCCAGTTTTCAGGTGGGATGAAGCATTCCTGGAGGCTTCATATAACTGGGTCCTTAAAATGTTCCCTCTGTACTCCTGACTTTTGGTTTCCTAGTTTTTTTAATATTTAAAAATGATACATTTACTATCAAATCAATGACAGAAGATTACTGTGGTTGTATTGATGGACCAGCAGTCTAGGGGAAAAAAGTTCCTTCAGCTACTATATTAAATGATCGCTTGGGTTTTCAATTTGGCTTCCCAACTAGTTTCTCCTAAAAGTTGAAATTAATCGTACACTCCCACCCACCTCTTTTCATCCTATGTTTATAACAGATGAAAGAGTAAGTTAAACATTTGTCATGTAACAAACTCATATCTGCGGTGCAACAGAATGATTTCTAACTGCTTACGTGTTCAATGGATCACTAAAGAAAAATGATCCTATATTTTGCAAGCAAAAGCAACTCCTTATGGCTCCACTTGGGCTGTACATCAGCGAGACTGTTATGAAGTTTGGAAGAAAGTTTCTTACCCATAAGAAAAGGCATCATTATCCCTCCATTTTGAAATAACTGAAGCTGCCAATCCTGCCAAGATAGCTGTACTGTCGAAGAACATGTGAAAAGAATCAGAAATCAAACCTAGGCTGAAAAAGAACAGAGATCCACGTTAGAGCTGCGACGAAACAATAATTCATTTCCTCCCACCAGCCCCTCCTGGACTCTATGAGGAGTAACCTCACTGCTGGGTCAGAAGGGAGTGGCCAAAACAAGACAGGAAAAGGCCAGAGAAATGGGTAAACAGAGATGAGAGGGAGGGCAGGGGAGCGACACTGCCTCACTGCAGAGCCTTTTCGCGTCATCCCCAGCCGCAATTCCATCCTGCCGTGCACGATGGCGGCTGGGGCATCAGAAGCAGCAGCAACCAAACTCCATAATATGAGCATTGGGACGGCTGTGGTGGACGCTGTAGCTAAGGTGATCACTGTGGCCACTGCCATGACTGCTAGATTTAATATTATGATTAAAATTAAAAAATGAAAAATGAAAAATAATTACAAACATTATGTACGCTCCTTTGATTTCTTCAGGATCTCCACTTGGATGTCCCACTGTCTCCTCAAACACATCCAAAGTAGAACTCCTCATCTACACTTACCCTCCCTCAGACTTTCCCATCACAGTAGATGACACCACCAACATCCTTGTACTATTATTATTATCAAATACTGTTGATTTGTTTCTGATTCATAGTGACTCTATGGATATATTTTCTCCAGGACATTCTATCTTCTGCCATAATCTGTAACCTTGCTAATGATTCTTCCATTAACATTGTTATGGTTTCTATCCATCTAGCTGCCGGTCTTCCTCTTCCACATTTTCCTGGACTCTTCCTAGCATTAGTGTCTTCTCCAAAGAATCATTCCTCCTGATGATGTAATTAATCATCATCCCATCTAGATAATCTACATTAATCTAGACTCATCTCTCTCACTCAGCACACATACTCGGTCTGTTCGCACATCATGTCAGTTCTACCTTCACAACATCTCTAGAATCCACTCTTTCCTCTCCAATTGAAACTGCTACCATGCTGATACAAGAACTATCCTATCCTGCCTTGACTACTGCATCAGCCTCCTAGCTGACCTCCCTGCCTCCTGTTTCTCTCCTCACCAGTCCAAACTTCACTCTCCTGCCTGGATTATTTTTCTAAAAAACCTCTCAGTCCATGTCTTTCCACTCCTCAATAGCCTCCAATGGTTCCCCATCCAACTCTGCAAATAGAAACTCCTTACCATCAACTTTAAGGCACTCAGTCAGCTCCCCATGCCTACAATCCAACACACACTCTTCACTCCTCTAACTCCAACCTATTCACTGTGCTCAATCTCAGCTTTCTTGCCAATAATCCACTGCCCATGTCCTCCCTCTGGCCTGGAACTTCCCCCCTCTTCATATCCAACAGACCACCACTCTCCCTTACCTTCAAAAACTTACTAAAATCATATCTCCTCCAAGAGGCCTTCCCTAAGTCTTCACTTCCCCTATTCACCTTCCCTTCTGCATTACCTATGCACTTGGGTCTGTACCCCTTAATCACTTTGACTTTCTCCTCACACCTACAGGACTTATGCATGTATCCATTTTTAATTGATTTTAATGCCCCTTTCCCCTCTCTAGTCTGTAAACTCTTTTTGGCAGGGATTGTATTTAACTCTATAGCACTGTACTCTCCAAAGTGAGAGAGCATTGGCTCCTCCAGATGTGCACCATGAGCGACTACTGCTGGTTTCAGTACTTGGATTTGTCGTAAACCTAATAGGGATATTTGCCTTCCAACATGGAGGTCATGGACATTCACATGGCTCTGGTATGGTGGTTAGAATGCTTCCTGTTCTTCCTTTCTAAACTGTTTGGTATATCTAGTTCCTGGCAGCACTGACCTTAATTTTAGGTATTAATCAATCATTTATTCAATCATATTTATTAAGCACTTACTGGGTACAGAGCACTTTACTAAGTGCTTGGAAGAGTACAATATAAATCAGGTATCCAAGGAGATACTCAGTAAGAGTAAAGGTTCAGTAAAAAAGGTTCAGTTTAAAGAGTAAAGAGAAGCAGCGTGGCTCAGTGGAAAGAGCACGGGCTGTGAAGTCAGGGCTCATGAGTTCGAATCCCAGCTCTGCCACTTGTCGGCTGTGTGACTGTGGGCAAGTCACTTGACTTCTCTGTGCCTCAGTTCCCTCATCTGTAAAATGGGGATTGAGACTGTGAGCCCCACGTGGGACAACCTGATTCCCCATGTCTACCCCAGCGCTTAGAACAGTGCTCGGCACAAAGTAAGCGCTTAACAAATACCAACATTATTATTATTATTATTAATACAGTGCTCTGATACAGTAAGCACTCAACAAGTACCTTATTTTTGTTTTGTTTTTGTTTTTTTGTGTGTGATATTTAAGTGCTTACTATGTGCTAGGGACTGTACAAAGCACTGTGGTAGATACAAGCCAGGTTGGACATGTCCCAAATAGGTCTCACAGTCTTAATTCCCCTTTTACAGATGAGATAACTGAGACACAAAGCAGCAAAGTGACTTTCCAAAGGTTACAAAGCAGACAAGTGGTGGAGCCGGGATTAGACCACAGGCCTGAATTCTTCCCACTAGGCCATGTAGCTTCACTACTCATCCCCTTTTTACCACTGATTCATTTCACATATTTTTACTAATAATGATGATGTTATTAAATGCTTAGTACAGGCTATGGAATGTAATAATAATTATTAATATTATGGTATTTGTTAAGCACTTACTATGCGCCAAGCACTGTTCTAAGCACTAGGGCAGATACAGGGTAAGCAAGTTGTCCCAAAGAGAAGTTAAGTGACTTGCCCAAGGTCACACAGCAGACAAATGGTGGAGTAAGAATTAGAACTCATGTCCACTGACTCCCTAGCCTGTGCTCTTTCCACTGAGCCATGTTGCTTCTCATTTTTCTGCTGTGTGACCCTGGGCAAGTCACTTCACTTCTCTGTGCATCAGTTGCCTCATCTGTAAAATGGGAATCTCAATGCTGGAGTAGATGCAAGAGAATCAGATAGGATAGAGTCCCTATCTCACTTGGAGCTTACGGTCTAAATGGGTGGGAGAAATGGCATTGTATTTCCATTTTACAGGTGAGGAAACTGATGCACAGAGAAGTTAAATGAATGGCCCAGGGTCTCACAGCAGGCAAGTGGCAGGGTTGGAATTTGAACCCAGGTCTCCCAGTTCCCAGTCTCAGGTACACTACTTCTCACTAGCACCCATATACATCAAACACACCAGTGTCTATTATTTGCTCATCTGTAAAATGGGATTGAGACTGGGAGTCCCAAATGGGACAAAGGTCTCTGTCCATCTTGATTTGCTTGTACAGTGCTTAGTATAGTGCCTGGCACATAGTAAGTGCTCAACAAATACCATTATTGTTAAATACCATTATTTGCTTATTATGAGGAGGGCACTGTAAAGGGACAACTATTGACCGTAAAATGGAAATAAAGGGACTAGACTCCTGGAGCAGCATAAAATCTAATGGAGATTGTTGTTGTCTTATGTTGTCGAGTCATGTCTGACCCATAGCATCGCCATAGAAACACTTCTCCCAGAATGTCCCACTTCTATCTGCAATCGCACCGGCAGTGTATCCATAGAGTTTTCTTGGTAAAAATATGGAAGTAGTTTACCATTTGCCTCCTTCCATGCAGTAAACAAGTCTCTGCCCTCGACTCTCTCCCATGCCACTGTTGCCCAGCTCAGGGCAGTCTTGACTTGTAGCAGACTGCCTTCCACTCACAAGCCACTGCCCAAGCCAGGAATGGAATGGGTAGGCCTCTGCTTGACTCTCCCTCCTGTAGTCATGACTGATAGAGTACTGGAAACCCTCCAGGTATGACACAGAGGGGAATGGAGATTACCCAATATATAATAGAGAAGCAGCGTGGCTCAGTGGAAAGAGCACGGCTTGGGAGTCAGAGATTATGGGTTTGAATCCCAGCTCCACCACTTGTCAGCTGTGTGACTGTGCGCAAGTCACTTAACTTCTCTGTGCCTCAGTTACCTCATCTGTAAAATGGGGATTCAGACTGTGAGCCTCATGTGGGACAACCTGATTACCTTGTATCTACCCCAGCACTTAGAACAGGGCTCTGCACATGGTAAGAGCTTAAATACCAACATTATTATTGTTATTAAAGAATAAGAAAGAATAAGAGAATGGATATGTGATAAAATACACAGGCAAATAAAAACTAATAAATGACATGCTCAAGTGGTTACAGTGGCATGACTGAGGAAGTCGGGGATTAGTCTGGGAATTTGAGAAGCAGTGTGGCTTAGTGGAAAGAGCATGGATTTATAAATCAGAGATTGTGGGTTCTAATCCTGGCCCTGCCACTTGTCAGCTGTGTGACTTTGGTCAAGTTACTTAACTTCTCTGTGCCTCAGTTACCTCATCTGTAAAATGGGGATTAAGACTGTGAGGCCCATGTGGGACAACCTGATTACCTTGCATCTCCCCCAGTGCTTAGAACAGTGGCACACAGTAAGCACTTAACAAACACCATAATTATTATTAATTAAATGCACATTGGAGGAGATTTTTTTTTGAAATAGAGGCTTTTTTTTTAAAGCCCTCACTTTGTACCAAGCACTACACTAAGCACTGGAGTAGATACAGGAAAATCAGGCAGGACACAGTCCCTTGTCCCTCATGGGGCTCACAGTCTTAATCCCCATTTTTCAAATGAGGTGACTGAGGCACGGAGAATTGATTTGTCGAAGGTCACACAGCAGACAAGTGGCAGAGCTGCGATTAGAATCCAGGTCCTCCAACTTCCAGGTCCTCCAACTGTGTTCTTTGTACTAAGTCACAATGCTTCTCTTTTTAAAAAAGGTGATTTTAAAGAAGGGCATTGAAGGAGAAGAAGGATGTGGTTTGAAGGAGTTGGGAGCCAAGGGAGTTCAAAGATGGTGACAGAAATTGAGGTGGAGAAAATAATAATGATGATTATTAGCATTGTTATTATGACATTTTTAAGTACTTACTAGGTGTCAAGCATTGCTCTAACAGCTTGGATACATACATACATACTCTATTTATTGCCATTGTTCTTGTCTGTCCATCTCCCCCGATTAGACTGTAAGCCCGTCAAACGGCAGGGACTGTCTCTATCTGTTGCCGACTTGTTCATCCCAAGCGCTTAGTACAGTGCTCTGCACATAGTAAGCGCTCAATAATACTATTGAATGAATGAATGAAAGGTTGGACTTGGTCCCTGTTCCTGCCTAAGTAGGAGGGAGAACAAGCATTGAATCTCCATTTTCCAGTTGAGAAAACTGAAGCACTGAGAAGGTAAGTAATTCGCCTAAGGCCACACAGTAAGCAAATAGCAGAGCCAGAATTAGAACCCCAGTCTTTGACTCTTAGGCCCATGCTTTTTCTACTAGGCTAACATTGCTTCCTGATGCCAACAATCAATGACATTCACAAAAAGCAGACAAGAGAATGGAGGAAAAGGAGAGAAGCAAGGACCCGGACAAAACAAAAACTAAATAATTAGTCTCTAAATAACTGAGCAACAAGTGAATATCCAATTAAGTCAGATCCTCCCAGGACAAGGGTCTTCCCAAGGGATAAATCTTCCCAAGGGATAAATTTAGACAATTTTGAAGGTACCATACTTTAACTTTCAGGCCCCCAGGGTGTCTGTACTGCTTTGCTCGAGATAATTGGCTAAATGATATCCTAGGGGTCTAGGGTAACCACCAAATTGTCCCAGGAAATAGCTCTGTCTACTTTCTGGTAGATAATGTTCGGGAAAAATGTATTTTCATTTATATATTCTTTTTTACATTAACAATAATTTTTAAAATTGGCAGACTGTATTATGGTGTGAAATGTTCCTTTTTCATTGGCAATTATCCAGAGAATTCAGAATAAAAATCTGATACTTATCATTATCTTAGGAGGAAAGGGGGAAATTAACGAGATGATGAATTTTTATTAACAGGGCTCCAAAAGATTCTCTACTGCTGCAGTGCACCAAAAGCCACCTTTGTAAATCTATTATTGCAATTGCCGATTTACTTTTGCCCCTAAGGTGTTTGTTAAGTGCATACTTTTGGATGTGAAAGCATGTTTCCGCTACACATTTTGGCAGGAACATTATAATGGCAGAATTAGTCCAACAACATGAGCCTGTCCTGATCAATTCAACCAATCAACTCAATTTAAGTGCTCCTTAATTTGAGAAGTCATATGGCATAGTGGATATGGGCCTGGGAGTCAGAAGGCCTTGGGTTCTAATCACGGCTCCGCCACTTTGCTGTGTGCCCTTGGGTAAGTCACTTCAATTCCCTGTGCCTCAGTAACCTCATCTGTAAAACAGGGCTTGAGACTGTGAGCCCCATGTGAGACAACAACTGTGTCCAACCCGATTTGCTTGTATCCACCCCACTGCTTAGTTGGCACATAGTAAGCTCTTAATAAATATCATAATTATTATTATTATGTTCAGAGCATTGTATTAAGCTCTTGGGAGAGTACGCTATAACAAAGTTGGTAGACAAGTTGGTAGACGTATTGGTAGACACATTCCCTGCCCACAAGGAGCTTCCAGTTTTAGAGGTGTAACTGACCAGGGTTGGGGAGGAAGAGAAGTGGGACGGGAAGCACAACAGTCCTGCCCTCATTCAATTATTCAATCATATTTATTAAGCGCTTACTGTGTGCAAAGCACGGTACTAAGCACTTGGGAGAGTACAATTTAAGAAGAAACAGGCACATTTCCTGCCCACAGTGAGTTCACAGCCCTCCTTCCCTGTTTGACAGGGGAGAGGGAAGTGGGGGCTCATCCTCTATACTATAATATAGTTGTGGGCAGGGAATTATCCATTATATTGCTGTGTTGTACTCTCCCAAGTGTTTAGTACATTGTTCTGCACATAGTAAACATTCAATAAATACCACTGATTGATTATAGGTGAGTATTATAGCATAATATTAATGCAAATATAATGAGTTGGAGTGGTTCCATAATGGGCTAGCCAATTTTTACATTCTCAAGAGTAAAATGGACATCAACCCGACCTGATGATTCCTCTTGGTAAGCAGGTAAGCTCTCCCCTTGCCACCACTTTTAAAATGATTTTCCCATTTTGTCTTGCCATTTCTGAAGTCATGGGACATGGACTGTGTCCAACCTGACTACTCTGTATCTTCTCATAGTGATAAACTTGATCCCGTGGCTCAGTGGAAAGAGCATGGGCTTTGGAGTCAGGGCTCATGAGTTCGAATCCCAGCTCTGCCACTTGTCGGCTGTGTGACTGTGGGCAAGTCACTTAACTTCTCTGTGCCTCAGTTCCCTCATCTGTAAAATGGGGATTAAGACTGTGAGCCCCACGTGGGACAACCTGATTCCCCTATGTCTACCCCAGCGCTTAGAACAGTGCTTGGCACATAGTAAGCGCTTAACAAATACCAACATTATTATTATAAACATGACCAATTGATAGGAGGGGAGAGGGAGGTACCAAAGAAGTATAATTGATTACTTCTTTGGAGATAAGATAAATCTATCAAGCCTCCTTTGGACTCCTGTTGGTAATCACTTAACCTCATTTGTCTTTGCCCCAGCTCTCCTGCTCTATATCTGCCCCTGCCCCAGACCTCAACTGTCTCTCCAACCCTCTTTAAACTATCCCAGGCCAGTGGAAGCAGGGGAGGAGGCTGGAAAGGATCCCCACACACTAACACACCTGGGACTATAATGAGGGAAGGAGGAGAAGGCTGTGGTGATCCTCCTCCCAAGGCCCACCCTCACCCTGACCAGTCCAACATGACCTGGTCCCTGCGGCCTTAGCCACAGTGGGGGTGAGGAGCATTGTAACTGAGAAAGGATTCAGCCCAGCCATGAAACAATAATAATAATTGTGGTTTTGTTAAGCGCTGAGGGGGATACAAACAAATCGGTTGGACACAGCCCCCATCCCAAATGGGACTCACAGTCTCAATCCCCATTTTACAAATGAGGTAACTGAGGCATAGAGAAGTGACGTAACTTGCCCAAGGTCTCGCAGCAGACAAGTGGTGGAGCTGGGATTAGAGCCCGCATCCTTCTGACTCCCAGGCCCAGGTTCTATCTACTACAACATGGGAAAAAGTGCCTCTGGAAGGGGAAACAACGGGGGCCATGACAGGGATCACAGGGATTGGGGTGAAGCCGGATGCACATGACAGCCTGAGAAAATCAGGGATGATTTGGGGCAAAGAAGGTAATGTTAAAAGCAGGAGCAGAAGCAGTGTGGCCTAGTGGAAAGAGTAAGGGTCTGGGAGTCAGAAGGACATGGGTTCTAATCCCAGTTCTGCCACTAGTCTGCTCTGTGTGAACTTGACTTCTGTGGGCCTCAGGTACCTCATCTATAAATTGGGGGTTAAGACTGTGAGCTCCACATGGGACATGGACCATGTCCAACCTGATTAGTTTGTATTTACCCCAGGGCTTAATACAGCATCTAATATAAAATAAGAAGCACTTGACAAATACCGTGAGAAGGGGAAAAAAGGGAAGACAGCTCAGGAGGAGAAGTGAGTGCAGGAAAGGGGTAGGGTTACCCGATCCAGAGGAGGAGTCACCAGAGTGTCAACAATAATAATAATAATGATAATGCTGGTATTTGTTAAGCGCTTACTATGTGCCAAGCACTATTCTAACTGCTGGGGTAGATACCAAGTAATCAGGTTGTCGCACATGGGGCTCACAGTCTTAATCCCCATTTTACAGATGAGGTAACTGAGGCACAGAGAAGTTAAGTGACTTGTCCAAAGTCACACAGCTGACAAGTGGTGGAGCCGGAATTAGAACCCACGACTTCTGGCTTCTAAGCCCGTGCTTTTTCCACTGAGCCATGCTGCTTCTCACCTTACCTCCAAATACTTAGGTGGCAATCGGAACTCAGAGTTGCAGTGATCGGGGGGGACGGATTTTGGGACATGGACTAATATTGAGCACGAACTGTTTAGAAAGAACTGTGCTATTTATTTGGGAGAGTGCAAGATTGGAAGTGGACATGGTCCCTGCCTTTGATCAGTCAGTCAATGGTATTCGAGCATTTACTATGTGCCCAGAACTGTACTAAGCACTCGAAAACCAGCACAGTCTAGTGGAAAGAGAACGGGACTGGGAGTCACAGGAGGTGGGTTCTAATCCGGCTCTGTCATATGCTTGCTGTATGACTTTGGACAAGTCACTTAACTTTTCTGTGCCTCAGTTCACCTGTTCTTTATCCTACTTGGACTGTGAGCACCATCAATCATGTTTATTGAGCATTTACTGTGTGCAGAGCACTATACCAAGCACTTGGGAGAGTACAATATAAACATATAACAGAGTTGGGAGACCCATTGCCTGCCCACAACGACCTTACAGGACCACGCAGGACAGGAACTGTTCTCCAGCCTAATTCACAGTGATCAGCACATAGTAAGTGCTTAATGAATACCACAAAAAAATAAAGAAAAAAATTTGGAAGAATACAAAGTAAGATGATAGACACAATCTCTGCCCTCAAGGAGCTGATCATTTAAGTAAGGGAGACAGACAATAAAATAAATTACAGAGAGAGGGAAGGAGGAAAAGGGGATATGTACATGAGTCTGCAGTTGCACAGAAAGGTATGTAAGATATCCAAATGCTACAGGTGTCTGTGAGGATATGAGTGGGTCGGCTGGTGGTGCAGAAAGTGGCTTAGGAAAAAGAGAAATCAATCAGGGAAGGCTTCTTAGAGCGATGTGACTTTTTTATGGTACTTGTTAAACACATTACATACCAGGCACTGTTCTGAGTGCTGGGGTAGGTAGAAAGTAATGGGGATGGACACAGCCCATGATCCATGACTAAATCATTTTAAAAGTGGTGGCAGGGAGAGAGCTTATCTACTTGCCAAGAGGAATCATCAGGTGATGTCCATTTAACTCTTGAGAATGTAAAAATCAGCTATCCCATTATGGAACCACTCTGCCTCAATATAACTGCATTAACATTATACCATAATGCTCACCTAAAATCAATCATTCAGTGGTATTTATTGAGTGCTTACTATATGCAGAGCACTGTACTAAGCGCCGGGGAGAGTACAATACAAGAGAATTAGCAGATACGTTCCCTGACCATAACAAGTGTAGAGATTCAATATACAATTCTGGGTAATTTGGGTAAATATGGGTTATGCTGCCTTGTTCCTATGAGAAAATTCATTCAAATTTACAACGCACAGTTTTCAGGGTCCAATTATGTTCTAAATCTGAAAACTCAACTACTGGCTCCTTTACCTTTTACTCCTCTTAAACTTCAATCTGTTTTCTCGGAGAGCACCAAGATGAGCATCTCAAGTGTCAGTGGAAAGGGTAAAGCAAGCAGAAGAGAAGGAAGGGGAGAAATGAACAGGAAGGTTTACAATTTAACGATCCGGGAAACGTCACATATAATCTTATACACAGAGGTTGTAAAAACTCAGCACCCTGTTGCACCACGTCAGCTTGGCTCTGGAAAGAATTTCTGGGTGTGTGTGGAAGGTGAGGAGGTGCTAGTGGAGAGAGACTCTTCCTGGTGATTCTACCTGTTCCTCGCCCCCATTACTGACACTCCTGACCTGCCCCCTTCTTTCCCTAAATTGTTTGCCCATTTTCCCAGAGTTCCTATGGACCTTCAACTCCCCCTGCACCTCCAAATTGCCCCCAACCTCCCCAAGATCCCCTATGGCCCCTGATAATAATAATAACTGTGATATTTGTTAAGTGCTCACTATGTACCAAGCACTGTACTACGCACTAGGATAGAGACAAGATCATCAGGACCTACATGGGCCCACAGTCTAAGAAGGAAGGAGAACAGGAATTGAATCCCCATTTCACAGATGAGGGAACTGAGGCCCAGAGAATTGAGTGACTTGTCCCAGGTCACACAGCAGGTAAATGGTGGAGCTGGGATTAGAACTCAGGTCCTCTGAGTCCCTTTCCTCCCTGCCTGAAGTCACTTTTTGAATTGGTTTTTCATCTCTGCATGGTAAGTTCTCGTTTCAATATGTTCTTTCATGTCCTAATTATAGCTCAGTTCCTCTTCTTCCTCCTCTGCGCTCTTCAGACATGGAAAATGATTCGTCAGCATTCTCCACATAAAAACCTTAATGAGCTACCTCAGCTCACTCCAGCCCTCTCTTTTCCAGTGAGATCCATTCTAAGTCCCTCAACTTTTCACCATAGGACAGTTCTCAACCCTTTGTTTGGTTGCTCTGCTCTGGCCTTTCTCCTTTATCTTCATTCTTTTTAAAGTGTGGTAACCAAAATGAGGCCCAATAAAAGCCTCACCATTTGACATTACAGCAGTCAGTCAACTAATGGTGTTTAGTGAGTACTTGGTGGGTGCTGAGCACTGAGCATTTAGTGGGTGCCGAGCACTATACTAGGTACTAAGGAGAGTACAATACAATAGAGTTGGTAGACGTAGTCCCTGCCCAAAAGGAGTTTAGAGTTTACAGAGGGGTTACGTATAGATATCAGACACCAAGCTCATGTTAATACTTGCATAGTAAAGTCCTATGAATAATAATAATAATGGTATTTGTTAAGCACTATGTGCCAAGCACTGTTCTAAGCGTTGGGGTAGGTACAAGGTTATATATTCCAGGCCATCAATTTCTATAACAAAGATTTGCCCTCTCGCCAAGTTGACATTAAGGAAAACTCATGTTGTAGCACCGTGCTGTATGCCGCACAATCAGACAACTGTTTCTTCGGAGACCCTGTTGCACTGTGTCTAGTCAGGTTTATGTTGTCAGAAGAACTTTCTCAAAATCTGCTGTAGTTTCCTAGCCAAATCATGCAGTAAAAACATACTGTCTTATGAAAAAGCACCATTACGTTGTTGACGAATATTCAGCTTGTATTTTGACCAAAGCTTACAGGTCATTTTGTGGCTGGGCAATCTTTCGCTACTCCATCTTTCTCATCCATCTCGTTGCCAACTAGACTGTAAGCTCACTGTGGGTATAGAATGTGTCTGTTATATTGTTGTGTTGTACTCTCCCAAATGCTTAAAATAATGTTGGTATTTGTTAAGCGCTTACTATGTGCCGAGCACTGTTCTAAGCGCTGGGGTAGACACCAGGAAATCAGGTTGTCCCACGTGGGGCTCACAGTCTTAATCCCCATTTTACAGATGAGGTAACTGAGGCACCGAGAAGTTAAGTGACTTGCCCAAAGTCACACAGCTGACAAGTGGCCGAGCTGGGATTTGAACCCATGACCTCTGACTCCAAAGCCTGTTCTCGGCGCTCAGTAAATATGACTGATTGATTGCCAACCCCTTGCCCACATCCTCCCTCTGGCCTGGAAATCCCTTGCCCTATGACAGATGACCACTCTCTCCACCTTCAAAGCTTTATTAAACTCACACCTCCTCTGAAAGGCCTGCCGTAACTAAGCCTTCATTTCCCCTACTCCCTCTCCCTTATGCATTTGGATGTGTACCCTGTGAGTCCTTGATATTCACCCCACCCTCATTCCCACAGCACTTACCAATCAATCAACTATATTTAATGAACATTTGCTGTGTTCAGAGCAGTGTGCTAGATGCTATGTATAGATATCTGTAATTTAGTTTAAAACCTGTCTCCCCCTCTAGACTATAAGCTCCTAATGGTCAGGGGGCAGGAGAACATATCTACCAATTCTGTTGTATGGTTCTCTCCTAAGTACGTCATTTATTCGTTCATTCAATTGAACTTATTGAGCATTTACTGTAAGAAGAGCACTGTACTAGCACTTGGGAAAGTACAGTATTACAATAAAGACACATTCCCTGCCCACAGTGAGCTTACAGTCTAGTGGGGGAGACAGACATTAATATAAATAAATTACAGATATATACATAAGTGATGAGGGGTCGGGAGGAGAGGGTGATTAAAGGGAGCAATTCAGGGTGATATGGAAAGGAGTGGGACGAGAGGAAAGAGGGGCTCGCTTAATCAGGGAAGGCCTCTGGGAGGAGATATCCCTTCAATAAGGCTTTGAAGTGGGGAAGGGTCATTGTCAGATTTGAGGGGAGAGGGCATTCCAGGACAGAGGAAGGCCATGGGTTAGGGATCGGACATGGGTGAGGAATTGGAGGCAACATAGACATGACTGAGGCATAGCGAGAAGGTTAACACTACAGGTGGGAAGTGTGTGGGCTGGGTTGTAGTAGGAGAGTACCGAGGTGAGGTAGGAGGAACTAAGGTGAATGAGTGCTTTAAGGCCAATGGTGAGGAGTTTTTGTTTGATGTGGAGGTGGATGGACAACCACTGGAGTTTCTTGAGGAGAAAGGAAACATGTCCTGAACGTTTTGGTAGAAAATGATCTGGGCAGCAGAGTGAGGTATGGGCTGGAGTGGGGAGAGACGGGGCTGGGAGGTCAGCAAGGAGGCTGATAGAATAATCAAGGTGGAATAAGATAAGTGACCGTATTAACGTGATAGCAGTTTGGATGGAGAGGAAAGGGCGGATACTTTATACTATGCTCTGCATCCATAAATAACCTTGATTGATTAATCAGTCATGGTGGTGTTTGTTTCTCAACGTTACAACTGTCCTTGGTGAATTCCACTCAGTTTCTATAGGGCCAATTTTTCTAGTTTATTTCTGACTTCCAGAGTGTTAGCAACTCCACACTCCTTAACATCATTCTGCAAATTTAATGAGTATGACCTTAGATCCTTTATTGTGATTTTAATAAGACTATTGAAAAGAATTTTTCCATGACTGAGACCAATGGGATACAACAGCATACCTCCTCTCCAGGTTGATACCACATCCTTCATGGCTACCCAGATGAGGCACTGCACTATGGTCTAATAAAATGGCTGATGAACGCACAGTCATACACCAGCCTTTACCAAGAAAACCCTACACATGACCAAAGATTTTCACCAGCAACACAAGACTCAAAGCAGTTATCAAAGTCTGCTCCTTGGACAGAATATGGTCCAAAAATGCACAGATTAAGACAAAAACACACAAACATAGACACACCCACCAACCCTCTAGACTGTAAGCTCATTCTGGGCAGGGAATGTGACTGCTATATTGTTATATTGTACTCTCCCAAGCGCTGAGTACAGTGCTCTGCTAAGCGCTCAATAAATATGATGACTGGTAATGGTATATTCACTATATAGACCACCTAAATCAAACATCCACTTTAACAGAAGAATAATCAAGGCATAGGGCCATACTTTCTCTCTCAAGTCTAGAGCGATCACATCTATTGATTATCCCTTGTCTATGGAGTACAGTCCAGTATGCATTTAATAAATATGATTGAATGAATGAACGCATTCAACACACTTTCATTACTTGGTCTAATATCTTCCCAAAATCAATGTTAAGCTGCCCTGTCCAGTGATCACCAGGCTCTTCAGCAATTTCTTCTGTCCTTCATGAGTTTTCAAAATTAATGGTTAGTCACTTTGCATAACATCTGCTAACTCCTTAAGGACCCTAAAATACATAACACCAAATCTGCTGATTTGCATGGATACTTCTTTTTTTAGCTACTCTTAGCTTTCAACTTTCCACCCTGAGTGGTCAGCTGTTCACATTTGATTTCTTTTTAAAAGACAAAGGTGGAAAAAAGCCTTTAAAGCCTTCACAATCATCCCCATCCAGTCTATTTGAGAGAGACGATTCCCCAATCTTCCTCTCCTGCTCATTATCACTGAAGAGCCGGGGTTTTTTTATGGTATTTGTTAAGTGCTTACTATGTGCCAGGCACTAAACTAAGTGCTGGGGTAGATATAAGCTAATCAGGTTGAACACAGTCTGTGTCCCATATGGGGCTCACAGTCTTAATCCCCATCTTATAGATGAGGAAACTGAGGCACAGAGAGGTAAGGTGGCTTGCCAAAGGTCACACAGCAGCCAAGTGGAAGAGCAGGGATTCTCACATTTCCTTTACACTCTTTAGTGAAATGGCTTAATATTTCCCATTTGCAATTTTTCCCATTCCTCAGACCTTTGAAGACTTAGCATTTTACTACCCTTCCTGGTATAATTTGTTTCTGAACCTGCAGAAATGTTTTCTTGAAAAAATAATTTTCTTTCTTGGGACAAATTCTGTTGCATTATGCTCTCCCAAACCCAAATGTACAGTGCTCGGCATGTAAGTGCTCAATAAACACCACTGACTGACTCACTTGTTTCTTCTTTCCATTAGATTCCCCCTTATTATTTCCCAAACTGTTAAAATTTGATTTCTTAAACTTCAAAAGAAGCAGCGTGGTCTAGTGAAAAGAACACAGATTTGGGAGTCAGGAGACCTGCGTTTCTAATCCCAGCTCGGCCACTTGTCTGCTGTGTGATGCTGGGCAAGTCGCTTACCTTCTCTGTGCCTCAGTTTCCTCATCTTGAAATGGGGATTCAATACCTGTTCTCTCTCCCACTTAGACTGAGTCCTATGTGGGACAGGAACTTGGGTCCAAATTGATTATCTTGTATCTACTCTAGCTGTAGTAGTGTTTGATGCTAGTAAACCCTTAGCCCTTAACACCACAGTTAACATTGTCATTTTACTGGTAACTTTGTTCCCCTTCCCTGGGGCTTTTGAATATAATCATCTTGTGATTGCTTCCTCTGAGACTTCCCACTGAGCCTCATTTAACTTTTCCCTATACGAATTATATCAAGAAGCAGGAGAAGCAAGTGTCCTAATTCACTCCTCCTCTTTCTGTACTAGGAAATTGCTCCCAATGCAATCCAAAACCCATTTTCACCATCGAAACCTCAACTGCTTTTCCAGCAGACACCTGGGCTATTAAGCAGGCCATCCCCCCGCTCTTTTTTAATGGCATTTGCTAAGCATTTACTCTGTGCCAGGCACTGTACTACAGGCTGGGGTAGATTCAAGCCAATCAGGTTGGACTGAGTCCCTATCTCAAATAGGGCTCATAGCTTTAATCCCTATTTTACATATGAGATAACTAAGGTCCAGTGAAGTGACTTGCCCAAGGTCATACAGCAGACAAGTGGCAGGGCCAGAAATACAACTCAGGTCCTTCTGAGCCCCAGGTCTGTGCTCTATCCACATTAGACCACCCTGCGGCACATAAAGTGAGCTGACTCAATGCCCCTTCATTTAGATGATGCCTGCCTAATTTGAAGGTTCAAAATGAGATCCTAAAGTGATTTTGCACTTGTTCTAGGCACTTTTGCTTCAATCACAACTCTCTGCCTACTAACTTTAATCTGTCCCCTGGGTGTCTGAAAACACAGAAAACCCATCAAGTTATTCTGGATAGACAAGGCCATACCACCACCACATAACCCCATCTTTCTGCTATTTTTCCTTAAAAATCTTATAGTGAAGGAAACAAATTCTGGCTTACTTCACAAAACAAAACACAGTTTTTGTCTTTTGGATATCTTTTCTAAATACTTCTTTGCTTCAGCTTTGTGATTCCTATTCTATTTGGAATCAGATTAAGGAGTCAGCCTAATAGCTAAACTTGATTTATTTCACTCATTCTAGAGGAAGGACTTTACACACACAAAGGAAAGTTCGCCTGTGCTCAGGACTAATACAGATTCCGCAATTCAGATTTGCTGCTTGGCATACATAAGGCTGGTAATGTGTGTGCGTGACCTCCCAAACCGTAATAATCCCAGCAGCGACTCAAAAATTCATCAATCAGGTGTATCAATTGGATGCTTACTGTTTGCAGAGCAACTGTACTAAGCTCTTGAGAGAGTCCAATATAACAATGAGTTGGTAGACATGTTTCCTGTCCTCAGCGAGTTTACAATCTATCAGACGGTCTGGCCTGGGAGAGGTTCAAATTGATCACCTTTGGATTCAAAGATGTCAAGAACTAAAAAAAGACATAATCATAATTTATTTCAAGATTTTTTTTAAGCATGAATGCGGCATTACGAATTTAAAAGCATAATTTAGCAGTTAGTATTAAGATTATTCCTTCAGTAGATCTTATTTGATGATGCCTATTCTTTAAATCCTATAAATGGACCCTCAAAGTATAACACTGTCTTAGTACAATGCTTACTACAATGAATGGCACACAGTAAGTGCTTAAATACCATAAAAAAAGGCGGTCCAAATATAGGCATTAGACATTATATGCATAAGCGCTAAGGAGGGTGTAAATAAATTCACAAGGGTTAGACATGACTAAGGGCATTAGCTCTCTTGGGATGCTGGGAAAAAAACTATGAAAAGCTTATTTATCTTCAAATAATGTTATGTCTGTCTCCTCCACTAGACTGTACACTCTTTATGGGCAGGGAACAGGTTCATTTCTGCTTTGTAATAATAATAAAGGTGATATTAAGCGCTTTCTGTGTGCCAGGCACTGTACTAAGCACTGGGGTGGACACAAGCAAATCGGGTTGGACACAGTCCCTGTCTGATTGGGGCTTACGGTCTCAATCCCCATGTTACAGATGAGGTAACTGAGGCACAGAGAAGTGAAGTGGCTTGCCCAAGGTCAACCAGCAGACAAGTGATAGAGCCGGGAGTAGAATCCATGACTTTCTTACTCCCGGGTTCTGTGCTCTATCCACTCCGCCATGCTGCTTCTCCACTTCCCAAATGCTTGGTGCATACGGTTTATTGTACCTAGTGGAAACTCAGTAAATGCTATTCCTATTACCACAACTACTACAGGTTCCAGGACTGAAAGCTGCAGTCAGTCCTTGAGGAAACAGGACTTCTCCCAGTCCCTTCACCATTTCCATCCTTCTACAGTGTCTGCAACTGTTGTGAGAGAGACATCTAATGCTACTGTTACACTCTGAACCACAAAGACCCTGAAACTCTGCTCCTCTAACCACTGTACCCTAATACTCTCACTGTGCTTATTATTGTCCTTGACTTTTACGATGTTTTTGCTTTATTCTTTCTTTTTTTCTTTGTGACAGCAATCTTCCCACTTAGTTTTCAGATTCTGAGACCCTATGGGACTATGAATGGTGTCTAATATTCCCCCACCTATTTTTTTCCCCATCACTCAGTATAGTGCTTTAACCACAGTAGTTGCTTATTCGATTATACTGCTGGGGTCGGGACAACCTCTGAGCCATAGCAGCCTCAGCCCCAGCCACGTGTCATCGCAGAAAAAAAAAAGAAACATAAATGTCCCTCCTTTGGTCAAACATACCTCATTCATATAACCAGATGCAACTCAATGTCTAGATAGATCCACGGTGGCACCCTTTCTCACCACCACACTCAAGTAGGAAAACACACTCAAAGAAACTTGGTATGGGCACACATCTATTAGACAATCATACTTATTGACTGCTTACTATGTGCCGAGAACTCTACTAAACACCTGGGAGAGAACAATAGAAAATGAGCTTTCAGTCTAAAGGGGGAAAACATCTGGAAGATGCTCTGCTCTGGATGCAGGCGCGTGCACACACACTCACATAAACACATCCATGAATACATACAGAGGCAGACACTCAGAAAACAGTTGGACATACACAAAAATACACCAAAAAACAGAGAAAAACTTTTAAGCACTCATAACACACATGCAGAGATGATATACAAGCAGTGTGGCTTAGCTGCAAGAGCACAGGCTTGGGAGTCAGGGGACATGGATTCTAATCCCGTCTCTGGCACTTGTCTGCTGTGCTACCTTGGGAAAGCCACTTAATTTGTCTGTGCTTCAGTTACCTCCTCTGTAAAATGGGGATTAAGAATGTGAGCCCCGCATGGGGCAACCTGAATACCTTGTATCTACCCCAGTGCTTAGAACAGTGCTTGGCACATAGTAAGAGCTTAACAAATACCATAATTATTAGAGAAGCAGCGTGGCTCAGTGGAAAGAGCCGGGGCTTGGGAGTCAGAAGTCATGGGTTTGAATCCATTTTCAATTCCTATCAGCTGTGTGACTGTGGGCAATTCACTTCACTTCTCTGTGCCTCAGTTCCCTCATCTGTAAAATGAGAATTAACTGTGAGCCTCACGTGGGACAACCTGATGACCCTGTACCTCCCCCAGAGCTTAGAACAGTGCTCTGGACATAGTAAGGGCTTAACAAATACCACCATTATTATTATTACAAATCCACAGACATAATCACTAGAAAGTCATCAGAGAAATATTCATAAAGACATAAATATATATGCATATATACACTCCCAAATGCTAATATATAAGGATACACTCACACATGGTAATGCACCAAGAGGTACATACACTAATACACACACAGACTCACATACATAGGGACAACACAAGGCAACCTACACAGAGGACACAGAGATCCAGAGGCAGAAAGATGAAGAGACAGATCCCTAAAACGTCAAGGAGATGATCAGGGAGACAAGAGAGAAGATCTGTTATTGAACTGATACATTTCTAATTTCACATGAATACAAGAACCCAGAAAGAACAACAATCAGTTAATACAAACTATTGAGCATGGGCACAAATTTAAGAATCTAAACAACTCTTCAATTCATTCATTCATTCATTTAATAGTATTTATTGAGCGCTTACTATGTGCAGAGCACTATGTACTAAGCGCTTGGAATGTACAATTCGGCAACAGATAGAGACAATCCCTGCCCAATGACAGGCTCACAGTACCAGGTCTGGCACTCAGATGACTTGGGTTCTGATCCCAGCTCTGCCTCTTGCCTTCTGTGTGACCTGGGCAAATCACTGAATTCCTCTGGGCCTCTTTCCTCATCTGTAAAATGGGGATTCAATGCCTATTCTCCCTCTTTCTTAGACTAGGAGCCCCAGGTAGGACAAAGACTGTGTCCAACCTAAGCTATTCCAGCACTTAGTGCTTGCCACAGAGTAAGCGCTTAACAAATACACAACTGTAATAACAATAATGACGATAACAATAATAACAATAATAAGCTCTTATAAGACCAAGGATACATTCATAGTGTTTGATCGATGACAGTGGTGCTGGAGAGTGTTTGGAGGAATAATCCAACAGTTACTGCCTAGACATCCATCTTAAATGGTAAGGAGATATCATCCGATTCCCCTACCTTTTCCCTCTACACAGTTAATTTTCCATAGAGTAATAATGATAATAATAATAATAGTGGTATTTGTTAAGTGAGCCAAGCACTGTACTAAGAACTGGGGCAGATACAAGGTACCCCATAGCTAAACCATTCTTGAACCTACTCTTATTTCTGGTCTCTACAACTTCCTGTGGTAATGGCAAAATTGTCTTGCTAATATGCTTCATTCAATCAATCAGTGGCATTTATTGATTGCTTCCTATGTGCAGAACACTGTGCTAAGTGCTTGGGAGAGTTGCTCTCCTCTAGGGAACCTACTCCAGGGAACGTTGGGGAAAAACGGCAGCAGGTTTCTCTTATTCTGCTTGCTAAATTTTATTCTGACATCAGCTCTCCAGCCACTGACCACCCACTATAGTTCCAGCTATAGCGAGCGGCTGCTCAATTTCTTCCTCACCCACTACCACCACCTACCCCCTCAGCTCCCTCTCCTTAAGTCCCTCCCTCGCCAACTTCCCAGTGCTTCTGTCATTAGATAGGACCATCTTTTTGTGGAAGAATAAGTCATATTATGGTACTCTACATTCATAATGCATGAGCCCAACAACCAATTTTTAGTCACAATGAATTCGGTATAATCCTGAAAAAGACCACTGAATAGCAAAAAGCTAATCTGAAAGTCAAAAAAGGTCAGAAAACTGGATAAAATTGGAGAATGGCCTATCCAAATAACTAAACTCTATTGTTCAGTTTTCCAAATTCTGGATTACTGAACTCATTTGCACCTCAATTAGGCTCAAACAATTGGCTAATGTCTTACTGATTTCTAAGAAGGTTAAAAAATGTGACATGTTTATAACTCTAGAACAGTTTTAGTTACATGAAAGGTTTTCCAAAAATTTTATAGAGAAAACAATGATATCATAAAATCATCTGAGTAGAACTTTCTAAAATAATTAAATCACACACAAGTTATGCATTATGTAGAAGAGGCTTTGCCACTTTCTGGCATGCATGACTTGGCCAAAGCACTTTGTTTAAAAAAAAAAAAAGCTTTTGTTGGTGCCAAGAAATTGTCCTAATTTATTGAGCAATGCACTCTATTAAGCCCTGGGGAAGAATTAGAGAAGCCATGTGACATAATGGAAAGAGCATAGGCCTGGTAGTCAGAGGACCTGGGTTCTAATCCCAGTTCCGCCACTTGCTTGCCGTGTAACCGTGGGCAATTCACAACTTCTCTGGGCCTCAGTTCCCTCATCTGTAAAATGGAGCTTCATTACTTATTCTCCCTCCTACTTAGACTGTAAGCCCCACGTGGGACAGGGACTGTGTTCAACCAGAGAATCTTGTAAGTATTCCAATGTTTAGTACATAGTAAGTGCTTAACAAATACCACAATAAAACTAAACAAAGAGGTAATCCAGTTCCTGCCCAAAAATGTTAATGGAGAAGACGTTCAAAACAGCATCTTTACACAAAGTATATTCAAAATAAAATAAATAGCTGGATAAACATATCTGCTGGAGATAAGTATAAAAATGCATTAGTGCTAAAGATAATAGAAGGACGCATTCAATTTGGAATGCTGAGAATAAATCGAGGAATGTTGGGTGATTGGTGGAGGTGGTCTTTCAGGAGGGCTTTGAATATGAGTAGAGCTGTGGTCAGTCAGATTTGGAAATGGATAGAATGCCAAACGTGGGGAAGAGCCCTAGCAAGGGGACAAAGCCTGGAGAATTATAAGCGAGACACAGTTCCCCCTGCTTCGAAGCCTTATTGAAGGCACATCTCCTCCAAGAGGCCTTGACAAGCCCTGCTTCCCCTTTCCCACTCCCTTCTGGGTTGCCCTGAATTCCTCCTTGAAATCATCCACCCCCTCCCAACACCACAGCACTTAGGTATATATTTCTAATTTATTTATTTATATAAAGGTCTAGCTCACTCTCTAGACTGTAAACTCTCTGTGGGCAGGGAATGTGTCTGTTTATTGCTGTACTGTACTCTCCCAAGTACCTAGTACAGTGCTCTGCACACAGTAAGCACTCAATAAATACAATTAGTGAATGATTAAATGAAGTTTAGAGGATAGTTTGGGAGCAGCTGTGTTAGAAATGGTATTTACTGACTACCCGACGAGGTGCAATGTGCTGCACTAATTGCTTATAAAGTACAAACAATAATAAAAATAATGCTGGTATTTGTTAAGCGCTTACTATGTGCAGAGCACTGTTCTAAGCGCTGGGATAGATACAGGGTAATCAGGTTGTCCCACGTGAGGCTCACAGTTAATCCCCATTTTACAGATGAGGTAACTGAGGCACAGAGAAGTCAAGTGACTTGCCCACAGTCACACAGCTGACAAGTGGCAGAGCCGGGAGTCGAACTCATGACCTCTGACTCCGAAGCCCAGGCTCTTTCCACTAAGCCACGCTGCTTTCCAAGCAAGTGACATTCCCTGCCCACAAAGAGCTTATACTTTGATGGGGAGACAAACATAAAAATATTTACAGAGTAATCGTGGAAAGAGCATGGGCTTTGGAGTCAGGGCTCATGAGTTCGAATCCCAGCTCTGCCACTTGTCGGCTGTGTGACTGTGGGCAAGTCACTTAACTTCTCTGTGCCTCAGTTCCCTCATCTGTAAAATGGGGATTAAGACTGTGAGCCCCACGTGGGACAACCTGATTCCCCTATGTCTACCCCAGCGCTTAGAACAGTGCTAGGCACATAGTAAGCGCTTAACAAATACCAACATTATTAATCAAAATAAATATCTGTACAATCGAACACATGTGTATACATGGATGCTGAAACAATGAGGAAAAAGAAAATGGGGCTGGTGAGTAGTAAGTGGAAAGAGCAGATATTTAAGCTGGGCTGTAACTCTTCTCTAGACTATACACTCATAATGGGCAGGAAACGGGTCCATTAATTTTGTCGAATTGCCCTCTCCCAAGAGCTCAGTATAGTGCTCTGCACATAGTAAGCACTCAATAGATATCATTGCTTGACTGGCCCAGTGGATAGAGCAGTGGCTTGAGAGTCAGAAGGGCTCTGCCACTTGTCTGCTACATGACCCAAGGCAAGTCACTTCACTTCTCTGTGCCTCAGTGACCTCATCTGTTAAATGGGGATTGAGACTGTGAGCCCGATGTGGGGCAGGGACTGTGTCCAACCCGATTTGCTAGTAGCCACCCCAGTGCTTGGTACAAAGTAAGCACTTACCACTTACCACAGTTATTATTATTATTATTATTATGGAGACCTTGTGCCACTTGGGGCACAGTATCTTGAGTCAGTCAGTCATTCACTGGTATTTACTGAGTGTGAACTGTGTGCAGAGCAGTGTACTAAGTGCTTGGGAGAGTACAATGCAGTAGAGTTGGAAGACACTCTCTGCCCACAAGAAGTTTACAGTCTAGAGGGGGAGACAGGCATTAAAATAAATTACAGATAGGGGAAATGATAGAGTATGAGGATTTGTACATGCTGTGGGGGTGGGGTAAAGAATGAATGATGGTTTTATGTGCAAATCCAATCTCTCCCACTTCGTTGGTCAGTTGAGTCACCTTGATCCATCTGATCTGGCTCCTCCTCCTTCACTCCAACGCAACTGCCTTCTTTAAAACAATCTCTACTCCACTCTAATCCTCGTCTCCCTCTCAGCTGCCATCGACACTGGGGACCACCTTCTTCTGGAAACATTATCCAACCTTGGCTTCACAGACACTGTCTTCTCCTGATTCTCCTCCTATCTCTCTGACTGCTCCTTTTCAGTTTCTTTGACAGGCTCCTCCACTGCATCCCACCCTCTAACTGTGGGAGGCTCTCAATACTCAGTTTTGGGGCCCTTTCTATTCTTTATGTACATCTGCTCCCTTGGAGCTTCACTTGCCATCTTTCCACAGATGATTCCCAAATCTACCCCTCCAACCCTGACATCTCTCCCCTGCAGACTCGCATTTCCTCCTGCCTTTCCCCCTCCTACCTTACCTCTCTTACTTCCTACTACAACCTAGCCCGTACACTTCGTTCCTCTACTGCCAGCCTACTCACTGTACCTTGATCTCGTCTATCTCACCGCCGACCTCTGGCCCATGTCTGGCCTCTGGCCTGGAACTCCCTCCCCATACAAAAACAACAGACTATCACTCCCCCACTTTTAGAGCCTTATTAAAATGACATTTCCTCCAAGAGGTCTTCTCCAATTAAACCCTTATATCCCCTACTCCCTCTCCCTTTTGTGTTACTCGTGCATTTGGATCTGTACGCCTCAAGCACTTGATATTCACCCTTTATGTATTTGTAATTGAACTTTTGGATTGTACTCTCCTACAGAGTACACTTAGTACATGCTTAGTACATGCTCTGCCCACATAAAGTAAATACCACTGATTGATTGATTGGGTTGATAAGCCAGTGCAGTGAGCCTTCCTGACTTTCCTAGCCCTTCGTGGCCACTCTCCCTCCCACCTAGCCATCCACCACTTGCCATGGAAGAAGCTATCAGTCGGCTGTTTTCAGTGGCCTGCTGCAATTGGACAGCTATTTATTTTCTGCCCTGGATTATATTTGTAGTCCCTCTGCTAAATTTTCAGTTCCTTGGCAGCTATGGCCAAATCTTTTACTTGTTCTGTAAAACACTTAGTACAATGTGCTCTTTGGCTAATGTTGGAGATAAACTACTTCCCATTCTCAAATGTAATAGAGTTCATTCAGAGTGTACTTCAAGATTGCTGCTTATCCTAGGTTCGATCTATTCTATCATCTTGACCATGATCATGGAAACACAACCAACTATCCCTCCTTGTTTAGCTTTTTCACCTCTTCCATTTGAAAGTCTTGGTCACCAGCGGTACAAAAGCTGTAAACAGCAAGGATGTGGATGAATAGCAATATTTCTTTATTATATCACCCCCAAGTTAAGGGTGTAATGGATAGAGCATGGGTCTGGGAGTCAGAACGTCATGGGTTCTTATCCTGGCTCTATCACTTGTCTGTTACCATTCAAAAAAAAAAAGTTCTGTCCTCTTGCCACCTGCAGGAAACTACCTACTTTTTTTGGAACACCTCTCATCCTAGCAGTAAAATACTACCAAGAGCAGTAACACTTCAGAGCCTCCAGGCTGTTAAAACGCCTCACACTACAGCCCCACGAGCAGCAGTTGGCACCTGTAGCTGGTCTGCCTGGACTAGCTTTGGGGAGCCAGTGAGTCTATTCTGTGCAATCTGGCATCAGTGGGCTGCTGGAATTTATAATCCCCATAAGCACCCAAAGATTTCTGCACTAGATTTATTCTTCTACCTCCATTAGTTTCTTCTGCATAAGTGCAGTCCAATGGAGAGTACTGCCAATTTTACCAAACACAGCTGTTTCCTGCCTCCAACTTGAGGTGACTTGATTTGAGCATCTAGTCAGTCAATCGCAAATTTGCACAAAGACAGCCAGCTTTGGCATGGGGTCACATGACAAGGAGCAGTGTCTACTGAATAGAGAATTGCCTAGTTGATAGAGCCGAGGCCGGGGGGTCAGAAGGAGCTGGGTTCTAATTCCAGCTCTGCCACTTGTCCGCTGTGTGACCCTGGGCAAATCTCTTCACACTCTCTTCTGTGCCTCAACTACCTCATCTGTAAAATGGGGATTAAGACTGTGAGACCCGTGTGAGACATGGACTGTGTCCAACCAGATTAGCTTGTATCTACCCCAGTGCTTAATACAGTGCTTGGCACCATAGAAAGCACTAAAGAAATACAATCATTATTATTATCATTATTATGTGGCAGTGCCTCTGCAGATCCTTGAGGCCTCTTCCCTATGCTGGGCCTTCTACAGAAAAGCAGCATAGCATAATGGATAGAGCACATGCCTGGGACTCAGAAGGTCACAGGTTCTAATCCTGGCTCCGGCACTTGTCTGCTGTGTGACCTTGGGCAAGTCACTTCACTTCTCTGGGCCTCAGTTACCTCATCTGTAAAATGGGAATTAGGACTTTGAGCCCACGTGGGATAGGGACTGTATCCAAACTAACTTATTTGTATTTACCCCAGCACATGGTACAGTGCCTGGCACATAGTAAGCACTTAACAAACACTATAATTATTATTTATAGAACCAGTTGGCACAGGCAGGGATTGTGCCCCCTCCACTCCACTGAAAGGTCACCCTCTCAAAGGTCACCAATGACCTCCTCCTTGCCAAATCCAACGGCTCTTACTCCATCCAAATCCTCTTCAACGTCTCAGCTGCCTTTGACACTGTGGACCATCCCCTTCTCCTCAAAATATTATTCAACCTTGTTTTCACTGACTCTGTCCTCTCCTGGTTCTCCTCTTATCTCTCTGGCCATTCATTCTCATTCTCTTTCATGGGATCCTCCTTCCCCTCCCATCCCCTAACTGTAGGGGGTCCCTCAAGGGTCAGTTCGTGGCCCCCTTCTATTCTCCAACTACATTCACTCCCTTGGTGAACTCATTCGGTCCCATGGCTACAACTATCATCTCTATGCAGATGATACCCAAATCTATATCTCTTCCCCGTTCTCTCTCCCTCCCTCCAGGCTAAATATCTCCTCCTGCCTTCAGGACATCTCTGTTTGAATGTCCTCCCGCCACCTAAGACTCAACATGTCCAAGACAGAGCTCCTTATCTTCCCTCCCAAATCCTGTCCTCTCCCTGACTTTCCCATCACTGTGGACGGCATAACCATCCTTCCCATCTCACAAGCCCGCAATCTTGGTGTCATTCTTGACTCCACTCTCTCATTCAACCCACATATCCAATCCTCCAACAAAGCCTGCCGGTCTCATCTTCACAACATCGCCAAGATCCGCCCTTTCCTCTCCATCCAAACTGCTATCACATTAGTACAATTACTCAAACTACCCCGACTGGATCACTGCATCAGTCTCCTTTCCGACCTCCACACCTCCTGTCTCTCCCCACTTCAGTCCATACTTCATTCTGCTGCCCAGATTATTTTTTTTACAGAAATGTTCTGGGCATGTCACTCACACCCCTCCTCAAAAATCTCCAGTCGTTGCCTATCCACCTCCGTAACCAGCAGAAACTCTTTTGACTTCAAAGCTGTCCATCCATCTTGCCCTCTCCTACCTCACCTCCCTTCTCTCCTTCTACATCCCAGCCCACACACTCCGCTCCTCTGGTGTTAACCTTTCACTGGGCCTTATTCTCGCCTGTTCCGCTGTTGACCCCTAGCCCACATCCTACCTCTGGCCTGGAACACTCTCCCGCCTCAAATCCGCCAATCACACTCCTCCCCTTCAAAGCCCTACTGAAGGTTCACCTTTCATTCATTCATTCATTCAGTAGTATTTATTGAGTGCTTACTATGTGCAGAGCACTGTACTATGCACTTGGAATGTACAATTCGGCAACAGATAGAGACAATCCCTGCCAAGTGATGGGCTTACAGTCTCATCAGGGGAGACAGATGGACAAAAACAAGACAACATAATCGCGATAAATAGAATCAAGGGGACGTACACCTCATTAACAAAATAAATAGGATAATAAATATATATACAAATGAGCACAGTGCTGAGGGGATGGGAAAGGAGAGGGGGAGGAGCAGAAGGAAAGAGGGCTTAGCTGAGGGGAGGTGAAGCGGGGAAGGGGAAGGGAGCAGAGGGCAGAGGGGGAGCAGAGAGGGAGCAGAGGGAAAAGGGGAAGCTCAGTCTGAAAGGCCTCTTGGAGGAGGTGAGCTCTCAGTAGGGGTCCAAGAGGCTTTCCCAGACTAAGCCCCCCCTTTTCCTTAGCTCTCCCCCATGTCACCTCAACTCACTCCCTTTGCTCAACCTCCCCTGCACCCCCACAGCACTGGCGTATATATGTACATATCTATAATTCTACTTATTTATATTGATGCCTGTTGACTTGTTTTGATGTCTGTCTCCCTCATTCTACACTGTAACCTCAGTGTGAGCAGGGATTGTCTCTCTCTATTGCTGAATTGTACTTTCCAAGCACTTAGTACAGTGCTCTGCACACAGTAAGCGCTCAATAAATATGACTGAATGAATGAATGACTGACTTAGTTGGCTGGACTGAGCCCCAGGTGTCTATCATGAATTACAAAAGAAATGTTAAAACAAGATCCATGTCCCCCTTCAATCAATCAAGAAATCAATGGTATTTACTGAGTGCTTACTTTGTTCAGAGCACAGTACTAATAATGATAATAATGATGGTATTTGTTAAGCATTTACTATGTGCCAGGCACTAAACTAAGTGCTGGGGTGGTGTACAAGCAAATCGAGTTGGACAGAGTCCCTGTACCATGTGGGGCTCACAATCTCAATCCCCACTTTCACAGATAAGGTAACAGGCACAGAGAAGTGAAGTGACTTGCTCAAAGTCACCCATCAGACAAGTGGCAGAGCCAGCATTAGAACCCATGACCTTCTGACTCCCAGGTCAATGATCTACTACACCTTGCGGCTTCCACGATTCTGCTCCTCTTGTCATGGTACCCTACTGCTTTTTCTTTCTCTTTCATATGTTTGTCCTTGTCTTTATATGTTATTTTAGTGTTTTATTGCTCCATTTCTCCTTTTATGGCTTCACTAGTCCCCTTTTTCTGCCGTATATCTTAGTCTATGAGCCTCTCAGGAGCCAGGGACTGTGTCCAGTTTACATTAGAGAAGCAGCGTGGCTCAGTGGAAAGAGCATGGGCTCGGGAGTCAGAGATCATGGGTTCAATTCCCGACTCTGCCACTTAGCTGTGTGACTGTGGGTAAGTCACTTCACTTCTCTGTGCCTCAATTACCTAAACTGTAAAGTGGGGATGAAGACTGTGAGCCTCACTTGGGACAACCTGATTACCCTGTACCTACCCCAGCGCTTAAAACAGTGTTCTGCACATAGTAAGCGCTTAACAAATACCAACATTATTATTATTACTCAAGCACTCCTTCCCACCACTTGGTACCATGTTCTGTGCTTAATATTATTATAACTATCACTATTATTATGACCATCTCAACTATTAACTCACTCCTTTTTTGCCCCACAGTAAGGGCTAAGCCCTGAGAGTTCTCTTCAGAGAGGTGGGCTGGGGAGGACGGGATGAGGGAAAAAGTAAGTGTTGGCTGACTGAGCTTTTTCTTCCTAGGAGAGAACAGGTCTCCCAGTATTACCCACAAAGGAACAATGATTTTCTATAATCCATAAGAGTTAAGAGTTAAGGGCTGCCTTGAAACTGCTCCCTGAAATGAGTGTATTAAACAACAGGGAATGTATTTCTTCCAGAAAAGAAAAATCCATATAGAAAATCTTTCACCTCTCCTTCCCTTACCTGCATTCCACAGAAGTACTAGAAGAAATAAGTACGTAAGCAATGCCAACTGTCACGGGAGATATAATCCCATAAAAAGGTCTCATTGTGTTCTTCTAAGGCTTCCAACGTTCTCAGATTCATAGGAAGAAAAGCCTCAAGTTGGGAACTACAGGCTAGCAGACAGAAACCCTGAAATCAAAATGTAAAAACTGGCTCAGGGAGAGAAAAAAAATGAAATGCAAGGTAACTCTTTCCCTTGACAAAACCTGGCTATTTTGGAGCAAACATATGAACCACTCGCTCGATTTATCTAATTGTTTAAAAAAAAATGCACCAGTTTGTTGCACTTTTTCTTACCACAGCCTGGAATTTCTTGACTTATTGGAGGAGTTTTTCTTTTACCCTAAGATTTCTGGATCCCACTGTAAGTTTCTAGGCACTGTGAAAAACAGGTGTTAGGTCACCTTCTCAGGAGGTTAAAGGTACGTCTGAGGGTGCAGTGAACTTGGTCACCATGCATGTTAGAATAATGTTTAAAATTAAACATGGAAATTGGTCAAAACATCTTTAAACCCCAAATGACCTGCCAGATAGAAATACGCCGTAGTGTATGTCAAACACGTAAAGTAGCTTTTAGACTGTATATACAAAAGGTGCATTTTTTTCAAACAAATCCCATTAAGGGTAATGAAAATCCTTGGAAGGATAAGGAGAAGGGAAGTACAAAAGGAGATTTTATCACCAGTTTTATCATCACATGAAGCTCCATCACCTAATTAAGCTGATGGAAAGGTAGGCCAGAGAAGGGGGGGGGAGGGGATGTCAATTACATATTTGGGGGGGGTTCTGGTTTAAAATTTCCATCTGTTTTCACTTTCTTGCATTCCTTATATCTCTGATTAAAATTAGCAGATACGTGGAATCAGAGTTCTGTTATTCTTGAAAAGACTTGGGCAGAGTCCTGACATTGACTGACTGAGTTCCCTTTTGGATTCTCTCATTTTCTCTACTCTCTCTCCCTTCTGTGTCGCCCTTGCACTTGAATTTGTACCCTTTAACCCCACCCTCAGTTCCACAGCACTTAGATACATATCTGTAATTTATTGTAATGCCTGTCTCCCCATCTAGGTTGTAAGCTCCTTATGGGTAGGTAAGATGTCTACCTATTTAGTCTATTGTATTTACTATGCACTTACTGTGTGCAGAGCACTGTACTTAGCGCTTGGAAGAATACGATACAACACTGTACCAGCCATATTCCCTGCCCACAATGAGCTTACAATCTTGAGGGCACAGAAGACATTAAAATAAATAAGAGACAGGTAGATAGGGCTGTGGGTCCGGGGAGGTGAATAAGGGAGCAAATCAGGACGACGCAGAAGGGAGTGAGAGAAAAGGAAATGAGGGCTTAGTCGGGGAAGGCCTCTTGGTGGAGATGTGCCTTCAATAAATCTTTGAAGGTGAGGAGGGTAATTGTTTGTCCGATATGAAGATGGAGGGCATTCCAGACCAGAGGAAGGATGTGGGTGAGAGGTCGGCAGCTAAATGGTCAATTTCCAGGAACAGTGAGTAGGTTGGCATTAGAGGAATGAACTGGGCGGACAGGGTTGTAGTTGAAGAGGATCGAGGTGAGGTAGAAGGGAGCCGGGTGATTGAGGACTCTCTCAAGGACTTATCCGGTGATCGCTAGACAGTAAGCGCTCAATAAATACAATTGGTTGACTTTGGGCAGATTCCACACCTCCTTTATTCCTTTTTTATGTCTGAATTGGTGAAGGACTTTTAAGAATCCTCACTCAAGGTCCTTTAAGCAAGGTGGGCCCAGTCTTACTAAATAGATGAGCCTAACCAAGGTCCCGAGGAGTGTGCTAATCTTTAGCTGAGTTTAGAAGATGGAGTAGGGGTCTAGTTTGATACAGGAGATGGGAAAGCATTCCAAGCAACAGGAAAGGACCATGTCATCTGTATTTTTCTACAAAAACTTTCAGGCATGTTTCCCCACTTCTCAAAAAACTCAAGTGGTTGCCCTTCCACCTCCGCATCAAACAAAAACTCCTGATGGTGAGAAGTTTTTGTTTGATGCGGAGGTGGAAGGGTAACCACTGGAGTTTTTTGAGGAGTGGGGAAACATGCCTGAACCTCATCATCAGCTTAAGAGCACTCCATCACCCTGCCCTCTCCTACCTCATCTCATTACTCTCCTACTACAACCCAACCCACATACTTCACTCTTCTAATGCTAATCTTCTCACTGCCCTTCGATCTTATCCATCTCCCCGGGGACCTCTCACCTATGTCCTGCACCTGGCTTGGAATGCTCTCCCTCCTCAAATCTGACAATTACTCTCCCTCACTTCAAAGCCTTATTAAAAGCAAATCTCCTCCAAGAGGTCTTCCCTGAGCTCTCCTTTCCTCTTCTCCCACTCCCTTCTGCATCACCCTGACTTGCTCCCTTTTTTAACCTCCTTCCAATCTCATAGCACTTATGTACATATCTGCAATTTATTTATATCAATGTCTTGTAGTCTGTAAACTCACTGTCGGCAGAGAATGTGTCTGTTTATTGTTACACTGTCCTCTCCCAAGCACTCAGTACAGTGCTCTGCACACAGTTAGCACTCAATAAATAAATACAGTTGAATGAATATGTATGAGTGAATGAGTGTGCAGTGGGTAGAGCACAGGATTGGGAGTCAGAAGGACCTGGGTTCTAATTCCAACTCTACTTGTCTGCTCTGTGACTTGGGCAAGTCACTTCACTTCTCTGTGCCTCAGTTGCCTCATCTGTAAAATGGGGATTAGGACTGAGACCCCTATGTGGGACAAGGACGGTGGCAACCAGATTATCTACTCTAGAGTTCAGAACAGTGCTGGCACATAGTAAGCACTTTACAAATACCATTTAAAAACAAAAACAAAACACAAAAAACGTGGCAAGCCTGGTACCCCTCCAGTCACTGCCCATAGAACCTGAACCCCCTAACCATTTGGAGGATGCCATGGATGCTCCTGGCCCATAGTCGTTCAGCCCCCAGCTCCCAGCCTGCATCATGGGGCTCCCAGGACAGACAACGGAATTTGGACTGCCGACCCCATAGCAGCAGAGTTCCCACTTCACCTTCACTGGGAGCTATGGATCCAGAGTACAAGGTCACTAGGCAATGGTTTCCAGCTACTACTATAAGGAATGGGGGTAGGGGGGGTAAAATCCCTGAGCAGGTCAGGGAGGTGGGGCCAGGCTTCGCCGTCAGTTTCCTAGAAACCAAAAACATTGGTTTGGAGATTATGTCCAGGTCTCTCCAGCTGCTAGAAGCCATTATTATTAAAGTATGCACTGACTGGAAGACACTGCCACTACATGCTTCTTATGTTCTTGTGCCTCTCTTTGCACTAAAGTTATGTCTCATGCACTCCTCCAAAAATATAGATATTAGCCTGGGGACAAAGTAACCTCAACTATAAAAAGAGTAAACTTTTAAACTATGTTTCTAAACATGCATATGTTGTGCCCCTAAAACTTGCTGACACCGTAGTTACCAAAAGTTAGATTCCCAATTTACCTGTGTTGTGCAATTCTCCAACCTCTCCTAATAACCTCCTCCTTCCTGTTCGCTTCTATGTCATCCCTCTTTCTTCTGTTAGCCTTTCCAAATTCTCAAGAATTCAGGAACCTGAGCACCAAGCTGCACGGTGAAACAGGACATTTTGAGAGTAACACTATGGAAAGTTGAGCTGGTCTATGAGGTACCATCTCTCATTCACTAAGCTGGGCTGACAGTAGGGCCAACAGCAAGAGAGCAGTAGCAACTTCAAAAATCCAACCAGTTATGCAAAATCAACTAATAACTTTAGGGTATCTCCTGTCTGTACCCTGCTTAAGATGTGCCAGGGCCCAGAGGATTAAGCTCAAGTGAAAAAAGTAGGCCTACATATTTGAAGAAGTTACTGACAGTGAAACTCACATGTGAATCTGTGTGTGTGTGTAAATGTGAAAGACTGAAAGGGCCACTGTGGTACACGACTCCGGGCCACACCTACTCACACAAAAAAAACTACCCCTTGTGTTGTTCTGATTAATGTTTGTGGTACCTGGAATTTTCCCCCTTTTACCTCTATGTTTCTCATTCTTTACAATGCTTTCCTTGATGGCAGGGTGCCCCTCTCTCTTCAGCAAATAACTCTCAGTCTTGAGCTGGTATGTGGCAATGTCTGATTTTTTTTTTCCAACATATCCATAAAACATATCCTCTGCCTTTCTTGCTTTGAGTTTCCCAATTTCTGCTCTCCATTCAGCATGTGCTTGGTTATCCTGCTGTCATTCATTCTTCTCTTGTGTCCCACCCAAGGTAGCTGTGATAAGGTGAGCATAGCCTCAATGCCAGGAGACTGCCTATGTTCCAGAACTTAAATGTTGGTAACCTCGTCTTGCTACTGAATATGGTCCACAGAATATGCTGGTGAATCAGCTCAAGGAGCCAGAGATGGAATTTATATGTGATCCAAGTGTCACAGCCTGCAAGATGGGCAGATATCTGTAGACTTTTAGTTTGGTCTGGGATCTGTTACCCTGCTGCCACCATCTTCTGTTTGACAGTCTCCCAAGGGATGCACTGGCCTTTTCAGATTCTGCTTTCTATTTCCTAGTCTATCAGTGCATCACTGGTCAGCTGAACTGCTAGGTAACAAAATTCTTTCACAGTGTTTAGCTTTTTGTTTTTTAACACAGGCGCCTGAAAGGCAGAACAATTAGCTGAGTAATTTTAGTAGTATGCTCTTTATTCAGTACTTGAAAGCTGACAACACCCAGATTGCTGCCTTGAAGAGTCCTTCAAGAACAGAAGGAGAAGGTGCTGAAAGTCACTGGGACTAATTTAAACTTCTTTCTCACCATCATCACACCTTAAACAACTCCACTTTTTCATTCATTCATTCAACAGTATTTATTGAGTGCTATGTGCATAGCACTGTACTAAGCACTTGGAATGTACAATTTGGCAACAGATAGAGACAATCCTGGCCCAATGACAGGCTCACACTCTAATCGGGGGAGACAGATGGCAGAACAAAACAGAATGAAACAAAAACAAGACAACATCATCACGATAAATAGAATCAAGGGGATGTACACCTCACTAACAAAATAAATAGGGTAATAAATAATATATACAAATGAGCACAGTGCTGAGGGGAGGGGAAGGGCGGAGAGGGGAAGGGGAGAAGCAGAGGTCGGAGGGGGAGCAGAGGGAAAAGGGGGGAGCTCAGTCTGGGAAGGCCTCTTGGAGGAGGTGAGCTTTTAGTAGGGCTTTGAAGAGGGGAAGAGAGTTAGTTTGGCGGAGGCGAGGAGGGAGGGCATTCCGGGACAGCGAGAGGACGTGAGCCAGGGGTCGACAGCGGGATAGGCGCGAATGGGGGATGGTGAGGAGGTGCACGGCAGAGGAGTGGAGTGTACGGGGTAGGCAGTAGAAAGAGAGAAGGGAGGTGAGGTAGGAGGGGGCAAGGGGATGGAGGGCCTTGAAGCCAAGAGTGAGGAGTTTTTGTTTCGTGCAGAGGTTGATGGGCAACCACTGGAGGTTTTTAAGGAGGGGAGTGACATGCCCATAGGGTTTCTGCAAGAAGATGATCCGGGCAGCGGAATTAAGAATAGACTGGAGTGGGGAGAGGCAGGAGGAAGGGAGATCCAAGAGGAGGCTGACAGAATAATCCAGCCAGGATATTATGAGAGCTTGTACCAACACAGTAGCCGTATGGATGGAGAGGAAAGGGCGGATCTTGGTGATGCTGTGAAGGTGAGACCAGCAGGTGTTGGTGATGGATTGGAAGTGTGGGGTGAATGAGAGAGCTGAGTCTAGGAGGATACCAAGGCTGCGGGCCTGTGAGACGGGAAGGATGGTAGTGCCGTTCTCAGTGACAGGGAAGTCAGGGAGAGGACAGGGTTTGGGAGGGAAGATAAGGAGCTCAGTTTTGGACATGTTGAGTTTTAGGTGGCGGGCAGACATCCAGGTGGAGACGTCCTGGAGGCAGGAGGAAATATGAGCCTGGAGGGAGGGGGAGAGAACAGGGGAGGAGATGTAGATTTGGGTGTCATCTGCATAGAGATGACAGTTGAAGCCATGGGAGTGAAAGAGTTCACCAAGGGAGTGAGTATAGATGGAGAACAGAGGAGGGCCAAGAACTCCTTGAGGAACACCTACAGATAGTGGATAGGAGGGGAAGGAGGAGCCCGCGAAGGAGACTGAGAATGGCCAGAGAGATAAAAGGAGAACCAGCAGAGGATGGAGTCTGTGATAAAGTGTGGAGGAGAAGGGGATGGTGACACTGTCAAAGGCAGCTGAGAGGTCGAGGAGGATTAGACTAGAGTAGGAGCCATTGGATTTGGCAAGGAGGAGGTCATGGGTGACCTCTGAGAGAGCAGTCTCAGTGGAGTGGAGGGGATGGAAGCCAGATTGGAGGGGGTCCAGGAGAGAGTTGGAGATGAGGAATTCGAGGCAGCGAGTGTAGACGACTCATTCTAGGAGTTTGGAAAGGAAGGGTAGGAGGGAGTTAGGACGATAAGTGGAAGGGGAAGTGGGGTCGAGAGAGGGTTTTTTTAGGATGGGGGAGACACAGGCATGTTTGAAGGCAGAGGGGAAGAAGCAATTGGAGGGTGAGTGGTTAAAGATAGAAGTTAAGGAGGGGAGGAGGGAAGGGGCGAGAGCTGTTATAAGGTGAGTGGGAATGGGGTCCGAAGCACAGGTGGAGGGGGTGGCACTTGCGAAGAGGGAGGAGATCTCCTCTGAGGATACTATAAAGAAGGATGGGAAAGTAGGGGAGAGGGATGGGATCAGGGCGGATGGAAAAGGGGGAGGGGTGACTTTGGGGAGCTCAGACCTGATAGTGTTAATTTTCGTAATGAAGTAGGTGGCCAGATCACTGGGGGTGAGGGATGGGGGAGGGAGAGGAACAGGGGGCCCGAGGAGAGAGTTTAAAGTTCAAAACAATTGATGGGGATAACGGGCCTGGGCATCAGTGAGGGAAGAAAAGTAGTTTTGCCTGGCAGAGGAGAGGGCAGAGTTAAGGCAGGAAAGGATAAATTTGAAGTAAATAAGGATGGCTTGGTATCTGGACCTTCACCAGCAGCGCTCAGCAGCTCGAGCATACAAGCGAAGGAGGCGGACAGAGGTAGAGACCCAGGGCTGCGGGTTAGTGGAGCAAGAGCGGCGGAGAGAAAGGGGTGTGAGTGAGTTGAGTAGAGAGGGTGGAGTTGAGAGTGGTAACCTGATCATCGAGAGTGGGAAGAGAGGATAGGGAGGCAAGGTGGGGTAAAATGCTTTGGGAGAGACAGATGGGATCAAGAGAGCAGAGGTCTCTGTGGGGGAGTAATGCAGATTTGAAGGGGGAGAGAGTGTGAGAGAGGAGGCAGGTGAGAAGGTTATGGTCACACTTGCTCTTCCACTTTATTGCTTGAAAAACCTAGGTTTTTCACACTCTTGCCCACACCTCTACCACTGTGCATCCCTGACTCAACATTCCTGTATTCCACTTGCACCCTTGCTATTCCCTCTGAATTGCTTGCCTTTAATCCTAGAGATACGAAATCCAAAATATTCAAAATGGTCAGAAGCAGTACTTACTGAGAGTCTGTGTGTGGAACATGGTACTAGGCACTTGGAAACATACCAAGTAAGTTAAAATGTGATTCCTGCCCTTGGCGAACTTATAATCTACCAGAAGAGAAAATAATAAAATCTTAATATTTATACTAATAATTAGTATTTGTTAAGAGCTCACTATGAGCAATACTCTGCACTAGCACTGAAGTTGATACAATATAATCAGACTGGACACAGTTCCTGTCCCACGTGCAGCTCCCAATCTAAATAGGAGGGAGAACAGATACAATATCTCCAGGCTTAGTAGAGAAGCAGCATGGTTTAGTGGAAAGAGCATGGGCTTGGAAGTCAGAGGACACGGGTTCTAATCCTGACTCCATCACTTGTCTGCTGCCTGACCTTGGGCAAGCCACTTCACTTCTCTATGCCTCAGTTACTTCATCTGTAAAATGGGGATTAAGACTGTGAGCCCCACGAGGGACAACCTGATTATCTTACATGTATCTCAGCCCTTAGAACAATGCTTGGCACATAACAAGCGCTTAAGAAATACCATCATTATAATATCTCCACTTCACAGGAAACTGAGGGACAGAGAAGTGACTTGACCAAAGCCACGCAGAGGCAAATGGCAGAACCAAAATTGGAACCCAGTACCTCTGACTCCCAGGCCTGTGCTCTTTCCAACAAGCCACGCTAACAAATTGACAAGAGTACACTAGTTAGAAGTGTGAAAGGAGATGCAAAATATAATTGAAAGTAAGTGTATGTAAAAAACAAATAGCAATTAAATCCTATTGTGCTGGTGGCTGATACGATGTTACAATTGGGAAGATGTGGAAATTAACAGAGATTCCCAAAACCCACCACATGATTCCAGAAGAGAGTTTACTGAGTCCTTTTTGAAACTTGCTTACATGGCCTGCATACTAGACCAGTTAATTCATACTCACTGATGAAAAGCTTGTCAAAGAGTTGATATATTTCAATATTGCTTTCAAGAGTTCAACAGTGTCTAGGTTTCTTGAGCAATAAAGTGGAAGAGCAAATTATGCACATGTTCAGTGCTAATTCTACTCTGTGACCTCACTAGTAGACTAAACATGTGGGTGTGTAAATATCTCTCTCTCTCTCACACATACACACCCCTTCATCCGTCTCTCAGCCACCTCTAACAGAATCCAGTATCAACAAAATTGAACTTGCCAGTGTAACTCACCAGTAACTCCTTACCAAGTATTTTCCCAGAATTCTAGGTGAGTTGGATTTTAAAAATCTGAGCCAGATTCTCCTTCTTTCTATGTACCATTTTAGATCTCTAAAGTAATTACTTTCACTACACATCAGTAACATTTTAGCTATCTAAGAGTCAATACGGCCTCCAAAAATGCCTACTCTACTACAAAAAAAGCCACTTTAAAAACCTGGATCAGTACAGGCAATCAATCAGTGATATTTATTGAGTACTTACTGTATGAACAGCACTGTACTAAGCCCATGGGAAAATAACCCATAGCTCAGTGGTCTTTATTTAGCATTCACTGAGTGCAGAACACTGTACTAAACTTGGGAGAGTACAATACAACAGAGTTGGTAGACATATTCCCTGCCCACAGTGAGCTAACAGGCTAGAAGAGGAGAGAGTAAGCTAGAGAGTATAAGGATATGCACAAAAGGGCTTTAGGGCTGAGGGTAAGGTGACTATCAAGTGTCTAAAGGTAACAGATGCGAGTGCATAGGCAACACAGAGTGGAGGGAGAGTAGCGGAAATGAGGACTGAGTCAAGGAATGTATGAAAGAGTCACATACCAAATTTGTTGAAACTCAAATTTCTACAACAAGGTAGTTACAGAGATTGCATTAAAAAGCTGTTGCAATGTGAAGTGGCTAAAGCTAACATGGATATACAAGACAGTAGAAGGCTTAATTGAGTAGGTGTATTTTCACGATAAGGTGTAAAAACTGAACAAAGAGATAAGCCAAGATTCACACTATCTGATCATTTCAATCCGAGTAATGGCAATGTCAAGTCTTTTTAAAGCTTTAAAAAAAAATGTTTTCCAAATTGTCTTCCCGTTTTAGACTGTGAGCCCGTTGTTGGGCAGGGATTGTCTCTATCTGTTGCCAAGTTGTACATTCCAAACGCTTAGTACAGTGCTCTGCACACAGTAAGTGCTCAATGAATATGACAATGAATGAATGAAATTCAAAAACAACCAGTCATATTTACTGAGTGCTTACTGTGTGCAGGACACTGTAGTAAGCACTTGGGAGAGTACAATATAACTGAGTTGGTAGACATATTGCTTGCGTACAAAGAACTTACAGTCTGGGGAGAGACAGAGATTAAAAAAATTACAGATATGTACATAACTGCTGTAGGACTGAGTGTAGTGTGAACAAAGAAAGGGTAATAATAATAATAATGGCATTTGTTAAGTACTTACTACGTGCCAGGCACTGTACTAAGCGCTGGGGTGGATATAGCAAATTGGGTTGGACACAGTCCCTGTACCACGTGGGGCTCACAGTCTCAATCTCCATTTTGCAGATGAGGTAACTGAGGCACAGAGAAGTGAAGTGACTTGACCAACGCCACACATCAGACCAGTGGCAGAGCCAGGATTAGGATCCATGACCTTCTGACTCCTAGGCCCGTTGTCTATCCACTACGCTATGGGTAGAAAGGCAACATGGTCTAGTAGGTAGAGTATGGGCCTGGGAGTCAGATGGACCTGTTTCTACTCCCAGCTCCACCACTTGCCTGCTCTGTGACTGGGAGCAAGTCACTTTAACTTCTCTGTGCCTTGGTTCCCTCATCTATAAAATGGAAATTAAGCCAGTGACCCCTTTGTGGGACACAGCCTGTGTCCAACCTGATTAATCTGTACCTACCCCAGTGATTAGTTCAGTGCCTGGCACCTAGTAAGCACTTAAGAGATACCATAAAAACGTGCAAATCTAAGTTCAGGAGTGATGCAGAAGGGAGAGGGAGTAGGGGGAAATGAATGCTTAGTTGGGAAAGGCCACTTGGAGGAGTTGTGATTTTAGGAAGGCTTGGAAAGTGGGACAAGTGGTGGTCTGTCAGATATGAATGGGGAGAGAGTTCCAGGCCAGATGCAGGACATAGGTGAGGGGCAGAAGGTGAAACAGACTAGATCGAGGTACAGTGAGTAGGCTGGCATTAGAGGAGCAAAGTGAGTGGGCTGGGTTTTTTGTAGTACGAAATCATGGAGGCAAAATAGGAGGGGGCAAGATGATTAAGTATTTTACAAATCAAGCAATCAATAGCAGGGTGTTTCTGTTTGATGCGGAGGTGGATGGGCAACAACTGGAGGTTCTTGAGGAGTAGGAATACAGAATGAATGGTGTTTTAGAAAAATGACCTGGACAGCAAAGTGAAGAATGGATTGGAGTGGGAGAAACAGGAGGTTGGGAAAGGAGGACAGCAAGGAGGCTGATGTAGCAAAGGAGGAATGAGATAAATGCCTGAATCAGCACAGTAGCAGTTTGGATAGAGGGAGAGGAAAGAGTGAATTTTAGCCATGTTATGAAAGTACAACTCACAGGATCTGGGGACAGATGGAAAATGTGGGTTGAATGAGACAGATGAGTCAAGAATAGAGCCAAAGTTAGGCAACTTTCTGTCCTAACCAAAAAGGTTAGGCAACTTTCTGCCCTAACCAAAAAGGTTAGGCAACTTTGAGCTGTGGGACTAATTCACTTAATATCTACAAGAACAGACCTCTCTTTCCCCCCCATCACAGGAAGAGTAAACCAAGCCTTCCTGGGGGCTCATCCAGTCCTGGACCAGATCCGGACCCCAAGGAACTGAAGCTCAAATTGGGCAGACAATGACCAGAACTGGATCTGGCCAGGAGAACACAACTCATCTATGGATCCTAAGTCCCACTTTTCAACCACTTAAAAAAAAAAAAAAGTGATGTCAACTAATTCCATTGTGTTCAGTAAGAACTGAGATAAAAGAGCCAACATACCCGATTGTTCACCATGTTCTATACACTGCCTTCACTCAAGCTCATTAACAGAAGAGAGACAGCATTTGACCTGCCAGATCCAACCCTGTTATATGCATAGTTCGGTGACCATGTCAGCCTAACCAATGTACCAAGTCAGAGGTCATTTAACAGCTAAACCTTGAAGACTGAAAATTAGTTTCATTAACTGAGCTCTGCAATAAGACAACTCTACCCTTAGCTCCATCTTCTATCCTCAAAAAGGCCCAAATCCACCAGCCAGCCCCTATGACCTCTGCAAGTCTGTATATTTGACTTCGAAAAAGGTCTCGGGCATTGTAAAGGTCTTACTAGAAGAGTATCAAAGAGTCCTCCACAACTGAAAGTAAAACGAAACATCTACAAAAAAAAATACACAATCCCTCAATCCCTTTGGGTATTAGATCTTGATGTATAAAGAGTCTTATAAAGGGGAAGAGGGAGAAGGGAGGAGGAAACAGAAGACGCATGGGCTCTCTCTCAGTGGACCTAAGCTGTTAGTATAGTGCTCTGCGCCCAGTAAGTGCTCAATAAATACAACTGAATGAATTGGGAACCCTAAGAGGAGCTGGACACCCACACATAAGCAGACACCCAAGTTGGGGAGGAGGGGGTTTTCAGCCATGGGGATGGGGCATGCAGACACCCAAGTTGGGGGGAAGGGGGTGGTCTCAGACAGGGTGAGGTCAGATGAGCTCCCTCTGCCTGCCTGTCTCTTTCTTTCTCTCCCACCCCCAATTTCCCCCTTCCTCAGTCCTCTGCATGCAATGAAGGTGACCCAAAGGAGGAGGAGAAAGTGCCTTCAGAGAGTGTGGAGGATGCCCCCTGGAAGGAAGCTAGAAATGGTGGGGGGGAGGGGGAGAGAATTCCTCCCCGCCCCCACTCTTTCTCCTCTTCTTTCTGTGATATGGTTGTGTTGGGCTCTCCCAAGCGTTTAGCAGAGTGTCCTGCACAGAGTAAGCGCTCTATAAATATGACTGACCGTTTAGATGGTAAGCCCGTCATTGGGCAGGGATGGTCTCTATATGCTGCCGAACTGTACATTCCAAGCACTTAGTACAGTGCTCTGCAAATAGCAAGCACTCAATAAATACTATTGAATGAATCGAGAGGCAGAGCTGCGGGCTATAAATACGATTGATGGATTGATTGAGAGGGGCAGATGGAGGAGCTACTCCCCCACCCGCCCGGGCGACGGTGGATCTGGGGGAGACCCAGGCGCCCCCGGCCCCCAGGGCCACGCAGCTCCAGTCTCTTCCCCTCTTCAAAGCACTACTGAAGGCTCACCTCCTCCAGGAAGCCTTTCCAAGCAGAGCCCCCCTTTCCCTCTGCTCTCCCTCCCCTGCTCCCCACCGCCTGCTCTTCCCCCTTCCCCTCAGCACTGTGCTCATCTGTATATATTATTTATTACCTTATTTATTTTGTTAATGAGGTGTACATCTCCTTGATCCTATTTATCTTAATGATGTTGTCTTGTTTTTGTTTTGTTCTGTTTTGCTCTGTCTCCCCATTTAGACTGTGAGCGCGCTGTCGGGCAGGGATGGTCTATCTCGCCAATTGTACATTCCAAGCACTTAGTACAGTGCTCTGCACATAGTAAGTGCTCAGTAAATACTATTGTATGTAAAAATACTATTGAATGCTCCCCCCTCTGCTCTTCCCACAGAGAAGCAGCGTGGCTCAGCAGAAAAAGCACGGGCTTTGGAGTCAGAGGTCATGGGTTCGAATCCCACTCTGCCACTTGTCAGCTGTGTGACTCTGGGCAAGTCACTTAACTTCTCTGTGCCTCAGTTACTTCATCTGTAAAATGGCGATTAAGACTGTAAGCCCCACGTGGGATAACTTAATTCCCCTGTGTCTACCCCAGTGCTTAGAACAGTGCTCTGCACATAGTAAGTGCTTAACAAATACCAACATTATTATTATTATTATTATTCCCCCTTCCCCTCCCCTCAGCACTGTGCTCATCTGCATATATTTTTTATTACCCTATTCATTTATTTTGTTAATGAGATGTACATCTCCTTGATCCTATTTATCTTGATGTTGTCTTGTTTTTGTTTTGTTCTGTTTTGCTTTGCTGTCTGTCTCCCCCATTTAGACTATGAGCCCATCGTTGGGCAGGGATGGTCTCTCTCTGTTGCCCAATTGTCCATTTCAAGCACTCTGCACATAGTAAGAGCTCAATAAATACTATTGTATGTATTTATTTTGTTAATAAGGTGTATGTCTCCTTGATCCTATTTATCTTGATGATGTTGTCTTGTTTTTGTTTTGTTCTCTTTTGCTCTGCTGTCTGTCTCCCCTGTTTAGACAGCGAGCCCATCGTCAGACAGGGATGGTCTCTCTCTTTTGCCCAATTGTCCATTCCAAGTGCTTAGTCCAGTGCTCTGCACATAATAAGCACTCAATCAATACTACTGTATTTATTTTGTTAATGAGACGTATAACTCCCTGATCCTATTTATCTTGATGATGTTGTCCTGTTATTGTTTTATTCTTTTGCTCTGCTGTCTGCCTCCCCCGTTTGGACTGTGAGCCCACATCGGCCAGAGATGGTCTGTTGCTCAAGTGTCCATTCCAAGCGCTCAGTCCAGTGCTCTGCACATAGTAGGCGCTCAGCAAATACTCTTGTATGTATTTATTTTGTTTATGAGGCGTATATCTCCCTGATCCTATTTATCTTGATGATGTTGTCTTGTTTTTGTTTTGTTCTCTTTTGCTCTGCTGTCTCCCCTAATTACACTGTGACCCCGTCCTCGGGCATGGCTGGTCTTTCTGTTGCCCAAGTGTCCATTCCAAGCGCTCAGTCCAGTGCTCCGCATATAGTAGGCGCTCAGCAAACACTCCTGTATGTATGTATTTATTTTATTAATGAGGCGTATATCTCCCTGATCCTATTTACCTTGATGATGTTGTCTTGTTTTTGTTTTGTTCTCTTTTGCTCTGCTGTCTCCCCTAATTACACTGTGACCCCGTCCTCAGGCATGGCTGGTCTTTCTGTTGCTCAAGTGTCCATTCCACGCGCTCAGTCCAGTGCTCTGCACATAGTAGGCGCTCAGCAAACACTCTCCTGTATGTATGTACTTATTTTGTTAATGAGGTGTATATCTCCCTGATCCTATTTATCTTGATGATGTTGTCTTGTTTTTGTTTCGTTCTCTTTGGCTCTGCTGTCTGCCTCCCCTGTTTAGACCGTGAGCCCGTCACTGGGCGGGGACGGGCTCTCTGCTGCCCAATTGTACATTCCACGCGCTCAGTCCAGTGCTCTGCACATAGTAAGCGCTCAATAAATGCGAGCGAATGAATGAATGAATGAACGGGAGCGACGTGGCAGTGGAGGCGCGGCCCGGCCTCCTTCCCTCCCGGCCTCCCTCCCTCCCGGCCTCTTGGCCTCCCTCCCTCCCGGCCTCCCTGCCTCCAACCCCCGCAGGTACCAGTTGCTCCAGATGCCGTAGAGCAGCTCCACGAAGGCGAAGGAGAGGTTGAGGCAGAGGAAGAAGAAGAGATTCCGGGAGGTCTTGTCCGACAGGATGGACCTGCACAGGGCGGGGAGGAGGAAGAAGGGGTTGAGGCGCGGGCGGGCGGGGAAGGACGGGCCCCGCAGCCCCCCGCAGCCCGGCCTCACCTGAACCAGCCCGAGATCTTGCCGAGGAGGTTGAACCTGGGCGGTTTGTACTCATCGTCCTTGATGGACAGCGGCAACATCTTCCCCGCCGCGCCGGGGGCGGGGGCGGAGGCTCAGCCCCAAGGCTTGTCCCCCCGCACCGCACCGCCCCGCACCGCCCCGCACCCCCCAGGACTGGCCCACTTCCGCACCGGACCTGCGTAACGAGCTCGGAGAGGGGAAGGGAAGGGAAGGGAAGGGAAGGAAGAGGGGCGGGCCAGGGGGAGGAGCCGGGGGCGGGCACCGGCCCGAGGACCGACGGCCATTTAGAAGAACAACGTTGCACGCTGGTAAGCGCTTACTCTGTGCGGAGCCCTGATCTAAGCGCTGGGGCACATCCAGGGTCATCAGGTGGTCCCACGTGGGGCTCCCAGTCTGCATCCCCATTTGACAGATGAGGGAACTGAGGCACAGAGAATAATAATAATAATGATGGTATTTGTTAAGTGCTTACTATGTGCAGAGCACTGTTCTAAGCGCTGGGGGAGATCCAGGGTCATCAGGTGGTCCCACGTGGGGCTCCCAGTCTGCATCCCCATTTGACAGATGAGGGAACTGAGGCACAGAGAATAATAATAATAATGATGGTATGTGTTAAGCACTTACTCTGTGCAGAGCACTGATCTAAGCGCTGGGGGAGATCCAGGGTCATCAGGTGGTCCCACATGGGGCTCACAGTCTTCATCCCCATTTTACAGATGAGGGAACTGAGGCACAGAGAAGGGAAGTAATAATAATGTTGGTATTTGTTAAGCGCTTACTCTGCAGAGCACCGTTCTAAGCGCTGGGGGAGATCCAGGGTCATCAGGTGGTCCCACGTGAGGCTACCAGTCTGAATCTCCATTTTCCAGATGAGGTCACTGAGGCCCAGAAAAGTTAAGTGACTTGCCCGCAGTCACACAGCTGACAAATGGCAGAACAGGCATTCGAACCCATGACCTCTGACTCCCAAGCCTGGGGTCTTTCCACTGAGCCACGCTGCTTCTCTAATCATCATAATAATAATAATGTGGGTGTTTGTTAAGCACTTACTATGTGCAGAGCACTGTTCTAAGCAGTGGGGGACATATAGGGTCATCAAGTTGTCCCACGGGAGGCTCGCAGTTAATCCCCATTTTACAGATGAGGGAAGTGAGGCCTAAAGAAGTTAAGTGACTTGCCCACAGTCACACAGCTGACAAGTGGCTAAGCGCTCAGTCCAGTGCTCTGCACAGAGTAAGCGCTCAATAAATGCTATTGAATGAATGAATGAATGAATGATTGCCGCACACAGAGGGTGAGCGCGGGATGAGACATTTATAGTGTTGATGTATTTTTGTTTCGTTCTCTTTTGCTCTACTGTCTCTCTCCCTGCATTAGACTGTGAGCCCATCACTGGGTAGGGATGGTCTCTATCTGTTGCCCAACTGTCCATTACAAGGGCTTAGTACAGTGCTCTGCACATAATAATAATAACGTTGTTATTTGTTAAGCTCTTTATATGTGCCCAGCACTGTTCTAAGAGCTGGAGGGGATACAAGGTCATCAGGTTGTCCCACGTGAGGCTCACAGACTTAATCCCCATTTGACAGATGAGGGAACTGAGGCACTGAGAAGTCAAGTGACTGGCCCAGAGTCACACAGCTGACAGCTGAGAGAGCTGGGATTAGAACCCACGACCCCTGACTCCTAAACCTGGGCTCTTTCCACTGAGCCACGCTGCTTCCCATAGTAAGCGCTCAATAAATACTATTGAATGAATGAATTGTGGTGTTTGTTAAGCTCTTACTGCGGGCCAGGCACTGTACTAAGCGCTGGGTTGGATACAGGCAAATCGGGTTGGACACAGTCCCTGTCCCATGTGGGGCTCATAGCCTTAATCCCCATTTTACAGATGAGGTAACTGAGGCACAGAGAAGTGAAGTGACTGGCCCTGGGTGACTTGATTTATTGTTATATTGTACTCTCCCAAGGGCTTAGTACAGTGATCTGCACACAGTAAGCACTCAATAAATACTACTGAATAAATGAATTAATTGTTCTGGCCCTGAGTGAGCAGGGACCAATTCACGCCTTGGAAGGAGAAGAGACATACCTGTGAGACACCTGTCTTACAGAGAGATGCAGGCAACAAGGGGGCTGAGCCAGAGACCCGCCCCCACGTCTCTCATAATAATAATATTGGTATTTGTTAAGTGCTTGCTATGTGCAGAGCACTGTTCTAAGCACTGGGATTGATACAGGGTAATCAGGTTGTCCCTGGTGAGGCGCCCAGTCTTCATCCCCATTTTCCAGATGAGGTAACTGAGGGACAGAGAAGTGAAGTGACTTGCCTAAGGTCACACAGCTGACAAGTGGCAGAGCTGGGATTCGAACCCATGACCCCTGACTCCCAAGCCCAGGCTCTTTCCACTGAGCCAAGCTAAGGGACTCCCCCTCCCTACCCTCTGGAAAGGATGTCTCCTGCTTCCTGCAGCCATCTCCTTCTCACCATTTGTCACTGAGTTGATCTGCGATTTGCTCTTCTTACCCATTTTTCTGAAATAACCGTGGAGGGTGTGAAGACAGTATGCCAGTATAATTGTGGTTGGATGTCCATTAGGAGTTGGCTATTAGGTTTTGAAAATTCCTCTGCAATCCACCATTCCCTCCTCCTCTCTTCTGACAGCAGCACCCTTAACAAATCAGTCCATCAATGGGAGTTCAGAGCACTGTACTTGGGAGAGTACAATATTATGAGAGCCCAACTCCTACTCTCAAGGAGTTTACCATCCAATGATGGAGGCTGATTTCGAAGCCAATTATGGGGAGGGGGAGCAATCTCCACTCCTCAAAAATCTCCAGGGGTTGTCAATCCACCTTTGCATCAAATAAAAACTCCTCACTGTTGGTTTTAAAGTATTCCACCACCTTTCCCCCTCTTACCTCACCTCGCTTCTCTCTTACAACCCAGCCCACACATTCACTCTCCCGTTTAGACTGTAAGCCCGTCAATGGGCAGGGATTGTCTCTATCTGTTGCCAAATTGTCCATTCCAAGCACTTAGTACAGTGCTCTGCACAGAGTAAGCGCTCAATAAATACTACTGAATGAATAAAATGATCACTCGATGCATGGCTCAGGGGAAAGAGCCTGGGCTTTGGAGTCAGAGGTCATGAGTTTGAATCCCACCTCTGCCACTTAGCTGTGTGACTGTGGGCAAGACACTTAACTTCTCTGTGCCTCAGTTACCTCATCTGTAAAATGAGGATTAACTGTGAGCCTCACGCGGGACAACCTGATTACCCTGTATTTACCCAGCCCTTAGAACAGTGCTCTGTACTTAGTAAGCGCTTAACAAATACCAACATTATTATTAAATACTAAATGAATGAAATGATCACCCGATTACCTTGTACCTACCCCACTGCTTAGAACAGTACTTGGCCCATAATAAGCGCTTAACAAATACCAACATTATTATTATTATTAAAGAGGAGACAGGGGAAAGAGAGAGAAGGGGGGCAGAGAGGAAGGAGAGGAGGGAGGGGAAAGGAGAGAGAGGGGGACAGGGTGAAATGATCACCCGATTACCTTGTATCTACCCCAGCGCTTAGAATAGTGCTCGGCCCATAGTAAGTGCTTAACAAATACCAACATTATTATTATTATTATTATTGAAGAGGAGACAGGGGAACGGGGGGCGGGGCAGAGAGGAAGGAAAGGAGGGAGGGGAAAGGAGAGATAAAGGGGACAGGAGAGAGACGTTGGCAGAGAGGGAGGAGCAGGGAAAGGAGCTGGAGAAAGGAGAGAGAAGGGACCATTTGGGGAGTGAGCAGGGAACTACAAACTGGAGATTCCTGGGAACTGCGTCCTCGGCCGACAGGAAGTGTTTCTTCTCCTCTTGCCAGAGGGAAGAAAGGAAGGAAGGAAGGAAGGGCTGGCTGGCGAGGAGGTCAACGTCCCCGATCGCCGTGGGGGGCTGGTCCTGCATCCCCGGGGGGCTCCGGACGCTACCATGGAATGGCCCTCCTGAACGGACATTTCGGCCAAAATGAGCCAAGAAGACTGGGGCCAGACGCCATCTCCCCCCCGACCTGCGCCCTAATAAATCCTCGCCCCCAACCGGACCACCCTCCGCCCTCGAGGTAAGAAAGAAGGCCACGAAGCCGCAGTTTCCCTCCACGGAAAACGCGTGCAATGCGGCCAAGGAGCCTAGGGGAGGGCCACGATTTTTGCTTGATGATGCTGTTGTTGTTCTTTATGTTTATATATATATATGGGGGGGTGTAAGTGTATGCATATATGTGTATATAATTGCTTTATAGAGGCCTGCAAGCACTGCTCGGGCTAGATTTTGTGACCTCAAAACCTGGAATTACTGGAGTAAATGGCCTGCGTCGAGATTCGGCCCAGCCTCCCTAGCTTCTCGCAATGTAATATTAAAAATTCTGCTCCTTTCCTCTTTCCCGGACACAGACACGTTCTATCCTTTATTCAGAAGGGAGGCGGGCCTCTCAAGGGCAGGTTTTGTGCGTAAATACTTTCGGTTGTCGACTTATCCGGACAGTAAACCGCCTCTCTTATGCTGCATTGCCCTCCGTTCAAATGGTTCTTTATTTTACTCTACGTCTGGGTTAGTCTACGATGATAGAGGGCGTTGGGAAAATGCGGGTAAACCTTCAGATTTTATAAACGCATTTTTTTCCAGTTTTTCTTTTCTCTCCGAGGTCGGGTGCGTATTAGTGATCCTCCCTGTTCAGCTCAGAGTTTGTAAAGAAATGCTCCATCCAAATCAGAATCCAAGATGCTGGTGATGTGGTCTGAATAGCAATAATACCAAAAATTAGCAATTCTGAAATCCTAGACAAAGGCCAATCAGTCTGTTTCCGTTGACATACGAAAATTTGAGTTTCTAAATAATCATCCATCAGCAGTGATGGAGTGCTTACGTTATGAAAAACACTGCTTGAGAAAATGCAATAGAGGTAAAGGGGTCCCTGCCCTTGCAGAGCTAACAGTGTGGGAGAAAGAGGCAGACTAAATTGTGTTTTATAGGGAAAGCAGGAGGAGAAGCAGTTGCATCTAGGAACAACAACACTGTGGAAAAGTGAATGCTAAACGACTGGATTAGAGCGAGCTGGGTGCTATACATTTAAGGGTGGCCGTTAGAATGACGTAGCCCCGGCCCTGGGAAAAACGGGTTTTCTGAAGGACTAGGAAGGTGAGAAGAAAGTGAACAATGGATCTCCAGATGAGGGAGTGGAGGGAGCAGGATAGTGGATTGACCCTATAGCTGCCTTCACTCTCTCCCATCATTCCTTTCCAAACACCTTGAGCAAGTTGCCCACACCGGCTTCTCCAATTCCTCTCTTCCAGTTCTCTCCTTGACCCCTTCCAGTCTGGCTTCCGTCCCCTTCACTGCACAAAAACCTCCTCCCAATGGTCACCAATGATCTCTTTCTTGCCTCATCCTCTTTGACCTCTCAAGTGCCTTTGACTCTGTGGGCCACCCGCGTTCCTGAAAACATTATCCAACCTTGGCTTCACTGACTCTGTCCTCTCCTAGTTTCCTCTTACCACTCTGGCCATTCATTCTCAATCTCCTTCATGGACTCCTCCTCTGCCTCGCATCTCTTAACTGTGAGGGTCCCTCAAGGTTCAGTTCTGGACCCCCTTCTATTCTCCACCAACACCCACTCCCTTGGAAGAACTCATTCGCTCCTGAAAGAGCATGGGCTTGGGGGTCAGAGATCGTGGGGTTCTATTCGCCCCTCTGCCACTTGTCAGTGTGTGACTTTGGGCAAGTCACTTAACTTCTCTGTGCTTCAGTTACCTCATCTCTAAAATGGGGATGAAGACTGTGAACCCCACGTGGGACAACCTGATCACCTTGGATCAACCCCAGTGCTTCGGACAGTGCTTGGCACATAGTAAGCGCTTAGCAAATACCATCATCATTATTATTATTAATATTACTATGATTTTAACTACCAATTCTGTGCAGATGATACCCAAATCTACATCTCCAGTCCTGTTCTCTCTCCCTCTCTCCAGTTTCACATCTCTTCCTACTTTCAAGACATTTCTACTTGGATGTCCTCCCATCACCTCAAACTTAATACGTCCAAAATAGAGCTCCTTAATTTACCACTCAAACGCTGTCCTCCCTGTGACTTTTCCATCACTATAGATGGCACCACCAACCTTACTGTCTCACAAGCCTGTAACCGTGGCATTATCCTTAATTCCTCTCTGTCATTCAACCCACATATTCAATCCGTCAGTAAACCCTGTCGGACCCACTTTTACAACATCGCTGAAATCCGCCCTTTCCTTTCCATCCAAACTGAGTTAATACTATCTCTCATCTTAATACAATCACTCATCCTATCCCATTGGATACTGCATCAGCCTCCTTGCTGACCGCCCAGCCTCCTGTCTCTCCCCACTCCAGTTCACACTTCACTCTTATGCCCAGATCATTTTTTCTGCAAAACCATTCAGGACAAGTCACCCTGCTCCTCAAAAAACTCCAGAAACCACTTCTGCATCAAACAAAAACCCCTCACCATTGGCTTTAAAGCACTCTACCACCATGCCCTCTCCTACCTCACCTCGCTTTTCTCCTACTACAATCCAGCCCACACGCTTCACTTCACCTTCTCACTGTGATTCGATCTTGCCCATCTCACCACTGACCATTCGCCCATGTCCTGCTCTGGTCTGGAATGCCCTTCCTCTTTAAGTCTGATAGACAGTTACTCTCCCCGACTTCAAAGGGCACACATCTTCTCCCAAAGGCCTTCTCTAAGCACCCCCCTTTCTTCTTTTCCCATTCCCTTCTGCGTCACCGTGACTTGTTCCCTTTGTTCTTACCTTGTTCCAGCCCCACAGCACTTATATATTTAGCTGTAATTTATTTATTTTGTTAATGTCTGTCTACCCTTCCCTAGACTGTAAGCTCGTTATGGACAGGGAATGTGTCTGTTTTGCATCTTACTCTCCCAAGTGCTTAGTGCAGTGCTATGCAAACATAAGTGTTCAATAAATATGATTGAATGAATGAAGTTCTAATAAGAAGATGAGCTTGGGAGGAGCAAAGGGGGTGGGTGAGCTAGGACTTGTGGATGAAGACAACAGTTATGCGAGGAGAGAGCTGGCTGAGTGCCGTAAAGCCAGTGGTCAGGACTTTCCATTTGTCAGTGGTAAATAATTATCCATCGGTGTTTATAATAATAATAATTATGGACTACAGATTTATCAAGCTTATCTATGTATAGTTTCCCTAGATCTGACTGAACCCTAAACATACATGATAATTTTAGTTTTAATCAATCAATCAATTGTACTTAATGAGTACTTACTGTGTACAGAACACTGTAGTAAGCACTTCGGAGAGTACAGTATAACAGAATTGGTAGACACATTCCCTGCCTGTCACAAGCATACAGCCTGGGGGATAGACAGACAATAATATAAATAAATGAATTATTGATATGTACTTAAGTGCTCTGGGGCTAGGGGAGGGGTGAATAAAGGGTGCAAATCCAAATGCAAGGGTGACACAGAAGGGAGTGGGAGAAGAGGAAATGAGGGCCTACTCGGGGAAGGCCTCTTAGAGGAGTTGTGCCTTCAATAAGGCATATATATGCATATATATATATATATATATATATATATATATATATATATATATATATATATACACATATGTATATACACACACATATATCTATATACATATATATATAATTTCTATAAATCTTCCTATACCCTAAACATACAATGCGGTATTACCATAGGGAATTGTCCTTTTGGGAGAGGGTAATCTCTTCCACAGTATTTGTAGTTTACATCTTGATTGTAAAGTCTTGGATACAGGGACTGAAGCTTCTACTTTTATCACATGTTCTCAAGTGCCTAGTGATCAATCAATCAATCATATTTGCTGAGTACTGTGTATGATGTGATATAATATGTACATAAGTCCTGTGGGGCTGAGGGAGGAGGGGTGTGCTCTGCATAGCAAGTGCTCAGTAAATACCGATGATTGAGTGGCTGGCTAACAATCCTGTCAAAATTGAAAACCAGGTTAGGGATGGAAGCTATTCTACCTGTAGTGGATTCCAGGAGTTAAAGCAGAGAAAGAACTGAAGGGAGTTGTCATATATATGCCACAGTTGATGACTGAAAGCTGCATCGTAAGTAAAAACATTAACTTGGAACTTATCTTCTCATAAGCATTTAGTACAGTGCTCTGCACACAGTAAGCTCTCAATAAATACGACTGAATGAATGAATTAGAAGCAATGCTCTAAATGGGATATTGGCCCCTGAAGCAAGGTCAAAAAACATATTTTTGCTAAAATTACCCAGGATTGTGTACCCTTTTTTTAATGGCATTTGTTCAGCGCTTACTGTGTGTACAGTAAGTGTGTACAGGCACTGTACTAAGCCCCGGGGCAGTTACAAGATACTCAGGTTGGTCACAGTCCCTTTCCCTCCTCGGGTTCACAGTCTTAATCCCCAGTTTACAGATGAGGTAGCTGAGTCACAGAGAAATGAAGCAATTTGCTCAAGGTCACACAGTGTACTTGACAAGTACCAGATAAATTATACATTATTAGTAATGTGGAAGCAGCATGACCTAGTGGAAAGAGCATGGGCCTGAAAATCAAAGAACTTGTGTTCTAATCCCGGCTCCGCCACTTGCCTGCTGTGTGACCTTGAGCAAATCACTCAATTTCTCTTTGCCTCAGTTATGTCATCTGTAAAACAGGGACTGTGTCCATCCTGATTATCTTATCCACCTCAGCACTTAGAGCAGTACTTGGCACATATAAATGTTTAACAAGTACTAGGAAGAAGAAAAAACAGTAATGGTATTCACTGAGCATTTACTGAATGCAAGGAAGGTTACTGCACTTGGGAAATCTAACAGAAGCACCAGTCTCATTCCCAGCCCACTTGCACTCTAAACATTCTATGTGCTACGTAGTAGAGCCTACACTCTAATGAATCAGAAACATAGATGAGTAAAATAGACAAATAAGAGGTTCAACGATAGTGTAAGCAACTTTTACCTCATTGGAAATAAGTGGATTTGTCATTTCTCTCTTGCAACTCCGATGACCAGGTAACTCTCCCTCTTCTCCAGTCACTCCCACTCTACCTCCATGCTCTTTTTAAACTTTCTCCTTGCCCGCTCATCATGACTTTTAAATTGTTCCCCGTACCCCAGCTGTCCCACAGCCCAGGAACTTTTGCCATAATGGAAGCTACTATTCTCAAGTCTAAACCAATGTAGAGCTGGAAGACGGGGCAGATTTACACACGCTTGCACCTTCCATCTGAACTCTAAACATCGTGGACTTCCTGTATGTGGATGGAAAACATTTTGCTGTATGTCATCAACACCATCATCATAATGTAATATTTATTATGTTTATGTAGAAAGGAACCAAAAGCAGTTGTCTGTCATATACAACCAACTTTCTTTCTTGAAATAAATATAGAATTTCCCTGATTTTTTCATTCCCCCAAATGGAACACTTCTTCATTCAATAGTATTTCCTGAGCACTTACTGTGTGCAGAGCACTGTACTAAGTGTTTGAAATTACCATCTGCCAAGCACTATTCTAAGAGCTGGGATAGATACAAGGTAAAACAGGTTGTCCCATGGGGGCCTCACAGTCTTAATCCCCATTTTCCAGATGAGGGAATTAAGGCACAGGGAAGCTAAGTGGCTTGCCCAAGGTCACACAGCAGACAAGTGGCATAGTCAGGATTAGAACCCACGTCCTCTGACTCCCAAGTCCGTGCTCTTGCCACTAAGCCACACTACTTCTTGAATCTCTCTGCAGCAGCACAATCCATTCTTTCCACCTTTCAGTAACCCTTCTATTAGAGGACCACATACTATTCTACAAGCAGAAAGTCTAACAAGCTTTATCGATGCATACACAGTCTATATAGAACTTTGAAGTCCTTATTCTGATGGGTCAGAGATCTTGACACTAAATTCCCAGAGAATACGCAACTTCAGATCTTATTGAAGGATTGCAGTTACAGCTTTTTGTGATTTAACATTGCTCTTTGCCTGGAATTTTCAAAATTTATGTCAATTTTTGTGGGCTTTGAAAAAGAACAGATGACTTTCAGTCAGGCGCATCTGAAGAGGAATGTGAGAAATTGAAGCAGTCCTCCCTCTACCCACCCCCCAATCCGTACTTCTTCTTCTTGGCAGCTTGGAAACTATACAGAAGATCTTATGTCCAGGCGGTTACTCAAAACAAGTCAGGGAACTGCAGAGGAAGTTCTGAGTTGTCTGATTTTTCATGGTTTTTGCTAACCGATCCAGCAATCACAGAACACCTTCTCATTTCCTTTAATAGAATCAAGAGTCTCACCCTTACAACGCTGAAGTTTTAGGAGGAAAAAAAATCCAGCCTTGCCACGATGAGGTAAGTACCAGAACCTCTCCTGGAGAAGAGTCACTTTTGTCAGATTCTTTCAAGCAAAGGTATTTTTGATTTCCTAGAATTGAAGTCAGTGGTTTATGCTTTGAGTCAAAAGCCTGAAATAAAGGACTGCTCAGGGGTCTTATGTCTGTTTCTATGAACTGAAAGCATTTCTTAATTACCGTGACTTCAGAATGAAAGACTGCATCCTTAAACCTGAAATGTCTTCCTGGAAGTTGAGCATTACTGACTTATGATATGAACTAGATGTGCTCTCTGTGATTAAGTTATTTGATAATCAGGTGATCCCAGTCATCTGCCTGTATTATATAGTGGTAGCTGTGGTGACAAGAATCATGATGTACAAAGCATGCTGTTAATGATGAAAGTTTATATCAAGCAGCATTGTTGAGGGAAGGTTAGAGAGTGAGCTTAAGCAAGCCTAGTGTTCCAAGTCTTAATTCATCAATAAGTGATATTTATTGAGCGCTTACTATGTGCAGAGCACTGTTGTAAGTGCTTGGGAGAGTACAACAGAATTAGCTGGTATGTTCTCTGCCTATAAAGAGCTTCCCTCCCTCATCTTTTTCTTGGTGTATTGACATCCTTTCCCTACATAGCCAAATGATGACAGATTATAATGGGGCATTAATCTAAATTCTCAGATGAGTTCAAAAACCATTTTTTAGTCGGCTTTTCATCACCTCCAAACTCTGTATTACACAGTAATAAAATGAACACGTCTCCCTTCTTTTACACAAAGCTCGAATTCTGAGACAATATAGTAGAAAGCAAACTGTTGTAAAGTAAATTCCATTTTACATAAAAAAGTATAGGGAGGGCAATTTCCAGACTTCTCTGGGTCATAAAATCTGAATTTATTTTTTGGCTCACATGCATAGCTACATTCATCAAGAGACTTCCCCGATTAAGCCATCTTTTTCCCTATTCCTCTCCCGTTTGTGTCACCTATGCATTTGGATCTGTACCCTTTAAACACTTGATATTCATGCCACGCCCAATCCCACAATACTTATGTACACATCCATAATTTATTCATTTATTTTAATGTCTGCCTCCCCTCTAGACGGTGAGCTCTATATAGGCAGGGAATGTGTTTACCAACTCTTTTATATTGTACTTCTCCAAGTGTTTAGTACAGTGTTCTGCACATAGAAAGCCACTCAGTAAATCCCCACTGATGGATTGACTGATTGACAGATTCTGTGTTGCTCCAGGTGAGTGGAAGAAGAGAAACCATCCAGAGTACAGGTCAAGAGAAGTTGTCCCAACACCAGAGATTACCCTGGAAAAACTGTAAATCCTTACAGTAATCTAAATTGGGAAGCAAAATAACCTGGTAGAAGTAGCATGGATGTGGAAGTCAGAGGATCTGGGTTCTACTCTCTTATCTTCCACTTTTGTTTTTTTAATGGTATTTGTTAAGCACTTACTATGTGCCAGGCACTGTACTAAGCTCTGGGGAAGATTCAAGCTGATCATTTGGATGCAGTCCATCTGTCACATGGAAATCACAGTCTTAATCCCGATTTTACAAATGAGGGGACTGAGGCACAGAGAATTGATTTGTACACGGTCACACAGCAGCCAAGTGGTAGAGTTGGAATTAGTACCCAGGTCCTTCTAACTCCCAGACCCATGCTCTATTCTGTAGGCCATTCTGCTTCTCACACTCGTCTTCTGGGTGTACCTGGGCAAGCCACTTAACTTCTCTGTGCCTCTTCCCTCGTCTACAACATGGAGACTCAAAACCTCTTCTCCTTCCTACTTAGACTGTGAGCCTCATGTGAGTCCTGATTGCCTTGTATCTACCCCAGCACTTAGTGCAGTGTTTGGCACGTGATTTAGCACTTAATAAAAACGTATTATTATTATCAATCAAGAATACTTATTGAACATCTCCTCTGGGCAAAGGGCTATACTAAGTACTTGGTAGAGTTCAATAGAAGTTAGAGACATTGTTTGTGGCCTTGCAGAGTTTACAGTCCAATGGAGAGTTCATTTTAGATAGGCTCTGTACAGTCCTGAAGGAGGAAGAAAATGAGAAATGCATCCTTTTCTCTATTATACATAAATGTATCGCCCTTCCTTTTTGAACCTCAAAAACAAAAGCTCAGAATATATGTTGCACCATCCAAGGACAACCAGTAAAGTATATTTAAAAGAGCCCCAGGAAACTGTAACTCAGAACATCATTATCTCATCAGTAATATTCCTGATTGCCCACTGTGGGCAGAGCACTGTACTTACACTATATGAAGATATAAAAGATGCACTCCTGGCCCTCACGGAGCTTGCAAGTCATGAGGAAAATCAAGCAGATAAAAATTAGTATATTTCAAAGAATGTGAAAAAGATGTAAATACTACTAATGATGGTATTTGTTAAGCGCTTACTATGGGCCAAGCCCCGTTCTAAGCACTGGGGGAGATCCAAAGTAATCAAGTTGTCACACCTGGGTCTCACAGTCTTCATCCCCACTTTACAGATGAGGTAACTGAGGCACAGCGAAGCTAAGTGACTTGCCCAGTCACACAGCTGACAAGTGGCAGAGTTGAGATCATAACCCACGTCCTTTGACTCTCAAACCCATTCTTTTTCCACTAAGGCATGCTGCCACTTAAAAATAATTGAATAAATTGGTAATAAATTAATCATGAAAGTGGCTGCTGGGATGTTTTAGTGGGGAAGATTGGGGTGTTGAAATGGGAATTCAGCATGGTGGAGGTGAACTTCTAGAAGAGCCCTAAAGGGATGAGGAAAAGACAAGGTTTGGTGAAGCTGAGATCAGGCTCTGCCCCACTGCAGCCCTCCAGGGAACCATCTGGACACGGACTCCCACCTCTGCTGCCCAGTTCTTTTAATCACACCCACCTGCCAGACCACTGCAACAGCTTCCTTAGCATTCATCTATAATTTATTTCTTTTTAAGGTCTGTCTTGCCCTGTAGACTGTAAGTTCCTTGTGGGCAGGGATGGCATCTTCCAACTCTATTATATTGTACTTTCTCAAGTGCTTAGTACAGTGCTCTGCACATAATAAGCACTCAATAAGAGCTACTTATTGATTGACTGATTCTGCCATAAAGTGTGTCTTCCCTCTGCATTTTAGATAGAACACTATTGCTTGTTTGGCAATGTTGGCTGCTTTTCTCCTATTACCCTGAGGTTGGATGTCTTTACATCTGCTGGAGGCTGTGCCCACAATGAGCACTCATTAAATGCTGCTGAGGGTGAGCAGAGGCCATAGGTCCAGGCTAGGGCATGTAGAGGAGTGCAGCATGGTGTAGTGGATAGAACACAGGCCTGGGAGTCAGAAGGTCTTGGGTTCTAATCCCGGCTCCACCACATGTCTGCTGTGTTACCTTGGGCAAGTTACTTCACTTCTCTGTGTCTGTTATCTCACCTGGAAAATGGGGATTGAGACTGTGAGCCCCACATGGGACAGTGACTGTGTCCAACTCGATTTGCTTGTATCCACCCCAGAGCTTAGTAGAGTGCTTGGCACATAGTAAGAACTTAACAAATACCATCATTATTATGCGCCAGACAATTACTCTTCCCGCCTGCAAAGCCTTACTGAAGGCACATCTCCTCCAAGAGGTCTTCCCTGACTGTCCCCCTTTTCTCTTCTCCCACTCACTTCTCTCCCTTTTCTCTTCTCCCACGCACTTCTCCGTTTCCCTGACTTGCTCCCTTTATTCATCCCCCTTCCAGTACCATAGCACTTATGTACATATCTGTAATTTATTCATGTGTGTTAATGTCTGTCTCCCCCTCTAGACTGTAAACTTGTGGGCAGGGAGTGTGTCTGTTTATTGTTATATTGTACTCTCCCAAGTGCTTAGTACAGTGCTCTGCACAGAGAACGCTCCATAAGTAGGATTGAATGAATGAATGAGTTGTCAAAGAAAGCATTTTTGGTTGTTCCTTCTTTTACTAAGTTCCTTCAGTTTGAGCGTCAGTAAGGAACTATAGTAGGGTGAGTCTAGTGTCATCCAGAGGTTGGTTCAGGAGAAAGATTTCAGCTCTGGGAATCAGGATACCTGGGTTCTGTTTAGGCTCTGCATATAGGGAGTGCTTGCTGAGGTCTGCCCTCCCTGATGAAGGTTTCTGAATAATCAGTCACTTGGGACAACCGGTGAGGTGGACAGACCCAGCGAGAATCCTGACAAATAGCTGGCGACTGTGGGTAGCCAAGAACTACTGGAGTTGCGCAAGGATGACACGCAAATTCGTGAAGCATTCCATATTTTTATCTGTAATTTTATTTATTTATATTGATGTCTGTTTATCTGTAATAATATCTGTCAGCAAGCTGACAGCCTGGGGGCAGGAATTGTCCTCTTTATTGCTGTATTGTACTTTCCCAAACACTTAGTACAGCGCTCTGCACACAGTAAACGCTTAATAAATATGATTGAATGAATGAATGAATGAATGAATGAATGAATGAGTCCCACTGGGCTATGGTGCTAATCTGTACTTCCTAAGCACTTGATAGTCACACCACTCTCAGCCCCACCATACTTATGTACATAACGTCACACAGTGCTGTGTCCTCTATCTGTAATTTCTTTTATTGTCAGTCACCCCTCATAGACTGTAAGCTTCTTGTGGACAGGATTCTTGTTTACCAACCCTATTGAATTTTACTCTCCAAGTGTTTAGTACAGTGCTCTGTGCACAGCAACCACTCAATAAATACCTCTGATTGATTGAAGTAAAGCACAACATCAACATTATACCATGATCCCTTCAACTGTAAACAGGTCCTGGGTGTAAAAAACCTTTGCAGGGACTTCACAATGCACTGCATCCCTGACTACTCATTTTTTGCATGGACATGGAGTAACCCTTTGGAACATAACTGGCAGAGGTAAGTAAGTATGAGTACACATCTATCAATCAGTCATTTATTGAGCGCTTACTGTGTGGCAAGCACTGTACTAAGTGCTTGGTAGAGTACAGCACAACAACATAACAGACACATTCCCTGCCCACGATGAGCTTACTGTCTATACTGTAATCAATTCCTTCCCATAGGTTCAGAGTTTCAGAACTAAAACTCATCCTCTTTTCTCGATGGGAGACTCCTTCATGATCTGTAGAATTCATGAAAGAGGAATTGGGGCTTGAAGGAGCCCAGAGAGAATAAGGAGTCAGAGATGGAACTAGGGGGAGAAGTAGTGAAGAATCAATCCGTGGTATTTATTGTTTGAGGAAAAACCATCTGGGGTGCCTCTATTAGATTATAAAATACTTGAAGGAAGGGACTTTGTCTCTTTCTCAGTTGTATTTTACCAAGTGCAACCAGCAAAGTGGAGAGAAGCATGGCTTAGTTGAATGAGCATGAGCCTAGGAGTCAGAGGATCTGGGTTCTAATCTTGGCCTGCCACTTGCCCTCTGTGTGGCCTTGAGTAAATCAGTTCCCTTATCTACAAACTGGGGATTCAAAACCTGTGGTCCCTCCAATTTAGATTGTGAGCCCCAGGTGGGACTGATTATCTTGTGTCCACCCCAGAGCCAAGTATAGCGCTTGGTATATAGTAAGTGCTTAACAAATACTAGAATTATTATTCGTAAATATAATTGATTGCGTAATGAAAGGAGCAGGATGGCCACCCAACACTTTGGAAAGCCTAATAAAGTGACTCCTTAAGAAACGTAACTGAATACCGAGCTTCCTAGGCACCATCTGGGAACGACTCACTGGCTACTTTTGACCTTTTGTGTTACACAATATTTCATATTCTGAAGTAACAGTTTTATGAGGAATCAAATGCTAATTAACTAGGGCTGTAATCAACTGCTTTGTCCAGCTTCCTCCTCAGCTGCTTTATGGCAATATGTTCCAAACAATGTCTGAGCCAAATCTAAAATGTAATATCTGGATCGAAAAGCAAAATCTTTTTTATCAGGTGTGATGCTAGAGACCATTAATCCAGTTGCTTTTATTCATTCATTCAATCGTATTTATTGAGCGCTTACTGTGTGCAGAGCACTGTACTAAGCACTTGGAAAGTACAATTCAGCAACAAATATCCAATCCCTACCTAACAACGGACTCAGTCTAGAAGAGGGGAAACAGGTAACAAAACAAAACAAGTAGACAGGCATCAATATAAATATAAATTATAGATATATACACATCATTAATAAAATAAATAGAATAATAAATATGCACATATATGCACAAGTGCTGTGGGGTGGAGAGGGGTAGAGCAGAGGGAGAGAGTAGGCGATGGGAAGGGGAGGAGGAGCAGAGGAAAAGGTGGGCTCAGTCTGGGAAGGCTTCCTGGAGGAGGTGAACTATCAGTAGGGCTTTGAAGGGGGGAAGTGTGCTAGTTTGGCAGATTTGAGGAGGAAGGGCATTCCAGGCCAGAGATAGGACGTGGGCCAGGGGTCAGCGGCGGGACAGATGAGAACGAGGCACACTGATGAGGTTAGAACAGAGGAGCGGAGTGTACGGGCTGGGCTGTAGAAGGAGAGAAGGGAGGTGAGGTAGGAAGGGGTAAGGGGATAGAGAGCTTTGAAGCCAATAGTGGCTTCACTATTGAAGTGGCTTCACTATTTGAAGCCAATGGAGAAGCAGCGTGGCGCAGTGGAAAGAGCACGGGCTTTGGAGTCAGGGCTCATGAGTTCGAATCCCAGCTCTGCCACTTGTCAGCTGTGTGACTGTGGGCAAGTCACTTAACTTCTCTGTGCCTCAGTTCCCTCATCTGTAAAATGGGGATTAAGACTGTGAGCCCCACGTGGGACAACCTGATTCCCCTGTGTTTACCCCAGCGCTTAGAACAGTGCTCTGCACATAGTAAGCGCTTAACAAATGCCAACATTATTAATAGTGAGAAGTTTCTTGAGGAGACAAGTACCATACAAAAGAAATCTTTTTCCAAGTACTATTTAGCCCTTCACCATTTTCTCTTGGCGATAGGGCAGGGCCGGACAGGGACTATTTCCAGATCTTTCATGGGAATGTGATGCCTTGGAAAGAATGGAAACCAGGAGAATGCATTTTATGGAAAGGCCTCTAATGGTCTCCCTAAAATAGAATGTTCGCAGGGCTTTGGGTGTCTGTATAATCTGTAAGAAGAGTGCTCTTCACAGCTCTCACACAACTCATTAAAAAGTCATGTTACTGTATCTACTTGCTTAATTGTCTCCACTTCAAAATCCACCCCCCCACACACAACCCCAATTTTTGAGGAAGAAATAAAGGATTATTTTTGCAAGCCATGATAGCAGCCCACCCCAAGGTAGGAAGAGGACTTGGGTCTGAACATCATGCAGGCTCATGCTGGGGTGGGAGTTCCTTGACTGAGATGTGCAAACTCCAGAATAAGAAAAGGAATAGGGAGGAGAGATTACTTCATTGTGTCACTATTGTATACAGCCCTTAGGAAAGTGCAGTTGATTTAAGAGGTGCAGTTTCAAGTATCCTCTTACCTTTATTTTCCTTCTCCTCCTCCTTTTTTTCTCCTGCTCCCCTTATCATCCTAGATTTAATTCTTATTTGACCCCAGTAATGGCCCCTCCCCTGTTTTGGGCTTGCAAAAACTATGCAAAACTCTTGGACAGTCTTACAAGCAAATATGGTATCTCTCTTTCTAGAGATGAAACTTTACCTAGTTTATCCTGGAGAATTCAGTCTTCTTCTAGGAACCTGTGTAGTCTCAGGTATGACTCAGAGGAACCTGGGTTCTAATCCTGAGGCCACCACTTGTCTGCTGAGTGACCTTGGGCAAGTCACTTCACTCTCTGTGCCTCAGTTATCTCATTTGGAAAATGAGGATTAAGACTGTGACTCCCATGGGGGACATGGACTGTGTCCAACCTGATTATCTTGTATCTACCCCAGGATTTAGTACAGTGCCTGGCACATAGTAAGCACCTAACAAATGTCATAAAAAAACAGAGATCCTTACAACTCTCTGTTGGTCCAGAGGAAGATATTGTTTGCTGGAATTATCCATTTATTTTCCATTTGCTCTGTTGGAACAACCTCTGCCATTGATAGCTTGTTGAGCAGGGAATTTGTTTATTGTTGAATTGTACTCTCCCAAGTGCTTAGTACAGTGCTCTGCCCATAGTAAGTGCTCAATAAATTTGATTGATTGAATGAATTTGACTAAGAGTGGATCCCAGTCATCATCAGCACCAATTCCAGGGAGGAGGGGACTTGATGCCCGCCTCCTTCTAATCTGCACTAGTGGTTTTTCCCTCACAATTTTTGGAACAGCTCAGGTAGCTTTATCTTACCTGTCTAGCCAGAAGTAGAATAGTCCTGTTGGTGATTGCAGTGCTATTGTAACTGGTTCCTGTCACTCCTCTGGACTAAAGGACCCGCAGGGGACTTGGCTAAGCTTCCTGGGCTCTGGGGCTGAGGTGGGGCTTTTCTTTTGCATTCCTGTTGAGCCCTAGTGTCCTGAAAGCCCACACCTCCTCAAAGTCGTGACCCCAAAAGCAGTTTGGCACGTGTCAGCCCTGCCATCTGCTCTCCTTCCTTGCCTTGGCCTACATTTCTGCATGCTCTCAGAGAAATTCATATTTTAAAGATGCATCTCCCCATACTACCTTGCAGAGAGCCTGACTCCTCCTTCCGAAGAGCCCTCATCTACAGTTATCCAGCAAGTTTAGGTATCTGATTTAGAGAGGCAGGAAGAGGACAAACGAGACAATATGAGGCTGATGCTGTGGTGAAGTGGAGGAACAAGAGGTATTCTCTTGTCAGCTAGAGTTTTGCATAGATCCCAGCAGCCATCCGTGAGCAGAGTGCTGGATTGACCATCATCTGACATATTTCAAGCTCTTGCCAGGATGGCGCACTGTTGAGCCTCTGAAAAATGAAAATACCTTCAAAGAGCTCTTTAGCAACAATACAGCGGCCCTGTTGGAACAAGAAACCCCAACCAAAATTGCCAATATAAACAGTGAAGGGGCTTTTTTTTAGTGGCACTTGTTAAGCACTTACTATGGGCCAAGCACTGAAGTAGATATAAGGTAATCAGGGTGGACAGTCCCAGTCCCTTCCCAGACTAAGCCCCCCATTTTCCTTTGCTCCTCCTCCCTTCCCCATCACCCTGACTCACTCCCTTTCCTCTGCCCCCCAGCACTTGTGCATATATGTACATATTTATAATTCTATATATTAATGATGTGTATATATCTATAATTCTATTTATTTATATTGATGCTACTAATGCCTGTTTACTTGTTTTGATGCCTGCCTCCCCCCTTCTATATACTGTGATCCCACTGTGGGCAGGGATTGTCTCTAATTGTTTCTTGAATTGTACTTTCCAAGCACTTAGTACAGTGCTCTGCACCCTGTAAGCGCTCAGTAAATACGATGAATGAACATGGGGCTCACATTTTAAGTAGGAAAGAGCAGGATTTGATCCCCATTTTACAAATGAGGAAATTGAGGCATAGAGAATTCCAGTGACTTGCCCAGGATCACACAGAAGACAAGGGGCGGAGCTGGGAATAGAACACGGGAACTCTGACTCCCAGGCCCGGATTCTTTCCCCTAGGCCATGCTGCTTCCCCACTGCTCCAGGATACTGGCTACCAGGCAGTGAATAAGACATTGACCACAGTTAGCCCAAGTCGCCGCCACTAGTTTGATGAAATGACTCAGAGGTGATATGATTACTTGCAGTAAAACAAGCATTTTAGTAACAACTCGACATGACCTTAACAAAACAAAAGTTAATAGAAACCTATAGCAAGTTAAGGTAAAGCAAGGTATGTGCAGGGCCATAGAAGCCTACTTACATAGTGCTGTGGTGGTGGGATGAGTATCAAAGTGATTAGGGGGACAGACCCAAGTGCTTAGATGATGCAGAAAGGAAGGAGAATAGGATGGTGAGACGAGAGGTTAGTCTGGGTAGGCTTCTTGGAGGAGATATGATTTTAGTAGGCATGTGAAGATGGGAAGAGTAGAAAAGTGTGTCGGATATGAAGTGGGAGGGCATTCCAGGCAGGAGGGAGGAAGTGAGCAAGTTGTCAAAGGCGAGCGGTGAGATTGAGGTACAGTGGTTGAGGTTGGCATAAATGGAGTGAAGTATGCGGGTTGGATCATAGTGGGAGAAGAATGAGGTGAGGTGGGTGGGGACAGTTGATTTAGAAAGTCAAAAAAGCCACAGTCCTTTCTGAAATTGGCCACTCACCAACTCTAGATGAGAGACAGGTGACCCAGGTGGGATCATACTTAGCTCTCCATTCAGTTCTTTAGATTCGATTGTTCCTAACAAAATTTAAGTCCAGTAATTGAGAGTAAGGTTTTTTTTTACAGCTACACATTGTGAAATCCAGATGTACTCTCAGTTCATTAAGATCCCTGAGTGATTTACTCTGAGCTCTTCCATCGCTGGGAATAAACATATGCAATAGAATTTCAGAAGATTGCTTTCCTCCCACCACAGATTTGACAGCTCCACTGCAGTCTGCAGAGGCAGCGGAGGCCATTGCTTTTCTAAAACGTCATCTGACTTACGAATGAAATCGAAATTATGGGATGCTTCATCCCAGGACATTACTCAGTGAATATCTTATGAGTGATTTACTCTGTTTCTAAAGATATAAATTATTTCCACTCCTTGGCATCTCTTTTGGGAGGAGGTAAACTAGAAGGCTTGAAGAAGTCAGAATCCGGAAGCTGCTGCTACATAGCAAACAGGATAGATAAAAGGGAAGCAGTCTGTTCCTCAGAACTGGTAAGTGTCTTTGGCTATGTGTAAACTTTTTAGAATTGTGCTCGAGAGTATTTTTAGTACTGCATTATTAATTAACCTCATTGCTTTTCCAGGCTGAGCTGCCAGAGGGAAAGGGTGCTTCAGAAATCAGCATAATACAGACTGCATAATACCTTTCCGCTGCTGCTGCTACTGCAGATGGTACTGCAACGAACATAAAGATTGTAATTGGGGTGTTTTGTGGACCAATTATCAGAGAATGGTTCTTCACTCTAGAAGCTCGGAGTAGTATAGTTTGATGGCCGAAGAAGTGCCAAGTGTGTTTGGTTTAGCACTGCCAATATTTTTCACGTCCCTTGAACCGAAACGGTGGTAGCTTGTCTAATGGAAGCATTAATAGATTGTGTTTGTTAAATGTCTGTTTTGAAAATGTTCAGGAAAACTCAAGCTGGGGAAACTGTGAAATGAAATCATGTTTTTTCGAAATAATTAACTCTCCTGGAAAAATCCCAATAAAAATGAGCTTGCTTTACAAATTACAGTATTTAGTTTGCATTTATTTGCAGCTGCTAGTAAGGTGAGAAGAAGACTGAAAACGTGCAAATCCTATTACCCTGGAAGGACTCAGGAGGAAGGAGTGCTAGAGGACTTTTCAAAACTTCCTATTCATAAATTATTGTGGTCATTGTTGTTGTTAAGTTATTAAATTATTACTATTAAGCACCTACCATGTCCCAAGCATTGTACCTAGTACAGGGGTAGACACAAAATAACTAAGTCAGGCACAGCCCTGTCCCACAAGAGGCTCAGAATTTACTTGAGAGGGAGATCAGACACGATTTTACAGATGAGGAACCTGAGACAGAGAGATATTAAATGACTTGCTCAGGCAAGTGGCAGAGCTAGGATTGCTCTTAAATGCATTGTTCAGGTAACATGTTGACTACACAGTGTGTGGAGCTACATAATGGTAACTGTTACTAATAACCAGGTGGACCTTGCTCCCTGCCAAATAGTATGAGCTACCTCTTTCTGGGTTAGCTATGTGTTTCCTAGGAGAGGAGAGAAATAGTCGGATGCCCTCCCTGGCGAGTGTCCATCCAACCACATTCATCCATCAATCCATCCATTGTATTTATTGAGCACTTACTCTATGTTGAGCACTGTGCTAAGTAATCTCTTGGAAGAATACAATATAACAGAATTGCTAGACACATTCCCTGCCCACAGCGAGCTTACAGTCTAGAGGGGGATATGGATATTGATATATCTTACTGGTACAAGCTCTCATTATATCCCGGCTGGATTATTGTGTCAGCCTTCTCTCTGATCTCCCTTCCTCCTGTCTCTCCCAGCTCCAATCTATTCTTCATTCCGCTGCCCGGATCATCTTCCTGCAGAAACGCTCTGGGCATGTCACTCCCCTCCTTAAAATCCTCCAGTGGTTGCCTATCTACCTCCGAACAAAACAAAAACTTCTCACTCTGGGCTTCAAGGCTCTCCATCACCTTGCCCCCTCCTACCTCTCCTCCTTTCTGTCTTTCTACTGCCACCCTGCACACTCTGCTCCTCTGCCACTCACCTGACCATCCCCCCTTCATGCCTATCCCACCGTCAATCCCTGGCCAACATCCTCCCACTGTCGTGGAATGCCCTCCCTCCTCACCTCTGCCAAACTAACTCTCTCCCCCTCTTCTAAGCCCTACTGAGACACCTCCTCCAAGAGGCCTTCCCAGACTGAGCTTCCCCTTTTCCCTCTGCTCCCTCTGCACCCTCTCTGCCCCCACTTCACCTCCCCTCAGCTAAGCCCCCTTTCCCTCTGCTCCTCCCTCTCTCCCCTCCCCTCCACTCAACACTGTGCTCATTTGTATATATTTTTATTACCCTATTTATTTTGTTAATGAGGTGTACATCCCCTTGATTCTATTTATCGTGATTAAGTTGTCTTGTTTTTGTCTATCTATCTCCCCCGGTTAGACTGTAAGCCCGTCAGTGGCCAGGGATTGTCTCTATCTGTTGCTGAATTGTACATTCCAAGCGCTTAGTACAGTGCTCTTCACATAGTAAGCGCTCAATAAATACTGTTGAATGAATGAATATAAAGAAATTATAGTTATGTACATATGTATACTGCAAACTTCAAAGTAAGCATGCCCAGTGCAAAGGCAGAATCCATACTGCCCTCACAGGGTCTTCCCCTGGGACTTTATAGAAAGAAAAGACAAAGAACATGTCTACCAGTTCTGTTATATTGTACTTCCCCGAGTGCTTAGTACAGTGCTATGCATACCATAACTGCTCAATAAATGCAATTGGTGGATTGATGTAACTGTAAAAGATACTTGCCAAGCACTCCTCATTGTCAAAGCCCTTCTGAAGTCACATCTCCTGCAGGAAGCCTTCCCAGCGTCATCTTTAATGGGTTTCTTTTTGTCTGCTTGTTTTTTTGGTATTTGTTTAGCACATATGATGTGCCTGGCATGGTTCTGAGCACTCTCTAATTTATATCTCCCAAAAGCCAATAATAATAATAATGATGATGGTCTTTGTTAAGCACTTACTATGTGCAAAGCACTGTTCTAACAGCTGGGGGGGATACAAGGTAATCAGGTTGTCCCACGTGGGGCTCACAGTCGTAATCCCCATTTTCCAGATGAGGTAACTGAGGCACAGAGAAGTGCAGTGACTTGCTCAAAGTCACACAGCTGACAAGTGGCAGAGCCAGGATTAGAACCCATGACCTCTGACTCTGAAGCCCAGGCTCTTTCCATTGACCCACGCTGCTTCTCTATTCCAGCCCTTCTACTCCTCCTAAGCTCTTAATAAGCAGTGTGGTCTATTGGATGGAGCACAGGCCTAGTAGTCAAAGGACCTGGGTTCTCATCCTGATTATATTGTAGTCTTCCAAACGCTTAGTACAGTACTCTGCAAAAGTAAGGACTCAATAAATACTATTAAATGAATGACTGAATGGAAGGTGAAATGCACTATGGGAATCAGAAGATTGTAAGCCTCTGTGTAGACTAAAATCTAATTGACCCTCTCTTGTACTCTTCCCCAATGGTTTGTACATTCATTCATTCAGTTGATCGTATTTAGCGCATACTGTGTGCAGAGCACTGTACTAAGCACTTGGGAAAGTTCAATAGAACAATAAACAGTGAAATTCCCTGCCCAAGACGAGCTTACAGTTTGGAGTACTGTGCTTTGTGCACAGTAGACACTTAGTATTGATGGAATTTTTGCAGGAGAGTTGGATTCTAGTGTCAGTTCTGCCATAGGCGCACTTGGCAGAGGACTGCCTCCAGTCCGCTTTCATGCCCATTGCAGAATGACCGGCAGAGGTGGAAGAGTGTGCATGGTGCTGCGCCAGCCATTAGCACTGTAATCAACTCCTCTGTGCAGATTCTTGGTCCTAAGACTTCAGGACTGAGCCTTATCCATTGTCTGTGATAGGAGCCCCCATCATCAGTGTTTATAAGAGTAAAGAAAAATAGATGCATAACCAATAGATTCAAACTAATTCAGAAATTCATCATTTCACCATAGATTCACCTAGAGCTTCACTAAAATGCATACCAATAAATTAATCAATCATATTTTTTGAGCGCTTACTTGAGTGGTTGGGGGAATACAGTTAAACAGAGTTGCTAGACACGTTCCCTGCCCACCTTGAGTTTATGAGAGCTATCTGTCAGTTTGGCCCAGAGAAAACCAAGACAAAACAAGTGGGGGAGCTGGGATTAGAACCCATGTCTTTATCCACTAGGCCACACAGCTTCTCTATTAGTAGACTTTAATAATAATAATAATAATGTTGGTATTTGTTATGCGCTTACTATGTGCAGAGCACTGTTCTAAGCGCTGGGGTAGATAAGGGTAATCAGGTTGTCCCACGTGGGGCTCACAGTCTTCATGCCCATTTTACAGATGAGGGAACTGAGGCACAGAGAAGTAAAATGACTTGCCCACAGTCACACAGCTGACAGGTGGCAGAGCGGGCATTCGAACCCATGACCTCTGGCTCCCAAGCCCGGGCTCTTTCCACTGAGCCACATTGCTTCTTTATCTGCTCTGTGACCTGGGGGAAAGTCACTTAGCTTCTCTCTGCCTCAGTGATCTCATCTGTTAAATGGGGATTAAGGCTATGAGCCCCATGTTGGATAGGGACTGTGTGCAACCCAATTTGCTTGTAACCACCCCAGCACTTAGAACAGTGCCTGGAACATAGTAAGTGCTTAACAAATACCACAATTAATTATTATTATCATTGTTATTAAAGCTGATGGAGTTTCTTTTGATGTGGAGGTGGATGGGCAACCACTGGAAGTTCTTGAGAAGTGGGGAAACATGGACTGAACGTTTTTGTAGAAAAGTGATTTGGGACGCGGAGTGAAGTATGGTCTGGAGTGGGGAGAGATAGGAGCCAGGAAGGTTGGCAAGGAGGCTGATACAATAGTCAAAGCAGAATAGGATAAATGCTTGGATTAACGTGGTAAAATAAGCAATGTGGTATTTCATCTTGATAGGTTTATACTACCACTGCTCCTACTTGCCAATTCATTCTTCTTCCTCCTACTCCCATTATCAGTAAACATTATTTTTCTCTGTCTCCGTCAGATTGAATGTTTTCCTTGGAGACAGGAAAAAAACTGAGACCAAACGGACTTCCAATCTTGGAAGAACATTTCCTAATTTGCATTCTAGCTGAAACACATTTTTAAAACACATGCTATGGCAGAACTGAGTGCATAAGGGGTAAGGGGTAAGAAACCCTGGTTTAGATTAAGACAAGTGGAAGATCTTGTCTTATGCTCTCGAGTGGTCTGTGACCCATAACCCATAACGACTCCACGGACCCATCTCTCCCAGAACGCCCCCCTCTCCATCTGCAATCGTTCTGGTAGTGTATTCATAGAGTTTTCGTGGTCAAAATTATGGAAGTGGTTTACTGTTGCCTTCCTCCAAACAGTAAACTAGAGTCTCCACCCTCGACTCTCTCCCATGCCACTGCTGCCCAGCACAAGTGAGTTTTGACTTGTAGCCAATTACCTTCCACTCGTTAGCCACTGGCCAACCTAGGAATGGAATGGGTATGCCTCTGCTTGACTCTCCCTCCCATAGGCGAGACCGGTAGAGAACTGGAAACTCTCCAGGTGCAATCCTGAGAGGGGAAGTGCAAGATCAGTGATAGTCATTCTTAATTTCAGATTTAAGTGTTCATTACACAATTACAAGAAGCAGTGTGGTTTAGTGGAAGGAACATGGGCTTGGGAGTCAGAGGTCGTGGCTTCTAATCCTGGCTCTACCACTTATCAGCTGTGTGACCTTGGGCAAATGCCTCAGTTACCTCATCTGTAAAATGGGGGTGAAGACTGTGAGCCCCACGTGGGACAACCTGATTACCTTGGATCTATCCCAGCACTTAGAACAGTGCTTGGCACATAGTAAGCATTTAACAAATGCCATTGTGAGCCCATTGTTGAGTAGGAGTTGTCTCTGTTGCTGAATTGTACTTTCCAAGCACTTAATACAGTGTTCTGCACACAGTAAGCACTCAATAAATATGATTAAATGAATATTACAATTACTGTTGCTGTTGAGATCTTTATTCTAAGTGAATTCTAGTTGTCTGTTTATAACTCAAATAGTTCCCTGTGCAGTGAGCCCATTAATTCTCTGGCACTTTATCATTGAGCATTTTTCAATCAATCAATCACTCAAATGGTATTTATTGAGTACTTATGGTGGGCAGAGCATTGTATTAAATGTTTGGGAGAGTACAATATAACAGAGTTGGTAGATATATTTCCTGCCCACAAGGAATTTAAAGTCTCTAGACTGGAGGCATTCCTTCCTAACCTCAGCTTCTGATCTGTGGTGTAGAGTCAACTGAAGTCCAAATGATTCCTGGTCCTTCCAAGAGGAATAAATCTAAGTTGTGTAGGGGTGACAGCAATTTACTGGGTAGCTTGGGGAACACTCATGGAACATCAAGAGTGTCAGCAATGGCTGAAATAGCCGGTCCCCCAAAAAGTAACTGGAGAGTCACATTACCTATTACAACAGATATGTGGTTATATTAACTCCCTGAACAAACAAACCTAAATTAAAACAGACATGTCATCAGTCAATTAAACTGACATTATGCCTGCTCTCAAGGAACTTACAATCTAGCAGCATTTTTTCACTTTCTCCCATAATTTTTCTGTTACTGTATTTGAAAAAAAATAAATGGCACTTACAAATTCCCACTGAGTGCAAAGCACTGTTCCAAGCACTTGGTAGAGTCCAACAGAAGACCCATAGTTTCTGTCTTCAAGGAAACCATTTAATCTATTGAGAGAGGCAGAGAAAAATATTTACTGTTAGGTGGGAGTTGGAGGACAAACAATGATATAGCAAGTAGTAGTGTTAGTACAAGCCTATCAAGATGAAATAGAGTAGATCATTTAATGTACAGATCAACGTACATAAATATGTAAATGCTAAAGGTTGGGTTGGGTTGACACAGCCAGGGTATTGTGAATAAATCAGGAAGGCATCCTGGAGGAGGTAGGATTTTTACTTTTCCTCCAAACTAAAAGTGATAACTTTTGTAGATGATTCACAGATTCACCTTGGGCCCCCACTCCTCCTTTTTCTGTGTCTCTCTCTGCCACAGGTGTTGCCACCTCTGCAAACTCCCCGGGAGAGTGATGGGTATCCGACTGCTTCGCCTCTCTTCTGTGGTCATCCTCGTGTTACTGCTAGTGGCTGGAGCTTTGACTGCATTGCTCCCTAACATCAAGGAAGATAAGATGCCCACTTCCCGCAGGGAAGCCAAGGCCCAGAGCCAGGCTGCTTTAGATTCATTTACTCTCATCATGCAGACGTATAACAGAACGGATCTACTGCTGAGGCTCTTGAACCATTATCAAGCCATCCCTCATCTGCAGAAAGTGATTGTCGTGTGGAACAACGTTGGGGAGAAAGTTCCAGAGGATCTGTGGAACTCTCTAGGCCCTCACCCTGTCCCTGTGGTCTTCAAAATGCAGACGGCCAACAAAATGAGAAACAGGCTTCAGATTTTCCCTGAATTGGAAACCAAAGGTAGGAGACACTGAACTTTCAATGGGGGGCTGCTTACTCAGCTATGCTGAGTTGCCTATCCTCTTTATCTCGCCTATTTGTAACGGAAAAATTACTGTTCCCTTGGAAAGTCACTTAACATCTCTGTGCCTCAGTTACCTCATCTGTAAAATGGGGATTAAGACTCTGAGCCCTGTGTGGGGCAGGGACTTGTATTTTATCCTGTACTTAGTACAGTGGGTGGCACAGAGTAAGCGCTTAACAAATACCAGAGTTATTATTAACTTCTTATTAAGTTATTATTAATTTATTAACTTATTATTAAAATTTAATTGGATCAGAATGCTTTGAAAAAGCTAAAAGGTTTCCTTCCTTCCTGTCAATCAGTAGTATTTATTGAGCAGCTATTGTGTGCAGAGAGCATTAGAGTAGACACTTGGAAGAACATATCAATCAATCGTACTTATTGAGCACTTACTATTTACTAAGTGCTTGAGCGAGTACACTATAACAGAGTTGGTAGATACGTTCCCTGCCCACAAGAAGCACTGATTCATCCCACCTCCACTGCCCCCTCCAACTGGTTCCAGACATTTAACCCCCTTCTCAAATCTCCTGTCCCCTGACACCCTCCATCTCGTTCCCCTAATGACCTGGCCACATACTTCATCTGCAAAATTGAAACCATCAGTCATGATATCTCTAAAATATGCCTTGTTCCTCGCCAATCCTCTTCCTCCTCCACCCTTTTTGACTCTCCCTGTATTCCCTCCAGTAGCTCAAGATAAAATCTCTCGCCACCTCTCTAAATCTACCGCCTCCAACTGTACTTCAGACCCCATCTCTTCATACCTTTTAAAAACACTCACCTCCTCCCTTCTCTTCTTAACTTCCATCTTTACCTGTTCACTTTCCAACAGATTTTTCTCCTCTTTCAAATATACTTATATATTCCCTATCCTAAAAAAATTCATTCATTCAATAGTATTTATTGAGCGCTTACTATGTGCAGAGCACTGTACTAAGCACTTGGAATGTACAAATCAGTAACAGATAGAGACAGTCCCTACCCTTTGATGGGCTTACAATCTAATCCCTCCCTTGACCCCACATCTCCTTCCACTTATATCACCCCATCTCCCTCCTAGAGTTTCTCTCCAAACTTCTTGAGAGCTGTTTACACCTGCTCTCTCCACTTCCTGTCCACCAGTTCTCTCCTAGATCCCCTCCAATCTGTCAATCCACAGAAGGAGCCCTCTTTAAGATAACCAATGACCTTCTTGTCCCCAAATCTGTTGGCTTCTACTCTATCCTAATCCTCTCAGACATCTCAGCTGCCTTCAACATTGTAAATCAACCCATTCTTCTTGAAGCAACCTTGGATTCACTGACACTGTCCTCTTTTGCTTCACCTCATACCTCTTTGAATGCTCCTTCTCAGTCTCTTTTGCTGGCTCCTCTTTAGCCTCCCACCCTCTGACAATGGGGTTCCTAAAGGCTCAGTTCTAGGTCCTTCTATTCTCCTCCTATACCCACTCCCTTTGAGAACTCATTCGCTCCCACATCTTCAATTGCCACCTCTATGCGGATGATTCCCAAATCTACATCTTCAACCCTGACCCATCTCCTTCCCTGCAATCTCACATTTTTTCCTACCTACAGGACACATCTACCCGGATGTCCTGCTGACACCTCAAATTAAACATATCCAAAACTGAACTCCTTGTCTTCCCACCCAAACCCTGTCCTCCCCCTGTCTTTCCCATCACTGTAGACAACTCTAATCTCTCCTCCCTACCTTACGAGCCCCTAACCTTGGTGTTGTCCGCAACTCATTTCTCTCATCCTCCTACATATTCAATCTGTCTCCAAATCCTGTTGGTTCTTCCTTTACACCATTACTCAAATTCACCCTTTCCTCTCCATCCAAACTGCTACCATGCTGATCCAAGCACTTACCTTATCCTGCCTTAACTACTGCATCAGCCTCCTTGCTGACCCAGCCAACTGTCTCTCCCTATTCCAATCCATAATTCACTCTCCTGCCCAGATCATTTATCAACAAAACCATTAAGTGCTCATCTCTCTGCTCCTCAAGAACCTCCATTGGCTGCCCGTCGATCTCTGCATCCAGCAGAAATTGTTTACCATCGGTTTTAAAACAATCAGCTCTCCCCACCCTACCTCACCTCACTGATCTACTACAGCTCAGCCTTCACACTTTGCTCCTCTAACTTCAGCTTTCTCACTGTGCTCCAATCTCATCTGTCTGTTTGCTGACCCTTTCTCACGTCTTCCCCCTAACCTGAAACTGCCTTGCCCTCCATATACACCAAACAACCACTCTCCCCAGCTTCAAAACCATCTTAAAAACAAATCACTTCCAAGAGGCCTTCTCCGATTAAGCCCTCTTTTCCCCCACTCTTTCTCCCTTCTGCTTCCTCTGTGCACTCGGATCTGTGACCTTTGGACATTTGATATCTCCCCCTACCCCCAGAACCAGAGCATTTATGCACATATCTTTAATTTAATATAAATTACTTATTAATTCATAATAATGTCTATCTCCCTCTCTAGACCATAAGCTCATTATAGGCAGGGAACATGTCTGCTAATTCTGCTGTATTGTACTCTCTCAAGTACTTAGTACAGTTCTCTGCACAGAGTAAGTGCTCAATAAATACCATTGATTCACTGAATAAGCAGCATGGCCTAGTGGAAAAAGCACAAGCCTGGGAGTCAGAGGATCTTGGTTCTTATCTCGGCTCTGCCAATTGCTTGCTGTGTGACCTTGGGCAAAGCGCTTAACTTCTCTATGTGTCACTTTCCCCAGCTGTAAAATGGGGATTAAATACCTGTTCTTCCTCCTATTTAGACTGTGAGCTCCATGCAGGACAGAGACCTAATTAACCTGTACCTACCCAAGTGCTTAGAACAGTGTTTGACACATAGTAAGTATTTAACAAATACCATAAAAAAAGGAACTTACAGCCTAGAAGGGGAGACAGACATTAAAATACAGATCTGTACATAAATGCTGTGAGAATGAGGGTTGGATGACTAAAGGGTACAAATTCAAGGACTAGGATGATAAGGAAGGGGGAGGAAGTAGGGGAAATGAAGGCTTAGAAGAAGTTAAAGACAAGTTCCCTAGTCTCAGAAAGTTTGTTCAGAAATAGTCCTCTGAAAAAAATCCCATGCATAATGATGCATAATGACATCCTGAAAAGTATGAAGAAAAGTAGCTAAACTCCAAAAATATATTATCGCACATCTAGATGTGTAAAAAAATCCATTAGCCTTAAGATTAATAAAGTAATTTTATGTCATTACCAGTTTCCAATTTGCAGCCATCCCATTAAAGTGAAGTGTTTTTTAAAAAGAACTTTAAAGATATTTTTCATAGATGTATTAGTTCCCTGAAAGATTAATCTACATTCAGGTAAGTGATTCATCAATTATAACTCAGTGAGCAACACTTTTCACTGCAACCTCTCCTAAGAAATACATTTCCCATTCATTAACCGTGGATATTGTTATGTTGTATTCTCCCAAGAGCTTAGTACAGTGTTCTACACACAGTAAGTACTCAATAAATAGTATTGATTGATATGCTGTGCTAATGAATTTGACAGTTAAAGACTCTTAATAATGAGCATTTTGTGGATAAATCTTCCTGCCTTCCCTCCTTAAAAAACAAAAAGCGAAAAACTTCTCTATTTTTTCTTTCTCTTTCAGCGGTTTTAATGGTAGATGATGACATGCTAATTAGCGCCCATGACCTCATCTTTGCTTTCTCTGTTTGGCAGGTAATGTAGACGTCTCACAAAGCTATTTGGGTAATATCTTACAATATGGAAAGGGCAGTGCACGTTGAAATTATTTTCCTGTGAATTTCAGAGAGTTGATTTCAAATATGACCATAAAGGGGTACTGAATCTTCAGGAATCTGGCAGTGGTCTAGTTTCACCCACCCCTAATAATTGTGGGAATTGTTAAGCACTTACTATGTGTCAGACACTGTTCTAAGTGCTGGGTGGATACAAGCAAATCTGGTTGGACACAGTTCCTATTCCACGCGGGGCTCAGAGTCTCAATCCCCATTTTACAGGTGAGGTAACTGAGGCACAGAGAACTAAAGTGACTTACCTGAGGTCTCATAGCAGACAAGTGGTATAGCCAGAGTTAGAACTCCTGACCTTCTGACTCCTAGGCCCATGCTCTCTCCACTACGCCTACCTAATGGGACCGGGACAGAAATGGACAGGTCTGGTACTAACTTCACCGTGCCTCGTTCCCGTCTGTCTCACCACTGACCCCTGGCCCACATCCTTCGTCTGGCCTGGAATGCCCTCCCTCCTCAAATTCGCCAAACTAACCCTACTGAAAGCTCACCTCGTTCAGGAGGCCTTCCCAGACTAAGCCCCCCTTTCCCTCTGCTCCCTCTCCCCTCCCCCTTACCCCCACTCTCTCCCTCTGCTCTACCCCTTTCCCCGTCCCACACTTGTGTATATATATGTACATATTTATAATTCTATTTATTTTATTAATGATTTGTATATATCTATAATTCTGTTTATTTCTATTGATAGTATTGATGCCTGTTTACTTATTTTGATATCTGTTTCTCCCCTTCTAGACTGTGAGCCCATTGTGGGCAGGGACTGTCTCTATTTGTTGCTGAATTGAACTTTCTAAGTGCTAAATACAGTGCTCTGCACACAGTAAGCACTTAATAAATATGATTGAATCAATCAATCAATCAAAAAATGGTTTTCAGGCCAGATTCTACTCAGAATTCACTCCCTTTTCTGCCTCCCTTGCCTCCATTACCTGCTCTAAGCTTCGACTACACAGCTGCTCCATAAGGAACTCCGTCAGACTTCCTCCTGGGCACAGACACATGACGATTTTGGAACCTTCTTAATCATACATCAGTTGCCTATTGACTTACCAAGTTCCCCTACTTTATACAAAGCACATATTAGATCCTTGAGAATGCAGTGCAGAAGGGAAGGACATATTCCCTGCCCTCAAAGAGTTTTTATTCAAATGGGAGAAACAATCACATTTAAATTAGCCAAAGTACTGCAGGTAAAGATTAAGAACATAGATTTTTAAAGTGATTAAGTGCATTACAATTAATAGCAATTAATACAAATAGCAATTTAAGTATCAGACATACACAAGACTCCTAAGAAAATTGATGAATGGCAAGTCTAAGGAGATGGGGATCAGTTAGCAAGTGGCTCCTGGAGCCTTTGAAGGTGGGGAGAGATGAGACTTGGTGGATTTCAAAAGGAAAGAGCATCCATTCATGAGGACAGGTATGCGCAAAGCACCAGAGAGAGAAAAACTGGAGACAGAAGACAGTTTCAAGGTGAACTTGGAAGGAGTGAAAAGTTTGAGATGAAATGAAGTGGGTGAAGAGAGCAGATCTCTAAGAGGGAAACAGTCCAGGGAGAGCCCTGAAGCTAAGGGTTGGGAGATTTGATTTTATATTTTGGGAGTTTTTGAGAGAGGGAAATGATGTGTTTTGAAAGGTATTTTATGCTAGCATTGAGTGCAGCACTCCACACAATTAAGTGCTCAATAAAATGCTCAACCGATTGTATCGGCCCATACAGAGATGGTCTGTTGTTGTGTTGATGTGTTTGTTTCTTTCAGCAGCTGGCATTATATTTTCTTTTGCCTCTTTGTCACTGGCACATTCAACTAGGTCTAGGAGTGGTTCGCGAGAGGACAAATGGAGGCAGGGAGAATAGTAAGAGTCTATTAAAATAGTCCAGCTCCAGTAGACAATCAGGATTTGAGGCAGGATTCTTCCCCATCACAGACCATAGAAGCAGCCAAGTTCCAGATGATGTCAGGGGTGAACTGCATGGTCTAGTGGATCGAGCAACCACTAGATATGTAGGTTCTAATCCTGCTTACATCACTTGTCTGCTCTGTGATCCTGGGCAAGTCACTTAACTTCTCTATGCTTCCATTACCTTACCCATGAAATGGGGATTAAGACTGTGAGCCCCATGTGGGACATGGACTGTGTCCAACCTGATTTGCTTATATCTACCCCAGGGTTTAGTACAGTGCCTGGTACAAAGTAAGGGCTTAGCAAACACCATTTTAAAAAAAAAGTTCCAACATGGCTAGGGCACGGGGGCTAGCAGCTTCATTTATTTTCTGTGGGGAATCCTGGACCTCAAAGATAATCACCCATGAACAGGACCTAGTCACTCAGATAAACTGTCAAGTGGCAGGTTGTTTAAAAACTGATAATCCTAGTGCATTAGTTTCACTCATCAAATGTTCAGTGGCTCCATTTTTTGCATATGCATTCAATTCTGTCACAACTGGAGATTGTAATAATAATAGTGAGTGGTATTTGTGAAGGGTTTATTATATTACCAAGCACTGTACTAAGTGCTAGGATAGGTTCAAGATAATCAGGTTGAACACAGGACTCACAGGCTAAGTAGGAAGGAGAACATGTATTGAATCTAGACTGCAAGCTCATTGTTGTATATACTGTTATATTGTACTCCCCCAACCACTAAGTACAGTGCTCTGCTCACAGTAAGTGCTCAGTAAATATGATTTACTGACTGAATTACCATTTTATAGATGAAGAAATCAAGGCATAGAGAAGTTAAGTGATTTGCCCAAGGTCACATAGCAGGCAAGTAGCTGAGCTGGGATTAGAACCCAGGTTCTCTGACTCCCAGGCCCATTGTGTTCCTGATGAACCTCACATTTGTGAAAACTCAGGTTGAGGTACTCACAAAGTGTTCAATGACACACGTGCACAAAACCATTTCTTCTTATTCCAAATCACAGTATAGCCAGACAGACATATATTGATGGAAAATATTCCCTAATTTTTCAATAGCATCCTACCTAAAAAAATGCATAATAAAAACATGGATTGTGCTGTAACTATGTGTATTTATATTATATAAAAGTAATTTCATGTGTATATATGATCTATATAGATCCATATGTGCCACTCTTCCTTATACTCAAGGTTGGTATTACTGATAAAGTTCTCCCGTGAGAGTTTGTGTAGCTGAGAAACCCAGTAGGAGGACTTCAGTTCCAACTACAGTATGTTCACATAAAAACTGACCTTTGTTAGGCTGCCGTTTTTGCTGTTAGCAGGACCTGGCACTTTTTCCAATGTTTGCCTTTTAGTCTTACAATCCTCTTGAAGCTTAGGCTCAAAAAGAACCATTCATTTCTTACTAGAAGCAGCATGGCATAGTGGATAGAGCACAGGCCTGTGAGTCAGAAGATCATGGGTTGTAATCTTGGCTCTACCACTTGTCTGCTTGTCTGCTGTGTGACCTTGGGCACTTCTCTGGGCCTCTGTTCCTTCATCTGTAAAATGGGGAATGAGACTGTGAGCCCCATGTGGGACAGGGACTGTGTCCAACCCAATGTGCCTGCATTTACCCCAGCACTTAGTACAGTGCCTGGCACATAGTAAGCACTTAACAAATACCATAATTATCATTATTACTACCATTAATCACTTATTAATCACTTATTAATAATCACTTATTATTAATAGCAGTGTGCCATGCTGGTCTCCTTACTGCAGTTGTCTCCCAGCTTTCTTCTGAGGTGCAGCAGTTTCTGCATCCTTGTTTCTTCTGTCCTCCTCCTTTTTGAAAGCTCTGTTTCAGCTCTCCAGTTAGCAGATGCTTAGATATACTATTGTCATATATTTTCCTTATAAACCCCACTCAGTGACACTTGGTTGCCTCCGCATTGCAGGTAGAGATACTGTAGCCACTGCTCCCTTGTTAAAGCATCGAAGTGTAATTCTGGGTGCTTCATGAAAACAGCGGTTTCTTTACCCTACAGGTGACCCATAGGCATAAATCTCATAGGATCTTATAAAACCAGTAGCCATCCACTGTATAGACATTCACCACTGCTGCTATTTACAAAATCCAGTACAGCATTCACTGTTGACTGCAGTTCAGAACTAAGCCATGTTAAAACAAACCCTGAAGTGTTACCAAACACAATGCGTCTCAAGAATTACACACTATATAAATTTGAATGGAGTAACTTCAGAATTAGCTCTGGGTAAGCTTGGTATGGGCAGGGAATGTGTCTACCAACTCTGTACTCTCCCAAGCTCTCAGTATAGTGCTCTACATACAGTAAGTGCTTAATATGATTGATTGAAGTGTTTTAACAATGTAATATATTGATAAGGATCCTGCATAGACCAGTATTTCATGTTCTTAGTATTTTTCTCCTAGCTAGAGAAGGAGACCAGATCGTGCTTCTGGTGTACTCATGACATGTGGAAATCGGCCCTCCATTTCACCACCTCAGCAGCATTTCAGGCATCAATCCATCAATCAGTGGTATTTATTGAGTGCTTATTCTGTGCAGACCACTAAATTATGCACTTGGGAAAATACGATGCAAGAGATGGTAGAAACAGATCCTGCCCACAACAAGATTTCAGTCTACAGGGACAAATAGACATTGAAATAAATTAGAAATAGGAGAAATAGTAGAGTGTAAGGACAGGCACATAAATATGCTGGGGTGAGTATTAGAGGTTGCTTACAGGGTACACAGCCAAGAATGTGAGTGATGCAAATAGGAGGACTGGTAGGGAATTGAAGGCTTAGTCAGGGAAGGCATCTTGGAGAAGCTGTGATTTTAGGAAGGTTTTGAAGTGGGGATAGTGGTGCTCTGTAGAATATGAAGTGGGAGGGAGTTTCAGTCCTGAGGGAGGACATGAAAGGGCCGTGGCATAGATGAGATCGAGGGACAGAGAGTAGGTTGGGGGTTAGAGGAGTGCAATGTGCGGGTTGTGTGGTGTACGAGATTAGTTTGTTAAGGTAGGAGAGAAGAGAGCTGATTGAGTGCCTTAAAACCGATGAGGAGGAGTTTCGGTTTGGTATGGAGATGGATGGGCAACCATTGGAGGTTTTTGAAGAGTGGGGAAATTTGGACTAAGTGGGGGTTTTTTTAGAAAAAATGATCCATGTAGCAAAGTGAAGTATGGATTGGAGAGGGGAGAAACAGGAGTCAGGGAAGTCAGCAAGGAGGCTGATACAGCAGTCAAGGTGGGATAGGATAAGAACTTGGATCAGCGTAGTAGAAGCAGTATGGCCTAGTAACAAGAACATGGGCTTGGGAATCAGAGGATGTGAGCATGGGCTTGGGAATCAGAGGATGTGGGTTCTAATCATAGCTCTGCTACTTGTTTGTTTTATGACCTTGGTCAAGTCACTTCACTTCTCTGTGCCTCAGTTACCTCATCTGTAAAATGGGAATTAAGACTGTGAGCCCCATGTAGCCTTGTATCTCCCCCAGTGCTTAAAACAGTGCATGGCACGTAGTAAGTGCTCAACAAATACCATACTAATAATTATTATTATTAGCAGATTGGATGGAAAAGAAAGGATATATTTTAGTGATGTGAAGATAGTAATGACAGGTTTTGGTGACAGATTGAATATGTGGATTGAATAAGAGAAGCAGCGTGGCTCAGTAGAAAGAGCACGGGCTTTGGAGTCAGAGGTCATGGGTTCGAATCCCGGCTCGGCCACTTGTCAGCTGTGTGACTTTGGGCAAGTCACTTAACCTCTCTGTGCCTCAGTTACCTCATCTGTAAAATGGGGATTAAGACTGTGAGCCCCACGTGGGACAACCTGATTCCCCTGTGTCTACCCCAGCGCTTAGAACAGTGCTCGGCACATAGTAAGCGCTTAACAAATACCAACATTATTAATAAGAGAGATGAGTCGAGGATAATGTCAAGATTACGGGATTGTGATACACGAAGGAGGGTGGTGGTGTTTAAGTCTGTGGGAGAAGAGGGTTTGCTTGGGGAGATGAAGAGTTCTGCTCTGGACATGTTACTTTTGAGGTGTTGGTGGGATATACAACTAGAGATGTTCTGAAAGCATTTTTCAGTTGAACTCTGAATGGTCCCAGCAGCAGACTAACCCTCTCTGGCACAAGCAATATTAAGGTAGAAAGAGACCCAAAGTGCAAGCAATACATTTTAGAGACAGGGCCCATGTCCAACTTGATTATCTTGCACGCTCTCCAGCATCTACTACAGTGCTCAGCACATAGTAAGCCCTTAAGAAGTACCACAGTAATTGTTATTGGGGCACATAACTGAAATGGCTTGCCAGCATTACAAGTTGCACAGTAAGTCAAAGGGGGAATGCCAAGAGTATTATCTGACCTCTGCCTCAGATCATATGATAGAACATCTCGATGTATATTTGCATCCTGACCGATATGCCATTTTTCCTTTCTCTTTCAGCAATTTCCCGATCAGATAGTCGGGTTTGTCCCGAGAAAACACGTCCCCACGCCTTCAGGTATCTATAGTTATGGCGGCTTTGAACTGCAGTCTCCAGGGTTTGGAAGTGGTGACCAGTACTCCATGGTGCTGATAGGAGCATCATTCTTCAACAGCAGATACCTTGAAGCATTTCAGAAGCAACCAGCAGCAGTTCACGCACTGATAGACGAGACCCAGAATTGTGACGACATTGCCATGAATTTTATTGTCGCCAAGCACACTGGGAAGACTTCGGGAGTGTTCGTGAAGCCTGTTGACATGGGGAATTTAGAGAAAGAGACCAACAGTGGCTATTCTGGAATGTGGCACCGGGCAGAGCACTTCTTACAGAGGTCTTATTGTATCAATAAGCTGGTCAATATCTATGGCAGCATGCCCTTAAGATACTCCAACATTATGATTTCTCAGTTTGGTTTTCCAAATTACGCCAATCACAAAAGTAAAATGTAAAGAAACCTGACAACTGCCTGGGCTTTGGGGAAGATTTTTGGAGTTAAGTTTTCAGAGCAGCATTAGGGATTTATCCCATACTTAAGTCCCAAGTAATTGAGCTAGAAAACAGGATATGATAGTCCACTACAATAGTAAACCCTTCCATCCTCCACCGAATAAGCTAATGTGGTCATTGCGACTTTTTATTTTTATTTTTAAGGGGATTTCGACACAGATCAATAATTTCCATGGCCAGTGATGGTATCGTTTACATTTTCAGACTGTTCTACGACTACTCTGATTCCTGACGTTGGCCTTAAGGGCTACCGATGACCTGGGTTTGAGACTGATCAGATGCCCCTTGCAAGTTTCTGAGCCCCTGCTTTTCATTTCCATTTTAAGCCTGCAGGGCCCAAGGGGAAGGGAAAGGCCAGGGACCAAAGGCAGTCTTGGAGGATGGCATGGGTTCAACCTCATTTAGAATGAAAAGACAGACAATTGGTGGCTATTGCGGTCACCTCCTCTTTCCAGGACCCCTCCTACCTATGTCAGCATGGACTTGATCAATCAATCATATTTATTGAGCGCTTATTGCGTGCTGAGCACTGTACTAAGCGCTTGGGAGAGTACATTGTAACAGACTCACCCGCATGATATTGCTGTCCCATCAAAGCTCTGCTTCGTATTGCTTGGGCTGCTGGGTATAGCAGCAGAAGGATGTCTGGCTGCTGATTTGAGTTTGCTAAGCAACGTGTACTGCATGGAGCCCAGAAGAAGCAGACAATGCCCCCTTGTACACAGTAAGGACCCATGGCAGGGATTGCCACAAAATCCATTCTGGAGAATGATATCCACCCCAATACTTTGCATAAACCATGTGTTGGTGTTGAAAGAATGTGTATAAAACAGCTCTCGCTTTTAATAGGATGCTTCAGCAGGGCCCAGCAGAAGTGACTTTCATAATACAAAATAATATCCATTATTTATCTCTGGCTAGACTTCACATAATGCACAAAGTGCATTTGAATTTCAATTTTCAATTGGTGTATTGCCTATATGCTGCTTTATTTGTGGTTTGCATTTTAAAGTGGCATGGTGAATCAATCTTCAAGACGAGGAAAATTAAATCTACCAAGTGACGAAGATGAAAGAAAATCAGAAAGACTGAAGTAAGGTCAAGGAACTGTTCAGTGAGCTTGCATCAACTCATTTTTCAGCCATCGGTTCGAATAACTGCCCCCTGCTCTTACTCTTGTATTGTAGATTTTGGTCGGGTGTTCAACTTCTGTTCTTTCAGTTACCAGGACTATCCTGCTGATTCCTTTGGTTGGAGTGATTAGAGTTTTTCATGAATGCACACTGGTGGCTAAGACAACATTGACTTGTGGGTGGTGCTCCAAGAGCACAGATTTCTGTGAAGTGTGTGCTCAGTGTGTGCTCAGTGTGTGCTCAGTGCATGCTCAATGTGTGCTCGAGCCTCGTTTTACTGGTGCTTTTCCCCATAACTACTCAGCGTCACGCCAATCCAAAGCGGATAGATGTTGTGTACCTCATTTTAAAATGTAAAGTTGATTAGTAACTTTGTCCAATCTTTGTTTGATTTAGCTTGTTTGCATTCTGGGTTCCATTGGCAGATGAATAAAATGAGCTATTCCCAAAAAATTTATGTGTGGCAAGGTTAATGCCTAGATATGTATTTAAGTACGGTTACTAAAACAAATTCCCCAAAATGTAAATGTCCCACCTAACATAGCAGATGTTTTAGATGATCAGATTTTGGGGAACATGTTCAAAGCAAGGAAGGGTAGTTTCTGGGGTAGTGGTAGGGTAGGGGGGGACCTAAATCCTGTCGGTTCAACCTTCATAACATCGCTAAAATTCACTCTTTTCTTTCCATCCAAACTGCTACCATGTTACTCCAAGAAATGATCCTATTCCACGTGATTACTGTATCAGCTTCCTTGCCGCCTTCCCTACTTCCTGCTTCTCCCTAGTTCAGTCCATACTTTACTCTGCTGCCCAGATCATTTTTCTGCAAAAATATTCATTCCGTGTTTCTCCCCTCCTCAGGAACCTGCAGTGGTTGCCCATCCACTGCACATCAAATAGAAACTCCTTACCATCGACTTTAAAGCACTCAAATCACCTGGCCCTTCCTATCTATCTTACCTTGCTGCTCTCTGCACACTTTGCTCCTCTAATGCCAACTACTCACTCCAGTTCGATCTCATCTACCTCACTGCCAACCTCTCATCCATGGCCTTCCTATGGTCTGGTCTCCCTCCCTCTTCATGTATGACAGAAAACCACGCTCTCCACCTTCAAAGCCTTAATGAAGGCGCATCTATCTCATCAAGAAGCCTTCCCTGACTGAGTCCTCATTTCCTCTTCTCCCATTCCCTTCTGCACCACCTTTGCAATTGGATTTTCTCCCTTCATTCACCCCTCCCTCAGCCCCACAAGCAGTTATGTACATATCCACAGTTTATTTGTGTTAATGCCTCTGTCCCCAATGTAGACAGTAGCCTTCTTATGGGAAAGGAACGTGTCTACCAACTCTGTTATATTGTACTTTCCCAAGTGCTTAGTACAGTTCTCTGCACACAGTAAGCACTCAATAAATATGGTTGATTGATTGACCTCATCATCAGACACTGCGCAAAGTGTCACTTTGCCAACCTTTGCCATGATCTGACCATATCTTTACTGTGGTATTTGTTAAGTACTTACTATGTGCCAAACACTATACTAAGTGCTGAGGTAGGTACAAGCTAATCAGGTTGGACCCAATCCATGTCCCATGGGTCTGATAGTCTTAATTCGCATATTACAGTTGATTTAACTGAGGCCCGGAGAAGTTGTGACTTGTCCAAGGTCACCCAGCAGGCAAGTGGCAGAGCTGGGGTTAAAACCCAGGTCCTTCTGACCTCCAGCCCCCGATCTACCTAGTAGGACACATTGCTTTCTTAACGTGCCTCCTTTCCCACATCCCTCCATCCTCCCTCTTTGCCCCCAGAGACCAGTGAACTTTAAACCATCTCCACCTGGTACAGGTAATCCTACCCCACTTGACTCCATGTCAACTCTGCCTTCTCTAAACATCACCTACCACCCTCTCAATAGAGCACTTTCTACCAAACAGAAAAGCAGTGTAGCCAGTGGGTCAGAAAGACCTGGGTTCTAATCCCAGCTCTACCACTTGTCTGCCGTGTGGCCTTGGGCAAGTCACTTAACTTCTCTGGGCCTCAGTTCCCTCATCTGTGAAATGGTGATTAAGACTTTGAGGCCCATGTGGAACATGTACTGTGTGAACAAGGTCTGTGTCCAACCAGATTAGTTTTTAACTATCTCACACTTAGTAGAGAAGCAGCGTGGCTCAGTGGAAAGAGCATGGGCTATGGAGTCAGAGGTCATGAGTTTGAATCCCAGCTCTGCCACTTGTCAGCTGTGTGACTGTGGGCAAGTCACTTAACTTCTCTGTGCCTCAGTTACCTCATCTGTAAAATGGGGATTAAGACTGTGAGCCCCACGTGGGACATCCTGATTCCCCTGTGTCTACCCCAGCGCTTAGAACAGTGCTCGGCACATAGTAAGCGCTTAACAAATACCAACATTATTATTATTATTATTATTATGACAGTGCTTGGAACACAGTAAATGCTTAACAAATGCCATTAAAAATAAAAAAACCTCAACACGCTCATCCCTTCCTATGTCACTCATGCACCTACAATTCCCTACCCTGCATCGTCCTTGTAGACCATAAGCTCCTTGTTGACAGGGAACTTGTCTACAGACTGTTATACTGCATTCTCCCAAGTACTTAGTACAATACTCTTCACACAGATAGTGCTCCATAAGTACTACTGACCGATTGATTTATCCCTCTGCACAGTCCACTTCTTCAACTTCTGCTCTCAGGCAGTTGAACATTCTTGGCAGAAACCCAGAACCCAGGCTGACTTCTGCCATTTTAAGTTCCCTCTGGTCTGCTGCAATTCAACCTTCTTGTCTGCTTAGAAATGCTACTTTACCCCCATAATTGATTCCCATGTCTGCATCCCCAGCCAACCATTCCCAACTTATAACTCCCTATGGTACTACCAGAATTGTCTTCAGACTCTAAAGAACTTCCCAGCTACTTAACAGACACAATCAGGAGAGAATTTCCCCAAATGCCCTCCTCCCTTTCCCAAGACTCTCCTATCCTTACATTCACTTTCTGTTCCTTCCCAGACATATTGTAAAAAGAGGTTTCCTGCTTCCTCCCTAAATAGGTAATGTCTACATCGGAAATGACTCGACAGCATAGACAAAAAAAAAAGGACTACTATTGTCTACAATACCTTAAACAATAGCAGCTAAAATTTACAGAAGTTCATTCAATTGTATTATTGAGCGCTTACTGTGTGCAAAGCACTGTATTAAGTGCTTAAAGTTGGAGTCCTCTTGCAAAGACCTCCAATGAGCAAAACTGAAAATTAATTCCAGTCTTTATAATGTCATCATCTCACCTCTCTACCTTTTCTCTTCCTTCTTTGTTTCATAATAACAGTGGTCCATGTTGTAGTGCCCCATGGTTCAATCCTTTCCTCTGATAAAAGACAAAGTCGGAGATCAGGGAACAGAAGTCAAGAGTTTTGATCCACAGACTCCATTATAATGGGACCCTCTGGAACTTTATTCACATGCTTGGGACAAAAAACAATGGCAAGAGCAAAAGAAAGAGAAAAAGAATGGATATGAGGAAAGAAAATAAATATGTACTTTGGCAGGATGTAGTGGGCACTGTTAAGTAAAACTTTCCCGTTCTTAAAAACAGCCCTTGAAGATACAAAGCATAGACCCAATGTCTCAGTTGTGGCCCAAGTAAAGGCACTGCTACCCTAGCCTCCTATCTCTACCCCCTCAATAGATTCCAACCCTGCACAGGCCTTCCAAAGCCAATGTTCCCTCTAACCTCATGTCAGATCCCAAGTTCAGACTTGAGCACTTGACAAAGAAGAAGACCTCAACTTGGTCTAAAGCACTGGAATCCCTGAGCTCTCAATTGTAAAATTAAAAGGAAATGAATTCATGCAATTGAGCGCCATCATGTGCAAACCACTTTACTAAGGGCTTATATTCTGGAAACATGGAACATCCGATTGATCAATATAACCCCACCCATCCTGCACTGGGAGAGGCAGAGATACATAGATCTGAGAATCAGGTGACTGGGGTTCTAGGTCGAACTCTGCCACTGGCCTGCTGTGTGACCTTGAGCAAGTCATCTAACTTTTCATTCAATAGTATTTATTGAGCGCTTACTATGTGCAGAGCACTGTACTAAGCGCTTGGGATGAACAAGTCGGCAACAGATAGAGACAGTCCCTGCCATTTGATGGGCTTACAAAAACTTCTCTCTCTATGACTCGATTTCCTCATCTGTGAAATGGGAATGTTACCTGCTTTTCCTTCCTCATCGTCCTTCCTGATCTGTTTATCTTACATTGATCAACGGTATTTATTGAGGGCTTACTGTACCCCAAAGCTTACCTTTTAGTAAACTTTTAAAAACAGTCATTATTATTATCATTCCCCTCATTGTCTTCTTCCTTCTCACGGAACCATGTTGAAACCCCCACTATCCTTAATAGCTAAAAGAATCACCACCAAGGTATTTTTGTATGTGTTACACTACATCACATTACAGCACACTTGTGCAGGCCCATGTCAATATAAATATCTGGTAGAAAGATCAGACAGGGCTCATCATGGTAACATATGGGGAACACAGTAAGCCAGGTGTGGGCAGGGATTGTCTCTATTGCTGAATTGTACTTTCCAACCGCTTAGTACAGTGCTCTGCACACAATAAGTGCTCAATAAATAATTGAATGAATTCTATTTATTGATAATGATGAGGTCTTCTGATGTGAAATTTTTACTAGGATAAAGATAATTTAAAGTTGTTTTTTCATTTAAGAAAACTAATTAATGGCTCCAATTTGGAAAATAGTCCACGTTTTCACAAATCCAGAATGGGACAGAAGCAGTGCATCCACTTAAACTGTGAGCCCCCCAGCAAGAGACAGGGATTGGATCTAATTCCCACCTTCATATTTTTTCCTAGTCCTTATGGTAAATGTATGGTAAATGGTATTATTACCATATTTACCATTTATATTACCATTAATAATTTTTATTTAACATATGGTAAATGTTTAATAAACACAGTTACTACTACCACTCCTGGGAGCAGAATGAGTGGTCCAATGAGAGAGAAGGAGCAGGAGTGTTAGGAAAGGGAAGCTGAATAGTGGCAGTGAGAAAGACACAACAGTCAGAGAGAGACAGTAAGAGGCAATAGGAAGGAAGTAGGAACACAGGGGGACAGCAAGAACAGTCAGACAAACACTCTCTCTTGTTCTTTCTCTCACTTTCTATCTCTCCCACAGAAAAAAATACCCTGTTCTAGTGGATAGAGGATGGGTTTTGGAGTCAGAAGGACTTGGGTTCTAATCCCAGCCCCATCACTTGTCTGTTGTGTGACCTTGGAGCAAGTCAATTCACTTCTTTGTGCCTCAGTTACCCCCTCTGTAAAATGAGGTTTTAGACTGTGAGGCCCATATGGAGCAAGGACTGTGTCCAACCTGATTAGCTTATATAATAATTATGGTATTTGTTAAGTGCTACTATGTGCCAAGCACTGTTCTAAGCACTGGGGTAGATTCAAGGTAATCAGGTTGTTCCACGTGGGGCTCACAGTCTTAATCCCCATTTTACAGATGAGGTAACTGTGGCACAAAGAAGTGAAGTGGCTTGCCCAAGATCACACAGCAGACAAGTGGCAGAGCTGGGATTAGAACCCATTCCCTCTGACTCCCAAGCCATGCTCTTGTATCAACCCTTGCTTATTACAGTGTCTGGAACATTGTAAGCACTTAAATACTATGAAAAAAGAGAACCCACCTTACCACTCTTCCCCTCCATGACAGAGAAGGGAGCGAGGAGAAGCAGAATGGCCTAGTGGTAAGGGCTTGGGAGTCAGAGGATGTGGGCTCTAATCCTGGCTCTGCCACTTGTGAGTTGTCAGACCTTGGGCAAATCACTTAACTTCTCTGTGCCTCAGTTATCTCATCTGTAAAATGGGGATTAAGTCTGTGAGCCCCCACAGGGACAACATGATTACCTTGTATCTACTAGTGCTTAGAACAGTGCTTGGCACATAGTAAATGCTTAACAAATACCCTAATTATTATTATTATAGGTGATGGACCATAGCACAACTTTGCTGGAGCTTTGCTAAGCCACCATCACTGCCATTAATACTTAGCCAGCAGGGCCCCAAAGGCTTTGATCATCTGGACAATCAATCAATCAATTATCTTTGCTATTTACTGAGTGCTTACTGTGTGCAGAGCATTGTAATAAGGACTTTGGAGAGTATAATGCAACAGAGTTGGTAGACATATTCCTTGCCTACAAGAAGACGGCACAGCACATAGGAGACGTGGACAGGGTCTTGCAGAGGAGTAGTGTGGCATAGTGGAAAGAGCACAAGCCTAGGAGTCAGCGGACTTTGGTTCTAATTCCGGCTCCAAAATTTATCTCCTGTGTGTGACCTTGCCTCAGTTCCCTCATCTGTAAAATGGAGATTCAATACCTGTTTCCCCTTCTACTTAGAATGTGAGCCCCGTATGGGGCAGGGACAGTGTATGACCCATTCCTCAAGAACCTCCGATGGCTTCCCACCCACCTCCACATCAAACAAAAACTCCTTACAATCGGCTGTAAAGTACTCAGTCAGCTTGCTCCATCCTACTTCATCTCACTGATCTACCTCAGCTCAGCCTGCACACCCTGCTCCTCTAGTGCCAGCTTACTCAGTGTGCCCTGAGCTTGTCTATCTCATCACCAACCACTTTCCCATGTGCTCCCTCTAGCCTAGAACTCCCTCCCACCACCCTGCCCACCTTCAGAGCATTTTTAAGGTCACATCTCCTTCAAGAGGCCTTCCCTATTTAAACCCTCTTTTTCCCAGCTCGCTCTCATTCCTGCATGGTCTATTCACGTGGATGTGTGACCTTTGGACAAATGAATTCACCCCACCCCCAACCCTACAGCACTTATGTACATATCTTTAAATTGTATCTCTTGAATGATTTATTTATATTAATATCTGTCTCCCCCTTTACACTGTATGCTTGTTATGGGCAGGGAATGTGTCTCTTCAACTCTCACATCCTTCCCAGATGTATCTCTAGAGGAGATCTCATGCCCTCTCTGAACAGCCACCCACTCCAATATGGCTTCTATCCCTTTCACTTCACAGAAACCACCCTCTCAAAAGTCATCAATGATCTCCTTCTCGCCAAATCCAACGGCCTCTATTCCATCCTAATCCTCCTCGACCTCTCCTCTGCCTACACCACTGTGGACCACCCCCTCCTTCTGGAAACATAATCCAACCTTAGCTTCACTGACTCTGTCCTCTCCTGGTTCTCCTCTTGTCTGTCTGACTGTTCATTCTTAATCTCCTTCATGGGCTCTTCCTTGCCTCCCAGCACCTAACTGTGGGAACCCATCAAGGTTCAATTCTGGCTCCCCTACTCTTATCAATCTACACCCACTCCCTTGGAGAACTCATGCGGTCCCGTTTTCAACTATCACCTCTATGCGGATGATACCCAAATGTACGTCTTCAGCCCTGATTACTCTCCCTCTCTACAGTCTTGCATTTCCTCCTGCCTTCAAGACGTCTGTACTTGGTTGTCTTCTCGTCATCTCAAGCTTAACATGTCCAAAACAGAACTCCTTAACTTTCCAAGTATAGCGTGTCCCCTGTCCTCCTTGTGACTTTCCCAACACTGTAGATGGCACCACCATCCTTTGTCTCACAAGGCCGTAACTTTGGCGTTATCCTTGACTCCTCTCTATCATTCAACCCACATATTCAATCCATTACTAAACCCTGTCAGCTCCACATTCACAACATCGCTAAAATCTGTCCTTTCCACTCCACCCAAACTGCTACCACATAAATACAATCACTCATCCTATCCCACCTGGATTACTCCATCAGCTTCCTTGCTGACCTCCCAGACTCCTATCTTTGCCCACTCCAGTCCATATTTTTGTACAAAAATGTTCAGAACATGTCACCCCATTCTTCAGAAAACTTCAGTGGTTGCCCATCCACCTCGGCAACCAACAAAAACTCCTCGCCATTGGTTTTAAAGCACTCCACCACCTTGCCCCTTTCTACCTCAACTTGCTACTCTCATTCTAAAACCCAGCACGCACATCATGTTCCTCTAATGCTAACCTGCTCACTGTGGCTTGATCTCACCTATCTTGCCACTGACCCTTCACCTATGTCCTGCCTCTGGCCTGGAACACCCTCCCTCCTCAGACCTGACAGATAGTTATGCTCCTCCCCTTCAAAGCCTTATTGAAGGCACATCTTCAGGAGGCCTTCCCTGAATAAGTCCCTCCCTTACATCTTTTCCCACTCCTTTTTGCATCATCCTGACTTGCTCCCTCATTTCCTTCTCTCCCAGCCCCCCTGCATTTATGTACATATCTGTAAATCACTTATTTATATTATTGTCTCTCTCCCCCCACAGACTGTAAGCTCTTTGTAGATAGGGAATGTTTCCATTTATTGTTGCAATGTACTCTCCAAAGTGCTTAGTACAGTGCTCTGCATAACAGTAAGCATTCAATAAATATGACTGAATGATAATTCCGTTCTATTGCACTCTCCCAATTGCTTAGTAGAGTGCTCTACAGTTAGTAAATACTCAATAAATACCTTTGATCAGTTACGTGGTATCTTTCTCAGTGCTTAGGCCAGTTTTAAGCACAGAAATGTTTTATCATTATTATTATCATTATTATTATCTTACTGAGGAAGCAGCAGCCAAAATGGATGCAGATGTGGGACCCTACCTTGAGCCAGGAACTCCTTCCCCCTTCATATCTGACAAACCATCACTCTCCTAACCTTCAAAGCCTTTCTACAATCACATCTTCCCAAGAGGCCTTCTTTGACTAAGCACTCATTTCCCCTACCCCCACCCTTCTGTGTTACCTAAGCATTTTGATTTGTATCCTTTAACCACTTGATATTCTCCCCACCCTCTGCCCCTTATGGCTCAGTGGAAAAGAGCCTGGGCTTCGGAGTCAGAGGTCATGAGTTCGACTCCCGGCTTTGCCACTTGTCAGCTGGGTGACTGTGGGCAAGTCACTTCACTTCTCTGTGCCTCAGTTCCCTCATCTGTCAAATGGGGATTAACTGTGAGCCTCACGTGGGACAACCTGATGACCCTGTATCTCCCCCAGCACTTAGAACAGTGCTCGGCACATAGTGAGCGCTTAACAAATACCAACATTATTATTATATTGTAGTCTCCCAAGAGCTTAGTAGAGTGGTCTGCACACAGTAGGCACTCAATAAATATAATGAATTGATTGATATCTTTAAACTGTCATTTCCCCTTTCTGGAACTTATTTCAATGTTTGCCTCCCCATTCATTCATTCATTCAATCGTATTTATTGAGTGCTTACTATGTGCAGAACACTATACTAAGCACTTGGAATGTACATTTCAGCAACAGGTAGAGACAATCCCTGCCCTATAATGGGCTCACAGTCTAAAAGGGGGAGACAGATAAAAACAGTAAGGAGTTTTTGGACAGGGATCATGTCTACCAACTCTGTTGTATTGTACTCTCCAACCATTTAGTACAGGCTACTTTATACAGTAGGTGTTCAGTAAATATCATTGATTGATTGACTGACTGGCAGTCAAAGCAGCTGTGACTGGGTCATTCTTAGGCCCTGGTTCTGCCCCTTACAGATATCTCTTCAGCCCCAACCCAGGACCCTGGATGAGAATGGGTGTTTATTAAAGGAGTCCAGACTGCCATTTTTCAGGTTGGAAGGACAAAGGGATAATAATAACAACAATGGTAATAAAAATAATGATAAAAATAATTGTAGTACTTGTTAAACACTTACTATGAGTAAGCACTGTACTAAGTGCTGGGGTAGATACAAGATAATCAGGTTCCACTTGGGGTTCACTTTCTAAGTAGGAGGGAGCATAGTATATTGAATCCAAGGTCACACAGCAGGTAAGTGGCAGAGCCAGGATTAGAATCCAGGTCCTTTTGACTATAAGGCCCATCCTCTTTCCATTAGGTCACACTGAAATTCACTGCTACTTTGCTCATTGCAGGATGCATGGACATGATATCTCTGATTATCTTGAATCTACTCCCGTGCACAGTGTAGTGCTTGGCACATAATAAGCACTAAACAAATGCCACAATAATAGAATAATTAATAATAATTAGAAAGGACAGACAACTTTTCTACTAAAGAGTCCAGAAACACCCCAAAAGTACGAATAGTGGTTGCCTATCGACCTCCGCTCCAAACAAAAACTCCTCACTCTAGGCTTCAAGGCTCTCCATCACCTTGCCCCTTCCTACCTCTCCTCCCTTCTCTCTTTCTACCGCCCACCCCGCACTCTCCGCTCCTCTGCCGCCCACCTCCTCGCCGTCCCTTGGTCTCGCCTATCCCGCCGTCGACCCCTGGGTCACGTCCTCCCGCGGTCCTGGAACGCCCTCCCTCCTCACCTCCGCCAAACTGATTCTCTTTCCCTCTTCAAAACCTTACTTAAAAATCACCTCCTCCAAGAGGCGTTCCCAGACTGAGCTCCTCTTCCCCCTCTACTCCCTCTGCCATCCCCCCTTTACCTCTCCGCAGCTAAAGCCTCATTTTCCCCTTTTCCCTCTGCTCCTCCACCTCTCCCTTCCCATCCCCACAGCACTGTACTCGTCCGCTCAACTGTATATATTTTCGTTACCCTATTTATTTTGTTAATGAATTGTACATCGCCTTGATTCTATTTAGTTGCCATTGTTTTTACGAGATGTTCTTCCCCTTGACGCTGTTTAGTGCCATTGTTCTTGTCTGTCCGTCTCCCCCGATTAGACCGTAAGCCCGTCAAACGGCAGGGACCGTCTCTATCTGTTGCCGACTTGTTCATCCCAAGCGCTTAGTACAGTGCTCTGCACATAGTAAGCGCTCAATAAATACTATTGAATGAATGAATAGAGAAGGTAACTTTTGTGCGGGTCTGGGAGAGTTGCTGAAACTAATGTGGAAGTTTCAGGACATTAAGGAGGAACCAATCGTTTACTTCAGGGGTTTGGTGACTCCATACACTCTGGTTAAACATTTTATGGACAGCGGATTAGCTCTGTGCCGGGTTTGGTGTCAGAGGTCGTGGGTTCTAATCCCGGCTCCGCCGCTTGCCAGCTGTGTGACTTTGGGCAAATCACTTAACTTCTCTGTGCCTCAGTTACCTCATCTGTAAAATGGGTATTAGAACTGTGAGCCCCACGTGGGGCAACCTGCTCATCTTGTATCCCCCAGCGCTTAGAACAGTGCTTTGCACAGACTAAGTGCTTAACAAATACCAACATTTATTTTATTTTTTATTAATCCAGTCACTTTCCCGAAATTTTAATACCTACCACTAGATGGCACTGTAAACTAAGGCATAGCTCAGAGTTTCAAGTAATTCAAGATTTTGACAATAATGATAATAATAATAATTACATTTGTTAAGCTCATACTATGTTTCAGGCACTGTACTAAATACTGGGATGGATACCAGGAAATCGGGTTGGACACAGTCCCTGTTGCACACGGGATTCAGTCTTGATCCCCATGTTACAGATGAGGTAACTGAGGTAGAGCAAAGTTAAGTGACTTGTCTAAGGTCACACAGCAGACAAGTGGCAAGCCAGTATTAGAAACTAGGTCCTTCTGACTTCCAGGCCCTACTTTTATGAGAAGAAATAAAATGGTTTTATAAAAGTAAAATTAAAGATTTTCAGCTGTTACATTTTCTGATTAAGGATTTTTTTCAAGCGATGTTATGGAAATATTAAATAAAATTCATTTGGCAGTTGAAAATGGACCTTACGTTTTTATTTATTTATTATTTATGATATTTGTTAAGTGCTTACCACGTGCCAGATACTGTACTCAGCTCTAGGGTAGATACAAAAATAATCAAGATGGATACACTCCCGATCCCACAGCCTTAATCTCCATTTTGCTGATGAGGTAACTGAGGCACAGAGAAGTTAAATGACGTACCCAAGGTCACATGGCAGAGAAGGGAGGGCACAGAGATATTACATTTTATAAAAGATGCATCTCAAGATTGTACCTGAAGAGTTTCCAGTTATGGGAGGTAGAGTCAAGCAGAGACTTACCCATTCCATTCCTAGTTTGGGCAGTGGCCAGCGAGTGGAAGGCAATCTGCTACAAGTCAAAACTCAGCTGTGCTGGGCAGCAGCGGCATGGAAGAGAATTGAGGGTGAAGATTCAAGTTTACTGCATGGAAGGAGGCAATGATAAACCACTTCCATATTTTGGCCAAGAAACTATATGGATACACTACCAGAAGAATTGCAGATGGTAGTGGGGTGTTCAGAAAGAGATGTGTCCATGGAGTAACTATGGGTCCAAGACAACTCAACAGCATAAGACAAGAAAATACAAATGAAAATGGCATTTTACAAATCCATGCTGAAGATTTATTTTTAATTAATAACTAATTAATAAATGGCAGTAGGAATTATTAGAACAGCATAGGGGTTTTAAAAATCAGGTTTCTCTGACTAGAATTACATAACTAAGGTAGTATAATTCAAATCAAAGAATCCTGATTTTCTGATCCTTTTTATGTCTCTGATGTCTTTTGATGTTGTAGGCCGACAATATATAAAACTTTGTTTCTGAATTTACCAAATAGGAAATCAGCTCAGATGTATTTCCTTAAAACTGGTTTCGAAAGGAAACCCAGGCCTTATTTACCACTAATATGACTGTTTTTTTTCTGACACTTGGGTGACAAGGATATATTTTTCATTTTAGAAGACAAGTATAGACCATAAGTGTAGAAGAAAAAAGCATGTTCACAGGATGAGACGAGAGGGTTGGGATCAGAAAAACAATTTGTCACAGAGAGATGTCTATGATAAAAACATGATTTCTTCCCTTTTGACTCTATCACCTTCTTTGACATTATCAGCAGTATTTGTTGAGCATCTACTTCTTTATTTTAATGGTATTTGTTAAGTGCTTAGTGTGTGTCAGACACTATACTAAGTCCTGGGATAGATACAAGATAATCAGGTTGGACACAGTCCATGTTCCACAAGGGGTTCACAGTCTTAATTCCCATTTTACAGATGAGGTAACTGAGGCACAGAGAAGTAAAGCGACTTGCCCAGAGTCACACAGCTGATATGTGGCGCAGCCGGGATCAGAACCCATGTCCTCTAACTTCCAAGCCCATGTTCTTTCCACTAAACCATGCTGCTTCCCCTACACAGACAGCACTGTAGTATACAACTGGTACGGTGCAATAAGAAGATATGGCCCCTGTCCTTGAGGAGGTTTCAATATAACATTTGTAAGTAAAGTCTACATGTACTACATATTTATTCACCTATTTCATCTTTCTAAATTCTTGCTATTATCCATTGTAACTACACTCTAAGCTCATTACAAGCAGGGAACAGGTCTGTTAATTCTGTTGCATTGTACTCTCCCAAACACTTAGTATAGTGTTCTGCACGTAGCGCTGAGTAAATACCACTTATTGATCGATTGCTTCTATACTCTTGCTACTATTCTCTGAATCTTGATCTTCCTCATACTTGCACCATTTGTTAATTGGTTGTCACCCTGTCTCTCCAACTAGGTGGTAAGCTTCTTGAGGGCAAAGTTTATGTCTCTGCTTGGCTTGTACTTCCCGTTTGCTTATTAAAGTGAAGCAGCGTGGCTCAGTGGATAGAGCACGGGCCTGAGAGTCAGAAGGACCTGGATTCAAATCCTAACTCCGCCACTTGTCTGCTGTGTAATCGTGGGCAAGTCACTTAACTTCTCTGTGCCTCAGCTACCTCATCTGTAAAATGGGGATTAAGACTGTGAGCCTCACGTGGGACACCCTGATTACCCTGTATCTAACCCAGCGCTTAGAACAGTGCTCTGCACATAGTAAGCGCTTAACAAATACAAAGTATCATGGAGCAGTGGAAAGAGCCTGGGCTTTGGAATCAGAGGTCATGGGTTCGACTCCCAGCTCTGCCACTTGTCAGCTGTGTGACTGTGGGCAAGTCACTTAACTTGTCTGTGTCTCAGTTACCTCGTCTGTAAAATGGGGATTAACTGTGAGCCTCACGTGGGACAACCTGATTACCCTATATCTCCCCCAGCGCTTAGAACAGTGCTCTGCACATAGTAAGTGCTTAACAAATACCAACATTATTAATACACTGGTAGGCACTCAGCAAATAACACTGATGGTGCAGGGAGACTTGTCTTTCTATATTTGGTGAGAGATTTTGAGAGAGGATCTCTTTCTAAATAATAATAATAATAATAATGGTGGCATTTGTTAAGCACTTACTATGTGCCAAGAACTGTTCTAAGCACTGGGATAGATACAAGGTAATCAGGTTGCCCCACATGAGGCTTACAGTCTTAGTCCCCATTTTACAGATGAGGGAACTGAGGCACAGAGAAGTTAAGTGACTTGCCCAAGGTCACACAGCAGAACTTGCCCAAGGTCACACAGCAGACTTGTGGCAGAGTCGCATTAGAATCCACAACTTCTGACTCCCAAGCCCGGACTCTGGCCACTAAATGACCAGAAGGGGTCAGTAACTCACACGTGAAATGTGATACCATTTCAGAAATTCTCATTCGGAACACTCATTCAGAAATTATTTTTCTAATGGGTATTTTTTACTGGCTTTAAAGCATTCAATCACTTTGCCCCTTTCTACCTCACCTCTCTACTCTCCTACTCAACCCAGCCCATGCACTTTGCTCCTCTAATGCCAAACTACTCACTCTACCTCGATCTCATCTATCTCGCTGCTGACCTTTTGCCCATGTCCTGCCTCTAGCCTGGAACACCCTCCCTCTTCATATCCGACAAACAATCACTCTCCCCGCCTTCAAAGCCTTATCAAAGGCACATCTCCTCCAAGAGGTCTTCTCTGACTAAGCCCTCTTTTCCTTGTCTTCCACCCCCTTCTGCGTCATCCTAACTTGCTTCCTTTATTCATCTAGCCTCCCAGCCCAGTAGCACTTACGTAAATATCTGTAATTTATTTATATTAATGTCTGTCTCCCTCTGCAGACTGTAAGCTCACTGTGGGCAGGTAATATATCTGTTTTACTGTACTCTTCCAGAGGCTTAGTACAGTGCTCTGTACAAGTAGCCACTCAATAAATACGATTGATTACTTTGATTCACAATGGGCACATTGGGCACTTTAAATAAATACTCCCAGATTGTAAGTTGTTCCCAAAAAGTCAATTTAAATCTGCCTTTCCTGCCAGATTCTGCATCCATATATTATATTCATGTAATCATGCTAGATAATTCTACTTCTTTGAGTTTTATTTCTTCAAAGACTTGGAGAAAGCTATAACTCATGCAACCATAGCTGTATGAGTTCAACTCTTCTTTGTTTCCACACAAAATGCTTCCATTCCCTTTAATCAAGAAATCAATCAATCAGTGGTATTTACTGAGTGCTTACTGTATGCAGATTACTGTCCCATGTATTTGGGAGAGTATGGTACTGTTGACAGACTCAATTTCTCCCCACAAAGATTTTGCAATTTAGTGGGGAAGACGAACAATTATTTTCGGTACTCCAACTCTGAACTCAGCCATTTGTCTTCATGACATCTTGCAGTGCTTAAATGTCTATGACATCATGGGGCAAATCTTTTTCTCATATCTCACAAATTAGCCAGGCTTTAATGAGGAACAAAAATGGGCTGGATCCTTTTCCCAGTGATAGCCAAGAGTGGAGATCTGCCCTTTTATCCCCTTTTATCCACAATCATGAGAGAGCAGACACAATATTCTAATTCAATCAATCAATAGTAGCATTTACTGAGTATCTAATATGTGCAGCACAGATGCTGGGCACTTGGAGGAGTACAACTGAATTACTGAACATGATTCCTAACCTCAAAAAACTTACAATATAGCAGTGGAGAGGGGCACTAAAATACTTTACAGATAAAAGGATGTAATAGAGTATTTAAGACATGTATATAGTATTAGAGGTGGTTGTAAATACAGCAAGTGCTGAAAGAGCAACTGGGGGATACTAGGCAGGAAGCAATCAAATGGGGAAGACCTCCTGGAGGAGATGTGATTTCAGGAAGGCTTTGAAGATGGGGGAGAACTTTGATTTGTTGCATGTGAAGGAAGAGGGAGTTCAGAGAGTGGGGAGGTCATGTGGTGTTAATTTGCATTGAAAACTTAAGCTCAGTCCATCTATCTCACTCTGTCCTAATAATAATAATAATAATGATGTTAATTATGGTATTTGTTACTATGTAACAAGCACTATACTAAACACTGGAGTAAGTACAATTTAAAAATGTTAGTCACAGTTCATGCCCTCACAGTGGACTCACGGTCTATGTAGGATGGAGAACATATATTGAATCTCCATTTTACAGATAAAGAAACTAAGGCACAGAGAAGTTAAGTGACTGGCCCAAGGTCATACAGCATGCGAATTTCCCATTTTGGAATATCGGTATTTTGATATATTCTGTGAATGAGTTTTTAAAGTGTTTTAATCAGTTCCAGGAAGTATTGGTATTTTTTTTCCTTTCCTGACTCACCACCACTCTGCCCCCTACATCCCCCACCCCACCCCAATCCCAGCTGCACTTTGATCCCAGAAATTCCCATTCTGCCTGTCTGGGCCCTATCCACTTCTTCCTGGTCACTTAACTTTTCCTCCCACCCCTGGCTAACTTTTTCAGCAGACTGTTTCTCTAGTTGCCAGGTCTCCTCTTTCTCTCTCTTTGTCTCCAAGTTTCAATTCCTCTCATCCGGGATTTGTGTGGTCCTGCTCCTCGGTTCTCTCAGCTTTCTGCACCGCTACCTGCTTCTTCTTCAGTAGCAGCAGTAGAAGAATAATAGAAGTTAAGCATTTACTAAGTGCAAAGTGCTGAGCTAAATCCTGGGTAAATAGAAAGTTATATTTTGTGTGTATAGAGGCATCTGTCCTCTATTCTCGGGAGTAGAAACAACCAATGGGGAAGTAACCCTACCAGGAGCCTGTGCGACTGAAAAGTCAGTGCAGAGATCCACTGTTCTGCAGCAGTGTGTACACAAAAAGACTGTGTCTTGCTGTACATATCCTTAGTCAGTTGGGAACGTGTCAGCTAATTCTGTTTTACTGTATCTTTCCAAGTCTTAGTACAGTGCTCTGCACTAAAGCCCTCATCATGGCTCAGTGGAAAGAGCACAGGCTGGGGAGTCAGAGATCATGGGTTCAAATCCCGGTTCTGCCACTTGTCAGCTGGCTGACTTTGGGCAAGTCACTTTACTTATCTGTGCCTCAGTTATCTCATCTGTAAAACGGGCATTAGGACTGTGAGCCCCACGTGGGACAACCTGATCACCTTGTATCCTCCCCAGTGCTTAGAACAGTGCTTTGCACATAAGTGCTTAACAAATGCCATCACCATCATTATTATTAAATCAATCAATATTGATTGATAGCTTCTTCTACCTGAATACTTATTTTTATGTCTCTCCAGCTAGACTGTAAGCTCCTTAAGGATAGGGGTTATGTCTACCAGGCCTTAGCATGTTGTACTTACCCAAGTGCTTAGTACAATGCTCTGCACACAGAAACCACTCATTAAATACTATCGATTGATTGATGTGGGTGTTGCAATTTAAGTGGGCAAAGATAGATACAGAACAATGAGCAAATTGAGGAGCAAAAATAAGTTTAAAGGGAGCAAACCCAAATGGTGTTTCGATAAATAAATAAAGATTTCTAGGAGGGAGGCTCCTCTGCACCAGCTACCATGGTCTGCCAGGGTTCTAAAAGCTCCATCAGCCCTTGTGGGAAAGGTTGGCATTTAGGAGCTTCCGATCCTAGAAGTGAACCATGACAAAGGGGTCCCGTCATTGCTGCCCGACTCAATTCCTGCAAGACAGAGGGCCTCCACTGTGGTGCCAAACACAAAGCAAAGTCCCACCTCCAATACTTCTGGGGTTTTGTCCTTTGAATTCATACTGTGCTTTACAAATGAACCACCCAGGCCTCATCCCCAGACAGCTTCATCCTACAGAGTCATGATGTTTCAGGGTACACATATACCAAGCATAGGTACCCGTACCTATTGCTTTTAAAAACTCGGCCAAAGAGTTTGTTTTTGCTGGGGTTTTTTTCTGGTTTTGTTTTCAGATTGCTTATTTTTAGATTGATAGATCTGCAGCGTGGCTTAGTGGAAAGAGCCTGGGCTTCGGAGTCAGAGGTCATGGGTTCGACTCCCGGCTCTGCCACTTGTCAGCTGTGTGACTGTGGGCAAGTCACTTAACTTCTCTGTAACTCAGTTACCTCATCTGTAAAATGGGGATTAACTGTGAGCCTCATGTGGGACGACCTGATTACCCTGTATCTCCCCCAGAGCTTAGAACAGTGCTTGGCACATAGTAAGCGCTTAACAAATACCAACATTATTATTATTATTATTATTATTATTATTAACTGGAGATCTGGGAAGGGAAATTGCTGGGTAGAGGTTTGATATGAGGGGAAACCATTTGTCCTGTTTATCTGGGAGGAGAACATCTGACATGATTGGAGAAGATCTGAAAGGAGCAGAGACAAGGTGTTTAGAAGGCAGGAAAAGGTGTAGCAATCATTAATAACTTGGCTGATTTTCATTAGTAAAATTATCACTGCTATTGTTTATGAGCCCCTTTCAAAACATGAGCCCCTTACAAAGCATAGTCTAGTGGATAGAGCATGGGCCTGGGAGTCAGAAGGACCTGGATTCAAATCCTAACTCCGCCACTTGTCTGCTGTGTGACCTTGGGCAAGTCACCTATCCTTCTGTGACTCAGTTACCTCATCTGTAAAATTGGGATTAAGACTGTGAGCCCCATTTGGGATATGGACTATGTCCAACCCAATGAGCCTGCCTGGAACACAGTAAGTGCTGAACAAATATGATAAAAAAGTACAAAGCTCTATCATGAGCCATGGGGTAGTTACACAAAATTGAATTCAGACCTCATCCTTGTCCCACCAGGGGCTCACAGTCTGGTTACAGAGAATAACATTAAGGAGACACCGATAAGCCCTCTCTAGACCGTAAGCTTGCTGTGGGCAGGGAATGTGTCTGTTTATTGTTATGTTGTACTTTCCCAAGTGCTTAGTACAGTGCTGTGCACAAGGTGAAAGCTTAATAAGTACGATTGATTACCCTTTTTGCTCCTAAAGCAGTCTTAGGCCTAGGAAGAGGGTGGAACTGACCAATCAATCAATCATATTTATTGAGTGCTTACTATGTGCAGGGAACTGTTTGCAGTTGCCAGTCAATCAATGGTATTTATTGAGCACTTCCTATGTGGAGAGCATTATACTATGCACTTGGAAAAGTACAATTTAACAGAGTTGGTAGATCAGCTCCCTGCCCATGGTGAGCTTGCTGTCCTCCGCATCCGAAGAAGACACTACTGATGGTGAAGTTCACCTATGTAGTGTGTAGTGGAACTGGCCAATGAAAGCACCAAAGTTCCAGATATTGCTAATTAATATTTATAACTCTATACTAAGCCATTAAAGCCATAAGCCCTGCCCCAGTCCTACTAGCTAATCCTTCTGTCCTTGGTACACCATCAAGTTCCCTCTAGCATTTCCTTTTTTGAATCCAGAGGACTTGACTGTACTTTCCAAGCTAATCTTTGGTGAGACACAACTCAATTTTAACGAAGTTCCAAGATTCACACACTCACTCCAGCATTCTTTGCTTCTGAATTGCAATTGTTAATCATGAAGAGAAACAATGTTGTACTCATGTAACACATTCTTAAGAGCTATTCTGCATCAGTGGTTTGTTGAGAAGCAGCATGGCCTATTGGAAAGAACACAGACCTGGGAGCCAGAGGACCTGGGTTCAAAACCTGGCTCCTCCACCGGCCTATGTGACCTTGAACTTCTATCTACCTCAGTTTCCTCTTCTGTAAAATGGAGATTCAATGCTTGTTCTCCCTCCTACTTTGACTGTGCACCACTTATAGGACAGGGACTGTGTCCAACCTCATAATCTTGTATCTATCCTAGTACTAGTACTGAGGAGTAGCGTGGCTCAGTTTGAAAGAGCAGGGGCTTGGGAGTGAGAGGTCATGGGTTCTAAATCCTGTATCTGTCACTTTTCAGCTGTGTGACTTTGGGCAAGTCACTTAACTCCTCTGTGCCTCAGTTACCTCATCTGTAAAATGGGAATTAAGACTGTGAGCCCCACGTGGGACAACCTGATTACCTTGTATCTCCCCTAGTGCTTAGAACAGTGCTTGGCACGAAGTGCTTAACAAATACCATCATTATTATTATTACTATTACTTAGCACTTAATAATAATTATTATTTAATTACCTTGTTTTGTTTTTTCAGAAAACAGCATTTTCCCATTTTTAGAAGATGTATAGGAGGTGAACCATTAACAGAATTATTTTTCTTATCCTTTTTGGAAGTTACACCGTTGTTTCTTGTCTGTATATACTTGTATATACCTCCCCCTGGGTATATCTCCAGTTCTAAGAGTCCTCTAAACTCATTTTAATCAGATTAGTAAATATGTTAACAAACTCCCTTAATATGGTAGTCTTCATTCCAGACAGACTGGAGTCTCTGGAAAGATTCTGGTTCTGATTCCCTTATCTGCCTATTATCATTCACTATTTTTTGCACAACCTTTCTTGTTTATCAAAAGATTATAATAAATATGTTTTATCTCTTTTGACTCAGTGCGAATCTGCAAGACATTTTAGCAGTCAGTAGCTCAGTCACCTCATTTTAAAAATTGAGCCAGTTGTTAACACCCCCACATAATCTCTATGTGATTACTTAATTAAAAGTCCAGGCTCTTGTCTCCTGCCTCCTTGCTTAAATCCCAGCAGCTCCTGGGCCGGCTCTTTGAAGCCAGTAGCAGTTCACTGAATGACGTTGTTGTTTACTATAGACGCTTCCCTGGTATTATGAGTCCTGGAACTGGAGAACTGGAACCAATTTCAGAGATATTCTTGCCTCCTAGTCCCTGGATGCTTAAATTATCCAGAGTCAGAGACCCCAAAAGTCTCTGTGATACTGTATTTCGGTGTTTTATCCACCTTGAACTCAGGAAGTTCTTCCTTTTGCCCAAAAGAAATCTCTTCTGCTTGAATCTGGGTTTATTTCCTCTAGGATGTTTTTTAATGGTATTTGTTAAATGTTTACTATGTTTCAGGCACTGTACTAAGCACTGGGGTAGATACGAGCTAACCGGGTTGCAAACAGTCTAAGTCCTACGTGGGGCTCACTGTCTCAGTCCCCATTATACAGATGAGGTAACTGAGGCATAGAAAAGTGAAGGTCACACAACAGATAAGAGGTGGAGCCAGGATTAGAACCCAGGTCCTCTGACTCCTAGGCCCATGCTCTTTCTACTAGGATATGCTGCTTTTCTTTTGTTCACTTTTTCTACAGGTGCACATAGGTCAGCCGGCTTTTTGCCTCATAAAAAGCCTTCATGTGCCTTTCAACTTTCTCTTCCCTGGGCTAAACTCATTCTCCTTCTCTTTAATTATCTTAATACTTCTCCAGTTTTGGTGTCTGTCAGCCAGTCATATTTATTGAGCACTTACTGTGTGGAGTCTACTGTACTTAGCACTGGGGAGAATACACTACAACAATAAACAGGCACATTCCACAATGAAAATACAGTCTAGAGGGGTTAATAATGATGGCATTTGTTAAGTGCTTACTATGTCAAAGCACTGTTCTCTGCACAGAGAGGGGATGATCAGGGCTATTACAAAAGACCCTTACATATCAAGCTTCTGTTAGTTGCTAGAGTTCATTATCATGTGGACTTTTCTTCTCAAATGCACTGCAATGCTACCTTGCATTTTACTGGAGGGCAGTTAGGCCACAGGCCTTTTTCTGTTCTATTCATTCTTACCCAGCCTTACCCACTTTGTTTTTATATTGCTGGTATTTTTTGCCCTTTACTACACTGCCACTTCTCAGGGTCGCACCTGGGGAGTTTCCAGTACTCTACCAGTCTTGACTACGGGAGGGAGAGTCAAGCAGAGGCCTACCCATTCCATTCCTAGCTTGGCCAGTGGCTAGAGAGTGGAAGGCAATCTGCTACAAGTCAAAACTCACCCGTTCTGGGCAGCAGAGGCATGGGAGAGAGAAGAGGGTGGAGACTAAGGTTTACTGCACGGAAGGAGGCCGTGGTAAACTGCTTCCAGATTTTTACCAAGAAAACTTAATGGATACACTACCAGAACAATTTCAGATGAAGGTGGGGTGTTCTGGGAGAGATGTTTCCATGGAGTCGCTATGAGTCGGACATGACTTGACTGCATAAGACAACAACAACAACTGCATTGCATTTGCACTTAATGCTTATTTAATTTCATCTGGCCTAATCAATCAATCGATCAATCATATTTATTGAGCACTTACTATGTGGAGGGCATGGTACTAAGCACTTGGAAGAGTAATTACTCTCCCACCTTCAAAGCCTTATTGAAGGCACATCTTCTCCAAGAGACTTTCCCTGACTAAGCTCTCATTTCCTCGTTTCTCATTCTCTTCTCCATCTCCCTGGTTTGCTCCCTTTATTCACCTCTCCTACAGACCCACAACATGTACATATGTATCTGTGATTAATTAATTTATAATAATAATGTCTCCCTTTCTAGAGCCCACTGTGGACAGAGAATGCAGGTGGGGAATAATAGGAAAGCAGTGAGTTGAGGAAGGAGGGGGCAAGGTGACTGAGTGCTTTAAAGCCTATGGTAAGGAGTTTCTGTTTGATGCAGAGCTGAATGGGCAACCACTGGAGGTTCTTACGGGGTAGGGGAACATGGATTGAACGTTTTTATAGAAAAAATTATCTGGATAGCAGAGTGAAATATGGACTAGAGTGGGGACAGACAAGAGATAGGGAGATGGGCAAGGAGATTGACACAGTAATCAAGGTGGGATAGGATAAGTGCTCGGATTAAAGTAGTAGCAATTTGGATGGAGAGGAAAGGGTGGATTTAAACAATGTTATAACAAGATTTAGTAATAGATTGAATATAATGTTGGTATTTGTTAAGCACTTACTATGTGCCGAGCACTGTTCTAAGAACTGGGGTAGACACAGGGGAATCAGGTTGTCCCACTTGGGGCTCACAGTCTTAATCCCCATTTTACAGATGAGGCCACTGAGGCAACTGAGAAGTTAAGTGACTTGCCCAAAGTCACATAGCTGACAAGTGGGCCGAGCATATATGATAATGTTGGTATTTGTTAAGCGCTTACTATGTGCCGAGCACTGTTCTAAGCGCTGGGGTAGACATAGGGGAATCAGGTTGTCCCACGTGGGGCTCACAGTCTTAATCCCCATTTTACAGATGAGGGAACTGAGGCACAGAGAAGTTAAGTGACTTGCCCACAGTCACACAGCCAACAAGTGGCAGAGCTGGGATTCGAACTCATGAGCCCTGACTCCAAAGCCCGTGCTCTTTCCACTGAGCCACGCATGTTGAATGAGAGATGAGTCAAAGATAACACCAAGGTTATGGGCTTGTGAGATAGGAAGCATGGTGGTGCTGTCTACAGTGATGGAAAGTAATGGGAGGACAGGATTTGGGTGGGAATATAAGAAGTTCTGTTTTGGACATGTTAAGTTTGAGGTTTTGGAGGGACACCTAAGTAGATATATCATGAAGGCAGGAGGAAATGCAAGACTGCAGAGAGGGAGAGAGATCTAGGCTAAAGATGTTGATTTGGAAATCATCCACATGCAGGTGATAGTCATTGAAACCATTAGAGAAAATGAGTTTTCCAAGCAAGTGGGTGTTGATGGAGAATAGAAGAGAAGGGGACCCAGGACTGAACCTTAAGGTACTCCCACAGTTAGAGGGTGAGAGGCAGAGGAGAAGCCTGAAAAAGAGATTGAGAATGAGCAGCCAGAGAGATAGGAGTAAAACCAGGGGAGGACAGTGTCAGTGATGCCGATGTTGGATAATGTTTCCAGGAGAAGGAGGTGGTCCACAGTGTCAGTCAAAGACAGCTGAGAGGTCAAGGAGGATTAGGATGAAGTAGAGATCGCTGGACATGGCAAGAAGATCATTTGTCACTTTTGAGAGAGCAGTTTCTGTGGAGTGAAGGGGAAGGAAGCCAGATTGGTGATTGTCAAGGAGAGAATTAGAGGAGAGGAACTTAAGACAATGGGTGTAGACAACTCATTCAACAAGTTTGGAGATTGGATAATAACTGGAGGCAGCTGTGGGGGCTTTTTAGGGTAGTGGAGACATGGGCATATTTGAAAATAGTGGGAAAGAAGCCACTGTAGAGTGAACAGTAGAGGATGGAGGTCAGGGAGAGAAGAAGAGTGGGGGCAAGTGTTTCAATAAGGGGCAAAGGGATGGGGTTGGATGCGCAGGCAGAGAGGGTGGATTTTGAGAGAAGGCAGGAGATCTCCTCTTGAGATACTGCTGGGAAAGATGGGAGAGTTGAAGAAGGGGCAGGAGGAGGGAGGAAATGGAGAGGAGTAGGGGAGATTTTAGGGAGAACATGCTTGATAGTTTCAATTTTTTCAATAAAGTAGGTGGCTAGGTCATTAGGGGCAAGAGAGGGGAGGAGGCTGTGGAAAGAGGGTTTGAGGAGGGTGTTAAACATCTGGAACAACTGGCAAGGGTAAAAGGCATGGATGTCAATAAGGATGGAGGAATAATTTTGCAGGGCAGAGTTAAAGCAAACAAGGATGAACTTGAGGTGGATGAGGTTGGGCTGATATCTAGATTTCCACCCACAGCACTCTGTGGCTTGTCACAGAAGCTAAGGAAGGTGACTGTGGAGGTGATCCAGGGCTGTGGGTTAGTGTTATGAGATTGACGAAGGGATGGGGAGCAAGTGAGTTGAGTTTAGTAAAGAGGATGATGTGGAGTGCATCAATTTGTTCATCAAGAGAAGATAGTTTGGGTTTGGAGGCTAAATGGGACATGATGACTTCAAAAAATTGGATGGGGTGAAAGACTGGTGGTCTCTGTCGGGGATCAGGACAGATTTGCAGGGAGGAGGTGTGTGGGAAAGAAGGCAGGTGAGGAGGTTGTGGTCAGATAGAGGGATTTCAGAGTCAGTGAAAGTAGAGATTGTACAATGATTACAGATAATGAGATCACGTGTGTGTCCAAGATGGCGAATGGGAAAGCTGGGTGGAGCAGGAGGTCAGTAGAGTTGAGCAATGATGGAATATGGGCAGCAGAAGGATCTTCAGCAACACCTATGTGGTTATTCAAGTCTCCAAGCATCAGTGTAACGAATGCAGAAAGAGAGAAGTAATGTGAGAAATGGGTCAAAATGGTTCAAAATGTTGGAGGTGGGGCCTGGGAGTTGGTAGATGACTAACTAGTATTTGGAGTGAGTGGTAGAGGCAGAAGATGTGGGCTTTGAAGGAAGAGAAAGAAAGGGATGGGAAAGTGGAATAGTGTGAAGGTGACATCGAGGAACAAGAAGGAAGAAAGTGACATCGAGGAGTGAGAAGGAAGCCAACTCCTCCTCCTTTCCCAGTGAGTCTGGGGGAGTGGGAGAAGATGAGCCAACCCCTAGACAGAGCAGCAGGGGAGACCATACCATCTAGGGAAAGCCAGATTTCAGTGATAGGAGGGGCAGTGACTGCTACTAGAATCACTGGGGTTTACGGAAAAGTGCCCGGGCTTGGGAGTCAGAGGTCGAGGATTCTAATCCCAGATCTGCCACTTATCAGCTGTGTGACTTTGGGTGACTCACATTTAACTTCTCTGTGCCTCAGTTACCTCATCTGTAAAATGAGGATGAAGACTGTGAACCCCACATGGAACAACCCGATTGACTTTTATCTACCCCAGTGCTTAAAACAGTGCTTGGCACATAGTAAGCGCCTAACAAATACCATTATTATTATTATTATGGAACTATCTACTTAATGAACCAATATTGCTTTTTATTTTATTCCTGTGTTCCAAAGGGTTTAACAGCCCAACCCAGCAATTTATGATTTGATCAGCATATTATCTAAGTGCCATTAGGATTTCAAAAAGAACTGCCCTAAGACTAATTTCTGTGGGCTTGATCAATTGATATTTACACTTAGGGTGTCCTAATGAACATTCATTTTGTCCTAAACCACCTCACTTGGAAAGAATCAAATGTAGTTCATGGTGCCAGGGATATTCTGAGGAAGCAGCGTGGTCTAGTAGAAAGAGAATGGGCCTGGGAGTCAGAGATCCGAGGCTTTAATCCTGCTCTACCACTTACCTGCTGGGTGACCTTGAGCCAATCACTGACTTATTTGTGACTCACTTCCCTTGGCTGGAAAATGGGGATTCGATATCTGTTCAATATCCCTCCTACTTATACTTTGAGCCCCAGATGGAACTTAATTATCTTACATCTGCCCCAGTGCTAACTCATTCGCTCTCACGGCTTTGACTACCATCTCTACGCAGATGACACGCAGATCTACATCTCCGCCCTTGTCCTCTCCCCCTCCCTTCAGGCTCGCATCTCCTCCTGCCTCCGGGACGTCTCCACCTGGATGTCGGCCCGCCACCTAAAACTCAACATGAGCAAGACTGAGCTCCTCATCTTCCCTCCCAAGCCCGGTCCTCTCCCAGACTTCTCTATCACCGTGGATGGCACGACCATCCTTCCCGTCTCTCGGGCCCGCAATCTCGGTGTCATCCTTGACTCGTCTCTCTCGTTCACCCCACACATCCTATCCGTTACCAAGACCTGCCGGTTTCACCTCTACAATATCGCCAAGATCCGCCCTTTCCTCTCCACCCAAACGGCTACCTTACTGTTACAGGCTCTCGTTATATCCCGGCTAGACTACTGTGTCAGCCTTCTCTCTGACCACCCTTCCTCCTCTCTTGCCCCGCTCCAGTCTATTCTTCACTCCGCTGCCTGGCTCATCTTCCTGCAGAAACGATCTGGGCATGTCACTCCCCTTCTTAAACAACTCCAGTGGTTGCCTATCAACCTCCGCTCCAAACAAAAACTCCTCACTCTAGGCTTCGAGGCTCTCCATCACCTTGCCCCTTCCTACCTCTCCTCCCTTCTCTCTTTCTACCACCCAGCCCGCACGCTCCGCTCCTCTGCTGCCCACCTCCTCACCGTCCCTCGGTCTCGCCTATCCCGCCGTCGACCCCTAGGTCACGTCCTCCCGCGGTCCTGGAACGCCCTCCCTCCTCACTTCCGCCAAACTGATTCTCTTTCCCTCTTCAAAACCCTACTTAAAACTCACCTCCTCCAAGAGGCCTTCCCAGACTGAGCTCCTCTTCTCCCTCTACTCCCTCTGCCACCCCCCCTTTACCTCTCCACAGCTAAACCCTCTTTTTCCCCTTTTCCCTCTGCTCCTCCACCTCTCCCTTCCCATCCCCACAGCACTGTACTCATCCGCTCAACTGTATATATTTTCATTACCCTATTTATTTTGTTAATGAATTGTACATCGCCTTGATTCTATTTAGTTGCCATTGTTTTTACGAGATGTTCTTCCCCTTGACTCTATTTATTGCCATTGTTCTTGTCTGTCCATCTCCCCTGATTAGACCGTAAGCCCGTCAAACGGCAGGGACTATCTCTATCTGTTGCCGACTTGTTCATCCCAAGCGCTTAGTACAGTGCTCTGCACATAGTAAGCGCTCAATAAATACTATTGAATGAATGAATGAACATAGTAAGTGCCTAACAATCTCTATTATTACTATCTTTATTGTTGTCTAGCCTTTCTACAGCTGCTAGGAGCTCCTGAATTTGAATTTACAGCCTGCTCCCTCATTTTTGTATTGTCACTTCTACCCATGAAAACGTCATAGGAATTCCCACTGCCAGGTTATTCTTTACAACAATGGGAACCTCTGGTCACTCTGGACCAGGGAGAGAAGCTGTGGTCACTCACAACTGGGGACTGAAAGCTGCACTGGAAACTGTGATCACTGAGGACCAGGGATTGGAAACTGTAGTCACTGAGGACTGGGGACTGGAAGTTGTGGTCACTGAGGACCAGGACTGGAAGCTGTGGTCACTGAGGACCGGGAACTAGAAGCTGTGGTCACTGAGGAAGAAGGCCGGTAGTTGCTGTCCTGAAGTTCCAGGACTTCAGCATGACCTCCAGCACCTCTCCCTTTCCTCACAACCATCTTGTTCTTCTCTCTTAGCACCACCTCAAATCTCTCCTTCCCAGCATTATTCAGTGTAAAGTTTCTCCCACCCAACCCATTCCTACCCATCATGTAATCTTCTCTCCTACCTCAATCCCATACCCTGCTCCCACTGTAGCCTCTATTTTATTTGGTGTCTATCTCCCCTGTTAGGTTGTGAACTCCATGAGGGTAGTAGTCACTCAGTAAAAATGCTTAAAGATTTTGGTTTCAGTTTCTTTTTCTTAATCTTCTAAAGTCATCCTCTGAGATTTTCCAAGGGAATTTCCACAGAGTTTGAAGAATGCATTCCTGACTAGTGAATGAACATTTCCCTCCTATTTAAACAATTCTCCAAAGAAAATTTTTCCCACGTAGTCAATAAATGGTTTGTGTTTACCACCTAACAACACGACAGAACCACTCAAATTTTTTGCATCTTAAAAGTTCTTTTCTCCTTCAGTTGTTTTTTGGATTAAGATCATTAGTAAGAGCCAGAAGCATTCTGTTATCTTGATAGAACTCAGACAGAAATGCCCTTATAGAAATCCAGGAAAGCGTGGGGTGGCCAGCATTTTGTGTGACAGTGCCATTCTCATCCAAAGCTAGGAAGGAAAAACTCCCCCCAAAGCAAACAAGGAGACTGTGTTCTTCCCTCTACCACGTTAAGTTGCATTGTATATGGTAATGAATCTGAAAGGAAAACTGCAACAGTGACTTTGCAATCAAACCAAACACGAAGCTAGACAGGAGTGAAAAGCTCAAAACTGCCATTCTCAATTTAAGTTTGAAGTTTGCTAATCCTCCATTACCACCACATGCCAATCTCCCCAAAGTGAGTCTCCTCTCCTATCTGTGCTATCTCCTATCAGGCCGTACCTCTGTCGGTTCAAAACTCTAGGCTCCCAAGGCGATCCAGGAGAAGTGAAGCCTCCCAAAGAATAGCAGCTCCTGAAGCCTACTTGATTTTCATTTTTAATATTAGTTCTCTTCCAAGTATCAGAAAAGAGGCCCTGAGATGGCCAGGTATGTTATTGCAGTGGCTGGAAGAGGCAGAACTGGAGAGTTCTTACCCAATTCTTTCCCCCATCACCAGTGGGGTAGAGAAGTGTCATGTACTGGGCCCGACCCCATTCAGCCTATTCTACCCAGACTTTTTAAGGATGATCCCTGACCCCAAAAAGCTTTCGGTCTAATTGAGTAAGAAGATTTGTACATAACTGCTATGGGGTAATTGAGGGTGAGTGCCTAAGTGCTTAGGTGCATAGAATTGATGAAGGGATCTGACAAGGGAACTGAAAACTGGCACACCATTTTCCCCATCAGTGGAGCCTAGGCGTGATCCTTGACTCCTTGTACAGTTGACGGTAATGATGGTATTCATATTGTGATGAGGTATCCTTTCCTCTCTTTCAATCCCCATATTCAGTGTGTCGCCAATCTCTGTTTATTCCTCCAAAATGTGTCCTAGTGGATAGAGAATGGACCTGGGAGTCAGAAGGACCTGGGCTCTAATCCCTACTCTGCCACTTGTCTGCTGTGTGACCTTGGGCAAGTCACTTCACTTCTCTGTGTTTCAGTTACCTCAACTGTAAAATGGGGATTTAAGACTGTGAGCCCCATCTGGGTCATGGGTTGTGTCCAACCTGATTAACTTGTATCTACCCCAGCATTTAGAAGAGTGTCTGGTGAATAGTAAGAGCTTAACAAATACAATTAATAAAAAAATTCAAAAATTCACCCCTTCTACTCCCTCCTAAACTGCCCCAAAGCTGGCCCAGGCACTTTTCATAGTCTAAGGTGACTACTACATCAGCATCCTTGCCGACATCCCAAACTCCAGCTTCTCCTCTTCAGCCTGCTGCCCCAGTTGTTTTTCTAAAATGTCAGGCTGCATACATCTTCCCATTGCTCAAAAACCTCAATGGTTTCTCATTCCTCAATCAGCCAGTCAATCAATCAGTGGTGTTTACTGTGTACAGAGCGGTGTACTAAGCATAACAGAGTTGGTAGATATGTTCCCTGTCTACAATGAGCTTATAGTCTAGAAGGGAGAGACAGGCATTAATATCAATAAACTACCTATATATATATTTATATATAAGTGCTATGGGGCTGAACGTAAAATGAATACCAAGTGTCCAAAGGGTGCATATCCAAGTGCATAGATTATGCTGAAGGGAGAGGGAGTTGAAGAAAGAGGGCTTAATCTGGGACGGCATCTTGGAGGCCTGGTCATCTTTATAGCAAGCAGAATCAATCATTCAATAATGCAATTTACTGAGCACATTTCTTGTGCAGAGCACTGTAATCAGTCAACTGTATTTACTGAATGTTTACTGTGAGGAGAGCACTGTACTAAGTGCTTGGGAGAGTACAATATAACAATAGACAAATTCCCTGCCCACAACAAGCTCACAATCTAGAGGGGGAGAGAGACATTAATATAAATAAATAAATTACAGATATAGATATAAGTGTTGTGCATCTCAGAGTGGCAATGAATACTGTAGTGAGCACTTGGGAGACTGTAATGCAATAGAGTCAGTAGGATTCCTGCCCTCAAGGAACTTCAATCTAGAAATGCCTGATCTCTTTAAAGGGACTCAATCAGCTCTCTTCCTCCATCTCAGCCACATTCTTCTTCCACTTTCTTTTAACCATAACCCACTACATCCCAGTTTGCATGTATCATTTCCCTCAAGGTAACCTACTTATTGTGCCTTCTTCTAATCTCTTATTATTATTGTACTTGTTATGCACTTACTATGTGTCAAGCACTGTTCTAAGCACTGGGTTAGATAAAAGGTAATCAGGTTGGACACAGTCTCTGTCCAACATGGGGCTCACGGTCTCGATCCCCATTACTGAGGGCACTTCTCCTCTAAGAGGCCTTTCCTGAATAAGACTGAAACTATATGGTGTGATCTCCCTAAAATCTTCCCTGCTCCTCTCCAGTCCCTCCCTCCCTTCCCCAACTCTCCCATCTTTCCCAGCAGTTTCTCAGGAGGAGACTTACTGACTTCTTTCAAAATTCACCCTCTCCACCTTCTTATAATAATAATAATGTTGGTATTTGTTAAGCGCTTACTATGTGCAGAGCACTGTTCTAAGCGCTGGGGTATTCATTCATTCATTCAATAGTATTTATTGAGCGCTTACTATGTGCAGAGCACTGTACTAAGCGCTTGGGATGAACAAGTCGGCAACAGATAGAGACAGTCCCTGCCGTTTGACGGGCTTACAGTCTAATCGGGGGAGACGGACAGACAAGAACAATGGCACTAAACAGCGTCAAGGGGAAGAACATCTCGTAAAAACAATGGCAACTAAATAGAATCAAGGCGATGTACAATTCATTAACAAAATAAATAGGGTAATGAAAATATATACAGTTGAGCGGACGAGTACAGTGCTGTGGGGATGGGAAGGGAGAGGTGGAGGAGCAGAGGGAAAAGGGGAAAAAGAGGGTTTAGCTGCGGAGAGGTAAAGGGGGGATGGCAGAGGGAGTAGAGGGGGAAGAGGAGCTCAGTCTGGGAACGCCTCTTGGAGGAGGTGATTTTTAAGTAAGGTTTTGAAGAGGGAAAGAGAATCAGTTTGGCGGAGGTGAGGAGGGAGGGCGTTCCAGGACCGCGGGAGGACATGACCCAGGGGTCGACGGCGGGATAGGCGAGACCGAGGGATGGCGAGGAGGTGGGCGGCAGAGGAGCGGAGGGTGCGGGGTGGGCGGTAGAAAGAGAGAAGGGAGGAGAGGTAGGAAGGGGCAAGGTGATGGAGAGCCTTGAAGCCTAGAGTGAGGAGTTTTTGTTTGGAGCAGAGGTCGATAGGCAACCACTGGAGTTGTTTAAGAAGGGGAGTGACATGCCCAGATCGTTTCTGCAGGAAGATGAGCCGGGCAGCGGAGTGAAGAATAGACCGGAGCAGGGCGAGAGAGGAGGAAGGGAGGTCAGAGAGAAGGCTGACACAGTAGTCTAGCCGGGATATAACGAGAGCCCGTAACAGTAAGGTAGCCGTTTGGGTGGAGAGGAAAGGGCGGATCTTGGCGATATTGTAGAGGTGAAACCGGCAGGTCTTGGTAACGGATAGGATGTGTGGGGTGAACGAGAGAGACGAGTCAAGGATGACACCGAGATTGCGGGCCCGAGAGACGGGAAGGATGGTCGTGCCATCCACGGTAATGGAGAAGTCTGGGAGCGGACCGGGTTTGGGAGGGAAGATGAGGAGCTCAGTCTTGCTCATGTTGAGTTTTAGGTGGCGGGCCGACATCCAGGTGGAGACGTCCCGGAGGCAGGAGGAGATGCGAGCCTGAAGGGAGGGGGAGAGGACAGGGGCGGAGATGTAGATCTGCGTGTCATCTGCGTAGAGATGGTAGTCAAAGCCGTGAGAGCGGATGAGTTCACCGAGGGAGTGAGTGTAAATGGAGAACAGAAGAGGGCCAAGAACTGACCCTTGAGGAACTCCAACAGTTAAAGGATGGGAGGGGGAGGAGGCTCCAGCGTAGGAGACCGAGAATGATCGGCCAGAGAGGTAAGAGGAGAACCGGGAGAGGACAGAGTCCGTGAAGCCAAGGTGAGATAAGGTATGGAGGAGGAGGGGATGGTCGACAGTGTCAAAGGCAGCAGAGAGGTCAAGGAGGATCAGAATGGAGTAGGAGCCATTGGATTTGGCAAGAAGGAGGTCACGGGTGATCTTAGAGAGAGCAGTCTCGGTAGAGTGGAGGGGACGGAAGCCAGATTGGAGGGGGTCTAGGAGAGAATGGGAGTTAAGGAATTCTAGGCATCGATTGTAGACGACTCGTTCTAAAATTTTGGAAAGGAAGGGTAGTAGGGAGATAGGACGATAACTGGAGGGGGAAGTGGGGTCAAGAGCGGGTTTTTTTAGGATGGGGGAGACGTGGGCATGTTTGAAGGCAGAGGGGAAGGAGCCCTTGGAGATTGAGTGGTTAATAATAGAAGTTAAGGAAAGGAAGAGGGCAGGGGCGATGGTTTTAAGAAGGTGAGAGGGAATGGGGTATTGGGGAATGGGGTAATGGGAATTGGGGTAGACACAGGGGAATCAGTTTGTCCCACGTGGGGCTCACAGTCTTAATCCCCATTTTACAGATGAGGCAACTGAGAAGTGAAGTGACTTGCCCACAGTCACACAGCTAAGTGGCAGAGCTGGGATTTGAACTCATGACCTATGACTCCAAAGCCCGTGCTCTTTCCACTGAGCCACGCTGCTTCTCTAACCAACCCCATCCTTTCACACTTTATCAAAACACTTGCCTCCTCACTTCTTCTTTCCATTACCATCATCTTCAACTGGTCACACTCCAGTGGCTTCTTTCCCACTGCTTTCAAAGATGCCCATGTCTCCTCTAGCCTAAAAAAACCCCTCCCTTGACCCCACAACTCCCATTAGTTATCATCCCATCTCCTTCCTACCATTCCTCTCCTAAGTCCTTGAGTGAGTTTTCTACCTCTGCTGTCTCAAGTTCCTCTCCTCCAATTCTCTGCTTGTTCCCCTTCCATGTCCTTCACTCCACAGAAACCACCCTCCTAAAGCTACCAAAGATCTCCTTCTTTCTAAATCTAAAGGACTCTACTCCATCCTAATCCTCCCAGACCTTTCAATTGCCTTCGGCACTGTTGACCACCCCACTTTTTCTGGAAACATTGTCCAACTTTGGCTTCACTGACACTGTTCTCTCTGGTTCTGTCCCTCTGGCTGCTCATTCTCAGTCTCCTACCCAACCTTGTTGCTTTCCTACTGTAACCCAGGCCTCACACTTTAGTCCTCCAATGCCAACCTATTCACTGTGCCTCAATCTCTTCTATCTCACGGCTGACCTCTCAGACATGTCCTGCCTCTGGTTTGGAACACCCTCCCTCTTCATATCCGACAGACAATTACTCTTCCCACCTTCAAAGCTTTATTGCAGGTACATCTCCTCCATCTGACTAAGACCTCATTTCCTCTTCTCTCACTCCTTTCTGCATGTGGATTGGCTCCCTCTGTTCACCCTTCCTTCAGCCCCACAGCACTTATTACCTATCCATAATTTATTTATATTGATGCCTGTCTCCCCCTCTACACTGTAAGCTCTTTGTGGGCAGGAAATATTTTAGTCTCCTAAGTGCTTAGTACAGTGCTCTGCACACAGTAAGTGCTCAAAAAATATGACTGATTTATTGATAGATTAATAGGTGTCAATAGGGCACCTAGGTCTTGACTGACCACAACTTTCAGTCCCTGGTCCCAGTGACCATAGCTTCCGACCACTAGTCCTCAGTGTCCACAACCTCCAGTCCATGCTTTACAGTGACCACTGAGGAATGCCTCAATGACCACAGCTTCTAATCCCCATTTCTCAGTGACTACAGTTTCCAGTCCCCCCTCAGTGACCACAGCCTCCAGCCCCTGGTCCTTAGTGACCATAGCTTCTAGGTCCCAGTCTTGAGTTACCAGGAGTTATCAGCATAGGGATAGTAGCTGAAAGAGCAGATTGACTCCCCAAAGGAAAGGGAACCAGAACTGAGCCTTGAGTGACCCCACAGTCAGTTAGTGACAAGCAGAGAAGAAGGAGACCAAAGACAAGACAGCACTGTGCTCTCCCTACTAATCAGAGGCCCCACTGGCAGATATTCAGAAGTGATTTACAGTGACCTCTGCTGATCCCTACCTGCCCAGGGACCCCTAGGGCAGAAGTGGGATCATTGTCAGGACCTTCAGTGCTGACTGTGCTGCTGGGATTGTGGAGAAGAACCACTTCTGGAATCATCTAGGAGAAGCAGCATGGCCTAATTGGATAGAGCACATTCCTGGGAGTCTGAAGGACATGAGTTCTAATCCCAGCTCCATCAGTAGTCTGCAAGTCGCCTCACTTCTCGGGGCCTCAGTTCCCTCATCTGTTATTATTATTATTAAGTGCTGTCAAGTCATTTCTGATTCATAGTGACTCTATGTAAAATGGGGATTAAGACTGTGAGCCTCATGTGTGAAAGCCACTGTGACCAACCCAATTTGCCCCTACCTCCTGCAGAACTTAGTACTGTGACTGCACATAGTAAGTGCTTAACAAATGCCACAATTATTGTTCATTATTTTCTCTGTGGGGAGCAGAGGTCTCCCCTCAGAGGTAACACCAGCATGGTTGGAGTCACAAGGGCTTCCCATCATTGCTGCGAGACCCCAAAAGATGCCATAAGGACTAATAATAGTTGCTGTTCTCGCATCTGTATTCTGGGTCTCAGGGGTCAGTGACTATCCAAGAAACACTTCATTTTCCTCAGAGGCATTCAGCAGCTTCCCTCCAATCTCCATGCACTCATGCAGAATTTGGGTTTGGATGAATGCTGGAAATTCCCTGACCGATTTAAAACAACAAGAAAAATTAGGAACAACTAGCTACTGGTTTTAGCTCCTTGCTGTTCTACTTGCCTGTTCTACAAGTCTTTGCTTCTGATGATTAAATGTCTTCAGTTAGGCAGGGTGGGAAAAAGATAACCTTTTAATGGAGTTGGTCTTGCCTGGTAACACCCAAAATTCAGGCACTAGACATTGGTATGGAATTTTCCCACATCTAGGTCACTTTAAAGAAATCAGATCAAAATTCCCCAAAACAATACCCCAGAAAAAAGAAATGGAGCATTCTATTTAAATCTGGTACAGCACCCAGTGATTGGGGGGGGGGGGGAGAGTCAAAACAAGACTAAGGGGAAATGACAGGAGCAAAAACATGCAATTCCAGAGTCTCCCAGCTTCTTAGGAAATTCCCATGAGTTAAAGCCAATACTTCTGGAATCATTCTGATCTTAAAGCCCAAGGACCAGTAACAATGCGGCAGAACTGAATTTTAAAATAGTACATTTTCCCTATCTTAAGTTCCACCTTCAGGTGTCGGGGGAGCATGTGAGACTCTCGGTCTTTTCTCTTACATCTGATAAAATCTACTATGACTGTAACTCCAAAATTACCTCTTGGAAAACGGAGTACTTTCCTGTGTGTGAAGGAAAGCAAATGAAATCCACTGCCAAAGAGGAATATGTCCCCATTGCTCATTGTAGGTAAAAAGGAGACAGTATAAGGGTAATACCACACAGCTCTTACCCTTCATTCCAGACTCACACAATTCTCAACTCTGCTCCTTCAAAAGTCTTACTCATGCTGTTCTCCTGCCCTGATGATGGTGATGATGATGATAAGGGTGTTAGTTAAGCACCTACTATGTGTCAAGCACTGTTTTAAGCATTGGTAAATACAGTCTAATTGGATTGGTCAGTTACACATCGGGCTCACATTCTTAATCTCCGTTATACAGATGAGGTGACTGAGGCAATGAGAAGTGATTTGCCCAAGGTCACACAGAGCTGGGATTAGAACCCAGGTCCTTATGACTCGCAGGCCTATGCTCTATTCTCCAGACCATATTGTTTCCCCAACTTCTTCCTTCCCTACATCACATTGACTTCAATGCTTTTTACATTCAAAGCCCTCCTAAAATCCCACATCCTCTAACAAGTCCTCCCTGATTAATGTCCTGTCAATCAATTAATAGTATTTATTGAGCACCAACTCTGTGCAGAACACTGAACTAAGTGCTTGAGATAGTACACTAGACAAGATAACTGACTTTAAAGTACTTACAATCTGGTGGAGAGATGGATGCTAAAATAAATGAAAGAAACTACAAGTAGGGACAAGACATAGACATAAGTACAATGAGGCTGAGGGGTGGGGATATAAGTATCCCAGTCCTTAAGTGATGTGAAAGTGGTAGAGTTTCAGTATTCTGGGTAAAATGGAAATACAGCAGGAGAGATGAGGGGTTAATCAGGGGATACCTCCTGGAGGAGGTGAGATTTCAGAAGGTTTTGAAGATAGGGAAAGCAGTAGTCTGATCAATGTGAAGACAGAGGAAGTTCCAGGCAGTCCTGGGAGTTTCAGGCACCCTGTAGACTGTAAGCTCCTTTTTTATGATATTTGTCAAGTGCTTACTATGTGTAAAACACTGTTCTAAGTCCTGGGGCAGGTACAAATTAACTAGGTTGGAAAAAGTCCCTCCCCTGCACAAGACTCAGGATCTAAGTAGGAGGAAGAACAGGTACTGAATCCCCAAGTAACAGTTGAGGAAACTGTGGCACAGAGAAGTTAAGTAATTGCAAGCAATTGGCAGACCTGGCATTAGAACTCGGGTCCTCTGACTCCCAGGTCCACGCTCTTTCCACTAGGCCACGCTGCTTCCTTGTAGGTGGGGATTATGGTTACCTACTCTATTGTACCGTACTTTCCCAAGTGCTTACTACAATACTCGACACACAGCAAGTGTTCAATACGTTTTTATTGATTTATACTCATCTTCAGCACTCATTATATATTTATTCAATGATTTATTTTAACCACGCTATTAATAAACAGTTTTATGTTTGTCTCCCTTGTAGGCAGAGAATGAATCACTTCCTTATTTGGTAATTTCCTAGCTCTTGTAGAGTGCCCTGTACCAAGTGGGAGCCCAATAAATCATACTACTATTTCTATTACAACAACAGCTACTACTCTCACAACAACTACTACTACTGCAACTATTATTAGTACTACTATTATTAGTGGGAAGAGCCCAGGCTTGGGAGTCAGAGGTCGTGGGTTCTAATCCCGGCTCTGCCACTCGTCAGCTCTGTGACTTTGGGCAAGTCACTTCACTTCTCTGGGCCTCAGTTACCTCATCTGGAAAATGGGGATTAAGACTGTGAGCACATGTGGGACAACCCAATTACCTTGTATCTACTCCAGCTTTTAGAACAGGGCTTGACACATAGTAAGAGCTTAGCAAATGCCATTATTATTATTACTGCTATTATTACAATGACTACTACTATTACAGGCACTTCTATTATTCCTGCCTCTGCTACCTGTCAGCTGTGTGACTTTGGGCAAGTTACTTAACTTCTCTGTGCCTCAGTTACCTCATCTATTAAATGGGTAAATGGGGACTAAGACTGTGAGTCCCACGTGGGACAACCTGATCACCTTGTATCCCCCCAGCACTTAGAACAGTGCTTTGCACATAGTAAGTGCTAAACAAATACCATCATTATTACTGCTGCTATGAACTTGGGAGACAATAATGGAGTTAGGAGACATGATTCCTTTCCATTATAATATTGACTTGTCCCTCAGACAGGAGAAACCTCATTTTTCTGGTTTGAAAATTAATTTTCTTTTGAATTAGCCTCCTGGAAGTTGCATATTAAGGTACACAATCAATCAATCAATCGATCAGTCATTTATTGAGTGTTTATGGTGAGTAGAACACTACACTAGAACTTAGGAGAGTACATTATAGCACATTTAGTAGACATGATCCTTTCATACAAGGAGCTTACAGTCTGGAGGAATACAGCCCCCTCTTTTTTTATGGTATTTGTTAAGCTCTTTCACTGTGTCAAGCACTGTCAAACTAATCAGGTCAGCTACAGTCCCTGTCCCACAAGGGGCTCACAGTCTAAATAGGAGGGAGAACAGGTATTGAATCACCTTAGTTAAGGAAACTAAGGCACAGAAAGGTTAAGTGACTTGCCCAAGGTCACACAGCAGGCAAGTGATGGAGCAGGGATTAGAACTCCGGTCCTCTGGCTTCCAGACTCATGCTTTATCCACTAGGCCATGTTTCTTCCCATGAGCTTCTCCCACCCCTCTAACTTCACTTAGGCAATTAACTGTCCCTATTTAACAGAAGAGTGTTTCCATTTCTTCAAAAGTAGAAAATCCTTTCCAATCACCCCTTAATTCAACTAATGTGCAAGACAGATGCAGGCTAGCAATGATAAGATCCTTTCTGAGGACAAATCTGAAGAGAAATGCTCAAAACAGAGAGTTTGAAGATGTAAGCTGAAAAGGAAAGAAAGTGGGAGATCAGGAAAGAGGGAGTTGAAAGGAAGCAAGTATTAGACAAAGGTTAAAGATTGAGGGAAGCAGAAAAAGGTGAGGGGAGAAAACTATTTTAAGAAGTTAAAAGAAAACAGATGTTTAGGAGGGTGAACTAGAAAGGTCTGGTTGATGGAGTAAAATATGAGGGAGCAGAAAGCTCAAGAAAGCAGGAAAAAGCAGCAAAATGGGCAAAGAATAGGCTTGTTTATATTTTTCATTATATGTAACTTTATATAATCATCCTTTGGAATTTGAATATCACGCTTTTGACAGTGAGATTTATTGCTGTGTGTGGGAGTGTTGGGTAAGATCTATACACAGCCACAAATTCTCCCACGTACTGTTTTTTTTTAATTATGGTATTTATTAAGCACATACTTCTGTGCCTAGCACTGCCCTAAGTGCTGAGGTAGATACAAGTTAATCAGGTTAGATATAATCCCTGTCCCCCAAGGGCCTCACAGTCTAAGTAGGAGGGAGAACAGATACTGAATACCCAATTTAGAGTTGAGGATATTGAGGCCCAGAGAAGCAAAATGACTTGTCCAAGGTTACACAGCAGTCAGGTGGTAGAGTAGGGATTAGAATATAGTTCCTCTGACTCCCAGGCCCATGCCCTTCCTACTAGGTCACACTGCTTCCCATGTACCTATAGGTTGTTCTTTGTTGTGCTATTACAAGAGAAGCAGCATGTCTCAGTGGCAAGAGCCCAGGCTTGGGAGTCAGAGGTCAGGGGTTCGAATCCCGCCTCTGCCACTTGTCAGCTGTATGACTGTGGGCAAGTCACTTCACTTATCTGGGCCTCAGTTACCTCATCTGTAAAATGGGTATTAACTGTGAGCCTCAAGTGGGACAACCTAATTACCCTGTATCTACTCCAGCGCTTAGAACAGTGCTCTGCATGTAGTCAGCACTTAACAAATACCAGCTTTATTATTATTATTATTATTATTTGGTGCCCGCAATGCCTGTCACAGTTTTGGTTTCTGAATCTCAATGTCAGAATCTGCTCAATGTCTTTCTGCTCTAAGGGAAAGACCCTATTTCTAATTGCATTACACCACAGTGACCTGTCTTCTGTTCTCAGCTGCCCACAGACATGTCATATCCCTGTGACTTTATTTCAGTTAATCAATCAGTTGATAGTTTTACTGAGCACCTATTCTGTGCAGGGCAGTGTATTAAGCACAGTGCTCTGCACACAGTAAGCGCTCAGTAAATACAATTGAATTAGTGAATGAATTAGTAAACACAAGCCCTGTCCTTAAGGACCTTACAATCTAGAAGGGGAAAGATGTTTTAAAAATAAATTAAAGGCAGGGGAAAGCACTAAAGTTAAAAAAGCAAGTTTATAAATGCTACTGGGAGGTGATTCAGTGAGGTAGAAGTGTTGAAGGGTCTTTGGAATAAGAAATAGGGTGGGGGAGATGAGAGATTAATTAGGGGAAGGCCTCTTAGAGGAGATGTGATTTTAAAAGGACTTAAAAAGGAAAGTACTGTTTAGCTGGATATGAAGGGGGAAGAGATTCCATGCAGGAGAAAGGCCTGTGAGAAAGAGGTCAGTGGTAAGTGAAATGAGAGAGAGGCATGGTGAACAGGTTGGCTTGAGAGGAGTGAAGTGCCTGAGCTGGGTTATAATGGGAGAGAAGTGAGAATGAGAAAAGGTAGAGAGTGATTGAGTGTATCAAAGCCAGTGATCAAGATTTTCTGCTAAATGTGGGCAACTCAATGGAGGAATTTGAGAAGTGAGGAGATGTGTGCAAAATGCTTTTGAAAAATGATTCAGTCAAGCTATGTAAAGGGAAAAGGCTGATGACGTGGATGACTGCAAGGAGGTTGATGGAGTGGTTGAGTCAAGCCCTTGGACCAGAATGATAGAAGTTTGCATAAAAAAGGAAGGATGGATTCTGAAGATGTTGCAAAGAAAGAATGACAGAATTTAGTGAATCAATCGTATAATCAATGTTATTGATTATACATTTACCATGTGCAGAGCACTGAATTAAGCACTTGGGATAGTAAAATACAGCAGAGTCGGAAGACTTGTTCACAGAGCTGTTCCCTGCCCACAATGAGCTTGTAGTCTAGAGGAGACAGACATGAATGACTGAAGGATATCGCCAAGGTTGTGGGCATGATAGAAGGGGAGGATGGAGTTGTAATAAAACTGATGGGAAAGTTAGATGGAGGCGAGGAATTCGGAGGGAAGATGGAGAGTTCAATTTTACACGTTGAGTTTGAGGTACCAGTGGGACATCCTGATAGGGATGTCCTAAAGACAGGAGGAGATATGAGATTTTAGAGTAGGAGAGAGATGGGGACTAGTGATGTAGTTTTGGAACTTATCCAACAGAGTGAATATGACTCAGATTGTATTTCACTGTTCCTCTGAAACACTTCTATTCTCATTAACACTCCCTACTCATGGTCTGCCACTGAAATTCACAATTCTACAGTCTGCCAATCTCCTCCTGTATGGCATCTCATGAAGGAGTATGGCTTTGAATTTGGTTCACCATGGCTTTGATGCCTGGATCATTTTCTAAAACACTGTTCTATGTACATCTCCCCACTCTTCAAGAACCTCCAATGGATGTCCATTCCTCTCCACTTGAAGCAGACGCTTAACTTCAATCAGCTTTCTTCACTTTATCCATGCTCCCTCCAGACCGTAAGCTTCTTGTGAGCACGGAACATATCTACCAACTCTGATATAGTGTACTCTTCCAGGTACTTAATACAATGTTCTGCACCCAGTAAATGCTCAGTAACTATGATTGACTGATCTATTGTAGTCTTCCAAGTGCTTAGGGCAGTACTTTGTATTCAACAAGCAAATAAATACTATCAATTGATTGGTGAATTCACAGTATGCCAGAACCTCATTTGGGTGACCCTCTCTTGCTTCTTGGAGTTTTGTGGCTGGTAGTTGAAACTGCTAGGAGAAATCTGAGGATTCCTGAAAAACGTTTTGGGTATGCAAAAAAGATGACTAGCATGCTGATTATGTCAAATGGCTTTGCATGATCTAGAAGTACATATAGAACCCCCTGCATTTTTCCAAGTGCCAATGCGCAGTGCAGAGTCTATATTCACAATATAGTCCTGGGAGCATGTAGCTGTTGATGGTCTTCAGCTGTAGAGTGAAGGCTCTGTTCAGGATGATCCACTTGGACTCCCTTCCAGTCTTCCCTTTCTAGATTCTCAGAGCCACATCCTTAACTGTGCCTCTCAGCCAAACTTCTTCACCCTCCTACCCATCTGGCACCTCCAATCCCCAGCCCTGGATCATTTCCACAGTACCCTTCCTCTACTCCTGAACTCCTGCAGTCAGAGCATGTTGGTGGAAATCCAGGCAACAGATTAATTTTGGCCACTTCAAATTCATCCTTGCTTGTTACAACTCTGCCTTCCCTTCAGCTCAGCAGCTTTAGTTCTCAGTCAATCGTTCAGTGGTATTTACTGAGTTCTGACTGTGTGCAGAGCACTGTATTATGCACTTGGGAGAGTAATAATAATAACAACAATAATAATGGTATTTGTTAAGTGCTTGCTATGTGCCAAGCACCGTTCTAAGTGTTCTAAGCACTGGGGTAGATATAAGGAAATCAGGTTGTCCCACGTGGGGCTCACAGTCTTAATTCCCATTTTACACATGAGGTAGCTGAGTCGCAGAGAAGTTAAGTGGCTTGCCCAAGGTCACTTAGTCAAGTGGTGGAGCTGGGATTAGAATCCACATCCTTTAATTCCCAAACCCGTGCTCTTTTGAGTTGGAAGACAGGATCTCCGCTCATAAGGAGCTTATAGTCTAGAGGGGGAAATTCAATTTTTTTTTTAGATGAGAAGACTGGTGGTCTGTTGGATGTGAAAAGGGAGGGTATTCCAGCCTAGAGGGAAGATGTGAGCAAGTGATTGGTGATAGGAAAGATGAGATTAAGGTACAGTGAGGAGGTTGGCAATAGAGGAGTGAAGGTTGCAGGCTGGGTTTAGTAGGAGATTAGTGAGGTAAGTTAGGAGGGGACAAGCTAATTGATCTCCTTCCCCATTGACTCCCTCCTGAATTTTTCCTCTTGATATCCCCCAAGGGATCCTACTTATTTTGCTGATAAAATTAGAAGCCATTCCCTCCACTTCAATAACTATATCCTATCTCCATATACACTCTTGTCCTTTCCAGGCATCTCTTAAGACATCTTCCTTTCCAGGCATCTCTTAAGACATCTTCCTTTCCAGGCATCTCTTAAGACATCTCCCTAGTGCTTTCAAAATCCAACTCCTCAACCTGGAACTCCCAACCCATTTACATGCTTACTATGTGCCAGGCACTGTACTAAGCACTGGGGTGGATGGGGTTGGACACAGTCCCTGTCCCATGTGGGGCTCCAAGTCTCAATCCCCATTTTACAGATGAGGGAACTGAGGCCCAGAGAAGTGAAGTGACTTGCCTGAGGTCACACAGCAGACACATGGCAGAGTCAGGATTAGAACTCATGATCGTCTGACTAGCAGCATGGCTCAGTGGAAAGAGCACAGGCTTTGGAGTCAGAGCTCATGAGTTCGAATCCTGGCTCGGCCACTTGTCAGTTGTGTGACTTTGGACAAGTCACTTAACTTCTCGGTGCCTCAGTTCCCTCATCTGTAAAATGGGGATTAAGACTGTGAGCCCCACGTGGGACAACCTGAATCCCCTGTGTCTACCCCAGCGCTTAGAACAGTGCTCGGCACATAGTAAGCGCTTAACAAATACCAACATTATTATTATTATTATCCCAGGCCCGTGCTCTATCCACTATGCCATGCTGTTTCTATAAACTTCTGTCCAAACTCTTTGAAACAGAATCTATACATCTGCTGTTTTCACGTCCTCTCCATCTCCTCTCTGCAATTTAGTTTCTGCCCCATTCATTCCAAAGAGACTACATTCTTCCAAGTTACCAGTGGCAACCTCCTTGACAAATCAAACACAGCTTACTCTGTCCTAATCCTTCTTAACAAAAACATCTACCTAAAGTGGTGGTGAAATATCAATTCATTTAAAACAATGACCTTCAGTCCATGGAAACTGCCCTCTTTAAGGTCACCAAGAACCTTCTTCTTGCCAAATCCATTGGCTTCTACTCCTACTAATCCTAATCCTTACTTCGACTGTGAAGCCAGAGTGGCGCAGGGACGGTTTCCAACTTGATTATCTTCTATCTACCCCAGTGCCTAGAATTGAGCTTGACTCACAGTAAGCACTTAGCAAATACCATTTAGAAAAATAAGTCCATAACCTTGGAATTATCCTTGACTCACTACTCTTGTTTAACCCATGTACTCATCAGACACCAGATTCTGCTGGTTCAATCCTCATAACATTGTTAAAAATCCACCCTTTCCTCTCCATCCAAACTGCTACCATATTGATCCAAGCATGTATCCTATTCCACTTTGACTATTGCATCTATCTCCTTGCTGACCCCTTGCTGCCTCCCTTGTCTCCCCACTCCAGTCCACACTTCACTTTACTGCCTGGATCATTTTTTCTAAAAAAAGTTCAGTCCAAATTTCCTCACTCCTGAAGAACCTACAGTGGTTGTCCATTCATCTCTGTATCAAGCAGAAACTCTACCTTTAGCTTTAAAGCACTAAATCAACTTGCCCCTTTTACCTTACCTCACTGATCGACTTCAACTCAGCCCACACATTTTGTTCCTCTAGATCCAGCCTGCTCCTTGTGCCTGGATCTCATCTTATCTTGCCACTGACCCCTTGCCCTTATCATCCCTCTATTCTGGAACTCCCCCTCTCTTCATAGCCAACAGACCACCACTCTCCTACCTTCCAAGCCTATTAAAATCGTATCTTCTCCAAGAGACATTCCCTGATTAAGCCCTCATTCTTCCCTACTCCCTCTCCTCTCTGAGTCACCTATGCACTTGGAGCTGTACCCTTTGAGCACTTGACATTCACCCTACTTTCAGGCTCCCAGCATTTATGTATATATCCATAATTTACTTTAATGTCAGTCTCCCTCTCTGGACTGTAAGCTCTTGAGGGACAGAGAATAGTCTGTGCATTATACTCTTCCAACCACTTAGTACAGTGCCCTGCACAAAGTAAGCACTAAATAAATACCACTGATTGACTGATAGATCGATTGTTTCTAGAGTAGTGAAAGAGAGAGGGAGAAATAGTTAACATGTTTTTGAAGCTGGAAATCATCTGGCCTTAATCCTCACTCAACAGTAGTCAAAGTTCCCAGCCTCTATTTTCCCTGACATGTTTTATTTGTAGTTGGGTCCCCAGTAGCTCTCCATTCATGCCTTTATATTCTGCATTGTCTCCTGCTTTTATCCATGGATCTAGCCAAACCTACCTAGAAGAGTAATTAGTTATGTTGAAACCTGATACCACACAAACAGTTTTGGCCAATTGGACCTCTCTGATTATACACCAAAGTTGCTCCATAAAAGATGAAAAAGTCATGAAAGAAGATCTCTATTACAGTGGCTGAATTATTTAGTTCTAGTTTGGTTGGCAATCAGAAGCAAAAGCAGCTGATCCCAGCTGGGCAGAGATGCCAGCCTGGGAAAGGTAGACTTCTCAGGAGTGATCCCAGATCTTGGCAGTGTTTCACTTTCCGCCTGAGATGAGCTAAGTAAGGTTCCCACAGCTCAGATCGTTAAATACCGGGATGGGGTAATGAGAGGTTGAAAGTCTCTTTCCCTCCAAGTCTGGAAGATAAGGGGAGATAAGATCCACATCTCTCAGTACCATTCAGTGAAACCCAGAGGAGGGCTAGAAAACACCCTCCGGTTTGGGACAACTCTGTGTTTATAGGCGCCAATTCCCTGGGAAGGTGGAAACATACCCTTTGCCAAGTTAGCCCTGGGCTGCCAGCAGCAGCAGCAGCAGCAGATTTTGTGGTGTTAGTAGCAAGGGGGTGGGGGTGGGGGGAACTGCTGGCCTCGTGATGTCAGGCTGGGACATCAGGCTGGGACAACCTAGCACCCCTCCTCCTTCGCCACCCACTTGAAGATGGGCAGCTGGAGGGAGTCGGAGCCAACACAACTGCTCAGTTGGGACCCATCCTTCCCCCAGCTGCAGTTGCAATCCCATTTCAAGTGTCTCCTCTTCCTCTGACAGCCCTGGTCTGGGTCCATAAGCAGAAGCAGCGTGGCTTAATGATATAGCATGAATCTGGGAGTAGGAGGGGCCTGGGTTCTAATCCTGCCTCTGCCATATCTCTGCTGTGTGGCCTTGGGCAAGTCACTTCATTTCTCTGGGCTTCAGTTACCTTATCTGTTAAATGGGGATTAAGAGTGTGAGCCCTTTGTGAGATAGGGACTGTTTCCCACCTGATAAACTTAAATCTACTCCAGTGCTTAGAACAGTGCTTGGCACATAGTAAGTGCATAACAAGTGCTATTATTATTATTAATAAGACTGGGTGGAACCAGAGCTGGGTGGAGGCAGCATCCCCAGACCTATTCTGCAGTCTCATGCAGCCCAGATACCATGTCAGGGAGGAGACTTCCCCTGCTCAGGCACGTGTTTATCTGCCTCAGGAACTTACTGTGGACAGGGAATGTGTCACTTTCTTGTTGTATTATACTCTCCCAAGTCCTTAGTACAATGCTTTGCACTTGGTAAGTGCTCAATAAGTATGATTTAATGAATGAATGAACCCCAGGGTTTGAGCTGCAGCCTCATCCCTCTCCTACACGCTGGTCCCTGGCTGCCCCAGCTCTTGAAGTGATAGCTGGTGATAAGAAGAAGACCTGGGTTCTAATCCTGACTCAGCCACTTGCTTAATGTCTAACCTTGGGCAAGTCACTTCATTTCCCAGCACTTAAAACAGTGCTTGGAACATAGTAAGTGCTTAACAAATACCATCATTATTATTCCCTGTGCAACCATTTCCTCATTTGTAAACTGGGGATTCTATACCTGTTCTCCCTCTTACCTAGATTGTGAGCCCCTTGTGGAACAGGGAATGTGTCCAACATGATTAACTTGTATCTACTCCTAGTTTAAAACCAAAATGCCACAATGCTATTATTATTACCATTATTATAATGAATAATGTTATAATATTATTATTAAAAGTCACTTTAATTCCTCCAAGCTGGATTCCCTCAAACATTAGCTAATCTTCTAAATAACTTTAGGACACAATTGGAGGCCATTCCTTGGCTTTTCTGAGTATGAAAATAAACAAAGCAATATGAAACTTTGCTGTGACACAGGAACAAGTGGAATTCAAAAATCCCAGATTGCTGCATTTTTCTACCCAGGGTTAGAGGACAATGGCTCTACATCAAACCCTTGATGGCTGCCTGGTGGCCCTCGTTTTCCCCTGGTGATGAATTTAGCCTGTTGGCCTATTGGCCTCTCGGCCTGGCCGGCCCCATCCCACACCAATCATCACTTGAGCAGCACTGACCTCCCAGTGCATGGCCAAGCAGGAAGGAGGAGAGGATGCAGGAAGTGACAGACGGTCCTCCTCTAGACTGTCAGCTCATTGTGTGCAGGAAAACACAATTGTAATCTCCCATGTGCTAAGCACAGTGCTCTGCACACAGTAAGTGCTCAACAAATACCATTAATCAATTATTTGAATTGATTCCTCAGCCCCTCCTGAGGGCCACAGCTGAACCAACTCTTCTCTTATTTGGAAATAAACAGTCGGCTGTGCCTCTATTGCCTTATGACTAGAGAGAGTAAGGTTGTGATGTCACAGCTATAAATTGTAGCTATCAATTGATGATAATAATAATAATGATACTTTTAAAGTGTTCACTATGTGCCAAGCACTGTTCTAAGCACTGAGATAGGTACAAGTTAATCAGGTTGGACACAGTCCCTATCCTAGGGGCTCACAGTTTTCATTCCCACTTACATTTGAGGTAACTGAGGCCCAGAGAAGTTAAGTGACTTGCCCAAATTCACACCACAGTCAAGGGGTAGAACTGTAGAACCCAGGTCTTTCTGACTGCCAAGCCCATGCTCTTTCCAATAAGGCATGTTGCTTCTTGATCAACAAGCACCCTCAGTTTTTTCATTCAGTTTATGTCTATCGCTCTTAAGAAAGTACAATGTAACATAATTAGTAGACATTCAAATGCATAGATGATGCAAAAGGGGAGGGGAATAGGACAAGACAGGGCTTAGTCAGAGAAGGCCTCTTAAAAGATGTGTGATTTTAGTAGGGCTTTGAAGGTGGGAAGATTGGAGGTCTGTCAGATGTGAGTGGAGAGGGACTTCCAGGCCAGAGGGAGGACATGGGGAAGGGGTCACTGGTAAGGTGGACAGAGAAGGACCAGATTGTAGTAGGAGATTAGCAAAGTAAGGTAGGAGGGGAAGGCTGATTGAGTATTCTAAAGCTTATGGTAAGGAGTTTCCGTTTGATGTGGAGGTGGATAATGATAATAATAATAATGTTGGTATTTGTTAAGCACTTACTTCGTGCCAAGCACTGGGGTAGATACAAGGTAATCAGATTGTCCACATAGGGCTCAAACTCTTCATTCCTTTTTACAGATGAGGTAACTGAGGCACAGAGAAGTTAAGTGACTTGCCCAAGGTCACACAGATAACAAGTGGCAGAGACAGGATTAGAACCTATGAACTCTGACTCCCAAGCCCAGGCTCTTTCCACTGAGCCATGATGCTTCTGTGGATGGTCAGCTACGGGAGATGCCTGAGGAGTGGAGAGATGTGGACTGAGTTTTTTTTTAGAAAAATGATCCTGGAAGCAGAGTGAAATATAAACTGGAAAAACAAGAGAAAGGAGTCAGGGAGGTCAGCAAGTAGACTGATGTATTAGTCAAGGTGGGATATGATAAGAGCTTGAATCAGCATAGTAGCTGTTTGGATGAAGAAGGGTGAATTCTAGAAATGTTTTGAAGGTAGAACCTACAGGTTGTGGCAAACTGAATATACAGTTTAACGAGAGAGATGATAATAATGATGGCATTTGTTAAGCGCTTACTATGTGCTAAACACTGTTCTAAGCACTGGAGTAGATACAAGGTAATCAGGTTGTCCCACGTGGGGCTCATAGTCTTAATCCCCATTTTACAGATGTGGTAACTGAGGCATGGAGAAGTGAAGTGACTTGCCCAAAGTGACACAGCTGACAAGTGGCGGAGCTGGGATTAGAACCCACAACCTCTGACTCCCAAACCCGTGCTCTTTCCACTAAGCCACTCAGCTTCTCGATGAGCTGAGCTGAGGATATTGTAGGTTTGTCAGACAGAGGATAGTGGTGCTGTTTACAATGTTGGCAAAGTCTGGAGTGGCCAGGGCTCAGGTGGGAAGAGGAGGACTTCTGTTTTAGACATGTTAAACTTGAGGAGTTGGTGGGATAGTCAACCAATCAATCAATCATGTTTATTGAGCCTTTACTGTGTGCAGAGCACTGTAATAAGCTCTTGGGAAAGTACAGTACAACAGAATTAGGAGATGTATTCCCTGCCCATAATGAGTTCAAATAGAGGCATCCTCAGGGCAGGAGAAAATGTGAGGCTGAATAGAGAGAAGCCAGGACTGGAGAGGTAGATTTGGGAATCATCCATGTAGAAATTTTGAAGCTACGTGAGCGAATAAGTTCTCCAAGAGAGTGGGTGAGGTGAAGGGGACTCAGAACTGAGCCTCGAGGGACTCCCACAATTAGAAGATGGGAGGCAGAGAAGGAGCCCTTGAAAGAGGCTAAAAAGGAATGGCTAGAGAGGTGGGAGGAGAAACAGGAGAGGACAGTGTCAGTGAAACCAGAGTTGAATAATGTTTCCAAGGGACCAGAGTAGTACACAGTGTCAAAGACAGTTGAGAGTTGGGGAAGATTAGGATAGAGTAGAGGGCACTAGATTTGGAAGTAAGAAGGTCATTGGTGACTTTGGAGGGCAGTTTCCATGAAGTGGAGGAGGTGGAAGCTAGATTGCAGGGGGTGAAGGAGAGAATTGGAGGAGAGGAAGAGGAGGTAGCAGGTGTAGACAACTCTTTCAAGGAATTTGGAGAGGAATAGTAAGAGGGAGATGGGGTGATGACTGGAGGGAGCCATGGGGTCTAGGAGGGGTTTGAGCTCAGTGGTTGGATACAAAGCCCTCATGGCTCCATGAAGACCTCCCTCCTGCCTGGAACTCTCTCCCCTTCATATCTGATGGACCATAGCTCTGCCCATCTTCAAAACCCTGAAATTACAGTGCCTCCAGGAGGCCTTCCTTGGCTAAGTTTTCATCTCCCTACCCTATATAGCCTCCCAATATCTGCTACTTCAGCACATACACCTCACCCAAGCCCTGGATACTCAACTCCTTCCACCTATAGCACTTTCATACATTTCTTTACACTTTAAAATCAGTTATAGGTAAGAGGAAACAATAGTGTCAGTCTTCTCCACTGGACTGTAAACTTCTTCAGATGAGGGAACAAGTGTACCACTTCTATTGTAATCTGCTAATGCTTAGCATCTCCTCTAGACTGTGAATTTGTTGTGGGCAGGGAATGTGTCTGTAATATTGTTGTGTTGTACTCTTCCGAGACCTTAGCACAGTGCCCTGCAAGCAGTAAGAGCTCAATAAATCGACTGATTGACTGATAATTTTGTGCACATAGTAGCACTCAATAAATACTACTGACTGATTGATAGAATGGAAGGATATGAGCAAGGAGTCCTAGGCAGAAGGGTCAAAAACCTGGCACAGTGAGAAGGTGAATGGGAAGGATGAAAAATAAGAGATGAGGTATAGAGAGAAAAGAGAGTGGATAAGTTAGAGACTGAGAATTGATGGAATGCCTAAAAGCCAATGTTCAAGAATTTCTGTTTGAAGTAGAGTGGGAAAAAGTAGATCATTTCTAAAGAGTGGAGAGATATGTACAGAACAATGAATGATTCAGAAAAATGATCTGCACAGGAGCCTTAAGTAGGGACTGGAGAGGGGAGAGACTGGAGGAAGGGAGGTCAGTGAGAAGGCTGATACAGTAGTCAAGTCAAGCTATGAACAATGTGGGGCTTAAGGAGGTAGTGTTTTGGATGGATAATAAGGGAACGGATCTGGAAAATGCCATGACTTCGGTAAGAATTTCTTGTAATTCATCAGAACCTGCCTGGTCCTTTCCATAATCTCTAACTTTCTGTTAAGACAGTGACAGCTGTATTTTATGCTGTTGCTATAGTAACTATCATCCAATGGAAAATGCAGAGGCAAGATCCCTGCTTAATGAGTTACATCAAGTTGTCATGGCAATTGGAATGTTCAGTGTGATTTGACAAACCAGCTTCTAATTGCGAGAGCACAAAGTCAGAATAATTCAGTTCCTTACTTTTGTGTCTCTCTGATTCTAGTTACCAAATGAGTGACAAGAAAGGCTAACTAAAGGACGGTGTGAAACACAATATTCAACCCTGGGAATTAGAGCTGTTAAGTATATAAAACTGAAAAAAACAACTGATAAACACTAAGTACTGAATCCCCACCTCTCACCCATCAAAAAAGAAAAACACATTTTGTTTCCAGTTCTATATGAATTGATTCAAACTTCTCAGTTAATTGTCTCATCCTAGATTTGGGAGAATAACTTGCAGATCTGTTCTTCAGTCAAACAGACAAAAAGGTTGAAGGAGCACTCAGGGTACAAATGCATAAAGGCATTTAGGCCATCCTTAAATTCTCACTCATCATTGAATAGTTTTTGATAAATAAAAGTTTCAGGTTTTTTTTTTCCCTCAGGGATAGACATGACTCACAGAATCATAGGGCAGGTAAGAAATGGCTACATTCAAAGTGCAATAATAATAATAATAATAACAGTAATAACAATGGTATTTGTTAAGTGCTTACCGTGTGCCAGGCACTGAACTAGGTCAGTCCAATCCATTCATTCATTCAGTAAATACTATTGGACTTACTATGTGCAGAGCACTGTACTAAGCACTTGGAATGTACAAATTGGTAACAGTTAGAGACAGTCCCTGCCCTTTGATGGGCTTACAGTCTAATCAGGGGAGACAGACAAGAACAATAGCAATAAATAGAATCAAGGGGAAGAACATCTCATTAAAACAAAAGCAAATAAATAGAATCAGGGTGATGTACATCTCATTAACAAAATAAATAGGGTAATGAAGATATATACAGTTGAGTGGACGAGTACAGTGCTGAGGGGATGGGATGGGAGAGGGGGAGGGGCAGAGGGAAAGGGGGGAGAAGAGAGTTTAGCTGCGGAGAGGTGAAGGGGGGGTAGAGGGAACAGAGGGAAAAGGGGAGCTCAGTCTGAGAAGGCCTCTTGGAGGAGGTGAGCTTTAAGTAGGGTTTTGAAGAGGGGAAGAGAATGAGTTTGGCGGAGGTGAGGAGGGAGGGCATTCCAGGACCGCAGGAGGAGGTGGCCCAGGGGTCAACGGCGGGATAGGTGAGAACGGGGGATGGTGAGGAGGTGGCAGCAGAGGAGCGGAGCGTGCGGGGTGGGCAGTAGAAAGAGAGAAGGGAGGAGAGGTAGGAAGGGGCAAGGTGATGGAGAGGCTTGAAGCCTAGATTGAGAAGTTTTTGTTTTGTGCGGAGGTTGATAGGCAACCACTGGAGGTTTTTAAGAAGGGGAGTGACAGGCCCAGAACGTTTCTGCAGGAAGATAAGCTGGGCAGCAGAGTGAAGAATAGACTGGAGCAGGGAGAGAGAGGAGGAAGGGAAATCAGAGAGAAGGCACAGTAGACACAGTAGTCTAGCCGGGATATTACAAGAGCCTGTAGCAGCAAGGTAGCTGTTTGGGTGGAGAGGAAAGGGCAGATCTTGGCAATATTATAAAGGTGAGACCGGCAATCCAAAACAAGCTGGTCCAGATCTGAGTCAAATCTGGTAGGTGCTGGGGAAGAATTTGGTCCATATGGGCCCTGCTTTCTATTGGTCATATCTGGCCAGACCCCACTTGATTTGCCAGGGAGGATGAACTCCTGGGATGGAGTATTGTAGCATGCCTAGAGGCACTGGGGGATGGAGGGCCAAAGCATGGCCAATGGAAGCAGCATGGTCTAGTGGATAGATCACGGGCCTGGGAGTTAAAAGGTCCTGGGCTCTAATCCCAGCTCTGCCACTTGTCTGCTGTGTGATCTTGGACAAGTCACTTCACTCCTTTGTGACTCAGTTAACTCATCTGTAAAATGGGGATTGAGAATGTGAGCCCATGTGGGACAGGGACTGTTTCCACCCTGACTAACTTGCATCTAACCCAGTGCTTAGAATAGTGCTTGGCACATAGTAAGTACATAACAAATGGTATGCCCAGAGGTTTTGGGGAATGGAGAATGGTAGCATGCCCAGTGATATTGTGGGATGGAGGATGGTAGCATGTCCAATTACATTGTGGTATGGAGGATTGTAGGATGCACAGTACTAGGGCTGATCATTCTCAGGAAAATGCAGAATACATAGTGGATGCCTTATTGGTATCTAATGCAAGCTCAGTAACTAAGAAGCAGCATGGCTTAGTGGAAAGAACACAGGCTTGGGAGTCAAGAAGCCTCTGGCTATTATAATTATTATTATGGTATTTGTTAAGTGCTCACTATGTGCCAGGCACTGTGCGAAGTGCTGGGGTGGGTACAAATAAATTGGTTTGGATGCAGTCTCTATCCCATGTGGGGTTCACAGTCTTGCTCCCCATTTTACAGATGAGGTAACTGAGTCACATAGAAGTGAAATGAGTTGCCCAAGGTAACAGCAGATGAATGGTGGAGCTGAGATCTAATCCTGATTCTGCCAACTGCTTCACGTGTGAATTTGGGCCCATCACTTAATTTATCTGTGCCTCAGTTTCCTCATCTGTAAAATGGGGATTAAATTCTTCCCAGACTGAGCTCCCCTTTTCTCTCTGCTCCCTCTACCCACCCCTCACCTCTCCGCAGCTAAACCCTCTTTTCCACCCTTTCCCTCTGCTCCTCCCCCTCTCCCTTCCCATCCCCTCAGAGTGAACTCGTCCGCTCAACTGTATATATTTTCATTACCCTATTTATTTTGTTAATGAGATGTACATTGCCTTGACTGTATTTATTTGCTATTGTTTTAATGAGATGTTCATCCCCTTGATTCTATTTATTGCTATTGTTCTTGTCTGTCTCCCCTGATTAGACTGTAAGCCCGTCAAAGGGCAGGGACTGTCTCTGTTACTGATTTGTACATTCCAAGCACTTAGTACAGTGCTCTGCACATAGTAAGTGCTCAATAAATACTACTGAATGAATGAATGAATGAATGAATGAATGAATACCCTCCTACATAGACTATCCACTAGGCAACACTACTTCTCTAAAAGGGTCTTTCAAAATCCCTTTTAATTAGCACCAGTAAAGCAATGAAACAGGTTCATTTAGTGGAAACAGAATTGAGACAATCCCCTGCATCTGGATAGTCTGCTTCAGATCTGGATTCCTTTTGGCAGCTAGTTCTCTATCCTGATTGTAAAGATCTCAGGGTATTGTTTTTTTTCTGTTGTTGTTGTTTGTTTTTATGCTGTTAAGTGTTACTATGTGCCAGCATTGTACTAAATGCTGGATAGATACAAGTTAATCAGGTTGGACACAATCCCACATGGTGCTCACAATATTAATCCCCATTTTACAGATGAAGTTACCAACACCCAGTCAAGTTAAGTTACTTGCCCATTGTCACACAACAGATAAATTGTGATAGAGAAGCAGCATGGCTCAGTGGAAAGAGCGTGGGCTTGGAAGGCAGAGGTCACGGGTTCTAATCCCGGCTCTGCCGCTAGTCAGCTGTGTGACCTTGGGCAAGTCACTTAACTTCTCTGTGCCTCAGTTACCTCATCTGTCAAATGGGGATTAAAAAACTGTTAGCCCCACGTGGGGCAATCTGATCACCTTGTATCCCCCAGCGCTTAGAACAGTGCTTTGTATATAGTAAGTTCTTAACAAATATCACAATTTATTTTTATTTATTTATAAGTAGTGGAGGGGAGATTAGAACTCAGGTTCTTCTGACTCCCAGGCCCGTGCCTTTTCCACTAGGCCACGCTACTTCTATAAAAGAGTCTTCCAAAATGCCTCTTAATTAGGGCTAATAAAGCAATGGAATAGATTCATTGAGTGGAATATTGGAAAGTCATCATTTTTATTGTCCTTCTCAGGGTCTGTGGTGGTTTAGTTTTAATCACTTTTTGGTATGACAATCTACACTCCTTCCGAGTTTTGCTAAATTCTTCCTGCTACTGTGAAACTGTGTCAAGAATCGGAATCTTAAATTGGGCAGCTTTTGCTGTCAAAATACTCTGAAATCAGAGTGCCCCCTTCACAAAGGTAATGGACACTGGAGAAGACCTGAACATGAAATGACCCCTACTGGTGGCTTTCTGACCTCTAGGAAGCCTGTTCCCTCCCAATCCTCGTCGCCTCTTCCCCCTAAAATTCCTGCCCTACTTCCACCTCTGCTCTCAAAATAAAAAGTTGGCACAGCTGCCGGAAACAATAGATTTTCTTCTAAAAACAGCAAACTGAGGGTAAGGAAAATGGGATATTTGTACAATCTTAGCAGTCTGCCAGATCAACCGTCCTTAGATCCAACCTAAAATGTCTCTCACTTCCTGCTTCTCAATGGAAAAGAACTGCAGTGGGTTATCTTTTATGAAATCCTCCATTCTTGAAGACAATTATTAAGTGACCACTCGGTAGTCTTTTCCAGACTTAGAAAAAAACAATCCATTCTTTCCACTACTCTCCAGAGCCTCTGTGATTAAATTTTAACTTTTTTGGTGCTTTCCTTGGGACTTTCTCCTATTCTCTACTTCTTCAAATAGTATGACTCCAAATTGAAAAGGCCCAGTGTAGTGGAAGGAATCCCATTTGAGTTCCTCAAGCAATCAAGCTGCTGACACATCCCCATACCGTGCTCTCATCTTAGCTCCCATTCCACCTTGACCTATTTGAAACTCATCCTGCCATATTGAAGCCCCACCAATCATTCCCCATCAGACTCCCCATAAGGTCTTGAGAGAGTTGGCTGGCCTTATCCCAGTGAACAAGGCAATATGATTTTTCCAAAGAACAAACTTTCCTAGGAAGATAAATGGACAAAGAAGGTTAAATAAGGGATGTAACATGATTGCTGGATTTAAAGGAACTTACACAGGTGCATATACCCCCAAGCCTTCAAGTTGCATGATTTCAGTTTATGTTTTGGCGGGAGCTATACTGAGGAATTAGCAAGCATGGTTCTGCATTGTGAACTTGCAGGCTATGGTGTGCCATGGTACTGGAAAAAATAATCTATACAAGGCATTGGAATGGGTGCCTCCCCTTCTAGACTGTAAGTTCCTTGTGGGCAGTTAATGTGTCTACCAACTCCATAGTACTGTACTCTCCCAAGTGCTTAGTACGGTGCTCTGCACAAGGTAAGTGCTCAGTAAATAACTTTCATTGACTGAGAACTGCAGCATGGGCTCTCTTTAACTTGGAGTTTTGTGAGTTAGGAGAAAGGGGGGTACTTTACATGGAAATACTGTATTTTAAATCCAGCATCTTAAATCCATGTACATACGGTACACATACCTTTTTGCATGTTTTTGCCCAATTTAATCCTTGCTTACATTGTCTTCTAGTATCCTGTTATCTCCTGGGCGTTTTCACAATACAAAATAGAGAAAAATGGCTGATAAAGGCTGGCTAGATTGAGTCTTTCTAGAATTCAACTCAGCAGACTTCCTAGTGCCTGACAGGTTATCGTACTGCCCTTGTCAGAGAGAGCAAAATGACTCAAAATATAAATGTCCTAGGGATTGGAGGGAGGAAGGGAACAGTTAGCAGAAAAAAGGATCAATAGATTAAATGCCTAATTTGTTACATTATATAGGAAAGACTCAGTAATATTCTGTTCACACATGGTCTACTTTCTAATGGTAGTAAAATCAAGTCCTGATCACTCTGTTTGTTAGGAAATATTCTCTTTAGTTGAAAAGACCTCCAAATGCCATGATAGGCTAAATTTTCCCCAGACTCAGAGTTATTCGTCTTGTTAGAGCAATCATTGTGGACCAAGGTCATGGGTGCAGGTTCTGAAGCTATTTTTCCTGAATAAGCTTCTATAACTGGAAGGTACCCAACCTCTGATGAACAGGCTTGTGATGTCAATCAATCAATCCATGGTATTTATTGAGCACTTTATGCAGAACACTGTATTATTTGCTGCTTGGCAGAGTATGAGATGCAGCGTGGCTTAGTGGAAAGAGCATGGGCATGGCAGTCAGAGGTTGTGGGTTCCAATCCCAGCTCCTCTGCTTGTCATTCATTCATTCATTCAATAGTATTTATTGAGCGCTTACTATGTGCAGAGCACGGTACTAACTGCTTGGAATGTACAATTCGGCAACAGATAGAGACAATTCCTGTCCAATGACGGACTTCAGTCAGCTGTGTGACTTTGGGCAAGTCACTTAGCTTCTCTTTGATTCAGTTACCCCATCTGTAAAATGGGGATTAAGACTGTGAGCCCCACGTGGAACAACCTGCTTACCTTGTATTTATTCCAGAGCTTAGAACAGTGCTTGGCACATAGTAAGTGCTTAACAAATACCATTATTATTACTAGTAGTACTACAAGATAATAGAGTCAGGAGACACAATCCCTGCCCGCAAGGACCTTACAATCTAGAGGGAACCGATATTAAAGTAAGTTGCAGCTAAGGGAAATGGCAGAGTACAGGGGTAAATATTTAAATGTGGTGGGGCTGGGATGTGGGTGAATATCAAGTGCTTAAAGGGTACAGGTAGTGCTTAAAGGGTACAGGTACAAGTGTATAGGTGACACAGAATGGGGCCAAATAGAGGAAATGATAGTTTAGGAAAGCATCTTGGAAGAGATGTGATTTTAGTAGGGCTTTGAAGGTAGGGAGAATGGTGAACTGTTGGATATGAAAGGGGAGGATGTGGGCAAGGGGTCGGTGGTGGGATAAACGAGATCGAGGTACGTTGTGTAAGTTTGCACTAGGGGATTTCCACAACCATTGTAATTTCCCATGAATGCTGTTGGGTTTACAACTGCAAACTTTAAACAAGGTTCTACTGTAGCCACTGAGCTTTATGATCCTCAAGAATTCTTTGATCCCTTAGAACTATTGCTCTCGTCATGGTCCTGTCCAAATGGGTCCCAATCAGCAATGTGTGAACCAAGACCCAGCAATGTCAGACTCAAGATATCCACCAGCACCAAATACAGGCAGAAGGAACATGCAGTTTACTCCTCCAGAGGCCTAGCCACTTAGCATATAATCCCTGCAGGCCTGATTTTGGGGATGGCTTCAACGATTAGCAGGCTGGGGCCACTGATTACAAAAAGCCCCTAATTAGAGCCAAGCCACTGACATGGAAGTGGTTCCAGGGGCAGTCCAGAAGCAGCATGGTATAGCGGATAGAGCCCGGGCTTGAGAGTCAGATAGTCATGGGTTCCAAATCCAGCTTCACCACTTGTCTGCTATGTGGCCTTGGGCAAGTCACTTCACTTCTCTGTGCCTCATTTACCTCATCTGTAAAATGAGGATTGCGACTGTGAGCCCCATGTGGGACAAGAACTGTGTCCAACACAATTTGCTTGTAACCACTCCAGCACTTAGTACAGTATCTGGCACATAGTAAGCGCTTAATAAATGCCACAATTATTATTATTGTTATTTTTATTATTATTAGGAAGGGCAGTTTTAAAAAGTGGAACTACAGTGCCAGCAAGGAGCTCCCTGTTTTCAATCACCCCGTTCTGCTTCCTTTCAGAATTGGTCCTTTTCGGAATTGGTCCCTGCTGGAGCCTATTAAAAGAGCTGACCGTCCCCTTGCTCTATCTCCAAGTGGCTGGCCCCAGTAACCTCCTTGATCAGACTGCAGGATAGATGGGTGAGAGGTGTTTCTTTCTCATGCCCCATGCTGGATTTTGACTGCCTCCAATGACTATTTCAGTCCATGGACTCAACTTCCCCCAATTTCTTCTGTATATGGAATGTGTATCGCTAGCCTATCGGTAAGTCTCACCAGCTGTAACTAGTGTTTACTAACTTCCAAGTACTTTGTGCAATTCTCTGCCTCCCCAAGAGCATAACAGTGAAGTTCTTGAAGTCAATGTCAAGCCATGTAAACACAGTGCTGAGTTCTTGTTTGGTTATTTTTTTCCAATTAACAATTTCCTTCCCTTGTCAAAGTATAGTGATGGAGAAACCTTGGAGCTCAAACAAAGCTGTGTGCAGAGCTGGCTGCCAGGCTGCCCTAGGCTCAGGGAGACTCAGAGACACTTCTACTGAACATGGGCCCAGCCTGGGGCTCCCACCATGGCTGTTCAAGCCCCTAGTCCCAGCACAGGAACCTCAATCCAGGCCACTGTTTGCTGCTGGTGGACCATTGAAAATTTTGCATCTGACAGTAATGGATAATGATGATTATTATTATTATTATGGTATTTGTTAAACACTTACAGAAATATATCAAAGATTAATGTTAGGAAGATTTGCTACAAAGAGCCTGGAAGAAGTCATGAAATGTGCCGATGTAACAATTGCCACAAAAATACAAATTGTCCACTCTGTGATGTTTCCAGTGACAGTATATGGATTCAAAAGCTGGACAGTGAAAAAACAGGATAGAAGGAACATCAGTTCTTTTGAAACGTGATGTTGGAGAAGGCTTTTGCGAATACTGTGGACTGCCCGACAATAAACAACTGGATTTGGGAGCACATTAAACCAAAGTGGTCTTTGGAAGGCCAAATGACTCGACTTAGATTAGCATATTTTTGACATGTAATCAGGAGGACTAATTCTTCGGAGAAGACACTAATGCTAGGAAAAGTCCAGGGAAAATGTGGAAGCGGCAGACCAACAGCTGGTTGGTTAGAGACCATAACAACGATAACAGAAGAACCATTAGAAAGGTTGAAAGTATATCCATGGAGTCGTTATGAATCAGAAATGACTCAACAGCACTTAATAATAATGTGCCAGACACTGTACTAAGCACTGGAAGGGATACAGATTGGATTGGACAAAGTCTCTGTCCCATTTGGGGTTCACAGTTTCAATCTCCATTTTACAGATAAGAAAATTGAAGCAAAGAGAAGTAAAGTGACTTGTCCAAGGTCACACAGCAGACGAGTGGCAGAGCTGGGATTAGATGACCTGACTCCCAGGCCCATGCTCTATACACTATGCTATGCTATTGGTGGCCAGGAGTCATTTATATGGGGCCATAAGGAGAGCCAGGGCAAGATGGCAAGGACTACTGGGTTCAGATTTACTTTACCCTAGGGGGTAGGAGTTAGCTACACCCTGGGCTTAATGTCAGTCAGCGCAATAGGAATTAGAACAAAGCATCCTACAGTGAATGCCAAAGTCCCCGCTCCCTCTGGCAGTGCCCAACAGTGCTGAATAGAAGGTGAGGCTGTAAATAGTGATTAAATGTGGAGACACTGAGGCAGAAACACTGAGCTAGAAAGAGTACATTCGCTGTGCTTCCCCCCTAGAAATAATTTTCCTGACCGTTACAGCCTATATGTGTGAGGGTATGACTGAAGGGAAATGAGGCTAGTTGCTAAGGGTCAAGAGGGAGTGTTCCCATAGACTGGAATATAAAAACAAACAGAGCAGAAGTCAAAAGCAAATGGGAGAAAGGAAGGGCAAGCGAGGGGAATATAGAGGAGGGAGAAGGTAGAGAGACTGTTAGAATGCTCAACCCCAGAGAATTTGAACATGACTGTATTTTGATCCCAGGTATCTATCTTCCCGAAACATTCATATTAAAATGATTTCAAAATGGGATTTTGTTACCTAAAATCTTGGGACTCCGTTGTTACCAAGACTAGGGTATTTCTGCCTGGTGCTGGTTGTAGGTTCCACCAAGATTATTATGCTTGAGCCCTAGAATTTGGATGAACAACTTTAATGAATGCATAGTAATAACTATTATGGTATTTTTTAAGCAGAGTTCTGAGAGCTGCGGTATATGCCTCTAAACAGAGGGGACATGGTTCCCATCCCAAAGCGGGTTCACAATCTAAGACATGGGGAGATCTGATCCCCCTCTAGAGTATAAACTCTCTGTGGGCAAGGAATGTGTCTGTTATACTACACTCTCTCAAGCACTTAGTACAGTGCTCAGCACACAGTAAATTCTCTATAAATACAATTAATCAGGTATCCTATCCCATTTTCAGGTGAGGAAACAGATTAAGTGAGTTTTCCAGAGTCACCCAGTGGATCTGTGGCAGAACTGAGATTAGAACTGGGGTCTTCTGACTCCTACGTGAGGAGAAGCCGGGGAGGAGAGGGAGGTGAATATATCTTAACTGGCGCCCATAGACTTCTGCTCATGAGAAGAGTCACAGAGCTTGCTGGGAGCCACAGTCATGCCTCCCTCATCTCTGGCTCTCCACTTATTAGTGAGAGCCCAGAGAAGACAAATACTGAAGAAGAGAGTAAGGCGCAGGCCACTCTGGCTTGACCTGAGCCTATTTCTGCTTGCTATGTGCTATGTTTGTATACAGTTCTCTCTATATGGTGAGTTAGTAGTCATTCAATCATATTTATTGAGCGCTTACTGTGTGCAGAACACTGTGCAAGTCTATCAATCTATCAGTGATATTTACTGAGTGCTTTCTATGTGCAGAGTACAATAGAATGTCTACCAACTCTTTAACACTGTACTCTCCCAAGTGCTTAGTACGGTGCTCTGCACACAGTAAGTGCTCAATAAATACAATTGATTGATTCAGTAGAGTTGGTAGACATGTTCCCTGTCCATAACGAGCTCATAGCCCAGTATATCTGATTTAAAATTGATCTTTCATCCCTACTTCTCCACAGATGATTTATCACAAAAAGTTCTTATTGAATCATGTTTTTCAGTTTAGATTTGGCAGAAGGTCTGCCATGTTCCCTACTTTCCCACGAATGGCATAGAGAGAACTTCCAGATAGGACAAAGGGCAGAACACCATCAGTATAATTACCTTCTTCAGCATCACTTCCTTCCTTCTGTTTCTTTTCTTTCGCTTTATCTTTTTGTGCTCTCTATTTTTATTTATGTTTCCCAGTTCATTTAGACTTCACTGTCCTTGAACTTTGTCATATTTACCCCTAAAAAATGTGCTTCCTTCTCAGAATGGAATCCTGTACATGTACCACTATCTTTGTGTTTAAGATAGTTCTGCTCCACATTGTGAGATTGTTTCACTGGCTTTGCAAATAACCTTTGTGTGCAGCCAGTGGGGCTGGAGGTGGGATGTCTCCATGTTGAACTGTAGGAATGTGGACATTTGCCTCTGCTACATCATCACCATCAGTGGTATTTACTGGCTAAGGGCAGAACACTGTACTAAAAGCTTGAGAGAGTACACTGCAACAGAGTCGGCAGACAGGTTTCTTGCCCACAATGAGCTTACACTAACTTTCTCTGAAAGTACCATGCATTATCAATCAGTCCAACAATTAAAGGTATTTACTGAGCACTTACTGTGTGCAGAGCACTGTATTAAGTGCTTGGGACAGTGCAGTATAAAGGAGTCAGTAAACATGTTCCCTTCCCTTAATAAGTCTACAATCTGGAGGAGGAGGAGTTTACAGTCTAGAAGCTGTGCTCCACTGGATTTAGCTAGGACTTCTTGGATGGATCCATGTGAAAGAGGTTAATTATTCACTTACTTAATATTTTGGATTGGAAAGATTCTGGAAACTGTCAAACGGATGTTGGGTGACAATGGCATATTAAGAATAAACAGAGAGATATCCCTTCCCTAAGTCCCAAATGCAAAGGAAACATCCCAATCTTCCATTTTTGTGCTTTGCTCCATCAGAATAGCTTCCCAAGGGAAAACCCAGTTCTCTTGAAATATGTCGTTATAAATGGAGTATTGTTCAATCTGTTGTTCTCAAGCAGATACTTCTCTACTACTCTTAGCACAACTGTAGCTGGGCTCTGTGAAAAATATAGCAAATACGAAAAGAGCTATGAAGTCAGATTCGTGTCTGTGACCAAAATAACTAATTATCATTTTGTTCTTTATCTGAAAGCCTCATTCTGATCCAATTTAAATAAAGGTTTTGAGTGAGTTTACAGGGGAAAGAAGCTGCCGGGGAAAGAAGCTGCCTGGGAAAGAGTTGTGCACACCTAGGCCTAAAATCGGGCCTTATCACCTTCCTCCTCTCTTGTTTTGATATCATAATAGTAATGTTGGTATTTGTTAAGCGCTTACTATGTGCAGAGCACTGTTCTAAATGCTGGGGTAGATACAGGGGAATCAGGTTGTCCCACGTGAGGCTCACAGTTAATCCCCATTTGACAGATGAGGTAACTGAGGCACAGAGAAGTGAGGTAACTGAGGCACAGAGAAGTGAAGTGACTTGCCCACAGTCACACTGCTGACAAGTGGCAGAGCTGGGATTCGAACTCATGACCTCTGACTTCCAAGCCCGTGCTCTTTCCACTGAGCCACGCTGCTTCTCCCAATTTGAGTGGCTTAATTCCCACAGATTTTTCCACATTATTAGTTGTGTAAAAAGTGATGTGCTTCAAACAGTTTTCAAAGGATCCAGTGCTGAAGACACAAATATGGGCAGTAGAAAATGGACTTGGAGCAAGTCTGGCTTGAATATTCAGAATTAAAAGTTTTTGCCCAGTTTTATGAGTTTTTCTCACCATTTTTCCTATGGTAACATGAGCTCAGCCTCGGTTGGATAAGTTGAGTCAGCTTTTCATTGCCTATAAAATTGTTGTGGCTATTACATACTAGATTCTTCCAATGCACTCTCCTGGCCTCATCTATTTCCTTTAAAATTGCAAATGACCCACTAGTGGTTACAATAATCTTCCTTGTTTTAAAATATCAATTGTCTCAGTTTTATCAGGAGAGGAACCAAAGAAGCAAAATCAGTAAGAAGTAAGCAAAATCTTTTTTGTGTGGGAGGAACAAAGTATGCATCTCCCACCTGGCCAGAAAGTTTTGGAGGGAACGCAGGATTCCTTCATATCTCCATCCTTTAAACCTCTAAAGCGTACAGTCTGTGAAGTGCTGCTGGTATATCAACCTTCTTTCAGGAGCCAGAGAGGCATGTTCCTTTAGCATTTATCAGATCGATCAATCAATTGTATTTATTGAGAATTTACTGTGTGCAGAGCACTATATTAAGTTCTTTGGAGAGTACAATATAAGAGTTGGTAGATGTTACCTGCCCACAACAACTTTACAATCTTGAGTAGGAGGAGTCAGATGGCCTTGGCTAATGCACTAAACAAGCTTAAGGCTGGGAAATTAAGATGCTTCTTCCTCTCAGTTTAGAATCCTGTGGCCTTCTCAGAAGTTCAGAAACTCCTCTCCCCTCACAGTGTATGAAAGGACAGGATCTCGATAGTGACGATTACTCTAATGCTCATTGTGCAATTATGAGATGGAGGGAGGAAAAGAGCTTCCTCTAAATATGCTTATCTCAGCTAACTACTCAGCCTGTGAGTTGAACAAGGACTCCTTTGCAATCAACAGATCAGTAGTATTTATTAAATGACCACTGAATGCAGAGCACTGCACAGTAAAGTTAGTTGACATGATCTCTGCCCCCGAGAGTAGTGTAGCCTAGTGGAAAGAAGATGGGCCTGGGAGTCAGAGGTCTTGGGTTCTATTCCTGGTTCTTCCACTTGCTTGCTGTGTGGTCTTGGGCAAGTGCCTCCATTTCCTCATCTCCAAAATGGGGATTCAATACCTGTTCTCCCTCCTACTTAGAATGTGAGCCCCATGCGGGAGTGAAGCTACGTCCAACCTGATTATTTTACATCTACCCCAGAACTTAAACAGTGGCTGACAGCAGAGTAAGCACTTAAATATAATTATTGTTGTCATTATTATTATTCTCGAGTTTACAGTCTAGTCTGGGAGACAGACGTTAAAATATTTGGCCCTTCTAAATTACCCATGTCCAGCTCCTAAGTGAAATTCAGTCAGAACTAGCAACTCACTACGTTCCCCTACACTAATTAGTACATTGTTTGGTTTGCTTTCAGCAGGTGTCCCAGTGAAATAAGACATGCTCTGCCAGTTATAACATTGGCAGGTAGCCAGTTCGCATATCACTCAAGCACCTGTGTGAAAACTGTTGCTATTTCTGGCCTCTTGTCATCACCCACCTGTTTCCGGTGACATGGTCTCAAGAGAATGGGTCCCTCTCTGGCTCTGATGACACAGGAATATGCGTTCTGGGAGCTGATCCTGCTGTTTGTCCTGCCTTTGATCTTCCAGAGATGTTCTCTGGTTTGTTTTGAGACAACCTAATTTGGATCTCTCTAGAGTGAAGAGAGATGATCCATCTCCTAATTCTGGCTTACTTGGCAGATATGTGAGCTTGTTTTGGGCAGGGAATGTGTCTGTTTATTGTTATATTGTACTCTCTCAAGAGCTTAGTATAGTGCTCTGCACACAGTAGCACTCAATAAATGATTGAATGAATGAATAAATACAGGCATATCTCGGGTCCTTGATCTTCCCATTCCTGTGACTGCGGAACCTGATAAAGTGCTTTGGATATCTGTGAATGAAGTCCCTCATCTGCCTCAGCAACCTGAGGATGAGGACAATCAATCAGTGGTACTTATTCAGTGCTTACTGTGTGCAGAGCACTGTACTAAGCTCTTGGGGAAGTACAATAGTGAATAGAGCATGGACCTGGGAGACAGAAGGACCTGGGTCCTTATTCTGACTCTGCCACTTATCTGCTGTGTGACCTTGGGCAAGTCACTTCATTTCTCTGTGCCACAGTTACCTTATCTGAAAAATGGCGATTGGAACTATGAGCCCCATGAGGGACAGGGACTGTGTTCAATCCAATTTACTTGCATCCACCCAAGTGCTTAGTAAATGCCTGGCAAATAATAAGTGCTTAACAAATACCACTATTACTATTATTACAATGCAACAGAATCAGAAGACACGTTCCCTCTTCACAATGAGCTTACAGTCTAGAGGGAGAAAGGGAATTAATATAAATAAATTATGGATGTAATGAATAATTATGGAAAGAGGGGTTTAAGTCCTAGAGGCTCCTGAGACTTCCAGTGCCGGGACCAAGTCATGCTTACTGGAAGTTTCTTAAGCCCCTGATACATTTGCTCCAAATCACATTATGGAAGTCTGATGATTTTGAAACTGCTCCATGTTCACAACTGCTCCAGGGCAGAGCTACCTTGAGAAAGTCAATGTCCTTGGGGACTTTGAATGCATTCTCACCTCCCTTCCCCCTCCAACTAAAACTTGGAGGCAGGAACATGGTCCCAGCTGCCCCTTTAGTATTTTCATCCATGTTCTGAGTTTTTGAACTCAAACAGGAGAACTGAACTGTGAAATAGAAACGTGGCATGAAATACAATTGCAACCACCTCCTGAAGCTGTGAAACTATCACTGGTTGCCAATACTGTTACAAACTGCTGCCCAGACAACACACCTCTGTTTGACAAAATGCCTGAATGGGGATGAACTGATTGAATTCCCAAGTTCTCTTATAAATAAACTTTAAAAAAAAGTTTAGAGAGACATATTGCTTACAAACTACATAATCTGGTGATGCAAAGCATATGGATGGCCTCATTCTGCTATTCTAAGTTCAGAGTAAGCAGTTTGCCTTGATCCAGTTAATTAAATTTGCAAGCTCAGTAGTGGGATAAAATTCTTGGCATATATACCCAGAGATTTCTGGAAGAGAAGTTTATCTTAATCCAAGCAGTAATTAATTTATTTTCATCAATTTTACTGTAAACTTCTTCCATAGCCTCATTTTCTTGACTGAAGTAATGGGTTCATCTGTTCCAGAAATCATTCTCCTCTCTGCCAAAATAGTCCAAAATTATTCTTTGCATGCCACTTTCAAATCCAGAAGCCCACTTGCATATATTTATTCATTCATTTATTCATCAAATAGTGAGACCCAGTGAATCAAGTGAAATTTTCAAAGATGCCATTCTTGTGCTTTCTAATGAGAATAGGTGAGGGCCTTGAAATCCAAAAAAAAAAAAGAAAAAAAAAAGAAAAAAAACCCCAACCTAATCTAGATCTTTAGTTGAAAATTTGGACAGTCAATAGAGCTCTCTCTCCTACTTATCCTCGCTCCTCCTCCACTACACCCCACATATTTCATTCCTCTCAAGCTGATACAATCACAGTGTCACATTCTCAACTCCCTGGCCAACCTTTTGCTTATACATTTCTCTTCTGCATAGAATTCCCTCCCCCTTCACATCTGGGAGAAAACTGCTCTCCTCGGTCAATCGTTCAATCATATTTACTGAGCACTTGAATGCTTGTAATAGAGGGCTTGTAATAGAGTAGGATTTCCCTCCAATAGCCCCCTCTAATGCCCACCCTCTCCTCAGCCCCTCCCTTCAGTGTAGGGGTGGGAAAGCTCATTATGGGTAGGAATGTGTCTGTTTCTTGTTATTTTGTACTCTTCCAAGCACTTAGTACAGAGCTCTGCATACAGTAAGCACTCAATAAATACGATTGAATGAATCAATGAGAGGTAGTGCCAGAGTTTGATAGGGCCACGGGTGGGAGAGGGGAGTTCCCAGGTAACCATTCATCTCTCAGATAGGAGTGGGGATGGAAGGTTGCCCTGATCACCCCCAGAGCACCCCTCCAACCTGATTCAGCATCTCCCACCCCTATCAAGTCACTAAATCCTGTCAGTTCTTTCTTCACAACATCCTCTCTAAAAACAAATTTCCAGCAAGCTGATTCAAGCAATTGTCAGCCCCTCCTCTCTGCAATCCATACTTTACTCAGCTGCCCAGATCATTTATCTAAAATATTGTTTTAAGCTCACATTCTTGCTCTTCAAAATCCTCTAATGGTTCCCCATTCCTCCCCACTCCTGATCACTGTTCTTAAGGCACTCACTCAGCTCTCCTCACTACTTACCCTAGCTCTGCTCCCACTGTAACTCAGCATGAATACTTTACTCCTCTCAAGCCAACCTACTCTCTCCCTGTTTATCTCTTGCTCATGCCCTCCCTTCTACCTGCAACTCTCTCCCCTTCACCTCTGGTGAGCCACGGCTCTCTCCATCTCCAGAGATACATTTTTATGGTATTTGTTATGGGTCTACTAGGTGCCAGGCCCTGTACTAGGCACTGGGGTAGACACAAGCTAAGTAGGTTGGACAAAGTCCATGTCACTCATGGGGCTCACAGTATTAATCCCCATTTTACAAATGAGGTAACTAAGGCACAGGGAAGCTAAGTGACTTGCCCAAAGTCACATAGCAGAAAAGTGGCAGAGCTTGGATTAGAACCCAGGTCTTTTTGACTCCCAGGACAGCGCTCTATCCACTAGACCACACTGTTTCACAGGCTCTTTTGAAATCACATCTCCTCCAGGAGCCCTTCACCAAATATATCTCTCCTATTCCCACCTTATTTTGTTAGATGCACTGGACAAAGTATTAAAAACACTTTGTAATTGATATTTTTGTTCCCCTTACTCCTATGACCCTGAATGTTCATGCCCGTCAAAATAGAGTAGAGCTTTTCTTTCTAACTGAATTACAATTACAAATTATTTAGTGGTATCTGAGATATTCTAAAACACCACTAGTGTCAACTGCCATTATTCAATAAAACGCCTATAACCATAAACAGCCTTGTACTTTTGTCTCCATTTGCCAACACATCATAAGGGTTATTTTAAAAAACAATTTTTACTAGTCCATTTTGTTGCCACAGTAATCAATCAGTGTATTTATTGAGCATTTACTATATGTGCAGAGCACAACACTACCAAAATCTTAAATTTTGAAATGACACTTTTTTTTTTTTAAGGACAGGCCATTCCTCTGTTGAGTATATTTGTTTGGCTAATTTCTTCTGATCTCCTAAAGGACACCATGATGATAAAGATGCAAAAAGTCTCTCAGTTTCTCAATAATGGCTCTGCAAACTCAAGGAAGAAAGGAACTAGAGTTTCTGTGTTATCTGGTATTAACAATTTTCTCTATCTGCACAATTATGAACAGAATACACCTTGATTTGGCAAACTAAAGGGAAGGGAGGAATGCCAGTTTTGGTCTCTGAACCCCAGAGATCTACTCCAGATCCCTCGGAGGATTAAACTATCCAGAGATTATAACATTTAATTATAAGCCATAAGGGATATATTTTACCCAACACCCAAAGCCATAAAAAACCCCAAACCCTGCCCTTCCCTGCAACATGCATTTTCTCAAAAATATCTCAATTCAAATATAATAGTAATAATAATAACAACAGTAATATTATATTTCTTAAGCACTTACTACATGCCAAGCATTATACTAAGCGCTGGAGTAGATTTAAGATAATCAAAGTTCCACATGGGACTCTGAGCCTCATGTAGATTGTGAGTTCCAATAATGCTTGTGCCAAGTCTTGGTGTATCTCACTGGATTTATATCCAAACATGATTGAGATAAAAGCTTGTACCTTCTCTGGAAGTCCTGAAAAATAGACACTTGGGTTTCACTGTTTATGGCTTCTCTCAGTAACCCACTATTTGAAACCGTCACCCTCTAGCTTACTTCAGACATTCAGTGATTCATTCAGTTGTATTTACTGAGGACTTACTGTGTTCAGAGCACTGTACTAAGTGCTTGGGGAGTACAATACAACAATAAACAGACACATTCCCTGCCCACAATGAGCTTACAGTCTGTGGGGAGAGGCAGACATCAATACAAACAAATTAAAGTACAGATATGTACATATGTGCTGAGGGGCTGGTGATGGGGGGGAAGAGCAAAGGGAGCAAGTCAGGTGACCCAGAAGGGAGTGGGAGATGAGGAAAAGTGGGGCTTTGGGAAGGCCTCTTGGAGGAGATGTGCCTTCAATACGGCTTTGAAGGGGGGAGAGCAACTGTCCTTTGGATTTGAGGTGGGAGAGCATTCCAGACCAGAGGCAGGATGTGGGCTAGGTGTCGGTAGTGAGATAGAGGCACGGTGAGAAGGTTAGCAATAGAGAAGCAAAGTGTCCGGGCTGGGTTGTAGAAGAGAAGTGAAATGGGAGTGGGCAAGGTGGTGGAGTGCTTTAAAGCCAATGGTGAGGAGTTTTTGTTTGAGAATTTGTACTTCCAAGAGCTCCATCTGCTTCCTCCCTCAAATGGAACTGGAAACTAAAGTACCTAGAAGATGTCAAAAGCTACATAGCGTAATAATAATAATAATAATGTTGGTATTTGTTAAGCGCTTACTATGTGCCGAGCACTGTTCTATGTGCTGGGGTAGACACAGGGGAATCAGGTTGCCCCACGTGGGGCTCACAGTCTTAATCACCATTTTACAGATGAGGTAACTCAGGCACCGAGAAGTTAAGTGACTTGCCCAAAGTCACACAGCTGACAAGTGGCCGAGCCGGGATTCGAACCCATGAACTCTGACTCCAAAGCCCATGCTCTTTCCACTGAGCCACGCTGCTTCTCTAAGTGTACCAAACAATGAAATGTTAATGAGAGTCTCTGTTAGTAGTCTATACTTCCTTTAGTTGATTTTTAAGTGTTATGGAGAAAGGGCAAAAAGCACTTTGAGTTGCTAGACTAGTATTCTGCTGGAAGCTGAAATTTAAAGAAATCTCAACAAGAGTTGAAAAATACCATATCAGTAACCTGACTCATTTCTACATGCTGCTTGCAGCTCTCATTTTCCATCACCCACAGAGTTGCCTCCTTCATGAGTATGTTTCCAAAACAACATTCAGGGTTGCATTAGATATCAACTTTATGTTGAGAGACTCAGACTTTAAGGGACATTTCTATTTCTCCTATTACAATCCTGCTTGCTGTCTTCCTATAACCATTAAATTCTGATTCTACTCAAAGAGAAAGTACTAAAACCACTTCAGTCTATAAGCATCATTTATTGACATTTGGGTGCTGAGCTCTACATTAGTTCCACTTGAAAACAAAAAAATAGAAGAGAAAGGCCCAGTCCCTGCCCTTGAGGACCTCCCATTTGGAGAGAGAAAGAGGGAGAATGGCAGAAAGAGGCAACAATTAGGGGTCAAATCGACGAGTTTTTTGGTTTTTAAAATGGAATTTGTAAGTGCTTACTATGTACCAGGCATAGTACTAAGCGTTGGGGTAGATACAAACCAATCAGATTGGATACAGTCCAGGCCCACATAGGGCTCACAGTCTTAATCCCCTTTTTACAGATGAGGGAACTAAGGCACAGAGAAGTTAAGTGACTTGCCCAGGGTCACCCAGCAGAGAAGTGGTGGAACTGGGATTAGAACCCAGGTCCTTCTGACACCCAGCCCTGTGCTCTATCCACTAAGCCTCACTGCTTCTCAACAGTTAAAAGAGTAAGAGACTATACATAATGATGATGATGGTATATGTTAAGTGCTTATATGTGCCAAGCACTGTTCTAAGCACTGGGGTAGGTACAAGGTAATCAGGTTGTCCCACGTGGGGCTCACAGTCTTAATCCTCATTTTGCAGATGAGGTAACTGAGCCACAGAGAAGGTAAGTGGCTTACCCAGGCTCACACAGCAGACAAGTGGTGGTGCCAGGATTAGAACCCACATCCTCTGACTCCCAAGCCTGGGCTCTTCCCACTAAGCTATGATGCTTCTCCAAGCATATATTTTACATATTTTTAAAAACAATTGAAAAGAAAAATCAATGATATTTATTGAGTGCCTACTGTGTGCAGAGTACTGTACTAGGAGTTTGGAAAAATATAATACAATGGAGTTGGTAGATATAATCCCTACCCACAAGGGGCTTACAGTCTACAGGGGAAGATGGTCATCAAAATAAATTACAGTAATGGAAAATGAGAGTATAAGGACATGCACTTAACTGCTGTGGGGTTGAGCTGAGTATCTAAATGCTTAAGGGCTACTACACAGTCAAGTGTGGAGTCAGTGCATGGGGAAGGACAGAGAGGGAAATAAAGGGTTAAGTTTGGGAAGGTCTCTTGGAGGAGATGTGATTTTAGGAGAGTTCTGAAGGTGGGGAGAGTGGTGGACTGTCGGAGATGAAAGGAGAGGGAGTTACAGGCTGGAGGGAGAAAACAGACCCTGGTTGGTGGTGGGATAAATGAATTCAAAGTCCAGAGGGTGTGTTGGTTTTAGAGGAGCCAAGTGTGGGTTGAATTGTAATAGATCAGTGAGGTTAGGGCAGGGGGAGATTGCTGATTGTGTAGATTTCCAGCTGATCTCCCAGGGAATATCAATGAAATTCCTTGTCCCCTTTTACCTATTTGGAAGTGGGGGCCCCCAACAAAAAAAAAGAGAGCAAATTGGCTGAGATATCAGAAAATCATCCTGACCATAGAGCTTGTGGGCCATCTGTACACCATATGGTAGAACACATTTCCTGGAGAGAGCTGGGAAAAGACCATTTAAATTGGGTAATGGAAAAAACATGAGGTTTGGGGTAAGATAAAACCTTACAAGCCAAGTCTCCTCAGCCAAGGCCAAAAATGGGATAGATAGAGGGACTGCCCTCAACACATTCCCATTGGAACTCAATCAATCAGTGGCATTTATTGAGTGTCTACTTAGTACAGAGCAAAGGATTAGTACAGAGGATTGCAACAGGACACCCATTCCTTGCCTTCAATCAATGGCATTTGTTGAGCACCTACTATGTGCAGAACACTGTACTAAGTTCTTGGGAAATTACAGCAGAATTAGTAGGTATGACACCTGCCCTCAGGAAACTTACAGTTGAGTGGGGGAAAGAGAAACTACATAAATTACAGATAGCAGGATGTAGTGAGAGTTTAAAGATTTATAAATAAGTGCTATGGAGATGGTGTAAATTAAGTCCTTAGGTGGAAGAAAAGTGCTGCTGTGGTAGTTAGGGGAATGCAAGGGAATTTACAATCTTAATGCACAAGAAGGCAGGGAAGCTACATGGCTTAGTGGAAAGAGCAAGGGGCTAAGAGTCGAAGGCCTTGGGTTCTAATCCTGTCTCCATCACGTGTCTGCTGTTTAACTTCTCTGTACTGCTGTTTCCTCATCTGTAAAATGAAGATTGAATCCTCCTTCTTCTGACTTTGACTGTGAGCCTCATGTGGGACAGGGACTGTGTCCAACCTGATTATCATGTATCTACCCCAGGGTTTAGTACAGCACCTTGAATATAATAAGTGCTGAATAAATACCACAGAAAAATAGGCAGAAATTATTTACTTGAGTCTGGGTACCGACTCAAGTACCCAGATGATTCAGTAGAGAAGGAAAATAGGGTGGGAAGATGAGGAATTGAGGATCAGAAGATGGGGAGAGTGGATGTCTGTGAGATAGGCAGGGGAAGGGTGTTCCAGGCGGGAGAGTGGGAGGGGTGTGAGATCTACAAGGCCCCGAGCAGATGTAGAAACCAGTCTAATGCCATGGAATGACATGCCTTCATTACTTTGTGTAAAATCAGTCACCCAAGAGGCTCATGTGGGAATGTGTCCATTTATTGTTATATTGTACTGTCCCAAGCACTTAGTACAGTGTTTTGCACACAGTAAGCGCTCAATAAATACAACTGAATGAATCACAGATCCCACTTTGGTGACAGTGGACAACTTCAGGCTGTGATGTCCAAGAGGGGATTTCCCTTTTTGGAATCCAGGTAGGACCCACCCAAAGAGGTGGCGAGGATTGTGCAGGGGAGGATGGGTTGGAGTCACTAACTCTTTGAACTCAGCTGGCTCCCTGGCCAGATTCCAGTTCCTTGGCCTGGGCAGGCCTCTAAATCTTCCTCGTGTGCCTTTGATGAAGGTTAAGCAGGATATTCAATTAGGGTGGAAACTACAGCCCTGATAATCTTAAGAGATTGTCTCTTCTTGTGGAATTGCCAGCCCGGATTCTTAGTACAAAAGGTTTTTCATTTATTTTAAATCAACTTCACATCCCGGCAAGGACTTCCAAACATTCAATTCTGGGAAAACCCACAAAAAATTTGCTTTATTTAGGAGGATGGGTGTCGGACTTATCTACCCATCAACAGGAAAAAATTTGGATTTTCCAAACCATCTCAAACATAACCGGGTTGCTTTAAGTCCAACTCTAGCAATAATTTGATAACTAGGGTGAAAGTGGGAAAAGAGAAAGAGACAGCATCATCCATTACGCGGAACTGGAAGTAACGCTTGCAATGAGGCCTCTTGCTTGAGGGGCAGATTTGGGAATCATCACTGTAGAGATGATAGTTGAAGCTGTGGGAGCGATAAACTCTCCAAGGGAGTGAGTATTGAAGGAGATTAGAAGGGGACCCAGAACTGAGCCTTAAGGTACTTACCATAGTTAGAGGATGGGAGGCAGAGAAGCCTGCAAAAGAGACTGGGAAAGAGTGGCCAGAGAGGTAGGAGAACCAGGAAAGGACACTGTAAGTGAAGCTAAGGTTAGGTAATGTTTCCAGGAGAAGAGGATGGTCCACCATGTCGAAGGTGGTGAGAAGTCAAGGAAGATTAGGATGCAGTAAAGGCTGTTGGATTTGGCAAGACGGAGGTCATTGTTATCCTTAGGGCAATTTCTATGGCATGAAGGAGGCAGAAGCCAGATTGCAGGGAGTCAAAGGGTAAAATTTGAAATAAGTTGGAAGGAATTGGAATAAGATGCAAAAATATATTCTCTTCTCAGATCATCTACCAGGGGCAAGAAATTCCAATCAATCAATAGTATTTAAGTGCTAGTCTTAAAATAGCACAAAATTACGACCCAATACTCAGTTCTGTCCAATATTGTGGGCGATGGGGGCCCCCATTAAAACTATGTTGGTTATGCTGTGGGGCAAGAGCCCAAGATCCCATTTGGGAATGTCCCTGCCGGAGCTGCAGGGGAGGAGTGTGGTGTTTTGGCATTCCTGAGAAAACAATAATGATAATAATAGTAATAATAATGATGGCATTCGTTAAGCATTTACTAAGCATCAAGCACAGTTCTAAGCACTGGGGTAGATACAAACTAATCTGGTTGGACATGGTCCTGTCCCACAGAGGGCTCAGGGTCTTTATCCCCATTTTACAGGTGAGGTAACTGAGGTAAGTGAAGTGACTTGCCTGAGGTCACCCAGCAGATGTGGCAGAACAGGGATTAGAACTCAGGTCCTTCTGACTCCCAGGCCCGTGCTCTACCCACTAAGCCATGCTACGTGGCATCAGTGGATGGAGTCAGGTCTGGAACGAGGGCAGGAATGAGGGCAGGTGTGGCACCTTGTTGAGAGCTCAGACTGCTAAGGTAGGAGCTGGGGAGGGCTGCCTTGGGCCCAGGACATAGGCAGGAGTGAGGGGGGCAGGGGTGGGCACTAGCACCACACAGAGAGCCTGGGCTGCCTTGGAGCTGGCATCCCTTGCCCCCTCTCCTCAGAGATCAGAGCCCTGTTTCCAGCCCACCTCCTCCCACTCCTTCCCACATAGAAGCATCAGTAAATACAACTGACTGATTACTGCAGTGCTTAATAGAGTACTTGGTATACGGTAAGTGCTTAACAAATACCACAATTATTATTGTTAAGTGTGGAGCAATGTACTAAGCACTTAGCACTAAAAGCAACATCTCGATCAATCATACCTCTGGTTTCCTACCACTGACTGAAGCAGAGGCTTGACCTAGTCTAATACCAGCCCGAATGCCACTTGCAGCATTTATGCTAGTAATTTTGATTCTAAAGTTAATTTATTGGAAATCATCCATTCATTTACTCAATAGTATTTATTGAGCACTTACTATGTGCAGAGCACTGTACTAAGCACTTGGAACATACAATTCAGCAACAGATGGAGACAATCCCTGCCCAATGACGGATTCACAGTCTAAATGGGGGAGACAGACACAAAGCAAAACAGAACAAAGTAAAGCAAGACTACATCATCAAGATAAATAGAATCAAGGAGATATACACCTAATAAACAAAATAAATAGGGTAATAAATAATATATACAAATGAGCACAGTGCTGAGGTGAGGGGAAGGGGGAAGAGCAGAGGGTGGGGGGTGTGGAGGAGAGGGAGACGAGAGGGAAGGGGGGCTCAGTCTGGGAAGGCCTCCTGGAGGAGGTGAGCTCTCAGTAGGGCTTTGAAGAGGGGAAGAGAGTTAGTTTGGTGGATGTGAGGAGGGAAGGCATTCCAGGAGGATTTAGGAGAAGCAGCGTGGCTCAGTGGAAAGAGCACGGGCTTTGGAGTCAGGCTCATGAGTTCGAATCCCAGCTCTGCCACTTGTCGGCTGTGTGACTGTGGGCAAGTCACTTAACTTCTCTGTGCCTCAGTTCCCTCATCTGTAAAATGGGGATTAAGACTGTGAGCCCCACGTGGGACAACCTGATTCCCCTATGTCTACCCCAGCGCTTGGAACAGTGCTCGGCACATAGTAAGCGCTTAACAAATACCAACATTATTATTATTATAGGACAGTGGTAGGACATGGGCCAGGGTTCGACGGTGGGATAGGCGTGAACGGGGGACATTCATTCATTCATTCAATAGTATTTATTGAGCGCTTACTATGTGCAGAGCACTGTACTAAGCGCTTGGGATGAACAAGTCGGCAACAGATAGAGACAGTCTCTGCCGTTTGACGGGCTTACAGTCTAATCGGGGGAGACGGACAGACAAGAACAATGGCACTAAACAGCGTCAAGGGGAAGAACATCTCGTAAAAACAATGGCAACTAAATAGAATCAAGGAGATGTACAATTCATTAACAAAATAAATAGGGTAACGAAAATATATACAGTTGAGCGGACGAGTACAGTGCTGTGGGGATGGGAAGGGAGAGGTGGAGGAGCAGAGGGAAAAGGGGAAAATGAGGCTTTAGCTGCGGAGAGGTAAAGGGGGGGTGGCAGAGGGAGTAGAGGGGGAAGAGGAGCTCAGTCTGGGAACGCCTCTTGGAGGAGGTGATTTTTAAGTAAGGTTTTGAAGAGGGAAAGAGAATCAGTTTGGCGGAGGTGAGGAGGGAGGGCGTTCCAGGACCGCGGGAGGACGTGACCCAGGGGTCGACGGCGGGATAGGCGAGACTGAGGGACGGCGAGGAGGTGGGCGGCAGAGGAGTGGAGCGTGCGGGGTGGGCGGTAGAAAGAGAGAAGGGAGGAGAGGTAGGAAGGGGCAAGGTGATGGAGAGCCTTGAAGCCTAGAGTGAGGAGTTTTTGTTTGGAGCGGAGGTCGATAGGCAACCACTGGAGTTGTTTAAGAAAGGGAGTGACATGCCCAGATCGTTTCTGCAGGAAGATGAGCCGGGCAGCAGAGTGAAGAATAGACCGGAGCGGGGCGAGAGAGGAGGAAGGGAGGTCAGAGAGAAGGCTGACACAGTAGTCTAGCCGGGATATAACGAGAGCCCGTAACAGTAAGGTAGCCGTTTGGGTGGAGAGGAAAGGGCGGATCTTGGCGATATTGTAGAGGTGAAACCGGCAGGTCTTGGTAACGGATAGGATGTGTGGGGTGAATGAGAGGGACGAGTCAAGGATGACACCGAGATTGCGGGCCTGCGGGACGGGAAGGATGGTCGTGCCATCCACGGTGATAGAGAAGTCTGGGAGCGGACCGGGCTTGGGAGGGAAGATGAGGAGCTCAGTCTTGCTCATGTTGAGTTTTAGGTGGCGGGCCGACATCCAGGTGGAGACGTCCCGGAGGCAGGAGGAGATGCGAGCCTGAAGGGAGGGGGAGAGGACCGGGGCGGAGATGTAGATCTGCGTGTCATCTGCGTAGAGATGGTAGTCAAAGCCATGAGAGCGGATGAGTTCACCGAGGGAGTGAGTGTAAATGGAGAACAGAAGAGGGCCAAGAACTGACCCTTGAGGAACTCCAACAGTTAAAGGATGGGAGGGGGAGGAGGCTCCAGCGTAGGAGACCGAGAATGATCGGCCAGAGAGGTAAGAGGAGAACCAGGAGAGGACAGAGTCCGTGAAGCCAAGGTGAGATAAGGTATGGAGGAGGAGGGGATGGTCGACAGTGTCAAAGGCAGCAGAGAGGTCAAGGAGGATCAGAATGGAGTAGGAGCCATTGGATTTGGCAAGAAGGAGGTCATGGGTGAGTGGCAGAGGAGCACTTACTGTGTGCAGAACATTGTATTGAATGCTTGGGAGACCCTAAAGAGTAGAGTTTCCAGCCCCACTCTGTCCCCTCATTTTGGAGTTGACTGTTGGGTGGAACTCTGGCTGATGCTCCTCCGATACCTCCTTTCTCTCCTGCTCCCTGGAGCTCAGGCCTGCTCTGGCAAGGATCCAGGCTCTGGACTCCAGCGCAGTCTGTACCTGAACCCTCACTTCTGCCCAGTGCTCAAGCCCCAGGCCCTGGCCGCATGGATAATGGGTCCCAGCATGTCCCACCAGTAGGAGCAAATGCAGGTGAAAGCAACCACACTGGCTGAAGGAATTGACTGATAGTCAATGGCAGGACCTGGAGGATTTATGCTCCCATGACAGTCTGGAGAAGGGATTGAGTAAATGGACAAAAGCTAAAAAAGACTAGTTTTGTAGGCAACATCTGCTCAGCACCTGGATCTGCAGACAGGCTGAGCCTTCCCAGCAGGGAGTAGGAATAAAGACACTTGGTCTGGAAAGAGCTTCTGTTCAGGTGTTTTCTACACTAGCAGGTAGTAGCAGCCTTTAATAAGGTAAAATGAAATATGGGCAAAGAAAAATATAATAAGCAAATGCACAAGTGAGTCTTCAGAAGATGATAATGATGGCAATAAGGATTTACTTTGCGGCAAGTGCTGGAGTAAGTTACAAGACAATCAGATTGAGTACAGTCCCTACCTCACATTGGTTCCACAGTCTAAAATGGAGTGAGAGCAGATATTTTATCCCCATCTTAGGAAACTAAGCCACAAGGTCATATGGCAAGGAAGTGGAAGATCTGGGACTAGAACCCAGGTTTCTTGAATCCCAGTCATGTGCTTTATTCACTAGACCATGCTGCCTTCCCAGCTAAAAAAGGGTCAAGAAAAAATCATAAACAGTCATTAAAACAGTTACTAAACCATTACTAGAAGTTGATAGTCTGCCATTCCTCTCAGAAGAATTGAGTCTTTTGTAGGTTAGGGGGATGCCCAATTTAAATAAAGTTTATTAAGTATGCATTAAATCTACAGGATATGCAGTTGTGCTTATCCTGCTTACAGTGCAGTCTCCAGGAGGAATTCAGCATTTTTGAAAACAAGAAGTACAGCGCCAACAGAGGAAGCAGAAAATGTCCTATGGTCTATTATCCTGAGGGTAAGCACTCAAATAAGGAAGTTCAAGGAAGTTGATGCTCAATATAGAATTCCCTGCCATAAATGCAGCTCACTCATTCACACGGTTTGGTATCCACTTTCTAGTTCATATAATTCTGCATCAAAGTCTGAAAAAAATTGCCCATGTGTGAAGGTAGACATTTAAACAAGTTTTCATAGCTCCCTTTCACATTTTGGCTGGATAAAGAATTGCCAACAAATATGAATTTGAGATTTGAAGTGAGGAGAGTGCCTTCAAAGCCTTATTGAAGGCTCATCTCCTCCAAGAGGCCTTCCCTGACTAAGCCTCTCCTTTCCTCTTCTCCCACTCCCTTCTGCAGGTTCAGGGCACCACCAGTGCTCTACCAGTGCTGGGACAGTGATGATGGTATTTGTTAAGCGCTTACTATATGCCAAGCACTATTCTAAGCACTTGTGGGGGGTGGGGGGTGGCGGTACAAGGTAATCAGGTTGTCCCACGTGGGGCTCACAGTCTTAATCCCTATTTTACAGATGAGGGAACTGAGGCACAGAGAGGTTAAGTGACTTGCCCAAAGTCACTCAGCTGACAAGTGGCAGAGCCGGGATTAGAACCCATGACCTCTGACTCCCAAGCCCGTGCTCTTTCCACTGAGCCACGCTGCTTCACTAACTTCACTAACTTGCACCAACTTGCCCCTACCTCCTTGTCCCCCCTCCCAAGTGTTGCAACTTGGTGCCAGGGCCCAGGGTTCCTGCCCTCCCTGGACTTGGCCATTAGGAAGAGGATGTGCCCGAGGGCCATCAGGCAGTCCATGAGGAGCTGCGCATCTTCATCAGGACATTAGGCTCAGGCCTTCTGTGTCCTATCTGCCTGGGACAGCAACACGTTGTTCCCTTGGCTCTCGGGGGGTCCCGCCCTCTCACTGGCTTGCCTCCACTCCTCCAGGCCTGGGGTCAGGGTGGGGAACTGGGGGCTGGAGCCACCTGCTGCCGTCTCATTCATCCGGAGGTGACCGGTGCTGTGCCTGGCCAGCGGGTCAGGTCCCTGTCCCCCTAGTCAGGGTAGACCTGCAGGTTGCCGGCAGGGGCTGAATGGCTCCCGGCCAAGGTGCTAGCCCATGATGTCCATTCTTTCTAGACGCTCCTCCTGGTCCACTCCAAGGGGTGACCTGTCCTTCAGGGCCTGGGCTCTCCTGCCCCTCCTCACAGAGCCTCCTACTGGCTTCTCCACTCATTCGGCAGCCCAGAGCCTTGCCGGCTGCATCCTCCCGGGTCCATCCTCCAGCTTTGAGTATGTCCAGGGGTCCAAGTTGGTAATGACCCTGACTTTACCCAGCCCAGTCACGAGCTGGGCCAGGTGGGACAGTCCCCACTCACTGAGCTCTAAATCCAAGCAGTCTCCGGGGTGTGTCTGTCCCCAGCGCCTGGCTTCTTTCCAGCCTACCTGCCATTCGGCGGCCCCATGGAGCAGCAGCCAGCCCTTGCGAAGACTCCCCATCCCTGGAGGTCTATTCTCCAGGGACCATGAGTGCAACAGACTGGTTATTCTGTTTATCCATAACCTCCTCCCTGGCTCTGCGCCTGCCCCTTGCTGCCAGGCTCTGAGAAATCCCAGGAAAACAAGATGTGGCTGGTGCCACAAGCATCTCAGATCCCAGATGGTCACCTCCTGTCCCACCTCTCGGCTGAGACCCAACCCCCTCCCCCCTTGTTCCCCTCCCAAGTGCTGCAAGTTGGTGGGAAGAGTCCCCCTGCTATGCCCAGAGCCACCAGGGCCTCTGCCATCTCTGTGGAGGCTGGGACCCTTGCCAGGCAGCAGAGCTGGTCTCTGTCCAGCACCAACCTGCCCTCCCCCTGCCCTCTGCAGCCTGGCACCTTTGGTTGCTTTACTCAAGTCCCATAAGCAGCATGGCATACTGGATAGAGCATGAGCCTGGGAGTCAGAAGGTCATGGCTCGTAATCCTGGCTCAGCCACATGTCTGCTGTGTGACCTTGGGCATGTCACTTCACTTCTCTGGGCCTCATCTGTAAAATGAGGATGGAGACTGTGAGCCCAGTGTGGGTCAGGGACTGTGTCCGTCCTGATTTGCTTGTATGCATCCCAACGCTTAGAATAGTGCCTGACACATAGTAAATGTTTAACAAATACCATAATTATTAGTCTCCGCATCCCCATGAAAGGCCAGGGAGAACACCATTAAAACCCCTCCAAGGAGGTAGAAACGTCACTCATCAATCAATAGTATTTATTGAATGTTTACTGTGTGCAGAGCACTGTATTAAACACTTGGGAGAGTTCAATGTAACAGAGTTGATAGACATGTTCCTTCCCCATAAGGGGCTTACAGCCTAGAAGTGGAGAACAGACATTAAAATAAATTACAGATGTGTATATAAGTGTTGTGGGGATGAGCGTGGAGTGAATAAAGGGTACAAATCCAAGTGCAAGGGTGATGCAGAAGGGAGGAGTAAGGGAAGGCCTTTTAGAGGAGATATGCTTTTAATAAGGCTTTGAGGGTGGGGAGGGTAATCGTCTATTGGATATGAAGTGGGACAGCGTTCCAGGCCAGAGGCAGGACATAGGTGAGGGGTCAGCGGAGAGGCAGATGAGACCGAGGTACAGCTTGTAGGTTCGTGTTAGAGGAGCAAAGTGAGGGTGCTGGGTTGTAGGAGGAAATCAATGAGGTAGGATAGGAGGGGCCTTTAAAGTCAATGGAAAGAAGTTGAGCTGTCAGATTCTAGCCCAGTGTAGTGTCCAAGTCAGCAGAAGCTGAAAAGAGCCAGACCAAGAGAACTTATAAATGGAGAGGCAGAAAGGCCAGAGACATCAGACTAGGAATTTAGCCCTGCTGGCCTCTTCTTAGTCTCTCTCATGTTTCCATGCTCCTGGCCTGTTAGTTGCTCCTTGGGTGAAAAGCTGATGGATGTAAAACTAACTGTTGCATGTACAAGAGCTTCAGATAATCAACAAACAGTGTGCATTGTAATAATAATAATTGTGATATCTGTTAAGTGCTTACTCTGTGCCAAGCACTGTGCTAAGTGCTAAGGTAGATACAATGCAATCAGGTCAGACACAATCCCTGTCTCTCATGGGACTCAGAGTCTAAGCAGGAAGGAGAGCAGGTATTGAGTTCCCATTTTACAATTGAGACAACTGGAGCACAGAGAAACTACATGACTTGCTAAAGGCCACAAAACAGACACGCGTCAGAGCAGGAATTAGAACCCAGCTCTCTGACTCCCATTTCTGTATTCTTTTTATTAGGCCACGCTTGCTGAATGAGTGTAGAAGATGAATTGGTGATTTATTTGTTAAATCATAAACTTCTTAAAGGGCAGCAATCAGGACATGTTTCCCCACTCCTCAAAAAACTCACGTGGTTGCCCATCCAACTCTGCATCATAAAGACACCTCCCCAATGACTTTAAAGCACTCATTCACCTTGCCCCCTTCTACCTCACCTCGATACTCTCCTACTACAACACAATCTGCACACTTAACTCCTCTTATGCTAACCTTCTCACTGTGCCTTGATCTCATCTATCTCACTGTTGACCCTTCCCCCACCTCCTGCAACGCCCTCCCTCCTCAATTCTGACAGACAACTACCCTCCCTGCCTTCAAAGCCTTACTGAAGGAGCATCTCCTCCAAGAGGCCTTCCTTGACTAAGCCCCCCTTTCCTCTTCTCCCACTCCCTTCTGTGTCATCCTGATTTGTTCCCTTTATTCACCCCTTCTTCAATCCCACAGAACTTAGGTAAATATTTGAAAATGTATTAATATTAATGTCTGTCCACCCCCACCCCCCCAAGATGATAAACTCGTTGTGGACAGGGAATATGACTGTGTCTGTTTACTGCTGTATTGTACTCTCCCAAGCACTTAATACAGTACTCTGCACACAGTAAGTGCTCAATAAATACAATTGAATAAATGAATGTCTTATTTACTCTACTGTACTCCCCCAAGAACTTAGTATAGTGCTCTGCACGTGGAGAGCACTCAAAAAGTACCACTGATTGAGTTTGATGCTGGAAAAGATCCTTAGCTTGGTCTTCTTTATTTACTGTAATTCCTCTGTGGGATTAATTAATTTGAGCTGGTGAAAGTTCTAGGATAATAGAATCATGTCAGAAACTAGGAATGCATAGCTGAAGGACTATGAAAAAGCACAGTCAAGGAACTAAAACTAGATCAAACATATTCTGGTATATGAATATAATAATAATAATAATGTTGGTATTTGTTAAGTGCTTACTCTGTGCAGAGCACTGTTCTAAGAGCTGGGGTAGATACAGGATAATCAGGTTGTCCCACGTGAGGCTCACAAATCTTAATCCCCATTTTACAGATGAGTTCACTGAGGCACAGAGAAATTAAGTGACTTGCCCACAGTCACACAGCTGACAAGTGGCAGAGCCGGGATTCAAACTCAAGATCTCTAACTCCCAACCCTGGGCTCTTTCCACTGAGCCACGCCACTACGCCACTTCCCAATATGCTGGGGCAGTTTCCCCATTAGCCATGCCGGGGTTTGAAATGCAAAATCCTCAAGGGACAATGAATTTATATGAATTTATCAAGCACAGACTAGGGGCAGAGCCTTGTACTGACAGTGCAATCTTGTAGTAAGTGCTTGGGAACATGCAATAGAAGACACAATGCCTTCAAGAATCTTACCATCTAACATTTAATCATTACTAGATGCAGCAATTATAATGCAAGCAGGACTTCAAGACATACTTGAATTTTAGAAGGCATTTGAGAATGAGAGAGTCTACTGGGTAGAGCATGGGCCTGGGAGTCAGAAGGACCTGGCTTCTAATCCCAGCTCCACCACTTGTCTGCTGTGTGACCTTGGACAAGTCACAACTTCTCTGTGCCTCATTTATCTTAGCTGTAAAATGGGGATTAAGACTGTGAGTCCCATTTGGGACATGAACTGTGTCCAACCTGATTATCTTTGATTATACTAACTGGATTATACTAACCCCAGAGCTTAGTATATTGCCAGGCACATAATAAGTGCTTAACAAATACCATTAAAAATAAGGGCAAAGACAACAGTACTTTCTGAAAAATCTAGTCCAGAATATCTAGGCTTTTGCTACTTCCATGATTTTTTTCCTTTGTCCAGTGAATTTTCTACAACCTCATGCTGTGACTTCTGTTTTCAGAAATGCTGAATTTCAGCTGCACTGCACAGTAAGCATCTCTTCTATGCTGCTCTGTTCTGTTTTACATCATTAAGCACCTACTTTGCAAAGTTACACTAATATCGACTAGAGACTCGCATTCTGGCTAATTCAAAATGGCATCTCTTATTCTGCATTCTTAAAAAGAGATGCAGATGATGAAGTTTAGCCACAGTGGTTGTTAACCAGAAGCTCCCAAAGATAGCATGGCTTCGTGGAAAGACAGGCTTGGGAGTCAGAGGTTGTGAGTGAGCTCTGCCACTTCTCAGCTGTGTGTCTTCAGGCAAGTCACTTAACTTCTCTGTGCCTCAGTTACCTCATCTGTAAAATGGGGATTAAGACTGTGAGTCCCATGTGGGACAACCTGACTACCTTGTATGTACCCCAATGTTTAGAACAATGCTTGACCCATAGTAAGTGCTTAACAAATGCCAATATAAAATGCATAATGCTATGCTTTGAACAAACCTCTCCCCAATTTCATTCAACTACAGGGATCCAAAGCAGTGGGACACTGTGGAAAGAGCACAGGCCTGGAAGTCATTCATTCATTCATTCATTCATTCATTCAATAGTATTTATTGAGCGCTTACTATGTGCAGAGCACTGTACTAAGCGCTTGGGATGAACAAGTCGGCAACAGATAGAGACAGTCCCTGCCGTTTGACGGGCTTACAGTCTAATCGGGGGAGATGGACAGACAAGCACAATGGCAATAAACAGAGTCAAGGGGAAGAACATCTCGTAAAAACAATGGCAACTAAGGTCAAAGGCAACTAAGGCAACTAAGGCAACTAAGGTGTGAGGTCGGCTTGGTGCTTGGACTTTCGCCAGCAGCGCTCAGCAGCTCAAGCATAGGAGCGTAGGAGGCGGACGGAGGAGGTGATCGAGGGCTGTGGGTTAGTGGAGCGAGAGCGGCGGAGGGAAAGGGGGGCGAGAGAGTCGAGATGAGTAGAGAGGGTGGAGTTGAGAGCGGAGACCGCTGACATTCCAATTTCAGTCAATAATATCACCACCATTCTTGTCCCAAAAGCCCACAACTTGGTGTCATTCTCATCTCCTTGTTCAACTTTCACATTCAGTCCACCACTAAATATGTCCAATTTTTCTCGCACAACATTTTCCGGGTCCACCTATTCTATCCACTCGAAATGCTGCCACCTAGTATAAGCTCTGGCCTTGTATAATTTTTTTTTATTATGGCATTTGTTAAGCGCTTACTATGTGCAAAGCACTGCTCTAAGCGCTAGGGAGGATACAAGGTGATCATGTTGTCCCACGAGGGGCTCACAATATTAACGCCCATTTTACAGATGAGGTAACTGTGGCACAGAGAAGTTAAGTGACTTGCCCAAAGTCATACAGCTGACGAGCAGTTGAACTGGGATTTGAACCCATGACCTCTGATTCCCAAGCCCATGATCTTTCCACTGAGCCACGCTGTTTCTCTTAGCTTCCTTGTTGGTCCCCTTGCCTCCAGACTTTCCTCCCTCAAGTCTAAACTATATGCTGCTACATGGATAATCTTTCTGAAGCATTGCTCTCCTTACTGACCTCTCTCTCCTCCCTGACCCTTCTTCAGTACAAACTAGAACCCAAATTCTGACCACTCCCCAAGGATGGAGTAGGAGCTTGTCATGGTTGTTGCTAAAACTAGAATCTGAGCTCCACAATGAGCTAAAATTGGGGGATTTTTATAGAGGACCTGGGTTCGATTGCAGATTTGCTACTTGCCTGATGTGTGACCTTGGGCAAGTCACTTAATTTCTCTGTGCCTCAGAATCCTCATCTGTAAAATGGGGATTCAATCCCTGTTTCTTCCTCCTAATTCAACTGTGAGCCACATATGGAACAGGAATTCAACCCAAACTGATTCATTGCTATCTATCTCAGTGCTTAATACAGTGTTTGTCACTACTGTTATCACTAATAAAGCACTTTCTTCCATTAAAAGGTTGCTTCTGATTGTCAGGGTGTAATTCCAATGACAAAAGAAAGATCAATCCATAAGCTCATTTTAAAGTTTTAAAAGTATGAGATCCACGACCTCACCTGGACCTCTCCAGCAGTTCAGAGCATGACCTCTTGGAGTATGGTGGATTCCTCTCCTTATCAGATCTGAGGACCCTTGTCTGTCCTCTTATGAACTGACGGGTGCTCCTCTATTTTTAGAGGCACTTATCCTCTTAAAGTCCATCCTTCAAAAGACATCTGGGCTTGAATATTTGCTTGAGGAAAAGGTCTGTCTGAAAGAATCATTCTTGTCTGAATCATCCAGTTCTCGGAGGCCAAATTTCCCGCAGTGGATTATTGGGGCATGATCTTCCTTTGCTCTCTCTGGTCAGATACAGAAAGCACTGCATGACACAGAATTCAGAATAAGAGGACTACCAAGAAAGAATTCTACTGGTATGGAAATCCTCATCACTGTTAAGACTACTTAGTGAACATCTGTGTCCACAGAGCACTGTACTAGGCACTTGGGAGCATTCAGTAAAAGTAAAGGACTAAGTCTCTGCCTTCTAGAAACTTAAAATTTAGTGGGGAAGGCAACAGTAGATCTAGTATATTTGACTCAGGGGGTGGGAAACAATGTCCCCAATACGGAGACCATAGATAATGATAATAATAATAATAATAATGTTGGCATTTGTTAAGTGCTTACTACGTGCCGAGCACTGTTCTAAGCGCTGGGATAAATACAGGGTAATCAGGATGTCCCACGTGAAGCTCAGTCTTAATCCCCATTTTACAGATGAGGTAACTGAGGCATGAAAAGTTACGGGATTTGCCCAAAGTCACACAGCTGACAGATGATGGAGCCAGGATTAGAACCCATGACCTCTGACTCCTACGCCTGTGCTTTTTCCACTGAGGCACACTGGTCCAGGACATTTTCTCTTATTAGGATTGTTCAGATCCAAATAAATTCACATCACCTGGACACAGGGTTCTGAAATAGATATGGAAAAGGCAGCTTCCCTGCTTGACAATTATTTCCTCAGCATCTTCCCTCAAAAGATTTCTTTTGGCTTTGCCCATACACTGCACTTATCAGCAGAGGTTTATTGCTTCTGAAATATGCAGAGAGAGAAAAGGATGAACAAATGATTCGTAGGATTTGGAGGTTATGATATGTTAAAATGGCCAGTACAAGGCACAGTAGCTCACAGGGATTGAAGACGGACTTTGAACTTTCCTCTTCAATATCTTTCCCTTTTCCAGCTTGCCTTCATCTTCGTTGGTTTCCTGTCAGTTTCTCCACCATTCCTTCCTCCTCCTTCCTCCTTCATCTCTCCTTGTCACCGCATAATGATTCTGTGCAGACTCTTTACTCCACATTCTCTCCTCTCTAGGCATTATCTACAAATTCAGCGAGTCAGCTCAGTTGCTGAAGCAGGACAAGGGAACTCGATCAAGCTTTCATTTTCAAGGCCGAACACTCGACACAACAATTCTGCAGGCTAGTCACACATTCAGATCTAAGGGTCCTGGATATTTATAGTTCTTCAGCTACTGCCTATTTTAAAGGCCACTGACAATGGATTTCTTTTTCTTCAATCAAGATTTATCAACTCCACTTGATAAGCTCTGTCCCTAATTATATTTTGCTCTTCTCCTAGCAAGTTCTTGTTGCTTTACATAAGTTAATTATGTGGGCAGGAAACGTGTCTGTTGTATTGTTGTGTTGTATTCTCCCAAGCTCTTGGTACAGTGCTCTGCACATTGTAAGCCCTCAGTAAATATGATTGATTAAGGAATAAAAACCAAGGGCCTGAAATACAACTGTTTGACCTCCCCCATTCCAGGAAGATTTGTTAGTGTTATAATTTGATTAAGGTTTTTAAATCTTGTTTCATGTTTACTCATCTTACAAATCATGTTAAAACACTTCGTTTATGCTTGTCTTGGGGATTCATGCTCTATAAAAACCAGAAAGCCCTTGTGTAAGTTTTTGAAAATTCAGAGGGAAGTTTTAACATTGTAAGCATTTGCCTCAGTCATCCAAACCTCCTTCATCATAGATATGAACTCACATATTTTTGCATTAAACTGGAAATATGGTTGGAAGGATGAAGAAGACTCTGGAGGTAATAATGGTATTTTTCAGTACTTAAAGCACCAGAGCAAATACAAAATAATCAGGTCAGGCACAATTCCTGTCCCACATGAGGTTCACAATCTAAGAAGGAGCAAGAACAAGTATTTTATCCCCATTTCCCCATGGAAACTGTGTGGCCCAGGGGAAACGTCATCAACCTGTGATTTGGAGGATCTGGGGTTTTAGAAGCAGTCTGGAGTAATGGATAGAGCACGTGCCTTGGAGTCAGAAGGTCATGAATTCTAATCCTGGCTCTGCCACGTGTCTGCTGTGTGACCTTGGGCAAGTCATTTCACTTCTCTGGACCTCAGTTCCCTCTTCTGTAAAATGGGAATTGAGACTGTGAGCCCCAATGTGTCCAACCCAATTTGTTTGTATTTACCCCAGGGCTTAGTACAGTGCCTGGCACATAGTAAGGGCTTAAAAAATGCCATCATTATTATATTATTATTTCTAATCCCAGATCTGCCACTTTTTCACTGTAAGACCTTAGGCAAGTCACTTACCTTCTCTCTACCTCTGTTTCCTCATCTGTGAAATGGAGATTCAATACCTGTTCTCACTCCTAGATTGTGAACTCTGTGTGGGATGGGGATTGTGCCCAACCTGATCATCTTGTATCAACCTCAGCGCTTGACACATAGTAATTCCTTCATAAATGCCATGATTATTTTTACAGATGAGGAAACTAAGTGAATCTCCCAAGATCACGCAGTAGGCAAGTGGAATTTGTGCCCAGTCCTGTGCTCTTTTGACTAGGCAACAGTAATAACTAGGCCACTGGACTTTTCAATTACATATATACACTTGAATAGTATTTCTCCATTAGAGGTGTCATCTTTGAAAATGAGGCACAAAAGGGAGGGGGTCAGAGAGCACAATGATCTGTCTTTTAGAAACGTTGTTGGCTTGTTATTTTCATATTTTAGCAGCCATAGCTGCCTGAGTTTGAAGGTAATTCTATTGATTGTGTGGTAGAGTGGTTGACTAGAGCTACATGAGATTGACATTTTTTCTTCATGGCATGCATGTAGAAAGTGTCTCTTATTACACTAAGTTATTTGCTACTCACAGGCAATAGTAGCTGGTGCCATTTTGAATTCTTCCTTTTGGGTGAGAATGCTCCAGAATCCTTGGCCCCAAAACAGCTACCTCATCTAAGCACTATATGCCAGGTTGCTTTACCTTCTTTTGCTGTCTCCCAATGGTCCACAGCTCTACCACATTATTCTAGGTTTTGTTTCTACATATTTTCCTCTAGATTTTTAGCTTGACACAGGCAGAGACCATGTCTCCCAACTCTGTCATAATGCACTCTCCCAATGTTTAATACAGTGCTCTGCACACAGTAAGTGCTTGACAAATTCCATCAATTAATTCTTATGTTCAACTTTCCTATGATTACAGTGAACTAAAATGGAACAAAGTATTTGTTACAGTATCTTGTCATCATGTATTCTCTTTAAATGCCAACTGCACTTACTGAGCACTTACTGTGTGCAGAGCACTGTACTATACACTTGGGAGAGTACAATAATATAACAGACATATTCCCTGCCCACAACAAGCTTACAGTCCACAGGGGGAGACAGACAATATAGATAAATTTTGAATTTGTACAAAAGTGCTGTGGGGCTGAGTGATACAGAAGGGAGTGGGAAAAGAGGAAATGAAGGTTTGTGTCAGAAAAGGCTTCTTGGAGGAGATATGCCTCCAATAAGGCTTTGAAGGTGGGGAGAGTACCTTGGATATGAAGAGGCATTTCCAAAACAAAACACTTTAAACTACATGATCAAGATGCTAACAAGCTAGACATTAAAGGGATATGCATTCTAATCACTGGTATTTTTAAGCACTTACTGTGTTCAAAATGCTAAAATAAGCATTTGGTAATGGTTAGCGGAGATGGGAGACATGAGCCTGTTTTCAAATAGCTTGCAGTCTAGTGGTGGAGGCAGACATTAAAATAGATTGCAGATAGGGGAAACAACAGTATATAAGGATATTTGCATAAATTCTGTGGAGATAAGGTGAGTATCCAAGAGCTTAGTGAATGCAGATCCAAGGCAACACCGAGGGGGCAGATCCAAGGCAACACGGAGGGGAGGAAAGATAGGGTAGGGAGCCGAGGTTAGTCAAGGAATGCTTCTGGGAGGAGCTATGATTTTTAGACCCTTACCTCCTCTAAACTGCAAGCTTGTTGTAGGCAGGAAATGATGCTGTTTATTGTTACATTGTACTCTCCCAACCACTTAGTACAGTGCTCTTCACACAATAAGCACTCAATAAATTAATGTTGGTATTTGTTAAGCACATACTATGTGCAGAGCACTGTTCTAAGCGCTGGGGTAGACACAGGGGAATCACGTTGTCCCACGTGGGGCTCACAGTCTTAATCCCCATTTTTCAGATGAGGGAACTGAAGCACAGAGAAGTGAAGTGACTTGCCCACAGTCACACAGCTGACAAGTGGCAGAGCTGGGATTCAAACCCATGACCTCTGACTCCAAAGCCCATGCTCTTTCCACTGAGCCATATGACTAAATGAATAATAGGGCTTTGAAGATGGGGAAAATGGTGGTCTGTCAGATGTGAAGGGATGAGTTTCAGGCAGGAGGAAGGATGTGAACAAAGGGGTTGCATGCAGATGGAGGACTAGAGACAGTGCAAGACTGAGCTGTTCCTTGAACTCCAGCCCCCTGAGCAAGACTGTGCGAGCCCCACCTGATGCAGGCTCCCACAAACCTTTTCTCCAGCCCTCAGGGGACAACAGAGTGGCAGCGGGAGGGCTTCCCAAACTTTCAGGAAGTTGGGCAGCCTGTGGCAGAGACCCCAGTCTCCCAAGCCCTATTCCTTGCATGAATAGGAGTGAGCAGGGCGATCACCGTGGCTCCAAGCACCCAGGAGATTGAGGCTCTGGGATCTGCCGCAGCTGCCTGGAACCCGGACCTTGACTGACAGTAGCCACCTGAGCCGTCCAACCACTCTCCTTGCTCCTGACCTGCAGGGTCTGCCCGCCTCGGCGGTCGCTGCCCCACCACCATAGCATTGTGGCTTCCATCTCCCTAGGCCCCAGCACAGAGAAGGATGCCACCGATGACAGCATGGAGACTTCTCAACTTTTAGGTGCAACATGGCTTAGTGGAAAGACCAAGGGCTTGGGAGTCAAGAGGACGTAGGTTCTAATCTAGTTCTGCCACTTGTCTGCTGTGTGACCTTGGGCGAGCCACTTAACTTCTCTGTGCCTCAGTTACCTCCAAGATCCAAGCTTTTTCTATTGATGAGGTTGGTGTCTACAGTGAGCAGGAACTGTGGCTGATCTGTTATTTATCAGTAATGCTAATAATAAAGGTATTTTCAAGCATGTACCAGGAACTGTTCTAAACTCTAGGGTAGATACAAGATAATCAGGTCGGACACAGTCCCTGTCCAAATTAAGACTCGCAGTCTTAATCCTCATTTTACAGATGAGGGAACTGAGGCACAGAAAAGTGAAGTGACTTGCAGAAGAAGTGACCTGCCCAAGGTCACACAGCAGACAAGAGGTAGAGGCAGGATTAGAACCCATTACCTTCTGACTCCATCCGCTAGGCCACACTGGTTATCTAGCTCAGTGCTGAGCACATAGTAAGCATTTTAAATGCCATAATACATTTTTTTAAATGACCTTGAGAAAGATTTTTGATAGTAGTTTCAGTTTCCCTCCCTGAGGCTAATGATTAAGGGATGGGAAAGCTTTCCTTCAACTTCCTTACTTCATCCCAAAAGCCGCAGAAGGAAGCTGAATCTCCCAGGGGTGAGCGCACAGTGATTGCTGCAACAGGTCTGTTAGACTCCAACTCCAAAGCATGATGGAAAAAAGGCCAAGAGCCACAGAATGGCAGGATGGGAGACACCCAGAATGGAATCATAAATCTTCTAGCCAAAAGATGGGCTGAGCATCAGTGAGAGATATTATGCCAAGGTCTCCTGCAATTTTTAAATAGGTTGCACTTCCCTTTGCAGGCAGACAACCTATCTTGGCTTATCTGAAAGGCACTCAGTGGGGTGAGCCAGTAAACAATAAAAACAATGGATTTTCACCTTGAGGGAGGAGAAACAGATTATTTAACCCTCTCCCCTCCTCCCCCATGTCTGTAAATAAATTGTGCTGCCTTCTATTTTTGAAAAAGAGAAAAAAAGATACTTTCTGTGGCTGTTTAAAATGAGGGAACCCAGATACTTCATTTGTTAAGGAAACAACCTGTTTTGCTCTATTGTTTTTCCTGGTTTCAGAGTGGTTGGATAGGGGAACATCCTGCTTTTTTCTAGGAAACATAATTATGGGTGTTCATTTTGCAAAAAGTGGAAAAGGAAGAGCACTCCCTGGAAAGCCTTGATCTTTTGAAAAACAACTGCGTAAGGCACCAGTGTGGTTTTACCATTATCTTAATTGCTCCGACGATCAGTAAGGAATAGAAGGCACAGTTGCCCACACTTGGACAGGGGACGTCTGATGGGGAGGAGAACGAGATCAAGACTTCAGTACTTTTTGTTCAGCTTTGGCTGCGCTCCTTCAATATACAGGGTAGGAGTCTGGACTAATTACTCTATTGTACTCTCCAAAGCTCTTAGTGCACCATTCGGCACTTAGTGAACACTCAATGAGTACCATCAGTTGATATAATAGTAAGAAGGATGAGAAAGTAGATATAATCACAATAAGGGAAAAATAACACATCAATAAATTTGGAGACTAGGGGAAGAGGATTGGAGCAGAGGAAGGGAGAAAGTGGAATTTTTTCTTCTCACACCCACAAACATAGCCACGTGAAAGCAAGAGAGCTAAAGGGGCGGGTATTGAATCCTCATAATTATAAATCTGAAAAGAGCTACCAGAGTCCACCTTTCCTCTTGATCCTGGCATCTCTTATTAATAGTAATAATAGTAATAATGGTATTTGTTAAGCACTTACTAGGTGACAGGCATAGTACTAAGCCCTGGGGTTGATGCAAGCAAATCCGGTTGGGTACTTTCCGTCCCACCTGGGGCTCACAGTCTCAATCCCCATTTTACAGATGTGGTGAAGGCACAGAGAAGTGCAGTGACTTGCCCAGTGTCACACAGCAGATAAGTGGCAGTGGCAGGATTAGAAGAAACGCTTCATACAAACCCTCTCAGACTCCTTTTGAAAGAGAATCTTGCCAAACTGAAATCTACACCTTTTCTTTATGACATATTCTGCCACTTCCCTTGAATCAACCCCAGAGTATAGAGGTGTACTGTCCATCCTTAATTATAACAATGAAAAGTCTATGAATTTGCATTTTGATAAGACTTGTAATGGAACACTGACCTTAAACACACACACACATGTCTGTCTCTGCTGGCTCCTCTCCTCTCCCATTTGTTTCTGAGGTAGGGCTCGCTGCTTAGAATTCCTTAACTCCCATTCTCTTCTGGACCCCCTCCAGTCTGGCTTCCGTCCCCTCCACTCTACCGAGACTGCTCTCTCTAAGGTCACCCATGACCTCCTTCTTGACAAATCCAATGGCTTCTACTCCATTCTAATCCTCCTTGACCTCTCAGCTGCCTTTGACACTGTCAACCATCCCCTCCTCCTCCACACCTTATCTCACCTTGGCTTCAGGGACTCTGTCCTCTCCTGGTTCTCCTCTTCTCGGTCTCCTTCGCAGGCACCTCCTCCCCCTCCCATCCTTTAACTGTTGGAGTTCCTCAGGGGTCAGTTCTTGGCCCTCTTCTGTTCTCCATTTACACTCACTCCCTTGGTGAACTCATTCGCTCTCACGGCTTTGTCTACCATCTCTACGCAGATGACACGTAGATCTACATCTCTGCCCCTGACCTCCACCCCACCCTTCAGACTCGCATCTCCTCCTGCCTCCAGGATGTCTCTACCTGGATGTCTGCCCACCACCTAAAACTCAACATGAGCAAGACTGAGCTCCTCATCTTCTCTCCCAAGCCCGGTCCTCTCCCAGACTTCCCTATCACCGTGGATGGTACGACCTTCCTTCCCGTCTCTCAGGCCCGCAACCTCAGTGTCATCTTTGACTCGTCTCTCTCGTTCACCCCATACATAAGATCCGTTACCAAGACCTGCCGGTCTCACCTTTACAATATCACCAAGATCCGCCCTTTCCTCTCCACCCACACGGCTACCTTACTGCTACGGGCTCTCGTTATATCCCAGCTAGACTACTGTGTCAGCCTTCTCTCTGATCTCCCTTCCTCCAGTCTCTTCTTCACTCCGCTGCCCGGCTCTTGCTCTTGCAGAAACGTTCTGGGCATGTCACTCCCCTTCTTAAAAACCTCCAGTGGTTGCCTATCGACCTCCGCTCCAAACAAAAACTCCTCACTCTAGGCTTCAAGGCTCTCCATCACCTTGCCCCTTCCTACCTCTCCTCCCTTCTCTCTTTCTACTGCCCACCCCACACGCTCCGCTCCTCTGCCGCCCACCTCCTCACCGTCCCTCGGTCTCGCCTATCCCGCCGTCAACCCCTTGGCCATGTCCTCCCACGGTCCTGGAATGCCCTTCCTCTTTACCTCCATCAATCTAATTCTCTTCCCCTCTTCAAATCACTACTTAAAGCTCACCTCCTCCAAGAGGCCTTCCCAGGCTGAGCGCCCCCCTTTTTCCCTCTGCTCCCTCTACCCCCACCTTCACCTCTCTGCAGCTAAACCCTCTTCTTCCCCCTTTCCCTCTCCTCCTCCCCCTCTCCCGTCCCACCCCCTCAGCAATGTACTCTTCTGCTCAACTGTATATATCTTCATCATCCTATTTATTTTGTTTATTTTGTTTAATGAGATGTACATCACCCTGATTCTATTTATTTGCCATTGTTTTTATGAGATGTTCTTCCCCTTGACTCTATTTATTGCCATTGTTCTTGTCTGCCTGTCTCCCCCGATTAGACTGTAAGCCTGTCAAAGGGCAGGGACTGTCTCTATCTGTTGCTGATTTGTACATTCCAAGCGCTTAGTACAGTGCTCTGCACATAGTAAGTGCTCAATAAATACTATTGAATGAATGAATTTCACCTTGTCCATAAAGAGGGTTTTCGTGGCAGTGGGAATATTCATGATTACTATAAATACCTCAGACTTCAGAATAAGTCAATATAAACTTTGTCATTCCTTAAAATTCCAGTCTAAGAAAAGTGCTCAATTTAATGAGCTAAATATAGTTTCTGAAAAAACACCTCATTTTAATTTAAGAGCACAGTTGGTCACACACATAAATGGAACAATTTTGATTTTACAACATTGAAAATTGGTAGCTGACGACTGAGGCAGTTACACAGCATAACAAAGTAGGAGTTAGAAAGGGGACTTCTCACTCTAGGTTTCAAGGCTCTCCATCACACCTTACCCCTTCCTACCTCTCCTCCCTTCTCTCTTTCTACTGCCCACTCCACACGCTCCACTCCTCTGCCACCCACCCCCTCATTGTCCCCCATTCTCGCCTATCCCACCGTCAACCCCTGGGCCAAGTCCTCCCGTGGTCCTGGAATGCCCTCCCTCCTCATCTCCGCCCAACTAATTCTCTTCCCCTCTTCAAAACCCTACTTAAAGCTCACCTCCTTCAAGAGGCCTTCCCAGACTGAGCTCCCCTTTTCCCTCTGCTCCCTCTACCCCCCCTTCACCTCTCCACAGTTAAACCCTCTTCTTCCCCCTTTCCCTCTGCTCCTCCCCCTCTCCCATCCCATCCCCTCAGCACTGTACTCGTCCGCTCAACTGTATAAATCTTCATTACCCTATTTATTTTGTTAATGAGATGTACATCGCCTTGATTCTATTTGTTATTGTTTTAATGAGATGTTCTCCCCCTTGATTCTATTTATTGCCGTTGTTCTTGTCTGTCTCCCCCGATTAGACCGTAAGCCCATCAAAGGGCAGGGACTGTCTCTATCTGTTACTGATTTGTACATTCCAAGCACTTAGTACAGTGCTCTGCACATACTAAGCGCTCAATAAATACTATTGAATGAATGAATGTCTGTTCGATGATTCATTCATTCAACTGTATTTATTGAGCACTTACTGTGTGCAGAGCACTGTACTATGACCTTGGAATGTACAATTTAGTTACAAATAGAGACAATCCCTACCCAACAACAGGCTCACAGTCTAGAAGGGGGAGACAGAGAACAAAACAAAAAAAAGCAAGTAAACAGGCATCAATAGCATCAATATAAATAAATAGAATTATGCATATATGCACATCATATGTGGATGATGTTAGACATGGTGGTTGATTTCAAAGTAATTCAGGCAGTACGCATATATTATAAAGGCAATCCAGCACAGAAATCACAACTTCACATCCTTCCATTTCCTTTCTTACCAAATGGGCAAAGGCCTTCAAGATGGCCTCCTACTTCAACTGTGAGCCCGATGTGGGATAGGGACTGTGACCAACTTAATTAATATGTACCTACCCCAGCACTTTGAATAAGCACTTAAATATCAAAATAAAATGTCCTCATTTTTAAAACTACTCAAGTTGTCAAAATCAGGGTATGACATGACAGTAAAGGCAGATCAATTTACTGAAGGGTAAACCAAATGTTTTCAGTTGTTGCACTGAGCTGTCAGCTTGGGAGCTTTCAATGTCCTAGAGATTATGCATCTGTATCATATCCAAAACAATAGAGAAAAAAACAAGTCAGGTGTATTCTTTGTAATTATGACTTGTGAAATGAAAACCCTCCTTGGTAAGCCATCCTCCCACCTGAGGAATTGTTCTTCTACAATAAAAATAATCAGAGAAGCCATTCAGTTACCTGAAAAGAAATATATTACCTTTGCTAGCTTTTTTTCCTTTTCAGAACTGTAAATGCTGCCATTCATCCATCAGTCAAGACATTTCTCTGTTTCCAAGAGTAAATATTAATTCATACCAAATGTTTCAGGTATTCAATAATGCAATATTGTAGAGAGTGGGAAGCAGCAAGCCTAGTGGATAGAGCATGGGCCTGGGAGTCAGAAGGACCTGGGTCTAATCCCTGCTCTGCCACATCTGCTGTGTGAACTTGGGTAAGTCACTTCACTTCTCTGTGACTCAGTTACCTCCTCTGTAAAATAGGGTTATCTGTGAGCCCCAAGTGAGTCAAGGATTGTGTCCAACCTGATTAGTTTATATCTACCCCATTCATTCAATTTTATTTATTAGGCACTTACTGTGTGCAGAGCACTGTACTAAGTACTTGGAAAGTACCCCAGTGCTTAATAGAGTGTCTGGCACATAGTAAGCACATAAAGGAGGCAGTGAGTGGCCCAAAGTTCTGTTTGAGTTTCCACTAAAGATTATAATAACAGCACCTGCATCTCACAGCTAACACCAGGAAGGGAAAAAAAGGGAAGACTCACTTCTGTTCCTGAACACAGCATATTGTTCGGGCACATGTGAACACACCATATCATTCAAGTACACATAATCAATATTTCCATGAACCACCAGCTCCTTAGGCCATTTCCCCATCCCACCCTATGGCCAACTCTTTTCAGAGAATAGCAGAAGCTAACAAACCATGGGAAAAATGGATCTGGGACCACCTGGGCAAGTGGCAGTAGAAGCCCCTCAAGGAGTAGGAATGACACCTTCTGATCCAATCAACTTGAATTCAGGGCTTGTAGCCAGTGAGAAAGTTTAACAGCAGTATCCAAGCTATTGTTCTTTCACCCAATTTTTCATCCTGCCACCCAGAACACCAAGCTCACTGGAGCTTGGGCTTCTAGCTTTTGCTTCCTCCCACTTTCCTGTATTAATTCCCAATTTCACTCACCTTCCTAGGGTGTGGGGGGCAACAGATCCTTACTGCAGCATCCTAAGGAGGAGGAACTGAAGTTGAACCAAGAAATGAGAACAGGCCTGCTCCTGAGGGTTAATGGGGAGGAAGGAGACTTCCTTTTTCCAGTCAAAAAGTTCCACCTGCCCCTCTTAGTTCAAGATAATTAGGCAGGTCATTAGTCCCATTTTTATCAGTGTGGGGCTGCTCTACACTAGTTCAGCAGCTTCTGCCAGGGGATTAAACTTTTAATCAAGTAGAGGGTTGAGTCATTAGCAGCACTCCACCTGAACTCCTGTTCCTTATGTTCTTACCCAATACATTCTCGGTAAAATCCTTGAAATCAGTTGCATTGTTTAAATGACCACATTCCAAGCAAAATACACCTCCTTCCTCTAAACTCACACAAGAAAAGCTTTCATAGCTCTCTCTTTCAGGAATAATAATAATAATTATTATTGTGGTACTTGTAAGCACTTAGTCTGCACCAAGCATTGTTCTAAGCACTGGGGTAGATGCAAATTAATCAAGTTGGACATAGCCCCGTCTCACATGGGGCTCACACTCTTAATCTCCATTTAACATATGAGGTAACCGAGGCCCACAGAAGTAAAGTGACTTGTCCAAGGTGACTCAGCAGACATATGGTGGATCCAGGATTAGAGCCCAGACCCGTGCTCTATCCACTAAACCCCGGTCCTCACTCACCATTCTCTCTCATACACAAACAACTTTGGTTCTTAAGTCCTGGCAGAAAGACTCACTTTAAATCTAAATCAGCTGTGACTCTTATCCTCCTAAGAGTCTATATGCATAATGGTGGTTCAATTCTCTCAACCAGCAAAGGTGTCCTTTGATGCTTTCCCTCAGAAGCTGATATTCAACTTGCATAAGTGGCAACTGGACACTTTCAGATGATGTCTTGCTGAAGTTTTAAGTTATAAATACTCAGCTGACAATTGGTAAAGGCTGAAAGTTAGAGGAGCTTCTTGTGGGCAGGGAAGTTGTCTACCAACTTGTCTGTTTATATTGTCCTCTCCCAAATGCTCAGTAGTGATTAATTATGATTGACTATTCACTAACCCTCCCATTTGACACAGAGGGAGAGTTTGAATAGGTTAACCCCATAAGTCTCTACTTCAGATGATTTCTTGGGGGTAACCCGAGTGAGGCTTTGGAGAAGGAAAGCTCTTGGCGAAGGCAGAGCAGAAAAATGAGGAGTGGAAGGGGGATTTTCATTCAATCCAATCATATTTATTGAGTGCTTACTATTTGCAGAGCACTGAACTAAGCACTTGGAATGTACAGTTCGGCAACAGATACAGACAATCCCTGCCAAACAACGGGCTCAGAGTCTAAACGAGACTTTAAAGAGAGTTAAACTATTATCAGCACTGATGAGAGAAAGAGAAAAATTCATAGGGATGACAGGTAAGGAACTGTGTAGAGATAAAAAGATAGTAGGAGGGGAAGGAGATAGAGTGACAAGCTTGGAGAGAAAGGGAAAATGTGACTTAGATTTAAAGAAAAAAGGAAGTTAAAAAAGGAACAAACAAAAGAAGAAAAATTCCCCGAATAACAACTCAGAATGTTTTGAAAAGGGAAAGGAGAAGTCTGGAGATGGATAAAAATAATACTAACAAAGCAACATGACAAGATACTGCTGGAAAAATAAGCACATAATAGATCATAATATGAATAATCTATTGAATTCGTGCAACACTTTCACATTAATAATCTTGCTTTAGCCTCCCAATGTTTCTATGAGGTAGGAAGAGGCTGCTATTATTATCCCCACTTTACTCATGAGGAAAAAAGAGTCCCAAAGAGGTAAGTTATTTGCCCAAAGACCCACAGGAGGCCAGTGGCAAGACTGGGATTAGAACTCAGGTTTCCTGACTTCCAGATCTCTGACTTTTCCACTCTACCGTGCTACCCTTTATTTGTGCTCTCAAAAAGTATATTTTCATGGATCATTTCCCTAGGATGTAATTGGAGAAGTGATTTTGAAAGTGGTACACTCACAAAGAAATGGAGATGATCCCAAGATCAGACTATTTCAAGATGTTGGCTACATTTCAGACTGAGGTGCTTTGAGAAACTGGCAAATAGATCTTCCACTTACTACCTAGCCTCCCTTCCCCAGTTCCTCCCCATCACCCAACCCCTTAGGTCAAAGCTGTTGAAGCTACCGTTGAAGCTACTGTGAGATTGTAGAGAAGGTGAGAAATCAGGCCTGGAGGCTTAGATTTGGGAATCATTAGTGTAAGATGGTAGTTGAAACCATGGGAGCAAATGAGTTATCCAAAGGAGTGGATGTAGACAGGGGATCAAAGAGGAAGCCAGAACTGAGCCTTAAAGGACTCCCACAGTTAGAGGGTGGGAGACAAAGGAGCAGCTCGTGAAAGACTGTGAAAGAGCAATCGGAGAGCTAGGAGGAGAGTCAGGAGAGGATAGGATTATCCAAAGCCAAGGTTGGATAATGTTTCAAAGAGAAGTGTTGAAGGGAGCTGAGGGGTTTAGAAGGATTAGGGTGGAGTACAGGCCATCAGATTTGGCGAGAAGAAGGTCATTGGTGACCTGACAGAGGTTCCATGGAATGAAGAGAAGAGAAATCAGAATGGAAGAGATAAATAAGAGAATTGGATGAGGAAGTGGAGGTTGCAGGTATAGACAATTCACTTAAGGAGTTTGGAGAGGAATCGTAGGAAGAAGATGAGGCAATAACTGGAGGGAGTCATGGGGTCAATAGAGGGGTTTTTTTAGGCTAGGGGGTACATGAACATATTTGAAAACTGCGGGGAAGAAGACACTGGAAAATAAGTTATCGAAGATGGTGGTCAGAGAGGGAGTGTTTTGATAAGGCGTGAAGGGGTGGGGTCAGAGCCACCAGTGCAGGGGAAAGATTTTGAGAGGAGGCAAGAGAGCTCTTGTACTGCTAGGAAAATTGGAAGAGTCAAAGAGGGCACGGGAGAAGGAAAGGAGTGGAGAGGAACAGGGGAGATTTTAGAGTGATCATGCCTGATAGCTTCAATTTTAAGTAGATGGCCTAGTAATTAGGGGAAAGAGATGGTGGGGGTGGGGAGGACAAGAGATTTGAGGGGGAAGTTAAACCTCTGAAACTGCCGGTGCAGGCAATGGATATGGGGGTCAATAACGATGAAGAAATATTGTTCCTAAAGCTTTACCTTTACCCAAACCTCACTTCTTCCCCTGCCAGATTCTACTCCACCCAAAATGGCCCCCATAGGCTGGACACCTCTGAAGCTCCAGTTATTGCCTGAGATGGTCAGTAGCCATTGGCAGGCTTTCTCCTAAGGTAGAAGCTTTTGCTCTGTCTTTGAATGTTGGTTTTGGAAACTTGGTTTTTCAAAATACACATTACATTTCTGCTGTTCTCTTTTCACTGCTTCGATATGGGCCTGTTGCCTTCTCTTCAACATTTCTGTCTCCTATTCATAATTTCTAACTGGGTCAAGGTTGGGGAAAGAAGTGAAAAGGTAACAGAAGAATTTGGAATGAGAGAAAAGACAAATGAGCTGTTTATAGGGGCACATCATGGCCTTAAACTAAAAAATGCTTTTGACTAAGTCCTCATCATTCCCAGTATCTGCCCACCTAGACTGAGCCCCCCTTTTCCTCTGCTCCTCCTCCCCTCCCCATTGTCCCACCTCCCTCCCTCTGCCTTACAGCACTTGCGTATATATGTACATATTTATTATTCTATTTATTTTATTAATGATGTATATTTATGTAATTATATTTATATACATATATTATATTGCATATAATTATATTGATGCTATTGATGCCTGTCTACTTGTTTTGTTTCGTTGTCTGTCTTCCCGCTTCTAGACTGTGAGCCTGTTGTTGGGTTGTGATTGTCTCTATTTGTTGCCAAATTGTACTGTCCAAGTGCTTCATACATTGCTCTGCACACAGTAAGCGTTCAATCAGTACAATTGAATGAATGAATTTGGCTGTTTGCTCCTTAAGTACTGTGATACTCACCCCAACCCCACAGTACCTACATAAATATCCTTATACTCTACTATTTCTCCTATCTAGAACTGACTTTAATATCTGTTTCCCCCAGTAAACTTCTAGTGGGCAGGAATTATATCTACCAACTGCACTGTATTGTACTCACCCAAGTCCTAGTACAGTGCTCTGCACACAGTAAGAACTCAATAAATATCACCGATTGACTGACTGATTGATTGATTGTGATTTCACTTCAAATACATCCTAACAGAAAACAACCCTTCCTTGTTCCTCACTAAGGTTCTCAAGACCAGCCCACTGGGCTCCTCTCCTTCATCCCTGCACTGCCAATCACAAGAGTCGAGAGGTTCTTGTAACATTTTTCAACTTTCAGGCAGTGACACAGATGAGATCCATCCTCTTTCTAATGGTCTCCAGTAAATTCCACATCCTCCTTCCAAAGGCTAATTGTTCATTATTGACAGGGAAGTCTTATATAAGATAAATTCTTTTATGATGCATTTAGGCCTACTGCCTCTGGTTTGTCCTCCCTGCAGTTGGAAATCAGATGACCCTGAGTAATAACTTTAAAATACTTGAACATCATTAGTCTGCCAACTTTTCCAGTTCCTTATCTTTTTCCCGTATGACGGGTTTTCATTCCGGTGATCTGGATGCCAAAATGCTTCCAGTTAAAAAGATCCAGTGACTGAAGAGAAAATAAACACGCAGCCTCCAGTTTCACAATTTTAACCAGTTTACTATTCACAGACTGAACATTCACGAGAGACACAGAGTCAAAATTACCCAGGATTCTGCTTTCTGAAAATACCACAACCGTACCGTATCTGTAGTCCAAGTGACTACTCTAGTGAGGAGCTTGGTCCTGGAGACTAACTGTAACTAGAAGTTGAGGGCAAGTTCCATGAGAGTACTGAAGGACCATAAAACTTTTCTATTTACCATGAACTTTCCCCTTCATAGGTGGTAAGGGCCACCACTGGTCATTTCTGATGATTGTACCTGAAAGCCAAGCAAGTGTACATTTGGTAAATTTGCTGGGGTTCTGAAATGCTGGCATTTTTACCAAGCATAATATCACTTTCAGTACTGCTAGAGAAATGAATTTGCTCGAAGAGGAATTAGGACTGCAAAAAAAGACATAATTCATAAATGTTAACGAGATATGAACAATCAAAATTAAAGGTCAACTATTATCTAAATGTATTAAGCAAAACAGTATTTGACAATCTTCTTTGGAAGATATTTCTGAGCAAAATTGTTTTATTCCAAACTAATCTTCAGTGGAACTGGAACATTTATCATACATATGTACAAGAACTGAGAACGCTAAATTTACATCAGAATCAGAGTTGCCTCCACTCTGCTCTTACGGCTGAAGAAATCCGCCCAGGGATTAATTTCCCAGGGATTTCCCACTGGCTTCCAGCCTGTAGCACTAAGTGCAAACACTCTGCAAACATTTGCTTCCATGTGATTACCACAGATAGGAGACTGAGGTCATGTGATCACCACAGGCAGAGTCCAAGGTTATGGCCGGAGTCCATATTGGGTTCAGGTGATAGACACCCCCACTGTCTCTTGCAGAAGGCTTGAAAGCTACACTTTGGATTTGAGTGCATCTACCAGGCTGTAGGAACCCTTGACATTGGCTTTCCTCACGAGGAAAATGATCATTCCGACGCTTGGGATGATGAGGGAGGCGACGCAGTAGAGTGCAACAAGTTCAGGAGAAAAGTAGTCTATGTGGTTTTCCCTTCCTAGAAAGGAAGAAAAGGTGAGGATGTTGAGAATAATTACTGCAAATAATGGTAAGCCTAGCATTCATCTGAAAGGCCTATTCGCATCTTTGCAGCCAAAATGAAGAGCACTAAAGCAACAATTCAGATAATTCCAACAAAAACTATATTATTATTGTTAATATTATTATTATATTTGTTAAGCCCTTACTGTGTGTCAAGCACTGTCTAAATGCTGAGGTAGATATGAGTTAATCAGGTCGGGGAGTCCCTGTACCACAAGGGCTCACAGTTTAAGTAGGAGGGAGAACAGGCATTAAATCCCCATTTTACAGATGAGGAAACTGAGGCACTGTGAGGTGACTTGCCTAAGGTGAGATAGCAGGCAAGTGTGAGAGCCATGTTTAGAACCCGGTTCCTCTGACTCCCAGGCCCATGCTCTTTCCACTAGGCTATGCGGCTCCTCAATTACTCAGAGCATTCATGATGAGTCACTCTATTCAATGTCCCACCTTTCAGTGCCACCATTATGGTTTAGTTATCGGTACCGGCTATGTGTTGGGCCTGGGTGTCTCTATGCCCAGTAGGAATGAATAATATATTAAGTTTATTGGTTTCTCTGTCAGTTTGTCTCTCATCTCTCAACCACCTGCAGCTTCACTCATAACCTAAAATTAGCGGTCCAGAGAGTTACCCAGGCAACATTAGAGGGGCGAGTTCAATCACCTGGGCACATAAGGGGAATTGCTTAGAGGTATGAACTGTGGTGTCATAAAATATAATGAATATGATGAAACAGACTAGATGATCAGCTAAAACTTTCCACGACCAGGCTCCACTTCCAAAATGAAACGGAGGGTTGTACGATTATCCAGGGCAATTACCCAGGCAATCCAGGCTAAAAGCTTGATTTCATCTAAACTTTTCAGGTCTCATTAGAACCCGCAGATGCAGGGAATCTAGACCCTAATGCTTTTTTTAAAAAAACCTGATTATTGCAGTGGGCTTTGCTTGAACTCTGTAGACCATGATCATGGTTGAAAATTTAATTATGAAGATGCTTTGATAATGTGCCAAACTTTCATTTATGCACAATGGTCAGGATCCACTCTATTGTGGATAAATCTATTATTGTGAAGATCTGAGAGGAACTACCTTTGTCCCACTTCCAGTTTGGACTACTGTTCTTTGAGAGGAACTCATTGGCCTCCACCTGAGTGCCAGAAATGGGACTTAAGCTCTCCTTCCCCTACTCTGGACACCAAGAAAGAACCCTTTGAAAATATTCTTGCCCCTCCTGGGTCCACCAAAGGCAAAAGGCACTAAGATAGAAACATCCCCAGGATCCCAGACTCTGGAGGAAACTGGGTTATATTTAGCTTATCCTTGTTCAGAATCCTGAGCAGCAATGAAAGAAGGGCATCCATTGATGCCCTCTTGCATTGATGAAGGAACTTTATGTATCTGGAAAGCTGTTCACTTGCTATTTAGAGATGGAAGAGTTTGCTGTGTTTTGCCTAAATTCTCATTATGTGAGACAATAGAAAAATAAAGGAAATGAATTAAACATTCAAGTGATGGTTTTGGCCACGTCCCTCAGGTAATATTTACTACAGGAAAACAGCTTCAGCATAAACACTGAGAACGCAATAATCTTGTGGACTCAGTCATGAAAGACTACCAAGCACAAAGGAATATAAAAAGAATAAACAAATGTACACATACTCTTAACTGAGATTTCAATCTGTCCCGAGTCGTTTCCAACCTCATTGGAAACACTAATCAGGTATACCCCGGTGTCATTTGGGGTGACATGATATAAAGTAAAGGTTCCATTCTTTGAACATATAGACACTTCGTTTGCCAGATCAACTTTTTTCAGGACAATCACTGCAGGTGGATGGCTAAATGTTTTACATGTAATGGTGACATTTTCCCCTTCATTTACATTTCTAGATGGGTGAATCAATATTGTTGTGTTTCGAGGAGGTACTGTGGAAACAGAAAACACAGGGACAAGTTTAAAGCCTGGTTTAATGGGGTAAATTTCACTAATCTATACCTGCTTTTCTTATGTGGGAATGATTTGACTAAACTAAGCCTGGTAATAGTCATTTTCCTATGCTATGGACCACAGCTAGTAATGTCTCGGTGCATGTTTCCAATCATTTTGAACTCCATTTTTTCCTTTAAAATATGGAGGAAATAGGTTCTCTAATAATGTCCCCTGAAAGGACTAGCTCTGCAGCTTTAAAGACTGGAATCTTCAGCCTGGACTATAACAATCCAAGTTTCCCTGGACAACTTCCTTGGCTAAGAGGTCATTAAGACTCCAAGACTCTTCTCCTGACCCGACTCCCAATTACAGGTAATTTCCTGAACACCACCAACTCAGTCTACAAAGACTGAGGAGCAGTAGACAGATTTTGACTGTCCCATTACCCTCCTGGTGTGGGTTGAGAACCACAGAGTGATAAACTCCAAAATAGACATTGGGTCTCCCCAAATCTCTCAGAAAGAGTAGCCCCTATACCCTGCTCCCTCCATGAGAGTCACAGAGCATGCTGCCCTATGTAGGTGGGAATTCTGCTGCAGCAAACCCAGAACCTCCATTCTAAGCAGCCAGAATTTTTCCTAATTCAACTTTACCCAAACCAGCAGAACCAATGAATAAGCCATAGGGTAGAGAAACTGTTCTCCAATCCATTCAAAAAGGGACAAAAGTGAAACTTGAACCTACTCTGGGGGAGAGAATTACTTGGACATGATTCGTGTGTTATAAATGGACACTAAAAGAAAATAGGAGGGGAAATGTTGTGTAGATGGTTAATAGGTTGACGTGAGTTCCTTTCAAGGTCCATTTTTGGCACATGCGAAACTTGAGGTCTACAGTAATTACACAGTAATAATCCTTCTCAGTAGAATTTCAGACCTCCAACAAGTGTCCTTTAGATATCATAGAGACTTTAAGGATTAAGCATTTTGCATCATCCTGGGTTATCAGTAAATTTAGAAACTTCTTTTTATCACTTAACCAGATTATGGGAGGGAGCTGGGAGAGGAAGGAAGGGATTAGAGAGAGACTGAGGCAAGAGTAAGAGCCTGTCCTCAGGGTATGCAAAGCCACTGGGGAGCAGCAGCAGCTGTAGATCCATTTTTGAGCTGCTCTCGGATCCAATCCCATGGGCCTGGGCAGCTGCCCTCTCATTTCCTCCTCAGAAGAGGGTGATTGGCTGCAGAAACTTTACTGCAACTGGGACTATAAAATAATTATCCTGAAAAAAGTTCCTCTGGAAAACTAAGTAAATACTAATCGTTTGAAGAATGGCACTCTCTGCTGAGAGTTGAGCAAAGTAAGGGAGGAAGGAGACTGGAGGAGGAGCAAAGAGATGGAAACAAGAAGGAGAGAAGGAAAGGAGGAAGAAAAGAAGAAGAAAAAGGAGAAGGAGGAGAGGAAGAGAAGAGGAAAGGGTTTTCTGGCCAGTTTTTTGCCATGACCATTTTTATTTTCTGACTCTGCTGTATTGGGTTCTTTTTATGAAGAACCTGTAGTAGTCCTAGTAGTCTAATATAATGGCTATAGTCAGCTCAGAAGATCTGATCAAACACTTTAAAGATTAAAATCTTCAAAAGCAAATCTTCATAAATTCAGCCCTGTTGTGACTGTGGAGTTGAGGAGTGACAATCCCACCTCCACTAATGATTTAAGGTAAGCTCCTAGTTGATCATTTTAAGGCTCACTGGGTTAGGAAGTGGCAGTCAAATACAAAAGAACCAGCCACATTTCTCCAACAAATTCTCAGAGGATACTTTCACCTTGAGGAACCCAATAATCTAGAGATTTCAAAATACGTGCACCAACCTTTAACATCAAGTTTTAGGCTTCTCAATTGCTGTCCAACCTCAGTTTTCGATTCACATTCATAAATTCCCGCATCTTCTAACCGAGCATCACGTATAGTATAATGACCATTTCTGGATGCCAGTACTCGCTGTCCAGGATTGGCTTTCTTCCTCAAAACAATTTGGCTGGGAGAAACACCCACAGATGTGCAAGAGATAGTAACAGTGTCTCCTTCTTTAACACTGTTGGAAGGGAAAGCTACAAGCACTGTGTCTTTGGGTGGAACTGCAGAAAGAAAATAAGTGAACTGTTGGTAAATGTAAAGTATGAACCATGAAATGTCTGTAACAGATGATTTTATTAACATCCCTCTTCACTTTCCAATCCCTCCTCAAAAGTACCTTTCTAATAAGCATTCTCCAAGTAATCCCCAACTTCCTGGTCAGGTTAGGGAATGCCATTACCCACCATTAGAACTTAAGTGTTTCTTCTTCTTTTTATTTTTATTTTCACTTGTGAAGTCCCACAGGTTTGGGGTGGAATACCACTAATAATAATAATAAAGCTATTTATGCAGCACATTCTACTACCAAGCACTGAAATTGATAAAAAATTAATAATTGAACCCAATTTCTGTCATTCAGGATGGAGGTTAAGATGTACTTTGAGTTTAGTACTGCAATAAGCACTGAGGTATGGTACTTGTTAAAAATTAGTATATTTGTTAAGCACTTACTATGTGCCAAGCATTTTCCTAAGTGCTGAGGTAGATACAAGTTAATCAGGTTGAACACAGCCCCTGTCCCAGATTGGGCTCACACTCTTAATCCCCATTTTTTACAGATGAGGTAACTGAGGCATGGAGAAGTGAAGTGATTTGCCCAAGGTCACACAGCAGACAACTGGTGGAGGTAGGATTAGAACCCATGATCTTCTGACTCCTAGGCCCATGCTTTATCCACTACACCACGCTGCATCTCAATAATCAAGTCAGACAGTATCCCTGCTCCTCATTGGCCTTACAGTCTAAAGAGGATGAAGAATAAATACTTTAGCCCTATTTTACACCAGGGGACAATGAAGCACAGAGAGATTAAGCAACTTGTCCCAGGGTGATACAACAGGAACATGGTGGAGCCGAAACTAGAACCCAGGTCTCCTGACTCCCAGTCCCAGCTTCTTTCCATGGGGCAGGGCAGTCTTTTAAGGCAGCGGAAGGCATTCTGTTTCGAGCAGCAATTCAGGGGAATCCAGCCTGACCTCAGACTATATCTTGGGTTTGTCAACCATGGTACAGCATTACTGAGATCCTGACAAGGCCCCAATCTCTTGAACAATAAATAGCACTTATTGAGCACCTACTAGGTGTAGAGAACTGTACTGAGTGCTTGGTGAGTACAACTGAGTAAGAAACATGGTCTCAGCCCTCAAAGGTTTCAAAATTGAACAGATATGAGTAATTTATAAATACACGAGGAAAAAGAAAGAATTCCCCAGTGACTGGTGGCAGGAAAATGAAATGATAAATAAGATTAATTTGATGTAAATTGAGAAAATAAATTACTCATTATCCCTGGCTGGCCCTGACCTCCCTTTCCTCTGTAATCTCACATTTCCTCCTGCCTCCAAAATATCTCTAAGTGGATGTGTCATCATTAACTCAATTTCAACATATCCAAAACTGAACTCCTTCTCATCTTTCCTCCCAAATCCTCTTCTCCAGGCAGGGATCACAGTTAACAACACCACCATCCTCCTCATCTCTCAATCCCTCAATCCTAGACTCCCTCTTTTTCAATTCTCACATTCAGTCTGTTATTAAATCTTGTCCATTTTCTTCTCTTTTTTTAACGGTATTTTATAAGCACTTTCTATGTGCCTGGCACTGTACTAAGTGCTGGGGTAGATACAACCTAATCAGGTAGGACCCAGTCCATGTCTCCTATGGGGCTCACAGTTTTAATCCCCATTTTATGGATGAGGCAACTGAGGCACAGAGAAGTGAAGTGACTTGCCCAAGGTCACACAGCAGATAAGAGACAGAGCCAGAATTAGAAACCAGGTCCTTCTGACTTCCAGGCCCATGCTCTATCCACTAGGTCACACTGCTCCTCTACATTTCCAGCATCTGCCCTTTCTTCTCCAGACTGCCACTGCACTGTTCCAGGTTTTTCATACCCCAGCTTGACTATTCCCCAGCTTTTTGTTTCCAATCTCTCTGCTCTCCCATTTATACCCTGAACACCTAGCAGACCACTGCTTTCCCCATCTTTAAAGCCCATTTGAAATCCCATCTCCTCCAGGAGGTCTTCCTGGTGGTTTTCTGATCTCCCCACTTTTTATCCCTCAACTTCCAATTCAGCACTTGGGTGCCATCTAAGCACTTATGTACACACAACACTCCTCCTCTTGCCTTCATGTACATATCTTTATTCTCTATATCACTCTCTTATCTGTTATTTATTTTAGTGTCTGTCTCCCCATCTACACTGTAAACTGCTTGAGGGCAGGGTTCAAGCAGCTAATCTATTGTAATCTCTCCAACACTTAGTACAGCATACACAGTAGGCCCTCAGTAAGTACTACTGCTGACTGAGCAGCATGACCTAGTGGAAAGGACAAAGACCTGGGAGTAAGAAGCCCTGGGTTTTAATTCTGGTTCTGCAGTTAACTGCTGCGTGACCTTGGGTAAGTCATTTAACTTCTCTGTGCCTCAGTTCCCTCATGTGCAAAATGGGGATTCAACTCCTCTTCTCCTTCCTACTTAGATTGTGAGACCCATGTGGGACCTGATTATCTTGCATGTAGCAGCAGGAAATGCAGTGCTTGACACATAATTATCTTGTATCCACTCCAGTGCTTAGTACAGTGCTTGACAGCGTGGCTCAGTGGAAGAAGCACAGGCTGGGGAGTCAGAGATCATGGGTTCAAATCCTGGCTCCACCTCTTGTCAGCTATGTGACTTTGGGCAAATCACTTAACTTCTCTGTGCCTTAGTTACCTCATCTGTAAAATGGGCATTAAGAATGTGAGCCCCATGTGAGACAACCTGATCACCATGTGTCCTCCTCAGATCTTAGAACAGTGTTTTGCACATAGTAAGCGCTTAACAAATGCCATTATTATAATTATTATTATAGAGTAAGAGTTTAACAAATACCAAAATTATTATTACTATTATTATTGATGGGTGTATAGACATAATGAATGAGTGAAGGAAGCAACAGTTGCAAGCATAAGTGCTAAGGTTGATTGTTGGATTGATGTGACCAGGAAAAGTGGAACTTAACTGGAAATGTCTCCTCGGGGAGGCTTTTAGAAGGGCTGCAAAAATGCTAGTAATCTAGTCCATTTGAAGCAGGAGGGAGTTCTAGGATGGAAGAAGTGCATGAGCAAGGGTTGGAGACAGGCGAGTCCAAGAATGAGGCATAGTGAGAAGCCTAGCTAGAGGTGAGGAAAGAGTGTGACTTGTGATGAAGCAGAAGAAGAGAGCTGATGTGTAAGAGGGAGAGAGTTGCAGAGCTTCTATTTGATATTGAGAGAAATCGTTAACACTGGAGGTTTTTGAGTAGTGGAAAAAATGTATGCCAAATGACATTTTAGAAAAATAAGCCCAGAACTGACCCAGCCTCAAGGGGCTCTTTGGGCTCTTCCAAACCAGTATTGTCCTAACACTACTCAACTTTCTCAAATGACCCTTCACCTGATGTATGCTCAATAATAGACACCGAAAGTCAAAAGGAATTTCAGATCCAATGGAACCAGAATGGTATTAATTCATCACTTGTGCACTACTAACCTTGAATGATTAACTCCACCTCTTTTCTTTCTTTGCCAGCCTTGTTACTTCCTTCACACACATAAATTCCAGAATTTTCTGTCACTGTAGCATTGAAAGTGAGAGTTGCATTCTGGGAAAGAAATTCCAGAACCCCATTATCCAGTTTTTTACTCCAAGAAATCTCTGGAGCCGGAAGGCCATCACTGGAACATGACATTGTCACATAATCACCTTCCTGCACGGTAGTGGTGGGAGCTCCAGAGATGACTGTATTCCTTGGTGCGACTAAAAATAAAGAATCAGTGGGTTAGTGATTAGATTATCTAATCCTAGTAACTGAGAATTCTAGAATCCCTATAGACTGTAAATTCCTCTTCTAGACTGAAAGCTCTTTGTGGTCAGTGAATTATTATATTGTTATACTGTTCTCAAATGTTTAGTACAGTGCTCTGTATGTAGTAAGTGCTCAATAAATACAGTTGATTGATAGAAACTCATTTTTTCTTTAATTACAGTAGCCTGCTGTGCCTTGAGAGCATTTCAATCAGTCCCAAAATGTCATCTTTTTTCCTTATTTTGTGGACTTAGTGGAATAGGGAAAAGGTATTCATTTTGTAGGGTAGACTATGTAATTAGAATGTCATAACATTAAGTGCATAATGACCTTCACTCTTATTTCCAGAGGGTCTTTCATGGTAAGAGTAGTAATGATTATAAGTGTGGTATTTGTTAAGGGCTTAGTAGGTGCCAAGATTGGGGTTGATACAGTGCAATCAGATCAGACACAGTCTCAGACCCACATGGGGCTCACGGTCTAAGAGGAAGGCAGAGCAAGTATTTTCTCCCATTTTACAGATGAGGAAACTGAGCTAGAAAGAAGGTTAGTGACTTTCCCAAGGTCACTCAGCTGGCAAGTGCTGGAACAGGGCTTAGAACCCAGGTCCCCTTATACCCAAATCTATACTCTTTCCACTAGACCTTGCTGCATCTCTTCATAATTGGTTTCTCATTTAGGATGCACAAAAGCAGAGAGGTGCACAAGCATTCTCACCTGCTGTGGGGACAGAGGAACTCAGGATGAGTCAGAGTCCTCAGATCGAAAAATTGTTGGCCTAGTGGGTAGAGCATGGGCCTGTGAGCTAGAAGAACCTGGGTTGTAATTCTGGCTCTGCAACTTGTCTGCTGGATGACCCTGGGCAAGCAACTTCGCTTCTTTGTGCCTCAGTTACCACATCTGTAAAATGGGGGTCAAGCAGCAGAAAAGTGGCCGACCTGGGATTAGAACCTAGCTAATTCTGACTCACAGGCCTGTGATTTATCCACTAGGCCATGCTGCTTCCCCATCTGTATTGAATAAAGGATCTAGTTCATTATATAAAATAGTAGTATTTAATAACAGTGAATGTGCATTAGAAGAAAAAATTGTTCAGAGGCAATAGGGCATCATCTTTCCCGGCCTTAGCAGGAAGAAGTCTCTAGATTTGATCTAGATCTGGCTCTGGATCTGACACCGGTGGGTTTGGTGACGAGGTTAGCCGGTCTCTAGAGAAACTTAACAGACCCTGCTGTGAGGCAGGGAGAAAGATGAAATGAGGTGTTAAAGATGTTGAAAGACATTATTAATTATTCCTTGCTGTTGCCCTAGAGCAGAGGCAGCACCTTAATTTTATTGTATTCTTGCAAGTGTCTAGTACAGGTCTCTATGGACGGTAGGTGCTGAATAAATGCTACTTATCATCTGATGGCTGGGAATAATACCTTATTTGACTCCTACATAAAATATCTTTTAAATGACATTATAGGAGATTAGATCAGTATTGTGCGTTCAGCAAAAACCATAGCTAAAATGTCCAGTTTAATGCCAAATCTACTTTTATACTATTTGGAACTATAGTGTTCTTTGAGAAATAATTAACCATTTGCCATTTGCTTTCCTGACACTTGTTTTCCTGCACCCTAAACACCAATTCAGTCCTTTATTATTTTCATAATTAGTAACAATTAATTCATTCCTCTTACCTTGAACAGTCAATTCCACTTCTTTTTTATCTTTGCCAACCCGATTAGTTCCTTCACACACATACAGTCCAGAATCTGCTGTCATCGCAGCATTTAGAATGAGAGTTGCATTATGGGAAAGAATTTCCAGATTCCCATCTTTCTGTTTCTTACTCCAAGAAATCTCTGGAGCAGGAAGGCCTTCACTGGAACATGTCATCATCACATAGTTACCTTCCTGTACGACAGTGGAGGGGGTGACGGAGACAACTGTATTCTTTGGTGCAGCTGAAAAGGCAGAACCACCGCATGAGTATAACTTGTGGCACCACTACCCTGGCATATGCTGGGTGTCTGGGGGGCAAGAGATGTCCTGTCAGCAATAGTAATGGGATTTCTGTAGTTAACCCCAGAGTGGCACAAACCCTATTTCCCTGGGATCAATCAATCAATCAATGGTATTACTTGCTGCTTGCAAAGCACTGCACTCACCACTTGGAAGAGTATAAAATGACAGTATGGGTTGACCCGTTCCCTGCTTACAACACACTTACAGTCTAGAGGCATAGATGGTTACTCCTGATGCTTTTTGATCTACGTATCATCTACTACAGATGCTACTTATCATCTGATGGCTGGGAATAATACCTTATTTGACTCCTACATAAAGTATCTTTTAAATGACATTATAGGAGATTAGATCAGTATTGTGCGTTCAGCAAAAGCCATAGCTAAAATGTCCAGTTTAATGCCAAATCTACTTTTATACTATTTGGAACTATAGTGTTCTTTGAGAAATAATTAACCATTTGCCATTTGCTTTCCTGACACTTGTTTTCCTGCACCCTAAACACCAATTCAGTCCTTTATTATTTTCATAATTAGTAACAATTAATTCATTCCTCTTACCTTGAACAATCAATTCCACTTCTTTTTTATCTTTGCCAACCCGATTAGTTCCTTCACACACATACAGTCCAGAATCTGCTGTCATCGCAGCATTTAGAATGAGAGTTGCATTATGGGAAAGAATTTCCAGATTCCCATCTTTCTGTTTCTTACTCCAAGAAATCTCTGGAGCAGGAAGGCCTTCACTGGAACATGTCATCATCACATAGTTACCTTCCTGTATGACAGTGGAGGGGGTGACGGAGACAACTGTATTCTTTGGTGCAGCTGAAAAGGCAGAACCACCGCATGAGTATAACTTGTGGCACCACTACCCTGGCATATGCTGGGTGTCTGGGGGGCAAGAGATGTCCTGTCAGCAATAGTAATGGGATTTCTGTAGTTAACCCCAGAGTGGCACAAACCCTATTTCCCTGGGATCAATCAATCAATCAATGGTATTACTTGCTGCTTGCAAAGCACTGCACTCACCACTTGGAAGAGTATAAAATGACAGTATGGGTTGACCCGTTCCCTGCTTACAACACACTTACAGTCTAGAGGCATAGATGGTTACTCCTGATGCTTTTTGATCTCTCATCCATAGACGTCTCCAGGTGAACTAAACTTCTTAAAGCAGAACCACTGAATAAATGATGATGGAGAGTCCCCCTGTTGGGGTGACACTCATGCTTTAATCCTAAAGCTTGAGAACCAAGAGTCTGCCCTGAGGAATTGATAAGAGCACTCAGAGTTCTCACTCCCACTTACCATTCCTGGCCTAGTTATGTTCCCGGGGGCCCCCAGAATGTGACAAGCAAGTTGGTGGACAAAGGGGAAGCAGGCTGGGATTTGAAGAACCCATTTTTGGCCCAAGTATCCCCATTTCTATTTTATGGTATTTGTTAAGCTCTTCCTATGTGCCAGACACTGTTCTAAGCAATGGAGCAGATACAAATTAATCGGGTTGGACACAGTCCCTGTCCCACATAGAGCTCACAGTTTAAATCCCCATTTTACAAATGAGGGAACTGAGGCCCAGAGAAATTAAGTGACTTGCACAAATTCACACAGAAAACAAGTGGCAGAGCCAGGATTAGAACCCATGATCTTCTGACTCCCAGGCCATTCCCTGCTAGGCCATGCTACTTCTCCCACATATCATGATGCAGTCAGTGGCTGCCTTGGTGGCTAGGGCAATTTTGGCTCCCCTCCCTAGCCATTCTTCAAGATTACTGATGGGCCTATTCACCCTATGGAGTTCTGACTATAACTCAGGTCTCCTGCTTCCCAGATAGATACTCTTCCCAGTGGATCAACAGCATTGCTCAACTATACATATATGATTATATATAGTATGATTATAAAAAACACTATTGAAAAATAATGCCCTGCATATCAAACTAAAGTCTTTTCTGGTGGTGGGGGCTGAGGGGAGCAGGGGAAAGGGGCTGAAAGTCTTCATACCTGAAGCAGAATGAATCTTTCAGACCAAACACCCCCCCCAAAAGTGAAAAACCCATTTTTCGAAAGATTCAAATGAGTTATCATTATTTTAGTGTCAAATTCCAATTCACTTAGTAATTGAGTAAGCACCCCTCAGTTTCCCCAAGCCAAGGATTCATTTCAGCTTTAACCCAGAATTACCAATTTAAATTTGAGAACTCAAATAAACAAAATAAGAAGAGGTGTCTAGGGAGGCCGAGGACCAAAGAATAATTCCTTTACTCATTTTGATAGCAGCCCAAATTATATTTAAATTGTACGTCAGGCCCCAGACCTATCTTATATTTTAAAAATCCTTTCCAAACCAGTCCTTCTTTTGGCCCTTTACATTTCTGTATTATAGGCTACATTTTGTTGTGGGGAATACAACTTGGTTGTGGATAGTGCTGGTGCAGCAGAGTTGAGTACATTAACTCTAGAAGCTTTCTAGATGGGCTAGGAATTATAAGGACCAAAAGGCATATTTATTTACTCAGTCTGGTTGACTCATTATGTTCATTCATCACTAGGCCGCTTCATTGGAGAACAAAATTCATGTCTCAGGGAATCATGATGGAAATAGCTCCAGAAAAATATGAATGTAAAGACAAAAAAACCCAATCTCCTCCTATTGCCTTTCAATATCACTTCCTGCCCAGTTGAGTCAATAAATTCCAACTGAAACTTTGATCGAAAGGAAAATATACTTACTATAAATGGGGAGTTTCTGTGTGGTGTTCCTCAGCTTGGGAAAAAACTCCATGTCATCAATAGGTAATTCAGCCTGACATGTGATCGATTTCCCAACGAAAACAAAAGGTGAAGACAAAAAAACCCAATCTCCTCCTATTGCCTTTCAATATCACTTCCTGCCCAGTTGAGTCAATAAATTCCAACTGAAACTTTGATCACAAGGAAACTATACTTACTATTAATAGGGAGTTTCTGTGTGGTTTTCCTCAGCTTGGGAAAAAACTCCATGTCAACAATAGGTAATTCAGCCTGACATGTGATCGATTTCCCAATGTCAAGAGTGGTGGGGGTAATCGTCACCTCCAAGCTCTTGGTCTCCAGAGATTTCTTCTCCTCATCCATGAAAAACTCTTTTTCCCTGATGATGTGCCCATCTTTCAGGAGTTCAATCTTCAAGCGTTCCGATGGATACACCTGGGAGACTTGGCAGGTGATGGTAGCAGGTTTCCCCACCTCCAGAAAGTCACTCATTGTAATCACTGGATCATGGGGGAAAGCTGCAATGGACAAAGAAATCTGAGTATATGCTCTCCGTTATTAGTCCCACAAGTGCATTTACAGCATTCTTGGATGAAGCCAACAATTACAACCAAGGAGAATGAAAAACAAAAACAACCTCTTAGTTCTCTGTGGATGCCTCTCAGTTTCTGCCATGGTTTTAGTCTTTTCTTGTCTGTAGATTGGTAGCAAGATTAAATAGTCTTTCAGAGGACCCATTACATTCCTAATGTTCTGAAAGGAGATGTAACACCTGTGCTCTTTCACAGAAATGTCTTAGAGAAACTACTGCTTCTATTGCAATTAGTAGCTAAACTAGGCAGCTTTGAAATAGGTAGCATGAAGATGGAAATAGGGGCAGCTAAATGAAGGGTGTACTAATGTCCTAAAACCAGAGTCTTGTTAAGCTAAACAATCCATATAAGTAATTTGCTCAAACCATTTTTCTCTAAACAAAAAGTGTCTTCAGGATTTACTTTTAGGTTGTTTTAATTTTCTTATTGTCATTGTTCAAATCTTATGTCTCCTTTGCCCCCTCCTTATCAATTTCATTAAAATAAAAGTCCCATTTTTGCGAGAAACTGAGTGGGGCTTTGCAGGATGGGGAAATATGTGTTGAAGACATCACTCATCACTTCAAGGAGTTTGTAAAACACTTGCAACCTAATAGGAGGGAGATGAGATTAGATAGACAAGCCTACTTTTTCCTCTTAAATCTTACACCTCTTCTTTATTTGTGAGGAAAAGTAAACTGAGCAACGCCCTGTTTGGTTGCTGAGAAACAGAAGGAGATCTCTATACTCCTTTCTTTTGCTGTTAAATCTTTGTCTCATCCACTGTAAGGAATGTACAACTAGGAGGGAAAGCTCAATTTTATGGAATATTACCAAGTGCCTTATTTGCTCAGAAGATAAAGAGCCTTCCTTTTGAGGCACTCATTCTCTTTTCCAAACATAGCTTGTAGCTGATAGCCACTCTCTCTCCCATTCACCATCACTAAAGCCTGCCGGTCTCACCTTCACATCTCCAAGATCCACCCTTTCCTCTACATTCAAACTGCTACCACATTAGTACAATCACTCATCCCATCCTGACTGGATTACTGCATCAGCCTCCTTTCTGACCACCCAACTTCCTGTCTCTCCCCACTTCAGTCCATACTACTCTGCTGCCTGGATTATCTTTCTACAGAAACACTCTGGGTATGTCACCCCCGCTCCTTAAAAATTTCCAGTGGTTGTCTATCAATCTCCTTTATCAAACAAAAAATTCCTCACTATTGGTTTCAAAACTCTCCATCAACTTGCCCCTTCTTACCTCACCTCCCTTCTCTCCTTCTACAGCCCAGCCCGCACACTCTGCTCCTTTGGTGCTAACTTTCTCACTGTGCCTTGTTCTCGCCAGTCCCACTATCAACCCCTGACCCATGTCCTACCTCTGGCCTGGAACGCCCTCCCTCCTCAAATCCACCAAATAATCACACTTCCCTCCCTTTAAAGCCCTACTGAAGGCTCATCTCCTCCAAGTGGCCTTCCCAGATTAAGCTCCCCCTTTTTTCAGCTCCCCCTCCTCTCCGTATCACCTTGATTCACTCCCTTTGCACTGCTCTCCTCTCTCCACCCCGCAGTACTCATATATATAGGTACATATCCTTAATTCTATTTATTTATATTGATTCCTGTTTACTTGTTCTGCTGTGTATATATCTATAATTCTATTTTATTATATTGAAGCCTGTTTACTTGTTTTGATGTCTGTCTCCTCTCCTTCTAGACTGTAAGCCCTGTATGGATAGGGATTGTCTCTCTGTATTGCTGAACAGTACTTTCCAAGTGCTTAGCACAGTGCTTTGAACACAGTAAGTGCTCAATAAATACAATTGAATGAATGAATTCACCATGATGAATAACCATTGAGAAGAACCTGGCTTCAGTGATTTTATACGGAAGTGCCACCTGAGTGTCAAGAAACATTTTCCTCGGCTAATATGTTTTTGGTATAAACACTAGTAATGCAAAATTGATTTAGCAGTTAATTAGTAATAATGATCATGAGGGTGGTGTTTGTTAAGCACTTACTCTATGCCAAGTTTTGTGCCAAACACTAGGGTAGGTACAAATTCTTTGCTGTCTGTCTCCCTCATTTAGACTGTGAGCCCCTTACTGGGCAGGGATTTTCTCTATCTGTTGCCAAATTGTACATTCCAAGGGCTTAATACAGTGCTCTGCACAGAGTAAGCGCTCAATAAATACTATTGAATGAATGAATACAATCAGATCAGATGCAGTTCCTTTCCCACATGATGCTCACAGGCTAAGGAGGAAGGTGAACCATATTGAATCTCCATTTTACAGATGAGGAAACTAAGGTACAGAGAAGCTAAATGACTTACCCAAGGTTACACAGCAGGCAGAAGACAGAGCCAGGGTTAGATCCAGGTCCTCTGACTCCTGGTGCTGTGCTTTTTCCTCTAGGTTATGCTGCTTTTAGTAGTAATAACGATAGTATTTATTGAGCACCTTCTGAGTGTAAGGCACTAAACATTTAGTCCACCAAATATTTTGTAAATGAGTACCAGGGCTTTGATGGCGTTAACAAAGACTCTAGTTTCCAATGACACTATAATAAGCTAAAGCGACAGGCAAGGGAGAAAGAATCTGGCCCCAAGCTCAGTCAAAAAGTGATGGCATTAGAGATTTCCCGATCCCATTCCACCCCTGATTCCTGATTAAGAATTTTAAGGAGCGATCTCCATAACAAAGAATCTGGAATCCTACCAGCAGCGTCCTTTGGCAACATGGCCTAGAAACAAGGCCCAGGAATTTAAAGGCTGTTTACTCAATCAGACACCATCAAATCATTTTTCTCCATGAAACCACCTTAAACCATATGCACAGAAAAGACAAAATCACTTACAGTAAAGCTCCACCTGGATGGCCCTCTCCATTTTCTTAGTATCACAAGAGGCGGTACACAAGTAAGAGTGTTCATTCTTGAAGTCCACGGGGTTCATGGTCAAGATGGACTTGTTCACTCCTTGTTCTAAATCCCCACCCAGAGGACTGTCTATCTGGGTTCTCCAAGAGAAAGTTGGAGCCGCACACCCAGTAGCTATGCAGGTCAACACGGTTACATTGCCAATCTGAGCGGCGATTTTGGGTCCCGGTGTGATCTCAACCTTAAAAGTTTCAGCTGAAAATATGTAAAGAGAAACAGACTTACAACTCACTCTATATTCTCTTTCCCTTTTGTCCTCTCAAACCCAGCATGCAAACTATGTTCAAGCTGATCTGCTCCCCACATGTGCTTGCAGGCAAAGAAATTCTACACAAGCCATCGAGAGAAGTGCTGGAATCATCTTTCCTTGGCAAACACAGCAGAGCTTTCCTCTGGTTTAGCAGAGCTGATTTCTACCAGCAATATTGATTTCATCCTCAATTGTGACAAAACTGTTACCCTAGCTGAGGAAGACCCACCAAAGTTACCTAAACAGCCCACTCCAGCCCTTCTAGTTGGGAAATAATGCCCTCATCTGACTACAGTTTGATGAATCAATCATCAATCAAAAATATTTATTGAGTGCCTGCTCTGTGCAGAAAACTTTTGGGAGAGCACAGCATGATAATGATGATGGTATTTGTTAAGCACTTACTATGTGCCAAGCAGTGTTCTAAGCACTGGGGTAGATACAAGGTAATCAGGTTGTCCCACGTGGGGCTCACAGTCTTAATCCCCATTTTATAGATGAAGTAAATGAGGCTCAGAGAAGTTAGGTGACTTGCCCGAAATCACACAGCTGATAATCAATCGTCTTGATTGCTGCCGTCAAGGAGTTAACATTCTGGTGGCAGTCAGGGGAAAGACAGTCACTAAAATAAATTGTAACTATTTCAAAATCACTTTGAAAGTGACACATGTTTACTGTTTACAGTTCCACCTGTTTTTGAAGCCCAGTACCTATTTCTTGGCTGCATTATAAAGTATCATTAGTTAAAGTCACTGACCACGATTTGTTAGTGATTGAAATGAATCAAAGAGAAAAACTCACAGGTCACCAGCGCCAGCAAAATTGCTTCTGTGGCTAGGACGAGTCCGACACATTTCCCAGCCATTTTAGAAATGGTTTGAGGAGGAAAAGTGAAGTTCGAATCTCAGTTGTCTGGGCCTTCTTGGAAAGAGCCGGGAGCAGCTGCAGCTCAGAGTCCGCCTGAATCAGAAGTGGAATGGAAATTGCTCTTTATAAAGGGGCCGGTTGCAAAGGAGGAGGGAAATCCCTTAACGGGGAAACCCAGACAACAGGCAGAAAATCTGTCACAGAGCCAAGTTCCCCATGGGGTTAACCCTTCGGCTGCTCACCGAGCCAGATCTCTATGCTCTGGACGTACTGCACCGCAAGCAGAAAGGTAAGCAAGTCAGAGCCTATCCTGTTCCTGAGATGCTATGATTTTGATCACAGAAACCAAAAGCCCAATAATTAGAATATTCCAGAGAGAGCTGATAAGAGGAGCAGATGCAAAATGAACACATCAATTATGGAGACCGAGCCATAATCCTCAGATGGAGCAAATTACTACAGTGCTTGGAGATGAGATTCTTCCCTGGTGTGTGGACGTGCTGGATTGGCTGCTCAAAAATGGGACTGAATTTTCTTCTGGCAGTTAAATGGAAGCAATCTGCTGTGGTTTGGGAGAGGGCCACCTGGACACCTCGCTTGTTTACTTTCTCAACAAGAAATGACTTTGGGGGATGAATTTGAACCTTTTAATAGGATGGCATTCGGGTCTTTTGAAATTAAGACCTGGCACTCAGATCTATCTGGGTGCCAGATAAGAGAGGTGGGAGCCTGACCCAGGACTATTAGATTGTCTCCTCAGGCCAGAGGCACTATACCCAGGGTCCACTCTGAAACTAGGCAGGAGCTGAAACTTCCCCTGGAGCTGGGGGAAGATGAAGGATCAGGTAGTCCAACATTTACCTAGTGGAATTATCTGCCTGTGATAACCCCATTATTGAAAATTCTGGGTCATCTGAAACATCTCTAGTGGTTTTCATTAGGATCACAGCCACCCCCTCAGGACACACTTCCCACGCTATCTGCCACTAAATTATGCTGATTTTTCTTCCATGATATTTCCCAGATCTCCCCCTTTCTCTTCACCCTTACGATTACCACCGGGTCCGAGGCTTTGTCACCTCCTGGATGGTTAACTGCATCTGCTTCTACACTAGTCTGCCTGCTTCAGCCTCCCTGCAGCCTGTTTATCCTACATTTAGCTGCATGGATCATCTTCCTAAAAGGCTGTTCAGCACACTTTACTTCAAGAACCTCCAATAGCTACCAGACTCTCTCCTCATCTCCAATATAAATGACTGACCAATGCCCTTCAAGACTCCTGACCAGCTCCTTCCTCCTTATCTTTCCTCCCTCTTCTGCTCCACCCCAGCTCACACTCTTCACTCCTTCCAAGCAAACCTCCTAACTGTACATCATTTACAACTCTCCCATGACTAACCCATGGCACTTGCAACTCCCACTCCATGCAACACCAAACCCACTCAAATCCACCTCATCGCACCCTTCCCATCTTCAAAGTCTTCGACCAGATGGTAAGCATAAGGATAGAAGAAGAGCCGGATCTGAGAAACGCCAAGCTGCATTCCCTAATCTCCCCTTTCCTTGATTATAATAATAATAATAATAATGTTGGTATTTGTTAAGTGCTTACTATGTGCAGAGCACTGTTCTAAGCGCTGGGGTAAACACAGGGGAATCAGGTTGTCCCACGTGGGGCTCACAGTCTTAATCCCCATTTTACAGATGAGGGAACTGAGGCACAGAGAAGTTAAGTGACTTGCCCACAGTCACACAGCTGACAAGTGGCAGAGCTGGGATTCGAACTCATGAGCTCTGGCTCCAAAGCCCATGCTCTTTCCACTGCGCCATGCTGCTTCCCCTATTGATTGATTGATTCAATTGATTCTTGATTGGGGGGTTGACTGATTGATTCCCTGGCCTTGCTGTCCCATCAGCCACCCAGAATGTCCAAATATCATTCAATCGTTTTTATTGAGCTCTTTGTGGGAGGGGAAAGTGTCTATTAATCCTGTTATATTGTACTCCCCCAAGTACAATGCCCTGCACATAGTAAAGCACTCAGTAAATTCCACCAATTGATTGAGAGCTTACTGTGTGCACAGCACTGAACTAACTACTTGGGAGAGTACAGTATAATAGAGTTGATGGATAACTTCCTGTGCTCATTCATTTATTCATTTGTTTACCTTATGCTTAGTTTTGTTGTTACCCTCTTTTTATATAGTTTTTTTTAAGTACTTACTCTGTACTAAACGCTGGGTTAGGTACACGTTGATTAGGTTGGACACAGTCCATGTCCCACATCTGGATCATCATAGTCTTAATACCCATTTTGCAGATGAGGTAACAGAGAAGTTAGGTGACTTGCCCAAGGTCACACAGCAGGTACATGCTTGTTCCCATTACGTCTGCGTGTATGTCAATAGATAGATGATAGATACATATAGATACATGTATCTATATCTACATATAGATAAGCAAAACTAGGTATATATGTATATATGACCTAGTTTTGCTTATCTCCTTTATTAATTTCTAAGCATCAAAAAGGCCAAAATCATGTCTTCTACTGCCACAGTATGTTCCGAAGCTCCTAGAATACTGCTGTGCACTCAGGAAGTGACTAGATAACTAGGCACTTGGGGAGGTGGATAGGGAAGGTGTCTGTTATATTGTTATATTGTACTCTCCCAAACCCTTAGCACAGTGCTCTGCACAAAGTAAGAGCTAAATAAATATCTATGGATTGAGATGCCAAGAGCTCAGGCTGAGAGCAGCACAGCCCTGGATCGATAATGATTACGGTTATAATTGAGCACCACCTGGGCAGAAAAAGGGTCCATACAAGATAATCAGACCTAACACAGTCCCTGTCCCACACAGGACCCATAATCCAAGAGGCAAGGAGAGCAGGTATCATACCCATTTTACAGATGAGGAAACAGAAGTCAAGTGATTTTCCCAAGGTCTCACAGCCAGTCATTGGCAGAGCTGAGCCTGGGAGTCAGTGTGAGTGAGGAGTTCATCTTCTCCTGACCATTTAGGCCTCCCCACTAAGGGGTAATATGAGCAAGGGAGTCGGGGAGAGAGGTAGGGTGACCACTCATCCAGATATTTATAGAAATTCTGTTTATCGCTATTCCGTTTCTATTCAATTCTGATATGGCACCAGAGGCCTTTATGCTCAGTATTTTTATTTCTAGATATCCATCTTTTCTCCATCACAACTCCTGCCAGCGAATTCTCCACCTTGGAAAGGGAGTCTAGGTTGACAAGGACGGGTCAGGGGACATGATTCTGGAGAATGGGAAGGGGCCGGCAGCCCTTCTGGTGAGTCGCTCAGCTCAGCAACTATACAGGTTCTGTGAATTTCGCAAACAACTTTTTCCCGTTTGTTCTTCCGTACGACGCTCTCACATTTGAGGGTTGGCAAAAGGATGTCTGAAATTCTTCAGTGCCATCAGCAGCCTCCCTAAAGGAAGGAGAACGGCCTGCCTTGTCCTCTGGTGACCCCTGGAGCTAGCAGTCTCAATTGCTGAAAAAAATCCATTTGAAGATGAAATCCTAGTGAAGCAGTCTGGACTAGAGGAAGAGTTCTAATGGGTTCTAATCCCGGCACCGCCACTTGTCAGCTGTGTGACTTTGGGCAAGTCACTTAACGTCTCTGTGCCTCAGTTACATCATCTGTAAAATAGGGATTAAGACTGTGAGCCCCATGTGGGACAACCTGATCACTTTGTATCGCCCCAGTGCTTAGAAGAGTGCTTTGCACATAGTAAGCACTTAACAAATACAATTTTTTTTTTAAAAAAGCACAGACCTGGGAGTCACAAACCTGGGTTCTAGTCCCAGCTCTGCATTTGGGCAAGTCCCTTAACTTCTCTGTGCTCTGTGACTGTAAAATGTGATTGAATACCTGTTCTCCTTCCTACGTGGACCGTGAGCCCCATATCAATCAGTCAATCAATTGGTGGTATTTATTGAGTGCTTACTGTATGCAGAGCATTGTACTAAGCGCTTGGGAGAGTACGCTATAGCAGAGTTGGTAGACACGTTTCCAGTGTGCCCACAGTGACCTTATTAGTTGTCTAGTCTAATAATAATAATAATAATAATGTTGGTATTTGTTAAGCGCTTACTATGTGCCGAGCACTGTTCTAAGCGCTGGGGTAGACATAAGGGAATCAGGTTGTCCCACGTGGGGCTCACAGTCTTAATCCCCATTTTACAGATGAGGGAACTGAGGCACAGAGAAGTTAAGTGACTTGCCCACAGTCACACAGCCAAGTGGCAGAGCTGGGATTCGAACTCATGAGCCCTGACTCCAAAGCCCGTGCTCTTTCGACTGAGCCACGCTGCTTCTACTTCTAATAGTACTTATTACTACTACCATACTACTTTTCTAGTTGGTGAGACAGATATTAATAGAAATAAAATTACAGATATATACATAAATTGTGAGGGAGCCGAGGTAGGGGTGAATACCATTGCCTAAAGGATACAGATACAAATCCATAGATGACACACGCAGAGAGGGAGTTGGGGAAAGAGGGCTTAATCAGGAAAGGCTTCTTGGAGGAGGTGTGACCTCAATTAGGCTTTGAAAGTGAGGACAATGGTAGTCTGGCATATAATATAATAATAATAATGATGGTATTTGCTAAACACTTACTATGTGCCAAGCACTGCTGTACATGCTGAGGTAGATACTAGGTCATCAGGTTGTCCCAAGTGGGGCTCACGGTCTCAACTCCCATTTTACAGATGAGGCAATTGAGGCCCAGAGAAGTTAAGTGGCTTGCCCAAGGTCACACAACAGACAACTGGCAGAGCCGGGATTAGAACCCACATCCTCTGACTCCCAAGCCCGGGCTCTTTCCGGCCCGGGCAAAAGAACCCTGTTGCTTCTCGGGGGAGGGAGTTCCAGGCCAGAGGGAAGATGTGGGAATGGGCTCAGCAGTGAGATAGATGAAATCAGGGCACCCAGTGAAAAAGCTAGCTGTAGGGGAGCGAAATATGTTGGCTGGACTCTAATAGGAGAACAGTGAGATAACGTGGGAGGGGTCAAGTGAGTGGTACCTATTGAGCATTTAGTAATTGTAATAATAATTGTGGTATTTAAGTGCTTACTATGTGTCAGGCACTAGGGTGGATTCAAGCAAATCAAATTGGACATAGTCCCTGTCCTTCATGGAGCTCACAGTCCAAGTAGGAGGGAGAACAGGTATTTACCGCCCTCATTTTGCAGATGAGGCAAATGAGGCACTGAGAAGATAAGTGACTTGCCTAAGGTCACACAGAAAGCAAGTGGCAGAGTCAGAATTAGAACCCAACACCTCTGTTTCCCAGACCCATACTCTTCCCACTAGTCCACACTGCTAGACCAAGTGCTTAACAAATACTACAATTATTACTATTATTACAAAAAGCTGATCCAGAAGCTACTGTGTGGTATCCAAAGGAAGTGATAGGGATTTCCCCTCTAAGGGCATGAATCTCACCACGCCTCTGCCTGAACCCCGCCTGACCTAAAAGTTCAGAATGAACCAGAATTTAGGGGAATTTCTTCTGCTGGAGGGTGAGGTAGGAAACTTTTACAGAGGCCCACTGGGATACATTTCAGCAGGAGTCATTCATCTTTCAACTACATCCAGGAAAGGGAGATTTCTTTCAGGAAATTGATACTGATTTGAGATTTTCTGGAATGAGAACCACAAGAAGAAAGAACTCCCTGCTGGCAAAGTCTGCCCAAGACAATTTTCAGTACGACTGGATAATTTTCAAATGGTAAAGTCATCAGCAACTCGTTCTCTGGGACTCTCAGTCTGCTACTCCCCAGGAAACTCAATACCTGTTCTACCTCTTCCTTAGACTGTGCGTCCCATGTGGGAAAGGGACTGTGTTTCACCTGATTATCTTGTATCTGCCAACACTGCTTAGTACAGTGCTTGGCAGAGGGTAAGCATTTCAAAATGCCACAGTTATTACTGTTCTCCCAAGATAACACCCAGGTCACCATGGTACCTCCTCTCCTTTCTCTCTAAGTTATGTTCCCTGAGTGGCTGTGTGGCTAGTTGCCAAGTGTGGCTTAGTCCATACACTTGTAATAGTCCCAAAATATTCCAAAGGCATTGCAGGATTTTTTTGATGTGGAGGAGGCTGAGATAGAGGAGAAGGGTCCTGACTTTGAGTGAAGCATATCTTCAGTGTGGACCCGCTGAGAGCCCCAGCATCTTCATGGTGGGAGAGGAGCCACAGATTCTGGCCCTCGCTCTTTCCCTGTCTGCAGAACCTGAACTGGGCACAGCACGGGGTCAACGTTACCTTGCTTCTGGAATCGGGCTGGGGTCACTTGGTGCCCACTTGGGGCCACTGGAGAGCCTAGTCACTTGGTGATTCCATAGCACTACTCCTTCAATTTCTCCTCTTTTTCCTTTCTCTCTCCTCCAGATCGATCAAGGCTGGACCTTATTTCCAGTTTTACACTGGATTTTGCCTCAGCCAGGGTCCCCTTAAAATCAATTGCCCTGTGCAACTGCTTGCTTCACCTGCCTCTTTGCTCCACACATTCATTCTCTCCCTTTGTTTATTTGCACATCAGTGGTCCACTAAGAATACATCTAGATGGCTTGTGGAGGGCCAGGAGTGTGCACAGATGGATGGATAGGCCATGAAGGCCTGGAGATGGACTCCCAGGCCTTTGCCAGAAGCAACTCGGGCCATTTCTTTCATTCATTCGTTCATTCAATAATATGTATTGAGTGCTTACTGTGAGCAAATCACTGTACTAAGCATTTGGGAGCGCAAGAGAAGCAGTGTGGCTCAGTGGATAGAGCACAGGTCTGGGAGTCAGAAGATTCTAGATTCTAATCCCGGCTCCACCACTTGTTTGCTGTGTGACCCTGGGCAAGTCACTTTATTTCATTTCACTTCTCTGGATCTCAGTTCCCTCATCTGTAAAATAGGGATAGCTTAGAACAGTGTTTGACACTGTATATATTTTCATTACCCTATTTATTTTGTTAATGAATTGTACATCGCCTTGATTCTATTTAGTTGCCATTGTTTTTACGAGATGTTCTTCCCCTCGACTCTATTTATTGCCATTGTTCTTGTCTGTCCATCTCCCCCGATTAGACTGTAAGCCCGTCAAACGGCAGGGACTGTCTCTATCTGTTGCCGACTTGTTCATCCCAAGCGCTTAGTACAGTGCTCTGCACATAGTAAGCGCTCAATAAATACTATTGAATGAATGAATGAATGAACATAGAAAGCACTTAATAAGTACCATAATTATTACATAATTTGTAATTACATTACAATATAACAATAAACAGGCACATTCCCTGCCCACATTGAGACTACAGTCTAGAAGGGGAGACAGACATTAATATAAATAAATAAATTTCACCTGTCCAGAACCTAATGTGTCACCTTCAACATGCACAAACACACTCAAACACACAGAAACACATACACACACTCCACACACTCCCTCCTTTTTTCCTCCCTCCCTCCCTCTCTCACTGCACTCAGCCAGAAGTGTTGACCCAGCTCACCACAACATCATATTTGGCATTCCCGTTCACAAGATTCTCCAAGTAAACTCTGCCAGTTACTGCGGTTTCACCCTTTCCTAGGTAAGACATCGTTCAACCCAAATTACTTTTTACTACCTTTGACTGTCAGAAAACATTTCTTCTGTATCTGCCAGAGAATTACTGTTAAGGGGCTTATATCAGTGAATCTCTGCTATAATAACATCTGCAAAATAAATACACTGAATTAAAATTTCCCTTTAACCCATCTTTGTATATTATTGTTGGCACGGAACACGTCAAGGAAATTACCAGGCTCTGCGGTAAAAATGTGAGGTTTATTTATGATTTACCATGTTCTAGCTAAAATGGGAGATGTGGTGAGTATATCCTGTTTTTGAATCCCTTATGCCAGGATAAATATGGGTGAAGCAAGAAGATTAAAATGTTGAAAAGGAAACCTTACGAGTTTGCACTGCTATTAGTCCATTGTCTTCAGATGAACTAAAAATATTTCTTAAAAAGTCCCTCCACCATTTGTTGGATTCTGAGGGAGTGAAAAAAAACTGGCAAATTAGGAGCAGAAATACAGAATATCAAATTGAAGAGAACTGATTTGCTTTACTAAGGGAAATTCCTTTCACTGATTTAAAACCACTTTTGTCTCAGCAGGACTCTGTATTCCATCCATTTTTGCTGGGCTAAGACCAGTAGGGTTGTGAATATTACTTAGCCAGTAAGTATTGCTCAATAAATACTATTGAATGAATGAATATTGCTACACTAAATAAGTGCCTTCTCCAATCCTGGCATTTCACTCTATCAAATCATTTGATGGCAAATGACTCTGCCACTTGTCTGCTGTGTGACCTTGGGCAAGTCACTTAACTCCCCTGGTGCCTCAGTAACCTGATCTGTAAAATTGGGATTCAATCCTATTCCTTTTAGGGTAGACCGTGAGCCCCATGTGGAATGTGGACTGTGTACAACCTGATTCTCTTGAATCTACCCCATCACTTAATATGGTGCCGGGGACCTAGTTAGCACTTAACAAATACCATTAAAAAAGTCACTTAACTTCTCTGTGCCTCAGTTCCCTCATCTGCAAAATGGGGATTCAAACCTGTTCTCCCTCCCATTTAGACTGAGTCCCATGTAGGATGTAATTATCTTGTATCAACCCCAGCGTTTAGCATAGTGCTTGGCACATACTAGGCACTTAACAAATACTATAATTATTGCTATTTATCATGGTCTGTACCTACCCTTTTGTACTGCAGTCTACCAAGTGCTTAGTACAGTGCTCTGAATTCGGGAAGTATTCAATAAATAACACTGGTGATGATATAAAGTAGAAGATGTCACCTTCTGGGAGTTCTCATGTGCTCTGATTTACTGGTGTTTTGTGTTTTGTTTTTTATTGTATTTGTTAAGTGCTTACTATGTGTCAGACACTGCACTGAGCACTGGGCTAGATACAACCTAATCAGGTGAGAAACAGTCCACCATAATAATAATAATAACTGAGGTATTTGTTAAGCACTTACTATGTACCAGGCACTGTAATAAGCACCCCCATATGGTGCTCACAGTCATAGTCCTTTTTTTACAGACAAGGCAACTGAGGCACAGAGAAGTTAAGTGGCTTGCCTAAGGTCACCCAGTAGACAAAGGCTGGATTGGGGTTTAGAACGCAGGTCCTTCTGGCTTCCAGGCCCTTGTTCTATCCCCCAGGCCATGCTACTTCTCCCGATTGATTGAGAAGGATGAGTCACAAGTCAACTGCGTGGCTCAGTGGAAAGAGCACGGGCTTTGGAGTCAGAGTTCATGGGTTCGAATCCTGGCTCGGCCACATGTCAGCTGTGTGACTTTGGGCAAATCACTTAACTTCTCTGTGCCTCAGTTACCTCATCTGTAAAATGGGGATTAAGACTGTGAGCCCCACGTGGGACAACCTGATTCCCCTGTGTCTACCCCAGTGCTTAGAACAGTGCTCGGCACATAGTAAGCGCTTAACAAATACCAAATACCAACTGGAGGGACTCTCCCCCATAGAAAAGGGCTGTACTGACACTTCTGCCCTTCTGCCCTTGATTATTGTGGAAAATAATCACATTGTCAATGATTTAACATTAATTGTTTCATTACACTGAAGTGATTCAACTGCCCATGACTCTTCTGAGGCCATTCAACTTCCCTACTCAGCATACCCCTGGCCACTAAAGTGCTAGTCAAGCAATGACTGGGATGTCACTTCCCCGTTACAAAAAAGCAGAAGTTCATAGGAATCATAAAAATATGATGATGGTAAAAATCAAAAGGAGAGGAGAAATGTAAAAGGACCTGATAGCTCCTATAGGAATGCTGTGTTGACAGGTGAAGATGTTTTCTCTGTGGGCAGAACTCTGAGGAAGGAAGACCCCAGGAAAAAGTTGCTTTGCTTTATTTCTTTGGAGTGGCTCCTCTCATTCCTTTCCCGTCTGGATATCACTGTGCTCCTGGAAGCTTTCTTCCGGAGCACTGTTATAGTAAGAACTCAGTGGAAAGAGCATGGGCTTGGGACTCAGAGGTCATGGGTTCGAATCCAGGCTCTGCCACTTGTCAGCTGTGTGACTGTGGGCAAGTCACTTAACTTCTCTGTGCTCAATTACCTCATCTGTTTGGCTGTGTGGAAAGAGCACGGGCTTTGGTGTCAGAGGTCATGGGTTCGAATACCCCTCAGCCACTTGTCAGCTGTGTGACTTTGGGCAAGTCACTTCACTTCTTGGTGCCTCAGTTACCTCATCTGTAAAATGGGGATTAAGACTGTGAGCCCCACGTGGGACAACCTGATGACCCTGTGTCTACCCCAGCGCTTAGAACAGTGCTTGGCACATAGTAAGCGCTTAACAAATACCAACATTATTAAGACTGTGAGCCTCATGTGGGACAACCTGATTACCTGTATACCCCAGCGTTTAGAACAGTGCTCTGTACATAGTAAGTGCTTAGCAAATACCAACATTATTATTGTTATTAACCATGGTAATTGGGAAGCAGCATGACCTAGTGAATAGAGCATGGGACAGGGAGCCAGAAGGACCTGGGTTCTAATCCCAGCTCCCCCACTTGTCTGCTGTATGACCTTGGGCAAGTCCCTTCACTTCTCTAGGCCTCAATTACCTCATCTGTAAAACGGGGATTAAGATTAAGATGATTCCTGATCATCTTGTATCCACCCCAGCAATAGCCATAACCTAATTAGTACAGTGCCTGGCACATAGTAAGTGCTCATCAAATACCACAATTATTATTACGATCTGCTAAGTGTTCACTATGGGTCTAGTACTATGCTGTGCAATGGGTAGATACAGGGTCAATCAGTGGTATTTCTTGAACATTTATTGTGTGCAGACCACTGTATTAAGCACTTGGGAGAGTGTGATACGAGAGTTCATTCATTCAATCATATTTATTGGGTGCTTACTGTGTGCAAAATGCTGTATTAAGCACTTGGGAAAGTGCTTTATAAGAGAGTTCACTCATTCATTTAATCATTTATTGAGCACTTACAGTGTGCAAATCACTGTACTAAGCACTTGGGAGAGTACAATATAACAACAAATATAACAACAGGCACATTCCTGCCCACAACAAGCTCATAGTCTAGAGGAGGAGACAGACATTAGTATAAATAAATTACAGATATATTCAGAGTTCGTAGTCTCCTTCCCTGCCCACAATGAGCTTTGAGTCTAAAAGGGATGGGCACCAGTCGTTGTCCCACATGGTGTTGCCCCACAATCTAAGGGGGAGGAAGAACAGGTATTTAATCTCCATTTTATAGATGAGGAAACTTCAGTATAGAGAAATTTATGATTTGCACAAGGTCACACAACAGGCACGCGATGGAGTCAGGATTAGAACCCAGATCTCCATATTCCTAGTCCCTAGCTGAAATATGCTGTGCCCAGTTTTAGGTACCAGTGATTTGGCTCTTCAGTTTGGAAAGTGGTCCAAGGAGGGTGACTCTGGCCTCCAGGGTTCAGCTTTGTCTCTCAGATGCCTATGGAGCAGAGAATGTGTCTGTTTATTGTTATACTGTACTCTTCCAAGAGCTTTTAGTACAGTGTTCTCTACACACAGTAAGCACTAAATTCATTAATTAATTTAGTCATATTTATTGAGCACTTACTGGGGGCAAAGCACTATGGAAGAGTACAATATAACAAATAATGAATGAACGAGATAGCAAGCCCTCGGGCAATACCTTGTTTGAAAGACTCAGCCTAGTGCTCTTTGATGGGCACCTCTTTTTCTAGGTTGAAACCCCCACTCAGTCAATTAATCAATCATATTTATTGAGTGCTTTCTGTGTGCAGAGCACTGTACCAAGCATTTGGGAGAGTATGATATAGCAGAATTGACAGGCACATTCCCTGTCCACAACAAGCTTGAAGTCTAGAGGGCAAGACCGACAATAATATAAAAAGTAATTACGGATTTCTCCTTGCACTGGTGACTTGTCAACTAGAACAAACCTTTGGTGACTGAGGTTGGAAGAAGATTGACTTCAAGTGTGGAAATATGGATGCTTGGAATCTGCTGGGGTTGGAATGTTTGGGAGGTTTAAATTTAGACCATCTGACAGTCTGCCTTCTGGACAGGCCAAGTTCATTGAAACATTGCTGAGATGTGTTCTCCCTGAAAGGGAATTGTTTGGCTCAGAAACGAAGCCGAGTGCCCTTGTTAAAGATAGAAATGGTTTGAATGGCTATGTCAAGCTTTATCAGGGACTATAGCCCTTTCTAGTGATAAGCGAGGTATTGCAACTGAGCAGAGATGTATGTGTAGAATTGCTAGAAGACATAAGGCCGATCTCAAACCACAGATGACTTTATTTAAACTTCCTGCAATCTTAGACTGTGAGCCCCATGTAGGACAGGAATTCTGTCCAACCTGATTAACCAATCCCAGTGCTTAGAACAGGGCTTGACACATAGTAAGAAATATATTAATAATAATAACCTCCCAAAAAGACCAACTCCATTTTGAGTACCCTGGTACCGTAGATTTGTAAACTACCAATCCTTTGTAGTGGCCCATTCTGAGAGCATCTGTTATTTGGAACTGTTTGTTTTTTGCATTGAATGCCCTTGCTCAGCCTTCTCTGAATATTCAGTCTGTTCCACACACAGAGTGCAGCATTTAGAAGAAGACAAACCGAGAGCCACATTGTATTTGCATTTGCAAGGTGGAACATCATTTAGATGTCAGACACAAGGTATATTGGGTATGGTTCTGAAGATGGGTGCCCCGGCTGGTTTCGGGCAGAGTCCGTAACCTTACATTATCCCTGATTCCTCTCTGTCATTCAACTGGCATGTTCAATCTAACACTAAATCCTGTTGGGTCCACCTTCACAACAGAGCTAAAATCTGCCCTTTCCTCCATCCAAACTGCTACCATGTTACTACAATCACTCATCTATCCCACCTGGATTACTGCATCAGCTTTCTTGCTGTCCTCTCCGGCTCCTGCCTCTCCCCTCTCCAGTCCACTCTGCTACTCAGATCATTTTACTACAAAAACATTCGTGACACATGTCACCCTACTCCTTAAAAAATTCCAGTGGTTTCCCATCCACTTGCAAATCTAACAAAAACTCCTCACCACTGGCTTTAAAGCAGTCCACTACCTTGCCCCCTCCTATCTCACCTCGCTACTCGCCTTCTACAACCCATCCTGCACACTTCACTCCTCTAGTGCTAACCTTCTTACTGGGCCTCCATCTTGCCTATCTCACTGCCAATCCTTAGCCCACATCCTGCCTCTGGCCTGGAATGCCCTCCCTCCTCAAATCTGACAGACATTTACTCTCTCCTACATCAAAGCCTTATTGTAGGCACATCTCCTCCAAGAGGCCTTCCCAGGCTTAAGCCCCACTTTTCCTCATCTTACACTCCCTTCTGCTTGACCCTGAAATACTCCCTTTGTTATTCCCCCCTCCCAGCCTCGTAGCATTTATTTACATATCTGTAATTGATTTATTTGTATTGATGTCTCTCTCTCTACCCCTCTAGACTATAAGCTTGCTGTGGGCAGGGAATGTATGTGTTGATATATTGTACTTTCCCAAGGGTATGTGTTGATATATTGTACTTTCCCAAGGGCTTAGTACTGTGCTCTGCACCCAGTAAGTGCTCAATAAATATGACTGAATCAATGAAGGAAGATGGATTGAAAAGATCACTGGGTGTGCCTTTGTCTTCTCCTCATGCTCCCTGACAGTTTCCATTCACACTCCTTTTTAGACCATGAACTTCACCATGAGCCCCATATGGGGCAGGGACAGTGTCCAACCTTAACTTGTGTCTACCCTAGACCTTAGATCATAGCGTTCAACAAATACCATTATTATTATTATCATTATTAGAGCATGATGGCCTTGGAATCAGAGGATCTGGGTTCTAATCCTGTCTCCACCACTCATCTGCTCTATGACTTAACTTCTCAGTGCCTTAGCTTCCTCGTCTGTAAAATGGGGATTCAAGCCCTCTTCTCCTTCCTATTTAGACTGTGAACGCCATGATGGGCAGGGATCATATCCACATGATTACCTTGTATTTACCCCGACTCTTAAAACAGGAATAGACACATAACAAGTACTTAACAAATACCACTATTAATTATTATCATAATTATTATTGTTATTATTACACTTTAAAATTGGAGAGAATCAAATACATCTGGGCCAGAAGAAAAGGGGAGGATGAAAGGAGCAATCCATCAATCAATGGCATTAATTGAGTGCTTCCTTTGTGCAGAGCACTATAGTAAGCACTTGGGAAAGTATAATTCAACTGAGTTAGTAGTCACATTCCCTGCCCACAATGAGCTTACAGTCTAGAGGAAGGGGACAGTAAACTAATTCTCTGGGTTCCAGACTTAGAGGGACCTCATGCTGGCCACAGGGACCAAGGTCTTCACTACCCTATAAGGTAGGGAAATAAAGTGACCTAGTGGAAAGATCCCAGGATTGGGAGTCAGAAGGCCTGGGTTCTAATTCCTGCTCTGCCACTTGTCTGCTATGTGACCTTGAGCAATTCACTTAACTTCTCTGTACCTCTGTTATTGCCTCTGTAAAAAGGTGATTAAATTCTACTACCTCTTACTTGGGCTGTGAGCCCCAAATGGGACAGGGACTGTGTCTGGCCTGATGATCTTGTGTCTACCAGACAGCTTAGTCCAGTGCTTGGCAGTTGACAATATGATAATTACTATCATTCCTCATTCCTGTGCCAGCTCCACACCCACGATCCCCAGCAAAGCCCTATCCAGCCCAGATTTGGGCTCCACCACAAGGCCTCTTTACCCACTCTAAGTATTGAATGTCTTCCCACTATGAAGCACGGTACTGGCTTCTTAGCATCATTCAATCGTGCATCGCATTAAGTTCATCCCCATCCTCCTTATAGCTGGGACAGCAATTTCATCAGGGTCACCTATGATCTACACAAAGCTCAGGCATCAGAGCAGGATCACTACCGGGGACCCAGTCACTGACATGAGGGAACCCCCACAGAGAGCTCTGCTGGGCAGAGGAGCAGGTGAGAAGGATGGCTGAAGGCAAAACACCCTGTTTGCCACTGTACGAGAAACAGAACATCCCTTTAAAGAGTGAAGCTTAATCTCAAACAATGAGAACCTAAGAAAAGGCATTTATTATTATTATTACTACTACTAATAATAATAATGGTATTTTTAAGTGCTTACTATTTGCCAAGAACTGCTCTGAGCGCTGGGGTAGATACAAGGTAATCAGGTTGTTCCACATGGGGCTCACAGTCTCAATCCCCATTTTATAGATGATGTAACTGAGCCACAGAGAAGTTAAGTGACTTGTCCCAGGACACACAGCAGACAAGTGGCAGAGCTGGGATTAGAACCCAGTATCTCTGACTCTCAAGCCAGTACTTTTGCCATTAGGTCATGCTGCTTCTCTAGGCCATAAAAATGGTATTTGTTAAGCACTTACTATGTGCCAAGCACTGTTCTAAGTACTAGGTATATACAAGGTTATCAAGTTGGACACAGTCCCTGTCCTGCATAGGGATCACTCTCCAGTTAGAAGGAAGTAGGATTTAATCCACATTTTACAGATGAGGAAATGGAAGCACAGAGGTTAAGTGTCTTGCCCAAGGTCATACAGCAGATAAGTGGCAGAGTTGGGATTAGAATCCAGGTCCTCGGATTCCCAGGTCCGTGCTCTTTTCCCTAGGCCATGCTGCTTCTCATCAGATTTCTCATGAGATTTCTGGGTCAGGCCAGTGTTTCCTTTCCACCAGTGACATTGGGATGTTTAGAGGAATTGTGTAAGGCTTGTCTTGTCTGGCATCATCAATCAATCAATCAATCAATCAACCAATTGCATTAATTGAGTGCTTACTATGTACAAATCCCTGTACTATAAACACTCAGTAAAGTACACCACAATTAAGTCTGTAGACACAAGCCTTGCCCACAAGGAACTTCCAGTCTACAGGAGGAGCCTAAATCTATGTACCATCTAACATGCCTAACATTTCCCTTTTACATTTTTGACTTTCTCTCCAGTAACCCACTCTGACTGCTCATCCAATAATTGAGCCAATCTCTTCTTGAGCCTGCTAACATTTTCTGTCTAAACAACTTTCTGAGGGAATAAATTCCATCTGCTTATCCCCAGCTGAGTGAAGAAATGCTTCCTTTTCTTTGTTTGGAACCTACGCTTTCAAACTTCAACAGTGTCCCTTTGACCGGAACTGTGGAACAGCAGAAGTCTCTAGGGTGATGACTGAAATTAGCAGGATCACTCTGACTTGCATCAATCAAGAAACCAGGTAGTCAATCAAGTCAGTCACCAATCATATTTATTGAAAGCTTACTATGTGCAGAGTACAACATAACAATATAACAGATGAATTCCCTGCCTACAACAAGCTATCAGTCTGGAGGGGGAGACAGACATTAATATAAATAAATTATAGATTTTTACATTAGTGCTGCAAGGCTAGGAGTGGGGGATGAATAAAGGGAGCAAGTCACAGTTACACAGAAGGGAGGAAAGTGGGGGGGCTTAGTCAGGGAAAACCTTTTGGAGGAGATGTGCCTTCAGTAAGGCTTTGAAGGAGAGAGAGTAATTGCCTGTTGGATATGAGGAGGGAGGGCATTCCAAGCCAGAGGCAGAATGTGGGCAATAGATCAGTGGTGAGACAGATGAGATCGAGCTAGTCTCTTTAAAGCTGGTCTTCTCCCTAAGATCACATTGTGCAATAATCAGGAGACCAAGTGGCAAGTGTGAAGCAGGGACAGACTGTAAATGGCCAAAGCCTCAGAGTGGCCTAAGACCATCTTTTTATGAGCAGAATTTGGAAAAGAGGGTCAGGAATAGAGCTCCTTGCATTCTCGCCCACCCACGAGTAGGCTCTCACTGTCAGTAATGTCATCCTTGAATCCAGAGGGCCGCTAGGGCTCACATATGCCTGCCTATAATATGGAAGCAGTATGGCCTAGTGGAAAAGAGCCCAGGCCTGGGAATCAGAGGACCTGGCTTCTAATCCCAGCTCTGCCTTGTGTCTGCTCTGTGACCTGGGGCAAGTCACTTAACTTCACTGTGCCTCAGTTCCCTCATCTATAGATGAGTGCTAAATGGGGGCTAAATCCTACTCCCTCCTACTTAGACTGTGAACTCCATGTGGAACAGGGATAGGATCCAACTTGATTAATTGTATTTATCCCAGTGCCTAGAACAGTATCTGGCACATAGTAAATGCTTAATAAATGCCATAATAATAATAATTATTATTATATAGTAAGCACTTAAGTATAATAATAACAATAACAAAAAAGGATGTTTGTTTCCCCTACTGAAGAAGATAGTCTAATGCAGAAGAGAGAAGCATCCATGGACACTATTAGCTAAGGCCATGTGACATTAGATAAAAATAAGCATTCCCAGTGATAAACTATATTCAGAACTGAGCGGGATAAGTGCAGAAGTGGCTCAGCTTAGAGTGGGCTCTCCTCCATAAATGCTGATGTTGCTGACCTTGGTCATCAAGAGAAGAGCTTGGTCTTGGGCCAGAAATCTGTAGCATTAGTCTTCCAAGATGGTGGTGGAGACTTAAAGCTGGAAGGGCCCTGCATCTCTTAGCTGACCACAGATGGCAGGGAAACGTGGGTGGAAACCCAGGTTGATGTTAGAGCTGTCTATGGAGCGGGGACCATCCAGCTGACTCTTCTCATGTATTTCTACTCCTCAAATAACAATAACAGTAATAATGGTAACAGTGATCATAATAATAGTATTTGTTGAGCACTTTCTAAGCACTCTGCAGTATGCTAAGCTCTGGGGTAGATACAATGCAATCAGACCAGAAATGGTGCCTGCCTCACATGGCGTTCACACGATCTACTCCCCTGTTTACAAATTAGGAAACTGAAACCCAGAGAATTTAAGTGACTGTAAGCTTCTTGTTGGCAGGGATCTACCAAATCAGTTATAGTGTACTTTCCCAAACACTTAGCACAGTGGTCAGCACACAGTAAGCACTCAATAAATATCACTGAAGGATTGATTGATTGACACACCCAAGGTCACAAGGCAGGCAAATCCCACTGACTTGGGCACTGATGAGCATTGCTGACATTAAAAAGAAAATAAAACGAAGTTAATAGATACATTCCCTCTAGACTGTGAGCTCGTTATGGGCAGGGAATGTGTCAATTCTATTGTAGTCTCCCAAGTGTGTTGTACAGTGTTCTGCACACAATAAGCATTCAGTAAATATGATTGACTGACTGACTGACCAACAAGAGCCCTGGACTCAGCCGGAGGTAGTGGCTGCAGAAGGCCAGACTTAGCAGAGAACCTGCCCCAGAATTTTTTTTAATGGTATTTGTTAAGTGTTTCATTCATTCAATCATATTTATTGAGCACTTACTGTGCACAGAGCACTGAACTAAGTTTATTCATTCATTCAATCTTATTTATTGAGCGCTTACTGTGTGCAGAGCACTATACTAAGCCCTTGGAATGTATAATTTGGCAACAGAGACAATCCTTGCCCAACAACGGGTTCACAGTCTAAAAGTGATATATAACAATAATATTATGTCAGGCACTGTATTTAGTGGAGGAGACACAGGCCAATCAGGTTGGACATGGACCTCACAGTCTTAATCTCAATTTTACAGATGAGGGAACTGAGGCACAGAGAAGTTAAGTCACTCCAACTCTCTCCTGGGCCCCCTCCAATCTGGCTTCCTCCCCCTTCACTCCACTGAAACCACCCTCTCAAAGGTCACAAGTGATCTCCTTCTTGCCAAATCCAAAGGTTCCTACTCCATCCCAATCCTCCTCGACCACTCAGCTTCCCTTGACTCTGAAGACCACCCCCTTCTCCTCGATACGTTATCCAACCTTGGCTTCATTAACTCCATCCTCTCCTGGTTCTCCTCTTATCTCTCTGGCCATTCATTCTCAGTTTCCTTCATGGGCTCCTCCTTCCCCTCCCATCCCCTAACTGTAGGGTTCCCTCAAGGTTCAGTTGTTGGTCCCCTTCTATTCTCCATCTACACTCACTCCCTTGGAGAACTCATTCACTCCCATGGTTTCAACTACCATCATTAGGCAGATGACACCCAAATCTACATCACCTCCCCTGTTCTCTCTCCCTCCCTCCAGGCTTGCATCTCCTCCTGCCTTCAAGGCATCTCTACTTGGATGTCCTCCCACCACCTCAAACTCAACATGTCCAAGACAGAGCTCTTTATCTTCTCTCCCAAACCCTATCTTCTCCCAAACTTTCTCATCACTGTAGATAGCACAACATCCTTCCCGTCTCACAAGCCCTTAACGTTGGAGTCATCCTTGACTCCATTCTCCCATTCAACTCATATATCCAATCCATCATCAAATCCTGTTGGTCTCACCTTCAGAACATCACCAAGATCTGCCCTTTTCTCTCCATCCAAACCACTACCACTATAAACTCCCTCTAGACTGTTAGCTCACTGTGGGTAGGGAACATGTCTATCAGTTCCATTATATTTTCTTTTTAATGGTATTTGTTAAGGGCTTATTTTATTATGTGCCAGGCACTGTACTAAGCACTGAGGTAGATACAAGTTAATCAAACATCACATGGGGTTTAAAATCTTAATTCCTACTTTACAGATGAGGTAAAGCAAGGCATAGAGAAGTTAAGTGATTTGACCAATGTCACACAACAGACAAGTGGCAAAGCCAAGATTAGAAAACACGTCCTTCTGACTTCCAGGCCTATGCTCTATCCACTAGGCTATGCTGTTTCTCATATTGTAATCTCCCAGATGCTTAGTACAAGGCTCTGAACACAGTGGGTGCTCAGTAAATATGATTGTTTGGTTGATTCACCTATTCTGATCAGCATCCCAGGTAAGAAAAAATGGACTAATTTGAGTGGTGTTGATAGCGACACCTGCCTTAATAAATGCCAGTGGCCAATGGATGGATCTGGGAGTCAGAAGAGCCAGGTTCTAGATCCACCTTTGCCTCTTTCCTGCTAAGTGTCCTTAGGCAATCATTTATCACCTCTGTGCCTCATTTGCCTCAGCTGTGAATTGGGGGGGTTTAATACCTGTTGTCTTATACTGTGAGCCCTCTGTGGGACAGGTACTGTGTCTGAGCTGGCTATCTCCTATGTAGCCTACTGCTTAGCACACTGTTTGAAACATAATGAGTTCTTAATAAATTCCATCATTATTATTCACTGCCTGAGGCAATATGTAGATAATGACACCAGAATGATCTCAGGAGAGGCAGTTGGGAAGGAAGGTTGGAGAGGTTGAGAAGGTTGGAGGAGAGGAGATCAAAAGCAAGCTAATCTAATCTGAAAGTTTAGAACATCAAAGGACATGAAAAGTTCTCAGACCTGAATGAGTTTGAAAAAGTAGAACTTTATACCCAAGAATACAGGATAATATCAAAGACTCAAATTGCTCTTCTCTTTAAGACAAGCATCACCACACCAATCTACCTGGGTAAGATAAGAATTGTTCTAATGACCTGTATAATTCCCAGGCTATATGAGAATTATTCATTTATTCACTCAATTCATTCATTCAATAGTATTTATTGAGCGCTTACTATGTGCAGAGCACTGTACTAAGCGCTTGGAATGTACAAATCGATAACAGAGACAGTCCCTGCCCATTGACGGGCTTACAGTCTAATCGGGGGAGACAGACAGACAAAAACAATAGCAATAAATAAAATCAAGGGGATGAACATTTCATTAAAACAATAGCAAATAAATTGAATCAAGTTGATGTACATCTCATTAACAAAATAAATAAAGAGGGAAAGGGGAGAAAAGAGGGCTTAGCTGAGAGGAGGTGAAGGAGGGTAGAGGGGTAGCAGAGGGAGCAGAGGGAAAAGGGGAAGCTCAGTCTGGGAAGGCCTCTTGGAGGAGGTGAGCTCTAAGTAGGGTTTTGAAGAGGGGAAGAGAATTAGTTTGGTGGAGGTGAGGAGGAAGGGCATTCCAGGGCCGGAGGACGTGGCCCAGGGGTCGACGGCGGGATAGGCTAGAACGGGGGACAGTGAGGAGGTGGTCGGCAGAGAATGATAATGTTGGTATTTTAATAATGTTGGTATTTGTTAAGCGCTTACTATGTGCTGAGCACTGTTCTAAGCGCTGGGGTAGACATAGGGGAATCAGGTTGTCCCACGTGGGGCTCACAGTCTTAATCCCCATTTTACAGATGAGGGAACTGAGGCACAGAGAAGTTAAGTGACTTGCCCACAGTCACACAGCCGACAAGTGGCAGAGCTGGGATTCAAGCCCGGGCAAACCATGTGAAGAAGGGATCTATGGGGATACAAATTGAGGGTCACTGAAACTCGTGCGATACTAGGAACACCCAGAAAAGAACAACCTTCCTGTGGCAGCCTTTTCTAGCACCCTTAGTAGCTACCCACTGTTTCTTGGAACACACTCCATAGCGCAATTATAAAGAGTAGATGGGTTGCACTCTCTGAATTCATTAAGTACTGATTGCAAAGACATCTCACTAATAGAGAAAAAAGATTGGGAGGGGAAGAATGGGGTTCCAGGGAGGGGGTGGAGGGGAGTTTCCAGTGTGACTTAGCAAAAAGTCCTTCTTAAGTGCTGATGTATGGGTCGGGGAGGGAAGGGGAGAGAGGGAGAGAGAGAGAGCCCAAAGTTGGCCTTCCTGCTCTGTCTCTATTTCTGATCATCTCTTTAAATCTGCCTGTTCGGTAGCTGGAGCTGGAAGTAAATGAGAACAGGCCTGAGCTAGGCTTTAGTATAAGAAAAAGTTCCTAAGTGAGGAGCTCAGGATGGTGGTGACTGAATAGGAGGGATGGGTTGGCGGGGTTGGGAGGCATTCATTCATTCAATAATATTTATTGAGCACTTACTGAATGCAAAGCACTGTACTAAACGCTTGGTAGAGTACACTATACCAACAAACAGACCCATTCCCTGCCTACAGTGAGCTTACAGCCTAGAGGGGGAGACTGAAAGTAATATAAATAAATAAATTACAAATGTGTACATAGGTGATGTGGGCAGGGAGGTGCGGATGAAAAAAGGGATCAAGTCAGGGCAACATAGAAGGGAGTGGGAGAAGAGGAAAGGAGTGGACAGGTTGGGACAGCAGAGATGGCAGGGTAGGGGGCAGCAATCAGTTAATCAATGGTATTTATTGAGCACTACTATGTGCAGAGCACTTGACTAAGTGTTGGAGAAAGTACACTACAAGAGAGTGCCCCATCTACAACTAGCTTAATGCCTACAGGGTGAGATAGACATTAATATAAATAAGTTTTGAAGATGTATATGTGTTGAGGGGCTGAGGGTGGGGTGACTATCAATTGCCCAAAGGCTACAGATCCAAATGCACAGATGACGCAGGGGGGAGAGACTGTAAACTCGCTGTGGGCAGGGAATGTGTCTGTTATATTGTTGTACTCTCCCACGAGTTTAGAATAGTGCCCTGCACATAGTAAGGGCTCAATAAATATGACTGATTGGTTGATGGATTGATTAAGAGAGAGTTGGGGGAAAGAGGGCTTAATCAGGGAAGGTCTCTTGGAGGAAATGTGCCCTTAATAAGGCTTTGAAGGTGGGGAGAGTGGTGGTCTGGCATATATAGAGGAGAGAGGGGGTCTCAGGACAGAGGGAGGATGTGGGAAAGGGGTCAGTGGCGATCAGGGCAAAGTGAGCATGCTAGTGGTGAAGAAGCAAAGAGCGGGAGCTGGGCTGCAGTAGGAGATGAGTGAGGTAAGATAGGAGAGGGAGAACTGATTGAGTTATTTAATACCAGTCTATCTGATGTGGAGTTGTACGGGCAACCACTGAAGGTTTTTGAGGAGTGGGGAAACATGGATTGAACATTTCTGTAGAAAAATGATTTGGGCCACAGAGTGAAGTATGGACTGGAAAGGGGAGAAGGGGAGGCAGGGAGGTCAGAGAGAAGGCTGATGCTGCAGGGCTGGCAGGCTGAGACCAGCAGGGCTGATGTATTAGGGGGCAGCAAGGGCAGCTGACTATGAGGCAGTAGAGAGTTGGCAGATGTGTGAAGGGTGGGATGGATGGGTCAACCCTTTAAAATAATAATAATAATAATAATTTTGGTATTTGTTAAGCACTTATTATGGTTCCAGGCACTGTTCTAAGCACTGGGCTTGATACAAGATAATTGGGTTGAACATAGTCCCTGTCCCATATAGAACTCACAGTCTCAATCTCCATTTCACAGATGAGGGAACTGAGGCACAGAGAAATTGAGTGACTTACCCAGGGTCACACAGCAGACAAGTGGCAGATCCAGGATTAGAACCCATGACCTTCTGACTCCCAGGCCTATGCTCTATCCACTAGACCAATGCTCCCTTTCTGTCTATAATCTCTTTGGTCGCCAGCAGCCACAGCCCTGCCTCCCCGGAGCCTTCAGCATCTGACTGGCCGCTCAGTCAAAGTTCTGCTGTCTTAACACCACAACCATCACACCCCCTTCTCTCAGAAAGCCTGTTTCCCAGCAGGGGATGGGGATGGTGCAAATGAAGTGTCCCATTATGAATTGTTTATATCAGCACTGATGTTAGCTAAATTTACAGAAAGTGTTGGGTGTCACTCCTCTGCCAAGTGCTTCTCCACTTCTGCCACTAATCACTTCCCTGAGGAGCCACAGTGTAGACCAGCAACTTCCTACTTTAGATCAAAACCTACCTTCCTTTGCAGCAGTAGAGAGGGGGCAGACAGGAAGAAGTAGGGTCAAGCACCCTTTCTTAATTACCGCAATTCCAGATTAGTAGCATCTGAATTAATGAGGTTTTTGGATATACACATTTTTTTCCATTTTAAAATACTACAGCACAAGATTTCCTCAAGAAATTTTTGCTGTGTCTGCACATTTTAAAAATTGGGTTCTCCTCATGGGTGCGGAGTAGGGAAAAAAATGACCAGAAAAGGGAGACGGTGGTGGGGGTGGGGCGTGCGGGGGAGAAATACTGAGGATGGCTAGGGGGATGGGAGATGGGAGGTGAAGTGCTTCTGGAGAGACACACAGAGAGAGAAGCAGAACTAAGGACAGATAGTGAGGGATGGACTCTCCCAAACACTTAATACAATGCTCAGCACATACTAAGTGCTCAATAAATATCATTTTGATTTTTTATAGCATTTGTTAATAGCTTACTATGTGCCAACCACTGTATTAAGTGCTAATCAGGTTGGACATAGTTCCTGTCCCATATGGGACTCACAGTCAATCCCTATTTTACAGACAGGGTAACTGAGGCACAGAGAAGTGAAGTGATTTGCCCAAGGACACATAGCAGACAAGTGGCAGAGCCAGGAATAGAGCACAAGTCTTTCTGACTCTCAAGCCCGTGCTCTTTCTACTAGGCCACACTGCTTCTTGATTGATTGATTGATTGATTGATTGAGCAAAAAACCCCAGGAAACAGTAGCACAGACAGTGGGACAGAAAGTAACAGAGGCCAAAAAACAAAGTTAAGGTGCTTCATTTAAAGGTAAGAAGAGTAAAAAGAAAGGTAAATAAGGACTGAGACCCACTCTCCCTCATTCCCATTCCCACCATCCTTTTTTTTAATGGTATTTGTTAAACACTTACTATGTGCCAGGCACTTATACGAAGCACTGAGTTGATGCAAGCTCATTAGGTTGGACATAGTCCCTGTCCCACATGGAGCTCACAGTCCTAATCTCCATTTTACAGATGAGGCAACTGAGACACAGAGAAGTGAAATGACTTGTCCAAGGGCAAGAAGTTGTCAAGTAACTGGAAGGATTAGAATCTAGGTGCTTCTGATTCCCAGGCCCGTGCTCTATCCATTAGGCCAGGCTGCTTCAGAATGGATAGAGCACGGGCCTGGGAGTCAGAAGATCACGGGTTCTAATCCCGGCTCCACCACTTGTCAGCTGTGTGACCTTGGGCAAGTCACTTAACTTCTCTGGTGCCTCGGTTCCCTCATCTATAAAATGGGGATGAAGACTGTCAGCCCTACGTGGGACAACCTGATTACCTTGTATCTATCCCACTGCTTACAACAGTGCTTGGCACATAGTAACTGCTTAACAAATACCTACATTATTATTATTATTATTATCCTTTCGCTCACCCTCTCTTACTGGGTTCACTCTTCTCACCATGTCTTTGACCTTTGGCTCTGTCTCTTCTGTTCTCTCCTATTCTCTTCTCTTCCAAGATTCTTTTTTGGCATCTGCCACCCTCTTTATTTCAAAGAGGGACTTTTTCAGGGCTCATAACCCAACACTGTCCCTGTTTTTACACCTCCCCCTTTCTCCCAGTGCTGCTGGGGCTGCTGATGCCTTCTCCCACTCTCCTCCTTCCTCCTCTTATTTCCTCTGAACTCCCCCACCTCCTAACTCCATGGAGACTCTAAAGAAAAATATTTCCAATGTCAGCCACCCAAAATTCTGTGTTGTCCATACTTGAAAAATCCTGTCTGTTTGCTAAACAAAATACATTTGTCATCCCTATTTCTCAATAAAAATGGAGGAAAAGGCACACTGAAAAAAACAACCAATGAGAAGAGGAAATATCCTTCTGGACCAAATCAATCTGGATGGAAAAAATTATGACAGAATAATATTTTATTGATTTCTTACTGAAGCTGATATATTGGTGTGTTAGATGTCAAGATCTTCTCGCAAAAGTGTAGAACAGGCATAAACTTTTTTATGAGATTTGCCATGCACTGTACTAAGCACTGGGGTGGATGCATGATAATTGGGTTGGAAACAGTCCCCGTCCCACATATGGCTTATATCCCTATTTCACAAATAAGGAAACTGATCTATAGAGATGTTGTCAAGTCTTATTTATTGAGCACTTATTGTATGCAGAGCACAGTAATAAATACTTGGAAGAGTACAATATAACAAGTGACGTGGCCAAGGTCACACATCAGAGAAGCAGTGTGGCTCAGTGGAAAGAACCTGGGCTTGGGAGTCAGAGGTCATGGGTTCATATCCCTGTTCTGCCACTTGTCAGCTGTGTGACCGTGGGCAAGTCACTTCACTTCTCTGTGCCTCAGTTTCTTCATCTGTAAAATGGATATTAACTGTGGGCCTCACGGGTGACAACCTGATTACCCTGAATCTACCCCAGTGCTTAGAACAGTGCTCTGCACAAAGTAAGCACTTAACAAATACCAACGTCATTATTATTACATCAGACAAGTAGCAGATCTGGGATTAGAACCTCAGTCCTTTTGACTCCCAAGCCCGTGCTCTTTCAACTAGATCACATTTCTTCTTTGCAGTGAAAGCGCTGGAACAAGGAAAACATGGGAAAACTAGGAAGAAGAAACTGAAAAAAATGTTCCTTAAGAAGGAAGTTTGGCATACCGATTTCTTCTAGACATCCAGTCCTGTTCCTGGAAAATTGGAAGTATATAGACAAAAGGAAACAAGGGAAATGGGAGCAAGTTGCAACTCTTCTTAGAATTACAGACACCAGAGGATTCAGCTGGGCTCTGTGCCCTCCCGGTCATCCAAAACATCCAGAAAACAGCCTACAGACCCCTGAGGCAGCAACCATGGAGATCAGAGATCAAAGGAAAGGCAGCAAGGAGAAGCTGGCCACTGAGGAAATATCCAGGGACACAACTGAGACAGGGACCATTCACCCTCTTTGACTCCATTCAAACTTATTTCACAGTAATACGTGGTACCAAGTTCCTCTCCTCAACCATTCGATCATATTTATTGATCACTTACTGTGTGCAGAGCACTGTACTCTTGGGCAAACACGAGACAACAATATAAGAGGATTGGTAGACATACGTTCCCTACCCACAGTGAGCTTACAGGCTAGTGGGGGAGGCAGAAATTAATATAAATAAATGAATTACGGATATGTACAAAAGTGCTGTGGGGCTGAGGAGGGGGGTGCACAAAGGAGCAAATCTGGACTATTAGCTCCTTGAGGGTAGAGGTCACATACACCAACTCTACTCTAGTGTACATTCCCAAGCCCTTACTGCAGTGCTCTGTACACAGTAAGTGCTCAACAAATACCACTGACTGAGTAAAAGTACAAGAAACATACCCCTGATTGATTGACACAACTTTTCTGCTTTGTGAAAGGAAACACAGACAAACTCTGTTTCAGCCAGGCTAGTAGCTCGATGACAAAATGTTGGGAAATTGCTTGAGGAATAGAAAATTTTCATCTGGGTTAGAAGGGTTTCTCTGAAAGCTAGTGAGATTTAAATGGCATTAAGGGCAATGTTTTTCCCTCCTGGAAAATCCTCCCAAGTATTCCATTTGGGGATATAATAATAATAATAATAATAATGTTGGTATTTGTTAAGCGCTTACTATGTGCCGCGCACTGTTCTAAGCGCTGGGGTAGACACAGGGGAATCAGGTTGTCCCACGTGGGGCTCAGTAAATCATCCGTTCCGTCCACCTCTAAATCAAGCAGAAACTACTTACCACCCGCTTAAAAGTAAAGCACTTAATCAGATTTTCTCACTTCATACCTTACTTCACTGACCTCCTACTGCAACCCAACCCAGACATTTGCTCCTCTAATGCTGATTTACTCACTGTAGACCTCTTTCTTGCTGCTGTCTCCTTGCCTACAACCCTCCCTCTAGCCAGGACTTCCCTCACCCTTCATACACAACAGACCATCACTCTCCCAACCTTCAAAGCCTTGCTAAAATCACAACTCCTCCAAAAGGCCTTTTCCGATTTAAGCCTTCTTCTCCCTTGCTCACTCTTGCTTCTGTGTTGCCTATGCATATGGACCAGTATCCTTTAAGTACTTAATATTCACCCCACCTTCAGCCCCACAGCATTAATTTGCAGAAGAGTGCTCCAGCACTTAGAACAGTGCTTGGAACAGAGTAAGCCCTTAGCAAATACCATCATTTTAATTATATTTGTATTTTATTTACTTATTATACTAAGTATATAGTATACTATTATGCTATTTACTTATTATAGCTTACTTAAGTATTTATTTATTTGTGCTGTCTTTCCCTTTAAATTTAAGACTTCTTATGGGCAGGGAACCTACCTCCCAAATGTGTTGTATTGCACTCTCCCAAGCATTTAGAAAAGTGCTTTGCACACAGTAAGAGCTCAAGAGAAGCATCATGGCCTAGTGGATAAAGCACAAGCCTAAGAGTCAGAAGGTCATGGGTTCTAATTCCACTTCTGCCAGTTGTCTGCTTTGTGGCCTTGGGGAAGTCACTTAACTTCTCTGTTGCCTCAGTTACCTCATCTGTAAAATGGGGATTAAGACAGTGAACGCTTTGTGGGATAGAGACTGTGTCCAGCCCACTTGTCTTGTATCTACCCAAGTCTTAGAACAGTGCCTGGCACATAGTAAGTGCTTAACAAATATGATAATAATAATTATTATTTACATTAATAATAATAATAACAATAATAATAATAAATACCATGGATTGATTGATCTACTTTTATCCCCTAAGATCCTTGAAATACAATAAAAACAGAAACATGATTATCAAGAGTCAGCTGTGTAGTGAAAGCAAGGAGTTGGAGTGAAATTAAATTCATCCTTCCACTGTGCCTGCTGGAATTCATCCATAGAAACAGATGGGGGCCTCTACACTGGGGCTACAGTTGAATTAGCCTTCAGAGACAGAAGCAACTAAGAAAATTTTGAGGGGTTAGAAGATGAGCTTCTATCATCTGGGAAACCCATTCTGATTAACTAAGGCAATGGCCACATTCCTTCCACCTAAAATGCTTGACAAATGATAATAATTATGGTATTTGTTATACGCTTACTATGTGCCAAGCCCTATTCTAAGCGCTGGGGGAGATTCAAGGTAACTGGGTTGTTCCCCGTGGGCTTCACAGTCTTTAACCCCATTTTACAGATGAGAGAACTGAGGCACAGAAAAGTTAGGTGGCTTGCCCATGGTCATACAGCAGACAAATGGCAGAGCCAGCATTAGAATCTACATCCTAATGTTGGTATTTGTATTTGTTAAGCGCTTACTATGTGCAGAGCATTGTTCTAAGCGCTGGGGTAGATACAGGGTCATCAGGTTGTCCCACGTGAGGCTCACAGTCTTAATCCCCATTTTACAGATGAGGTAACTGAGGCAGAGAGAAGTGAAGTGACTCGCCTACAGTCACACAGCTGACAAGTGCCAGAGCCGGGAGTCGAACTCATGACCTCTGACTCCGAAGCCCAGGCTCTTTCCATTGAGCCACGCTGCTTCCCCAATCCTCTGACTTCCCAGCCCATGCTCTTAGCAATAAGCCACGCTGCTTCTCATTACATTCCCTGCTTATATGTCTAGTCTGTAAGCTTGTGGTGGATGGGAAATATGTCTACCTACTTTATTGCAATTGTGTTCTCCCAAGCGCTTAGTAAAATGCTATGTCCACAGTAAGTGCTCAATAAATACCAGAGAAACAGCAGGGCCTAATGGATAGGGCACAGGCCTGGGATTCAGAAGGACCTAGGTTCTAATCCCAGCTCCACCACTTGTCTGCTTGGGCAAGTCACAACTTCTCTTCAGTTATCTCATCTCTAAAATGGGGATTAAGACCGTGAGCCCCACGTGGGACGTGAACTTTGTCCAACCTGATTACCTGGTATTTACCCCAGCATCTGAACAGTGCCTAGCACACAGTAAGTGCTCAAAGAATACCATAAAAAATACCACTGATTGATTGATTATAAGCCCACATGTATTCCTAGCCCCTGAGAACAATTTAAGGGCATTTATTCATTCATTTGTACCTGCTGAATGCTGTACTAGTTTTAGAGGGAAAAATCATTAGGCCATCTTCAACCAGCCCTAACCCCAACACCTGGAACAAGCAGCAGAAAGCCTCATTATGTTTCCTGCAGCTTGGCATGGGCAGAGCACAGAAGGAGAGAATGCTATGGCTCTTCCGGAAAAGAGGCCCTTTGAAGCAATCTCACCATCCACAAAAACAAAATCCCCACAATGAATACAACTTCAGTGTGGAGCTTGTGCAGCTTGGATAATGTAAACTTACAGTGAATAAAGATTCTCAAGGAGGAGCTTTGCTCTTTTCACAACACAAGCTGGTCCTGAAAGCCATTTAGTTATATGAAATGAATACAAAAGAGGGAGAAAAATTTGTAGTAGGTTGTAGCTTGGGCCCCTTTGGAAACTGAATTAATTCTTTCAGTCCACTAGGGTCCCATTCAGAGAGCTAGTGTTTGCTGCACAATAGCTTGAAACCATTCTGCACCCTTCAAGAGATGCTAAACTATTGCCAGAAAGTCCTTCACTCCCTGGGGGAGTTTGGGTCCCTGGTTTTTAGACAAAAAAACTGCCTCTCTTTAAGAAGACTCACTAGCTGCCAGCGCCTTGGAGACTGGAAAATGGAAAATCAAAGGGGAGATCGTGGTGCTGAATGAATCCATAATAACCCTTCATGCCCTGGATTTTTCCTACTAGCAATGTCTCAGAAGAAATGTGTGTAAGGCAGTTCTGGGAAACAAGTGTCCCAGTCTGTGAGGTGTACCAGCTGAAGTGACAGAAGAAATATAAACAAGTGACTTGCTAATATCTTCTAACACTGAAGACATTTATGGCAGCAAAGTCACCAAAGGTGAAACTAATGAGCAGTGAGAAACTCCGTATCATTTGGGCATTTGGTATTCATCCCACTCTCAGCCCCACAGCACCTATTTACATATCTATAAAATATTTATTTGTATCAATTCCCTGCCTCCCCCTGCTGTGGGCATGGAATGTGTCTACCAACTCTGTTGTACTCTCCCAAGCCCTTGGGTACAGTGATCTGCACACAGCAAGTGCTCAATAAATATAATTGACTGACTGAATAATGAGATTATTTTTGTCTCTGGACAATCTGCTTAAATCATCCAGGTCACTTTTAGGCTGGTTTTAATTGTCCCTGGAACTCCCCCAAAGAGGGGTGCAGGACTAAAAGTGTTTGACCCTCTTCAGAGACAACATGACAACTGAATTGCTCACATTTCCTAGGTGTCTTGTATTGTACTTTCCCAAGTGCTTAATGCAGTGTTCTGCATACGGTATCTTCTCAATAAATACCTTTGATTGATTGATTGATTGATTCATGACATTGCTCTCTATCTTGGGTCAGTGGATCCAAAGATGGGTCCCAGCTGCTCTCTACAGGGCAATCCTGGTTTATTTTTATATGGGTTCATGTTGCAATAAACACTTCCTTGGGTCAGATGCAACCTACCAAGGAATGTTTGAATTTGTTGCAGATAAGATCCCACAACTCAGCCTGCCACTGTAGCCTGTCAATTTTTCTTCCACAACAATAATAAATGATGGTCTTTTATAAGCTTACTATGGCCAACTACTGTTCTAAGTGTGAGGTAGATATAAGAGAATCAGATCAGTCCCTGTCCCACAGGGGCCTGATAGGGAGCACAAGTATTTTATCCCCATTTTACAGATGAGGAAATTGAGGCACAGAGAAGTTAAGTAACTTGTCCAAGATTACACAGCAGGTAAGTAACAGAGCCAGGACTAAAATGGTAGTTCAGTGCTCTTCCCACTAGGACACACTACTTCTCAACATTTCTTGAATCTGCCCTTTTCTCTCCATTTAAGCAGCCAATATCCTGGCCAGATATTTGACATATGGACTAGATTATATATAGTTCTTCAGATTCAAGGAAAATTTTGCCAATGGTGAAATTCACTAATGAATACCAATGCAGGACTTACCATCCTGGCCATATTGCATAAACAAAAAGGTTGTCACTCATTATGTTATAATGTTCCATATTTGCAGCTCCAGGCTCTACTTACCTGCTGCCTCGTCTCTGGTTCCTTAGGGAGTCTTTGTCTGAAAAGAGACAGCCTTTTCTTGATAACAGTACAATCTGCTGATCTATACTTGACAACTGACTCATTGGTCTGCTGTGTGACCTTGGGCAAGTCACTTAATTTCTCTGTACCTCAGTTATCTCATCTGTAAAATGGGAGAGAAGACTGTGAGACCTATATATGAGGCAGGGCTGTGTCTAACCTGATCAATTTGTGTCTACCCCATCACTTAGTAGAGTGCCTGGCACTTTGCAACAACAAATGTCATTTCTAAAAAAACCTACTCCCAGTTTTCACCTGAGATGCAACATTGTCTGAGGCTTTGTTTCACCAAGTTCTAACTTTGCTTCCTTGCTTTGAGTTTCCAAATTTCAGCTGTCCATAGAGCAACTATTTGGGTATCTTGCTATCACTCATTGTCCTCACATGTCCATGCGGGATAGTTAACAGACACAAAGCTCCAGTGCTAGGAAACTGATTATGTTCCAGAATTTTATTATTCACCAACTTGACTTGCCTTTTGCTAATCTTCAGTATGACCTTCACCTCTGACCAATCAGCCATGTTATCATGAAGTAATCTTAGAACCTTAAAGAATTTGGTAAATTTGTTTAATAAATGTTTTTAGAAACAGCACTGTGTAATGGATAGAGCACGGACCTGGAAGTCAGAAGGTCATGGGTTCTAATTCCACCTCCACCTTGAGGCAATTCACTTCACTTCTTTGGGCCTCAGTTACCTCATCTGTAAAATGGGGATTAAGTCCGTAAGCCCCATGTGGGACAGGAACTGTGACCAACCTGATTACCTTATATCTACCCCAGTGCTTAGAACAGTGCTTGGCACATAGTAAGTGCTTAACAAATATTATTATTATAATTATTATCATTAAATTTCCAAGGCCAGATCTACTGATAACATCAAATGCTTTGGTAAAGCCTATGCAAACTCTGTAGAGGTCTTCATAGTGTTCTCTGTACTTTTCCTTTATCTCATCCTGATTAGATTACCATAGCCTCCTCATTGGTGTCTCTGCCTTCAACCTCTTCTCTCTCTAGTCCATACTTCCTTCTACTGCCCAGATCATTTTTCTAAAACATCTATCTTAACACAACTCCTCATTCCTCAAAAAATTCATTGGTTACCTATTCCACTCCACATTAAACAGGAACTCCTGACCAATGACCACATTAAACAGAAACTCCTGACCATTGGCTTTAAGGCACCCTCAGCTCTCTGCCTTGTATTCATTTACTCTTCTTTTTTCAAATATATCTTTATTTACATGCTCCATTCCTCACAAGCTAAATCTACTCAGTGCACCTCAATCTCATCTCTCCTACCTCTGATCCTTTGCTTACACTCTTCCCCTTTCTGGATTTCCCTCCCCCATTCAAACTGGCCAGACCACAATTCTCCCTTTCATTCATTCATTCATTCATTCACCCGCATTCACTGAGCGTTTACTGTGTGCAGAGCACTGTATTAAGTGCTCGGAAAGTACAATTCAGCAATAAAGACAGATAATCCCTGCCCACAACGAGCTCACAGTCTAGAGTGGGGGAGACAGACATTAAAACAACTCAACAGGCATCAATATAAACAAATAGAATTATAGATATATACACATCAAAACAAGTAAACAGGCATCAATATAAAAATATTGAATTATAGATGTTTACATATATACATAAGTGAATTGGGACAGGGAGAGGGGAGAAGAGCAAAGCCTTTCTGAAATCTAACTGCCTACTGTAGGCTTTCCCTGATTCATTTATCCTGTCCCCAGCTCATATCTTCCCAACTCTGATTTCAACAGTTTTACGTCACATCCACCATTGGTATTCACTGACACACATTCTATTTATTAAGGACTTACTCATCCACATGTCCATCTTTCTAGTCTCTTCTTCCTTCCGTCTGTAATTTGTCTGGTGTAACGAAGGCCTTTCTTGACTCGCACTCAATCGGTAGTATTAGTTGAGCACCTCTTGCTGTGTTCAGAGCACAATACTAAGCATTTGGTAGGGTACAACTGTGTTAGACAAAATCCCTGTCTTCGAGGTGTTTACAGTCAAACTGGGGGAGGCAGACACCAAAGTGATTGACAGATATATAGAAGGATAATGCGGGCTTAAGTAATAGAGAATGTACAACAGGGCTTCAGGTGCCTGCAGGTACATTCAGAATGGTAGTGGTGGGGATAAAACTTAGGGAGAAGAGAAACAAATTGAGTAGGATGTGAAAGAGCTCTGTACTCCATGATTAGAGGAAAGAGTTTATAGAGGACACAGCGGCGAAACTTCAGACAGGCTGCTGTAGTCCTGGTGGCCCCACTGAGGAGTGCTTTGAGGTGGGAGAAGTTTTACTTCCTCTTGGCAGGCAGGTCAAAAGGGAGAGCCTGCTGTTCTCCATGCCCAGGCTGGATGGTCCCTCCCATTCAGACAGGAGAAAGCAGAACTGATTGAGCAAGGCATAGTAGAAAGAGCACGGGCTTGGAAGTCAGAAGGACATGGGTTTTAATCCTGGCTCCACCATATGTCTGCTGTATGGCCTTCAGCAAGTTGCTTAACTTCTCTGGGCCTCAGTTGCCTCATCTGTAAAATGGGGATTAAGACTGTGAACCCCAGGTGGGACAGGGACTATGTCCAACCTGATTAACTTGTATCTACCCCAGCACTTAGAACAATGCTTGGCACACAGTAAGCACTTAAAAAGTACCATAATTATCATTATTATCACTATTAGTAGTGGCACTCATAATCCTGGGAACCAGAGGTGCAGCATGGCCTAGTGGAAAGAATAAGGACCTGAGAGTCAGAGGACCTGTATTCTAATCTCTGTTAAGTCAATTGCTCAGTGTATGTGACCTTGGGCTAGACACTTAACTTCTCTGTGCCTCAGTTCCCTCAACTGTATAATAGGGATTAAATACCTGCCCTCACCTTCCAGTGCCTTCCAGTACTTATCCCAGTGCTTAGAACAGTGTCTGACACACAGTAGTGCTTAACAAATAACATAAAAAACCCAAATGCACCATACCTGGGTAGAAAGAACAGCTACTGGCCTTTTCATTTTCATTGCTATTATATATCTTCTTAAGGTGCCTTTGTTCTGAGAAGTTCCTAAAGCTTTGCAGATTGAGTCACATTACTGAGACTCTTTTTATGAGAAGCAGCATGACCTAGTGGAAAAAGCACAGGTCTAGGAGTCAGAGGAGCTGGGGTTTAATCTGCCATTTACCTGCTGGATAACCTTGGTGAAGTCAATTAACTTCTCTGTGCTTTTGTTAACTCTAAAATGGGATAGAATTTCTGATCTCCTGCCCTATTAGATTGTGTGCCCCCTGTAAAATAGGAATTATGTTCCACCTGCTTATAATGTATCAACCCCAGTGCTTAGTACAGTGCTTGGCACCTAGTAAGCACTTAACAAATCCACTATTATTATTAAGCACCCCCTGGATCCCAGGCAGTGAATTAAAACTAGAGTTTAAATCAGGGTTGCCTGGTACTGTGAGTCATGCTTATTTGTAGACAGGGTGAAGCAAAAGCAGAATGGCCTAATAGAAAGAGCCCAGGCCTGGGAATCAGAGGACCTGGGTTCTCATTCCAGCTATGCTACTTGCCTGCTGTGTGACCAGTCCTCTTCCTGACTTCCCTGTCACTGTGGGCGGCACGGCCATCCTTCCCGTCTCACAAGCCCACAACCTTGGTGTAATCCTTGACTCAGCTCTCTCATTCACCCCACACTTCCAATCTGTCACCAACGCCTGCCAGTCTCACCATTACAATATCACCAAGATCCGCCCTTTCCTCTCTGTCCAAATGGCTATCATACTGGTACAAGCTCTCATAATATCCCGGCTGTATTATTGTATCAGCCTTCTCTCTGACCTCTCTTCCTCCTGTCTCTCCTCACTCCAGTCTATTCTTCATTCCGCTGCCCAGATCATCTTCCTGCAGAAACGCTCTGGGCATGTCACTCCCCTCCTTAAGAACTTCCAGTGGTTGCCCATCAACCTCCGCACACAACAAAAACTTTTCACTCTGGGCTTCAAGGCTCTCCATCACTTTGCCCCCTCCTACCTTACCTCCCTTCTTTCTTTCTACTGCCCATCCCATACATTCTGCTCCTCTGCCGCTGACCTGCTCACTGTCCCGCGTTCATGCCTATCCCGCCATCGACCTCTGGCCCACGTCCTACCGCTGTCCTGGAATGCCCTCCCACCTCACGTCTGCCAAACTAACTCTCTTCCCCTCTTCAAAGCCCTCCTGAGAGTTCACCTCCTCCAAGAGGCCTTCCCAGACTGAGCTACCCCCTTTTCCCTCTGCTCCCTCTGCTCCCCCTCTGCTGCCCCCCGCCCTCTACTTCTCCCCCTTCCCCCTTCACCTCCCCTCAGCTAAGCCCCTTTCCCTCTGCTCCTCCCCCCCTTCCCTTCCTCAGCACTGCGCTCATTTGTATACATTTTCTATTACTCTATTTATTTTGTTAATGAGGTGTACATCCTCTTGATTCTATTAATCGTGATAATGTTGTCTTGTTTTTGTTTCGTTCTGTTTTTCTCTGCTGTCTGTCTCCCCCGATTAGACTGTGAGCCCATCATTGGGCAGGGACTGTCTCTATCTGTTGCCAAATTGTACATTTCAAATGCTTAGTACAGTGCTCTGCTCATAGTAAGCGCTCAATAAATACTATTGAATGAATGGGCAAGTCACTTCACTCCTCTAGGCCTCATTTACCTCATCTGTAAAATGAGGTGTAAGACTGGGAGCCCTGTGCAGGACAGGGACTATGTTCAGGATGATTATCTTATATCTATCTCCCAACACTTAGTACAGGGCCTAGCACATAGTAAGCGCTTAACAAATACCATTTAAAAAAAGGATGTTTAATGCCCTAAAAATGTAAATCTAAACACTTATTCTCTCCTTCAACTATGATTAATGGAGCATTTCTTAGAGAAAAAGTTAGGAGGAAAAAACTGGCCGAAGAAGCAATTTATCATACTTCAAAGAGCTCTATTAATAACCCAGTGAAAATTCCAGAAAACGAGAGATCTCAATATGGGTCACATTCTTGAGGGTCAAGTACCACAGCTACCCGCGTCATTTGCATGCCCATTAATGGCAGACATCCTGGAAAATGATTTGACTGATCTAGCACAGATTTTCTGGAGGGCGGTTCTTGCCTTGAACTTCCATTTCACCTCCCTTGGATTATTTTCTTGGGGAGCTTTGCTTTTTGAAAGTTTACGTGGTTTGAGCCGGGGTGGGAGTGCTGGGGGGATCTTTAAGTCAGCAGTGATTTTTATTGTACCCTGTGTTCACCCCATCCTCTGCTCCAGACTGATTGATAATTTATTTTAATGTATGTCTTCCCCTCTAGGCTGTAAGCTCCTTTCAGGGATGGAGCATATCTACCATCTCTGTTGTAGTATGCTCGACCAAGTGCATAGTACAATGCTCTAAACACAGTAAGCACTCAATAAATATGATCTGACCAACAATCACTCACCCTACCTTCAAAACCTTATTAAAAGCATATCTCCTCCAAGAAGATTTCTCCAACTAAATACTCATTTCCTATTCTCTCTTCTGCATCACCCTTGCCCTTGGATTTTCATCCTTTATGTCTAGTCTTGTCTTATGTCATCGAGTCATCTCTGACCCACAGCGACACCATGGACACATCTCTCTCGGAAAGCCCCACCTCCACCTGCAATTATTCTGGTAGTGTATCCATAGACTTTTCTTGGTAAAAATATGGAAGTGGTTTACCCTTGCCTCCTGTGCAGGAAACCTGAGCCTCTGCCGGCGACGCTCTCCCATGCCACTGCTGCCCAGCATGGGTGAGTTTTGATTTGCAGCAGATTGCTTTCCACTCGCTAGCCACTGCCCAAGCTAGGAATGGAATGGATATGCCTCGGCTTGACTCTCTATCCCATAGTTGAGACTGGTAGAGTACTGGAAATAATGTTGGTTTTTGTTAAGAGCTTACTATGTGCCTAGCACTGTTCTAAGCGCTGGGGTAGACACAGGGGAATCAGGATGTCCCACGTGGGGCTCACAGTCTTAATCCCCATTTTACAGATGAGGTAACTGAGGCACAGAGAAGTGAAGTGACTTGCCCACAGTCACAGCTGACAAGTGGCAGAGCCAGGATCCGAACTCATGACCTCTGACTACAAAGCCCGTGCTCTTTCCACTGAGCCATGCTGCTTCTTACAAGAAACTCTCAGGTGCCACCCTGAAAGGGGACCCTTTATGTACATATCCTGAATTTATTCATTTATACTGTCTGTCTCCCCCTCCAGATTGTAAGCTCTTTGAGGGCAGCAAATGTATCTACCAACTCTGTTTTACTGTACTCTCCAAATCACTCAATACAGTGCTCTGCACGCAGTAAGTGTTTAATACATACCACTGTTAGATTGAATGATTGATTCTAATAGTCTTTCATTTTCTGAGCCCTGAGGAGAGGCCAAAGACATGGGAAAGCACAATGACTAATGGCACAGCTCCACCCCATTCTACTTCCAGTCACCGTGGCACATCAGCCCTCACCCTCACTGGGATGCAGGGGGGCCAGAACCCCCTGCCCTCCAAATAAAACAGTGGCATAGGTGGGGTGGCTGGCCAAGGACCATTCATTCATTCATTCAATCACACTCTCCAAAGACTGTTTCTCTGACATGTTTCATTATTGGAAATTTCATTCTAATCCCTCTTTCACAATTCACTTGTAGTGTGACCTTGGCCAAGTCACTTAATTTCTAAATGCCTCTGTTACTTCATATGTAAAATGTGGAGAAAATTGCTGTACCCCTTTGTTTTAGACTGTGAGAGCCCCATGTGGGCTGACTGTGCCTGATCAAATCATTCTGTATCTATCACAGTATTGAGCACTGTTCTTGGCTCACAGAAAGCACTTAACAAATACCATTGTTATTACTGTTGCTGTTGTTATTTATTTTAGAATTCTAACTCGCTCATAATATTTATTGGATTATATTCTAGACTGTGAGTCCATTGTTGGGCAGGGATTATCTATATTCATTGCTGAATTGCACTTTCCAAGTGCTTAGTACAGTGCTCTGCACAAAGTAAGCACTCAATAAATACGATTGAATGAATAGTCTCATTGTTCTAACGGTCCGTCCTTGTAAGACCCTTGTGAGTGGTGGACCTTAATTTATTTTCCCGAAATTACCCCAGAGGGCCTCACCCATGCTAACCACTTCATAAATTTTAGTCAAAATAATAATTGTGAATTTGGTGATTTGTGCCTTCTTGTCTCCCCCTTAGATTGTAAATATTGTATCTCTCTCTTTTAGTCTTATTGACTCCTATTTACTCTTAACTCAATGTGACCTTTAGGAAGTTACAACTTTAGCAAGCCACAACTTCATATACCTCTGATCCTTCCTTTTTAAAAAAAAATAGGATGTTCAGATGATGAGACGTTTCAAGGTTTAGTATTCTGCCTAAGCCTTAATAGTGACTAGAACTTCCTTTGCTTTGGGATACTGTGGGGATCTCCAAAGGTTCAGTTCTGGGTTCCCATCTATTCTCCATTTACACCTACTCCCTTGAAGAACTAATTCACTCCCTTGGCTTCAGCTACCATCTCTTTCCAGATGATACCCAGGTCTACATCTCCAGCATGGCTTTTGCTCGCTCTTTGCAGTCTCGCATTTCTTCTTGCCTTCAAGACATCTCTACTTGGATGTCCTCCCATCACCTCAAACTTAACATGTCCAAAACAGAAATCTGTATCTTCCCACCCAAACCCTGTGCTCCCTGTGACTTTCCCATCACTGTAGATGGCACCATTATCCTTCCTGTCTCCCAAGCCCATAACCTTGGCGTTGTCCTTGACTCTTCTCTGTCATTCAACCCGTATATTCAATCCATCACTAAATTCTATTGGTCCCATCTTCACAACATAGCTAAAATCTGCTCTTGCCTCTCCATCCAAATTGCTATCATGATAATACAATCACTGATATTATCCTACCTTGATTACTGCATCAGTCTCCTTGCTGACCTCCCAGCCTCCTGCCTCTTCCCCACTCCAGTCCATACTTCACTGTGCTGCCCCATCATTTTTCTACAAAATTGCTCAGGACATATCACCCTGCTCCTCAAAAAACTCCAGCGATTGCCCATCCACCTCTGCATCCAACAAAAACTCCTCACCATTGGTTTTAAAGCATTCCTTCTCCTTGCCCCCTCCTACCTCATCTCACCACTTTCCTACTACACCCCAGCCCACACACTTTGCTCCTCTAATGCTAAACTTCTCACTGTGCCTCGATCTCGCTTATCTCACCGCCAACCCCTCACCCTCTGGCCTCTGGCCTGAAATGCACTCCCTCCTCAAATCTGACAATCACTTTTCCCCTCTTTTCAAAATCTTTCTGAAAGCACATCTCCTCCAAGAGGCCTTCCCAGATCAGGTCACCCTTTTTCTCTTCTCCCAATTCCTTCTGCCTCGCCCTGACTTGCTCCCTTTGTTCTACTCCCACCCCTCAACCCTGCAGCACTTGTTTATTTATACTATTGTCTTTTCTCTCACCCTCAAGACTGTAAGCTCAATGTGAGCAGGGAATGTGTCTGCTTATTGTTGTATTGTACTCTCCCAAGCGCTTAATACAGTGTTCTGCATAGAGTAAGTGCTCAATAAATATGATTGAACTGAATTGAATAAGCAGGTATTGAGGGTTTCCAAAGGAGTAAAGACAGCAAGGAGGAGCCATTCTTGAAGAGAGAATATCAATCAATTAATTGCATTCATTGAGTGCTTACTATGTGCAGGGCATTATATTAAGCCCTTGGGAGAGTACAACCCAACAATATAGCAGGCATATTCCCTGCCCACATTGAGCTTACAAGGGCCCATCTTCCCAGCATTCACCTCAACCACTATAAGGAACCCAGTGTGGACCCTCAGGGAAATGACAAATGCTTGACACGATATCCCCTGCCTTCCTGGTCTCTTACCACTCTACCACACACAACCAGTCCCGATCTAAATAAGTGCCTGGGAGAGAAGACCTCAGGTATGGGTAGAGGTACCTTGCCATCATCATTATTAGGGAAGCAATGTGGTGTACTGGAAAGAACACAGGCTTGGGAGTTGGAAGACCTGGATTCTAACCCCCATTATGCTGCTTAGCTGCTGTGTGACCTTGGGCAAGACACTTACCTTCTCTGTATCTCAGTTTCCTCATCTGCAAAATAGAGGTTCAATACCTGTTCTCCCCCCTAGTTATATTGTAAGCCCCACATGGGACCTAATTGTCTTGTATCTACCCTAGGGCTTAGTATAGTCTTTGACACATAGTAAACATTTAACAAATTAACAAATACAATAATTATTCTTATAATATAATAATTAGGAGTGGTGCATTAATAACATCTTCTGGGACTTGTTAATAATAATAATGTTGGTATTTGTTAAGCGCTTACTATGTGCAGAGCACTGTTCTAAGCGCTGGGGTAGACACAGGGGAATCAGGTTGTCCCACGTGGGGCTCACAGTCTTCATCCCCATTTTACAGATGAGGGAACTGAGGCACAGAGAAGTTAAGTGACTTGCCCACAGTCACACAGCTGACAAGTGGCAGAGCTGGGATTCGAACTCATGACCTCTGACTCCAAAGCCCAGGCTCTTTCCACTGAGCCACGCTGCTTCACAGAGAGGTTCAAAGCTCTGGCTCCAGAGGTGTCTGGTTTCCAGTTACAGAAAACAGAGAGAGCTGACTTGCAAATGGCTAAAGAACCCCATTTTTGATTGTTTAGAAACCTTTCATAACAAGTATAAAGAGCTGGCAACCTCCATGACTTACAGCTTCCTGGCTTGGGTGGCTTCCTATTCTGTCCAAAAGGAATTGCTAACTTTAAAAGCTTCTTCATCGGTCAGGAGACGCTACTATCCTCATCTATACCTGCAGCACCACCATTTTTTGAGTTGAGCAGAGGCAATCACTCCAAACAGCCATGCGTTTAACCTTCCTAACAATTTTTTTTTCCTGTCTCAGGGGCACAACACAAGTGACAGGATGTCTGAAGAAAACATTCAACAATGGCAAGCCTTTTTGCAACGGCCCCCAAAACCCTGACATGCACAATATTTCCATTGTTTTTCCTCTTTTTTTAGCCATCAGCTTTTCTGATTCTCCTGTTTTGATTCCTCAACTGTCTGTCCTTCCTTAGGGTGACAGCTTCATCTCATGTGTCACTGGAACAAAAGGGAAAGCAATTTTCAAGGAAGGCCAGGAACACTCATTTCCCTGAGCAATGGAATTCCGCAAGAAAAGGACATTCCTTCCTTGGCCAAAAGAGTCACGTGCACAAAGCAAGTCTGCCTGGGACTGGGCCAGACTTTAGTAACCTGAAAAACCAACCAGGCATTAACTTGAAAGTTGGTCCCATGTCAGTCCACTGGGACCAGTGGTCCCAGATAATATTTTCATTATGCTATTTTCACTGGGATGCACTTGGCATGAATCAGCCTGTGAACGATTGAGTCTGTTTTGGGACCAGGGACCTATTATCCTAGGCTCTCTGGGGAAGTTTCAGCTTTTAGAGCAGGGGACTCTCCTCCTGGGGTTTATCTTCATATGCTCATGTAATCTGATTCTGTGAGGGTGTCCTTCCAACATCCTCCTACTATTAGGAGTAGCGTTATCCTTTGGTGAGTTGATGCACCTCTGTCAGTGAGATTAGACTGATGAGATTGAGGAGCAGTGTGGCCTAGTGAAAAGACAACGAGCCTTGGAGGCAGAGGACCTGGGTTCTAAACCTAGCTTTACCATTTACCTGCTTTGAGACTTTGGTCAAGCGACTTATCTTCTCTGTGCCTCAGTTTCCTCATCTAAAAATGGGGGATTCAATCCCTGCTCTCCCTCCTACTTAGACTGTGAACCCCATGTTGGACAGGGACCACATCTGACATAATTACCTTGGATCTATTGCAGTGCCTAGAACAGTTCATGACACATAATAATCACTTAAATACAACAATCATTATCATTATTATTATTATCATTATCTTTGAGTGAGGGTGTCATTGATGGAAAATCCCTTGCAGACTTGTACACTGTACCCGTGGAAATATAGAACCACACCTTTTCAGTTCAGGTGGAACAATGTTCAGATGTCAAGGATTAAGAGGGGAAAGGTACAGCCCACTGCCAGCAGGACAGTGGATTGAGTACTTGAGTTGTTTTTTGTAGTAGTTGTGATGTTTTGCACTGGGTCATCCACACTCTACTGCCCAGCAGCCCAGTTGACCAGGATCTGCCTTAGTGAGGCCAACAGAATCTTCCATTCCACTTGATAACGAAAATTAAAATGAAATCTCTGACCTTCTCCGAGAAGGAGAATAGCTTGGTCAACTTGTAGACACCTTCTGCATGTGGCACATTGTGCAGAGTGCTTGGGAAAGTATTCTAGAAGCAAAAGACATGATGCTTACCTTCAAGTAGTTTACAATCTAACGGAGGAATCATAAAAAAATTATTGGTAATAGTGGCTTCTAGGGGAGGATACAAAGATACAGCTGGTAAAAGCCAGAGAATAGAAAAACAAAAAAATTGAATAATAGACTAGAAAATAGAATATAATTAACAACCATTCCAGGATACAAATGGTATTAGTTGGTGTCTTACCCCAGGTTATAACCATCACTGGATCAATCCATCAATCAATAGCATTTATTGAGTGCTTACTGTGTGCAGAGCACTCTTCTAAATGCATGGGAGAGTATAATTCCACAGAGTTGATAGACGTGTTCCCTGCACACAAGGATCTTGCAGCTTAGAGGGGGATAACCCTCTTGGCGTATAACTTATATTGCTTGATGCCATGCCCCACACATAAGGCTAACCAATCCTGACATTCCAGTTATGCCCCACAGGTAAATCAAACTCTCCCTCATCCTCCCAATCTGGATTGAGATTAAGCAATCAATAATAAAGGGATTTCATTAGAAGCTCTGCCCACAGGTTATCTCAAATTTTCAAAGCACAGAAGAGAGAGTTGAACAGAACATCACTAATGGTATTTATTGAGGCTTTACTATGTGCTTAGTGCTTAGTACTTGGGAGAGTACACAAAAACAGAGTTGGTAGACATTTTTCTTGCCCATAAAGAGCTAACCAAAGAAGCTGTTGAACTGGAAAGTCAACTTGTTTTAGAAATGGATGGTAAATTTAGCTTGTTATGGCAGGAATGTGTATGCTAATTCTCTTATATCGTACTCTTACAAGTGCTTAGTACAGTGGTCTGCACATAATAAGGTGCTCAATAAATACCACTGAATGATTGATGGATATCTTGTTCATAGGAGCCAATAGCATAGGAGGATCCATCCAACTAGGAGGATCCAATGCACCAGTGTGCTGGATGATGAAGCAGACGCCAAGAATCAGTAGTTACGACCTCTCCATCACCAGCTAAAATAAACTAAACATTATTATGACTAGTCCACCAATGTTCAAGAAAGTAGGTGAATTCATAAAAATGATTGAAGAAGACCCTGATAGAGAAGCTGAAAACTTCACAGAGATGTCCAGGAGGAATTAGCCTGAACAGATGCTTCAGGAAAAAGAAGCCTGCAGTTCACCTGAACTGAGTCATTTCTTCACTAAATTGAATAACTCCAATTACAGTCAAAAGAACAGTTGGTTGACCTGAACAAATCTTTACTTCTGCAGTCTCCTGCAGAAACTCACACTCAGATTAATCAATCAATCAATCAAGCAGCCAATTGTATTTATTGAGTGCTAACTGTGGGCGGAGCATTGTATTAAACAATTGGGAGAGTACAACAGAACACTGAAACAGACACATTCCCTATATTTTAATTCATTTATTGAATGATGTGTCCTTATGCTTTTATAAGCACTGAAGAAATACTTAACCACAGATTAGTCTTGTTTGACCTTACAGTAGACCCCATGTACAGCAATGTCACATTACCATTCCAGAAGTTTTGGAAGTGGACCAAATCTATAACATCTATGGCCTTGGGAAAATATACCCTACAATACAATTATTCATAATGCAATCACACTTTCAAGGAACAAAACCCAGCTGTATTGCGAGATGTCCATACCAATCAATTGTATTTGAGTGCTTATTGTGCACTGTACTGTACTAAGTGCTTGGAAGAGTACAGTAGAACAGAGTTGGTGGACACATTCACTGCCCACATTGAGTTTATAATGCATATGCAACATGGCTTAGTGGAAATAAGACAAACCTGGGAGTCAGAAGACCTGGGTTCTAATGCCACTCCATCACAAGTGTGTTGTGTGATTTTAGGCAAGTTACTTTACTTCTCTGTGCTTCAGTTTCCTCTACTGTAAAATGGGGATTCAATCCTGGAGAAGCAGTGTGGTCTAGTGGTTAGAGCATGGGCCTGGGAGTCAGAAGGTCCTGGGTTCTAATACTGGCTCTGCCACTTGTCTGCTGTGTGACTTTGGGCAAGTCACTTAACTCCTCCCTGCCTCAGTTCCCTCATCTGTAAAATAGGGATTAAGACTGTGAGCCCTATGAGAGACAGGGACTGTGTTCAACCCGATTTGCTTGTCTCCACCCCAGCCCTTAGTACAGTGCCTGGCACATGGTAAGTGCTTAACAAATGTAATAAGAATTATTATTATTATAAGAATTATTATTATTATTACTCCCTTCTACTTAGACTGTGAGTCTCATGTTGGGAGGGACTATGTCCAACCTGATTAATTTATATCTACCCCAGTGCTTAGAATAGTGGAAGAAGAAGAAGAAAGAAGAAGAAAGGAGAAGGAAGAAGAAAGAAGAAAGAAGAAGGAAGAAGGAAGAAGAAAGAAGAAGAAAGAAGAAAGAAAAAGAAAGAAGAAGAAAGAAGAAGGAAGAAGAAGAACTTGGTCGCAGTAGATATAAATGTTAGTCAATCATATTTATTTTGCACTTTTTGTGTGCAGGGCACTGTACTAAGTTCTGGGGACAATACAATATAACAATATAACAAGTACATTCCCTGCCCACAGTGAGCTTACAGTATAGAGGGGAGAAAGACATTAATATAAATAAAATTACAGATATGGACATAAGTGCTGTGGGGCTGGGAGCTGTGGTGAATGAAGGGAGCAGGTCAGGCAGACGCAGAAGGGAGTGGGAAAAGAGGAAAGGAGGGCTTAGTCAGGGAAGGTCTTTTGGAGGAGATACGCCATCAATAAGGCTTTGAGGTTGGGAAGAGTAATTGTCTGTCAGCTCTGAAGAGGGATGGAGTTCCAGGAAGAACGCAGAGACAGGACATGGGAGAGAGGTCGATGGTGAGATAGATGAGATTGAAATCCAGTGAGAGTAATAATGATGGCATTTGTTAAGCACTTACTAGGTGCCAAACACTGTTGACAGTAGAGGAGTGAAGTGTGTGGACTGGATTATTGTAGGAAAGTAGTGAGGTGAGGTAGGAATGGGCAAGGTCACTGAGTGTTTAAATGCTGAGCCAACTGCAGCAGTGACAGTATCTAGAACTTCTATTCTTACCGGGTCCATGTCCTGCCAATCTCTCAGGAAAGGTGAGGGTTGAGGGGAAACCCACCATAGAGGAAGTAAGAATAGAAATTCCAGTAGCTATGACACGACCCACCCGAGGCAGGACTCATGTGGGAACCACAGCTCCAATCAACACAGGAGGCCTACTGTTCAATTTAGGTAAGTCTGGATTCAGGGAAAGCCCCAGATCAGCAGGGAGAGAAGTAGAGTTGGAGGCCTCTACCAGCCTCTCACCAGTCCTCTCCTTCTGTTGCTGCGTCTCTGACAAGGTGCCATCCCTAGTTTTGTTTGTGTGGGTGGGGTAGCCGCTCACTCAGAGTGAGTGGAATGTTTGTGTGTATGTGTGTAGATTTGAGGTATGAAGCTGCTTCCTAAAGTGTGGATGAAACACTGGTATTACACTAGTGCTATTTAGAAGGGCAATGAGACAGAAGTAGTGGCAGAACAGTCTTCCATGTATGAGAATGGCACTGCTAGTAGTGTTTGGTTTTTTTCCAGAATTAAATCTCTCACCATCAACATGTAATAATGAAAAGTGATGTGTTTTAAAATTGTTTTCTTTCCATCCCTTATAGTCTGTTCCAAGGGCACAACCTCCATCAAAGTCACAGTGAGCCTTTTACCCACTGGGGAACCACAAAGAATGTGTGTCATTCTGAGCTACAGCCCGTTTATCAGGTGAAGTTCTTCAAGCTGACCTGATTAGTAGTCATCTTATTTTAGCACCTCATCCATTGGTTTTAATGGTTTAAACTACATAGTCACTGACTGAGTGACAAGGGAGTGGCACTGGGGAAAGGGTGGTGGGCATTCCATGATCCCCGCTCCTGCCCTCCTGCAGCTGCTCAGTTTTTCCCCAACACACCTCCTTTTTTATCCTCTGGTTGGGCAGCAACAACAGCACAATATGCCCAGAGAACCCCTAGACGCCTTCTTGGTCTTCCAGAGAGGCAGAGACCACAGTAGCCAAGAGTTAGGGCCACAGACATGACACCATCCCCAACCCTGCCACCGCCCCTGAGAAGTCAAGTGGGATCATTTTAAGGATGGGGTGGGGAGATCCAAGGGGTGAGGCCCATGTGAAAATTGCCTGAATCCTCCTCTCTATCTGTGTCAGAGTGTGTCATATAACTGGCAGCTGTTTCAATGAAATCAGATCCCTTCTGCATGAACCAATCAGAGGTTGTGGCTTATTAGTGGGTTGTAAACCAACCCCTATAACTGGATGGAGATTGATTGGATCGGTGTGTCCTGGCAAATTCATAATCCAATCAAACACACTTCGCACAACTCACATCCCTGTAGTGTAGCCCCACCAGGACATCATGCCCCCGTCCCTCCTTTTTAGAGTGGGGAAGCAAACTATTTCATAAGGATTCCTGGAGTGGAAGGGTGAGGAACAAGATATGTGTCTAAAGCCTCATCGCCAGTGCCAAGATTTACACTCCCTTCAGACACAAAAACAAAAATGCTGGCAGTGAATGGGAATTCTGGTTCAATCAATTAATCAATCAACTGTATTTATTGAGTGATCACTATATGCAGAGCACTGTACTAAGACCTTGGGAGAGCACAGTGCAACAGAATTAGCAGACACAGTCTCTGCCCACAGTGAGAAGTTTCATCAATGCAGGAAGCTTCTTGAAGCTTTCCTTTCTGCACGACTTTCCTGCAGAACCCTTGCTCGTTTTGTATTTGGCCTTCCTGCATCTGGAACCTCACTCGTCCCATGGGAAGAAACATGAGTGCCAGGAAGTACTGGCCTGGATTAGGAATGTAAATGGTGCACTGACTACAAAGACCATCAGGTTTACAGAAAACTCCCCAGGCTCCATGACACTGCCCTACCTAGAAAGCCTGAGTGGCGCTGAATTGGTTCTAACTCTCACTGACCATGGTGGATATGCTGGATTCTTATTAGTGAACTCCTAGGTAATAGTGAGGGTAAGGTAAATGGTATTCTATATTCAAAGGCCTTTAGCAGAATGAAGGAAATCAGTTGACTCTAACAGGAAGCAACTATAATGACACTTATATGGAATTTTAACTGATTGCTTCCCGTTGCCCCTTGGGCAGCTATGAAGGAAATTTCTTAGTGTTATTCCTGCCAAGGGACTAATTTAGGACATGAAGAATGAGAGTTGTTGAAGAGAAAGAAACTAGCCTGCACTTCTGGGAACATCAGCCATGCTGAGAAAGTATTTGATAAGACAGGAGAGTCCCCCCATAGAAATCAGTACTGTGGGAACTCCTTAAATACACCTATTAAGCAGAGGAGTGCTTATTCACAGTTGGATCTGAGGATAAATAAATGTTTATCTGAACTGCATCCGACTATTATTGGGAAGAGATAATAAATTTCTGAGTACCATCATCTTTGGAAAGAGCACTGAAACTTCCTCATTTGGGAAGGCAGTGATTAAGAGAATGAACTTAACCACTGAGTTGCCAGTCTAAAAGAAGGGGTGCTGGACCCAACTCTAGATTCTCCTCCAGTTGGCAGATGGGACTTAAAGGAAGACAAAACCATTGACACACAACATACATACCTTCATACATACACACACGCACGCATACACACATACACTTGTCTTGTCATCCCCATGGTCCCCCAAATCCCCATGGAACCTGAATGGCTCCCCAAATGACAGCCAACCACAGAAAGCTAAATGGCTGTCAGTTTATACTTTTCTCTTTGCAGCAGAACTAAGGCTCATCCACTCATTTTAATCTTTATATATGGTATCTGTGGTATTTAATGAGCACTTATACCCACTAGGTCCCTTGGGTTGGGTTAAGACATGTCCTGCAATGTCTTCACTGGCAGTGACCGCCGGGGCTCTAGACAGATACTGAAAGGCCCTGGGTCTGAATAACCTGAGGAGAATGACTCCCTCTAGCCACCCATCCCAGGATTCAGGCAATGTTCAGTGATCCAGTTTGGTGCAGGCAAAATGTGACCCATATGAGACCCATACCAAACTGTGAGACAGTTACCTGTCTCACAGGGGGCTCACAATCTTAATCCCCATTTTCCAGACAAGATAACTGAGGTACAGAGAAGTGAAGTGACTTGCCCAAGGTCACACAGCAGGCAAGTGGCGGAGCCAAGATTAGAACCCAGGTCCTTCTGACTTTCAGACCTATGCTCTAGCCACTAGGTCATGCTGCCACTGAGCCTCCCAAACAAGAGCCAGGAGAAGGCACCCCAAAATCCATTTGTGTTCATCTTTCAGAATTAAATTTCTACCTTGAAATTTCCTGTCTCCCAGCATAAATCATGAAATGTACAGTAAAGTGGAAGAAATCTTTGACATACGATAACCTTGCAGGAAACATATGAAGTCAGTTATGCTAAACTTGTTTTCATTTTAAACTTTAATTTAAACTTGTTCTAATAAGACCACTGAGCATTTTCCTTGACTACTAAGTATCCCCTTCACCAGAGAGTTAATATTGCAAAACTAACCATGGAACCCAGAGAAGAATATAAGAAATTGCCATTAATTAATCGGTGGTATTTACCAAGTGCTGAATGGTACTTTTTAACTGCTTACTATGTGCCAGGCACTGTACTAAGTGCTGGGATAGATGCAAATAAATCAGGGTGGACATAGTTCATGCCCAAGTTGGGCTTGTGGTCTTAATCCCCATGTTACAGATAGGTAACTGAGGCACAGAGAAGTGAAGCCCTCCCCTCCCCCCGCCCTTCCCCTCCTCCTCCCCTTGCACCCACAGCTACTTTCAAGTGTGGCCTCTGGAACCCCCGCTCTATTACAGGCAAGCTACCTTTCATCCATGACCTTTTCCTCTCCCGCTCTCTCCTCCTCCTCGCCCTTTCGGAAACGTGGCTCTCTCCCGAAGACACGGTCTCCGCCGCCACTCTCTCCAGCGGAGGCCTCTCCTCCCACTCCCCCAGACTCACCGGTAAGGGAGGAGGCGTCGGCTTCCTCCTCTCGCCCCGATGCCGCTTCCGCACTATCCCTCCTCCCCCCTCCCTCTCCTTCCCCTCCTTCGAAGCCCATATCATTCGCCTCTACCACCCACTCCAGTTACTTGTCGCCGTCATCTACCGCCCTCCCGGTCCCACCTCCGACTTCTTCAACCACCTTGACCCCTTTCTCACCTTCCTCCTCTCCTTCTCTCTGCCCACTCTGATCCTTGGAGACTTCAACATCCATACGGATGTACCCGACGACTCCTCTGCCGCCCGCCTGCTATCCCTCCTCGACTCTGCCGACCTCCTCCTCCACCATACCGCGCCCACTCACCGACTCGGTCACACCCTCGATCTCGTCATCTCCTACCGCTGCACTATCTCCTCACTCACCAACTCTGAAATCCCTCTCTCTGACCATAACCTTCTCACCTGCCTCATCTCTCACACTCCCTCCCCCTGCAAATCTTCGCTACTGCCCCACAGAGACCTCCGCTCTCTCGATCCCATCCGTCTTTCCAATAGCATCTCGCCTCACCTTGCCACCCTGTCCTCTCTTCCCACTCTCGACGAGCGGGTCTCCGCTCTCAACTCCACCCTCTCTACTCATCTCGACTCTCTCGCCCCCCTTTCCCTCCGCCGCTCTTGCTCCACTAACCCACAGCCCTGGATCACCTCCTCCGTCCGCCTCCTACGCTCCTATGCTCGAGCTGCTGAGCGCTGCTGGCGAAAGTCCAAGCACCAAGCCGACCTCACACACTTCAAATTTATCCTTTCCTGCCTTAACTCTGCCCTCTCCTCCACCAGGCAAAGCTTCTTCTCCTCCCTCATCGACATCCATGCCCGTCACCCCCGCCGATTGTTCCGGACCTTTAACTCTCTCCTTAGGCCCCCTGTTCCTCCCCCTCCCCCATCTCTCACCCCTAATGATCTGGCCACCTATTTCCTCACGAAAATCAACACGATCAGGTCTGAGCTCCCCAAAGTCACCCCTCCGCCTCTCCCTCCCCCCAACAACCCCCTCCCCTACTTTCCCATCCTTCCCTGCAGTATCCTCAGAGGAGATCTCCTCCCTCCTCGCAAGTGCCACCCCCTCCACCTGCGCCTCGGACCCCATTCCCTCTCACCTTCTTAAAACCATCGCCCCTGCCCTCCTCCCTTCCTTAACTTCTATTTTTAACCACTCAATCTCCAAGGGCTCCTTCCCCTCTGCCTTCAAACATGCCCACATCTCCCCCATCCTAAAAAAACCCGCTCTTGACCCCACTTCCCCCTCCAGTTATCGTCCTATCTCCCTACTACCCTTCCTTTCCAAAATCTTAGAACGAGTCGTCTACAATCGATGCCTAGAATTCCTTAACTCCCATTCTCTCCTAGACCCCCTCCAATCTGACTTCCGTCCCCTCCACTCTACCGAGACTGCTCTCTCTAAGGTCACCCATGACCTCCTTCTTGCCAAATCCAATGGCTCCTACTCCATTCTGATCCTCCTTGACCTCTCTGCTGCCTTTGACACTGTTGACCATCCCCTCCTCCTCCATACCTTATCTCACCTTGGCTTCACGGACTCTGTCCTCTCCTGGTTCTCCTCTTACCTCTCTGGCCGATCATTCTCGGTCTCCTACGCTGGAGCCTCCTCCCCCTCCCATCCTTTAACTGTTGGAGTTCCTCAAGGGTCAGTTCTTGGCCCTCTTCTGTTCTCCATTTACACTCACTCCCTCGGTGAACTCATCCGCTCTCACGGCTTTGACTACCATCTCTACGCAGATGACACACAGATCTACATCTCTGCCCCTGTCTTCTCCCCCTCCCTTCAGGCTCTCATCTCCTCCCGCCTCCGGGACGTCTCCACCTGGATGTCGGCCCGCCACCTAAAACTCAACATGAGCAAGACTGAGCTCCTCATCTTCCCTCCCAAGCCCGGTCCGCTCCCAGACTTCTCCATCACCGTGGATGGCACGACCATCCTTCCCGTCCCGCAGGCCCGCAATCTCGGTGTCATCCTTGACTCGTCCCTCTCGTTCACCCCACACATCCTATCCATTACCGAGACCTGCCGGTTTCACCTCTACAATATCGCCAAGATCCGCCCTTTCCTCTCCACCCAAACGGCTACCTTACTATTACGGGCTCTCGTTATATCCCGGCTAGACTACTGTGTCAGCCTTCTCTCTGACCTCCCTTCCTCCTCTCTCGCCCCGCTCCGGTCTATTCTTCACTCCGCTGCCTGGCTCATCTTCCTGCAGAAACGATCTGGGTCTGTCACTCCCCTTCTTAAACAACTCCAGTGGTTGCCTATCGACCTCCGCTCCAAACAAAAACTCCTCACTCTAGGCTTCAAGGCTCTCCATCACCTTGCCCCTTCCTACCTCTCCTCCCTTCTCTCTTTCTACCGCCCACCCCGCACGCTCCGCTCCTCCACCGCCCACCTCCTCGCCGTCCCTCAGTCTCGCCTATCCCGCCGTCGACCCCTGGGTCACGTCCTCCCGCGGTCCTGGAACGCCCTCCCTCCTCACCTCCGCCAAACTGATTCTCTTTCCCTCTTCAAAACCTTACTTAAAAATCACCTCCTCCAAGAGGCGTTCCCAGACTGAGATCCTCTTTCCCCTCTACTCCCTCTGCCATCCCCCCTTTACCTCTCCGCAGCTAAAGCCTCATTTTCCCCTTTTCCCTCTGCTCCTCCACCTCTCCCTTCCCATCCCCACAGCACTGTACTCGTCCGCTCAACTGTATATATTTTCGTTACCCTATTTATTTTGTTAATGAATTGTACATCGCCTTGATTCTATTTAGTTGCCATTGTTTTTACGAGATGTTCTTCCCCTTGACGCTGTTTAGTGCCATTGTTCTTGTCTGTCCGTCTCCCCCGATTAGACTGTAAGCCCGTCAAACGGCAGGGACTGTCTCTATCTGTTGCCGACTTGTTCATCCCAAGCGCTTAGTACAGTGCTCTGCACATAGTAAGCGCTCAATAAATACTATTGAATGAATGAATGAATGAAGTGATTTGCCCAAGATCACACAGCCCACATGTGGTGGAGCTGGGATTAGAAGCCAGGTCTAAGTACTTGGGAGAGTACGCTACAATAACGTATATATTATTCCTGCCCATAAGTAGATTGCAGGCTAGAGGGTGAGGCAGGCATTAAAATCAATAAGGAATAGATATGTACAAAAGTGCTATGGGCCAGGTGGATGGGGTGAATATCCAATTCAGTTAGACAAAGACTTCAAGCTATTTCAGGAGAACCCCAAGAGGTTCAGTGTGTGGTCTTGTTCTATCTGTAGTGGCAAAGGGAGTTGTTGAGCCTGGGGTATGTTCAATGGCCTGATGTGGCACAGTGGATGAACCAAAATGTGATTCACTGGCCCGAAGAGCTACTCAGGAACAAAGCGGGAACAGAGCTGAAACATAGCAGTTTAAATCTGTTTAACAGTCTCCTTGACTTAAAGGTCCAGGCAAATTTCAGTTGTAAATTAAACTGGATTTCTAAAGTCTCCTCCCCTATTTCAAAAATAGTAGATTTCTTCAGAAGGATGCAGTCCACACTTTCCTCTCAGGTCACCCCACTCCCAAAGCAGGGAACTCTCATAAATAATTATGAGAGTGAGACCAGTGACCAGCCAGCTAAGGATGGACAGTGGATTGTGGGCAACACTTCACTCCTGGGGGCCAAAAGCTTCAGGTTGAACAAGTGGGGCTGTAGCCGCCCCCATTAATTTAGAAACTAGTCCTGGAACCATCCAGTGAAAATCCCTTTAATAATAATGTCAGTATTTGTTAAGTACTTACTATGTACCAAGCATTGTTCCAAGTGCTGGGATAGATACAAGGTAATCAGATTGTCCCATGTAGGGCTCACAGTCTTCATCCCCATTTTACAGATGAGGTAACTGAGGCACAGAGAAGTTAAGTGACTTGCCCAAGGTCACACAGCAGACAAGCGGCAGAGCCGGGATTAGAACCCATGACGTCTGACCCAAGCCCGGCTCTTTGCACTGTCATGCTGCTTCCTGTAATTAATCTTTAATTAGCCCAGACATCCTACGTTCTCACAGGTTTAGTATAGCCAGGGGAAAATCAGATTTTAAAGCAGAAGCCAAATTGTTTCATGATACCTTTAAATTATTTCTGGCTTTTTTGGTGGGCTGAGAGCCTATCTCAGGGAAACCGACAAGCAAATTAATGCATCTGTAGAGATGAAGCCTGTGTTAAGGTAAAAGTAGTTTTAAAGAAGAGAGAAGACAAAAACAACTGGTCTTCCTCAGACATGGGGGCCAAGATGTTGAAAAGCCCTGCATAAGAGTAAGTTTCCTCATGAAGGGCACAAACCAACTGCTGACCTAGGTCTGAAACTGAAATCCGAATTGAGCTCTCCAAAATGGGCTGAATTTGGTCACAGAGGACCATGACAAGATTCAGGGTCTTTGAGTCTTCCCCAGCCCTTCACTTCCCGTATCCAGAAGCCAGGAGTTTGTGTACCAGCTCACTGATCTTACTTACAGGAATCGCCTTGCATAGATCCCTGCACTCACCTTTAGAAATAACATTAACAAGTAAAACAACTGTGTCAATGGACCTAGTCGGGGACGTCACTTGAGAGATTAAGACTGCAACGTCTGAGGGGTCTGGTTTTTAGGAGAGGGTGGGGGCTTGGAGGGAGGGGGGAGCTGACTCCAGAAAGTCTGCAATCACACCCACAGCTGGAGCTTCTGTCGGAAGCAGCCATTGAACTTGGAGGCCACCAGCAAGGATCAGCTAAATAGAGGATGGAATCTCATCTCCCGTTGGATGAATTTCAAAATATCTAGTGGCTGCCAGGATTAAGAACCTCTGCCCAGAAAAAAAAATCCAAATTAAAACAATGGGCATTGGAATTTTTCTTCATTGGAATTTTTTTCCTGAAGATGATTTCCCGGAAAGGCTGTCTTCAGCTGTTCCCATTGAGTCTGACAGAATCAAAGAGTAAACAAATGGACACTCACACTCCTGTTCCAATTCCAAGGAAGAGGGAGCATCATCTCCAAGCAGTGTGGCCTAGTGGAAAGTCAGAAGACCTGGGTCCTAATCCCATCTCTGCCACTTGTCTGGGAAATTCACTTAATTTCTCTGTGCTTCAGTTACCTCATCTGTGAAATGGGGATCAACACTGTGAGCCCTACGTGGAACCGGGACTGTATCCAACCAGATCATCTTGTATCTACCCCAGTGTTTAGTACAGTGCCTGGCACATAGTCAGCATTTAACAAATACCACAATTACTATTACTGTTGTTGTTATTATTATTACCCCCTAGAGGTTGATGAGACTGTGCAGCTCCCTGTTTCTCGGTGAAAAGGTCACTTCTTCTTGCCTGCCAAATTGCTGAAGGAAAAGATCAGTGGTTTTGAAACCAGGCAATGTTAGTTTCCCTTTTAATGTGGCAAGCAATTTATTTCTTGTGCTTGTGGCTGGTACCCTGAAGATCCAGCTCCTCGTTATTTTTGGCTCTAGACCTTTTCATATGAAAAAAGCTGGGTCAGGAATAGTGTTTATGCTCCCCAGGGGATGAGAGCAAGCAAAGTTGATGTCTTTTCAGGGGAAGAACAATGTTGTGCTATTTTCTGGGGTCAATCTGCAGCAACCAGTGGTCAGCAGGGTGCTAAAGTAAAAGAGGAGAAAGGAGAGAAAGCTTCCTTGTCTTGAATCAAAATAGGTCAACAAGATGAAAAGATGATATAGAGATGAAAAGAGACAAAGAGTTAGGGAGAGACTGAGTCAGAGAGAGACAGAGAGAGAGAGAGAGTGAGTAATGGAGAAAAAGAAACAGAAAGAGTCAGAGACAGAAGGGAAGTAAGAGTTGTCCTTCCAAGTCAAAGTACTTGTTCACCCTTGGGTGCATGGATGGCTGAAAAGCTCAGAGTGGAGTCCAGGGCCCTACGACATTATGTACCCACCATAACCTGCCTTTACCATGCTGTTACATTTGTTGACTACAGTGCCTAGCACTGTTTTCAGTTTGGGCACATTGTTTCAAAATATCTCATATCGTGGTCAATCAGACAATTTACTGAGCATTTATTGTGTGCAGAGCACCCTACTAAGCATTTGGGAAAGTACAATATAACAAAAAACAGGCATTCCCTGCCCACGACGAGCTGTCATTAGCATACCTTGCTTATGGTCTGCTACAGTTGCCTTCCGGTTTAGAGGTGGAATGCAGTAGCATCTGAAGCCTTGTTTCATTGCTTCCTTAAAAGAGTTCCTCAGGTCCCCATACAGTCACTCTTTGGATATCCTAATGCCATTTGTTTTCACACGTGTCCCACCCAGGGAAGCTGGGTTGAGGTAAGACTGAGTTCATTGTTAGTGACCCTGTTTTTCTACCGTAGTAGGCTACTTGCTCTGCTCAGTATGGTCTGTAAGCGATGCTGATTGTGCAGCTCAAAGATATGGATAGATTCAGAAGAAAGTGGATTGAATCTGCAGGAGACAGACCAGCCTTCTTTCTTTACAGAGAAGAGGGCCAGCAGCTGTGAGCATAAGGGGGAGATTAACCACAAATAGGAAACCATCAAAATCGTCTTTAAACTTCAAGCCCAGAATCCCAGAGCCCTAGGGAAGACCAGGAAAGAGATAACTTGATCTCTCCTTAAGTTATCTAGTCTCTGTTATGAGGAGTGATGCTTTCAGGGATCAGAGGGATCCAGGTTTCACAACCATAGATGAGGTGGATCAGGACCACCACTCTGTAAAACTTCAACTGTGTCTGAAGCCCGATGTCAGGGGGTGCAGCACTCTGCTGATTGTCTCCTAAAGCTGCTGGTCCTTTTGATTCAATTTTCTGTGCTCTGCCTGGAGTTGTATGATTAGCCTCATCTTGCCTAGGTATCAGGATTCTATGGTGGAGCTCAAGTCTGTTTTGGTAATGAAGATTTTTGGTTGCCTAAAGCGTTTCTCTGGTGTCCTGATAACTTCAACTTCTTGAGACTTAACATCAGTCCAAAGAACATGGATGCTGATGATGATGATTCCACCACTTCTGCTTGTTTTACTTTTACTTGTTTTGGTCCCTGTCTCCCCCCTTCTAGACTGTGAGCCTGTTCTGGGCAGGGATTGTTTCTATTTGTTCCTGAATTGTACTTTCCAAGCACTTAGTATAGTCCTCTGCCCACAGTAAGCACTCAACAAATATAATTGAATGAATGAATGCCCTTCAATGGCCACGTGAATAACAGCATCCTTGGGAATTGAGGATGATAAAAGAAGGCCTACCATTAGACTCCTAAAACACACCAGCATGAGCTATTTGAGGGTGGAAAGTATAGTTTGCTTGGCTTGAGAGGTCATTGTAAATGCAAGCACCACTTCTCATAACAAAGACTAGATAACTTAAGGAGAGATCAAGTTTTCCCTTTCCTGGTCTTCCCTAGGGCTCTGGGGCTCTTGGCTTGAATTTTAAAAACTATTTTGATGATTTCCTATTTTGGCTAATCTCCCTCCTATGCTCACAGCTGCCAGCCCTCTTCTCTGTAAAGAGAGAAGTCTGGTCTGTCTCCTGCAGATGCAATCCATTTTCTTCTTTTTTGCTTTTTGAGAATTAATTGTTGGACTAGAGATTGCTTGGCTGACTGGAGCCTGGGGACCAGCTTGGACACAGCGCTCACAAGGCCAGAGCTCAGGTCCACTGGAACAGAAAGAATGATGCCCAAAATGTAATTCACATAAATCTGTAAGACTGCTAGAATGGAATCTTTCAACCAATAATTCAGTGTTCTGAAGTCCTAACCATTGGTTTTCCACATGGACAGTGTAGGTGAAATGTGAAACATTCTCATATACATTTCATGTCCCAGTCAATCTATCAATCAACCAGTGATATTTATTGAGTGCTTACTCAGTGCAGAGCACTGTATTAAGCACGGGAAAGTACAGTACAAAACACTTGGTAGATAACATTCTTGCCCACAGGGAGGGAGCAGCATGGCCTAGTGGAGAGAGCGTGGGCCTGGGAGTTAAAAGTACCTGGGTTCTAATTCCAGGTCTCCTTCTTGTTTACTGTGTGTCCTTGGGTAAGTCACAACTTCTCTAGGCTTCAGTTGTCTGTAAAATGGAGGAAAAGACTATGAGCCCTATGTGGGACAGGGACTGTGTCCAACCTGATTAACTTGTGGCTACCCCAGCACTTAGAATAGTGCCTGGCACATAGTAAGAGATTAACAAATATCCAAAAAAAATGTATCTTACAGACTAGAAGGGGAAGAACACATTAAAATAAATTACAGATGGATATGTACATAAATGCTGTGGAACCGGGGGAGGAGTGAATATTGAAGTGCTTAAGGAGTACAGATCAAAATGCACAGGTGAAGCAGAAGGAGGGCTTACTCAGGGAAGCCTTCTGAGAGTAAATGTGATTTTAGCAAAGCTTTGAAGTTGTGGAAGGTTGTGCTCCATTGAATAAGGAGGAGGATGGAGTTACAGGCTTGAGGGGGGATGTGGGCAAAGAGTTGGTGGTGAGAAAGATGGAATAGCTGCAGAATGAGTAGGTTGATATTAAAGGAGCAAAATGGACAGGTTGGGTTGTAATAGGAGATCAGCAAGGTTAGGTAATTATTAAGTACTTGATATGTGCCAAGAACTGTATTAAGTACTGGGGTAGAAAAAAATAATCAGGTTGAGCACAGCTGTTGTCCAGTAGTGGGCTAACAGTTTAAGTCAGAGGGAGAATAGGTATAGAATCTCATTTACAGATGAGGAAACCGAGAAACAGAGAAGTTGTGACTTATCCAATGTCACATATCAGACAAATCATAGTGTCAGGATTAGAACCCATGTCCTCTGTCTCCCAGATATGTACTCTCTCCACTAGGCCAAAAAGAGAGGTAGGAAGGGGAGAGCAGATTGAGTAACTTGAAGATGATGACAAGGAGTTTCTGTTTGTTGCAGAGGTGAAACGGGCAACCACTGGAGGCTTTTGAAAGAGAGAATAATAATAATGATCATGGCTCAGTGGAAACAGCACGGGCTTGGGAGTCAGAGGATGTGGGCTCTAATCCCAGCTCTGCCACTTCTCTGCTGTGTGATCTTGGGTAAGCTGTTTAACTTCTCTGTGCCTCAGTGACCTCATCTGTAAAATGGGGATTAAGACTGTGAACCCCACAACAACCTGTTACCTTTTATCTATCCCATCACTTAGAACAGTGTTTGGCACATAGTAAGCACTTAACAAATACCATAATAATAACAATAATAATAATAATAATAATAAAAAGATCCTACTATTTGCCAAGCACTGTACTAAGCACTGGGATAAATACAAGATAATCAAGTTTATCAATATTCCCTGTCCCACATGTGGTTCACAGTCTTTGTAGGAATTAGTAGGATTTAATCTAATTTTAGAGGTGAGAAAACTGAGGCACATAGAAGTCAAGTGACTTCCCAAGGTTGCAGAGCACAGAAGTGGCAAAACTGTGAAGAAGTGAAGTTAGTTGGGGTTTTTTTGTTCAGAAAACTGATCAATGCAGCAGAGTGCAATATCTAATGAAGAGGGGAGAGACAGAAGTCAGGGAGGTCGGTGAGGAGGCTGATCAGTAATAATAATAATAATAATAATGTTGGTATTTGTTAAGGGCGTACTATGTGCCGAGCACTGTTCTAAGCGCTGGGGTAGACATAGGGGAATCAGGTTGTCCCACGTGGGGCTCACAGTCTTAATCCCCATTTTACAGATGAGGGAACTGAGGCACAGAGAAGTTAAGTGACTCGCCCACAGTCACACAGCCGACAAGTGGCAGAGCTGGGATTCGAACTCATGAGCCCTGACTCCAAAGCCCATGCTCTTTCCACTGAGCCACGCTGCTTCTCTGTAGCGTGAGTGTCTGTAGTCAACATGAGTTATGATACATGTTTGGATCAGGAGAGTACAGTGAGGCCTAGTGGAATCAGCATGGACCTGGGAGTCGCACACACACAGTGTGTAGCGTGAGTGTCTGTAGACAACATGAGTTATGATACATGTTTGGATCAGGAGAGTACAGTGAGGCCTAGTGGAATCAGCATGGACCTGGGAGTCGCAGGACCTGGGTTCTAATCCCCACTCCACCACATGTTGCTGTGTAACCTTGGGCAAGCCATTTAACTTCTCTAAACCTCAGTTATTTCATCTGTGAAATAGGGATTAAGACTGTGAGCCCCATGCGGGACAAGGAATATGTCCAATCTGATTATTTGGTATCTACCTTAGCACTTAGTAATAATAATAATGGTATTTTTCAGAGTTTACTATATGCCAGGCACTATATTAAGCGCTGGGGTGGATACGAGCAAATCAGGTTGGCCACAATCCCGTCCTATGTGGGTCTCTCAGTCTTAATCCCTATTTTAGAGATTAAGGTAACTGAGGCACAGAGAAGTGAAGTGACTTGTCCAAGGTCACACAGCATACAAGTGGCAGATCAGGATTAGAACCCATGACCTTCTGCCTCCCAGGCTCATTCCCTAAGCACCATGCCATGCTGGCATATAGTAAACCCTTAACAAATACTCTAAAAAAAATTACAGTTTGGGTGGAGAGGATGAGGTAGACTCTAGAGATATCATGAAGGTAGAACAAAACTATAGGATTTGGTGACAGGCTGGATAAATGGGTTGAATGAGAATAATGTTCAGGGAATGAGCTTATGAAACAGAGAGAATAGTGGCATTGTCTACAGTGATGGGAAACTCTGGCAGAGGACAGGATTTGGGTAGGAAATTGAGTTCTGTTTCAGATATTTTAAGTGTGAGGTATCAGTCTTGTCTTAATCCGGCTAGTTAACTCCATCCCATAGCAACTCCATGGATACATCTCTCCCAGAATGCCCTACCTCCACCTGCAATCGTTCTGGTGGATGCATAGTAGATCCATAGAGTTTCTTCGTAAAAACATGGTAGTGGTTTACCATTGCCTGCTTCCACACAGTAAACCTGAGTCTCCACCCTCGACTCTCTTCCTTGATGCTGCTGCCCAGCAAAGGTGAGTTTTGACTTGTAGCAGATTGCCTTCCGTTCACTAGCCACTGCCCAAGGTAGGAATAGAATAGGTATGCCTCTGCTTGACTCTCCTTCCCATAGCTGAGACTGGTAGAATGCTGGAAACTCTCCAGGTGCGATCCTGAGAGGCAGAGGCATCAGTGGGGATATCCACATAGAGATGCCCTGGTGGCAGGAGGAAATGTGAGACTGCAGAGGAGAAAGGTCATGGCTGGAGGGGTAGATTTAGGAATCATCTTCACAGACATGGTGGTTGAAGCCATGGGACCAAATGAGTTCTCTGAGGAAGATGGAAAATCTAAGGGGGTCCTAGAACTGAGCCCTGAAGGACTCCCACAGCTAGGAGGTGGGAGGCTGTGGATGCGCCCACAAAAGAGACTGCCTCTTTTGATAAGTGCGCCCACAAAAGAGAATGAGCAGCCAGAAAAGTGTTTGACACATAGTAAGCGCTTAACAAGTACCATAAAACAAACAAACAGAAAGATAGGAGGAGAACCAGTAGAGGACAGTGTCAATGAAGCCAAGATTAGATATTTTTTCCAAGAAAAGCTTGTGGTCCACTGTGTTGGGAGCAACTGAGAGGTCAAGGAGGATGAGAATGGAGTAGAAGCCATTGGATTTGGCCAGAAGGAGGTCATTGGTGACCTTAAAGAGGGCATTTTTTGTAGACTGAAGGAGGCGGAAGCCAGATTGCAGAGGGTCAAGGAGGAAATTGTAGGAATCCTAGAGGAGGCAGAGGATGTAGACAATTCATTCAAGGAGTTTGGAGATGAATGGCAATAGGGAAATGGGATGATAACTAGAGAGAGCCCATGAAGTCAAGGGAAGGGGTTTTTTTAGGATAAGGGATGTGTGAGCAGGTTTGAAAGCAGTGGGGAAGGAACTATTGGAGAGTGAATAGCTGATAAAAGTTAGAAAGAAAGGAGACAGGTGTTTTAATAAATTATGAAGGGAGGGGGTTGCAGATGTAGTTGGAGGGATGGATTTCAAAAGGAGACAGATTGCCTCTTGCTCTGTGATATTGATGGGATGTTTGGGAGTGTTGAAGAGCCAAAAAAGCATGGTAGGACTAGAGAAGAGCAGAGGATTTTTTAGGGAGCTCATGCCTGATTGTTTCAATTTTTTCGTGGAAAAGTCATTATGGGCAAGACACCAGGGAGGAGACAGGGGGTTGAGGAAGTTAAAAATATGAAAATGATGGTGCAGGCAATGAGCATGGGAATCAATAACTGTGGAAATGTATTGTTTCTGAAGGGTGGGGGGAGAGTTAAAGCCAATGAGGATGAGTTTGAAATGGATGAGAAAAGCCTGGTATTTGACTTTCTGCCAGTAGACCTGTGAGACATGGACATAAGAGCGGAAGAAGTGTATGGTGGAGGAAATCCAGGCCTGTGGTTTGGTAGTAAGAGAATGACAGAGGGGTGGGGGAGTGAAAGAGTTGTGTTCAGTTGAGAGAACGGAGCTGAGGGTGTGGATTTATGCATCAAGATAAGGTAGGTTGGAGATGGAGAATAAATAGGGCATAATGACTTTGGAAAATCACAAGGGATCTAGAGATGGAAGATCTCTGTGGGAGTTTGTATGGAAGGGATGGGTAGAAGTGAAAGCAGATGAAGAAGTGTGATTAGAGAGTAGGATTTCAGAGTTGGTGTTGTTAGAAACTCTATCAGGCAATCAATCAATCATATTTATTGAGTGCTTACTATGTGCAGAGAACTGTACTAATCACTTGGGAGAGTACAATACAACAGAATTAGTAGACATGTTTCCTGCACATAAGGAGCTTGCAGTCTAGAGAGGGAGACAGACATTGAGTACATGAGTATATAAATAATTTTAATATATAATTTAAAGATGTGTATATAAATGCCATAAGGTTGGAGGTAGGGAGAATATCAAATGTCCAGTGGTCATAGATTGAAAGTGCAGAGATGACACAGAAGGGAGAACGAGCCAGGAGAAAGGGAGCTTAATCGGGGAAGGCCTGAGAAGCAGCATGGCTCAGTGGAAAAATCACGGGATGGAGAGCCAGAGGTCGTGGATTCTAATCCTGCCTCCTCCACTTGTCAACTGTGTGACCTTGGGCAAGTCACTTAACTTCTCTGGGCCTTAGTTCCCTCATCTGTAAAATGGCGATGAAGACTGTGTGCCCCACGTGGGATAACCTGATTACCTTGTATCTACACCAGTGCTTAGAACAGTGCTTGGCACATAGTAAGCACTTAACAAACACCAATATTATTATTATTGCTATTATTATTATGCAGTAGTCAAGGCATCAAGGATAAGTGCTTGGAACAGCATGGTAGCAGTTCGGATGAAAATGAAAGGACAGATTTTAGCAATGTGTGAAGGTAGAACCAACAGGATTTGGTGACTGAATATGTGTGTGGAATGAGACAGATGAGTCAAGGGCAACATCAAGGTAACAGGCTTGTGAGGAAGGGAGGATAGTGGTGTTGTCTACAGTGATGGGAAAGACAGTGGGCGGATGGGGCTTTGAACATGCTTAATTTGAGCTGTCAGTGGTACAGCCAAGTAGAAGTGCCTTGAAAGTAGGAGGAAATGTGAGATTTCAGGGAAGGGAGAGGTCAGGCTGGAGGCGTAGATTTGGGAATCATCTGCATAGAGATGGTAATTGAATCCACTGGAGCAAATGAGAGTTCTTCAAGGGAGTGTGAGAATAGAAGGAGACCTAGAACTGATCCTTGAAGGACCCCTACTGTCTGAGGGTGGGAGGTAGGGGAGGAGCTAGCAAAAGAGATAGAGAAGGAGCAATCGGAGAGATAGGAGGAGAACCAGGAGAGGACAGTGTAAGTGAATCTAAGGTTGGGAAACCTTTCAAGGAGAAGGAGGTGGTCTTTAGTGTCAAAGGAGCCTGAGAGGTCTAAAAGGATTAGGATGGAGTAGAAGCCATCAGATGTGGCAAGAAGAAGGTCATTGGTTACCTTAGATAGGTCTGTTTTTGTGGAGTGAAGGGGGTAGAAGCCAGATTGGAGGGGATCTTAGAAGAGAGTTGGAGGATAGGAAGTGGAAACCACAGGTGTTACCAACTCTCTCAAAAAGTTTATAGAGAAACAGTAGGAGGGAGATGGGGCAATAACTGGAGGGAGTCATGGAGTCAAGGGAGGGTTTTTTTAGGATAGGGGATATATAAACATGCTTGAAAGCAGTGGGGAAAAAGCATTTAGAAAGTGAGCAGTTGAAGATGGCAGTCCAGGAGGGAAGAAGGGAGAGGCTGACTATTTTAAAAAAGTATGAAGGGATGTGTCAGAAACAGGTGAAAGGGGTAGTAGCAGTGAGGTTTAGTGGAAAAATCACATGTTTATGAGTCAGAGGACGTGGGTTCTAATCCTGGCTCCACCACTTGTCTGCTGTGTGACCTTGGGCAAGTCACTTAACTTCTCTGTGCCTCAGGTACTTCATCTGTAAAATGGGGATTAAGACTGAGCCCCAAGTGGGACAACCTGATTACCTTGTGAGTACCCCAGCGCTTAGAACAGTGTTTGGCATATAGTAAGCACTTATCAAATATCATCATTATTATTATTATTATTTAGAGAGGAGGTGAGATATTTAATCTTGAGTTACTGCAGGGAATGTAGGGAGAGTGGAAGAGGGTGGACGAGGTGGCTGGGATTGGAGAGAAGGAAGATTTTAGGGAGATCATGCCTGATGGTTTCAATTTTATTGATGAAGTATATAGCCAGGTCATTATAGAAAAGAGATGGTGGGAGCAGGGAAAAAGGAGGTTTGAGAAGGGAGTTAAATATCTGGAACAGCTGGTGGGGTCAGTGGGTATGAGAGCAAATTAGGAAGGAGAAGTCTTGTTGTCGGACAGTGGTGAGGACTGAATTGAAGCAGATAAGAATGAATATAAGATGGACAGGATCAGAAAGATGTCTGGATTTCCTTCAACAGTGCTTCACAACTCAGACACAGGAGCAGAAGAAGGGTACTGTATCAGTGATTCAATGTTGTAGGTTACAGGAAGGACAGGAGAGCAAGAGAGTTCGGTTCAGTGGAGAGGGTGGTATTGAGTGTGTCAATTTGTGAATCAGGAGAAGGTAATTTGGGTATGGAGACCAAATGGGGTAGGATGGCTGTAGAATACTGGAGGGGGGGGTCAAAGAAATGGAGGTATCTGTGAGAGGAAAGAACAGATTTGCTGGTGGTGGGCATATGGGAAAGAGAGGAGGTCAGAAGATTGTGATCAGAAAGAGAAATTTCAGAATTGGTGAGGGTAGAGATTGAACACTATTGGAGATTATAAAATCAAGTGTGTGCCCAAATTGGTGAGTGTGTGAGATGGGGTAGAACAGGAGGTCTTTGGAGTAAAGAAGTGAGAGGAGGTGGACAGTGGAAGGATCATCAGGGACATCCGTGTGAATATTGACACCCCCAAAGATCAATGAAGGGATGGATAATGAGAGAAGGAATGTGAGAAATGGATCAAAATGAATGTGAGAAATGGATCAAAATGGGTCAGAAAGCTGGAGGTGGGGCCTGGAATGTGGTAGATGACCATGTCTAGTAATTGGTGTGGGTGGTAAAGAAGGATGATATGGGCTTCAACGGAAGGGAAAGAGAGGGATAGAGGAAGTGGGGGGGGGGGTGCAAAAGCGGCACTGGAGAGCAAGAAGAAAGCCGACTCTTCCCCCTTTCCCAGTGAGTCTGAAGGAGTGGGAGAAGATGAGGCCCTCTCTAGAAAGAGCATCAGGGGAGACTGTGTCAGCTGGGGACAGCCAGGTTTTAGCGATAGTGAGGAGGAGCAGTGATTGGGTCAGGAACAGGTCAATAATGGAGGGAAGCTTCCCTAGGATGGAGTGGGGTGTTTCACAGGCCACACTTGGCTGAAGCTGTGAGATGGGGATGGTGCGAGGGTAGGAAGGTACCGAATCAGGGTAAGCTGGTGGGGGCCAGTGGGGGTGGTTGGAGATGAGAGGTGGTCTTGGACAAGATGACAGGGATGGAGTGGGGGAGAAGGGTGGGAGTGGCAAAGGGGAGAGGAGAAGTTGGAAGGGAGTGCACTGAGGAGGGCCGGCCTTTGGAGAAGGAATGAGGAGGTGCTGGGTGTCGGGGACAGGAGAGGGGAGATCAGAGGGAGGGGATTGAAGGCCCATGGTGGGGCTAGGGCATGAGAGAAAGAAAGTCCAGAGCTGCAGCAGCTGATCTGTAGACACAGTGCGCTGTGGCAAGTTACTCTAGTTGGGGGATGACTCAGTAGTTTCCAGCTAGGTGGAAATCCACAAGTTCTAAGCCGTGAATAGCAAGTCATTAAAGCATCCGCCCAGAGGGAATGGGCCAGCAATATCACTGGCCCATGAGAAGCAGCATGGCATAGTGGATAGAGTACAGGCTTGGGAGATAGAAGGTCGTGGGTTCTAACCCCAGCTCCATCACATGTCTGCTATGTGACTTTGGTTGGGCAAGTCACTTTAGTTCTCAGTACCTCACCTCATCTGTAAAATGGGGATTGAGACTGTGAGTCCCACATGGAACAGAGACTCTGTCCAACCTGGTTCGCTTGTATCCACCCCAGTGCTTAGTATAGTGCTTGGCACATAATGAGCACTAAATACCACAGTTTTTATTATTATTATTGACACTCTAATGATGATGAGATTGAGTGTGTGTCCTAGTGGGTGAGGTGGAGTGGGGCAAGAGGTCAACAGAGTTGAGAAACAAGAGAAAGTGGGCAGTCAGATTATTGGGAAGATCCATATTGAAGTCCCCAAGGTTCAAAGTAGGGATGGTGAAAGAGAGAAGAAACATGAAAAAGCTATCAAAGTAGTTGAAAAGGTTGGAGGTGGAGTCTGACAAATAGTAGATGGCTATGACAAATAATTTGAGTTGGTGGTAGATGATTTGGGCTTCAAAGAAAGGGAAAGAGAGGGATTAGTGAAGAAAGATGTCACCTTTGGGCTATAGAATGTAAAGTCAAAGACCAGTTTGTAAAAAAGATAATAATAATAATATTGGTATTTAAGTGCTTACTTTGTGCCAGAAACTGTACTAAGCGCTGGGGTGGAAACAAGAAAATCAGGTTGGACACAGTCCCTGTCTCACGTGGGGCTCACATTCTCAATCCCCATTTTACAGATAACTGAGGCCCAGAGAAGTGAAGTCACTTGTCCAAGGTCACATGGCAAACAGGTGGCAGAGCCAGGGCTCGAGTCCATGAGCTTTTGACTCCCAGGCCTGTGCTCTGTCCACTACACCCATGCTGCTGTAAGGCAGAAGGCCCAGTGGAAATTTTCAAGAATGCAAACAAGATGCAGAAGACTAGGTATAAGATCTGCAATGTCAGGTGGACCAGAGGAAAACCAGCAGTTGAGGACAAGATGCTGACCACCCAAAGAAAAGAAGGGAGGTCAAGTTGCAAGGATCCCACGAGGAGGACAAGAAACAATGAAATGGGAGGGGGCACAGGGACCCTAAATGGAAACCCTTGAGTCTTCTCACCTACTATCAAATTGGTTTGGAGAGGACAGTCCCTTCAGAGTGAAGCCAAAGTGAGGGACCACAGCAATAAAAGTCTTTGCTTGCTTATATGGGTTATCCAGATCATTGTGTTACTACAGACAGCAAGAGCTGCAGCACCAATACTTGGGAGTGGGTTTCCTTGGCTACCAAGGACTGGAGAGGCCAAGGAGGTCGAACTATAACACAAAACACTGTACTAAGTTGTTGAGAGAGAGAGAGCAACAGAAGCAAAGCACACATTCTCCGCCCTCAAAAGATTTACAATCCAGTAGCAGACCTTACAATCGAGAAGATAAAATGATTTACAATCGGTGGGAGGCTGAAAAACTATGTATAAAAAGGAAGTAGTAAAATATGTCAAGATGAAATGGATTAATAAATATACAGTCGAATAGTCATTTGTTCACAAGTGCTGATGATATAATGAAATATAGGAATGCTAAAGATGACTGTTTGAGGAAATTTGAAATGTTGGAAATTAATCGGAGAATGGGGGAAGGTGTCATTAGGGCTTTAGAGGGGTTTTGAAGATGGAAAGAACTGTGTCTGGTGGATTTAGAAGACGAAGGAATTCCAACTGAGTTTCAGTATTGCTGGTAGTTCTGAAAATGAACACCTGTCCTGACCCCAAATGTTTCTTCATGGTCACCTAAGGCTATGTCCAGCATGGCCTAGTGGATAGAGCACAAACCTGGGAGTCAGAAGGACCTGGATTCTAATTCTGGTTTGGCCTCATCTGCTGAGCGACTTGGGACAAGTCACAACTTCTCTATGGCCCAGTTACCTCATCTGTACAGTGAGGATTATTGTGGGACAGGTACAGTGTCCAACCTGGTTAACTTGTATCTACCTGGCACTTAGTACAGTGCCTGCCACATAGTAAGTGCTCAATAAGAAGCAGCGTGGCGCAGTGGAAAGAGCACGGGCTTTGGAGTCAGGGCTCATGAGTTCAAATCCCAGCTCTGCCACTTGTCAGCTGTGTGACTGTGGGCAAGTCACTTAACTTCTCTGTGCCTCAGTTCCCTCATCTGTAAAATGGGGATTAAGACTGTGAGCCCCACGTGGGACAACCTGATTCCCCTGTGTTTACCCCAGCGCTTAGAACAGTGCTCTGCACATAGTAAGCACTTAACAAATACCAACATTATTATTATTAATAAATACCACAAAAAAGTGCTGATTAGCTGCAACAAGAGCCACCACATCCCCAAGGAGAATATCCTAGACAAAGAGATAAGCCACCTGCAACACTTTGATATGTAATGTCCACATAATTATTTATGTTTTGCCTATTATTGTTGTTACCAGTTGTATCTATGAGTTTCCTCTTGTTCCTTTGCTTACACACTCTCCGTGTCCATTTTTCTCCCCTAATAGATTGTAAGTTCTTCCAGAGCAGGGAAAATTCTACTTCTACTTTCATTGTATGCTCCCAAGTTCCTAGTGTGTCTACAAACAGTAGATGTTCAATAAACACTAATATTAATAATAATTGGGGCATTTATTAAGTACTATGTACCAAGCATTATATTAGTGCTGGAGTAGATTCAAAATTAACAGGTTAGACACGGTCTCTGTCCTACATGGGCTTCACAGTCTAAGAAGGAAACTGGGGCTCAAAGAAATTAAGTGACTTACCCAAAATCATGCAGCAAGCAAGCAAGCAAGTCAGGAGTCAGATCTCCTGATTCCCAGGCCTGGGCCCTGTCTACTACAGCACCCTGCCTCTGGCAAATCATGGCATTACTCCTGAGTTATCATAACTTATGGTTTTGAGTTAACTGACCAATCAGTGGTATTTATTAAGCACTAACAGTGTGTAGGGTACTACAGTAAACACTAGGTACATCACACCAGAAGTAAAAGACTTGATTTCCCATCCTCAGGAGCTTTAAAGTTTAATGATGAAGAAGTCTGGCAGGCATACATTTATTGAACAAATAGTGGGAACAGCAGGAAGAACAAGGATAAAATGGGTAATTTTACAAATATCAGGATGAAAAAACACTTGTTTATACATACACATTAGTGCTAAGAGAGGCTATTGGCTCCCAGCAATTTGGAATATTGGGAATTAATTAAGGAAGGCTTTCTGGAGAGGTGGAATTTAAGAAGAGAAGCAGCATGGCCTAGTGGATTGAGCACAGACCTTGAAGTCAGAAGGTCATGGGTTCTAATCCCAGCTCTGCCACTTTCATTCATTCATTCATTCATTCAATAGTATTTATTGAGCACTTACTATGTGCAGACCACTGTACTAAGCGCTTGGAATGAACAAATCGGTAACAGATAGAGACAGTCCCTGCCGTTTGACGGGATTACAATCTAATCGGGGGAGACAGGCAGACAAGAACAATGGCAATAAATAGAATCAAGAGGAAGAACATCTCGTAAAAACAATGGCAACTAAATAGAATCAAGGCGATGTACATTTCATTAACAAAATAAATAGGGTAATGAAAATACATACATTTGAGCAGACGAGTACAGTGCTGAGGGGATGGGAAGGTAGAGGGGGAGGAGCAGAGGGAAATGGGGGGAAAAGAGGGTTAAGCTGCGGAGAGGTGAAGGGGGATGCGGTAGAGGGAGTAGAGGGAGAAGGGGAGCTCAGTCTGGGAAGGCCTCTTGGAGGAGGTGAGTTTTAAGTAGGGTTTTGAAGAGGGGAAGAGAATTAGTTTGGTGGAGGTGAGGAGGGAGGGCATTCCAGGACCGCAGGAGGACACGGCCCAGGGGTCGACGGTGGGATAGGCGAGAACAGGGGACGATGAGGAGGTGGGCGGCAGAGGAGCGGAGTGTGCGGGGTGGGCAGTAGAAAGAGAGAAGGAAGGAGAGGTAGGAAGGGGCAAGGTGATGGAGAGCCTTGAAGCCTAGAGTGAGAAGTTTTTGTTTTGTGCAGAGGTTGATGGGTAACCACTGGAGGTTTTTAAGAAGGGGAATGACATGCCCAGAGTGTTTCTGCAGGAAGATGAGCCGGACAGCGGAGTGAAGAATAGACTGGATCGGGAAGAGAGAGGAGGAAGGGAGATCAGAGAGAAGGCTGACACAGTAGTCTACCCGGGATATTACGAGACCCTGTAGCAGTAAGATAGCCATTTGGGTGGAGAGGAAAGGGAGGATCTTGGCGATATTATAAAGGTGAGACCGGCAGGTTTTGGTAACAGATTGGATGTGTGGGGTGAACGAGAAAGCGAGTCAAAGACGACACCGAAGTTGCGGGCCTGAGAGACGGGAAGGATGGTCGTACCATCCACAGTGATAGGGAAGTCAGGGAGAGGACTGGGTTTGGGAGGGAAGATGAGGAGCTCAGTTTTGGTCATGTTGAGTTTTAGGTGGCGGGTGGACATCCAGGTAGAGATGCCCTGTGTGACCTTGGGTAAATCATTTACCTTCTCTGTGCCTCAGTTTCCTCATCTGTAAAATGGGGATTAAAACTGTGAGTCCTGTGTGGGACAGAGACTTTGTCAAACCTGATTATCTTGTATCTACCCCAGCACTTAGAACAGTGCCTGGCACATAGTAACAAATACTATTACTATTATTATTAAGAAGGCTTTTAAGGTGGGCAGAGCTATGCTTTGATTCAATAAAATGATGAATCAAATGATGGTATTGACTGAATACTTACTGTGAAAACTTGAGGGCTTGGAAAAGTATAACACGATAAAGTTTTGGGGATGCAAATCCTGCCCATGAGGAGTTTACAGCCAACAGTGGAAGAGAGACATTGAAATAATTATAGACAGGGGAAACAGGAGAGTTCAGGTTTCTAATCCTGTCTCTGCCACTTGTGTGCTATGTGACTTTAGGCAAATCACTTCACTTCTCTGTGCCTCGGTTTCTTCATCTATAAAGGGAGATTAAGACTGTGAGCCCCATGTGGGCCATGGACTGTGTTCAATCTGAATAGCTTGTTCCTACCCTAGAGCTTAGTACAGTGCCTGACACATAATAAGCACTTAATAAATATGAGAAAAAATATATTCATAAATGCTATGGGGCTGGGGTATCAAAGTGCTTAGAGAAGCAGCTTGGCTCAGTGGAAAGAGCTCGGGCTTGGGAGTCAGAGGTCATGGGTTCAAATCCCGACTCAGCAACTTGTCAGCTTTGTGACTTTGGGCAATTCACTTAACTTCTTTGGGCCTCAGTTACCCCGTCTGTAAAATGGGCATTAAGACTGTGAGCCCCACCTGGTACAACCTGATCACCTTGTATCCTCCCCAGTGCTTAGAACAGTGCTTTGCACATAGTAAGCACTTAACAAATGCCATCATTATTATTAAGAGCTAATGCCAAGGGTAGAGGCTTGTGAGAGAGGGAGGATGGTGATGTTGTCTATAGTGATACAAAAGTCAAGGGGAGGATAGTGTTTGGGTGGAAGGATGAAGAGTTCCATTTTGAACACAGTAAATCTGACGTATTAGTAGGACATTCAAATAGAGATGTTCTGAAAGCAGGAGGAAATGCAAAACTGCCCAGAAGGAGAGCAGTCAGGGCTGGAGAGGTAGATTGGGGAATCATCTGCATAGAAATGGCAAACTTGAAGCCATGGGAGCAAAGGTTCTCCAAGGGAGTGTAGGTGGAGAATAGAAGAGGACCCAGAATTGAGCCTTGAGATAGAGGGTGAAAGGCAGAAGAGTTAGGCGAAAGGCAGAAGAGTTTTGAAGTAGTAGCAATGATAGTTGTAATAGTAGTAAAGGAACTTAATGAGGTCCACTGGGTGCAGTACACTCAACTACATGTTTGGGAAATTCCATAGAAGCATGAGATATTTTGACCCCCAGCAAGGAGTTTACACTCTAGGCCAGACGGACTTGAAAATATTATCAAGTGGCTTAATCATACTATACAACTGATGATACATATAATCATGGCATTTGTTAAGTGCTTACTATATGCCAAGCACTGTTCTAAGCGCTGGGGTAGATACAAGGAAATCAGGTTGTCCCACATGGGGCTCAGAATCTTAATCCCCATTTTACAGATGAGGTAACTGAGGCACAGAGAAGTTAAGTGGCATGCCTAAAGTCACACAGCTAAGTGGCACAGTCAGGATTAGGACCCACAACCTCTGACTCCCAAGCCTGTGCTCTTTCCACTAAGCCACACTGCCTAATAAGTGCTGGGGAGATATAAATAAATAAATATGAAGGTTTTAAATGGGGATGGAGCATGACAAATTCTAAAAACTTCCTTCAGCAAAACTTCTTTTCAAAAATCTTGTATTGCAAGGTCATCAAAAATAGATGATTGATAGAACTCCAAGTTCTAACTTGACGCTGAGCCCAAAGACACTAGCTCTGAAATATCTGGGATTTTGACTGCCTTGTGGTTCATCCGCTTGACCCAATGATGGGACTGTCCTTCTAAGCAACCATAGCTAGAAGACTAAGAAGAAGAAAGCAGAAAGCATCAGAATCAGGAATATGACGAGTTTGTGCCCACATGGAGTGTCCACTTTGCCTGTGTGCCCAGTAAACAAATTAACTAGGAGAGATTTATATATATATGTAAATTCTACTTATTTATATAGATGCCTGTTTACTTGTCTTGATGTCTGTCTCCCCCCACCCCGCCCCACATAGACTGTAAACCCTTTGTGGGCAGGGATTTTCTCTCTTTTTTGCTGTATTGTACTTTCCAAGCTCTTAGGACAGTGTTCTGCACACAGTAAGCGCTCAGTTAAGATGCGTGAATGAATGAATGAGTGATCAGGGGTATTGTAAACCCTTGAGAAAACTAATAAATCATGCTTGAGTGGTTTTTTTGTTTTTTTTAAATACGACTTGTATATAATCCAAAAAACCACTGTGATCCAGGAATACAATAAAAAGCAACAATAGTAAAATAGTAAATAGTAAATAGGAACAACATCTCTTGAGGATATGGTGCCAATCTTCTGAGATGATCATCATTCGATGGTATTGAGTGCTTACTCTGTGCAGAGCACTGTACTAAGAACTTGGGAGAGTACAACAAAGTCGGTAGATAAGTTCCCCAAGGTGATAAGAACAATTATTCCCATATAATAAAGGGGAAAACTGAACCACAGGGGCTTTTCGGTGATCAAGAACCCAGAGAAAATCCCTGCATCCTATAAGCAGAAATAGCTCTCTCAAACTGCCTCTATTCTTCGTCGGGCTGATGCTATTCCCAGGACTTAGTCTTATGGTGAACTTTTTCTGATTTCTAACTTCGTTTTAGAAAGCAATTAGAAGCACTATAACAGACAGACTCTTACTCATTATCAATCAACCATTCATATTGAGTACTTACTGTGTACAGAGCACTGTACTAAGCACTTGGGAGAGTATAATATAAATCCAAAGTACCGGCCTTGAAGTAAAAAGTCTCCCTTCTTCATAACAGTCCTAGATTAATGGGGCTTGAAATCAGTCCAGGTGGCCCAGGCAGGAATGAGTTAATGACTCAATTGCTATTCAGCTGAAATAAGATCCACTTCCTTCAGAGTCTCTAAATTAATTTCTCTTTGAACTATAGTAGATGTTATCTAATGCAACTCTCACCATTTTGGTTCCCGAGTTAATCCAGTCCTTTTTCTTCAAGTCTCCCTGATGATGCTGACCCTGAGGTGACACCCCTAATCCCACTGGCAATGAGTCAGCCGAGCAAAGGTTATCTCCACCTTCCCGTCAAATCTTTTTGTGTCAGGGGGATATTTCCAGGTTCCTTGATTAATTGGGTGGTTCTGGAAATTGAGCTAAACATTACCATTTCTCACCCGGATTACACTACGCTACACCATTGGCCTTCCACTGCCCAGCCTGCCTTCTCTGACTTTCTGCTAATACAGGATGTGGCAGCTTGAATTCTCATTAAAACCAGCCTTCTGGGTTCATGTAACCCTCATTCCCTGCTCTGTATCTCTGTACTTGGGCTTCCAATAAACTGTAGATCAGCAGCCCACAACCAATCCACTGACCTTCCAAGTTCCTAATAGTGAAGGTCAGCCAGACTCTCTCAGCCTCTGCCCTCTTTCAGCAGGCTACTTTATTTTTGAGGGACTATGAAGGAATTTTGTTCTCTTTATCTTTCTCTTGCTTAGACTCTGATCGCCTTGTGGGTTGGTGCCTGACTTGATTATTTTGTATTTACCCAGAGTTTAGTACAGGGTTTTGCACATAGTAAGTGCTTAATACTATTATTACTGCTGTTATTATTATTATTATCAACATTATTCTGCTCAATAGAGTTTGGAATTTGACAGGAAATACAGCAGACTCATCTTCACTCTTTGGAGACTGAATTTGGACACTGAATTTGGACAATTTGAACAAAGTAGCCTTCTTTGCCAAGGAAACTGGCACAATTGCAAGACTCTAACAGACACTCAATTTCCTGAGATTTAGCAAAGGGCCTAGGAGTCCTGAATTGAACGTGCCTTCTGTGGCTGATTCACAGTGAGGTGAATCATCTAGGACCAATAATGATTTACCTCTTCCCACTTCCATCTGTAAAATGGAACAGAGAATAGTTGTCCATTTTCAAACTCGCACAGCTGTTCTAAAGTACGATTCATTCATCCAAATTCCTTCCCAAGAGTCAAGAATTGGCTCCCTCGAGAGGGTAAAGAGTTTGGACTCTGCCAGCGTGCTCCCACCAGTGAGGCTCAGAACCAGATAGCAGGTAGCTGATGAGTAAGTTTACTTCCCAAGGAAAGACCTGAACCTTGTAATCTCTCCCCACAGCAGGCCAGTTGGACTGCTTTGCTAACCTTCAGGATATACTGCAATTGTTATTTTTCTATGCAACTTAACCCATGAAGCAGCCAAAGTCATAGATTAGATTATTATTCAATGTAATTTTTACATAAAAAGGCTCCAAAGCTCTTTTATAAGTCTAATAGCCTGAAAGTTATTTTGTTAACCTAGGTAGCAAGGCAGTGAAGAGCATCAGTACGGCAGGGAATGTAATCCCAACATTAGATTAATGTTGGGGAATCCCACTGGAGATCACCAAGTTTTTCTCTTCCGTGCATGTGTTGTCTCCTCCTGGCTGTCTGAGGCCGGCAGCATTCCCACATGTTCTCCAAAATTATCCCAGCACCTGGAATCTGGACTAGGCTTGGAACCTGGAATCATGGGTGGAATGCTGGAAAAATGCTGCATCAGGTTGGCAGAGGATGGAACCACGATGACTGTGAATCTTTGGTCTCAGGCTGCTTCATGGTTTCTAGGCTTACCAGACCATTCTGAGACAAAACTGAAACAAGTGACAAGAGTGCAGGTTTAGGCTAGGTCTGGATCCCCAGGAAATGGTCCAGTTATTTCCAAGCTCCGGCTCAGGGAGGGCAGTGAAGTCTTGGCACACGTCTTCCTACTTCTCACAATCCTCCAATTGCTGCCTCTTCCTCTCTCTAATGGTCAGTCACCAAATCCTGTCATTTTTTTCTTCATATCTCCAGAATCTGACCCTTCTTCATCCAAATTGCCACCACACTAATCCAAGCACTTGTAAACTACTGCCTCAGCCTGCTGGTTGACCTACCTGCCTTCAGCCTTTCCCCTCTACAGTCCATATTTCACTCTGCTGACCACTATCATTTTCTTAAAAATTATTCTGTACACAATTCCCCACTCCTCAAAAGTCTTTATTGGTTACCCATCACTCCCCACATCTAGCAGAAACCCCTGTCTATTGGCTTTAAGGCAAGCAATCCACTCACTCCCTGGTACACACTTAAAATTCACAGGTGACTAAAATGATCAAAGCCAGGGTTTTTCAGGTGTTGAAAGTGAGAAGACCTTTTTTGGTTGAAATCTTTCCCTGGAAGCAGATAGTCAAAGAAATAACATAAGGTGAATAATATAAACCAGGAGCAGCCAAGCCTCATTAACTGAGTAACCATAAACTAAAACTACACATTGGCCTTGAGTCACAGATTTGAAAATTTCTTTAATCAGGACAGCAGGCAGACATTCCAGGAGGAGGACAGAGAAATGATCAATAATCATGTGTGATTATGAGCTACATGTGGACATGAGGCCTTCCCAGACTAAATTCCCCTTTTCCTCAGCTGCTCCTCCCTTCCACATTGCCCCAACTCTCTCCCTTTGCTCTACCCACCTCTCCCGGCCCCACACTTTGTATATATGTACATATTTATAACTCTATTTGTATTGATGCCTGTTGATTTGTTTTGATGTCCGTCTCCCCCATTCTAGACTGTAAGCCCAGTGTGGGCAAGGATTGTCTCTCTTTATTGCTGAACTGTACTTTCCAAGTGCTTAGTACTGTGCTCTGCACACTGTAAGTGCTCAATTAATACAATTTAATGAATGAATGAATCCCTGAGAAGCAGTGTGTGGCCTAGTGAATAGAGCATAGGCCTGGGAGTCTAAAGGACCTGGGTTCTAATTCTAGCTCCACCACTTATCTGCTGTATGACTTGGGGCAAGTCACTTCAATTCTCTGTGCCTCAGTTATCTGTAAAATGGGGATTAAGATTGTGAGCCCCATAGTAGACAAGGACTGTGTCCAACCTGATTATCTTTTGTCTATTCCAGCACTTAGAATGGTGCATGACACATAGTAAGCACTTAACAAATACTATCATTGCTATTATTATTATTATAGGATTAAGGATAGTCTTGGTTGGAGTGTGAGCACAGTGTGAATAGGACTGTGTGTCTCTTATAGGCCCTTCTGGCTCCCCAGTCACCCACAGAAGAATGTAACCCTCTGGGGAGGAGGGCTTCTTTACTATTATTATTATTTTATAGTTAATAATAATAATGTTTATTAGCACTTACTATGTGCTAAACACTGTACTAAGTGCTGGGATAGAGACAAGGTATTCATGTTGGACACAGTTCCTGCCCCTACGGAGGGTCCACATTCCAAGTATGAGGGAGAACGGGCATTGAATCCCCATTTTACAAATAAGGAAACTGGGACTCAGAAAAGTGAAGTGACTTGTGCAAGGTCATACAGCAGATAAATCACAGATCCAACATTAGAATCCAGGTCCTATGATTCCCAAGTCTGTGCTCTTTCCTCTAGGCCAGGCTATTTATCCTAACTCTTCTCCCATGTCACCCAATTGATCAATCAATAGCATTTATTGGAACCTGATTGCAGAGCACTATACTAACCACTTGGAAGAGTTCAATAGTGTTAGTAGACATGGTCCCTGCCCTCAGGAAGTTTGCTGCCTAGTGAGACAGACACTAAAATCATTTTTAAATAAAAAAGAGCAAAGTGGATATTTAGGTGAGTGCTTAAGAAATAGGATACGTACAAGTGTTATTGGTGTTTGCGAGCACATAAGTGGGTGGTTGACGTAAAGTGCTGATGTTAAATGGGCGGATTAAATTGTGAGCACATAAGTGAGTGGTTGATTTAAAATGCTGATGCTAAATGGGGGGGATTAAACTGGGGGAGTGGAAAAATTTATCTGGGAAAGCCAACCCAGCTGACATCCTTCATTCTTTTCAAACTCACCAGCTCACCATGCCTCATTCTCATCTCTCTTGCCCCTACTTCCGTCCCTGTATCTCCCTCCCCCTTAAAATCTGACAGACTTCTTTGCATTGGTGTCTCCTCTCTCCAGCCCATACATCACTTTGTTGCCTGGATCATTCTCCTAAAACATGTCAAGTGATAGTATTTACTGAGCACTTACTTTGTGCAGAGTACTGTACTAAACACTTGGGACATTTCAATAGAGGTAGTGGAAAAATCTCTTCTTTCAAGGAGCTTATGCTGTTCATATCTCCCCATTCTCCAAAAACCTCCAGTGGTCACTCATTCCTCTCTACACCACACAGAAATACCTGACCGTTGGCTTTAAGTGTTTCAATCCACTCTCTCCTCCCTACTTATCCTCACTGCTCTTCCAGTATGACCCAGCCCACACACTTTGCTCCTCTAATGCTTACCTACTCACTAGGCCTAGTTCTCATCTGTCTCACTGTCGACCTCTTTCTCACACTTTCCCTTCTACCTGGAACTCCTTCTCTCTTCACATCCAGCAGACTAACCTTTATCAATCAGTCAATTGATCAATCCTTGGTATTTTTTAAAAACTTACTGTGTGGAGAGCATTGTGCCAAGCCCTTGGGAGAGCGCAGTAAAATAGATTAGGTAGACACAATCCCTGCCCTTATGGCAAGAGCCCAAGCTTGGGAGTCAGGACTTCATTCATTCATTCATTCATTCATTCTTATTTATTGAGTGCTTACTGTGTGCAGAGCACTGTACTGAGTGCTTGGAATTTACATTTAAACAACAGAGACAATCTCTGCCCAACAACAGGCTCACAGTCTAAATGAGAGAGACAGACAACAAAACAAAACAAGTAGTCAGGCATCGATACCATCAAGATAAATAGAATCATAGACATATACAAATCATTAATAAAATAGAATAATAAATAATAAATACAAATATGCACAAGTGCTGTGGGGAGGGGAAGGGAGAAGAGGGGGGAGGGGGAGTAAGGGGAATGGGAAGGGAAGGAGGAACAGAGAGAAAGGGAGGGCTCAGTCTGGGAAGGTGAGCTCTCAGTAGGGCCTTGAAGGAGGGAAGAGAGTTAGTTTGGCGGATGTGAGGAGGGAGAGCATTCCAGGTAAGCGGTAAGATGTGGGCCAGGGGTTGACAGTGGGACAGGTGCGAACGAGGGACCCTGAGGACGTTAGCGGCAGCGGAGTGTACAGGGTGGGTTGTAGAAGGAAAGAAGGGAGGTGAGGTAGGAGGGGGCAAGGTGATGGAGAACTTTGAAGCCAAGAGTGAGGAGTTTTTGTTTCATGCGAAGGTTGATAGGCAACCACTGGAGGTTTTTGAGGAGGGGAGTGGCATGCCCAGAGTGTTTCTGTAGAAAGATAATCCAGGCAGTGGAGTGAAGTATAGACTGAAGTGGAGAGAGACAGGAGGATGGGAGATCAGAGAGGAGGATGATGCAATAATCCAGTCGGGATATTATGAGAGCTTCTACCACCACAGTAACAGTTTGGATGGAAAGGAAAGGGCAGATCTTGGCGATGTTGTGAAAGTGAGACCGGCAGGTTTGTGTGACGGATTGGATGTGTGGGGTGAATGAGAGAGCAAGTCTAATCCCATCTCCACCACTTGTCTGTTGTGTGACCTTGGGCAAGGCACATAACTTCTCTGGACCTCAATTATCTCATCTGTTAAATGGGGATTAAGACTGTGAGCCCCAGTGGGACAACCTGATTACCTTATATCTACCCCAGTGCTTAGAACAGTGTTTGGCACTTAATGTAAGTGATTAACAAATACCATAATAATAATAATATTTATTATTATTTCCTCCACTACAGTTTCTTCAGCAGTTCTATCACCTAAGCCCTTGTGTACCCACACACCCCTGTAGCACTGATAAGCAAATCTTTACACTCTGTTGATTCAATTGGTTGACCTCTAAACTGTAACCTTGTTATGGATAGGGAACGTGTCTACCAACTCTGTTATAATGTACTCTCCCAAGCACTTAGTAAAGTTCTTGGAACACAGTAAGCACTCAATAAATACCAGTGATTGATTCATTTAACACAGGGAGGGGTCAGCAGAGAAGACCCAACAACGGCAGCCTGTATCTATTTCCTGCCCACTCTAGGCTTGAACATCATAGCAGAGACGGATTAGACAGTTGATGTAGGTAAAGCAAGGCTGAAGAGAGGAGAATTTACCTCAAGAAAGGGTGGAGGTCACTGGAAACCTTACAAAAATGTTCTTCATTCTCTGTTAAAAGTACAAGAAGACCAATTCTCTTCTGACTGCAATTAACCCATTCGAAACAAGGAATTCAGTCAAAGTATGACTATGAACTGAGAGGCAGGTTAAGGAATTGGGAAGATAGGGAGGACTTCAAGGATGCATTAGTGGAAATTCAAGAAAACCATAATAACATCAATGCAGCAAATAAAACAATGAAGTAGTCACTAGAGACTCAGTTCCCTTTCATTTACCTTACCCATTCGTAGATTAGGTAGTACTAAAATAACCATTGCTTAACTCATGTTATCACACATTTTCAATTGATACTTTCACCATATCTCCCTGCTGACACATTCTATAAGGACATTGGGCCAAGGCCCATTGGCATTATTTGACAGTCTTTTCTTTTCTGAGGGCCTGAGCATTGCAGACAGTCTGAGTTCTTTAAGATGTCCCATACCCTTGGAAGAGATGCAATTTGGGAAGGGGGAAGGATGCTGGAAGAAAGGACACCAGAAGTCTCCCCTGGCTATGAATGACTTTTTTTTTTAATGGAAATTTTAAGCAGTTATGTGCTAGGCACTGGGGTAGATAAGGTTGGACCCAGTTCCCATCTCACATGGGGCTCACAGTCAAAGCCCAAGGGAGGAGGATGTCATCCCCATTTTACAGATGAAGTGAGGTAACTGAGGCACAGAGAAGATAAGTGACTTGCTCAAGGTCACACAGCAGAAAAGTGGCAGAGCCAGGGTTAAAACCCAAGTCCTCAGTCTCCCAGGCCCACACTCTTTCCACTACTCCATGCTGCTTCTGATCTGATCTGACTGCATTCTCTCTTCCCCAGTGCCTGGCACATAGTAAGTGCTTTTAACATATACCATAATCATCCCCACATAAATTAAAAGGTTCTTGAGTGTGGGGATTGTATGCTCCCTTGTGCTTAGCTCAGTGCTCTGTACACAGTAAGCACTCAATTTGACTGACTGATGAATAGATTTATTGAATAGGCCCTCGGATCCCAGCAGATGATTCCCTGCCTGCAAAAAGAGGCTGAAAGGAAAACTCCGCTGATTATGTGGAAACCCAGGAAATGGCTGCTTTGCTTCTCCACAACTCTATGTCCATCCACACTAAAGAATAGATTCTTTTTGACAGATGATAATTACCTGCTTATCGTGAAGGAGATCAAACCTGCTTTATTCTAACGTGATAATGTGACAGGCTCCAACGGACAATTGCTGCTACCAGTATGGGCTGACATTTCTATGTTAATGAAATCTTGCAGAGGCTGCTAGATCAGGCAGGCAGATTGTTCTTGGGTGAGAGTTAATGGGGCTTTGTGGCTTCTGAGTGGGAGAATTTTCCTTCACAAGACTCCTTGACAAAAGAGCTCTTACTCATCGTCTCTGGCAACTTCGAAGTCTCAATTATTTCTCGTTAGTCACATGAATTTTCATATGCTGGCTTGGCAGACTGCTTCAACAACTTTTATCTCCACATACAGCAGGCGGCTACTTCCTCCCTCTGGCCTGCACTGGTCAGGGAAGCTTCCCAGCCCACTGGACCATTTGCAGCGCCTCAGTTTCCCAGGACTGGGAGAACTGAGGTAATGTTTCAGCAAAATGCACATCCAGCCAAAATCAAGCAGCCCATACCATCGCCAATCAGCTCAGATAGACTCCTTGAAAGAAGTGCTTCCCCCTACCAGCCCTGACACATGACTCGGTGATGATTCAGAAGAAGAATGCCCTTTTGGTGGGTTCATGAAGTTAAAATTTGGGAAGTTAAAATTGGCTAAATATCTTCTTCAGGCAAGCAAGACCAGTGAAACAAAGCTCCTGGAGGCAAGATGAACAGAGGAATTCTTCTGAATCCCAATCCCCCCTCAAACTTGATCACTATGACCGGGTAGGATACTGCTTCTGAACCAGGTTTAAATAATATTGATGACATTAAATGAAACATAATCACTCATACTAATGGAATATCCTGTTTGGCCATTAAAGCAGGTCCCTGTTTTTGTAAAGAGAAGCAGGGTGACCTAGAGGAAAGAGCATGGGCCTGAGATTCAGAGGACCTGGGTCCAAATCCTGGCTCTGCCACTTGCCTGCTTGTGATGTGGGACCAATCACTTAATTTCTCCTGTGCCTCAGGTTTCTCATATGTAAAATGGGGAGTCAATCCCTGTTCTCCCTCCTACTTAGACTGTGAGCCCCATGTGGGACAGGGGCTGTGTCCAAACTGAATAATTTGTAACTACCCCAACATTTAGTAAAGTGCTTGGCACACATTAAGTGTTTAACAAATATAGCAATAATAACAATAATAAAGACTGGCCAACCTATACAGCATTCAAACTGACAGGCTCAAGCATTGGACAATGGCTGAAAAGTCTCAGGCACTGGAGGTCCTGCTTTTTCATGTGTCTCTGTGACAAGCAAGATGCCAAATCCCATGAGGTCTTTGGAACAAATGTATCCCAAAAGCCCTAGGGCAGTTCTTGGGGTGGATGTGGGTTCTGACTGGGTCCTCTAGCTCAAAGCTTCCTTTGCGCCAACCCTCCCAGAGCTCACAGTGTGGGTGGACTCCAGAGATACCCTGCTCCTTAAGAACCACACAGACTGGTACTAGTTTAAAGTTTCATTATTTCCTTGCATTTTGTTCTGTGTTTCCACATATAGCTGGTTTCCTCATACACATATTTCATCGTTTAGATTTCACAAGATGGTTTCAGAGTAAAATCTAGTAATAAGAAACAGCAAACATGGGGAAATCGAGCCCAATACCCAGTGTTCCTACTTCTGCTTAAAGTCTAAAAAGAATTTGAGGGTTGAGGTCCACTCACCAGGACTTCAAGCTTCTCTGAGGTCCTTCCTCCAACTTCCTCAAAAATAACAGATGTGACAGCATGTCCTTTGAAGTCAAGGCACAGATGTCATCCCATGATCCTTCATTTGGTGGCAGCCTGGACCTACTGAAAAAATTTCCTCTTCCAGATTTTCCCAGTTGCTATCAACCAAAACCGGCCCACCCTTCACCATGCTGCTCATCGTCAAAGCCTCTGAAAAGACTCCTGCTACTCAAAATGGCTTTCCTTCCCTCACCCCATATCCCATCCTTCCCTCCCATCCATCAAGGAGCAGCCCCAGCTGTTTCATGCAGGAGTTTGAAGCTGGGTATCGGCAGGGGCCCAGGGAAGAGCCCATCCTTAGAGAAGCAGCGTGGCGCAGTGGAAAGAGCATGGGCTTTGGAGTCAGGGCTCATGAGTTTGAATCCCAGCTCTGCCACTTGTCAGCTGTGTGACTGAAGGCAAGTCACTTAACTTCTCTGTGCCTCAGTTCCCTCATCTGTAAAATGGGGATTAAGACTGTGAGCCCCACGTGGGACAACCTGATTCCCCTGTGTTTACCCCAGCGCTTAGAACAGTGCTCTGCACATAGTAAGCGCTTAACAAATACCAACATTATTATTATCCTTTCCCCATTCACCTTCAAAGTAATCACTAGAGCTCATGTGGCGAGGTAGTATGAAATGTGCTTGGCCCTCAGCATTGTATCCCAATTTTCAAGCCCCATCTGTGTCATCCAGAGTTTCCAGGCATAGGAGAATCATTGCATAACTTTCATTTTCCAGAAACAGAAACCACAGGATCAGAGTCTGGTGTCTGAAATGGGAATAGAACTGAATTTTCAGAACTTTGCGCAACCCTGAGTTGTTCCACCTCCTCCCACTCTTCCTTGTTCTTGAATTCCTTCTCCAGAAATTCTTGAAGTGCCAACTCCCTTCCAAAATGAGGGCTAACAAATGGGTACTGCTCACTCTCTTTTTGACCAGACAAGTTTTTTTTAATGTCTTGGGGCTCAACTGGTCCTTAAAAAGGGGGAATAATGCTACCATCAGAGCTAGGTCAGCTGGTTCCAACTCACACCATGCCAAGCCTAAGCAGGCCCAGGCTACAACCTGCCACTTCCTCTCTTACTCGGTGGTAGTATGGGGGACCACCCAGAGGATGGATAGAAGGTCTACAGCTGCACTGTTGTCCACCAAGCTGCTAAGACTTCATCTTCCAACAGACCCAGAGGCAAAGCCACAGAAGACAGATCAGGTCTACTTTTTTATGGCACTGGTTAAGCACATTCTATGTGCCAAGCCCTGTACTAAACATTGTGGTAGATACAAAATAATCAGGTTGGTTACAGTCCCTGTCCCACATGGAACTCACAGTCTAGATAGGAGGGAGTAGGATTAAATCCCCATTGTACTGATGAGGGAAAAGAGGCACAGAGGAGTTAAGTGACTTGCCTAGGGTCCCACAACTGACAAGTGGCAGAGCTTTGATTAGAAACTAGGTCCTCTGACCCCCAGAACCATAGTCTCTCCACTAGGCCTCACTGCTTCCAAGTTTGTCACGGACTGCTGCTCACCACAGGCATAACAACAATAATAATAATGTCGGTATTTATTAAGTGCTTACTATGTGCAGAGCACTGTTCTAAGCACTGGAGTAGATACAGGATAATCAGGTTGTCCCACGTGAGGCTGACAATCTTAATCCCCATTTTACAGATGAGGTAATTGAGGCACAGAGAAGTTAAGTGACTTGCCCACAGTCACACAGCTGACAAATGGCAGAGCTGGGATTCAAACCCATGACCGCTGACTCCCAAGCTCGAGGTCTTTCCACTGAGCCACACTGCTTCTCTAATAGGCATAAGGGAGTTCTAAGCCAGGCCCAGGCTAGGAGTAAAGAGAGGATAGAACCCCAGCAGGTTCTGGTCTCTCCCCTGGAGGCCCAAGTTTCAGCATCTCCTCAAGGTGAATAGAATTTGAATGGATTTTTATCTTATTCACATTTTGGGAAAAGTTGCTCTGCAATCCCCTCTTTCAGAAGCCAGCTGTCTAAGGCAACATAATAATAATAATAATTGTTAGGTGCTTACCATGTGCCAAGCACTGTACTAATCACTGAGTCCCTAACTCACATGGGGCTCACAGTCTAGGAAGGAAGGAAAAAAGGAAAAGTAATCTCTATTGTACAGATTAGAGAACAGAGACCTAGAGAAGTTGGGATTTGCCCAAGGTCCCACAGCAGAGGATTAATACCCAGGTCCTCTGACTCCCAAATCCATACTCTTTCCATTAGGCCACACTACTTCCCTAATGCTGATGATATTTAAAATCCTCTAGATGATTCTGGCTACATCCAAAATAACAGAAATCTGAATCCAATTTATCAATCACCCAGAAACCTGAAGAGAGTTTCTCCCAAGTGCTTAGGACAGTGCTCTGCACCCAGTAAGCACTCAGTAAATATGATTGATTGAATGAAGTCTTCCCCAGAGAGCTTTTAAGCCAAGTCATTTGCTGAGATGAACTTTCTGATGACTCGAGAGACTTTTAGCGGCTTCGGGCCAATGGCAAAGTATAGCTTCAACATCGCAGTTGCCGTTTAGGAAAAATAGGCAGTGTCTTCATTCTCAAAGCGAGTAGGGCTAAAAACATAGAATAGCAATGGAAGTTCGTGCATTTTCAGTTTGGCTAGAACACTGTCAGGGAATTAGGGAACTTTCACCATACAGCATGAGCCTGCTGCACAACACTGTATTGAAAGAAGTGGCTTTCATGCATGTGGGTGGTGGCGGCTGACTGGGTGAGTACACAGCCAAATGGGGGTTTCCGAGAATACAACCTCTGTGTTTGATGTCAGCTGGTTGTGCCATATATCACTTCGAAGCAAACTTGGTGGACAGACACAAACATACCACTCTTCCTGTTACTCCCATGGCCTGGAACATAGACACCCTGCAGAAAGATTGAAAAAAAAAAGGTCAGCAGGCAAGCACAGCATCCAGAGCCATTCATTTTACCAGGATCTATCAATGGAATTTAAATATTATTTAGAGAAGCTGCGTAGCCTAATGGAAAGAGCACAGGCCTGGGAGTCAGAGGACCTGGGTTCTAATCCCAGCTCTGCCACCTGCCTGCGGGGTGGCCTAGGATGTCACTTCTCATCTCAATCCTCAGTTCCCTCATCTGCAAAATAGGGATTTAATACTTATTATCCCTCCTACACTCTGAACCCCATGTGGGACCTGATTATGTTGTAATCTACCCAGCTTTTAGTACAGTTCTTGGCACATAGTGAGTGCTTAACAAATACCACACATCTCGTCCAAGAGAACTGCCCCCATTAAGCAGTATGGCTTATTGGATAAGAGCATGGGCCTGGGAGTCAAAAGATCATAAATTCTAATCCCAGCTCCTCCACTTGTCTGCTGTGTGACCTTGGGCAAGTCATTTCACTTCTCTGGGCCTCAGTTTCCTCATCTGTAAAATGGCAATTGAGACTGTGAACCCCATGTGGGACAAGGACTGTGTCAAACTCGATTTGCTTGTATCCACCCCAGCTCTTGGTAGAGTGCCGGCACATAGTAAGCGCTTGACAAATGCCATAATTATTATTATTATTATTATTATTGTTATTAAGCCTTCTTCTTTTCCCAGGCTCACTCTCCCTTATGTGTCTTCTACACATCTGGATCTGTGGACTTTGGACATTTCATATTTGCACTGTAGCACTATGTCCATACTTTTAACTTACATATTATAAATTGTTTATTCAAACTAACATCTGTCTCCCCTGCTAGACTGTAAACTCATTATGGGCAGGGAGGTATCAGCTAATTCTTTGTGTTGTACTCTCTCAAGCATTTAATACAGTGCTCTGCATACAGTAAGTGCTCAATAAATTCTATTGATTGACTGATTAATTGAATTGCTATTTAAACCCCATAATGTCTAAAGCATCTGCCCGGTAGTGTCTGGTAAAATAGGATTTTTCTGAAATTGGTATAAAGGCAACTCATTTCCACTGGGGCCTTAAGAAATATAGTACTTGAGGATTAAGTGCAATCGAGAGGTTTGGCTGCTCTGGCAGTCAATTAATCACATTAAGGAAGGGCTTCTCTCAAGGATATAATCATGGAATGAAGGGCTCTCACTGAAGTTTACAATATGTCACTCCACTCCTTTGTCCTTTCATAAGATTCATTTTATTCACTAAAATTGGTTCAAAAAGTAGGAAACATTTGGTATTAAAAAACAAAAGAGGTAATGTCATGAAACTGTTGATTTTCTATTGTGCGGAAAGAATTCTTTCCCTAATAATGGCCCAGGCCAAAGCAAAGCCATCAAGAGGAATAATGTTCAAAGTAGCCACTTCAGTAATCTTCCTGAATGTTCTTTCCCACAAAATTCAAGGAAGGGTTTACACAAACATAAGCCTTTGAAATGAGACTCAGTTATTCATTAGCTCCAACTTATTGTGACTCTCCAGATTCTGGTTCATGTGTGACCACCTCTTCCCCTTGTTCCTGCTGTGGGTCTCTTGTATTAATCATTCAATCTCATCTAGAGTGGGAGCCCTTTGAGGTTCCAGTTTTGTTGTTTGTTCAGGTTCCTCCCCGGCCCCAATTGCAAAGCTAGCAATCCCTGGGAGAAAGGTGGGCACTTTGGGATGGGCATGTCATTCTTTCAGGTTGACTAAGGGGTCATTCAGCGAATGACAGCAGTGCTTCATATAAATCAATTTATCCAAAGAACAAGTAGGGGCGGTTTCCAGGATCTTACCAAATTCACAAAAGAAACCAAGAATGTTTTGGGGAATTAAGACTGTGAGAGGATTAAAATGAGGATTAAGACTCTGAGCCCCAAGTGGGACAGCAACTGTGTCCAACTGGATTAGTTTGTATCTACCCCAGTGCTTAGTTCAGTGCTTATCTTTATCATCAATGCTACTCAGTGCATGTTGGAGACAGAGCTCTGTGAGAAGCAGTGTGACTTAGTGGAAAGAGCACGGTCTTGGGAGTCAGAGGTTGTGGGTTCTAATTCCGGCTCCTCCACTTGTCTGCCTTGTGACCTTGGGTAAATCACTTAACTTCTCTGTGCTTCCGTTACCTCATCTGTAAAATGGGGATTAAGAATGTGAGCCCCATGTGGGACAGCCTGATTACCCTGTATTTATCACAGTGTTTAGAAAAGAGTTTGGCACATAGTAAGTGTTTAACTTGAGCCCCTCGTGGGAGAGAGACTCTGTCCAATCTGATTTGTTTGTATCCACTCCTGCACTTAGTACAGTGTCTGGCACATAGTAAGCGCTTAACAAATACCACAAAAAAAGAGCTTGGGAGGGTACAATACAATAGAGTGAGTAGACATGTTCCCTGCCCACAACAAATTTATAGTCTAGTGGGGGGTTTACCATTAAAAAAAAAAAAAGAAAAAAGAGGCTAAGTCAGGCATACTACAGGTGGAATACTTCCCTTGAAATCATCAATAAATTAGCTGGAAGCCACAGGAATAAAACTGCCCTGATCAAGTGCTACTTCAGCCCAACCAGATGAGATGTTTTCCTATCCCTAAAGGTCTGAACCTCTATTGAAAGTACTGTTTGTAATGTGCCTAAATACTGTGCAGGAAGAACTTGAGAATTGTGACATTTTGGGAGCTTTGGCATCAATATTTATTGAAGGCATGCACAGACCCTGCACACATTTCAAGGCTATTTGATATTCTAAAATGTAAGAAGTTTAAAGCACAGAAGAAATTGGCATGGAATTTGCTCTTCCATACTGTGTGCCATATAAAGAAGTAGTGCCCCAAAAAACCTTATGTAGGCAGGAAAAGTTGGAAAAAAGAATGAAAACCTCACATTTACCTGTCTCCCTGTCAATAATTAAGCTCCACGACTCTGGAGAGTAGGAGAAATGTCAGTCAGAAAACCTCCAACAGATGCTGAGCGGGTGCAGCATAATTCAGTGCACAGATCACTTTGAGCAAAATGGCACAAGAGATCATCTTCTCTTTACCCTCTTTGGAACAAATGGCAGACTGTCTGTTCTGGACAATCACAGCTTAAGAAGACTGAACAAGCCATGATTAAATGCAAGCTGGATTCAGCTCTCCTTCTCTAGGAAATAGGCAGCAAACTGTATGGCTAATTATGGTAACCGCAATTAATCAATCAATGATTGGTATTTTTTGAGTGCTTACTGTATGCAGAGTACTGTACTAAGCACTTAGGAGAGTACAATATAAAAACAGATACATTCCTGCCCACAATGAACTCACAGTTCAGACAGACATTAATATAAACAAATACATAAATAGATAAGTAATTGAATAAATAGATAAATTACAGATATATACATATGTGCTGTGGGGATGGGAGGGAGGATAAATGAAGGTGCAAGTAAGAGTGATGCAGAAGCAAGTAGGATAAGAGGAAAGGAGGACTTGTTCAGAGAAGGCTTTTTGGAGGAGATGTGCCTTCAGTAAGGTTTTGAAGTGGCTCACAGGGCTCACAATCTAAGTCAGGGCATTGCAGAAGGGAATGGGAAAACAGAAAATGAGGGCTTAGTCAGGGAAAGCCTCTTGGCCTCTCACTGAAGATGCACCTTCAATAAAGCTTAGAATATGGGGAGACTAAGTCTATAGGATGTGAAGAGGGAGGGCGTTCCAGGCCACAGGCCGGTTGGGAGCAAAAAATTGGCTGCAAGATTGACAAGATTGAGGTACAGTGAGTAGGTTGGCATTAGAGGAGCAGTGTGTGGGCTGGGTGTAAAAAGAGAGTAGTGAGGTGAGGTAGGAGGGGACAAGGTGATTGAGTGCTTTAAAGCTAATGGTAAGGAGTTTCTGTTCAAGGTGGAGGTGGATGGGCAACCACTGGAGGTTCTTAAGGAGTGTGGAAACACGTACTGAATATGTCTGTAGAAAAGTGATCCGGGCAGCAGAGTGAAGTTTGGACTGGAGTAGGGAGAGAGAGAAGGCAGGGAGGTCAGCAAGAAGGCCAATACAGTACTCAAGGTGGGATAGGATAAGTGCTTAGATTAACATGGTAGCAGTTTGGATGGAGAGAAAGGATAGATTTTAGCGATACTGTGAAGGTGGAATGACAGGATTTAGAGATGGATTGAATATGTGGGTTGAATGAGAGTGAGGAATCAAAAATAACGCCAAGATTGTGAGACTGGAAGGAAGGTGGTGCTGTCTACATTGATGGGAAAGTCAAGGGGAGGACAGGGCTTGTGTGGGAAGATCAGTTCTGTTTTAGACATATTAAGTTTGTGGTGACAGGAGGACATCCACATAGCAATGTCTTGAAGCCAGGAGAAAATGCGGAATTGCATAATGATGCCATCAAAAGTCACATGAGGAGCCTCCACTAGATGGGGCAGCCCAGAGCCCTTACTTCTCTTAATGTGGCCCTGCCTGCAGAACATTTCACCACCCAAGAAAGGAATCAATCAATCAATTGCATTTATTGAGTGCTTACTGTGGGCAGAGCACTGTACTGAATACTTGGGAGGGTTCAGTACAACTGAGGGGGTAGACATGTTCCCTGTCCACAACAAGCTTACAGCCTAGAAGGGGAGATAGGCATTAATATAAACCAGTAAATTACAGATATATACATATGTGGGGCTGAGGGAGGAGTGAATAAAGGGAGCCAATCTAAGTGCAAGGATGGCATAGAAGGGAGTGGGAAAAGGAAAAACAAGGGGTTAGTCAGGGAGGACATCTTGGAGAAGATATGCCTTCAATATAGCTTTGAAAGAGGGAAGAGTGATCATTCCAGCCCAGAGGCAAGATGTGGGAGAGAGGTCTGTGGTGAGATAGATGAGATCAAGGTACAATGAGTAAGTTGGCATTAGAGGAGCAAAATGTGCAGACTGGGTTGTAGTAGGAAGGCAGTGAGGTAAGGTAGGAGCGGACAAGGTGATTGAGTGCTTTGCAGCAGATGTTAAGCGGTTTCTATTTAATATGGACATTGATGGGCAACCACTGGAGTTTCGTGAAGAGTAGGGAAATGTGGACTGAAGGTTTTTGAAGACAAGTGATCTGGGCAGCAGAGAGAAGTATGGAGTGGGGAGAGACAGGAGGCAGGGAGGTCAGCAAGGAGGCCGATACAGTACTCAAGGCGGGATTGGATAAATGCTTAGATTAACATGGTAGCTGCTTAGATGGAGAGGAAAGGGTGGGTTTTAGTGATGTGAAGGTTCAACTATCAACCAAATCAATCAATGATATTTATTGAGCTTTTTTTTATGGTATTTGTTAAGCACTTACTGTATGCCAGGCACTAAACTAAGATCTGGGGTAGATACAAGCTAATCAGGTTGGTCACAGTCCATGTCCCAAGGTCTTAATCTCCATGTTACAGATGAGGTAATAATAATAATAATTATAAAAGTGAAGTGACTTGCTCAGGGTCACTTACTCTGTGCAGAGTACTCTATTAAGTGCTTGGTAGAGTACAATAGTACGGAGTAAATAGACATTCAGCTGTATTTGTTGAATGCTTACTATGCGCAAAGCACTATACTAAGCACTTGGGAGAGTACAATATAACAACAAATGGACACATTGCTGCCTACAAAGAGCTCACAGTCTAGAGGGGGAGACAGACATTAATATAAATAAATAGATAAATAAATTACAGATATATACAGATATATATATATATATGTGCTGTGGGGATGGTGGTGAGGATGAATGAAGGAGCAAGTAAGAGCGGCACAGAAGCAAATGGGAGAAGAGGAGAGGAGGGCTTAGTCAGGGAAGGCTTCTTAGAGGAATTGTGCCTTGAATAAGGTTTTGAAGTGGAAGAGAGCAATTATCTGTCTGATATGAGGAGGGAGGGCATTCCAGGCCAGAGGTTGGATGTGGGTGAGAGGTCAGCAGTGAGGCAGACAAGATCAAGGTACAGTGAGAAGGTTAGCATTAGAAGAACGAAGTGTACAGGGTGGGTTGTAATAGGAGAGTAGCAAGGTGAGGTAGGAGGTACCAAGTTGATTGAGTGTTTTAAAACCAATGGTGAGGAGTTTTTGTCTGATACAAAGGTGGTTGGGCAACCAGTGGAGTATCTTGAGTAATGGGGAAACATGGCCTGAATGTTTTTAAAGGACAATGATTCAGGCAGCAGAATGGAGCATGGCCTGGAGTGGGGAAAGACAGGAAGCAGGGAGGTCAGCAAAGATGCTGATATAATAATCAAGGCAGGGTAAGATAAGTGCTAGCATTAATATGGCAGCAGTTTGGATAGGGAGGAAGGGGCAGATTTTGGTGATGTTGTGAAGGTAGAACTGACAGGATTTAGTGATGGCTTGAATGCATGGGTGGAATGAGAGAGAGGAGACAAGGATAATGCCAAGGTTATAGGCTTGTGGGACAGGGAGGATGGTGGTGTCATCAATAGTGATGGGAAAGTGAACAGGAGGACAGGATTTGGGTGGGAAGAAAAGTTCAGTTTTAGCCATATTAAGTTGATGAGGTGACAGGAAGTGGCAGGAGCATATCCAAGAAGAGATGTCTTGAAGGCAGGAGGAAATGCAAGACTGCAAAGAGGGAGAGAGATCCCAGCTGGCTATGTAGATTTTGGTGTCATCAGCACATAGAGGTGATAGTTTAAATGTTCAACTATCAAGATGTCAGTTAGGGAGGGAAGGAAGAGGGGGCAAGTGTTTTTATAAGACATGATGATCATTATTATTATTATTGTGGTATCTATTAAGTGCTTACTATTTCCAGGCACCGTACTAAGCACTGGGGTGGATGCAAACAACCGAAGTTGGACACAGTCCCTGCCTTACTTAGGGTTCACAGTCTTAATCCCCATATTACAGTTGAGGTAACTGAGGCCCAAAGAAGTGAGTGACTTGCCGAAGGTCACACAACAGATGAGTGGTGGAGCCGGTATTAGAACCCAGGTCCTTCTGACTCCCAGGCCCATACTCTAATCACTAGGCCATGCTGCTTCTCTATGATCCCTGCCTCCAAGGAGTTTACAGTTCAAAGGGGAGACAAACATTAAAATAAAATAGAAATAGGGAAAATGGCAGGGTATAAAGATATATAAGGCAAGTGCAGGTGATTGGGGTGAATAATAAATGCTTATCCACAGACTTTGAGATCTTGCAGAATACTCATTCATTCATTCAATCAATCGTATTTATTGAGGGCTTACTATGTGCAGAGCACTGTACTAAGCACTTGTAATGTACAATTTGGTAACAGATAGAGACAATCCCTGCCCAACAACAGGCTCAAAGTCTAAAAGAGGGAGACAGACAACAAAACAAAACAAGTAGTCAGGCATCAGTACCACCAAGATAAATAGAATCATAGATATATATATAATTAATAATATAAGGTAATAAATAATACATACAAATATACACAATTGCTGTGGGGAGGGAAGGTGGTAGAGTAAAGGGAGGGAGTAGGGGGAATGTGGGGGGAGGAGGGGCGGAGGGAAAGGGAGGACTATGAAGATGATGAATAAAATGTCACTAGCTCAAATCCCTGAGAGAATCCCACTATTCATATTTTTCCACCCAAGAGGTGGTTATTTATCCCAGCCTTTTGTGTCTTATCTTTTAGCCAGTTTTCTCAATTAAACAATTACTATTTATTGAGCACCTACTGAGTGCAAAACACTACCTAAATGTTTGGGATAGGAGCATGGTCTAGTGGATAAAAGCACAAGCCTGGGAGCCAGAGGATCTGGTTTTTTAATCCCAGCTCCACCATGTGCTTGCTGTGTGGTCTTGGGCAAGTTATAATGCTCTTTATGCGTCAGTTTCCTCAACTGAAAAATGGGGATTCTATATCTGTTCTCCCTCCTGCTTAGACTGTAAGCCCCATATGGGTGAGGGACTGTGTCTGATCTGATGAACTTGTATCTGCCCCAGCACATAGATCAGTTTTTGATACCTAATAATTGCTCAACAAATATCATTAAAAAAAATACAAAAGACATGACAAAATATTCTTTCCAATATTCCATTAAAAAAAAAAAACTTTTGGTGTGGAACCTAGACATTGGTCCTAAGAAAACATATGTGTATTTTGTCCTCTGGTTTTCCACTAACTAGATGTTTACTGACACTTTCAGAGAACTCCAGCAGATTAATGAGGCAAAAATGGTGATACCCTCCGTAGACTGTGGGTTTTCCCAAGTACTCAGTGATCTTAAATATGACTATGAATTCTATCAATTTGCAAGATAAATGAGATACACTCGTCCTTTTAAAAAAAACATGACTAAGAAGCCATTTTTGGCTCTAAGGAGCACCAATATCCAAAGAGCACTTAGACTATCTTTGACCCTCTGGAATTTCCCTAGGAAGATGTTATCCCTTGGGCAGAATTTCCCTGGGAAAGTTAAACAAAAGGAGTTAAGTTAAATAAATATGTGGCTAGAATTATCTGTGTTGGCAAGGAAAGAGAGTTATTAGCTGAAATAGATAGACCTTAGACAAAATTAACTTTCCAACACCAGAGAAGAAAATCAACACTTTGATTCTGTGAAGATCCACCTGGGTGATCTGGGGATTCATATTTGACACTGCATTGGATAACCAGAGAACCCTAATACTAGAAAGATGTCAGGGCTACTAGTAGTAGTAATAGAGAAGCGGCATGAATTAGTGGAAAGAGGACGGGCTTGAAAGTCAGAGGTCATGAGTTCTAATTCTGGCTCTGCCACTTATCATCTGTGTGATTTTGGACAAGTCACTTAAATTTTCTGTGCCTCAATTACCTCATCTATAAAAAGGGGATTAAGATTGTGAGCCCCATGTGGGACAACCTGATTACCTTGTATCTACCTCAGCAATTAGAACAGTGCTTGGCACATAGTAAGTGCTTAACAAATACCATTACTATTATTATTTAGTAAATGCTTATGGCATGCTGAGCACTGTACTAAGCACTGGGAGAGAATACAAGAAGCAAAATGGCCTAGTGAATAGACACAGACCTGGAACTCAGAAGGACCAAGGCTCTAGTCCTGGTTCCTCCACTTGTCTGCTGTGTGACCTTGGGCAAGTCACTTAACTTCTCTGTATCTCAGTTCCCTCATCTATAAAAAATGGGGATTAAGATTGTGAGCTCCATTTAGGATAGGGATTGTGTCCAACCTGATTACCTTATGTCTACCTCAGTGCTTAAAACAGTGCCTGGCACATAGTAAGCGCTTAATGACAACATAAAAAAAACACAGGTGGGAATTAGACATGGTCCCTCTCCCTTGGGGGTGTTCACCATCCCTGTATAAGTAGGGAGACGGGATTGGAGACAGATATTCATTCATTCATTCAATAGTATTTATTGAGCACTTACTATGTGCAGAGCACTGTACTAAGCACTTGGAATGGGCAATTCAGCAACAGATAGAGCAATTCCTGCCCAGTGACGGGCTCACAGTCTAAACGGGGGAGACAGGCAGCAAAGCAAATTGAACAAAACAAAAACAAGACAACATTATCAAGATAAATAGAATCAAGGAGATATACACCTCATTAACAAAATAAATAGGGTAATAAATAATACATACAAATGAGCACTGTGCTGAGGGAAGGGAAAGGGGGAAAAACAGAGGGTGGAGGGGAAAAGAGGTAAGGGGACTCAGTCTGGGAAGACCTCCTGGAGGAGGTGAGCTCTCAGTAGGGCTTTGAAGAGGGGAAGAGAGTTAGTTTGGCAGATGTGAGAAGGGAGGGCATTCCAGGACAGCGGGAGGACATGGGCCAGAGGTCGACAGTAGGATAGGCATGAATGGGGGACAGTGAGGAGGTGAGCAGCAGAGGAGCAGAGTGTATGGGGCAGGCAGTAGAAAGACAGAAAGGAGGTGAGGAAGGAGGGGGCAAAGTGATGGAGAGCCTTGAAGCCAAGAGTGAGGAGTTTTTGTTTCATACGAAGGTTGATAGGCAATCACTGGAGGTTTTTGAGAAGGGGAGTGATATGCCCAGAGCATTTCTGCAGGAAGGTGATTCAGGCAGTAGAATGAAGAATAGACTGGAGTGGGGAGAGTCAGGAGGAAGGGAGATCCGAGAGGAGGCTGACACAATAATCCAGTCGGGATATTATGAGACCTTATACCAGCACGATAGCAGTGGCCGCGACTGAGCTCATTATGGGCAGGGAATATCTTGGCAATATTGTGAAGGTGAGATCGGCAGGTGTTGGTGACAGATTAGATGTGTGGGGTGAATGAGAGAGCTGAGTGAAGGACAACACCAAGTTTGCGGGCCTGTGAGACAGGAAGGATGATCGTGCCGTCCACAGTGAAGGGGAAGTCAGGGAGAGGACAGGGTTTGGGAGGGAAGATAAGGAGCTCAGTTTTAGACATGTTGAGTTTTAGGTGGCGGGTAGACAGCCAGGTGGAGACGTCTTGGAGGCAGGAGGAGATATGAGCCTGGAGGGAGGGGGAGAGAACAAGGAAGGAGATGTAGATTTGGGTGTCATCTGCATAGAGATGATAGTTGAAGCAGTTGAGTTCACCAAGGGAGTGAGTATAGATGGAGAACAGAAGAGGGCCAAGAACTGACCCTTGAGGAACCCCTACAGTTAGTGGTTGGGATGGGGAGGAGGACCCCGCGAAAGAGACCTAGAATGAATGGCCAGAAAGATGAGAGGAGAACTGGGAGAGGACGGAGTCCGTGAAGCCAAGGTGAGATAAAGTGTGGAGGAGAAGGGGGTGGTAAACAGTGTCAAAGGCAGCTGAGAGGTCGAGGAGGATTAGGATAGAATAGGAGCCATTGGATTTGGCAAGAAGGAGGTCATGGGTGACCTTTGAGAGGGCAGTTTCGGTGGAGTGGAGGGGACGGAAGCTAGACTGGAGGGGGTCCAGGAGAGAGTTGGAGTTGAGGAATTCAAGGCAGCAAGTGTAGACGACTTGTTCTAGGAATCTGGAAAGGAAGGAGGGAGATAGGATGATAACTGGAAGGGGAAGTGGAGTCGAGAGAGGGTTTTTTTAGGATGGGGGAGAGATGGGCATGTTTGAAGGCCGAGGGGAAGAAGCCATTGGAGAGTTAGTGATTAAAGATAGAAGTGATAAGGAGAGGAGGAGGGAAGAGGTGATGGTTTTTATAAGGTGAGCGGGAATGAGGTCCGAAGCACAGGTGGAGGGGGTGGTACTTGTGAGGAGGGAGGAGATCTCCTCTGAGGATACTGCATAGAAGGATGGGAAAGTAGGAGAGAGGGATGGGATCGGGGGGATGGAGAATGGGGAGGGGTGACTTTGGGGAGCTCAGACCTGAGAGTGTTAATTTTCATAATGAAGTAGGTGGCCAGATCACTGGGGGTGAGGGGTGGGGGAGGGGGGGGAACAGGGGGCCTGAGGAGAGAGTTAAAAGTCCAGAACAATTGGTGGAGGTGATGGGCATGGGTGTCAATGAGGGCAGAAAAGTAGTTTTGCCTGTCAGAAGAGAGGGCAGAGTTAAAGCAGGAAAGAATAAATTTGAAGTGAATAAGGTTGGCTTGGCGCTTAGACTTTGGCCAGCAGCACTCATCAGCTCGAATATAAGAGCAAAGGAGGCGGACAGAGGCGGAGATCCAGAACTGCGGGTTAGTGGAGTGAGAGCGGCGGAGGGAAAGATATATGAGAAATGATGAAACATTAAAGCACAACACAAATACCAAAAGAAAAACAAAATCACTAGGGTGCTGTGGCTAGAGGAGCATAATGTCAGGCTCCTTGCAGCTCAGCATTCAGGGCACTCCCCCAGTCACCAGTCTTCTTGGGGTTTGGCGGAGGCTTCGTGCTGTGGATGCCCATGGGAGCAGCTTTCATCCCCGGCTGGGAGGGCACAGAGCATGTTGGGAGCAGGGACCCTCGGTGGTGGGAAGGATGGCAGCAGTGACTGTGACTGAGCTCACTGTGGGCAGGGAATGTGTCTGTTTAATGTTATATTTTACTCTTCCAAATGCTTAGTGCAGTGATCTGCACACAGTAAGCGCTCAATAAATAAGATTGAATGAATGACTGATTTTCTCTGAGGCACCTATGGGATCCGAGAGCACATGATAGCAGCTTTCATTCCCAGTTCAGTGGTTATGGAGCACTCTGGAAGCAGAGACCCTCAGTAGCAGGACGGAAGGCAGCAGTTACCATGGATAATTTTCTTGGCATCTGAGTGAATTTCCTTAATAATTCAGTACTCTCTGGAGCACATCTACTATTGAAGATGAAGCCTACAAAGCAGAAAGAATTTTGAAACTGTGAAGACATGGCATTCATCCCAACTACTGAAGAATCAATCAATCAATAGAATTTATTGAGCACTTACTGTGTGCAGAGCACTGCATTAAGTACAATACAATACGGTAGGTAGACACGATTCCTACCCACAGGGAGCTTACAGACTAGAGGGGGAGAGAGACATTAAAAAAAATTACTGTTGGATATGTACATAAATGCTGTAGGGTGGAGTGACAATCATAGCCCTTAAAGTTTACAGACCCAAGTGCATAGGGCGATGCAGAAAGGGAGATGAGAAGGGAGAGTGAGGTCAGAGCCATGAAACATGGTAAAGCATCTAGTCCTGACATACCTGCTGAGAACTACAAGCATGAAGGAGACACACTACACAGAAGAAGGCACACGCAAGCTTTCTTCAATTTGTGGAAAACCGAGGAGATGTTCTTTAGACGGTAAGCACACTGTAGGCATGGAACACGTCTACCAACTCTGTATAGTATTCATTCATTCATTCAATAGTATTTATTGAGTGCTTACTATGTGCAGAGCACTGTACTAAGCGCTTGGAATGTACAAATCGGTAATGGATAGAGACAGTCCCTGCCCTTTGACGGGCTTACAGTTTAATCGGGGGAGACAGACAGACAAGAACAATGGCAATAAATAGATTCAAGGGGAAGAACATCTCAATAAAAAAATAGCAAATAAATAGAATCAGGGTGATGTACATATCATTAAACAAAATAAATAGGGTGATGAAGATATATACAGTTGAGCGGACGAGTACAGTGCTGAGGGGATGGGATGGGAGAGGGGGAGGAGCAGAGGGAAAGGGGGGAGAAGAGGGTTTAGCTGCGGAGAGGTGAAGAAGGGGGTAGAGGGAGCAGAGGGAAAAGCGGAGCTCAGTCTGAGAAGGCCTCTTGGAGGAGGTGAGCTTTAAGTAGGGTTTTGAAGAGGGGAAGAGAATTAGTTTGGCGGAGGTGAGGAGGGAGGGCGTTCCAGGACTGCGGGAGGACATGGCCCAGGGGTCGACAGCGGGATAGGCGAGACCGAGGGACGGTGAGGAGGTGGGCAGCAGAGGAGCGGAGCATGCCGGGGGGGCAGTAGAAAGAGAGAAGGGAGGAGAGGTAGGAAGGGGCAAGGTGATGGAGAGCCTTGAAGCCTAGAGTGAGGAGTTTTTGTTTTGTGTGGAGGTCAATAGGCAACCACTGGAGGTTTTTAAGAAGGGGAGTGACATGCCCAGATCATTTCTGCAGGAAGATGAGCCGGGCAGCGGAGTGAAGAATAGACCAGAGCGGGGCGAGAGAGGAGGAAGGGAGGTCAGAGAGAAGGCTGACACAGTAGTCTAGCCGGGATATAACGAGAGCCTGTAGCAGTAAGGTAGCCGTTTGGGTGGAGAGGAAAGGGCGGATCTTGGCGATATTATAAAGGTGAGACCGGCAGGTCTTGGTAACGGATTGGATGTGTGGGGTGAACGAGAGAGCCAAGTCAAAGGTGACACCGAGGTTGCAGGCCTGAGAGAGGGGAAGGATGGTCGTACCATCCACGGTGATAGGGAAGTCAGGGAGAGGACCGGGCTTGGGAGGGAAGATGAGGAGCTCAGTTTTTGGTACTCTCTCAAGCTCTTCGTTCAGTGCTGTTCATACAGTAAGCATTTAATAGATACCATTGAAGAAAAGAGAATAATCAGATAGAGGCAGCTATCATGGCACCACATTATTCTCCATTGTTGAAAAATTGCTACCAAAGAAAATCTTTGACCTAAAGTGCTCCGTCTCTCTCAGGGCTGCACCTGGAGAGTTTTCAGTACTATACCACTCATGATTACAGGAGGGAGAGTCAAGCAGAGGCATACCCATCCCATTCCTAGCTTGACCAGTGGCTAATGAGCAGAAGGCAATCTGCTACAACTCAAAACTCACCTGTGCTGTGCAGCAGCGACATGGGAAAGAATCGAGGGCAGAGACTCGTTTACCCCGCTGAAGGAGGCAGTGGTAAACCACTTCTGTATTTTTACCAAGAAAACTCTATCAATACCCTACCAGAACAATTGTTTATGGAAGTGGGACATCTGGGAGAGATGTGTCTATGGCAACACTATGGGTCGGGCACGACTCGACAGCATAAGAAATAAAGTGCCCAGACTCACATTAAGGACCTAGATCACAGTGTGGCTTAGAAGATGTGATTGTTGCAGTGAGTCAGATTCAGAAATATAGGGAGCAACACTGAGGCCTCCACTAGGTTTTCAAAGAACTAATGAAAGTATTTGAGATGAGCCTGGGTGTCAGAAGACTTAAGCTCTAATCCTAGGCACTGCCACTTGCATGCTGAGTAACTTTGAGCAAATCACTTCAATTCTCTGTGCTTCATTTTTCCCATTTGTAAAATGGGGATATGTCACCTACCCTCTGCCTGTCTCTCCCAATTCCAGTCCATACTTCACTCTGTAGCCTGAATAATTTTTCTATAAAATATTCAGTCCATGTTTCCCCATTCCTCAAGAACCTCCACTGGTTGCCCCTCCACCTTTGCATCAAACAGAAACTCCTTACCATCAGCTTAAAAGCATTCAGTCACCTTGCCTCCTTCTATCTAACCTCGATACACTCCTACTATAACCCAGTTTGCACACTTGGCTCCTCTACTGCCAAACTACACACTGTACCTCAATGTCATCTATCTTATGGCCGATCTCTCACACCAAGTCCTGCCTCTGGCCTGGAATGCCCTTCCTCTTCACATCTGACAATTACTCATCCCACCTTCAAAGCCACATCTCCAAGAGGTCTTCCCTGATTAAGACCTCTCTTCCTTTTCTCACACTCCTTTCTGCATTCCCCTGACTTGCTCCTTTTAATCACCCAGCCCGGCCCCACAGCACTTATGGCATATCTGTAATTTATTTATTTATATTAATGTCTGTCTCCCCCTCTAGGCTGTAAGCTTACTGTGGGCAGAGAATATGTCTGTTATAGTGCTGTGTTGTACTCTCCCAAGTGCTTAGTACAGTGCTCTGTACACAGTAAGTGTTCATAAATACAATCTATTGATTGATTAAACTATGAGACCCATGTGGGTCAGGAACCAGGTCCAATCTGCTCATATTGTATCTACCCCAGTGCTTAGTACAGGGTTTGACACAAGGTAGGTGCCTAACAAATACCACTATTAGTCATATTAGTAGATTCAGGATCTGAAAATTGTTTTTTAAAAGTTTAGTAATAGCACTTAATTCAGTGTTCTGCACACAAAAAGCCTCAATAAATACAATTTATTTATTGATTGATTGCTTTTTTAATGGTTAATTTGTTAAGCACTTTCTATGTGATAAACACTCTTGTAAACATTATGGTGAGTACAAGTTAATTAGGTCAGACATAGTCCCTATCCTGCATGGGGCTCAAAGTCTAAGCATAAGGTAGGAGAAGTATCCCTATTTTACGGTTGAGGAAATTAAAGCACAGAGAAGTTAAGTGACCTGCCCAAGGCCACACAGCAAGCAATTGGCAGAGCCAGGATTTGAACCCAGGTCCTCCTGATTCGCAGGCCTGTGCTCTCTCTCCACTAGGCCCTGCTGCTTCTATTGCTTAGTAAATTTAACAGTCCCAAATTTCAGAAAGTCCTGCATGACAGAGTGGCTCGTTATGGCAGAGCTGAAGATGCCCTGTCTGATCATTTCCCTACTGTTAATAAGATAAAGCCGTAGGAGGAGGAATGGTATCTATTGAGTGCCCAAGTAGGGGCCCTGCAAAAGGTCCAGTCATGCTGAAGGATGTAACGAAGGACTTGGATGCTGTTCATGTTATTCAACTGAACAGGCTACAAGCATCATGTAGTGGATAGAGCAGGGGCTTGAGAGTCAGACGGTCTTGGGTTCTAATCTCAGCTGTGCCACTTGTCTGCTGTGTGACCTTGTGAAAGTCACTTGACTTCTCCATGCCTCAGTTACCTCATCTGTAAAATGGGGATTAAGATTGTGAGTCCCACTTGGGACAGGGACTGTGTCCAGCCTGATTGGCTTGTATCCAACCCAGCGCTTAGTACAGTGCCTGGCACATAGTAAGCACTTAACAAATACCACAGTTGTTATTATTATCATCTAAAGCCATAGAGGCAGACATACAGGAGTTGCTATCTATACACATGCCTGTGCCATAGAGGTACAGGCCCAAGAAGACATGTAGATGATTGTCAATTGCTTTGAAGAATCAGCCCGAGGCCTAGGTCATGTAACAGGCTGCATTAGGGAAGCCCTACAGCAACAAGAGATCTTCATTACAAACCTGAATGTTGTCATGAACTACCAGACAGAGAGTGGTAGCAGCATGGCATCAGACCTCAGAGCAAACTGAAAACCTATAATGGTGACCAACCTTTCCTATATTATGAAATCCACAAACACCACAGCCAACCCCTTTGAGCAGTTCCATCGCCATCCCTTACAGGTCATACCCAGCATCGAAGAACAAGACAGTATCAAGTAAGATGAAGTCTCTATCTGTTGCCGACTTGTTCATCCCAAGCGCTTAGTACAGTGCTCTGCACATAGTAAGCGCTCAATAAATACTATTGAATGAATGAATGAATGAATGAATGAATGAATGAATGAAGTCCTGGAACACAGGCAGTCCTGTCATACTGAAGCTCTGCTCACCTGAAGAAGCTTCACTGGGTGTGAGGAGAAAGGATGACTGACACCCACCCAAATAGCAACTATATGGTGAACTGAAATAAGGCAAGAAAAAGCAAAGGAAACAAAAGAAACATTTTATGATCACAGAACTGTGAAGCCTCAGATAATATGACTTCTCAGTCGAGCTGGGAGACACCTGTGGCAGACGGACTAGTATTGTCCACAGCCATCTAGACAGGAGGTCTTTTTGAGCAGAATCTTTGGGAAGACTGTGAAACAAAGAGCAAAAGCAAAAACAACAAATGTTATAGTACAACAAAGGTGTTCACATGGTGTGGTGGGGATTGCAGTTCTCATACTGGTCTTTTGTATATATACATATATAAATATATATAGTATTACTTAAGCACTTACTATGTGCCAGGCACTGTACTAAGTACTAGGGTAGATATAAGAAGCAGTGTGGCTCAGTGGAAAGAGCCTGGACTTGGGTCTCAGAGGTCATGGGTCCAAATCCAGGTTCTGACACTTGTCAGCTGTATGACTGTGGGCAAGTAACTTAACTTCTCTGTGCCTCAGTTCCCTCATCTGTTAAATGGGATTAAGATTGTGAACCTCCCGTGGGACAACCTGATTACCCTGAATCTACCCCAGCGATTAGAACGGTGCTCTGTACATAGTAAGCGCTTAACAATTACCAACATTATTATTATATAAGATAGTAGGTTTGGACAAAGTCCCTGTTCCACATATGGCACATAGTCTTAATGCCCTTTTTCCAGATAAGGTAACTGAGGTACAGAGAACTTGCCCAAGGTCACACAGCAGACAAGTAGCAGAGTAGCATGAAAAGTACCGTGGCTTAATGGAAAGACTCCGGGTTTGGGAGTCAGAAGCCGTGGGTTCTAGTCCCGACTCCACCGCTTATCAGCTGGGTGACTTTGGGCCAGTCACTTCACTTCCCTGTGCCTCAGTTCCCTCATCTGTAAAATGAGGATGAAGACTGAGTGACAACCTGATTACCTTGTATCTACCCCAGCGCTTAGAACAGTGCTTGGCACATAGTAAGCGCTTAACAAATACCATTATCATTATTATTATTAGCAGCAGCAGCAATTAGGACCCAGGTCCTCTGACCCCCTTGCCCATGCTCTTTCTACTAGGCTACACTACTTTTCAGCCACTCAGACACACACATACATGTGCACTCATACACGCACACACACACAGACACATACACTTAATGGTTTTTATTGTTACTACATACAGTACATTGGTTACTATAGTAAGTGCATAGCACTGTTCTAAGTGCTAAGTACTAAGATGGTTTATAAGTCATACTCATTATTAGCGCTGCCACCTTCAGATACTAAGAAGAAGAACCGTATGTTTATTATTCTGATGCACTCTCTAGTCAAACCCAAAACTTTTTGTTAGTTTTTACTGGACTGAAAACTCTTTATGGTTGGGTAACATCTCTACTAAATCTGTTGTATTGTACCCGCCCGAGTTTACACAGTAAGTGTTCCATAAATGTTACTGATTCACAGTAAGTGCTCAATAAATGGCATTGATTGATTGAGTAAAATAAAGAAGTGAAAGAGAGGAAAGTGTTCATTTCTGTAAGATGAAGGAGGACCTTGGGAAACATGGGCGAAGGGCTTAGACTTGTTGAAGAGATGATGGGAATTTGCAGAATTGTCAAGGAAGGATCAGTGTGGGCAAAGCAGGCAGGTAGAAAGACTTTAACAGCAGCATTTTGGATTAAATGGAGAGAGATTCTATAAGATTCTGAAATTGCAACTTGTTGAAGGCTTTGTCTGGCTCCATACCAAAGTTTCTTCTACTTCCAGTATCTGTTATCAGTGGGATATGGTAAACATTTCTTTCCTCAAGGAGAAAGAGAAACTTGCAGTGTTATGTGACTTACTCAAATAGCCAAAGGCAACAAAATCTCCTAATCCAAATAATGATTATCAACACCACAACAATTGGCATTATAACCTCTTATCTAATACATAAAAGTTGCTGTATGTAAAAAGTGCTTGGCACATAGTAAATGCTTAACAAATGCCATCATTTCTTGGCACATAGTAACTGTTTAACAAATTCTATCATTATTATTATGATTATTATTATTAAAAATGGAGAATCTGTCAGAACAATAATATTGCAAGTATTTTGTGAGTGCCAACTGACTACCATAGATATTTTTTGAGGGTTTTCTATGTATAGAACACCGTACTAAGTGCTTGGGAGAGTACAGTGCAACAGAGTTGGTAGACACATTCCCTGCCCACAGTGAGCTTCAGTCTAGAAGGGGAGACAGATATTAACATAAATAATTTATAATATATAATTCAAAGATATGGATGTAAATGCTGTGGGGTTGAGAGTGAGATGAACATCAAATACCCAGAGGTCACAGATCCAACTGCATAGTCGACCGAGATGGGAGAGGGAGCCGGGGAAAAGAAGGCAAAATTGGGGAAGGCCTCTTAGAGGAGTTGTGACCTTAATAATGCTTTGAAGGTGAGAAGAACGATCAGAGTGTTCTGCTGAAACTGATACAAAGAGGAATTGGATACCTTATATATTGGTGCAAAAGATTATGTGGGGATGACAGGAAGGCTGTTCTACCAAAAATCATTAATACACTGCATACTGGACCTTTTTGTTATATTTGTGCACTTTCAGGGAGCTCAAAGGAGTTGTTTCATTTGGCATCCACACTGCTTGCAAAGCAAGTCTGAAGTGGACATAAATGAAAAAATCAAAATTGGCTATCAGCAGTCCTTTGGATCTACTGGCTGGAAAGCCAGATAAGGAGAGAACATCCCGTACAAAGTTGTCACCATGGGGAAACAGAGGTCAGACTTAACAAGGGAACCTCCATGACCCTAATAATGGAAAAACTGGCTTTAGCTTTTGTTTTGGGGAGAGTCTAGGGGACAGCGTGCATTCATTCATTCATTCATTCATTCATTCAATCGGATTTACTGAGTGTTTACTGTGTGCACAGCACAGTACTAAGTGCTTGGAAGAGTACACTCTAACAGTAAACAGACACATTCCCTGCCCACAACAAGCTTACAGTCTAGAGGGGAAGACGGATGTTAATACACATAAATAAATTACAGATATGTACATAAGTGCTGTGGGGCTGGAAGTGGGGTGAATAAAGGGAGCAAGTCAGGGCAACGCAGAGGGAGTGGGAGAAGAGGAAAGGAGGGTTTAGTCAGGGAAGGTCTCTTGGAGGAGATATGCCTTTCAATTAGGCTTTGAACAGGGGCAGAGTAATTATCTCTCCAATATAAAGAGGGAGGGTGTTCCAGGCCAGAGGCAGGATGTGGGCGGGAGGTTGGTGGCAAGCTAAAAGAGATCGTGGTACAGTGAGAAGGTTAGCATTAGAAGAGCCAAGTGTACTTGATGGGTTGTAGTAGGAGAGTTAGTGAGATGAGATAGGAAAGGGCAAGGTGATCGAGTGCTTTAAAGAGGTGATTGAATGCTCTAAAATGTGACTGAGCTAAGTTTTTCGGCAGTATGTCAAATGCACTCATACCTGAACTTCATTTACAGTGATCTCAAATTCATGCAACCACAAAACCAGCTTGTATGAAAAGCAGTGTGGTCAAGGGGGTAGAGTAGGGGCCTGGGAGTCAGTAGAACCTGGGTTCTAATCCAAACTCTGCCACTTCTCTGCTGTGTAACCTTGGGCAAGTCAGTTGTCTGTGCCTCATCTGTACAGCTACCTCATCTGTAAAATGGGAATTAAAACTGTGAGCCTTATGTGGGGCAGGGACTGTGTCCAGACTGATTAACTTGTATCTATTCTAGGACTTAGTACATTGCCTGGCTTATAGTAAGTGCTTAACAAATACAAAAAACAAAAACAAAAAAAAACCGGGTCCATGAAACTGAGGAACTGCTGAGGGGACAGAGAAAGGTATCGCTCCTCTGCCTCTCCTTGGAGGATTTTCTTGGCCAGCTCAGGAAAAAAAGAAACTTCCTTTAGTTTAATTTAAAAGTTCACAGAAAACCAAAAACAAGTTAGAAGGTGGATGAAAAGGGATATTTGTTAGCTTCTTATTACGGAGGTGATGGGGAGCTTTTGACCAGGCCTGCTGAGACAGCAGTAAATGCCAGCGTTCAGACTCCAACTATCAGTGCCTCACTGTAACTCTTAGACCTCAAAAGCAGGGAATAAAACTTGCTTTTCATATCACCATGGAAGGGTGCCTGAAGTGGGAGCTGTAATACCAAGAACAAGATTGCCGCAGATACCATCAACCATTACCACTAGCCTCAATCCCTCAGTGGTATTTATTGAGTGCTTACTGTGCTCAGAGCACAGTATTAATGGATGTGCCCTGAACTCCAAGCTCTGGGGAGTCTGATTTTGTTTTTATTTTGTGTTCCTTCTCTCCACAAATACTTTTTGAATGGGAGGTGCTCACAGTCCATGCTGAATTCCCACCTGTGCATTCTCTCCCAGCCCACAGTACAGTGTTCTTCACATAATAAGTGTTTTAATAAATGCTATTACTACGGCTACTACTACAAGACAAGAATACAACACAATCTCTGACTTCAAAGAGCTTACAATCTAGTGGGGGAGACAGACACTAAAATAAATTAGAAAGGAAAAATATCAGACTGTAAAGATATGTATATAAGTGCTGTGGGACTGAGGTTGGGTATCAGTGCTTAAGGGGTACTTACTCAAGGGCATAGATGACACAGAAGGGAGAGAGGGAAATGAGAGATTAGTCAGGGAAGGCTTCCTGGAGGAGATATGACCTCCTGAGAAGGAGAGTGACCTAGTGGAAAGACCATGGGCCTGGGAATCAGAGAACCTGGGTCCTAATTGGAGCTCCACCACTTGTCTGCTGGGTAGCCTTGCGACAGTCACTTCACTTCTCTTTGTCTCAGTTAACTCATCTGTAAAATGGGGATTAAATCTTCCTCCCTCTGATTTAGACTGTGAGTTCTTTGTGGGACAAGGACTGTGTCCAATCTATCTTATATCTACCCCAGTGCCTAGAACAGTGCTTGACAAATAGTAAGTGCTTAACAAATAACCTTCAAAATATGATTTTAGAAAGGCTTTGAAGATGGGTAGAGTGGATTGTTGGATATGAAGGGAGAGAGAGACAGTTCCAGAAAGGAAAGGTGTGAACAAGAGGTTGATGGTAATGGAAAGAGCACAAGCTGGGTAGTCAGAGGTCTTGAGTTCTAATCCCGGCTCTGTCACTTGCCACCTCTGTGATTTTGGGCAAGTCACTTCACTTCTCTGTGCCTCAGTTCCCTCATCTGTAAAATGGGGATTAAGACTGATAGCCCCTCGTGGGACAACCTGATTACCTTGTATCTCCCCCAGTGCTTAGAATAGTGCTTGGCATACGGTAAGCACTTAACAAATACCATCATCATTATCATTATTATTATTATTATTAACATTGAGGCACAATAAATAGGTTGGTATTAAAGGAGCAAAGCATAACGGCTGGGTTGCAGTGGGAGAGAATAATAATAATAATAATAGTAATTGTTAAGTACTTACTATGTGCCAAGGACTTTACTAAGGGCTGGGGTGGTCATAAGAAAATCAGGTTGGACACAGTCCCAGTCCACCATGGGGCTCACAGTCTCAATCCTCATTTTACAGATGAGGTAACTGAAGCTAAGAAAAGTGAAGCGACTTGCCCAAGGTCACATAGCAGACTTGTGGTGGAGGTGGAATTAGAACACATGACTTTCTGACTCCCAGGCCTGAAGGAAGGGACAAACTGGCTGAGTGCCCAAAGCCAATGGTGAGGAATTTCTGTTTGATGCTGGAATGAGTGGACAACACTTGGAGGTGTATGAGGAGTGGGGAAATGTGACTGAACTCTTTTTAGAAAAATGGAAAAGTAATCCAAACAGCATACCAAAGTATCAAGTATCCTTTAAACACTTCTTTTAAATGGCATTTGTTAAGCACCTAATGGCTTCAAGCACTGATCTGAGTGCTGGTGTAGTTACAAGTTGATCAGGTAGGATGCAGTCCCTGTTCCACATGGGCTTCACATACAAGCAGGAAGGAGGAAAGGTATCGAATCCCTATTTTACAGTTGAAGAAACTGAGGTCCAGAGAAGTTAAGTGACTTGCCCAAGGTCATACGGCAGACAAGTGGTGGAGCTGAAATTAGAACCCAAGTCCTCTGGCTCCCAGGCCTATGCTCTATCCACTAGGCAATGCTGCTTTCCACTTCCCACCTGACCCTCAGCCCCATGGCACTAAAATACATATCAATAATTTTAATATCTGTCTCCACCCCTAGACTGTGTGCTCCTAGTGGGCAGGGAACATGTGCTTAGTACAGTGTTCTGCACAGAGTAAGTGCTCAATAAGCATGATTTTTTTTTGTTTGTTGGAAATATGGACTGATGAGGTGAGACAGGCGGCAGGGAGGTCAGAGAGGAGACCGATGCAGTATGCAGGCCAGGCTATACTTGCGTGGATCAGCATGGTCCTAGTTTGGGTGGAGAGAAAAGGGTGGATTTGAGTGACGTTGTGAAGGGCAGGGAACATGACTGCCAACTCTGTTGCATTCTCCCAAGCACTTAGTACGATGCTCTGCACAAAGTAAGCACTCAATAAATGCCATCGATGATGATGATGATGAAGTTAGAGTCTCCAGGATATGGCGTCAGACAGGATATATGACTTGAATGAATAAGATGAGCTGAGGAGAATGCCAAGTTTATGGGCCTGTGAGATAGGGAGGAGAGTGCCAGAGGCATGTTTGGTGGAGCACAAAGTCATAGTGAAGAGGAAAAGGGAGAGGAAAACTAATAAAGGTGGGCAGGGAGAGAGTGACTTACCTCACTGTCAGGCAAAATCACTTGGAAAGTTAGACGTGTCCACTTCCGATGAAGTAAAAGTCACCTACCCTATCATGGAACCTTTCTGACTTGCCAGAAATACAATGCTGCGGCACTACTACTCCTCTGTAATTGATTGAATTTGGGAACCAAGCCCTCACTGGTAACATTATCCTTATGGGAAAATTGATTCCAATTTGCAACATTAAGGAACCATTTGTGCTGTAAATCCAAGGCCAGGGACTGAGTATGGCCTAGTGGATAGAGCAAGGGCAGGGGAGTCAGAAGGACCTGGGTTCTAATCCTGCTCCATCACTTGTCTGCTGTGTGACCTTGAGCAAGTCGCTTCACTTCTCTGGGCTTCAATTCTCTGGGCCTCATTTACCTCCTCTGTAAAATAAGGATTAAGACTGTGAGCATCATATAGGCAAGGACTAGCTCGAATCTACCCCAGCACTCAGTAACTACCATAAAAATACCTGCTTCTAGCCTCCTGCAAGCACACATTCCTGCCATATTTGCTGCAGTGGAATAATGAAAAGGGGTAATCTGGGGTAACTCTAGTGTAAAGTGGCCCAAGGAAGGAAGGATCCCTGGTGGTTTGGCAGATTTTGCTCTACAGAATGTTAATCAGGTGAAATCCTTCTAGATGATCCCATAAAGCAGCCCTTTGTCAAGCGTCCCAGCTGGCTCTCTCATAGTTTAAATTACAGAGTGGACACGCCTTCTCAGCTGTGGGGCAGTGCTGAGGAAGAGGGAGGCGGGACTTTCCGTGAAGCTTGGGAGGAAAGGACCCAGGCTGACCGAGGGCTTGTATGATTTCCTCCGCTATCCCACCTCATTTTCCCGGGCTCTGGAGTGGAGGCTGCAGTGTGCGCAACAGGAAAACCGCTGTCCTGGCTGATTTTAGAGAAGCAGCGTGGTTTAGTGGAAGGAGCCCGGGCTTGGGAGTCAGAGGTCATGGGTCCTAATCCCGGCTCCGCCACTTAGCTGTGTGACTTTGGGAAGTCACAACTTCTCTGTGCCTCAGTTACCTCCTCTGTAAAATACGGATTAAGACTGTGAGCCCCACCTGGGACAACCTGATTACCTTGTATCTACACCAGCGATTAGAACAGTGCTTGGCACATAGTAAGCGTTTAACAAATGCCATCATGTATGTATGTATTTTCCCGGGCTGTGGTGAGAGCTGCTGCCACCACCACCACTAATCACCTCACCACCACTGCCATGCTCAGGACCACGGGAGGGAAGGAAGTTGGGCTGGGCTCTCTTGGAGAGGCATGGGGAGCTCAGGAACATTCATACTGTCTGACGTCCATCTCCCCATGGGTTGGGCAGAGAAGAAGAAACAAGAAGCCTCGTGCTTGTTTTCTTTGTAAGTTGTGGACAGAAAAAATGTCTAGCAACTTTTGTTATACTGTACTCTCGCGAGCTTTTAGAACAGTGCTTTGCACTCAGTAAGTGTTCAATAAATACCACTGATTGATTTTTATTTTTTAAAAAAGACACAAAAAATTGTGGGTCAGCAGTCCAAGGCAAGGAGTGACACCCTCCTCCCCTTCCCCCGAAACGGGGGAGCGTTGCACTGTTCGCCAGCCCAGGAGGGCCATGCTTAAGCATTTAGTAAAGTGCTTTACACCACAGTAAGCACTCAATAGATACAACTGAATGAACAGGAAGGCATCAGATGGTGTCACACGACTGGTGTGGGGGAGATTCTGCCATTTTGGATGGTAGTTCAACCCTTTCACTTTCAAATTGGTAGAATTGATAGGCTGCCCAGACAGTCTTTGCCCAGGCAAAGTGATAGTACGCCCAGAGCCAGGGCCAACTTCCAGGAATAATCACTACTGATCTGTAATTTATTTTAATGTCTATCTTCCCGACTACATTTTAATGTCTATCTTCCCCACTTCCCCATAGTGCTTTGCACTTGCTAAATTCCACTGATTCTTTGATATAAAAGGGGTAAAAATGTAGGCTCCAAAGTTGGGGAATAATGTCATTTAACTTCCAGCCTGAAGTCAGAGAGCACAGACTGGGAAACAATAAAGAAAGTTAGGGCTGTAATATCCACTGTTTCATTCATTCAATTGTATTGATTGAGTGCTTACTAATAATAAATTATAATGTTGGTATTTGTTAAGTGCTTACTATGTGCCAAGCACTGTTCTAAGCACTGGGGTAGATACAGGGTAATCAGTTTGTCCCAAATGAGGCTCACAGTCTTCATCCCCATTTTACAGATGAGGTAACTGAGGCACAGAGAAGTTAAGTGACTTGCCCAGAGTCACAGAGCTGACAAGTGGCAGAGCTGGAATTCGAACCCATGACCTGTGACTCACAAGTCCATGTTCTTTCCACTGAGCCACACTGCTTCTCTGCTTACTGTGTGCAGAGCATTGTACTAAACACAAGGTATAAACCTGTTTAAAACATTAACCAGAATTACTTTGGTTCTTCCAAGAAGCCTCCAAATTTCTGAGGAAGATATATTTGAAGATTGAAATTGTCCTCCCCTCAGCTCCATGATATCACTTAGGGGAGTGCTTGAGCTTTTGAAGCCTGCTGTCTGGGTTGCGTCAGACCCATCTTGTTACTCCGTTACTATGGGGATATTTATTGCCATTTTTCCACAGGAAGAAAATGTTTAGGAAATCAAAACAGTAGTTGCTAACTTTATAAAAGTATTTGTCATGAACCCCAGTAAGTCACAACTAAGCTCAGGATGCAGGACTGTGTTACCTTTATTATTTTTTTATGTGCTATGTACCTTAATTATTTTTTATGGCTACTATGTGCCAGGCACTGTACTAAACACTGGGATAGAGAGTAGCTAATCAAGTTGGACACAGTCCATGTCCCACATGGGGCTCACAGTCTTAATCCCCATTTTACAGATGAGGTCATTGAGGCACAGAGAAGTTGCGACTTGCCCAAGGTCACATAGACAAGTGGCAGAGTCAGGCTTAGAACTCAGGTCTATCTGACTCTCAGGCCTATGTTCTATCCTCTAGGCCACGCTGCTTCTCCAGGATTTATTGCTGGCATTCTACTTAGAGGAAAAAGGGGGTTCCTTTTTTGTTTAAATTCTAAAACACACACAGTATAAAAATAGTCATACTCCTCATTCCTTAATATTTACCCCACTCTCATCCCCACAGCACTATGCACATGTTCATCAATTATTTTAATGTCTGTAGACTGTAAACCCCTTGGGGGCAGGAAATGTGTTTATTAATCTGTTGTATTTTCTCAAGCACTAGGACAGTGCTCGGCACACAATAAGTGCTCAATTAATAAGTGCTCAATAAATACCACTTATTGAATGATTGATTCCTCCAAGGCATTATTTGCAAAACTGAGCACTTATTGAGCACTTATTAACTGAGCACCAGTGTGGTACTTTCCAAATATGAGACTCTGGAATATTCAGCCTGTATCTCTAATTAGTTCTACAAATTCAGACATGGAGTAAATGGACCTTGGCATAACAGAAAAGTAACAAAACGGGGGTATACTTGCTGTGGCCCATATAGATCGTACCATTCAGCTCTCACGATCCCAGAACTATTCTCATTAAACCATCACAGAGTTATTTTCACTAGTATCTTATTTCCCTTCCTTCCTCCCTCTTTCTACGTCTACCAGGAATCCCACAGTTTTGCAGCTCTAATTTTAAATCAGATGAACATGATGCATTCATTCGAGCCCTTAAAAGGTGGACGTTGTCTTTATTTCTTATCCTGTGTCTCGCCCAGCTCCCCCAAATCCAGTAAATGGGTTTCGGAGCCCCCTTGGTACGACGGATTTCAGACGAGGCCTGTCCTGGAGCCCCAAAAGCCGGCCCGCTGGCTGTAATACAGCGCCACCTAGCTTCCATCTGGGGAAGTAGTCAGTGTGGCTGTCTGGCCTGATACCGACCCTTGGGGTCACCAACCTTGGTCTCCCTCTGTCCCTCCTCCTCTCCCCCCACCCCGGTGGCCTGGAAGGACGGTTCTTCCTCACTTTACAGAATTCCACTGCCACCCTCCGGGGTATAGAGTGATTTTCCCGGGCACGGAAATCCAGTTGCTACAGAGATCAGGGCCCTATAATATGCTCTCGCCCTAATAATAATGTTGGTATTTGTTAAGCGCTTACTATGTGCAGACCACTGTTCTAAGCGCTGGGGTAGATACAGGGTGATCAGGTTGTCCCACGTGAAGGTCACAGTCTTAATCCCCATTTTACAGATGAGGTAACTGAGGCACAGAGAAGTTAAGTGACTTGCCACAGCTGACAAGTGACAGAGCTAGGATTCGAACCCATGACTTCTGACTCCCAAGCCCAGGCTCTTTCCACTGAGCCATGCCCTAATGCCATGACAAAGCCCTCCTGCTAAAAATCAAAATCAATATTCATTCATTCATTCACTAGTATTTACTGCGCACTTACTATGTGCACAGCACTGTACTAAGCGCTTGGAATGCACAGTTCGGCAACAGATAGAGACAATCCCTGCCCAATGAGGGGCTCACAGTCTAATGGGGGGAGACAGACGGCAGAGCAAAACAGAACGAAACAAAAACAAGACAACATTGTCACGAGAAATAGAATCAAGGGGCTGTACACCTCATTAACAAAATAAATAGGGTAATAAAAAATATATACAAATGAGCACAGTGCTGAGGGGAGGGGAAGAAGGGAGGGGGAGCAGCAAAGGGTGGAGGGAGAGCAGAGGGAAAAGGGGAGAGCTCAGTCTGAGAGACCACTATGAAGTGAAATCTCCTCACCCATTACAATGCAAGGAGGGCTATGGGGTTCAAGGGTCACTAACCTGGATGGACAAATAAGTGTGACCTTGGGCCAGTTACTTCACTTCTCTGTGCATCAGTTCCCTCAACTGTAAAATGGAGGTTAAGACTATGAGCCCCATTTAGGACAGGATTGTGTCCAACCTGATTAAATTGTATCTACCTCAGTGCTTAGTACAGTGTCTGGAACATAGTAAACACTTAACACCATAAAAAGTAGACCCTTAGAATTCTTACTGCCTCCTGTTAATTCTAATCAAACTCCCGACAAGCAGTCTTACAACTGTGCATTAAATCCCCACAACCACAGAATCCAATGAGGGCTGAACTTCAATAAATGCAATTAATTGATTGATTGATTGAATTGGAATCAATTTTAAGGAGCTGTAGGAGGCTCCCATTCCCTTCGGTTTGCAAATGCTGAAGCAGCACGGTGTAATGGATAGAGCACAGGCCTGGGAGTTGGAAGATCATGGATACTAATCCTGACTCTGCCAATTGTCTGCTGTGTGACCAAGGGCAAGTCACTTCACTTCTCTGGGCCCCTCATCTGTAAAATGGGGATGGATATTATAAGACCCATGTGGGACAGGGACTGTGTCCAAACTGATTTGCTTGTACCCACTCCAGTGCTTAGTACAGTGTCTGGCACATAGTAAGCACTTAACAAATACCACAATTATTATTATTACTCAACATTTCTCCAACTATCTGCATCACTGCTAATGGGCACATCATTTCAGAACTCCCTTTCCATTTCAAAGCCTCAGAACAAAGTTCAAGTTTAAAGGTCACAGAAGATCAACTAATGGCATTCATGGAGCCCTTTCTGTGTGCAGATCACCGTATAAGCACCTGGGAGAATACAACACAATAAAATTGATAGACATAATTCCTGCCTCAAGGAACGTAAAGTCTAGAGCAGAGGATAGACATTAAAATAAGTTACACATAGGAGAACTACCAGTTTATAAAGACATGGACATAAGTGCTGTGGGGTTGAGTAATAAAGTGTTTCAGAGGTACAGTCCCAAGTGCATATGAGACACAGAAGGAAGAGCAAATAGTGTGGGAAATAAAGGGTTAGTCAGGGAAGGTCTCTTGGAGGAAATGTGGTTTTAGTTAGGGCTTTGAAGATGAGATTGGTGGTCTGTCAGATTTAAAAGGGGAGGGAGTTCCAGACAGGAGAGAAAACATGAGTGTAGGGTCAGAGTGAGAGAGATGAGATCTAAGCACAGTAGATAGATGAGTGTTTAAAGGAGCAAAGTGTATGTGCTGGGTTGTAGTAGGAGATCAGTGAGGTAGAATGGGGAGAGCTGGTTAAATGCCTTAAAGCTCAAGATGATGCAGAAATGAATGGGCAAGGACTGGAGGTTGTTGAGGAGTTGGGGAGACAAAAACAAAACTTTTTTTTAGAAAAATCATCTGGGCAGAGGAGTAGAATCTGGATTAAAGAGAGAAGAGACTGGAGGCACGAAGGCCAGCAAGAAGGCAGGATATAATAAATTGGCACAACCCCACTTATTGTTTTATCAGTGTTCTATTCTGGACTGATCCAGTTTCCTGCCCTGCTCCACCCTCTGCCCAGGATGGGCCCTGAGGCTAGGTAATAACAATTATTATTATTAATAATCATAATTCCTCACCTCTGCCAAACTTCCTCACCTCTGCCAAACTCTCTTCCCCTCTTCAAAGCCCTACTGAGAGCTCGCTTCCTCCAAGAGGCCTTCCCAGACTGAGCTTCCCCTTTTCCCTGTGCTCCTTCTGCTCCCTCTCTGCTCCCCCTCCGCCCTCTGCTCCCTCCCTCTTCCCCCCTTCACCTCCCCTCAGCTAAGCCCCCTTTCCCTCTGCTCCTCCCCCATCCCTTCCCTTCCCCTCAGCACTGTGCTCAATTGTATATACTTTTATTACTCTATTTATTTTGTTAATGAGGTGTACATCCCCTTGATTCTATTTATTGTGATTATGTTGTCTTGTTTTTGTCTGTCTGTCTCCCCCGATTAGACTGTACGCCCGTCATTGGGCAGGAATTGTCTCTATCTGTTGCCGAGTTGTACATTCCAAGTGCTTAGTACAGTGCTCTGCACGTAGTAAGCACTCAATAAATACTATTGAATGAATAAATGAATGGTATTTATTAGGTGCTTGCTATGTGTCAGGCACTGTTCTAAGTGCTGGGGCAGATTCAAAATAATCGGGTTGGACACACTCCCTGTCCAACACAGTGCTCTGAGTCTTAATCCCCATTGTACAGCTGAAGGAACTGAAGCACAGAGAAGTTAAGTGACTTTTCCAAGGTCACACAGCAGACAAGTGGCAGAACCAGGATTAGAACCCAGTTCTTTGTGACCTAGACTGTGCTTTGACCTTTAGATGCTCACAGTTCAGGAAGGTAGCAGGCTCTAGTGTAAGGAGAATGGGGATGGGAGTTTAGGAGTCCCAATTCTGTCACTATCCTGCTGTGTCACCATGGATGAGTCCTTTAACACCTTCCCTGTCACCCGCAAGATAACCAGCTGCTAGGTGTACTTGAAACCATCCCAGTTCCCCTGGGGGAACCCCAAACTGTAGGCCTCCGGAACTTCCAGAAGCCCTGGTATTTGCCAAGTGGAGCTGGAGTTTCTGCAAGCATGTGCTGGAGATTTGTGCTTCTGCCCTGGGTTTCCCAACACTGGGGAGTCAGCATTTTATGCGCATATATAGGGTTTTGCTATCTTGCAGTTGAAGCTGCATTTAGAGATTTTTGAAATTAATGTGATAAAACTGCTAGCATTAATCCAACTGTGTATTAATTATAGATGAAAAGAGATTGAATTGGGAAGTGGGATGTCATATCGAGAAGCAAGGTGTCTTAGTGGAAAAAGCATGGCCCTGGGAGCTCAGAGGACCTGCGTTCTAATTCCTGCTCCACCACTTGTTTTCAGTGTGACCTTGGGCACCTCAGTTAACTTCTCTGTGCTTCAGTTACCTCATCTGTGAAAGGGGAAGTGAGACTGTGAGCCCTATTTGGACTGTGTCCAACCTGATTAACTTGTAACTACTCCAGTGCTTAGTGTAGTGCCTGGTACATGAGTAAACCTTTTTTTATGGCATTTGTTAAGCACTTAAATGCTTAACAAATGCCATAAAAAAATTCACTATAACAAGCTGCTACCAGATCATATCTTGCTTCATTCCTGTTTTTCTCAGTACTCAGGACTTTATCTTATCTAGGTTTCATTTGGGAGCCTCAATCTGTGGAGAAGTCAAAAGCTGAACTGAGCATGGGCCTTCAGAGCCTGAGGAATGAGACTCCAGAAGGCCTAAGGCCCCACAGAATCCAGTCAAAATAGATTTGGAGAATATAGGACACGTACATCCTAACAGATTGTTAAAGCCTTCTCCTGCTATTTTCCCCCAAGAACTAAGGACAATGCATTGTACTTCATTTTTGTTTCTCCTTTTCTTCCAGTCTCTTTCTCACTCCTCCCCCTGCCAGGAATTCTCTCCTACTTCAAATCTGATAGACCACTGCCTTCCCCCCATCTTTAAAGCCTGTGGGCAACCACATCCTCTATAGAAAGCCTTCCCTGATTAATTTCTAATTTCCCTAGGTTATATTCTCTTGATTGCCACGTCACTTCTGTGACACTTACAAACTTCTGTTCTTACAACCTCTCACCCTACAGGTACTACACATTTTACATATCCTGTTACTTAAGTACTAAATCTTATAGTATTCCCCTTTCCTTCTTTTTTTTGATGTAGTAATGACTTCAGGGATTAACTTTAAACTACTGGAGATCAGGGATCGTATTTATTTATTCTGTCCCTCTAATCGGTAAACTCACTGTGGGCAGGGAACATGCTTACTGACTCTGTTGTATTGGACTCGCGCGAGCACTTTATTCATTCATTCATTCAATTGTATTTATTGGGTGCTTACTTTGTGCAGAACACTGGAAAGTACAATTCGGCAACAGACAGAGACAATCCCTACCCAACAATGGGCTAATAGCACTGTACTAAGCACCTGGGAGAGTACTATATAACGATAAATTGACACATTCCCTGCCCACAAGGAGTTTACAGTCTAGAGGCTGGAGACCGACATTAATATAAATAAATTACAGATGTGTACATAAGTGCCCTGGCACTGGGATGGGGAAAGAACAAAGAGAACAAGTCAAGATGATGCAGACGGGAGTGGGAAAAGAGGAAAGGGGGTGCTTAGTCAGGGAGTACAGTGTTCTGTACATAGTAAGTACCATTGATGATGATGATGATGATGAAATTGTAGTCTATTAAATGTTTTGTCCCAAGTGTGTAAAACTGCACCGTGCTAAATAAATAATATCGACTGATTTCTTTTCACTCAACAGCCAATCTACAAATACCAGTCAGTCAGTTGATCAATGGTGTTTATTCCAAACAACCTTATTTATGAAGGGCCGGTCACAGAGCACTAGAATAAGCACTTGGGAAATTTAGTGTTCACTGAGTGCCAATCACTGTATTAAGCTCTTGGAATGATAGTTACTGATCCTACCATCCTTCCCCAGGTCACTGGATTAACTTTTTTCTTCCTCCCATGAGACCCAGAGTGCTGGGTGGGTCCTTAAATTTAGTGTATTCGTTGGTAAATTACCAGCAGAAGGTAATCCTAACTATTTTCCTGCCTTTCAGCCCTTGTGCAGATTCTGCTAGCTCCAGCCTGACAGCAGACAGGAAGATCAGCTCTTTCCCCATGATTGATGCTTTGTGGTATTTTTCTGTTGATGCACCGCCCCTATTTAATGTTTTCTCTGCAATTTAACACACTCCCAGAGCTGTTTTCTTGCCAGTGAAAGTGAAATTGTCATCACAACACCAGCTCCCAAGACAAAACTCTCTTCCACTCAGAGTGTCAAGCCTTTCAAAAGCCTGCAAGCAGACATTGTTACAAGTTGGATCCTTTCACTCTGCACATTTTTTCGGGGGGGGGGGGGGGGGGGGGGGGGGGGGAGAAGTAGTTTCCACCTTGACAAGACTGCTCCACCCTCACCCCAAAACATTATTAACCCTCTCAGACCCATGTGGTTTCTTTTGGCTACCAGCCTGCTAAAAATATAGCAGTTTATTTTTGCCTGGGACAACAAAATCCCACTGTAATGTCTTGAAAGGGTTCATCATTTTCCCTCTTGTATACCTTAAACTCTTTTTCATATATTACATTTTAAATGAGGCCTTTTTCACAGCGTAGTCTAGTGGAAAGAGCACAGGCCTGGAAGTCAGAGGACTTCCACCACCTGCATGCGTGAGTCCTTAAGCAAGTCACTTAACTTTTCTGGGGCTCAGTTTCCTCGTCTGTAAAATGGACATCCATATCTATTATCTCTCCTATTTGGATGCCAGACCCCTTTGTAACAGGGACTGTATCCAGCCTGATTAACTTGTATCTACCCCAGTGCTTAGAACAGAACTTGACACATAATAAATGTTTAACAAATATAATAATTACAATAATAGTAATAATAATAATACCCTGACAGGTCCTGGGAAGAAGGGTAGAGTAGAAAGTACACTCAAGGGCCTAAGAGCCCCAGAAAAGCTTCAATTCTACCTCCACCTCTGAGGTATTTGTTAGGTGCTTACTTGTGCCAGGAACTGTTCTAAGCCCTAGGGTAGATAAAACATATTTGGGTTGGAGACAGTCCCTGTCCCCTATGGGGCTCACAGTCTTAATCCCCATTTTACATATAATAACTAATAATGATGGCATTTAAGTGCTTACTATGTGCCAAACACTGTTCAAAGCTCTGAGGAAAATACAAGGTGATCAGGTTGTCCCACGTGAGGCTCACGGTCTTAAGAAGCAGCATGGCTCAGTGGAAAGAGCCTGGGCTTTGGAGTCAGAGGTCATGGGTTCAAATCCCTGCTCTTCCACTTGTCAGCTGTGTGACTGTGGGAAAGTCACTTAACTTCTCTGTGCCTCAGTTACCTCATCTGTAAAATGGGATTAAGACTGTGAGCCCCACATGGGACAACCTGATTCCCCTGTGTCTACCCCAGCGCTTAGAACAGTGCTCTGCACATGGTAAGTGCTTAACAAATACCAACATTATTATTATTATTATTATTAATCCCCATTTTACAGATGAGGTAACTGAGGCACAGAGAAACTTAGTGACTTGCCCAAAGTCACCCAGCTGACAAGCGGAAGACCCGGGATTTTAACCCATGACCTCTGACTCCCAGGTCTGGGCTCTAGCCACTATACCATGATGCTTCTCCATCTCACATATTCTTAGAATCTTGGAATCTTGAAGTGAGAAGATACCTGGGGACGTCATCTGGACTAGCATCCTGCCTCCAGACAGGTAAATGACTAAACACCCATGATGGGTGTCCACTTTGTCTTTTCCTTAATATCTCCAGGGATGGAGTCTCCACAGTCTCCCATAGGAGCTGATTGCAGTGGTTGATCTCCCTGAAAATCTAAAAATTCTTTATTTCCAAACCAACTCCGTCCTGCTTTAATTCCACTCAGCTCTCTTTGCCCTCTGAGAACATCTTTCTCCATTTTCTGGAGGTGGGTGCACCCTGAGAGGGAGTGGCTGGAAACTATCAGGGAGACGTAACAGCGACTGGGGCACGGAAGCAGAGCTGAAAGCAGCCCAAATCTCTCAACCCTAATGGAACAATAATACACCTTCCAATGAGGAAGAAAACAGTTCCGGCTTCTGGTGCTGGTTCTAGACCTCTCTTCCTCTGCCTTCTCAGGAGAGAAACACTGACCCACAGATTCTTCTTTATCCCGTCTTCCTCTATAACCGAGCATCCTGAGGCCCAAGTTGGCTAAAACTAAAAACATTTCTAACTGGAAAAGTCAGTCACATACATTATGCCAGCCACATGACATTTGATGATGATGCAGCATGTCCTAATGGATACAGCATGGACCTGGGAGTCAGAAGGTCATAGACTCTAATCCCAGCTCTGCCACTTGTCTGCTGTGTGACCTTGGGCAAGTCATTTCACTTCTCTGGGCCTCACTTACCCCATGTGGAAAATGGAGATTGAGCAGCGTGGCTCAATGGAAAGAACACAGGCTTAAGAGTCAAAGGTCATGGGTTCTAATTCTGGCCCCACAACCTGTCAGCTGTGTGACTTTGGGCAAGTCACTTCACTTCTTGGTGCCTCAGTTACCTCATCTGGAAAATGGGGATTAAGGCCATGAGCCTCACGTGGGACAACTTGATTACCCTGTATCTACCCCAGCGCTTAGAACAGTGCTCAGCACATAGTAAGTGCTTAACAAATACCAACATTATTATGTAGGACAGGGACCGTGTCCAACCTGATTTCCTTATATCCACCCCAGCATTTAGTTGTGTCTGGCACATGGTAAGCACTTAACAAATACCAATGTCATCATTATTATTATTGTTATTATTATTATTAATATGTGGAGATGGATGGGCAATCATTGAAAGATTTTGAGGAGTGGAAAAACCTGGACCAAACATTTCTGTAGAAAAATAGTCTGGGCAGCAAAGTGATGTAAGGACTGAAATGGGGAGAGACAGAAGGCAGGGAGATCTTCAAGGAGGCTGATGCAGTAGTCAAGGCAGGCTTGGATTAACATGTTAGCAGTGGATGGAGAGGAAAGAGCAGATTTTAGCATTGTTGTGAAGGTTGAACTGACAGGATTTGGGGACAGATTGATATGTGGGTTGAATGAGACAGAGATGCGTGAAGGGTAATGGTAAAGGTATGGGCTTGTGAGACAGGGAGGATGGTGGTGCTATCTACAGTGACAGGAAAATCAAGGGAAAGACAGGATTTAGGCAGGAGGATAAGGAGTTCTATTTTGAACCTGTTAAATTTAAGGTGTTGGTGAGACATCCAAGTAGAGATGTACACTTTCCACTGTCAAGCTAATCACTGCTCACTTTGGGCAGAGCACTGTATTGAGAGCTTGGGACAATAAAATACACTTACTAGGTAGGCACAATCCCTCAAGGTACTTAAAGCCTAATGAGGGAGACAGATAATAAAAATAAATGATAGGGAAGGGAAACAACTGAGGATGAGGGATAGATACATAAATGCTGTGGGGATGGGGGTAAGGGAAGAGTACCTAAATGCTTAGGAGGTGGAACTGAATGTGTGGGAGAGGCAATAGAATGGGAAAATAGGGTAAGGGTTTATTCAGGGAAAGTTTTTTTTTGTTTTTTAATGGTATTAAGTGCTTTATTATGTGACAGGCACTATACTAAATGCTGGGATAGATATAAACTAAATCAGGCTGGACATAGATGATGTCCCCATGTGGGGCTCACAGTCTTAGTCTCCATTTTACAAATGAGGTAACTAAGGCACAGAGAAGTTAAATGACTTCCCCCTTAAAACTGTAAGCTCATTGTGGTCAGGAGATGTATCCGTTATATTGTTATATTGTACTCTCCCAAGTGCTTAGTACAGTGCCCTGCACAAAGTAAGTGCTCAATAAATACAAATGACTGACTTACTGACTGCCTAAGGTTACTCCGCATACAAGTGGCAGAGTCAAAATTAGATGCCAGAATTAAAAGAAGCAGTGTAGGTCTGGGAATCAGGAGGACAGAAGGACCTGGGTTCTAATCCCAGTTCAGCCATTTGACTGCTGGGTGCTTTGGGCAAGTCACTTAACTTCCCTGTGCCTCATTTACCTTATCAAGAAAATGGGGACTAAGACTGTAAGTCCCATGCGGAACCTGGACTGTGTCCAACCTGATTAGCTTGTATCTACCCCAGTGGCTAGTACAGTGCCTGACATATAGTAAGAGCTTAACAAATATCATAAATAAAAGGTCCTCTAACTCCCAGGCCCACGCTCTTTCTACTAGGCTACACCATTTCTGGAAATATGATTTCCGTAGGGCTTTGAAGGTGAGGAGAGTGTTGGTCTGCCAGAGATGATGGGGAAGGAAGTTCCAGGCTGGACTGAGGGTGTGAGCAAGGGGTCAACAGTGAGTGCAATGAAAGCAAAGGACAGTGAATAAAGTTGGTATTAGAGGAGTGAAATGGGTGGGCTGGGTTGTACTGGGAGAGGAGGCAGGATAAGTAAGGGAGAGGAGGCAGGATAAGTAATGGAGAGGGAGCTGATTGAGTGCCTTGACTCTTACGGTGAATCTGCTTGATGCAGAGGCAGATAAGCAACTATTGGAGGCACCTGAAGAGAGGGAAGACATGAGCAGAATAATAGTTTAGAAAAATGATCCTGGTAGCAGAGAGAAATAGGGACTGGATAGGGAGAAGTTGAAGGTAGGGAGGTCACTGAGAGAGCTAATGTAGTAGTCATGAAAGGATATGACAAATGTTTGAACCAGTGTGATAGCAGTTTGGATGGAGGGGAAGGAGCGTATTTGGAGATGTTGTAGAGAATGAAATGACCTGACTTAGTGACTGACTGAATATGCTGGATGAAGGAAAGAGATGAGTTGAGGATAATGCCAAGGCTGCAAGCCTGTGACCTGGGAAGGATGATGGTGTTGACAACAATAATGAGAGAAAGGAGAAATTTTGGCAGGGAAGTTCAGTTTTGAACATGTCGAGTTTGAGTTGCTGGTAGGACATCAAGGTAAACATGTCCTGAAAGCAGGAGGAAATGTGAAATTGCAGGGATGGAGCAGTAGATTTGGGAATCATCAACCTAGAGATGGTAGTTGAAGCCATGGGAGTGAATGAGGTCTCCAAGGGAGTGGGTGTAGAAGAATAATAGAAGGGGACTCAGAACTAAGCCTTGAGAGGGACCCACAGTTTGGGGGTGGGAGGCAGAGGAGGAGGAGCCTGCTAAATAGATTGAGAAGGAGAGCCAAAGGGCTAGGAGGAGAACTGGAAGATACCTATCTACCCAAGGTTTGATAGCACTTGCAGGAGAAGGGGGTGGCCTACAGTGTCTAAGGCAACTGAGAAGTCAAGGAGAGTTAAAATGAAGCACAGTCCATTGGATTTGGTCAGGTTACTGCTGACTTGGGAAAGTCATAATCCTTCTCTTCTACACAAAGATGGAGTACATGAAGCAGCATAATCTAAGTGAAAAGAGCATGGGCCTGGGAATCAGAAGAGCTGGGTTCTATTCCCTGTTCTGCCACATACCTGCTGTGTGACTTCTCTGTGCCTCAGTTCCCTCATCTGCAAAATGGAGATTCAATACTTGTTCTCCCTCCTACCTAGGCTGTGAGGCCCATGTGGGACCTGATTATCTTCAATTTATCCAGCGCTTAGTACAGTGCTTGACACATAGCAGCGTGGCTTAGTGGAAAGAGCACGGGCTTGGGAGTCAGAGGACATGAGTTCTAATCCCAACTCTGCCATATTTCTGCTGTGTTACCTTGGGCAAGTCACTTAACTTCTCTGTGCCTCAGTTGCCGCATCTGGAAAATGGGGATTAAGACTGTGAGCCCCTCGTGGGACAACCTGATTACCTTGTATCTACCCCAGTGCTTAGAACAGTGCTTGGCACATAGTAATTGCTTAACAAATACCATAATTATTATAATAAGTGCTTAACAAATACCACAATGATGGTGATGATGATTATAAATATGAAGGGGAAAGTGTTTAATTCTCCCTTTTCTAGGGAATATACTTCTCTACATGATACGGTGTTTTTCTCCCTTGACTTTCAAAGCCCAGGTAGGGAATGTGTCCTTTACATTGCTATATTTTACTCTTCCAAGCATTTAGTACAGTGCTCTATACACAGTAAGTGCTCAATAAATACCAGTGATTGATTGACCTCTAGGCTCCCTCTAACTAAATATGTAAATGGCAGTATTTAGTGGATTTAATGACTTTTCTTTGAAGCTTTGTGATGGGCAGAATGCAAAACCCACTTTAGATCAACCCAGTCTCTATTTGGAGAGGTGGTTAAAGGAAAGAGCATGGGCCTGGGAGTCTGATGACCTGGATTTTTAATATCCCAGCTCTGCACTTGTTCTGCTATGTGACCTTAGGCAAGCCACTTAACTTCTTGGTGCTTCAGTTCCCTGAACTGTAAAAGGGAGAATAAATACCTGTTATCATCCCTACTTGACTTGTGAGCCCCTATGTAGGACAGGGACTAGTCCAATCTACCTTAATTGGTACCTATCCCAGAGCTTAGAATGGTGTTAGATACCTAGTAAGTGCTTAACAAAACCAATTTTTAAAAAAGGTGCACTCACATTCTGCTTATCACATTTCTCCCTGGGTAATTAGGAATTCCAGCATCCTTTAAGGCTGGGAAATTTTTGCTGATGCTCCAGGTGATGTTCTAGTCATTTCATGGACTCTCTTTTGTTCTGCTCTTCTACAGTCAGAAAAGATGCCCAGTATCTGACTAGCCTTTGGTCTGTTGACTTGCGGTGATCCAAGGCCTCTCTTCTCAGTCAAGGCCATTTCTATGGTGTGAAAACTAATAGAGAGACTTGACCCTAAGAGAACCTGTAATAAGCCATGTGAAAAAGGCCACTAACAGTACACAGGCAAAAAGAAGTGAATAAATTGTTTGTTTGTTATTCCCCTGTACAGGAGTAGAACTGGAGGTTATCACCCACTTGGGATAAATGTCGGGATGAAAGGAAAGGAACTCCCTCCCTCTTTGAATCCCACAGACCACGACTCTCCCCTCTTCAAAGGCCTACTAAAAATCATATCTCCTCCAAGAAGCCTTCCCTGACTAATCTTCATTTCCACTTTGTTTGCCCTCCCTTCTGCATCACCTGTGCCTTTGGGTCTATGACCCATAAGGACTTTATTACTCACCCCATCTTCATCTCCAGCACTTAGGTTACTCTGCCACTTTCCTTCTCACCCAAGAGTATGTATTTTCATGTCTGCCTCCGCCATCTAAATTAGAAGCTCCTTGACAGCAGGGGTCTTGTCGACAAACTCTGTTATATTGTATGGGTCCAAGCATTTAGTACAGAGTTCTGTCTGTAGTAAGCAATCAATAAGTACCATTGATTGACTGGTTGATTGAGTGGGGAAACTACAGACTATTAAGCTGCTGTGACTGTCTAGAAACTGGCTTGCCCACCATTTACAACTTGTGAACTTTGCAATTAACTGGCTATGTTCCCTTGGGCAATTCATCTATAATCTGAATTTCTTCTACTCCCTCCCAGCTTGAAGACAAAAAGGAGAAAAAAAAGATTCAGAAGTAGATGGCAATGCAAAATGTATTTGAAATACCACCCTTAATTAATAATTGGCCAGTGGAACCAAACCCTCATTAAAAAGCTTCAAAGTCCACTTTAAATTTGAGTATAATCAGAGTCTCTCTGTGACCAAGGTGGCTCATCTAGAATGTAGACTAGCACGACCATGATGCAAATTAGCACCAGTCCTCAGCCTAAAACAGATCAGGCCACAAACCTGTAAGAAATGTAAAGAATCTCCTGCCTCTTTTAGTTAGCTTTACAAGGGATGATGTGCTTGAGGAAGAATCCGAACTGAGAGTGGTTCTGCTTTCTTAGCCAACTGATATGACGCTCAGTAAATACCATTAATTGATTGACTGATTGATATGGAGAGCAGTGTCAAGGAAGGAGGGGGTTGGGGACAGGGTTTGAGCAGCAGCATGGCCTAGTGGACAGAGCCCGGGTCTGGGAGTCAGAGGACCTGGGTTCTAATCCCAGCTTTGCTACTTGTCTGCTGTTGACCTTGGGCAAGTCACTCACCACTGGTCTGCTGTGTGACCTTGGACAAGCCACTTAACTTCTCTGTGCCTCAATTACCTCATCTGTAAAATGAGAATTAAATACTGCGAGCCCCACGTGGGACAACCTGCTTACCTTGTATCTACCCTAGCTCTCAGAACAGTGCTTGGCACCTAGTAAGCGCTTAAAGAATACCATAATTATTATTCACTTCCTGGACCTTAATTACCTCATTGGTAAAATGGGGATTAAAACTATCAGCCCCATGCGGGACATGAACTGTGTCCTACCTGATTACCTTATACCTACCTCAGTGCTTAGTACAATGCCTGGCACATAGTAAGCGCTTAACAAATATCATTATAGAAAAGGAGGTTGTGTAGCAGCAAAGGCTTGGGGAACAAACAAAGTGAATTGATTAAAAGTGTTGCAGATAGGAAAATGTTCAGTCTCTGCTCAGGGCTACTTCAGAGTAGCTAATCTTGGCACTGAAACTACCATAGCATTTATACAGTGCTTGGTACATAGTAAGTGCTTAACAAACACCACGATAATTCACCTTCCCCAGTGATCAGGGCACAGTTGAACAGGAATGCTTCTTTCATCTCTAATCTCATGAGTTTTACTAGAAGTTGTGGTACTTGGGCAAAAAATATTCGGCTACTCCTGCTCCACATTTAAACAAGGAGGTTTCAAAGCTTGGAAGTCTGCCCTAGTAATAATTCATAGAGAGGAGATGGAATTAGGTGCCTCAAACGGGAATTTAATTTGCATTTAATATGAGAGCTATTCTATGTTAATTACCTTCCTTCTCAGAACTGATCATTTCACGTGCAGAGGCAATTCATGCCAATTAATGTCAAAAAGAATAAAATGGTGGTTTTATTCATTGCAATATTGATTTCTGGTCACCAGTATCAGAATGAGTGATTCTCAGCTATTAACAATCAAATAAATGTATCTGAGTCAGAAAGCTTCAAAAGATATTACAGATAAAGAGATTATGTCAAGCATTTTGTACACTTTACCGGAATTAAAATCACCAAAGATTTTACATGCAACTGAAATATAGATATCAAACAGTTGGTAGTATTGGACAATTAAGAAATAAAAGGCTGAAACTGTCATTTCAAACCTATTATGTGACATTGAAAAGCACAGCCACCGTTCTCCAGTTATCTTCACAGCACAGGTGTCCTGGCCTCTAAATACATGATAGCAGTGCCTGTTTGAGGTAGGTGTTTTCTTTTTCTTTCTTTTTTTGCTTCTTGATATTTGTTCTTGTACATCTTGGTAATTGTAGAAGTCAGAGCCAGAGAAAGTCTCTGAAAGGTCAAAGGAAAGAGGCTCTGTCGCTACCTTAAGGGAAGGCTAATTAAGAGGCAACTTACCTGTGGTCATGCTGAGGTGACAGGAGGTTGGGAAGAAAAAAGTTCAGCCAAGAAAATTCCTCATAGGAACTTTCCCTGCAAATTCCAACCAGTGTGAAATACCTGAGTTACACACTCTGATTGAGGTGAGTCTCTGGTAGCCATCAGTGTTATCACAGGTATTTATCAAGTGCCTATGTTGTGCAGACCACTGTACTAAGTGTTTAGGACAATAAAAGAGATTAAGTAGACATGCTCCTGCCCTACCATGGCTCATTCCTCATAAGTAGGAGACCTCACTCTGCCAGGCACTGGCAGCTGCAAGTGGGGTAAAAGAGCCACATTAGTGGGAGGCCTTGATTTGCCCAGTGAACATTTCCCCAGAGAACTAGGATTTTTGAAAGCCTCTGTAGCTACTGTAATAGTAGTGGTTAATAAAAATAATGTTGGTATTTGTTAAGCGCTTACTATGTGCCGAGCACTGTTCTAAGCACTGGGTTAGATACAGGGTAATCAGGCTGTCCCACGGGAGGCTCACAGTCTTAATCCCCATTTTACAGATGAGGTAACTGAGGCACCGAGAAGTTAAGTGACACAGCTGACGGGGGCGGAGCCTGGATTAGAACCCATGACCTCTGACTCCTAAACCCATGCTCTTTCCACTGAGCCAAGCATAGTATTTATTGAGCATCCACTTTTTTTTTAAGGGTATTCGTTCAGCATATAACTATGTGCCCGGCCCTCTACTAAATGCTGGGGTAGTTACAAAATAATTGGGTTGGACACAATCCCTGCTGGGTTCATGAAGGAATAGACAACCAGCATACTCCAAGTGCTTCAGCATTCAAGGTCTCCAGCCCTTGTGCACTTTTGTAACCCTGCCCTGTGAACTCCAAGGCCATGACATCAAGCAGTCACCCACCCCATATCCTTTTTTATGGTATTTGTTAAGAACTTACTAGGTGCCAGGCACTGTTCTAAGTGCAGGGGTGAATACAAGACCACCGTCCTTGTCACACATAGACTTCATACTCTTAATCCCCATTTTTCAGATGCAGTAACTGAGGCCTAGAGAAGTTAAGTGATTTGCCCAAGGTCACACAGCAGACAAGTGATAGAGCCAGGATTATTAGAACCCAGGTCTTTTGGTTCCCAGGCCAGTACCCTTTCCATTAGGCTACGCTGCGTCTCACTTGGTGCCAAGCCCTGAACTGGTGCTCAGGAAGTACATAATAAAGAAGTGATATTTCCCCTACTCACAAGAGGGGAATTGGAAAGGGAATAAAGTTATCCAGAGCTGAGTAGGCAAAAAAAAAAAAAAAATTGAGCCATTCACCCTCCATGAGACCTAATCATAAGAAAAAGCATAGTGTGTTCCTCTCCCCTAGCCTCAGGAGGGTTAGGTCAACGAGGGCTTGAGAAAGAAGGCCATGGGAATGGCTCCCCTCTGAGCCAGGGCAAGTGGGCCAAGTTACTTCATTTGTCCAGTTGATAATATTCTTTCCTAATGTCCTCCTTCCAGGCTAAATAACGGAGGACCTGGGTCAGAGTCAGAGAGGCCATGAGACACGCTCCCTCACTTCTTTTGCTGAGCATGCAATTTGCCCCCCAGCTTCTCTGTGGTGTGCTAAAGACCTCACCAAGGCATGTGCAAGTGGGGCCAGAACCTAAGGGCAAAAAACCCCAAGGGTGGGACCTGTATCAGATTATGAAGAAATACCAAAGAGCCTGCTTCGATTCCGGCCTCAGAACAGTGACCCTGCTAGGAGTATCTGCAAACTGCTAGAGACATTTGCATGCTCTAAATGCAGCATCCTTTAGGTTAATTTTTCACTTCAGTAAATCATCATTTATTTAAAAGCATTCAGTTTTTCATCTCTATCATAAATTCTTGTCACAGAGCCCAAAAGCTAGAGAAGACCTAGAAAAGCCACGGTGCCCAATCCCCCAGGGCAAGTGAATAGCTAAATCAGCCCTCAATTCTTTTCTCACAGCTCTCCAAGGACGAAAGGAGGTTAATAAATCTCCTTTGCAAGCTTGTTGCAATACACGTCTGACGGTCTTCCCTTTAACCTGCCACAATCAGAGTCTATTTCCACCCTGGTACATTCACTGAGAACTGATCATCAATTTCTCCCAGAGCCCCTTCCTATACTTTATCCTCATTCACATTTCTGAAGTGCATATTGTGTGCAGATCACTGAACTAAGTGCAAGGGAGAGTTCAATGTAACTTGAATTCATTCATTAAGTTACCATATAGCCTTCTCTTGTTCATCGCTCTTCTCCAAACCACTCATTCATTCATTCATACTGTGTGCCAAGTATTGGCCAAGACATTTGGAAGAATATAGGAAAACCAGTTCTTGCCCTTAAGGCAGTTACACTCTTATGGATCATCGCAAGGTTTTCTAGGTCCATTTCAAATCAATCAATCAATGGTATTTATTGAGCACTTACTGTGTTCAGAACACTATGCCAAGTGCTTGGGAAAGTTTAATATAATAGACGCATTCCCTGCCTATGAGGAGTTTACATTCCATAGGGAAATGCAGCGTGCAACCTAGAAGCACAGTATAGTAGGATCTTACTATTTGTGGGCTCTTGTACTTCCACTTTCAGAGGCAAGTGAGGGAAGTTATTTTTCTTTCATAAAGGGAAGATATAACATGCAAAGGACACATTGTTTTCTACTTTCATTCCCCAAACGTCCAGCTCAAAACCCCCCCTGGATTCTGCAGCTCTGTCATCTCAGCATGAAAATAGTAGGGAAGCCCACAAACATGCCAAATTGCCTGTACTTCCTGGGACTTCAAAGTAAACTGGGAAAGCAAATGCAGCCACAAGGGGTTCTACTGAGGCCCAATACAGGGAGATCTGGTACCTCAGTGATAAGATCCATTTATTTATAATGTAAAGATACAGTTATAGGTATATTTGCACTTTATTCTCTGTAAGTGTAAGCCTGTAGATGTAAATTGTGCATCGATGCACCCACGAACCAAAACAGGGTGTTGGGAAAAGTTAACGGACTTTTAGACTATTAAACTTATGTAAAATTACAGTAAATCACTGTCCAAATAAAATGCAAAATGTATGCCATCTTGCAGATTACTCATTTATAAGCGTTAGTGGCTACATTTTCTTTTTCCTGAAAACCTAAATAGCCTCGCATTAAACTTTTTGAATACAGTATCAGCATCACAAGGTGTCTCCTCCTAGACAAAACCTGTGGATAATGGGTTCATTGTCACTGACTCTTGTGGATTTCAAAATACAGGAACATTGGTGAAGCCCTATTTGGAATTGTGGATTTTGGAGAATAAATGCACCAGCAAACTTATGCTTCCCAAAGCATCTTCTACATTACAGCGAAGAGGAATGCATGAAATAATTTTCTTTAGATCCATTCCAGTCTCTATGAAGCCTCCCGAAGCAATCAATAGCATGGACTGAGGACCGACTTCATCATAATATTGTACCAGGGCCTGAAGAAACTATAATTCAAATAGAGACACAATCCCTGCCCTCAGTCCAACAGGGGAGACATGCGAACCCAAGACATATTAATTCGTTCAATTGTATTTATTGAGCGCTTACTCTATGCAGAGCACTGTACTAAGTGCTTGGAAAGTACAATAGAGAAGCGTCATGGCCTAATGGATAGAGCACTGGCCTGGGAGTCAGAAGGACCCGGTTTCTAATCCCAGCTCCACCCCTTGTCTGCTGTGTGCCTTAGGCAAGTCACTTCACTTGTAGGTGCCTCAGTTGCCTCATCTCTAAAATGGGGATTAAGACAGTGAGCCCTATGCGGATCAGGGAGTCTGCCCAACCTGACAACCCCTGTGCTTAATAACTTGTTTGGCACACAGTAAACACTTAACAAATACCATTAAAAAAGACATTCACAAAATACTACAGCTATTGAGCAAGATCAATGGAAATGCAAGTGTAAGGTAGTAGTATGTCGAGAATAAGTGCTAAGGTGAATACTGTAAGAACCCGGGAAAGGGTAAGTTAATCGGGGAACATTGTCTGGAAGTAGTGGGTATTCAGAAGGGTTTGAAAATGGGGAAAAATGTGTCCCGGTGGATTTGAAGGGAGAGGAAGCTGCAGGCAGGAAGAAGGGCATGAGCAAAGAATTGTAATCAGAGGAGCTAGGAATGAAACACAGACAGCAGGTTAACTTGGGAGGAGCCGAAAATGTGAGGTGATCTGTAGTGTGAGAAGAGAACTACTAAGTAAGAGGGAGAGAGCTGATAGGGTTCCTTAAACCCAGTGACCAAGAATTTGGGCTGGGTGCAGGAATAAATACTCTTGATGTATTGATTGATTAAGCTCAATGTGGGCAGGGAACTTGTCTTCCAACTCTGTTACACTGTGCTCTCCCAAATGCTTAGTACAGTGCTCTCCAACACAGTCAGCATTCATAAATCTGATTAATTGATTGATTAAAGTCACACTCCTCTTGGATCAAGCAGTAGAGTAGGAAGAGGCTCCAGACAGGCTCAGACCGGTGAGGAGGCTGGTCAGACCAGTGAGAAGGTGATACAGTCATCTAACTGGGATAAGGGGAACATTTGCACTAGGATGGTGAATTCTCAACAAGGCCATTTCCAGTGTCATGTGCATTAGAACTTGAAGAATGGGATTTTGGTTAATATTTGAGATCTTTACGCTTGGATAAGCAGATACTCTTTTTTTTGTTTGCTTTTTGAATTGCTTCTCCATTGACTTGTTTCTCCACTGAATGTAGCCATGAGGTACTCACCTTGGGTCCACCTTTCTTAATTAACTGCGGCAAGTGTCTTTTTTTGGCTGGTTTAAGATCACTATGAAAATCAGGGAGACCAGCACCGTGAACTGTTCCTGAATCAATCAATCAGTAATGTGATGTTTTCCAGGTCAGTCAAGACAACCCAAAAGGAGATGTCCTTAAATCAATTGGGATTTAGGTTAAACACAGGAAAATTTTCTGCATAGTAATAATAGTAAAATATGGGGGTGATTTGTGGAAATTCTTTTCCAAGAAATCTTAAAGACCAAAACCTGTTGGTTTTAGAAGAGCTTACTCTTATCAAATGATCCTGCCTGGAAGCCTTATGATGCTCTGAAATACGAGGGGGGTGGGGGGGGGGGGAATTAGGAAGGGTTAGGTGTATTTCTTGGGCTGTTACCCTGCGGGAGCCTTGAGGTCACTCTGCCCTACTTACCTGCCCTCCGAATAGAACTAGACTTATGACAACAAAGAATAAAATATCCGGATATCATCTGTCTATCCTGAGCAGCTTCTCCACTCCAGTGGGCATGACCACAACCTCTTTACTTGGGTCTGCCCCAAGCAGCTTGGGTAGAACCGAGGTATGACTAGCCCCTATTTGGTAACATGATTTAACACTGAGATTCATAGGCGTAGCTCGTAACTCCCAGGCATTGTTATAGCAGTTTCTCCCTGACGTCTTTCAGGTATACCTGCTTTAAGAAAGGCGGGTTAGTCTCTTGGGATAATTTGGTTAAAGGAAAGAGCTAAGGTGCAGTGGAGGGAGACAGAATGAGGGATTTTCACGTCCTGTTCACTGGTGTTTGACAGCAGTCCCCACAGGCCCCTGGTAAGTCAGCTAGTGAGTCTACCCACGGGGAAAGGGAAGTAATTGACTGTGGCAGACTTGAGCCGACGGGCACCATCACTGGCATTAATATGAAGCAATGCAACTGTCCGATCAAATAATTCTAAGACCAGAGCCAGATAGAGGCCTCTGCTGATGGGGCCTCTCCTATGAGGCAATCTTCTTTGAACACATTTTCTCTAGATGGGAAGCTGGCTCTGGCCCTACTTCTGGGGTCCTGTTTTTCTCCCAAGCCACGGCCCAGGCAGAACACTTTGCTGATTTACAAAAGCCGCTTAAGGTGCCTCTCCCATCCCAACCCCCATTCCATCACCTCCTGCCAGTGATGGAAAGGTTTAAAACAAAGAGGGCTATCCCATAGGATTGTCCCTTTAAATCTCAGTCAGGAGATGAGGGGAAGGAGTGTGTCCATTCCATAGGATAGGATCTAATTCTTTACAGTGTAAGGTGAAAAGGGACACCTATAACGGTATTCAGAATATCTTCCTATTTGGGTTAGCTAAGGGTTTCATTTAAATACGAAAACACACAAGTCATTTGGAATAGATGAGATATTTCCAGCCCATTCCCTGAACTGTTCAAATTAAAAATAAATCATTCTTGTGAAGATAAATGTCGGGAACAAAAAGTGGGTTTTACACACAGCACTGGACCACAGTAAGAGTCTCACTGCACAATGGTGTGGGGTGGGAAAGCCTCCCCCCCCACCCCCACAGCGGGAGTTGGGTGGGGAGGGCAGGAGTAAATATCAGCAGAAGAATCTCAGCTGGGAAAGTGACTGTTTATGTGGTAAAATTTAGCTAGTTTGCATAATATTCCTAGTGACCCACAGTACGGCCAGTTCGAAGAACTTCCCACTCATAAAAATAGCCACATCTCCATCTGAAAGGCTTGAGTAAGGATGACCGTTTCTAGTCCTATACATCCAACTCCTTGAAATGGTAAATGATTGTGTCGATGCTTCATTTTGCCCCCTTAGCCGAAATGCCCAATGGATCAATTGATCTATAATCCCAAAAGCCATTAAAGGAAAAGGCTGCCTATCAGAGGATAAGAAAATGAGGCATGCTATTTTAAGATCAAGCATTCTTTAATCATGCATGCTGATACATTCAAGGCTATTGGTAACCAAACTCAAAAGTCCACTCTGAGACTAAAGATTGATCTAAAAATCTAAATGTTTGACGAATTTATGCTAACTGCTACCTCTCTTGGGGGGCGGGGCAATCTAGTGTAAAATGTTGATTAAAATATGAATAATCATAAAATATTAATTCATCCACTGTTCTGATGGGCCAGAGTATTTCCTCCTATGATGGACAAGGGTGTTACAGTGTGTGATTAGCTATGGTCTTCGAAGGCGTGACTCGAGAAGATTTCAGTTAAATTAGAAGTCATTTTATTTGGGGAAGGTGCAAGATCTGAACTTTAACAATGAAGGTTTAAAGCAAGGAAAGTGAGGGAAAAAACCCAACTTCTTAGAAAAGAGAAAGGAGAAAATGAGAGAGAGAGCTCTCTCTGGTCAGGGTGAGTGCTCAATAAATGCTGGTGGATTGATGGACTTTTCCTTTTATTGTGTCTGGGCAAAGCACCTGGACCAATAAACATTACCATCAGCACTGAACATTTCCATCACATGCTCCAAATGCACAACGATGGTCTTACACCAATTCCGAGACACTTTTCTACATTTAAAAACAAATTAGCATCCCTGAAAAATTATGTCTCTGGTGTCACAGTTAGCTGGTAATCCAAATAAAACCCCGGAGGTGTTGGACTCCAAGTGGCTGCAATAATGTTAACAGCATTGTTACAATGTTGTTTTTTTCACCCCCCCTCAGGAAGTTGGACAGCAAAAATCGAAGGGGCTGTCCCATGTGAAAAGCACAAACATGTCACACCACCCCAGGTAAAGCACAGCACAAGCAGGGTGTTCTTCCTGAATTGCCCAAATTTTGGCGGTTATGTAGATTTGGCTTCAGAGTGACTGCAAGGATTTCAGTGCCTTGTAAATTAGAAAGTAGTTCTTTGATTACTTTCGGGTAAAACCATAATGGCATTTTATTTCTTGTAGTGTTTCACTCACACTTCAACTAAAAGGTTATTTTAAAAATAAAGTTTACAGAGCATAGCCAAAAGGGTGAATTTCAAATATTCAGAACATATTTCCACTTCACACCATATAGAACCGGGTGGGTGGCTATTCTGCACCCAAAAAAAAGAACAGAAGGCTTTACTCAGCCAAACCGTATCTCGGTCCATCTTGTCTACAGGATGAAGTTTCGACCTTGGATGCGTGCCGAAAAATCAAGATCAAACCAAAACGGCACTATTCCGCCACAGAGGCCTTGTTTTGGTTTAAACGCCTTAAAAGAAAAGCCCCTTCCTCTGGTGTTTGGAAGTGAAATGTTCCATAGTCCTTTCTGGTCTACCAGCAAAAAACAAACAAACAAACAAAAAACCCCAAAACCAAAAAATTCTGTGTATTTCATGCCCTCTCATGAAGAGAAGTTCTAACAACCAAGAGCATGCAATAGCCGCTAAGTTTAACGATGAAGTCACAGAGCTATTAGTGTTTAATTATATAATGTGCATTGAGATATTTTCAATGTTAAGCATAAAAGAGAAATTCTTAATCTCCTTAGCAACCGTTACATTAAGACTGTGAAAAACTGCAACCACACGTAAAGGGCATATAAAATCATTACAAAATGTTAATTGTCACACGTCTTCATGCCGTACAAACTAAAATGAACTCAACAGATCAGCGAACCCGATCGTTTGTTTTCAGTGGCTGGCTGTGACCTATCGACCTGAAAATGGTCGACTGAACATCCACCCGTGCCTCCATTTCCCCGGATCAGCACAAAAAGCCTTTCGAACCCATGACTTGAGGATTTCTTCCCCGGCTGAGAGAGATCCTGTCTCATTCGGGAGTAGGTTTACACTCTTCGACCCTTTCAAAACAAAGGGCTCCAAGAGAAACCTCAGTGGCAATTCACACCAATGGATGGCCCAAGGCCCAACCAGTCCTGGGAAGGAAGTCACCGGGAACCTCAGGGCCCGCATCCTGGCACAGGCTTCGTGGAGCTTAGTACAGTGCTCTGCACACCATAAGCGCTCAATAAATACGACTGAATGAATGAACTCGCCCCCTGGCCCGCAGCACACATTACAGGCGGTGCGAAGGCACCGCGAGCTGGCAACAATGGGGGCGCTTGTGGACCCCAACAACTTGGAGAGCTGGCCTAGCCCCTCATGCAAAACGTTTCCACCCAAAGTTCGCCTTGCGCGTTGTCAGAGTTCCCAGGGTCTTCTCCTTGGGAACCTTGGGAGTTTTTTCCTTGGTTTGTTTGGAATTTTTCCCTCCCCAGGACTGACTTATGGGCGTGGAACAAGGGTGCTGACTCTGTTGTATTGCGCTCTCCCAAGCAGTTAGTATGGTGCTCCGCGCCTAAAGAGTGCTCAATAAATACCATGGATTGATTGAGGACAGTACCCTCACCCGCTCGTACCGAGAAAGAGAGGAGAGAAACAGAAAGAAAGAGAGGCTGTAAACTCGTTATGGGCAGGGACTGTGCCTTTTACTTCCATTGTATCGTCCTCTCCCAAGCGTTTCGTGCAGTGCGCTGCATATAGTAAGCGCTCACTCAATATCAGCAGCGGGGCATAGTGGACAGAGCAGGGGCTCGGGAGGAGAGAAGGTCATGGGTTCTAATCCCGACTCGGCCACCTCTCTGCCGTGTGACCTTGGACGAGTCTAGACTGTAAACCCGTTATGGGGAGGGATTGTCTCTCTTTATTGCTGCATCATACTTTCCAAGCACTTAGTACAGTGCTCGGCACGCAGTAAGCGCTCGGTAAGCATGAATGAATTCACTTCACCTCTCTGTGCCTCAACAAGTAGTGTTATTATTACGGTTGCTATTAATAATAATAATAATAATGGTATTTGTTAAGCTCTATGTGCCAAACCCTTTACTAAGCATGGGGTAGGTACAAGGTAACCAGGTTGTCCCACGTGGGGCTGACAGTCTTCATCCCCATTTTTCCAGATGAGGGAACTGAGGCCCAGAGAAGTATCTTGCCCAAGGTCACAGAGCAGACGAGTGGCGGAGGCAGGATGAGAATCCAGGACCTTTGATTCCCAAGCCCATGGTCTTGCCACTAATAATAATAATGACATTTGTTAAAGCGCTTACTATGTTTAAAGCACTGTTCTAAGCACTGGAGGGGATACAGAGTTATCAGCTGCTTCTCTGCCAGAATAGTGACGGTATTTTTTAAGCACTTAGTGAGTGCCAGGCACTGTCCTGAGCATGGAGTTGGACACAAGTAAATCGGGTGGGATGCAGCCCCCTGTCCCATGTGGGGGGCTCAGAGTCTCAATCCCCATTTTGCAGCTGAGATAAGCGGGGTCCAGAGGAAGGGAAATGAGTTGCCCAGGGTCACCCAGCGGACAAGTGGGATTAGAACCCATGACCTTCTGATTCCGAGGCCCGGGCTCTGTCCACTACACCACGCTGTTACTGAGGGAGGGAGAGGTCTGGCCCCCCAGCCCATGGTAAGCTCGTCGTGGGCCGGCAGGGAAAGCGTTTGCTCTATGGGCGTCTCCCAAGTGCTCAGTACATAGTAAGCACAGGCTAGCAGCGTGACTTAATGGAAAGAGCATGGGCTTAGGAGTCAGAGGTCATGGGTTCTAATCCCCCCTCTGCCACTCATCAGCTGTGTGACCTTGGGCAAGTCACTTCACTTCTCTGTGTCTCAGTTAAGCGCTTAACAAATACCAACATTATTATTCCTTCATCTGGAAAATGTGGATGAAGACTGTGAGCCCCCCGGGGGACAACCCAGTGACCTTGTATCCGCTCCAGCGCTTAGAACAGTGCTTTCATGATGATGACGACGATGATATTTAAGCCCGTCAATGGGCAGGGACTTTGTTGCCGATTTGTACATTCCAAGTGTTTAGTACAGTGCTCTGCACATAGTAAGTGCTCAATAAATACTATTGAATGAATATTTAAGAGCTTACTACATGCAAAGCACTGTTCTAAGCGCTGGGGGGGATACAAGGTGATCAGGTTGTCCCACGTGGGGCTCACAGTCTTAATCCCCATTTTACAGATGAGGTAACTGAGGCACAGAGAAGTTAAGTGACTTGCCCAAAGTCACACAGCTGACAAGCGGCAGATCCGGGTTTAGACCCCCTGAACTCTGACTCCCAAGCCCGTGCTCTTTCCACTGAGCCATGCTGCTTCTCTACTGTGCACAAAGTAAGGGCTTAAGAAACCACTATCATTATTATTATTATCTGGAAAATGAGGATGAAGACTGAGCCCTACGTGGGGCAACCCAATGACCCTGTATCAACCCCAGCGCTCAGAAGAGTGCTCGGCACATGGTAAGCGCTTAAGAAAGGCCAACATCGTTGTTATTATTAGTAAATGGGAGGGAGGGCCTGTCCCGGGGGGGAGAGGATGAAGACTGTGAGCCCCACATGGGACCACCCGATGACCTTGTATCTACCCCAGCACTCAGAAGAGTGCTCGGCACATGGGAAACGCTTAAGAAAGGCCAACATCATTGTCATTATTAGTAAATGGGAGGGAGGGAGGGAGGAACTGTCCTGGGGGGGAGAGGCTGAAGACTGTGAGCCCCTCGTGGGACCCCCCGATGACCTCGTATCTACCCCAGCGCTCAGAAGAGTGTTGGGCACACGGTAAGCGCTTAAGAAAGGCCGACATCACTGTTATTATTATCATTATGTGGAAAATGGGATTGAAGACTGTGAGCCCGACGAGGGACCAGCCGATGAGCCCGTATCCTCTCCAGCGCTCGGAAGAGGGGTCGGCACACGGTTGGCGCTCAAGAGAGGCCAACGTCCCCGTTAGTAGTAGTAGACGGGAGGGAGGGGAGGAGGGAGGGAAGGAGGGAGGGAGGGAAGGACGGAGGGAGGGAGGGAAGGGAGGAGGGAGGGAGGGAGGGAGGGAAGGAGGGAGGGAGGGCCCGTCCCGGGGAGGAGGGGGGCGAGGGTGGGGTCAGCAGTGGGGTGACCAGTGTTGTCCGGCGGGTCTGGTGCCCAGCTGCGCCTGGGACACGGCGGGGATGGCGGTGGCGGCGGCGGCGGCGGCGGTGGCGGCGGCGTCCCCGACCCCCGGCAGCACGGAGCGCACCGACCGGCGGAACTCCTCGTTCTTCCAGGTGTAGAGCAGCGGGTTGAGGGCCGACAGGGCGCAGCACAGCAGCCAGCTGGCCGCCTCCACGCCCCAGGGCACGGGCAGCGAGAAGCCGCTGGCCGCGCTGACCCACAGCAGGGGCTGGGTGGCCAGCAGGAAGACGCAGCAGAGGAGCAGGACGGACAGCCCGTTGAGCCTCCGCTGCGCCCGGCGAGGGTGCAGGCTGGGGGGCAGCGGCGGGGGCTGGCCCCCCGGACCCCCTCCGGGCCCCGCCGCCGAGCCCCCTCCGGGCCCCGGGAAGGCGGCGGCGGCGGCGGCCCCCGCGGCGCAGCCGGGCAGCTGGTGCAGCAGGTGGAAGTTGAGCACGCTGACCCTCTTGACGCTGACCCGCACCCGGCGGACGATGCCCAGGTAGCAGTGGCCCAGCAGGGCGGTCTGGGCCAGCAGCCCGGCGGCCGCCAGCAGGGCCGGGCCGTGCGGGGTCGGGGCGGCCGCGCCGGCCGGAGGCGTCCAGGGCGGCAGCAGCAGGACCAGCCCCAGGGCCAGCAGCCAGGACAGGGCCAGCATGCCCGCCGTCCGCCGCCGGCGGTACAGCGCCTGGTAGGTGGCGGGCGTCCGGGTGATGAGCAGGTAGCGGTTGAGGGCCACCAGGCAGTGCGACAGGAGCGACACGGTGAGGCCCAGCCCCAGCAGGCCGCCCCGCAGCAGGCGGTAGCCCGCCGGGGAGGCGGGGGAGCCGGCCGGGCCCCGGGCGTCGGGGGGCCCCGCCGCCCCGCCGGGCAGCAGCCCCAGCACGGCCTCCTGCGGCATCCACAGGGCGCAGAGGCTGAGGTCGGCGGCGCAGCCGTTGACGATGAAGGCGTTGCTGGTGGTCTGCAGCTTGCGGAAGGACGACACCAGGTAGATGACCAGGCCGTTGGCCAGCGTGCCCCCGATGGCCAGCCCCGAGTAGAGGAGGGACACGGGGATGCGCCGGCCGGCCCCCGGGGCCTCCTCCTCGCACAGCAGCAGCAGCAGCGAGCCCTCGGACGGCGGCGGCGGCGTCGACGACGACCCCGACGAGGAGGACGAGGAGGCCACCGAGGCGTTGCTCATCCTGGCTCCGGCCCGGCCTGCCCTCTCTACCTAAGGCGGGCTCCGGCGGGGTCCATCCCGCAGCCGCCCCGGCCTCCGAGGGTGCGGGGCCCCCGCGGGACCGGCCGCCGGAGGAGGGAGCCTCGGGAGGCACCGGCCGCCGGAGGAGGGAGCCTCGGGAGGCACCGGCCGCCGGAGGAGGGAGCCTCGGGAGGCACCGGCCGACGGAGGAGGGAGCCTCGGGAGGCACCGGCTCCCGGAGGAGGGAGCCTCGGGAGGCACCGGCCGCCCGAGGAGGGAGCCTCGGGAGGCACCGGCCGCCGGAGGAGGGAGCCTCGGGAGGCACCGGTCGCCCGAGGAGGGAGCCTCGGGAGGCACCGGCCGCCGGAGGAGGGAGCCTCGGGAGGCACCGGCCGACGGAGGAGGGAGCCTCGGGAGGCACCGGCTCCCGGAGGAGGGAGCCTCGGGAGGCACCGGCTCCCGGAGGAGGGAGCCTCGGGAGGCACCGGGCCCCGGACGGACACCGCCCCGGACGGAGGGACTCGCGGCTGGGGGCAGAGAGAAGATGCGGGGTGGCACCGGCCGGAGGAGGCCTGGCCCCCGGGCGGGGCTCGGCGGCTTACCGGGTCGGGAGGACCTCGGTGTCCCCCGCGGCACCTAGCATCTCCTCCCCGGAAAGGAAAAGGAGAGCCGGGAGGAGCCCCACCGGCCTGGCACCTCGGACCGGCGGCGGGAGCCGGGGCTCGTTCCGCTTCGGGCTCCCCCGGGGAAGGACCGGAGGCTGCTTCGCGGGAGCGGGGCCGGGGGGAAAGCCCCCCACCCTGCCCTACCCGTGCCGCGCCTCGGCAGACGGAGCTGCTGCCGTTGGAAGCCTCGCGGCTCACTCCTCTTTCTGGTAGATTTCACCCGGGGAAGATACAGCCTTTCCACGCTCTTCATGAATTATTCAGCAGGCTTCAAACTTGCGAAAGGAGAAAAATATCTCGCTCAAAAAGTCCTGCTCTTACAGTTGCTCCTCTCTCCGCCCCCCGCCCCCCTCCCCAAGCCTCATGTTATAATAAAGCACGCTCTCCCATCACACGTTTCTGATTTATACACTGTAAAGGCATCGCGGGACTGCTACCGACCCGATCAGCTTGTGTCTAATCCCGACAATTAGTACACTGCTTGGTAACTGCTTAACAAATACCACTTAAAAAAAAAAAGTAGCCTACAAGTAGGAGGAAAGAGAACAGGGATGGCTAAATTCTGCCTTATCCAGGCGCATGGCCATCGGGAAGCAAGTGATGCCCTCCAACAGTGCCCACTTGAATAATCTCCGTGAAATCCACTGGAAGTCTAACCTCGTTTTAGCCCCAAGTTTGAACCTTCCTCCTGAAACTCCCTGCTTTCACCTTCTAAATAGCAGCAGAGTTCTCGGGTTCGATATTCATTGCTAACGCTGCTCCTACCCCTGTTCGGACAGAAATGATAACCCGCTTTAAAGGACCCAAAAGACCAAGACCAGAAAAGCAACGGCGAGGCCAATATCGTAGATGCTACTGCTGTCTTCTGTACAGAGCTGCTTGGGAGAGTACCTTAGCGTCAGAAGACACCTATCCCTGCCCTCAAGCCGAAAAGCAACGTGGTGGCCTAGAAGAAAGAGCACGGGCCTGGGACACAGGGGACTTGGATTCTAATCGTGGCTCGGCCACTTGCCCGCTGTGTGACCTTGGGCAACTCATATCCTTTCTCTGGGCCTCGGTTACCTCGTCTGTACAATAGGGATTAAAACGGCGAGCCCCAGGTGGGAGGCGGACTGCTACCAACCTGATTAGCTTGTATCTATCCCCAGCACTTAGTAGACGGCTTAGTAAATGCTTAACAAATACCACTTTAAAAAACGAGCTTACAAGTAGGAGGAAAAAGAACTGATACGTCGATATGAATGAGCAAGTGCTTCAGTAGTAAAGCATGCGAGTCTATAGGCTATCCGGGCTACCCAGGGTTGGTTGGGAACGAATAAGTACAGAGGGTGCACAAAAGTGCTGAGACGGTAGAAAAATGAATCGAGGGAGACTTCCTGGAGGAAAGGCAATTTCAGTAAGTTTTTTTTTTTAATCGATACCGTTGATTGGGAGAGCTGTCGTCCAGCAAAGTTGAGAGGTGAAGGCCGCAGAAGGGCATGAGCCAGGGGGACCCGAGGTGGGAGAGCCTAGAACGAGGCATGGTGAAGTGAGCTTGAGAGGAACGGAGGGTTCGGGCAAGGGGTAAGTGGGAGAAGAATGGAGTAGTAAGAGAGGAAGATCCGATGGAGTAACTTAAAACCAATGGTGAGGAATTTCTGCTTGATGTGGAAAGGCATGGCAAGACAGGGGAAAATGGCATCTTAGGTAAATGATCCAGTTTCGCAGAGTGAAGTAGGAATTGGAGAAGGTAAGACCAGTGAGGAACTTAATATGAGAGTCAGATAGGGATATTGAATGCTATAAATAATTCCTGGATAGCCCGGAGCCAGTTATGTACATGAGAACCCCTTTCATCTTCAATCCTGGAAAAGATCTCTGGTTGCGATTTACAGTGAGTATTCATTTACAGATTTAGCAGATTACCTCTTTTCTCTCTGATTCTGGCAGCAGGATTATATGTCATCTAAATGAGCAATCTTGAATGAAGTCAATCAATCAGTGGTGTTTATTGACTACTTACCGAGTGCAGATCACACTCCTAAACTCATTAAGAGAATACAACACAATGAAGGAGATATCCCTGACCGCTGCTTTCAAGGAATTTAAGACCTAGTGGTCGAGACCAAGTGTTTTTCCTATCACTAAGCATTTATTCTATCAAGCTTTGATTACTGCATCAGCCTCTCTACTGACTTTCTTGCCTGCTGTCTCTCCCCACTCCATTCCGTACTTCACCCCATTGCCCGGATGATTTTTCTACAAAAAGGTTAGATCCATGTTTCTCCACTCCTCAAGAAGCTTCAGGGGTCACCCAGCCACCTCCGCATCAGAAACTCCTCACCATTGGCTTAAAGCAATCTGCTCCTTGCCCCCTCCTACCTCACCTCGCTACTCTCCTACTGCAACTCAGCCCACACCACTTCGCTGCTCTATCACCAACCATTTCACTGTACTTCGATGTCATCTATTTGGCCGCTGACCTCTTGCCCACCCTCTTCATATCCGACAGACAATTACTCTCCACCTTCAAAGCCTTACTGAAAGCACATCTCCTCCAAGAGACCTTCCCTGACTAAGCCCTCTCTTCCTTTTCTCCCATTCCCTTCTGCATCACCCTGACTTGTTTCCTTTACTCCCCCCCGACCGAGCCTCAGAGCACCTAGGTATGCAATTATAATTTTTTTATATTAATGTCTGTCTCCCCCTTTAGACTGTAAGCTTGTTATGAGCAGGGAACGAGTCTACAAACTAGGTTATGTTGTACTCTCCCAAGCGCTTAAGTAAAATGCTCTGCACACAGTAAGCACTCCATAACTATGAGCTATGAAATTCAGAGAGGGGAAGCAGCACAGTATATTGGCGGGGGGGGGGGTATATGTGTGTATCGATGTTTTTGGGGGTTGTAGTGGAGTTTCAAAGTGCTTAGGGCTACAGACCCAAGTGCTCAGACAACATGGAAAGGGAGGAGACTAGGGTGAGGAGGAGATGAGAGGCTCTTGGGAAAAGACTTCTTGGTGGAGATGTGGTTTCAGTAGGGTTTTGAAGATGGGGAAAATGGTAGTCTGTAGGATATGAAGGAGGAGTGATTTTCAGGCAGGTGGGACAGTGCTCTGCACACAGTAAGTGCTCAATAAATATGATTGATTGGATCGACAGGAAGATGAGATCAAGGTACAGTAAGTAGGTTGGTGTTAGAGGAGAGGAGAGTGTGGGCTGGGTTATACTGGGAGAGGAGCGAGGTTAGGTAGGAGGGGTAGAGCTGATGGCGAGCTTTAAAGACACTGGTAAGGAGTACTGTTGGATGCCGAGTTGGATGGGCAGCCATTGGAGGTTTTTGAGGAGTGAGGAGATGTGCTCACAACGATTTTTTAGAAAAATTATCTGATCAGCAGAGTACGGACTGGAGGAGCGAGAGCCCGGGGGTAGAGAGGTCAGCGAGGAGGCTGGTGGAGTAGTCGAGGTTGTGTATGACAAGTGCCTAGCCCAGCATGATGTCAGTTTAAGATGGAGAGGAAGGGATGGAACCTAGAAGTGTTGTGAAGGTAGAACCGAAAAGATTTGGTGACAAACTGAATATGAGAGAGATGAGTCGAGGATAATGCCAAGGTGACTGGCTTGCCAGACAGGGATGCTTCAGTTATAGGAAAGTAAAGAGGAGGAAGGCAGGTTTTGGGTAGAAAAATCTCCCTAGTTTTGGGTAGAAAGATCTCCTTATCTTCCCCTCCAAACCCTGTCCTTCTCCTGACTTTCCCATCACCGTAGACGGCACCACCATCCTTCCTGTCTCACAAGCCCGTAACCTTGGCATCATCCTTGTCAGCTAAGCCTCTTTTCCCCCCTTTCCCTCTGCTCCTCCCCCTCTTCCTTCCCCTCCCTTCAGCACTATGCTCATTTGCTCATTTATATATATTTTTATTACTCTATTTATTTTGTTAATGAGGTGCACATCCCCTTGATTCTATTTATTGCTATTGTTTTTGTCTGTCTGTCTCCCCCGATTAGACTGTGAGCCCGTCAATGGGCAGGGATTGTCTCCATCTGTTGCCGAATTGTACATTCCAGGTGCCTAGTACAGTGCTCTGCATACCCCGCTCCAGTCTATTCTTCACTCCCCTGCCCGGCTCATCTTCCTGCAGAAACGCTCTGGGCATGTCACTCCCCTTCTTAAAAACCTCCACTGGTTGCCTATCGACCTCCGCACAAAACAAAAACTTCTCACTCTAGGCTTCAAGGCTCTCCATCACCTTGCCCCTCCTACTTCTCCTCCCTTCTCTCTTTCCACTGCCCACCCCGCACGCTCCGCTCCTCTGCCGCCCACCTCCTCACTGTCCCCCGTTCTCTCCTAACCCGCCGTCGACCCCCGGGCCACGTCCTCCCGCGGTCCCGGAACTACCTCCCTCCTCACCCCCGCCAAACTAATTCTCTTCCCCTCTTCAAAACCCTACTTAGAGCTCACCTCCTCCAAGAGGCCTTCCCAGACTGAGCTCCCCCTTTTCCCTCTGCTCCCTCTGCTCCCCCTCTGCCCCCCCCTTCACCTCCCCTCAGCTAAGCCCTCTTTCCCCCACTTTCCCTCTGCTCCTTCCCCTCTCCCTTCCCCTCCCCTCAGCACTGTGCACGTCTGCTCATTTGTATATATTTTCATTACCCTATTTATTTTGTTAATGAGATGTACATCACCTTGATTCTATTTATTTGCTATTGCTTTAATGCTTTTTGCTTTTTGTCTGTCTCCCCCTATTAGACTGTAAACCCGTCAAAGGGCAGGGATTGTCAATCTGTTACTCATTCATTCACTAGTATTTATTGAGCCCTTACTATGTGCAGAGCATTGTACATTCCAAGCGCTTAGTACAGTGCTCTGCACATAGTAAACGCTCAATAAATACTATTAAATGAATAGTAAGCGCTCAATAAATACGAATGAATGAATGAACTCCTCTCTCTCTCTCATTCAACCCACACATTCAGTCCCTCAGTAAATCTTGTCGGTTTCACCTTCACAACATCACTAAAGACCACCCTTTCCTCTTCATCCAAACTGTTTTCACGTTAATCCAATCACTTGTCCTATCCCGCCTCATGATTCTATCAGCCGCCTTGGTGATCTCACAGCCTCCTGTTTCTCCCCACTTCAGTCCAATAGTTCAAACGGCTGCCCGGATAATTTTTCTACAGAAAGGTTCAGGACATGTTTCCCGACTCCTAAAGAACTTCCAGTGGTTGCCCATCTACCTCTGAATCCAAAAAAACCTCCCCAAAACTCCTCACCATTGACTTTAAAGCACTCAGTCACCTTGTCCCTTCCTACCTCACCTCCACACTCTCCTGCCACAGCCCAGCCCACACAATTCACTCCTCTAAACGCTAACCTTCAAACTCTACCTCAATCTCATCTATCTCGCCGTCGACCCCTGACTCACGTTCTGCCTCTGCCATGAAACACTCTCCCTTCTCAAATCGAACAATTACTCTCTCCTCTTTCAAAGTCTTATTGAAGGCCCATCCCCTCCAATAGGCCTTCCCTGACTAAGCACTCCTTTCCTCTTCTCACACTCCCCTCTGCATCACCCTGACTTGCTCCCTTTATTCATCCCCGCTCCTAGCCCCACAGCACTTATGTACATAGCTGTAGTTTATTTATATTAAAGTCTGTCTCCCCCTCTAGACTGTAAAGTCACTGTGGGCAGGGAATGTGTCTGTTTATTGTTATAGTGTACCGCTCCCAAGCGCTTAGTACAGTGCTCTGCACACAGTAAGTGCTCCATAAATCTGACTGAATTGAATGAAAGGTGTTCTGTTTTAGACATGTTAAGTTTGAGGTATTGGGGAACATTCCAAGTAACAGATGTCCTGAAGGAGGGAAGAAATGCAAGACTGCAGAGAGAGAGGTCAGGGCTGGACATCTAGATTATTATTAGGTTAATAATAATCATGAAGTGCTTTTTATGCCTCAAGCACTATTCTAAACTCTGTGGTAGATACAAGCTAATCAGGTTGGAGTTTTAATCCCCATTCTACAGATGAGGTATCTGAGGCACAGAGAAGTGAAGTGACTTGCCCAAGGTCACACAGCAGACAAGTGGCAGAGCCAGGATTAGAATCCATGTGAGATGGTAGTTGAAGGCAAGTAGGAGCGAATTTGTTCTCTAAAGGAGTGGGTGTAGATGAAGAATAGAAGGGAAACCAGAACTGAGCCTTGCGGGACTCCCACGGAGGGTGGGAGGCAGAGGAGGAGCCTGAAAGGGACTGAGAAGCAGTGTCCAGAGAGATATGAGGAGAAGCAGGTGAGGACAGTGTCAGTGCAGCCTAGGTTGAGATAGTGTTTCCTGGAGAGTGGAGTGGTCCATAGTGTGGAAGGCAGCCTAGGGGTCTGGGTGGATTAGAGACCAAGAAATTTGACAAGTGTGAATGTCCACACTGAGGGATTGAGTCCTAATGTGGCGGTCACAAAAGCTGTCACCTTAGGCCTCTTCCTTACCCACTTAGAGGATATTTTCTTTCTCTCTTCCACAGGAACCGTGATGATTAGGTAATAATTGTGAAGTGCTTTGAAAAGTGTAAGTGCTAAGTACTTCTAAATGAGCCCTAATCACATTTGGATGAGTTTAAATGGAAGTGATAACAGAGGCAAGAATGGGAGTTTTGCCACCCAGAGGAGATGAAAATTGAAAGTCCCAGAGAATTGAAGAGGGGTTGATGTTAAAAGGAACATGCGAATGAAAGGGGTTCATTGTAGTGGCTCAGTGTGAGAGCACTGAGTGCACCTGATAAGCACCAAAAGCTATGCCAGCAATAGAACCACAGTTTTCCTCCTAATTATTTGTAATTAGGACTTGCACTTCCAAACAAAAGTCTCTACTCTCATGGAGACACTGGGCTAATAGATTTTCCCTTTGTCCCAGTGTAGATGGCAGCCTGAAACAGCACTCCCCCTCTGCCCTCCAACAAGATTTGCTGATAGTATGGCCTAGTGGAATGTGCAAGGGCCTGGGAATCAAGGGACCCCGGTTTTAATCCCCAGTTCGCTACTTTCCTGGTCTGTGACCTTGGGCAATTTAACCTCTGTGACCCTCAGTTTCCTTGTCTGTAAAATGGGGATTAGATACCTGTTCATTCTATTAACGTCTGCCTCTCCCCTCTAGACTGTAAGCTTGTTGTAGGTGGGGAATGTATGGTTTTTTGTTGTATTATACTCTCCCAAGTGCTTAGTAAAGTGCTCTGCATACAGCAAGTGCTCAATAAATATGAATGAGTGAATGAATAAGCCCCATTTGGAAGAGGGGTTGTATCTGAGCTAATTATTCTGTTACCTACCCGAGTGCTTATTACAGTGCTTGGCACAGAGGTGCTTACTAAATGTTATTATTATGGTTATTATTATTATTATTAGCCAACTCCCCTATGCGGATAAGCACCACATGGAAACAGGCTCCTTTATCCCAGATACCATTAATTATAGCACTAGAAAGAAGTAGCAACTGTAGTAATAATAGTATTTATTGAGTGGCCCATTGGGTTTAATGGAATGTACTAAAAGCTTGGGAAGGTATAACAGAACGTATAACTTTAACTCTTCAACCTTTCTCCTGCTCTGCCTCAATATGGACTCTTATATGTGAGCAAGTCTGGGTCCAGGAAGGCAAGTGTTGAAAATAAAAGTCTCCCGAGAGGGAATATTGGGGTTTGATTTGTGGCTTCATCTTTAATAAAATAAAATAATACAATAAACACAATGATCCTGGACATTGCACGGTTCTTCTGACTACTGGGCTTTTTTGTCACAAAGCAAACGGAAGAAAAAACAAACCAAGCTGAAAAACTATGAAGAAAGGTCAAAATAAATAGCACCAATAGAAAGCTTCTTGTCTGTTTTTATTTCCCTTCTCTCTGGAAAGGTCTAAAGGCCAGCTGAAGGAACACCAAAACTTTCTGAAATTCCAGTAGGATCAACCCAGATCTTAAGTTCTAAGATCTTAAAATACAAGCTCAGTGGTAGAGCGCATGCTTTGCATGTATGAGGCCCCGGATTCGTTTTCTGGCAACTTCAGCTTAGGTGTTTGGAGAAGCAGCGTGACCTATTGGCTAGAGCACTGGACTGGGAGTCGGAATGACCTGGGTTCTAATCCTGCCTCGGCTACTTGTCTTCTGTGTGACCTTGGGCAAGTCGCTTCACTACTCTGTGCCTCGGTTACCTCACCAAGTACAGTGCCTGGCACATAATACACACTTAACAAATACCATTATAAATACTAAATAAGAACCTGTGTCTCGTCATCATCTTATCCTGCAGATCCCACAGCATTTTCCACAGAGCAGGGCATGTGTTGGGTATTCTGGGACCCAGATTCTGGAGTCTGGGTGGAAACTTTAATCAAATGAGCTATTATAAAATAAATCAAGCTAGGTAATATCACATCAGTGGGTTTATGACAAAATTATAACTTAAGATGGGCGTCACTTGCCCTTTTATGATGCTGGATGCATCTGTCTCATTGGTTGAGAGCAAAGAATGACACATACTGAATATCAGAAAGCACAGCCTCTCTTAGCGGCTCTTAGCTGTGGATCTTTAAACCAGACTTCATTTTTGAATGATCACTTCAAAACTGCCAAGGCCATTGTTGTGTCTTTATTAATATTGTTTGTTAAGCAGTTACTATGTGCTAAGCACTGTTCTAAGCACTGGGGTAGATACAAGTTAATCAGGTTGGACACAATCCCTCTCCCACAAGGGGCTCTCGTTTCCATTCATTCAAAGTTTTTCCAAGGATATCACCTTTTTTCCCAAATTGCACACTCTTGGTCTCTCCAGAAGCTGTTTTTTATCAACAAGGCATTTAGTTATTAAAACACTAAAACAACTAAAACCTGGTCCCCTAAAAAATTATGTCTCTGTGAACTTTCACCACTACAGGTCGCAGCTAGATAGAGATAAATGTGTTTTAACTACCTAGAAACACTTTAAGGCACTTTTCCAAAGCTCCCAAAAATTGTTCTGGATGTCGCTGAAAGATCCACTTGAAATTACTGGAATTATCTGTATGAGGCAAGCATATTTTGCAAGATAATTTTTCAGAATAATTTTGCTCCAAACTTTCAAGGGGTGAATCTCAAGATGAAGCAATCCTGGAGACACGGGGGTGTCCTGGAACCTACCTGGATGAGTGCAAGTATCTAGTCCTCAGGCTTGAGAGCTTGGAGCCTTCTGGCATCCTTCATAAGCTGCTGAGAGACCAAGGTGCCTTTGAGGGAATCACAATTAATGGACAGATGCAATCTGCTGGGGCTGGACCCAGCTGCCCTCAGATCTGGGGTAAAGGCCAAACATTTGCATTCCCAAAAGTGCTAGAAGCTTCTCAGCTCAGGAGACCTTGGCCAAATGCTTCAATCAGCCTGAAACTTCTCCAAAAAACCCTTCCTTAGGGGCACTTTTCAACCTGAACCAGATTTGGATAAACATCTCAAAATCCAGTTGGGATAATGGAGGAGTCATTCACAGCCCGGGTTCATTGGCTCTTAAACAAGTGAAACACACATTCTCCTTCATTATAAAACCCAGGGACATTCATTTCAATGAGCCTATGTTCTTGCCCCAGGAAAATCAGAATTTTCTCCCAAGACTAAGTTTCTCCCACACTAAGCCCCCCTTTTCCTCAGCTCCCCCTCCGCTCTCCGTTGCCCCAACTCGATCCCTTTCCTCTACCCTCTCCCCGCCCCACAGCACTTGTGTATATATGTACATATCTATAATTCTATTTATTTATATTATTTCCTGTTCACTTGCTTTGATTTGTATACATCTATAGCTCTATATATATTGATACCTGTTTACTTGCTTTGATGTCTCCCCACTTCTAGACTGTAAGCCCTGCATGGGAAGGGATTGTCTCTCTTAATTGCTGAATTGCACTTTCCAAATGCTTAGTACAGTGCTCTGCACACGGAGCACAATAAATAAGTCTGAATGAATGAACAACTGCAAGACTCCTACGTCTACCCTGCTTTATTGGACTGTATTCATTGGAATATAATTGATTCTTACCCAGGGAGATAAAAGTTTTTTGAATCAGAGTGGAGAAAGAACACCAAGAAAAGTTATAATTGATTACAGAATTTAGGAGTTTGGGAGTGGGGTGAGAAAGAGACAGGACAAAAAGGAAATCCTTTGACATTATTAGACGATTGGAAGATGTTGCTTTGGGGACTAAGCTGGTTATAGTGAATTGAGTAGTTGTAGGGGAAGTAGTAGTAATAATATTTATTAAGCAGCATGGTCTAGTGGATAGAGCACAGGCTTGGGAGTAAGAAGGATCTGGGTTCTAATCCCCACTCCATTACTTGTCTTCTGTGTGACCTCGAGCAAGTCACTTAACGTCTCTGTGCCTCAGTTCCTTCATCTGAGTCCCATGTGGGTCCCATCTACCCCAGTGCTTAGAACAGTGCTTGACACATAGTAAGCACTTAGCACATACCATCATCCTCATTATTAGGTGTTTACTGTATGCAGAGCACAGTGGTAAGCACTGGGAAAGGCTACCAGATGGGAATTTGACACGGTCCCTGTCCCTTAGGGTGGTTCATAATCTAGAAGGATGGAGACTTGCAGATTCTAAGGCAGCTATGTTGGTTATCATTCATTTTGGCTACTCACATACTGTCCCAGCAAGTGCCACTAGCAGCAAGCAGGCAGGATTTTAGGGGGCAGATTTAAAACATGAGTTTTCTATTCAAATCCCATAAGGAGGGAATCGATCATTAGGGAATGTATCCATTTATTGCTGTATTGTACTCTCCCAAACACTTAGTACAGAGCTCTGCACATGGTAAGTGCTTATTAAATATGACTGAATGAATGATCTTCAGGCAACAGATACTAAATGTCAGGTGCCTTCTGTCCAGTGCAATTTGTAAGTAAGCCCTGTAAACTATTAGGGCTGCAACGGGCCACAGTTCCTTAAATAACCTTGTATCATTTGTTTAAATAAGCTTGTATCAATGGCCTGTTTTGAGGCAAACTAAAAGGAACCAAGGGAGGTGGCTGTGGAAAAATGAAATCCTGAACCCCATGACTTAGGCCAATTATTCTGTTACAATCAACCACATATTAGTGGCATTCTCTGAATTTAACCCTAAAAGTCTCCCACCAAGCATTTCCTGGAAATGGAAACTCATGAATGATTATTGATTAAATATCGCTCACACAAAACTATGCCCTATTTTCCAGGCAACTTTTTAAAGCAAAAATTTTATTTCTTGTCCCTCACAGGATTCATCCTAATTTGGAGGTTCAAAATGAACACCCATATGCTTTGAGACAGGGGAAGGGACCCCAGGCCAGTAACAAAGACACATTCTCAGCAGGTAAATATCCAAGTGTATCTAAATGAGGTAAGCAGGTTTAGGTCCCAAAAACTTAGATTGAGAAGTCTGTTTAACCTCAATCCTTCATGAATGAGGAATCCTTCCTCCTCAATTTCATCTGACTCCTTTTGTTCTACTTCTCATAAATATTGTGGTTGGTCAAAGCAGATAGCTTAGGTTTGTTTTTTTTTCAAATGGTATCTTTAAATGTTTACTATGTGTCAGGCACTGTACTAAGCACGGGGGGCAGACACAAGTTAATCAGGTTGGACACAGTCCATGTTCCACAAGGGGCTCACAGTATTAATCCCCACTTTACCAAAGAAGTAACTGAGGCATGGAGAAGTTAAATGATTTGCCTTAGGTCACATAGCAGAGAAGTGGCAGAACAGGGATTAGAACCCAGGTCCTTTAATTCCCAGGCTTGTGCTCTTTCCACTCGGCCATACTGCTTCTGGCTTTATTCACATCAAACCAACTGAAGGCAAGCAGTGGGGTTAGAGAAAGACCTAGTCAGGAAAAAAAGATGGAATAGAGAGTTCTGAGAAGTAGGTGCACATCTTAAACCAGCTGCCTGAACACACTGCTATGTTTAAGATGTTCATTTCCTAAGCACTGCACCCAAAGTCAGCAGATGAGGGTGAAGCAGAGGATATCCACTGATCTCCCCCCTCCTCTTTTTAACAGCATTTGTTCATTATGTACTCTATGCCAGGCACTGTACTAAGCACTGGGGTAGATACAAGCAAATCAGGTTGGACACGGTCCATGATCCACACAGGGCTCACATTTCTTAATCCCCATTTCACAGATGGGGTAACTGAGACCCAGAGAAGTTGAGAGATTTGCCCAGATGGTCACATGGCAGAAAAAGGGTAGAGCCAGGATTAGCCCTTCATATGTCAGGCAGCTGCAGGTTTCTTCCATCTGTGAATAAGCCTTTTGGAAGGCACAGCTTCCCTAGCAGCCGTGACTGTTGCAGGTCTCCAACCATGCAGCTGCTGAAAGGTGACCTTAGTTTTTCACCAGGAACCCCTGGAGGCTGCCATCCCTCTGTGACAAATGAGAGAGATGGGGTGAGAGAAATCAATCAATGATATCTGTTGAGTCTCATTGTGGGCAGAGAATATTTATTGTTATATTGTACTCTCCCAAACAATTAGTACAGTGCTCTGCACACAGTAAGCACTCCCTCTACCACCCCCCTTCACCTCTCCACAGCTAAACCCTCTTTTCCCCCTTTCCCTCTGCTCCTCCCCCTCTCCCTTCCCATCCCCTCAGCACTGTACTCGTCCGCTCAACTGTATATATTTCCATTACCCTATTTATTTTGTTAATGAATTGTACATTGCCTTGATTCTATTTAGTTGCCATTGTTTTTACGAGATGTTCTTCCCCTTGACTCTATTTATTGCCATTGTTCTTGTCTGTCTGTCTCCCCCGATTAGACTGTAAGCCCATCAAAGGGCAGGGACTGTCTCTATCTGTTGCCGACTTGTTCATTCCAAGCGCTTAGTACAGTGCTCTGCACATAGTAAGCGCTCAATAAATACTATTGAATGAATGAAAGTAAATATGATTGACTGACTTACTGAGAGAGCACTGTACTAAGTGGATGGGAGAGTACAACAGAGTAAGGAATCACGATCCCTGCCCTCAAGAAGCATGGTGTAGTGGATAGAGCATGGGCCTGGGAGTCAGAAGGTCATGGATTCTAATCCTGTCTCTGCCACTTGTCTGCTGTGTGGCCTTGGGCAAGTAACTTCTCTGGACCTCAGTTACTTCATCTGTAAAATGGGAATTGAAACTGTAAGCTCCATGTTGGATAGGGACTGTGTTCTACCCAATTTGCTTGTATCCATTTCAGTGCTTAGTATTGTGCCTGGCACAGGGTAAGTGCTTAACAAATACCACAATTATTAATTATTATTCAAAAAACCCTTTGCATCCATGGGTTAGTTGAGCTAAGGTTGAATGTATCCAGGCCCCAAGCAGTGGTTTGTTGTTGTTTTTTAAATGATATCTGTTAAGTGCTTACTATGTGCCAGGCACTGTATTAAGCGCTGGGGTAGATTCAAGCTAATCAGGTTGGACACAGTCTCTGTCCCACATGGAGGCTCACAGTCTTAATCCCCAATTTACAGATGAGGTAACTGAGGCACAGAGAAGTTAGGTGACTTTGCCCAAGGTCACACAGCAGAGAAGTGGTAGAGCTGGGATTAAAATCCAGGTCCTTCTGACTCCTAGGCCCATGGTCTATCCACTAGGCCACTCTGCTTCTCTATTTAAATGGCAATAATAATAATAATAATGTTGGTATTTGTTAAGCACTTACTATGTGCAGAGCACTGTTCTAAACGCTGGGGTAAACACAGGGGAATCAGGTTGTCCCACGTGGGGCTCACAGTCTTAATCCCCATTTTACAGATGAAGTAACTGAGGCACAGAGAAGTTAAGTGACTTGCCCACAGTCACACAGCTGACAAGTGGCAGAATTCCTAAGGGTCTGAGCCCATTTAGTGTCTTTGAAATAGAAACCATAATTTGGCAAAAACAAGCCCTGTGAGTTGCAGAAATTCTGCACAATACCCAGCATGCATGAGCGCAACTATCATGATTATCACTATTCCATAGGCACCCAGAAAACAACTCAGACCTTACACAAAGGGTCATTTTTTGACGAGGAACAATGAATTCTAAAGAAAAACAGACCGATTTAAGTGGGATAAAACTTTTATTGTTGATTAGCAGTGTATTCACCTATACTTCAAAATAGAACAAAATATGTTTTTGAAGGTAAACTATTTGTAACAAAATACATATCAAACAAAATTTTATTATAGGAGGTAGAATTACCTTACTATATATATTTTCTATGATATATACATATATTCACTGTGTCTATGTATGCATATGTGTATACATAATATTAAGAGACATATACTCAAATGCAGATACATATGACACATATATACATATACATTACATATATGTATATGTATATATATGTATAAACACACAAGCACACACATTATGGGAATGTACAGTAGACCATTTTACATAATTATTTTCACTCCTGCATACATACCATTCATTGCTCACAGAACTGATATTGTCAACATGGTTTTTCATATTTCAAATGAAATTAGTATTTCCAACAAGTAACCTTTCTATGCCCTTACTCGTTTCTCTACCTTACTTGGAAAATGAAGAATAAATATTTTAACTATTCCTTTTTCAACTTTAAGAATCTATAGGTCGCAATTGTATTCATTGTTGTTTCTTTACATTTATGATTCCTTTTCCGAATCCTGTTAGTGCAATTAGTAGGTTTGGGAATATATTATTTTAAAAATTCAATTTTATAAGCAAGACAAGACAAAACTGAGTTTGCATTGGTTACTGTGCACATTTTTTCCACTATAAAACAAGTCGGGTGTTACTTTTAATGCATGTTTCTCTATAATTAAGTCAAAATTCTCAGTTCTACCAAATGTAACATATTGCCCTACAATTATGTCAAAATCCTCAGTTCTACCAAGTTTAAGAGGAGCACTTCTGCTACAGTACAGAAATGCAAACACTTCAAGTGTTTTTGAGGACTGTTAATTTTGTAGTAGTTCAGAGTAGAGCAAAGGACTTCAACACAATAAAAAAATCACTCGCTCCTATTAATATTTAAATCAATAATTAAGAGCAGCCATGAAAGAACTGAGAAGTAATACATGTCTATAAGGCATTGATTCATTTTTGCTTAGAGAGTTAATTTTGGTCAAAATTTGTATCAGTGTCTTGATCTCTCTGAAAAATATATGTAAAATTTTTCACTTCTTATGACTTAAAATTTCTGTAATAGCATGTGTGACTGAAGAACACAGGCAAATTATCACTGAAAGAGAAATATACCGATCCAGCAAAGCTGTGTCTCTCTTTCTAGAACGCATGATACAAATGTAGTTCAAAAGAGTTTATATGCCATACTCCGAGGAGAAATGTTCATCCTAATCTACAAGTAGTCATTTTAAAAACTCCTTAAAAAATTACTTTAAGTCAGAGTGTTTTCTAAAATGAGCCTAAATGGTCCCGACGCTGGGATAATGAATGGACCCAAAAAATCACTATTCTCCACCCACCCTCCCTCCCCTCTTTCTTATATATATAAAGACATTTTTGTACATCGCAGATAAAACCACCCTTCACAAATCTAAAATATAGATTTTTGGTAGCAAACGGCAAAGGAGTCTAAATCAAAATATATTCTAGTCTTACAGAATTATATGTACTTATAAATTTAGCAAAATAGTCTTTATCTTGACAATACATAACACTGTATACATAAAATGTAATCATAACTGTATTACTGAAACATTAGAAATAACTCTTCAAAAGTGTAAAATCCTGTGCTGTGTTTTGGTGTTTGTTTCTGTAGGTGTTTTTTTTTTCAAACAGAAGTGTTGCACCCCTACAAACAAAACTTTCAGTGCATTTGCAGTAGTCATTAACCAGAGTCTTCTGATAACAAGTCTCTCATTGATGTCTCCCCGAAGGATCTCCTCCTCCCAATAAGCAGTTTTTTTCCCTCTACATTGCTCCTCCACGAGAAGTGTGTTTCTAAGGGATGACCAGCTTTCATCGAAGTAGTAAGACTTTAGTACTGAACATATTCAGACTGAAGGGACTGTGCAGAGGAGAAACATAAACTGTCATTAAAATTCAACAGATGCATATTTCACACTGGTTGGTCGGACATACAATATCTATTTCCAAACCAAGATGCTCTGGGTCAGTTATTCAACCATTTCCCAAACCAAAAGTTAGAAGGACAAAGACAAAGGGGTAAGGGAATTTGCTTATATAATTTGCTAATTTATCTTAATTTGCTGAAAAAAGGGAAAGCATTAAAACAGGCAAATTATGCAGGTTTTTGGTTTTTACTACAGTAGTTAGTTAAATTGATACCAAATATTTTCAAAATTAAGTCAATCAATGATACTTATTAAATGTTTACTATGTGCAGAGCACTGTAGTACATGTTTGGGAGAATACAGTACAATACAGTAAGTAGACACAATCCCTGCCGAATAAATGGGAATTAAGGAGCAACAGTAAATCTTTTGGTATGGTTTACTTCAAAAGCCTCTATTACTGAGTTGTAATAATGAAAAGCCCAGTTTCACAAAGGAGAAACATGTCTTCACATAAACTAAGGTGATTATTTCTAAAGAAAATTAACGACAAATCAAATTATTCAAGATTTTCCTTTTAAATGAGGAGTTTATGGAAGTCCTTACCAGAGAAAAGTACAGACAATAGCACAGCCTCTTAAAAAGGATCTTGAGAGAAAAATACAGGAGAGACTGCTGATACGTTAACTTAATTACCGTTGCTAGCTCTTTTCAATGAAAGTGAACGCTCTGACTAGTGCATAATCTTCAGTTTGCAAAATGACAAAGGAAACATCCAATTTTAGGTTAAGTAAAAAAGGCTAAGTAACACAACCAGAAATGTACAGTGGGAAAAAGACAAAGATGGATTGTTATTATGGATCACTTCACTGAACAAGAAATATAGCAGATACCACTGGAACTCAGTCAAATTATTCAGAAATACTCCTTCTAAATTCTGAAGTTCACAGAGGAAATTTATCCACTTCCAAGTTTCCCTCTTGGTTTTCCATTGTTGACATGTTTGAGACAGGTACTGATATAAAAAACTATGATACACTACTCTGCTTTCCCCCCAGTAGGTTAGCTTTCCAAATATTGTATAGAAACCACACTTAAATCCTGCTCTATTTTGCTGCTATTGTAGGCATCAACTAAAATCAACTGTTCCCTATGCTCCGGTTAGAGAATGCATAGGTTCTTTCGGAAAATCTTAGATCAAGCAAACACAATACTGGAAAAGCTCTCAATGAATCTACCAATCTGTCATATTTATTAAGCACTTACAGTGTGCAGAGCACTGTACTAAGTGTTTCGGAGAGTACAACGTAACAGGGTTGATAGAAATTTTCCCTGCCCACAATGAGCTTACAGTCTAGAGGAGGAGTCAGACATTAATATAAATTGTGGATAGGTACATAAATGCTGTGGGGCTGAGGGAGGGGTGAATAAAGGGAGCAAATCCAACTGCAGGAGTGAAGCAGTAGGGAGTAGGAGAAGACACTCCTCCAAGAGGCTTTCCCTGACTAAACCCCCCTTTCCTCTTTTCCCACTCCCTTCCCATTCCCCATCCCACAGCACTTATGTACATATCTGTAATTATTTATATTAATGTCTGTCTCCCCCTCTAGGTTGTAAACTCATTGTGGGCAGGGAATGTGCCTGTTTATTGTTGTATTCCCCCAAGCGCTTAGTAGGGTGCTCTGCACATAGTAAGTGCTCAAAAATACAATGGAATGAATGAATGAAAGAGGAAATGAGCAAAGAGCCTTTTGGATTTGTGCCTTCAATAAAGCTTTTACTTTGTATTTATCTGTCCTCACCTTTTATATTTTCTTATTGTTTTTATTTCTTCCTTATGTGTCCATCACCAGTCCCTCTTCCCTCTTTATTCTTAGATTGTGAGCCCCTAGGGGGCCGGGGATTTTGTCTAATTCTCACGCATGCATATTTTCCCAACACTTAGTACAATGCTGTACATCCAGAAAGTGTAGACGAAATATTATTACTGCTACTAAAATCAGGTCCCGCTCTTCAAGTAAATCTTAATAGCTAAGAGCTTTGGTATGTTCACAATCTACTAAGGCTTTATTCATTTATATAACAAAGAAATAAAAAATCCCCACAGGAACACTACTACTACTAGTAATTGTAACAGTGGGATGTTGAGAACTTACTGTGTGCCAAGCACTTACTAAATTATGAGGTAGCTAGAAGATAATTAGATTGGATGCAATCCCTGTCCCACATGGGGCTCACAATCTAAGCAGGAGGGAGGCCAGGTACTGAGTCCCATTTTAGAGATGAGGAAACTAAGGCACAAAGACATTGTGACTTTCCCAAGGGAGCAGAGCAGGCAAATAACAGAGGAGGGCTAGAATACAAGTCCTTTGACTCTCAGATCTGTGCTCTTTCCATTAGACCATGATGCTTTAAGCAGCATAGCGTGGTGGATAAAGCATGGGGCTGAGAGTCAGAATGTCATGGGTTCTAATACTGGCACTGCCACTTTTCTGCTATTTGACCTCGGGCAAGTCACTTTACTTTTCTCTGTCTCAGTTATCTCATCTGTAAAATGGGGATTGAGACTGTGAGACCTTTGTGCGATAGGGGCTGTGTCCAATCTGATTTGCTTGTGTCCAGCCCACAGCTTAGTACAGTGCCTGGCACACAGTAAGAGCTTAACAAACATCATTATTATTATTACCATGAATATTTGAAATAAAATTAGAAATAATAATAGAAACATAGATAGACTTGGCTTACTTGTCCTGCTACACTAAATTTGTCAGGCAAGGTAAATCTAGGATTCCTTCTTGCAACTTTGGGTTTTTTCCGGGTTAAACTGAAGTAATCTGAGTAATGGTTTCCCCTTGTCCTCCATGCAATTTCCCTTACTGTCTCTGTTGGCTAGGATACAGAAGAACAGTTTGAGGTTTCTGGCCCCATGAACCAGAACTTTAAAAATGTCATTCCTGGGTCAGACCAATGATCCATGAAGCTTAGCATCCCGTCTCTGACACTGGACCCAAAGATTGTTTGGAGGAAGAGTGTCATGGTTGCTCACCTTGATATCCATTCTAACTTCCTAATAACCCACTATGAACCACTTGTCAACAAATTGTTTTAGACTCTTATTGAATTTTTTGGTAATTTCTCCCTGCCAACTTTCCTGTATGAAACATTACCTAGGTCTACATTGACTGAAGAAGTGTTTCCTTGTTTGCTTGTTACTTTTATGTGTCCAGAGTGTCCCCTCAGCCTAACATGGAAATTGGTTGAACAAATTCTTCATGATTTTATGTCACCCTGCTGTCTTTCCAAACAGTTTTTCCTTATCCCAAAGCTATTCCATTCCCTTGATCATGTTGGATGCTCTTCCCTGAACCCATCTCCAGCTCCATTATACTCTTTAAATTCCTTTGGCACAGGTAGTAGCTATTACTTCTGGCTTTTCTTTATGCCTACTTATTGATACGAAAAATCCACGGGAACAAAACTCCCAACCACTGTGTGCATATTCAAGCTTCTAGAACAGATGGTTGGTAATGAGCAATTCATCATGATTGTTCATCTTAGCCTGGATTGCATCTGTAAACATTTATCCTTTCTTGAAAAATCTACAGAAAGCAAACGAATTAAGGGCCACAGATGCAACAAATGATTTTTTGAAATACTGAGGCATAAACAGGGCTTTGTTCTTCCCTATGGGGCTACTGTAATGAATCGTTGTCTTTTCCTGATTAGGGCAAAGCCTGTATCCTCCTTCACAACTGTGCTCCCTTCAAATCCATTTTTTTACCCCTTTGATGACTATCAGTTTACATTAAAATTTCATTTTTTCCCCAATGAAATGTCCTAGAGTAATTTGAGATTTGTGATGTCAAGGATGCTAGTGTAATCACAAAGTAATAATTTATAAAAACATGCTAAACCTGTGAAACTAGAAATCCTTAAACAAATCAGATTTTCAAAGGATCATTCTTCAGCCAAAAATATGCAGAAAAATGGGGTTTTTACTCAAACATTTTCTTCGGTGTCCTTTCCTTCCAAGACAGATAATGAATTTTCAGAACTCAAAATTATTTCATCTATTTAGCTGAATAGAGCAAGCCTACGTCTCTTTTAAAAATAGCTTTCTAAACAGGAACTAGTAGCACTTCTTTAGGTAGAATAACTACAGAAAAGAAACATGGCTGGTATAACTTTATGGATTTCAATCAGTGAGGATGTTCAAAAATATGCTTTTCTCCAAACCTGTCTTTGGTAATGCATCATAGGCTTACTTAATTGCCCAACAACAGAGGGTTTTACTTAACCATTTAACGTCTAAGGATACACCAGAGTAAGGAAGAAGTGGGGAAGGGGATGTGGGGAGTTGAGAGGCAGAAGGTATCTTTCAAGTGTTCTTGGGAAAAAAGTTCACTTCAGATCAATGGTGATTGTTTATTTTAAAAGGAGAAGGAAGGATTAGATTTTACTTTGCAGTAATAAATCCAGAAAATATCTTTTACCTTCACATAATGGATCTACTGCTGATTGTAACTACATCTACTAGTTTCAACTAAACCAACAGGATAGAATAAGGGTTTTTTTGTTTGTTTTTTTAAGGGTTTGTTAGCTGTGTCCCGGGTTCACTTCCATTATTAAGTCACAGCTGCAAAAATCAACATTTTCTTCTATGGAAACCAGACCTTAGAGGGTCTGAAACAAATCCAAGGAGTTTCAAATTTCAGATAATATGCACCCAAGACAAGTTCATTGACTTCATGTGTTTAATAATAACAGTTAAGAAACCCCCATTTCACAGGAGCCTAGAAGTCACAAAATATCTCAATAAAAGCACATAAACAGAGACGTATGAGCAGCCTCTCCTGGCAGCAAGAAAAATTGGAGAATGCTTAAAATAATGATTATATACCTTTTATAAATGACTATCAAAACTACTGCTGATCATAAACACACAGTCACCCCTCCCCCCGCCCAACTATTTAAAAAACGCTTCTGAATCCTGATGATGAGACTTTTATCTTTTAATATGTATGTGGCTAAAAAAGCCTGATGCATGAGCAATACCCCTTTCTGGTTTTGTACCCATGTAAAGATCACTCTTTAATGTGAGGTTGCATTTGCTGCCTAAATAAGCTATTATACTGATGCGAGGCTTAGTGGATAAGGACATGGGCTAGGAGTTAGAAGGGTCTGGATTCTAATCCCAGCTCTACCATATGCCTGCTGTGTGACATTGGGCAAGTCACTTCACTTTTCTGGGCTTCAGTTACCTCATCTGTAAAATGGGGATTAAGGGTATGAACCCCAGGTGGGACAGGGACCGTGTCAATCTGATTAATTTGTATCTTCCCCAGTGCTTAGAACAGTGCTTGGCACATAAGTTTTTAAAAATGCCATCATTATTATTAGTGGAAAATTAACTTGAAAAAGTGAGGCCAGGAAAAATGATTTCTGAGTTTCTAACTCAACAGATTTCGTGTCAAAACATAGTGCCAACACAGGGCCCATTCCCTATCAGCAGAGAAGGTCTTGTCAGGAACAATTTAAAACAATTTAAGGGGTTCAGGACACTTTGTTCTCTTTTGGAAATTTGTGCCTGTCTGTTTTGGCAGGATATGTGGGTAGTGGTTTAACACACCTTCTAGATATTTTTTTCTTAAGTATACTAGTTTTCTAATCAAGGTAGAGGAAGTCTAGTTATTATGAATTCAAACACTATGCAAAGTGATAAAACTGAGTGGTATTTCTCTCCAAAATAACAGTACATTTTAGAGAAAATAGACAGACCTCAAACGTGTTAGAGTTAGAGCCAAATGAATTCTGTTAAGTTATATATCTGAACCATGACCAGCTATAGTAATTATTTTTAATGGCATTTGTTAAGTACTTACTCTGTGCCAAGCACTAAGTGCCTGGATAGATGAAAGAAAATCAGGTCAGACACAGTTCCTGTTCCACATGGAATTTAAATTGTTCCACTGTCTAAGTAGTAGGAGGGAGTAAAGGCACTCAATCCCCATTTTACAGATGAGGTAACTGAAGTACGGAGAAGATAAATGACTTGGTCACACACCAGGCAAGTGGAAGAGCCAGGATTAGAATCCAGATTCCCCGACTCCCAGACCTATGATCAAAATCCCTACTGATCGTCCCCAGAGAGTCCCAATGTAGAGTGTATTGTGGTGACTGCTATCCATCTGCTACATTGTTTGCATTTTTCAATTTTGCCAAACCCTGAAAAAAAATGGGCATACCCTATAAAAAACCATCAATGCACTACAACTCTCTAAATCAGGCTGCATTACTAAACAGGATCCTCGAAGAAGTAAAAATTAGTAAAAATATGTCCCAAGCTACTCATACATATTTAAAAAAACTACATTTGTTGAGGGACAGGTTGCCATTGATGTAAGATCAAAGTGGATTGTACTTTATACCATATTTCCTCACCTGATTTCCCCACTTTTTGGTACAATTTGTGCAGCCCCCAAAACAGGGGCAGGGGTATTACTGGGGAATTAAGTCTGGCAATAAGAGGAAATGAAGAAAAAAAGAGGAAAAGAAAATAAAAGAAACAAAAGAAGGGAATAAAGAATAGAAAGGTAAGAGGTCATTTAATTCTAATGCACTCTCCCAAACCCTGCCAACAGTAAGCACAAATTAAGGTAACCTTCCCCCCCCTTCTCTTATTCTCCCAGAGCTCACCCTTTTCAAAGACGAAACACCCCATTCTTCACCTGTATCTGAAGCTTATTCATGTTCTCACCCTTTTTTCTTTTCCTACCCCAATGCACTTCACATTCTGATCCTTTTCCTCTTCCTAACCCAATGCACCTATGCACCCATGCACATTTTGAGAACCTGTAGTCAGCAGCTTTGGCTTTTTCTGACCCTTCTTCTCTTCCTACTTCAGAAATGTGCCACTATCACTACTTATCAAAATAATCATTTCCCTCCTCAAAAACTCGGAGGAGAGGAGAAGATGTATTAGAGGCAATTTTCAAAGTAAATATGGTATCTACATTAAATGCTACATGTACAGTAAGAAAGTCCATTTTCAGAGGTGTGTACTTGCTTTAAGTTCTTAGGAAAATCTTTTTACTAGACAACTTTTGTACCTATGAATTGTTGCCATGTCAACAAACTCTCTCCAAAAAAAGTTTTATTGTTGAGCAATTTAGTTATTTGCAAAACATGCATAAATAACATTCCTACTAAAGTGCTCTCAACTTTAAAGCATTTGCTGTTACGTACTTGAATATACTGTTTTGATTTGCATCATCGCCCCACTTTTCTCCATAATTTTTACAACCCCAAAACAAAAAAGGGAACTGTTCTCTTAGGAATTAAGTCTAGCAATAGGGGAAGCAAGAGAAAAAGGAAGGGAAGGAAAGAAAGGAGTGGAGTATGGAAAATAAGAGGGGACTTGAGCTTACTTCTCTTACTTCTACTGCACTCTCCCAAATGCAGCACACAATAAGGTGCTCAATCAATCAATGTTATTTATTGAGTAATAATAATAATAATAATAATGGCATTTGTTTAGCACCTACTATGTGCCAAGCACTGTTCTAAGCGCTGGGGGGGATACAAGGTAATCAGGTTGTCCCACATGGGGCTCACAGTCTTAATCCCCATTTTTATATATGAGGTACCTGAGGCACAGAGAAGTTAAGTGACTTGCCCAAAGTCACACAGCTGACAAGTGGCGGAGCTGGAATTAGAGCCAGAGCACTGTTCGATGAATTTATATACTCTCCACACCCTGACCTCTGCCGTGGCCCAATTTTTATCCTTCTGCTCCTTCTTCCCTGGCCCATGGCAGTCTTAATGAATTAATTCCCCTCTACTTTGTCCCTTTGTCACCCTTCTGCCCCACCTCCTCCCCTTGTGCAACTATCAGGCTCGCCATTATGTGGTACAAAAAATACTTTATTTCTGTCTCAAAAAATCGAGGTGGGGCATTAAGAGGTAGAGGAAATTACATGAGTAAATATGGTATCTATCACAGCAACAGGGAGGGCCTTTCAGACAGAGGCCTTGGGAAGATGATGCTTTTAAGGAGGAAGAATGAAAACAGCATTACCTGCAAATAGAGCAAGGGGACAGTTTGCACACAAGCACAGTGTGGCAAGGACTACTGGCCTTTCACTGTTCCTGCCATTCGGATAACAATCACCACCAGCTATTTCAAGGTCAAACATGAATAGCACAGATCAGTGGGGGGTCACATGGTAGTTTAAAGCCATTTAAGGTTTTACTGACATTATTGGAACCAAAGAATAAAGCTGAAAAAGTTTCTATGATAATCACCTCTGAGGGGTGTATAAGTTCCCTGTGCTGCAATTTAGATGTTTCATGGATATCGGGATTTTAATAAGCGATCCAATTTTTTTATTAAAATCTATACAAAATATTCCCCCACCTTCCTACATGATTTTTATATAGTCTTTCTGGAGGAATTTAATATGTGCTTTTCAACAGTTATAAAAAGCTCAATTGTTGGATGACAGATTGTTGACATCCAACTTGACTCAGCCAATCATTACACAATTGACTTTCATTTATTTAAGCCCTGTAATTCTATTGGTGAAAATTCTGCTGAAAGCTCTCATTTTTACCCCCATAATTTGTCAGTGAAAAGTTTAAGTATTCCAAACATAATAAGTGACCCGTAAATTACAAAATATTTACAAGTTCTTCAGGTTGCAAACTATTGAGCATGCTCTAGCGGAAAGGGCACAGGACTAGAGTCAGGAGACTTGGATTCTAATCCGGCTTCTGCCATTTGGCTCTAAATTAACCTTGGACAAGTCACTTAAACCCTCTGTGCCTCAGTTTCCTCATAAATGAAATGAAGATTATGAAGAACTCTTCTCCCTCCCCCTTAGACTATGAGCTCCATAGGGGAAGGAGACTGTGTATCAGATCTGAGTGTATTTTATCTACCCCAGTGACTTGCTTAACAAATAACATAATTATTATTAAGTCTACTTACGGGACTTTCACTGTGCATACAATTCATGCTGAACCCAAAAGATTCACTTCATGGGCACAAAATGGCACAACTTCAAATCATGTAGTGTAATTTTTTTTAAGTAGTATTTTTTACTACTAAGCCAGGCACTGTACTAAGTGCTGGGGTAAATACAAACTAATCAGGTTGGATACAGTCCCTGTCCCACATGGGGCTCACAACCTTAATCCCCATTTTATAGGGAGGTAATGGAGGCACAGAGAAGTTAAGTGACTTGCCAACCATCACACAGTAGACAGGTCTCAGAGCCGGGATTAGACCCCAAGTCCATCTGACTCCCAGGACCCTGCTCTATTCTTTAGACCATGCTGTTTCTCTAATTTAGGCCTGAGGAGTAACTGCGACAGACAGACCAACCTAATATGCAGCAGTCAGAAATGATGTGACTCTCATGTTTGGGAGGCAAAATCACAACAGCACCAAGTTCTGCAGAGTGGCTACAACCATGACCCAAACAATAGTCTTTAGATGTAAGCATGGTGGAAAGTTTGGTCTCGCATCAGTCTTCTCTGCTACACCTGCACAAGTAGTTATCACTATAAATATAATCTTTGAACAGGAAAAAATGCAACATAGCAAAACCCTGTGCAAAATCTTCCAAATTTACATTTATTTTGCTATTTTCATCTTTATATTCTGGACCTTTAAATTTTCTACAAATTCCTAATTTTTTTAAATCATGAAAACATGTACATTCTATGGTGTACTCTCATTTCTTGTGTCTTGCAACCTGGGGGGCCTTTGTGGGGCAGTGTCGTTGGTAACAGGATGACCTTTGGCACCTATTTTGCACTTCTACTTCAGCCAACACTTCTTTGCATTGTATAGACTGGAAATTAGCAGGTTTTTCATTTTTCTGCTAACAGCAAAAATAACCACAAGCAATATTTTAGTTACTTATTTCCCAAAATTAATACTTCCATCATTTCTGTCTAGTTCCTGGAAAAGGGAAAAAGAAAGACAGGTACACACAAACACATACACCACACTGCGCAAAATCTCACTAATTTGAACTACAGAAACACAGATGGGTACAGGGTTTGGTTTGGGTGATTTAAAAACCTGCACTTAAAATACTTCTACAGTAGAAATGTGGGTTTGAATTACTATGTGTATTTCCATGCATCTCTGTTATCAGTTTGAGCTTATCTTCCAAGTGTCTATACTGGTCTGCTTCCTTAAATCTGCTTGAGGCACCAAGAGATTCAAATGCTCTGATTCTTGCAGCCTCTGCATATCACCTGTTATTTGACACCTTAATGAGTTTTTGTGAATTACAGTGCATATCAAACATCTCCTTTCAATTAATATCTACTTTCCTATGGCAGTAACAGAAAGGGCAAATCAATTAATCAATCAATGGTATTTATTCAGCATTAATATAATGCTCTACCCACAGTAGAACTGATATTTATGCAGCACCTACTGTGTGTACAGCACTGTATTAAGCACTTGGGAGAGTAGAGTACAACAGTTGGTAGACGCATTTCCAGTCCACAAAGATCTAACAAAGAGGTGCAGGGGAAAAATACTGGTCAATTTATGATTAATTCCAAGGTAGTCGGAATTTTGAAATTATATAGTTTCACATTAATCAGGCAAAACACCATGACTTCATTTCTTTAGAGCTGAAAATGCTACAAATTCTTAACGTTTACGACACTCCTGAGGCAAAAAGAGTAGAAGCTTTTTATAAAGTAGAATTTGGGACCTAATGAACTGTTTAAGGGCAACTGGGGGTTCCTGAGCTACCCAATTTATAGTGCCAAAGGTATCCTCAGGACTTTCTTAAACTGTAAGCTCATTTTGGGTAGGGAACATGTCTACCAATACTGTTATACTGTATTCTCCCAAGCACTTAATACAGTGTTCTACACACAGTAAGCGTTTAATAAATACGATGGATTGACCCACATCAACCTGGACGCCCCTCCCCATTCTGTTAGTGGCAAGGGCACCAGTAGGCTGGCAGTGCCAGTCTCTGCATTCCAGGGGCCCAGAAATAAACCAGCTCTGTGAGACGTTCCAGAGACCTGCAGCACTAGCCCCTTGGCCCCCATCTGCCCTAGCCATCTCCTCAGAAGCAGGAGCACAGGAGTTGTGGGATTCCCTCAGGTTCCCATGGTGCTGCTTCTGTTTTTTTTCCATCCCCAGGTGGATCCAGCCAGTGGCCAAAATTGTGAGTCTGGGAGGGGCAGGCTAGATGGAGCAGCCTATGTGGAACCGCAGTAGAGGCACTATTTGGCTTCCACTGCATTCCTCATCCACACCTTACACACAAGGGGAAGAAACACTGGACTCAGCATTTAGGTGATTTGCCTCAGATTTCCCAGTGACTCAGTGGCCCTTCATCACCCATCATCCCACAGCTCTGGCCACCAGACTGGCAATTCCTCAACTGTCCCCACTGATTAGTTCTCTACTGACAAAAGTGATTAATGTTGCAGGGGGAGGGTTTTCAATTTGTAAGTCCCACCCTTCTATCCCATTTCACATGGAGTAACACATATTCTGTGTCAACTTGTGACCTGAGGTACAGAAACTTTCTGTCCCTGTCTCTTCCTGTCCCCATCTTGCCCCATTCCAAGAGGACAGGAAACCTTTGAGGAGAGGCTTTCAGAGACAGACCAAACACCGTGAGCTAGAAATTCCTGCTGCCTCCTACCCTAGGAGCCTAAACTGCCAAGTCATTAAGGACCCCTGAGCTAGAACATGAAAGGATGGGCTTGAACTCTAACCGAGTCTCCCTGAGGAGTTGTGCTCACGTGTCAGCTCACACGTCTGTGTGTGCTCCTTAGTTCAAAGGGCCCCAGGGGCTCACTGTAACTCTGCTAGGAGCTGCTCCTGTTTGAAATGGGAAGCGACTCCTTTCCATTTCACATTTCTCATAATAAGTGAACTGCAGCTGTCAGTTTCAATGATCCTCACTGATGGCATGCCAGTAAAAAGGGAAATTTTAAGAGCAGTTTAGTTTCAAATAAATCTCCTGAGAGTGTTCCCCCACCTCTTTCTTGTGCTACAATGTTTTCTGGCTCAATTTGGCTGGCAGAGGGAGACACGGACATGGGGAGAAAGGAGGGAGATGGAAAGAGGAAAGGGGGGAGAAGAAAAGAGAGGGAGGGAAAACGGGGAGGAGGAAGGAAGGGAGGGAGAGAGGATGACCTCGGTGTGCACCTACATAGAGTAGGCTACATCGAGCAGGCGAGAGGAGCTGTTGTCCAGTTGAGCTCGTAGACAGCAGGTGCACAAAGGCTTCCTCACTTCTGATTTCCCTCCCTCCTTTCATTACCACTTCTGCTCCAAGTAAGGTGAAACTGCAGGTCCTGGATTAGTGGTGCTGGAAAGGAGGGAATGTGTCTGTTTACTGTTGTACTGTACTCTCCCAAGTGCTTAGTACAGTGCTCTGCTCACAGTAAGCACTCAATAAATACAATTGAATGAACTGAATGAATGAATGGACCACTGGACAGGTCTCGGTGCACGTCCTCATTCCACCTGAGGGACCCGGGAAAGCACACAGCACACCAGCTCTCTTCTTCAGTAGAGAGAGGGCCCAGGGAAGGAGAGGGAGAACTTTGAGCCCGACTGAGGCTGACGAGGTGTCTCTCAATCAATGGTATTTACTAAGTGCTAATTCTGTGCAGGGCACTTTACCAAGTGTTTGGGAGAGAACGATACAGCAGGATAGGATTGGTAGATGTTCCCTGCCCACAACAAGCTTATAGTTTAGAGGACAAACTCCACCTCATTTAACAAGCAAGCAGTGCTTCCCTTAGCTCCAAAGTTTTGCTGTTCTTGCAATATCCTGGAAAGTTGGGTAGGTGGTGAGAACTCAAAGTTTGGTGAGAGGGGTGAGACTGGATATGGAGGGGCAGCCAGAGGGCTGAGGCTGAGAAGGTCAGTAATAATAATAATAATAATGTTGGTATTTGTTAAGTTCTTACTATGTGCCAAGCACTGTTCTAAGCGCTGGGGTAGACACAAGGGAATCAGGTTGTCCCACGTGGGGCTCACAGTCTTAATCCCCATTTTACAGATGAGGTAACTGAGGCACCGAGAAGTTAAGTGACTTGCCCAAAGTCACACAGCTGACAAATGGCTGAACCGGGATTTGAACCCATGACCTCTGACTCCAAAGCCCATGCTCTTTCCACTGAGCCAGGCAGTACAATTCCCCAAGGTGATGGAGAGCGGGCAAGAAGGAGGGAACGATAATTCCCATTAAAAAACACCCTCAGATTAGCTATTTTTCCTAGAGCAGGGGTAAAACGAATGAGGGAATAGGTCCTTAGACTTGATGACAGCAGCTAGAAAAATAAACCAACAGGATGGGCAAGAGGAGCAGAAAGAAGCACTAACAAAAGGCAGCAGAGAGAAATTCAGGAAAAAGAGAAACAAGTAAAGAAGCAAAAATAAAGTGGGAGCTAATGAGGATAAAGGGGGCAAAAGGGCCCAGTGGCAGAAGCAGCAGCCTGGATAACAGGAAATGAGAGAGATAGGGCATAGGAGCAATGAAAGGGAAGCAAGGAGAAGGGAAGGAAATGAAGGATGATAAAACAGGCATCACAGGAGCAGAGAACAAAGTTTTGGAGGAAAGGCAAGAACTGTTGGTAAAAGAGTGAATGAACAGTTGAAAGAGCAAGGGGTGGTACACTGAGGAAAGGGGGAAGAGAGTGGAGAGAGAGGGGTCAGAGCGAAGGTGGGAGGCTGTGTGAATTAGTGAGAGAGTGGATATGTAGATTTCCCAAATATACAGAAGCATGCACTGATCCTTAATAGATATATTTGTTGGTATGACACCAATTTTGAAACCATACCCAGTAACTTGGCTTAATAAAAGTTCCCTCACTCTAGACTGTGAGCTCATTGTGGGCAGGGAATGTATATGTTGTTGTTCTGTACTCTCTCAAGCACTTAGTAAGCACTCAATAAATATGACTGAATGGATGAATGAACCATGAACCATCACTTCTCACACACACAAAAAAATAGCCTGTTTACAGAGCACTGAAATTTCACGGAGTAGATCCTCTTGAAATGGTAACAAGGGATTGCCTAGTTTCTTGGGCTGTGAGTTTTTGCAGTTTTCTTTTTTCCTTTATGCAGGGAAGAAAGAGGAGGAATAGAGGTCCTAGGGGGTTTATATAATTTATAAATCACTTGATTAATAAGGAGAAGGGAGCAAGATTTGGAATTCCACAATACTGCTGTCCACCCTATTATCTCTTATGGAAAGAGCCCGGGCTTCGAAGTCAGAGGTTGGGGCTGGCTCCACCACTTACCAGCTGTGTGATTTTGGGCAAGACACTTAACTTCTCTGTGCCTCTGCTACCTCATCTGTTAGCTGGGGATTAAGACTGTGAGTCCCAAATGGGACAACCTGATTATCTAGTATCTACCCCAGCACTCAGAACAGTGCTTGGCACATAGTAAGCACTTAAATACAATCATCATCAATAAAAAAAAATCTGCAGTGGTTGCCTATCCATCACCATATCAAACAAAAACTCATGACCACTGGCTTTAAAGCTCTCCATCACCTGGCCCCCTCCTACCTCACCTCCCTCTCTCCTTCTACAACCCAGCCCGCACACTTCGCTCCTCTGGTGCTTTCTCACTGTGCCTTGTTTTTGCCTGTCTTGCCGCCAACCGCTGGCCCACATCCTACCTCTGGCCTGGAACATGCTCCCTCCTCAAATCCACCAGACAATTACTTTCCCCCCCTTCAAAGACTAACTGAAGACACGTCTCCTCCAAGAGGACTTCCCAAACTAAGCCCCACTTTTCTTTATCCCCCACTCCCTTCTGCATCTCCCTGACTTACTTTCTTCACTCTTCCCAACTCTCCCCACCCCACAGCACTATGTATATAGCTGTAATTTTATTTATTTACATTGATGTCTGTTTAATTGTACTGATGTCTGTCTCCCCACCTAGATTGTCATTGGGGGCAGGGATTGCCTCTCTTTATTGCTGTATGGTATTTTCCCAAGTGCTTAGTACAATACTCTGCAAAGAGTAAACGCTCAATAAATATGATTGAATTAAATTTGTGGGAAGCAGAATGACTTAGTAGAAAAACTATGGGCCTCGGGGTCAGAAGACCTGGGTTCTAATCCCATCTCTGCCACTTCATTCATTCAATTGCATTTACTGAGTGCTTACTGTGTGCACAGCACTGTACTAAATGCTTGGAAAGCACAATTCGGCAACAGATAGAGACAATCTCTACCCAACAACGGGTTCAAAGTCTGCCTTCTGTATAATCTTGAGCAAGTCACTTAACTTCTCTGGGCCTTAGTTCCCTCATTTGCAAAATGGGGATTCAATACCTAATCTCCCTCCTATTTACAATGTGAGTTTCAAGTGGGACCCTCTACTTGTATCTACCCCAGCGCTTAGTACAGTACTTAGAGAAGCAGCGTGGCTCAGTGGAAAGAGTACGGGCTTTGGAGTCAGGGCTCATGAGTTCAAATCCCAGCTCTGCCACTTGTCGGCTGTGTGACTGTGGGCAAGTCACTTAACTTCTCTGTGCCTCAGTTCCCTCATCTGTAAAATGGGGATTAAGACTGTGAGCCCCACGTGGGACAACCTGATTCCCCTGTGTCTACCCCAGCGCTTAGAACAGTGCTCGGCACATAGTAAGCGCTTAACAAATACCAACATTATTATTATTATTACTTGGCAAAGGGTAAGTGCTTAACAAATACCATTATTATCATTATTGTTATTAACTTCTCTGTGTCAACTGTAAAACAGGTATTCAAAAACTATTCTCCCTCCTACTTGGACTGTGTCCCATCAATCACTCAATTGCATTTACTGAGTGCTCACAAGCGATCACTGTACTAAGCACTTGGGAGAGTACAGTATAACAGAGTTAGTAGACATGTTCTCTGGCCACAAAGGGCTTACAGTCGAGAGGGGGAGTTTATAGCCTAGAGTAGATATAAGATTATAAGGTTGGACATAGTCACTGTTCCACATGGGGCTCACAGTCTAAATCGCAGGGAGGAGGATTTAATCTCCATTTTACAGATAAGCTAATTGAGATAGTTGTTAAGGGCTTACTATGTGCCAAGCACTGTACTAAGTGCTGGGGTAGATACAAATTACCAGTGACCAGGGAAGCATCCCAAAGGTCATGGGCTTGGGAGTCAGAGGTCATGTGTTCTAATCCCAGCTCTGCACTTATCAGCCGTGTGACTCTGGACAAACCACAACTTCGCAGTGCCTCAGTTACCTCATCTGGAAAATGGGGATTAAGACTGTGAACCCCACATGGGATAACCTGATTACCCTGTACCTACCCCAGTGTTTAGAACAGTGCTCAGCACATAGTAAGAGCTTTACAAATACCATCATTATTATTATCATTATCCTGGAGGATTGGAAAAGGCCCAGGCTTGGGAGTCATAGGACCTGGACTCTAATCCTGGCTCTGCCACTTGTCTGCTGTGTGACAAGTCACTTCATTTCTCTGGGCCTCAACTACCTCATCTGTAAAATGGGGATATTGACTCTGTCCAACCTAAGGGGCTATATCTACCCAGTGTTTATTATAGTCCCTGCCACATCACAGAAAGGGTGTAACAAATACTATAAAAACTGGGCAGTGGAGAAAACAAATATTAAATGAGATTTGACTAGCTGCCTGTTTCTTCTTGACAGGAATAGACATGGGATCCTATTTTACTTGTTTTAATGTGGGAAATGGAGGATTATTAAGATGTGTAAACAAGGATTTGGAACAGAACAGTCCTTTAAAAAGTAGAAATCCAGAGGAAAGCTGACCCTTCAAACGATGGTGTGTTTTTTTAATCCTGCCTTCATGATGAGATTCAATTTACATGAGCCTCACCCTCAGTTGGTTTCATTTCAGACTCCAGGGTCTCACACATTAAGAACCTGGCCACAGTTTACTAAAAGACAATTCTCTGCTGCACTGTCAGCAAAGACTCATTAGCTGAAGGAGAACTACCAATAGGTGTACCAATATTGCGGCTCAGTTCAGATGTCCCTCAGATGAAAGCCAACATTGAGATTAAGGGAATGCCATGACAAGGAGAAGAGATTAAAGAACTCATAAATAAAAAGGAAGAAAAATAGGTGAAAAAACATAACTTTACCAAACTCAGAGATTAAACAGAGTACTTCAAACAAGGATGAAATGATAGTGTTTAATGAGGAACGAAAGTAGAAAAAATTACTTAGTTTAAATCAGGAAAAACAAAGAGATGTCATGGAAATATGATGGTAATCTGCCCACCGATATTTTGTTGGGATTTGGATCCATGGATTTTCCTGTTCTTTTAATTTGGGTGGGATTTCTATTTTTTTTACAAGACTTTTTCCTCCTGATGACCAGTTAGCCATAAAGTGTGGCCTAAGTGGAAAGAGCTTGGGCTTGGGACTCCAAGGACCTGGGTTCTAATTCCAGCCCCACCACTTCCCTGTGTGTGACCTTCAGCAAGTCATTTAACTTCTTTATGCCTCAGTTTCCTCATCTCTAAACTAGGGATTAACTATCTGTTCTCCCTCCTACTTACGTAGTGATTCCTGTGTAGAACATAGACTGTATCTGATTTGCAAATACTGTGTTTACCCCAGTGCTTGGCATGGAGTAAACACTTAATAAATATCACAATTATCATTATTATTTGTAACCACAGTTTTTCCTTTGTGTGTTGCTTGTTCTGTGGCACACACTTATCTGGGTCTTAGATATAATGGTGTTGGACAACTTCCAGGCTTCCAATAAATCATTTGTGTTTCAGTTCTCCTGCTCAGGTTCTTCCTAATTAAGGTTTGTGTCTTTTCAGAGTTTCCCTTTCTAAAATGAAATATCCCCATGTTCATTTTAATTGGGCTTCCCTTCTCTGGATCAAGCATGTTAAAATTTTATGAGGTTGGGATCACAAATGCGTAGTGACTTTCCCACATATGCTTACTGCGCCAGAAAATTCCTGTATGTGACCTTGCCATGCTGTCTTGAGAACTAGCTGTTCTATACAGTCATTCATTCTTTTCCAAAAGTTCACCTCTCCCTCGCTTCCTGATGAGTTATTCAGACAATCTATGGGGGGATAATTGGTTTCAAATACCTCACTGCTACTAACTGCCCTAGTTTTACAACTTCCCCATTGTCATCTAAGACTTCCAGATCACTCCTCATTCTATTATAGAGTACTCCTACAGTTATCTTTTTAATTTGGGAACTTCTATCCAAAGGAATTCCCCAGTATTTCTCTTACCTGTTCAGATGTTTGAGGATATTACCATTTGACTTGTGTCTACCCCGCAATGCCACACTGTCTGTTCACCCATCCCAGTTTTTCCTCTAGGGTCTGGCAGGTAGTTTCCCATTGGTTTTCCTCCCTCCACTGAGTCTCAGAGATGCCAATTATGTTAAGGTTTTCACTAGCCATCAAACATTCCCATTAGCCCATTTTAGTTTTTAGGCTTCTAGCACTTATGTAGAAACATTTCTTTATTTGGACTTTGTGGTTTCACCAACAGCTCCATCTACCAGCTTTCCCATTTGATGAGCAGTTGAATCTGCCCTCATCCCTTTCTCCAGCACATCTCTGACTGCAAATTATGACTCCCAGAGACTGGATCAATCCAGATTTCATGCCTTTCTGCCTAGACCTGAAGTTTTTAGCTTAAAAACGACTGTACCAGCTTTTATATTTTTAATGCTCACATTCTGGGGCCATTTTGGTTCAGGTGAAGCATGTTACTCATGCCCCAGAAGATCCCTCTGTTTCAAAAGGTTTAACCCCCTCCTCATCTACTTACTGAGGTCCACAGCCCTGGGTGGTCTAGAGCGACTTCCCACCTGAGCACATGCCCAGGGACAAGGTGGCCGGTGCCAGGCAGAGCAGCCCACTGTCAGCCAGAGCCCCAGCAGCCCAAGGAGGAGCCTCCCATATTCTGCCCCTGATCCAAGTCGCTGCCTCTCTGCTCCTGCTGCCCCTCTGCTCTCTCATCCCAGGATGCCTCCTGGGGTGCTGCCTGGCCTGGGGCAGTGGATGGCTGAAATTCTGGGCACTGGAGTCAAGGGTTCAAAGCCCCAACTCCACTCCTAGCTATTCACTTCCTTCAGGAAGCATGTCTGTGTCCTTGCTAATTTTCTTGGTAGAGGAAGGTTTATTAAGCAGTCAGGGAATAAAAAGGGGAAAAGAGGGAGGTAGGGGACTAGGTAGCATAGGAAGTGAAGTCCCCAATCTACCACTATAGTATCTACTTCCTCGTAATTTACCTATGGGGCTGAGGCCAGGACTCTGCTGTTAATAATGATGCTGGGGAGGAAGGGGAGGATAGTGAGGGGAGAAGGGTACAGGAGGTGGCTTAGGAGTGCTTTGCTCTTCCTCTGCCTTTCCCAGACTCTCTCCCTACCATTGCTGGATATGAGGTAATAAATTTCTCCCACCCTCTCCTTAACCTTGGACCCACCACTCTGACCCAAAATGCAAGGTCCACAGATTCAGGGCAGGCAGGGTGAAGGTTGGGTGGGTGGGGGGGGTGTATGTTGGTGTAGACATGTCTCTGGAGTGCATGTCACATGGGAGGATGAGGAGGACTCCCCTCTGATCCTCTCCATGCTCTTTCTCCACCTCTACAAGCTCCTCTGTTTTGTGGGGGATCAAGTCCAGGAATGGAGCAGGGAGTGGGGAATGGGTGTTGGGGAGAGGAAAGCACATCAGGAAACACTGCCTGGTCATGGTGGGGACAGGGTGGTACCCAAGCCTTTCGCTTTTCCCTCCTCACCTCTGATAAGGATGATTAAACTGTTGGAGAGTTATGGCCTCTATGTTTATGTGTTTTTATCATTATGTGTTCGTGTTTCTCATTTCCCACATTAAGCTTTAAGTTTCTTGAGCCCATGCTTTTTATCTCCTTTTGCTCTCCCCCAGCCCCCAGCCCTGTGCTCTGCATATGTAAGTGCTCAATAAGAAGTGACTGTCAGTTCCATGAGAAATGTCAAATGAAATGAAAATCCAAGCACTACCACTTTCAAAAACGTTTTTCAAGCCTCTGAATGCTAGATTTAGTGGGTTTACTGACTGAAGTATGAAGGATTCACCAAACTAAAAGATTAGCGTGACTGCAAGATAAATACAGCAAGAAAGACAGTACAGTCTGATAAAAAAATCAGATCTACCACAAACTGTGAGACATTTGGAAGTCTCATCCCTCTGCGCCTCAGTTTCCCAATAGGTAAAATTGAGATGATAATCCTTACCCAAATCATAAGATAAAGTGAGATCACAGATACATTCTTATAGAAAAGGGTAGTATATATTAAACCAAAACAAATGTCAGGCACCCATCTTAACTCTAGAAATAGTACCTTTATGAAAGTTTTTCTTATAAATGTTTGTACCCTTCCTTCTATTTGTGGGAAATTTAAAGTCCTCATTTGTAAAATGGGGATTAACTGTGAGCCTCACGTGGGACAACCTGATTACCCTGTATCTACCCCAGCACTTAGAACAGTGCTCTGCACATAGTAAGCGCTTAACAAATACCAATATTATTAAATACCAACATTATTATTTCTTGTGGAGGAGGGAGCAGTGAATTGGACGCCATCATCCTGGCATGATCCTGAGCTAAGGGGGAGATCCCTTAATACAATTTTCTGTCACTGATATTAACAATTTTAAATGTGGTATATGTTAGGCACTTTCTATCTACCAATATTGTGCTGAGAGCTGGGGTAGAAAAAATACAATCAGATCAGATATACATGAGGTTCACAGTCTAAAGGGGAGGGCAAGTAGGCACTTAATCCTCATGTTTAGATGAGGAAACTGAGGCCTTGAGAAGTTAAGTAACTTGCCCAAGGTTCCATAGCATCATATAGTGGAGGCCGAATTAAAATCCAAGTCTCTTAACTCCCCATCCTGTGTTCTTTCCATTTTTCGTTGATTCCTTTAAGGATTTTTCCCTGGGAATCACAACCCCACCCTCCATCCTTCGGAAACTGCTCTACCAAGTAGAAAGTGCTTCCCACCCTGGCCACTGCCTAGGACCACTGGAGCTAATGACTCCTAAGGACCGCTCACCCCATTAGGGATCCAACCCTAATTAAGTGCTTAGTATAGCGCTCTGCACACAGTAAGCGCTCAATAATATGATTGAATGAATGAATCAGAAAGGGAATCATGTCTACAATGTCGACTAGCAACCAAAATATGGAAATTCAAAGTCATAGTTGTTCAGAATCTTAAGAGACCCTAGGAGGTACGCGATGATACCTATCACACTGATCACATGAAAAATCTGAGGCTACAAGGACAGGTGAGAGGAGAAATGAAAATAAAGTCTTACAGTTCCCCTGTTTGTCACAGCCCCAGTGGTTCCTTCATCTTGCTTCTTGCTGTGTGTGTTAAAACATTTAATGATGGAACCAGGAAATCATCTTTAGGTGTTACTTCGGGGGCTGCTGAATGGCTGCGTAACATTAGCGAGCAATTGCAGCTTTCAAAAGAGAGATGATAATTGCAGCTTTTAACGTATTAGACTCCCTCTAAACTCCCCCAGTTGCTCAGAGCTTTTGCGTAGTTCTGAGGGCTTCTGGTGGGCATGAGTCACTACTCAGTTTTCATCTTCCAAGAGGTTAAAACCACAGTTCTGATCCCGAATGCTTCAGCTGTCCTACAGCTAATTCTTTTGAAAGAATCGGATCCACGACCTACTTTACTTTGACAATAAGCCAACTTCATTAAACAATTTATATTACAGGAACTGGAGAGAGAGTCGGAAACCAGAAACCCCCCTCCATCCTACTTTATTTCATGTAAAGGCAAATTCTTGATCCCTGTGTTTCCTTAAAGTTAGCAAACCTTTCCCATTCTAAGACGTGTTTTGGCTATAACTTCTGCTTTCCCTTCACCATCTAGATAAAACAGGGTGGAAATTTTAGGGGATGTTCTTCCCACAAGGCCTGTTCTGGTATAACATATTACCCAAGTTGGCTCAAGCAGATTGGCTCAACAGATTTGGTGTAGACTCAGTGGACAGGAACCATGTCTACCAAAACTGTTGTAGTGTACTTTCCCAAGTGCTTAGGACAGTGCTCTGCATACACTAAGTGCTTAAAATATATTACTGATTGATTGATTGAAAAATGGTTCTGGGCAAGACAGAAAGCACTAGTTGAGGCATATTCTGCTACGTTTCCCAGACTAAGTCACACTGCACTGTACCCTGCAGTACTTTATGTGGTTTTTTAATGGTATTTGCTAAAGCACTTACTGTGTGCCAGGCACTGTACTAAACACTGGGGTAAATACAGGAAGATCAGGTTGAAAACAGGCCCTGTCCCACAATGGGACTCACACTCTAAATCCCCATTTTACAGATGAGGAAACTGAGGCCCAGAGAAGTGAAGTGACTTGCCCAAGGACAAACAGAAGACAAGTAGTGGAGTCGGAACTAGAACCCAAGTTCTTCTGACTCCCAGGCCCATGCACTATCCACTAGGCCATGCTGCTTCTCGCACACTGCCCTGCTACTTGCCTGCTGGATGACCTTAGAAGTTGGTGACTAGCCCAAGTGGCAGGACAGTGTGGGAGAAGCAGCATGCCTTAATGGATAGAGCACGGGCCTGGGAATCAAAAGAACCTGGGTTCTAATCTCGGTTCTGCCACCTGCCTATGACCTTGGGTAAGTCACTTTACTTCTCTGTGTTTCAGTTACTTCATTTGTAAAATGGGCATTAAATAATTGTTCTCCCTCTCCCTTACACTGTGAGACCCATGAGGGGTAAGGACTATGTCCCACTTGATTATATTGTATCTGCTCCAGCACTTAGTACTGGCTCGGCATACAGTAAGCACCTATTAAATGCTACGACTATTATTAATGATAATCATGGCATTAAGTGCTCCCTATATGCTGGAGTAGATAACGAGACCAGACATAGTCTCTGTTCTACATGGGGCTCACAGTCTACTTTAACCCCTATTTTACTTATGAGGAACCAAGGCCCAGAAAGATTAAGCTCCACTTTCTTCTCCCATTCCCTTCTGCATCGCCCTGATTTGCTCCGTTTGTTCATTTCCCCTCCCAGCCCCACAACACTTATGTGTAATTTATTTATTTATATTAATTTCTGTCTCCCTACCTCTAGACTGAAAGATCATTGTGGGCAAGGAATGTGCTCGTTTACTGTTGTATTGTAGTTGCCTAAGCACTTAATGTAGTGCTCTGCACACAGTAAATGTGACTGAATGAATTCAGTCAAACAATTTTCTTCAGTCAAACAATTTTCTTCTATAATACGAGGCTCTTTTAAAGTGCACAACTGTTGCATTTTAGCAAAAATGGCTTTTCTTCCCTCCTAAGCAGTTGCTCTGCTGGGCAGTTCTAAAATGATTTCTTCTACAATGAGAAGGTAAATTGAGAGGAATGAAGTAAGGACAAGGAGAGAGGAAATAACCACAGCTAACCAAACAGACTCAAATTTTCAATTCAGTTATTTGAAACTCCCACCTTCCATGGAGAGAAGTAAAAAAAGTAAGAGAGAAATCTGGCCACAGAAATACATCAAGAAGAACACAGACGTCCTCCAGATCTTTTAAGGCTGTTCTATTAGGCCTCGCCATTACTGGCAAAGCAAAGGGGAAGAGTTAAGGCAAGATTCAGGGGAAAGACTATTTTATATTATTTTGAAAGATTTTTCTGTCCTGATCTCATTCTCACCATAAATAATTGAGTGAAATAGCTAGAGGTTTATAAGAAATTCAAGTGAGACACCACTTCAATGTTGACTTTTTTTTTTCCAATGCCCTTTGAGCCCCCTATTTTCTGGGTCTTTGAAATTCCCTAAAGAAGATGGTAAACATATTCCACGAACAATAACAGCAATGTGTCAATGTGTATCTGAGTATTTTTGCTAGGAAGTTACTGAGGGAATTTTAGGTATTCACAGAACATGCTGTTTAAATACAAATCCACCAGTTTTGACATTTTAACATTTCAATGTCTTGTGTCTCTCTATCACGTGTCCACGAGTTCAAGCTGTTCTCCCACCCCAGTTGAACACACAGCTCTATGAGGAAAGGGAGGGCCACTACTTATCATATATCCATTTTACAGATGGATAAATTGAGTCACACAACTGGGGATGTCACCCAAGGACAGAGTGGCAGATAAGGAACCAAAAACCTGGTGTGTACCGACTCCACACTCAGTACTCGATCCATAGTCCTGAATTTCCTGAATTCTTTTCTGGCAGGTCCTACTTCAGTTTCCCCTTCTCTAAAATGAGGACACTGACCTAACTTTTGTACATCGAGGGAGGGCAATGGGTTCACATAAAACAAAATCAGTTTAAGTTCAACCATACTATTGTACATCTCCCTGAACCTCTAGCCCTGCCTCCCTTCTCGACTACCTAAACCATTCAGGTAACCCAGAGAGGATCAATCCTACATTTTTCAGTACTAGAAAGTTTGCTCTAAATCAAATGTGGTTGAAAACTTGAGGAAGTTGGGGGGAAAATGAGCAATTTCTTTTGTATGAGGAGAAACAGTATGGCCTAGTGGAAAGAGCATGGGAATGAGCAAGAGTCAGAGGACCTGAATTCTAATCCTGGCTCTGCCAATTGCTTGCTACGTGACCTGCGACAAGTCAAGTGACTTCTCTGAGCCTCAGTTTCCTCAACAGTAAAACAGGGATTCAATACCTGTTCTCCCTCCTACCTAGACTGTGAGCCCCTTGTGGGAGAGGGACTGTCTGACCTAATTGACCTTTACCTCCTCCAGCACTTAGAACACTTTTTGACACTTTGTAAAGTGCTTAAAAAATACCATAAAAAATATTCAGTCAACCCAGTTCAGGTACTGCGGCTACCTTATGCACAACTATACTAAGCAAGGCACAGAGCCTGTGTTCCCAGTACAAGAGAAATCCAGTCATCCTCATCAGCTGCTAGGGGGCATCCTCCACTTTGAACCATTTGGAAATATAACATGAAAGACACAACACAGAAGCGGTGCTAGTGAAAAGCACGGTGCTGGCTACCTTTCTAAGAGGGATGGCTGGAAAGACTGATACATGAGGAAAACACAGATTTGAAAGGTTCTTTACTACCAGAGGGGCGAGGAAGAACTTATGCGTGGCAATCGCCAGAAGGGATCAAGATGTTTCTTTGGGATGGCTAGGTTTCCTTCCCGATGGCTTTGGTTGGGGACACAAATCACAAACAGGAGTCCCAGGGGTCTGCAAACTTACGGGGATCGAGCGGCTCAGGTATCTTGCCGAAGAAGTAGAAAGCCCGGGATAGGAGGTTTGGGAGGTGTTGTGCTCATCTGTCTTGGTTCTGTTGTGAGGGCCGACAAGGCTGTTGAGGTTGGCGCCGCTATTGCCGCTTCGGTTGTACTGGTTGTTGTTCAGTTCATGGTAATTTCTGGCAGTCGGCTGCGAGCTGCCAGTCAAATGACTGGAGATATGATTTACTGGGTAAACTGTCCTACAGGGTGCTGAGGTCTTTTTGCTCTCTGAGTCATCGGAAGCAGCATGCAGGTTCCCTAGAGAACTGGCTAGTCGGGAGTGTATGGAAAAGCTGAATGGGAAACACATGTGGGGAAAAAAAAAACACACACACACACATGCACATACAATGTAGATCCATATCATGATTTCACAAATTTAAGACATCTATCAAGGCCATTGGGGGAGGGTGATGAGGACAATTCTGAAAAATGTAAATGATGAGAACACAGCTTTAACCCTTCCTGGCAAAAGTTTTCTATATAACCATATAAACAAATGTCCATTATATTTTAATCACTACTATTGGAATCGTGGGCTGACTATAAAGTTCTCAACCAGGAGCTTGAGACGAAACAGCCAGATCCCTTGGTGTCCTAGAACTAGATGGGAATTTTCCTCTCTGGGTCATCTGTAATCATTGTGAAACTCAAATAAGAGGTTTAATATAAAAAATAAATGGCCACTTTAGCTTCCAGTAACCAAATGTATTTGCCACATAGGTAGAAATCAAAAGTGCAACTTAAGAGCACCAAATCAAGTAATGTTCAGTTTAAACCTTGTTTCAGTGTTAAAAGAGTGGGAAAAGGGGAGTTATTTGGAAAATAGATCCTCAGCACATATGCTCCTTGCTGTTCCTTGTTTTTGCCCCCCACATCCTGCTACCACAGTTAATGCTGAAGTAAGGGCTACATGCTCTAAGGCCCCCACCCATTCCCCACTAAGGTGTCCTAACTCCTAAATCCATTCCACCGCTGTCAGACCAAACGTCAGTGTGCATGTTAGAGGACAACACTGAGCACTAGAGGTGAAGAGAGAGGATATATCCAGCGTCTAAACAGGCATCACCCACTTGCAGGGCAAGAGAACATACCTCTTTGTATTAGCATTGGAGGTGGCAGGACATCTGCTTATTCTCTTGGCAGAGGCTGAGGGGGCCACTACCACTTTGGAGGACTTCAAAGTAGACACAGTCCCTGGTGACGAACTGGAAGTGCTTGATCTTTGGGGAAAGGGAAAAAAAGCACCACATTCAACATTAAACCTTCAGAAATACTATATTATTTTGGACAGACATATTTGAGAAGCAAAATGAATTCTACTGGTGGCCTCTAAGCCCAGTTAAAATCAATCTAATAAGCCGGTAGTTGCATTACTGCCTCAGCGGCATCAACTGAGAGACAGCTCATGGGGAAAATGAGCTCCATCTGTGGTCACAGAACTATCTCTGAGACCACAACAGCCTCATCTACCACTATCAGCTCAGCCACCATGGGGTGTGAAACTCAGAGTGTCTTAGAAAGGGAAGCAGTGTTGTCAGACGGTTAGAACACAAGACTAGGAGTCAGAAAGTCCTAGGTTCTAATCCCAGCTCTGCCACTTGTCTGTTTCATTGTCTGTGTGCCATTTATTTGTGTGTGATTGTGGGCAAATCATTTCACTTCTCTGTGCTTTAGTTGGGCTCATAGTCTTAATCCTCATTTTACAGATGAGGCAGTACTTGACACATAGTAAGTTCTTAACAAATACCATCATTATTATTATTGTTATTAAAGGGTTGAGAAGCCATTTAAAATACGCTTTAAACAACTTCTTTCCAGGGGTCTAGATATCCAGCTTCCAGAGCAGGGAAGGGGAAAGCTAAGGCTAGAGAAAAGACCTGAGGTAGGACACCCTAGGCCTCAGTTCAATATGTTATAAGTAGGATGGGATGTGGGAGGCAGAGAAACTGATGGATTTTCATTCCAGCTCAGCTGCTAGTTTGCTGTACCATCTCAGACATTGAATCTCATTTAATCTCTCTGGGTCACCGTTTCTCATCTGTGACACCTAACTCACAAGGGATGTTATCAGGATACAACAGGGTGGCTCAGTGGAAAGAACCTGGGCTTGGGAGTCATAGGTCATGGGTTCAAATCCCGGCTCTGCCACTTGGCAGCTGTGTGACTTTGGGCAAGTCACTTCACTTCTCTGTGCCTCAGCTACCTCATCTGTAAAATGGGGATGAAGACTGTGAGCCTCACGTGGGTCAACCTGATTACCCTGTATCTACCCAGCGCTTAGAACAGTGCTCTGCACATAGTAAGCGCCTAACAAATACCAACACTGTTGTTATTATTGTGAAAGCACTTTAGTCAGGGTATAATTAATAAAATCTTTTGATTCGGTTTCCCTTACTGAGGCAAAATTAAGGGTAGAGTCCTCTCTGTACCCACTTACCACGATGTTACAAAAACAAATCATTTCACATATTTAAAAAACACTGAGTTCTTCAAAGAAATACACTATGGGGTGGGGACGGGGATGACACTGGAAAAAATGCAATGTTCTCCACCCTTGGAAGCTGGTTTGGTTCTGGCCCAGTTCAAACTGCTGCAAGACTGAACCAGGTAGACCCTCCCCTTTGTCCCCACCAAAGGATACAGTGTGGCCCTTCTCCCGGTGACTCTGGCCTCAGGGAGAGTTCCATAGGACCCACGGATCTAGGCACTTTCCGAGATGGGTGCAGGGGACTGGTGCCCCTTGCCAGCCCTCAAGCAGACCAGAATGCCTAGAACAGTCCTGGAACCACCTTAGCTACTCAGGGATGACACAGGACCACACATTCCTCAGCTAGACCAATGGACCTCAAACTGGCCTCTGGGACTGGATGATCTAATGGGTAAAACATGGGCCTGGGAATCAAGGGCCTGGGTTCTAATGCCAACCCTGCCACTTGTCTGCTATGTGGCCTTAGGCAAGTCGCTTCACTTCTCTGTGCCTCAACTGTAAAAATGGAGATTGAGACTGGGACCCAAATGGACACACACTGTGTTGAACCTGATTAGCTTGTATCTACCCCAGTGCTTAGAACAGTGCCTGGAACATATTAAGTGCTTAATAAATACCACAAAAAAAGATTCTCAACTCCCAAATTCAAGGACTCTTCATTGTGGTAATATTGAGTAGAAGCCTTGGAAGGGCAAAAGGGGGAAATATGACTATCACAAAGGAAAAGGAAGATAATCTGGCTCACCCCCTCCTACTCTAGAGTCAGAAGAGCCCACTGGGTAATGATGGAGCAGAAATTGCCAGCAGCTGATTGAGGCAGAGGACAAAGCCATCCATCCATAGTTCCCCTGAAGCTCATAGAGGGGAGGGACATAAAATGTGACCAAGTATGGGGTTGTTGTTTTTTTCAAGATGAAGGGCTATTAAAATGATCATGGTGGGTTAGATGAGGCTCGCATGGCTACAGTTCGGTCCTCCTGCCCTAGAGAAGTCACATATTAACAATCTAGTCAAAGGCAAATTAGCACTGAAAAGCAGTGTTTAGCTGCAGCACAGAATGGAACTCCAAACTTTCCAATAGAGCTCTGTCAATGCCTTGAGTGTAGGCCTTTTTATGATTAAAAAGAAACAATACATTGACAGAGTTTTTAATTGCAATTTTTATAAAAATGAAGGGTTAAAAGAGCAGATGAGCCCTGCAAGCTCAATTGCGAATGTCTGTTACATTGTTATTTTCTACCCTCCAAAGCACTAGTATGGTGTTCTACCCATAATAAGCGCTCAATAAATATGATCAATTGACTAGATTTGCACTAGAGTTTAAAAATATTACTCTATTGGTTATGATTTCAACAAGTTAAAGAGCCTGAACTTTCCCAGAGAGTCTGTGTTAGCAGGTTATTCACAAGCATCAGGATCAGTACCTGAAAGGCTGTGATATTGTTATGGTGTGCATTTTCATATCCTCCAGCCTACAGAAATCAAAAGCAGATGTTCACACAGCACTCAAGAAGACTAAGGTCTGGGTTCACTTGCTTAGAAAAACATTTGCACAGACATAGATAACTACTAGATTTAAAGGGAAGAAACAGGACCCCAAACAATTTCCCAACTAGCAAGAGTACTGATGAATAGGGATAAATGGAGGGATTACACTTTGTGCCTTTACCTGGAATGTTTACACTCTTTAAAATTCAGGTATCAGACCAAGAAACAGCACACATTTTCTTGGCTAATAGTATTTTACCATGACAGCTTCACACTAATAATAATAATAATGATAATAATAGTAATAATAGTAATATCTGTTAAGCACTTACTATGTGCCAAGCACTACTAAGCACTAGGATAATAGAAAATAATAATAGAAAATAATTAAGTCAGACAGTCCCTTAGACTCTGAGTCCTGTATGGGACAGGGCTGTGTCCAATCTGTATACATTGTACCTCAGAATTTAGTACAGTGCTTGGCACATACCTTAACAAATACCACACTAATAATAAAAGTTATTATTTTTACATGGGCCTCACAGTCTAAATGGGGAAAGAATAGGTATTTAATCCCCATTTTACAGAAAAAGAAACTGAGGTACAGAAAAGTTAAGTGTTTTGCCCAAGATCAAAGAGCAGGTAAGAGGCAGAGCCAGGAATAGAACACAGGTTCTGATTCCCAGAGCCATGCTCTTTCAACTAGACCACACTGCCTTTGGGGATGAAGCACTTTCTTCCCTAATGTAGACTTCTTCTAATCAGAAGCCAAGTGGACTCAGCTAAAAAAAAAACAACCTGTGGCTCAGGCATTTGTTGTAAATGAAGTTTTATTTTATCAAGTTGTTGCAAAGGAATCGTTCCCAGGAGATAAGAATGATTTTAAGAAACTCAAAAAATAAGCACGCCATAAGCTCTATTAAACACCATTCTTGAGATGGTATTACTAAACACAGACAAAATTAACTTTCTGGGTTGAGCTTTTTAAACACAAATCTTGCATTTCATTTTACTTCCTATTTTATTTTAAAAAAGTGTCCTCCTTGTAAACAATTTAGGTAAATAAATGGAGAGGGTGAATGTCATTGTTAAAGGGAATTTTAATAGTCATTCAGAAGAAGGGAACACACTGCAAAAAATGATGAATGGAAAGTGAGTTAGGACCTATGGGATATCTTGTTCTGAAGGACTGCTTTCAATACCCATTAAATACTGGGTTTCCAAATTACATTTTTATTATCTTGTTTTAGGGTCCTACCAGATTCATTCATTCAATAGTATTTATTGAGTACTTACTATGTGCAGAGCAATGTTATGGGACATACCTTTACTTCTAAACACCAGAAAATAAAAAAGAACAAAAATACTGTGGGTTGGGGAAGAGGGAGACTTTGGTGCTCAGTTATTAGAGCAGCAATGGTTAGCCAACTTCAATGACCCCAGCAAGAGCTGTTTAATCCGTGGCCAGGATGAAGGTAGAAATCAAACTGAAATTGGTGCCATCTGTGGGAGAGGATTACAACTCTAGGAATGCCAACAGCTTTTTGGGGTTTGGCTTCTCCCTCCCTCCCCCACCTAATTTTTATGGGTATGGGTTTTTTTCTATAATAAAAATGGCCATAATTATGAAGTCCTCAGTCTAGGGGCAAATAAAAATAAAGCAAAAAATCCATCAGCAATAACAAAGCACTAAATGAGAACTGAATACACTCAGCTCTCAATGATCTCAATGTGGAGTACTTGCTCTGTAATTTATCTCAGCCTGGTTGCTTCTTCCCAGCTTTCTCAATCAATCAATCACGCAATGGTATTCACTTAACACTATTGTGTACAAAGCACTATTCTATAAGCACTTGGGAAAATACCATACAATAGTCAATAGACACAATCCCTACTCACAAGGAATTACAATCTAGAGAGGTAGACAGACACTAAAATAAATTACTGATGAGGGATATGGCAGAGTGTAAAGACATGCACACAAGAGCAGCATAGTCTAGTAGACAGAGCATGGTACTGGGAGTCAGAGGGACCTGGGTTCTAATCCCGGCTCCACCACCTACCTGCTGTGTGACCTCGGGCAAGTCACTTCACTTCTCTGTGCCTCAGTTCCCTCATCTGTCAAATGGGGATTAACACTGTGAGCCCTGTGTGGGACAGGGACTGTACCCAACCCAATTTGCTTGTATCCACCCCGGGCTTACTTTCACCCCAGCGCTTACTATAGTGCCTGGAACACAGTAAGCACTTAACAAATACCACAGTTACTATTACTGTGGAGCTGGGGGGAGTATCAAAATGCTTAAGGAGGGGGTTCATTGTCAGGTGCCCAGGTGACGCAGAGGGAAGGCATCTAGCCCTACTACCCACCACCTACACGAGTCCAGAATAATGGTACTGTCTACAAGCTCCAGTGACCCAGGGCCAAACTGTCAACCCTCAGCCAGATCCCAAAGCCACCTCCCCCTCTGCCCGGCTCTTCCATGTCCCTACAGCATTCTCTCCCCTCCAATGGCAAGGATGATTGAGAAATGACGGCAGTATTAGCGGAAGGAGACTGACTAGGATAGAAGAACAATCATACATTTTTAGATCCCTAAAGGGATCAAAGGGAATGCACACAGAATGGAAACCTAACAGGCTTACCTGAGCATACCAGTTGTAATAGAGCGGGGTTGTCTACGACTTTTTAGGGCGCGGAGTTTGTCTCCCTGTGTCACCCCATTCTTTGGTTCTAAATCCCTTTCCTCCTCAAAATCATTCTGGAAAATAAAAAGGAGAGACAATTTCAGAAAGACCAGAGTAATTTTTAATACCACTGTGAGAATGCATACTGACTAACGTATAACACATGCATATGTAGTAAAGAAACAAAAAGAGGTTGACCACCAACGTTCTTCGTAGTCAAAAAGTATTTTCAATACTTTGAACATACACCTTGAACATATGCTTTTTCCTAAGATTGACAGATTTCAATGCTGCAAATTCCATAAATTGACTATAAAAGTTAACATTGTCTTCTACCTAAATTACATTTCATGTTTCATTTATTCAGAATTGATGAAATGTAATTTTATCTTTTTCGTCCAACAGTAGGGAAAACCTTGCTGGAAGAACTCTAGCTCAGGCACAGCCCATGCCATGCCTGCACACAGCCTAGGCCACCTGCCAGTTATGCCAATTTCTGGAATTGCCTCTCCTCTCCACATCTATTGATTCTAGCATTGAGTGCTGTGTTCTGTACCGTAGGCTGCTTGGCCTCTTTCTTGTTCTGTCAAACCGATCTTGATGTTTTCTCTTGGGGAGCTCCCTGGAAATGAACTGCAGGCAGAATCCTTGAACCCTGGATGTGCACAATGCCCAAACCAAAGGTCGTCGTCCATTGATCGATCTTCCTGGTGGCTTGTAATGGCGGCGGCCAGCTTCCAGCCACAAGATTATGGTCAGAATTTTTTGCTCATAGAATATGTGACAGTGACATCTTATCTATCACATTGGCTCGCCATTATCTATAATTGTCAGTGCTGGGATCTCAGGGTTTCCACGTGGGTTTCTAGTTTTCTGTCAGCTTGAACCCAGTATGTGAGAAAACCAGCTGATTATTCACACATAAGAGGATGAGCTCCATCTGTGGTTGCTTTATCTTCACCTAGCTTACTTAAGATGTTGGGCCAGGCCTCAAAAATCAAAGCCAACTCTATTTCCTAAAACAGTTGCACCTTAGCCTTCCCTCTAACCAATAATCTCAATGCAAAAGATGTTTTCCCAATCTTTTTAAAACTCTGAATAAGAATGGACACATTGAGTATTCTGCAGCATACTAACTGGACAGTCAGTCTGTCAACAAATATTAATTGAGCCCTCAAAGGAGGCACAGCATTGAATTAGATGCATGGGGTTCAAGTTAAATAGCATTCACAGTGCCTAACCTAACACAGAGGTAGTCCTGTCTAGTGGAAAGAGCACAGGGCTGAGAGTAGGAAACCTTGGTTCTAATTCCAGCTCCACCACTTGCCCGTTCTGAGACCTTGGGAAGTGACTCTACTGTATCTCATTTTCCTCATCTGTAAAATGGGAATGAAATTCCCATCTTCTCTCCCTTTAGACTGTGAATCCCATGTGGGACAGGGACTGTGCCTGATCTGTCTGTACTGTACCGTATTTGCCCCCAATGCTTAGTACAATAATAATGTTGGTATTTGTTAAGCGCTTACTATGTGCCGAGCACTGTTCTAAGCACTGGGGTAGACACAGGGGAATCAGGTTGTCCCACGTGGGGCTCACAGTCTTAATCCCCATTTTACAGATGAGGTAACTGAGGCACCGAGAAGTTAAGTGACTTGCCCAAAGTCACCCAGCTGACTAGTGGCCGAGCCGGTATTTGAACCCATGGTCTCTGACTCCAAAGCCCGTGCTCTTTGCACTGAGCCACGCTGCTTCTCTAATAGTAGATAGTAGAGACAATCAACATTAGCATGGCACTCATTAATGCAGTTGATCTCTGGGAGGAGTTTGAAACAGTGTGGACTTGTGGACAGTGTAAACTTGTGGACAGAGCATGGGCCTGGGAGTCAGAAGTATCTGGGTTCTAATCCTGGCTCTACCACTTGTCTGCTGTGTGACCATGGGCAAGTCACTTCACTTCTCTGTGCCTCTCCTACATCTTCTGTAAAATGGGAATGAAGACTGTGCACCCCATGTGGGACATGGACCGTGCCCAACCTGATTACCTTATATCTACACCCCAGTGCTTACTACAGTGCTTGGCACACAGTAAGCACTTAACAAATACCACAATTATTATTAATTATTACGGAGAGGAACATAAATTGTGCTGGAATATTAGCAATTGGGTGGGCCCGGGGAATATTTTTCCAGTGGTGGGCCAAGAGCTGTGATTTAAAAGGAAAAAGGGCTTCAGTATAGTGAACATGAAGAAGAGATTTCTATTTTAAGAGTACCTAGCTGAGTTCTTTATTACTTGACTTCTCATCATTCTGAGCAATTCATGACTGTTATTCCTGTTTTACAATGCAGGGAAACAGAAGCACGAATAATTCACTTGCTCAGTGTCCTTTATTAAGTCAGTGGCGATATTAGCCAAAGAGCCTGAATCCCAATTCTGAGTAGAAAAAATGATGCCTTTGGCTTGCCTATTCCGAGAAGAGGGCATTGGCTGTATTTCTCTCACCCCAGCTTGCAAGAGCATCAACCAAAGGACGTGAAAGAGAAACAACTCCCCTTCGGGACCCGAGAATAAGTGGTGGGAGAGAGAAAACGAGAGACGTGAATCTCAATTTCCTAGCTTGGGTAATAAAGAAAGCATTGTTATGGAGGATACCCACTATAATCAAAATTTCAGAGACATAGCAAAGCTGCAATATCATATATTAAATTTAAGTGGTACTTTGGAGTCATTATTGCACCAAAGCAATCTGTGTGAAAGCTTATAAAGGTAAAGAGGACTCAATGAGCTGAATAAAGAATAATTAAAAAAAATGCCCAGACAAAGAGCTGGTAACAATTCCTTAAAACTGATAAAAGTCAGGAGGGAAGATATGAAGAAGTACAGCTAAAAATAAATGAAACAGTCTTGCCCCAAGTGTTTTCCCTATACTATTTCATTCATGAAAGCACAACTTGGTCCCTAAAATTCTTTGATAAGAAGCTTCAGAATATCTAATGGGGAAAAATTGCAGGGAGCTTGATAAGTGGACTAATAATCTATGACTCATCTGACATACAAAATCACTAACTTTATCCTAGGATATCTAAATCACTGAAAGGATGCAACAAAGACATTCATTTCTGAGTAACAAATCCCATCTACTGAGTGTTGCCCAGGCAACGGACTGGTTCTGGTGGTTGGTCTGGCTCACACAAACAGGGAATGGAACCAAGGCTGGAGAACCACCATTGTTGGACTTTGAGACAAACACTGTGAGATTTAAGTTTACAGCCTGAAATTCACAGCTTGCATAAATAAGGGTGCACTGCTGTTAAACAATAGAAACAAGGAGACCTTGAGATTGGGTGATGAGCTGGACAAGAGCTAAATAATGGGGGCATTCACTGGCAATCAGTGCTGGTTCAACTGGGAGAAACTCAACTGTGTTGATTTCTTGGGACAGAGGGCAAATGGGGAAAGGTAAGTAGAGGATGATGAAGATATGGAAGAACCATGGATGCTGGCTCAGCTCCAATAAGGAAGACGGGACCTCCGGCAAGAGATCCAGGAGATAGAGGCACGTACTTGTGGGCTAGGGGATATAACTGAGCAGCAAAGGACATGGTGAAGACCTCAGTCATGGCAGTGCAGGGTTTTTAGGCAAGAACCAGATCTCAGTCACGGCAGCATGAGTCTTAAAGGGGAAAATCCATACGCAAGAAAAGCATAGTCAACTTTCAAGAGAACAGAGCTTTGCGGCCCTGGCCCATTTGTGCCTTATCAGGATGAGAGCTGGAGCCAGTCCAGAGTTCCTAGAGTATTTACAGCTGCCTCCTTCACTACTGGGACTACCTTCATCTCCCTATCCCCAAATTAAAAAAAGATCTTTGAATACAGATTTGGATTCTATGTCATCTGATTGGGATGAGTTAGGTTGGCTGCTGAAGGAAGAAGTGGCCCAGGAACAATGATGATAATAATAACATTAATAATAATTGTGGTATTTAAGTGATTAATATGTGCCAGACACTGAGCTAAGTGCTGGCTGGGATTGATATAAAGTAATTGGGTTGGACACAGTCCCTGTCCCACATAGGGACAGTCTTAATCCCCATTTCACAGATGAGGGAACTGAGGCCCAGAGAAGTGAAGTGACTTACCTAAGGTCCCACAGAAGACAAGTGGCAGAGCCAGAATTAGAACCCAGATCCTTCTGACTCCCAGGACTGTGCTCTATTCACTAGGCCATGCTGTCTCTCAATAAAATGAGGAAGATGGAACTAAAGTCCAAAAATGCCACATGGGAGTCGAAGCAGCAGGAATAGATCCAGTTGGAGAGACTGATGAGGAATGGGAATACACAGAGAAAAAAGTAAAGGAGAAGAGTCCACCTGAGAGGGCAGGTAAGGTTATATATACTCCGGGAAGACTGGTGGCTGTGGGAGTGAGGCTTCATCAAAGGCTCACCGGATCTATTGAATGTCTCCATTTAGTTGAAACTCCTTAGTCTGTTCAGGGAACCTGATGAGAGGTCACAACATAATCTGGTTTGCTTTGAGCAAACACTGATATTTATAAAAGGCAGCTGCTGGTGCCTTTCTGGTACCACTAACCCACAGCCCTGGATCAACTGCATAGTCCACCTCCTTCCCTCTTGCATTCAAGCCGCAGAACACTGCTGGCAGAAATCTAAATATCAGGCTATGTCCACTTCAAATTTAACTTTGCATGCTCTAACTCTGCCCTCTCCTCTGCCCAGAAAAACTGTTTCTCCACCCTTATTGACATCCAGGCCCATCACCCTCACCAGTTGTCCCAGACATTTAACTCCATCCGCAGGACCCCAGTTCCCCAGCCTCCCCCATCCCTTTCATTCAATAGCATTTATTGAGCGCTTACTATGTGCAGAGCACTGTACTAAGCACTTGGAATGAACAAGTCGGCAACAGATAGAGACATCCCTTGCCCTCAATGACCTGCCCACCTACTTTATTAAGAAAATTGACCCCTAGTCCATGTCCTGATACTCTTTCCCAAGCATTTAGTACAGTGCTCTGAACACAGAAAGTGCTCTGTCCCAAAGATTAGAGGCCGCTGGGAATTTTTCAACTGTTCAACTACTTTCTAGGGGCCAGAGATAGCCTCAGATGGAGATCTCAGCCATCTCACTGGGTCCCTTGAGGGACTCTGAACCTTAATGAGCAATTCACTCCATAATTTAAATCAGAATTATGGCCGTATTTGTTAAACCCTTACTCTGTGCCAAGCACTGAACTAAGCACCAGGATAGATAAGAGGTAATCAGGTTGGACACAGCCTCTGTCCCATATGGGCCTCATAGTCCAAGGGGGAGGGAGAACAGGTGCTTAATCCCTATTTTACAGATGAGGAAACTGAAGCACCTAAAAGGGAAGTGACTTGCTCAAAGTCATGGAACCGGGCCTCAGTATTGCCAGGTGTATTGGACTTCTGGCAGCCCAAAGCAGCGTGGCTTAGTGGAAAGAGCATGAACTTGGGAGTCAGACGTCATGGGTTCTAATTCTGACTCTGCTGCTTGTCAGCTGTGTGACCTTGGACAAGTCACTTAACTTCTCTGTGCTTCAGTTACCTCATCTGTAAAATGAGGATGAAGACTGTGAGCCCTACATGGGACAACCTGATTACCTTGTATCTTCCCCAGCACTTAGAACAGTGCTTGGCACATAGTAAGTGCTTAACAAATACCAATATTATTATTATTATTGCTATCAATAATAATAATAATAAATATGATTGAATGAATGAATCAGGTCAGACAGTGTCTCTGTCCCAAACAGGGCTCACAGCCTAAATAGGAGGGAGAATAGTTACTGAACCCCCACCTTACAGTCAAGGAAACTGAGTAAGTGATGGAGCCAGGATTAGAAGCCAGGTCCTCTGACTCCCAAGCCTGGGCTCTTTCCATTAAGCCATGCTGCTCCCCATAGGTTGATATGCTTCTTAAATCATTTTAAGTATTCATGTGGGGCACAAAAATATTTGGGAAGGCAATTGGCTAATCGTTTCAAGATGTTCTGGAAAAAAAAATAGGACAACTGAACGTTTTAGACCATTTAAAATAAATAAAAAGAAATCCAGTACTTTTACATTTGCAATTCAAATAACATTATCACTTTCTGTCCCGTCATTATCTCCCATTCATTATCAATCTGTTACAAATATCACAAGGATTGAAAGTTGGAAGCGAGAAGGATCAAAACTGATTAACAAAAGCATGAGAAAACTCTGTTAAATCCAATAAGAAAGAAAAGCAATTTCAGTGACATTAGAAAATGCATTTTTATAAAAAGGTAAAAGCTACAAAGTATAATAGTGAGTGTGAACGAGAACATCTTCTCCTATAAGAACTGTCATAAGAGATTTATCTATACAAATTCTTGGAACATGACTTACAACAGTGCGTCAGTGCTAAAGTTAGCCTCCAAATACTCACTTTTTACATATCTACAATTCTTTCTTTTCCTAGTAAAATATTAGGAAGGATGCAAATGACATTGCCAATGTAGGAAGAATAAACAGTTCTATAGCAAGTCTTCCCGTTTGAATCTGCAAAGGATGGTGGACTGGTGAAATCGGGTAGAGATTCAAGGACACAGTTATATTCACTTTAATACAGGACTGGAAATGTGAAACAACAATCAGTTCATCTATAGTATTTATTGAGTACGTACTGAGTGCAAGGCACTGTCCTAAACACTTGGTTCAGTGCAGCAGAAGCAAGACACATGCTCCTCAGGGAGTAGCTTCAAAACCGATGGTGTCTACTTAGAAATAACTGAAAGCACATGGCCTTAATGTCTGAGAGGGGACTGAGATATGTTAACCAATGAGCACATTCAATTTTCCAGTCTTAAATGAACACTATGAATTTAGCTCTTCAAAGGTGGGAAAAACCCTGTCAAACCCAGTGAAGGACTAGGACTAAAAGCCTGGGCATTAGCTTGAAGTGGTGCACATTGCTGGCCAATATGAGCAAGTGGCTACTACTGTCTGTGCCTGCCCACTTTGAGAGGGAGAGAGACTGCAGCTAGATGTCGGTGGCCTGGGTCAAGCCTGCTCACCCACCCTCCCAGACCCTGCAGCACACTCAAAGGCTTGAGAGAAGGGTAAACTCTTTGAGGACAGGGATTATCAGTCTGTGGCATTTACTGAGCACTTATTGTGGGCTGAACGCTGGACTAAATGCTTGGGAGAGTAGGTAGACATGTTCCCTGCCCACAAAGAGCTTGCAATCTAGAGGGGAGTTTATAGTTTAGAAGGGATTATGCCCACTAACTCTGGTATTCTCCAACTGCCGAGAACAGTGCTCTGCACATAGTAGGTGATCACTAAAAGCCACTGAAAGCATTGTGGCTTAGTGCATAGAGTCCTGGGAGGCATAAAGATTTGGGATCTAATCCTGGCTCTGCCACACGTCTGCTGTGTGACCTTGGGCAAGTTATTTCACTTCTCTGGCCCTCAGGTCACCTGTAAAATGGGGATTAAGAGTGTGAGCCCCATATAGGACTGGGGCTGTGTCCAACCTGATTAACTTGTATCTACCCCCCAGCACTTAGAATAGTGCTTGGCACATAGTAAGCTCTTAACAAGTATTATTAATATTAATAATTATTAATATTTATTATTATGTGAGAAACAGGACCAGTGCCACTACTGCAGAATCAGAGCCACCCTCTGCAGCTCCTACTGCCTGAGATAGCTCTCATAATGAGTGCTCTGTTGCTGCTTCTGGTCCTCAAACTGTGGTCAGTTGGGAAGCAGCATGGCCTAGTGGAAAGAGCTAGGACTCAAGGGACCTGGTTTCTAGTTCCGGTTCTGGCACGTACCTGCTGTGTGACTTTGGAAAGTCACTTAACTTCTCTGTGCCTCAGTCAAATGGGAATTCAATATCTGTTCTCCCTCTTCCTTACAGTGGAGCCCCATGTGGGACCTGATTTTCTTGTGTCTACCCCACCTCATAGTACAGGACTTGGCACAGAGTAAGCATTCAACTAATATCGCAATTATTATGATGTTCCATTCAGAAGAGAGGCAGGGAAGATGAAAGGGAGGCACAGAAAGGAATGGAGGGACTTGCAGAAGGCTTGGAGGGAAGATAATATGCCCTAATAATGTTGCTGAGGGTATAAGATGCAGAAACCTTAACTTTATAGGAAATAAAATCCTAGAGTCTCCTCTTCCCTGCCTCACAGTGACTTATTTACCTGCTCTGGAGCACACTAGTCCCTCTGGCATTAGCCAGAACGGCCAGATGACTGGCCTGGGCTTTCTCAGTTCCAAAAAAATAAGAGCAGAAGTGAGAAAGACTAATTGCAATCTTGAAGCATCTATGTGCACTCGTTAGAGCTCCAGAGCTGTGTGTTAGGACATTGAAGAGGAAGTGAAAAATCTCCAGGTGCCCACCACTAAAAGGAAGCCAGGGGAAATGATGAGGGAATGGGAATCAACTCCATTTTATCTCACTGAAACGAAATGCTGGCAGGGAAGGAAGCTATATATCATACGGGTTGGGATTTCCCCAGGAAGGTCTCTGTGGACTCAAGGACTCAATCCTCTAGCTTTGCAACTTTTCCAGGAAGGCAATGGGGAGAAACTGTCACTCTCCAACTCTCAGAGAATCCTTCCTCCCTACTCCAGGATTTCTCAGTCGACTATAGCCGTTAGAATGCACCGGCTACGCATTCAGCTGCAAGTGCTAACCCTGTTTAGCAAGCCACAAAGATCAGGGAGGGGTTCTTCTTAGCTCCACAAAGTTATCCATCTAGTTTACAAAATGCAAAGCTTTTTTGGCCATTTGGCTATATCACGACTATTGGAACTGCAGTCAACAACAGCTGTGTCATCTGGGGTTCAAGGCGGGTGGCTGCCTTGGGCTGAGACTTGAGATCAAAATCTCAAGTTTTTTAACGAGTCTTCTCCGTAGCACTTCTACATGAAAAGTATGAGAGGCTGGACTTTTTAAGATCGCTGCTCTGTGTCTCAGTTTTCTGATGACGTAGCTTAGGGCTAATATCTTCTGTCCATACTAACTTCACAGGAATGTTTAATTGTCCAATGAGAATGTTTAGGATTTACTCATCATCATTTCCATTTTTCTTTTTTTCTCACTGCATCCTGGTCTGTCTCCCCAACTACACTGGAACCTCAGGGCAGGGGTAGTGTCTTTTATCTCTTTTGTGCTCTCCCAAAAGCTTAGTACAGTGCTTTGCACACAGTAGGCACTCAGTAAACACTAGTGACTGACTGACAGTAAAATATTCTGTAACATCCTTATTATTATGGTTATTATAATATGTGATATATGATTATTATGATAATCATAATAGTAATAATGCACCATACTAAGCACAGAGGTAGGTATAAGCAAATCCAGTTGGACACAGTCCCTGTCCCATCTGGAGCTCACAGTCTTAATCCCCATTTTACAGATGGGGAACTGAGGCACAGAGAAGTGAAGTGACTTGCTCACAGCCACACAGCAGACAAGTGGCAGAGCTAGGATGATTAGAAAGCTTTTGTGCAAGTTTTAAAGTATTAAAAAATACATTTTATGCTCACCTTATATCAATTATTGGGCAAGGGACAGGCACAATTTCTGGACAGAAAATGACTGGGGCTCAAGAAAATTATTCAAGTGATAAAGGGGTTCTTAAAAGAGAAAACAAGTGAGAACCACAACTCTTAAGTCCTCTCTCATCACATCCTATTCACTTTATCTGCACAAGATCAGATGTGAGGACACAGATTTACATTTTGTTTTTGTTTTTTATGGTTTTTAAGCACTTACAGGCCAGGCACTGTTCTAAGCACTAACATAATTAATCCTCATTTTACAGATGAGGAAACTGAGATACAAAGAAGTTAAGTGACTTGCTCAAGGTAACACAGCAGTTGAGTGGCAGTACCAGAAATGGAACCCAAGCCCTATGATTCCTATGTCCACGCTCTAAGTGTCACACTATGCAACACTGCTAAGGCCAGGTTGTCGCAGCAGAGTACAGTTAAACAAAAGGAAGAGCTTTCAGGCATTTAGAAAGAGTGACTAAACACCAGCTAGCTACCCATAAGGTTCTGAAAAATCCAGCCCCTAGAAAGCTTCCAGAAAGGGTTGCAATACTGAATACAGTAGATGTTCACTTGCACAGAAGATTGGCATTTGACCACATGGCTGCTTGATGACTCTTTCTAGTCTGTGATTCTATATACCCAGTATTTTAAAAGGCAAGAAACTCATGATAGGTTTCAAGAATTTCATGCATTTTTATACAGCAGGAAATTAATCAAGAACCAACAAAGCTTGAAATGAAAGATTCTCTATTCCTCTGAAAGGTGCCTGGTGTTCACATTTATCTTCTAGCTAAAAAGATAGAATTAATAAGCCCGTGATTAAGAGTGCTGTGCGCTCATGAGACTATTTTGGCTTGAAGCTAAAGAGAATTGTATGATGCCCGTTCATAATTAAAATTCTCCATTCTAACTTCCTCATAGTGTCCAACAAGCAATTACATGAAGGCAGACTTAACAGTGACAGCATTCTGTGTTTAATTAATAAATCTGGGTCAGTCACATCTGCTCTACACTTTCTAATTGGTGTGATGATGTTTGACTATATGCCTGTTAACCTGGAAAATTCAGAGACTATAAACTCTTCCCAGAGCTCAAAAGAGATAAGGTTAAAGGGTACTTAGAAATTCTAGGGTACATTTAACATGCTGCTCCCAAATGTATTGAAAATTGAACCCCTCTTGTCAAAGGAAACTTCCTTATCTTTCTGTAGGTCTTTAGGGTTAAGAGCAGAATATTGTATGTTCACTGCTGTAGCCTATGAAATACAATGAAAAATGTAGGAAAAGAGGAAGAACTTAATATAGAAAAATTTTATTAAGAAAGTAGAAACTGAAAGAGAACTAAACCAAGTTCTTGAGAAAAATGGCAATCATTTTGAATTTATTTTGGTTTTTATGACCCAATCAAAACCTTATCTCTGATGGACGGCTTTTGGTGACTTTGAAAGATGATAGATGAAATCGATAGGGAGCAGAGTTTAAAAGCACCTAAGCAGATTACCTTCTTCAGGAGTTTTAATAATAACAATAATAATAATATTTAATTGATTACCATATGCAAAGCACTGTTCTAAGCACTGGGACAGATACAAGATAATCAGACCAGACATAGTCCCTGACCCATATATGGCTCATGGTCTAAGAAGAAGGGAGTAGGATTTAATCCCCATTTTACAGATGAGGTAACTGAGCCACAGAGAATTAAGTGACTTCCCCATGGTCACAGAGCAGATAAGAGGCAGAGTCGGAATTAGGATTTAGGTCCTCTGACTCCTGAGCCTGTAACTCTTTCTACCAGGCCATGCTGCTTTACGTGAGTCTTGATCATGGGGTGATTAAAGACCACCAAGTGTCACTTACTAGGCAGTTCAGTAAGTTAAGAACTCTGCTTCCCAACTACTGAGGAAAATGAGGAAAATTTCAGCTGAGGAAAATGCTACATTCTCTCACTAGCCTCTTGCTAACCCTCTGCACAGGGTGACCCTCACCATGTAATAGTGGGGGTGAGGGGAGGATGAAGCAGCCAGAAGGAGGGGAATGCCTCCCTGGGCTCCATTATCCATACTAAAGGCTTCCATTAGGTAATAATAATAACTGTGCCATTTGTTAAGCACTGCGCCAGGCACTTAACTGAATCACTTGGGTGGATACAAACAAATCAGGTTGGACACAGCCCTGTCCCACATGGGGCTGACAGTCTTAATCCCCATTTTACAGATGAGGTAACTGAGGCACACAGCAGAGAAGTGGCAGAGCCAGAAATAGAACCCAAGTCCTTCTGACTCCCAGGCTCATGCTCTATCCACAAGGCCATGCTAAGTCTTCTCACGTGGTGAATAGGCTCTGCAGGAATCCTGAAAACAGCTGGCTAATCCGGAGGTGAAATCTACAGTGGCTACCAAGGCCACCACCTGCTGAGTTATGGCACTAGGGCATGGCATCAACACTACAATAGGAGGAGAATCAGCATGGTGTAGTGGATAGAGCAGGGGCCTTCAGGTCAGAGGTCGTGGGTTCTAATCTCGGCTCTCTTCCTATAATATTATTTCTAATCAATTCAATCGTATTTTTTGAGCACTTACTGTGTGCAAATTACTGTACTCTTGGAATAGTACAATACATCTATAAACAGGCATATTCCCTACCCACAATGAGGTTCCTATCATACTATCATGATGGTACTGGGAGTCAGAAGGTCATGGGTTCTAATCTTGGCTCTGCCACTTGTCTGCTGTGTGACCTTGGCCAAGTTACTTCACTTCTCTGGGCCTCAGTTACCTCATCTATAAAGTGGGGATTAAGACTGTGAGCACCAGGTGGGACAGGAATTATGTCTAACCTAATTTCCTTGTAGTTTACTACAATTCCTGGCACATAGTAAGCACTTCACAAATGTCACACTTATTATTATTATTACTTTGTACAGAAAATTTGGGTGTACCTTTTGTACTATGCAGCATCCCTGCCTGCCTGTTCAACTGGTTTCACTCGACGCCCCAGTGAGAAAATGACTTGCATGAAAGGGGAATTGAAAGTGTAATAATAATGTAATGTTGGTATTTGTTAAGCGCTTACTATGTGCCGAGCACTGTTCTAAGCACTGGGGTAGACATAGGGGAATCAGGTTGTCCCACATGGGGCTCACAGTCTTAATCCCCATTTTACAGATGAGGGAACTGAGGCACAGAGAAGTTAAGTGACTTGCCCACAGTCACACAGCCGACAAGTGGCAGAGCTGGGATTCGAACTCATGAGCCCTGACTCCAAAGCCCGTGCTCTTTCCACTGAGCCACGCTGCTTCTGTGTGAAAACCACTAACACCATGATCAAATTCTTCATGCAGGTTCATATTCTCATGACGCTCAATAAACACCATTGATTGCCTGGACTGAGGCTCGTCCCTCATTCCTGCTGGAAGACCCAATTATCAGTACATATACCATATGTTTAGATACATATACCTTATGATTAGATAAGGGGGCTTCCACAAATAGGTCCTCAAATACAAAGCAGAGTGTGCTGTAGTGTCTTGTTCAGAAAATGAAAGGAAAACTCTCTTTCTTGCTATCGTGCTGCAGACCTCTCTCGCCCATATCCTGCCTCTGGCCTGGAAAACCTTCCCTCTTTATTATCTGACAGACGATCACTCACTCTACCTTCAAAACCTTATTAAAAAACATCTCCTCCAAGAGGATTTCTCTGACTAAGCCCTCATTTCCTCTACTCCCACTTCCTTCTGTGGCCCCCTTGCACTTGGATTTCCACCCTTTATTCACCCACCCCTCGCCCAAGCTCCCCAGCACTTACGTGCATTTCCGGAATTTATTTATAGTAATGACTGTCTTCCTAGGAAACATCTCTATCAACTCTGTTATATTGTACTCTCCCAAGCATGTAGTATAGTGCTCTGCACACAATAAGCACTTAATAAATATGATTGATTGATTGTGATCTTCCTGGAAGGAAGAGCTCTATTCTTGAGCAATTATTTGCTGAAGTGAAGAGAAGCAAGGGTGGCCAAATATTGATAGTCATACACAATTACAATTCAGTTCTATTTTATTTCACCCAAATTATATTAACGCAATGTAATAAGGGTGAGGCCGGGTTCCACTGTCTACCAAAGATGGACATCAGAGGGAGTCATGGGGAAAGATGGTACTAAATTGTACGTGCCTGGGCGGTCCCCGGGGGTCCCAAATGGAGAGCCGCAAGCTGTAGGGTCTGGGGCCTGGGATCCCCACCTGTCATATGGAGTAGAGTGGCAAACTTGGAGCCAGAGAATTGAGGGACAGAATACTATAGTCAGGTCCTGTGTCAGCAGTGGATACAGCATGGGCCTGGGAGTCAGAAGGTCATGGGTTCTAATCCCCCCTTTGTCTGCTATGTGATCGTGGACAAGTCACTTCACTTCTCTGTGCCTCAGTTACCTCATCTGTAAAATGGGGATTGAGACTTTGAACCCCACATGGGACAGGAACTGTGTCCAACCCGATTTGCTTGTGTCCACCCCAGCACTTAGTACATTGCCTGGCACAAAGTAAACGTTTAACAAATACCACAATTATTAAGCCCTGGGTTCCAAATCCAGCTCTGCCATTTGTCTGCTGTGTGACCTTGGGCAAGTCGCTACACTTCTTTATGCCTCAGGTACCTCAACTGTAACATGGGGAATACGAATGTCCAAACTGATTATCTTGTATCTACCCCAGTACTAAGTGCCTGAAACATAGAAAGCACTGAACAAATATCATAAAAAAGGAGTGGGGGTGGTGGGTGGTAGGAGGGTGGAGGAAGAGGACAGAAAAAGTGGAAGAGGCGTCAGGGAGAGGAAGGGAAAAGGAGGGAGAAGGAGGAGAAGGTAAACACTGCTGCTTCTCCTCTTCCTCCACTGACTGGGCAGGGAAGCTGGGCTCAGAGGAGAACGAGCAGAAGATGGCTTTCACCAGGGCTGTCCATACATTGCCAGCTAAAATCCAGATATTTTTCTCTGTTCCAAATCCTCAGGGTAGGGGCAGTCTGCTGGTTGAAGATCTGCCTAGAGCCGCCAGAGTACACTGGCCCAATGAGCAGCACAAGCCCTGCTCAGCTGGGTGTCCTCAGTGGGGGCTGCTCTGAAAGCATCTGGTGCTGCGGCTGTCTTTACCCAGTGGCAAGAGGCAGGGAGGATGAGGGACAGCTCACCCTCAAGGAGAGGCAAAAGTGATGGCTCACCCTCACAGGGCCCTCAGAGGGCCTCAGGCTGGGGGCCACATCCTGCCAGAAGAGGCAGGGCATAGAATTTAGTTCCACACCCCAACTCGACTTCAGCTCCAAGGGCCTGGACCAGCTGGCCCAAGGGGTTGAGGGGGGCGAAGCAAATGCCATCACTCCCACAGTGTCAGATCCACAGAGGCCGTGGGCCCCTAGACCCCCACGGAATGGAAGCCTATGCCTGGGGCCACTGCAAAGAGTGGCACTGACCCCAAGTTTTTGGAGCGGGAGGCGGTGGCAAGGTGGGGGAATCGGAGGGAGGTTGGGACTGGGAGAAGGGTGAGGGGGAACAAGCCAAAGGGCAGAGAAAACCCAGGCAGGGATCAAGACAGAAAGGAACCCAAGATGGAGGTAGAGGGAAAGGTAGAAGACTGGCGAGGAGCAGAGGCAAGGAGAGAGCGGCAGAGAGGAGGAAAGAGAGGGAAAAATGATAAAGGCATTTAAAAATCCAAGTAATACCTCTCAGGTCTCAGCTAAAATATTTGTAAAGGACAGAAGTGAGGTGAATATGGATCTAAAAGGCGGGATGACAGCAAACAACATTCCCTAGTTCTAAGGCCAATTTAATGAAGACTATAATTTAGGAAGCATGTTATTAATACTAACGGCTATTTTTTCTGTTACAAAATTTTGACTGACATCTATATTTTCAGAATACATTACTCATAACCCGACTGATGATGGCGGAGCCTCCCATGGCACAAAGACAGATGAGCTTGGGTCTTTCACAAACACTCAGGAATGGAGAACCTACATAAAATGATTATTATGCTAGTGAACTGTGCAGTGCGATTTGCACTCTCTTAACCCTGCCAGTGGTGATCAGGGTGGAGCAGTGGGTGCAACAAAGCAAGAAAGAGGACGGGTGAGTGACCCACTGCCAAGGGCATGAAATAATTTTAAATGCAAAATCTATTTTCAGCCAAATAATAATAATAATGTTGGTATTTGTTAAGCGCTTACTATGTGCCGAGCACTGTTCTAAGCCTGGGGTAGATACAGGGTAATCACGTTGTCCCACGTGAGGCTCACAGTCTTAATCCCCATTTTACAGATGAAGTAACTGAGGTACCGATAAGTTAAGTGACTTGCCCAAAGTCACACAGCTGCCAGGTGGTGGAGCCGGGATTAGAACCCATGACCTCTGACTCCTAAGCCCATGCTCTTTCCAATGAGTCACACTACTTCTCTAACCACAGCACAATGCCAGTATTGAACTAGAGCACTGAACTAAATGCTGACCTGGCTATTCATTCAATTCGATTTATTGAGTACTTACTGTGTGCAGAGCACTGTACTAAGAGCTTGGAATATACAGTTTGGCAACAGAAAAAGACAATCCCTGCCCAACAATAGGCTCACAGTCTAAAATGAAAAGACACAGCCAAAACTCCTTGTTTGAATATTTTAAAATCACTATGATTACTTACAACCTGAAGCTTAGAAAATAAAGGCATGCTGGCTCAGCATATCATGGCCATGACTGTGGTGAAGATTTGGGCTTGTTTCAGTTTGAATTGCTCAAAGAGCACACTCAGACTCATCAACAGACTGCCCAACAAACATGGGATCACTGAATCAAGGATTTACCCCATTTTACAGGTAACCAATTTCCTAACCAGTCATGGCTACACACTCTCCTAGAGTTGTTCCGCTCACTACATAGATTTTCCATACAAATCAAACAGATTAGGAGCCACTTTAGTTTTGCACCATACCATAATGTCTATATTCTCTAGTGTTTATTTCTCAGCAACAGCCTATATTTTAATTTTGCTAAATTCTTTTTCTGCTTTTTGTTGCCTTTCAAATGGTTTCTTTTTCATGTTTACCATCACAAAGAGTTGTGTGATTCCTTTTATTTTTAATGTATTTTTAAACAATCCAGTTTCATTGATTTCAAACATGATTATTTAGAAAATAAGCTGTTGTTGAACATGTTAAGACTTGAGGCTCAGAGTTCAGAGAACAGAGAGAAATTATATTCTGGATGATAACATTCAATACAGTTAAAGGCACAATGCTAAAAGGATGAAACAATCAATTAATGGTATTTATTGAGCGCTTACTGTGTGCACTCATTCATTCAATCATATTTATTGAGAGCTTACTATGTGCAGAACACTGTATTAAGCACTTGGCAGAGCAATGTACTAAGTACTTGGGAGAGTGCAATACAACAGAGTTTGCAGACATGCACACAAGGAGCTTTCAGTATAGAGGGGGAGATAGACATTAAAATAAATTATGGATATGTACTTAGGTGCTGTGGGGCTGAGGGTTGGGTGAATATCAAATGCTTGTAGGGTACAGATTTAAATGCATAGGCAACCAAGGAGAGAGAAGAAGTTGGGGAAATAAGGGCTTAGTTAGGGATGGTTTCTTGGAGGAGATATGATTTTAATAAGGCTTTGAGGGTGGGGAGAGTGTAGTCTGTAGTATTTGGAAGGGGAGGGAGTTCCAGGCCAGAGGAAGGATGTGAGAAAGAGGTTGATGGTGCAACAGACGAGACTGAGGTACACTGAGTAGGTTGGTGTTGGAGGAGTGAAGCGTGCGGGCTGGTTTGTAGGGAATCAGTAAGGTAAGAGTGAACTGATTGAATGCTTTACAATCAACATTGAGGAGTTTCTGTTTGATGTGGAGGTGGATGGGCAACCACTGGAGGTTCCTGAGGAGTGGGAAGATAAGAACTTAATTTTTTTTTTGACAAAATGATCCAGGCAGCAGAGTAAGGAAGGACTGGAGTGGGGAGAGACAGGAGGCAGGGAAGGAGGTCAGTGAAGAGGCTGATGCAATAGGCAAGACATGAAAAGATGTAAGAATATTTCTAGGAAAAATCTTACCTCTTCTCCATATCTATCCAAATTTTGCAATTTAGTAAAGCTTCCACAAATAGACATATCATCAAAGCTAGACAGGATCTTGTTTATGCCTCCTTCATGTTCTGGTCTTTGCTTCTGTTTAGTCCGAAGAATATCTCCTTGGACCCACAGTAAAGTTTGCTTTCTGTTAATGGGGGAGAAAAATAAACAACTCTTACAGTGAGCCATAACCCTGCATTTCATAGTTTCAAAAAGGGCTGGACACCCCAGTAGCAAACGCTTTAGAGATAGAAGAAAAGGTAATCAGACAAGCAACATATTAACTTCAAATCCTGGTTTAGAAGGAATCCAATCAATCAAGCAAGGGTATTATTAATTGAGCAGTCAGTCAGTCAGTCGGATTTATTGAGTGTTTACTGTGTTCAGAACACTGTACTAAGTGCTTGGGGGAGTATAATATAACAATATAACAGACGTGTTTCCTGCTCACAACTAGCTTACAGTCTAGAAGGGGAGACAGTCATTAATATAAATAAATTACAGATATGTACATAAATGCTGTGGGGCTGTGAGGGAGGATAAATCAAGGGAGCCAGTCAGGGCGACTCAGAAGGGAGCTGAAGAAAAGGAAAAGAGAGTTTAGTTAGGGCAGGCCTTTTGGAGGAGATGTACCTTCAATAAGGCTTTGAAGGTGGGGGGAGTAAATGTCCATCGTATATGAGGAGGGAAGGTGTTCCAGGCCAGAGGCAGGGAGTGGGAGAGAGGTCAGAGGTGAGGCAGATGAGATTGAGGTGCAGTGAGTAGTTAGCACCAGGGCAGCTAAGTGTGTGGCCTGCATTGTAGTAGGAGAGCAGCTCGGTGAGGTAGGAGTGGGCATCGTGTTTGACTGCTTAAAAGCCAATGGTAGGGAGTTTGTTTGATGTGGAGGTTCTTGAGGAATGGGGCAACATGGACTGAAAGTTTCTGTATAAAAATGATCCAGGCAGCATAGTGAAGTGTGGACTGGAGTGGGAAGAGAGGCGGGAGAAAGGTCAGCAAGGAGGATGATTCAGTAATCAAGGTGGGATGGGCTAGGCGCTTGGCTTAATTTGGTAGCAGTGTGAATTTTAGCGAGGTTGAGAAGGTAGAATTGTATGTACTAGTCACTGCTTAATATATACTCAGTAAGTGCTTAATAAATACTACTATGTGATTACTACTACTATCAAGGTCTCCATGAGCCTTGGACCCCGATGCCTTAAATAAAGAACCGGGGGATCCTTAAGGAAGAGGCTGGGACCTGTTACAAGAACAATGATCAGAACCCCAATCTACATTCATCAGCCTTTTTAAGTTGCAGGGCCAGAAGCTGCCTTTCACAAAAATCTGCGTTTGCCCAAGGCAACTAGTTTATGCGGCGTGATCCGCAACATAAGATGAGAGTTACAGGTTGGGAGTCTTCGGCTAAATGGAGACAATCAATAAAGGCTGCCAAAGTTACCGGTTGTATTTCCTAAGTGCTTAGTACAGTGTTCTGCACACAGTAAGCGCTCAACAAATACCACAGATTGACTGACTGATATTAATGGGAGCTAAAAGGCATGAAATGGATGAGGGGGTAAAGGAGAAAAGTAGGAGGCAAAGTGAAAAACTTCCAACACCAAAACAATTAGGGAACCAAAATCCTGAAGCTGCTGCCAAAACAAAGGCTTATGAAATGACATCTTTCCTTTCTTTATACCGAAAGGCCCCATCTCTAAACTACTTAATTTGAACCTGAATATTAAAGCTGAATAATGTGTCAAAGCTGATTTGTGTGTTGCTAAGCAATGCCATATGCAAGTACTTTATAAAAAAAGAAACACTTCATACAAATACTTCTTTATTGACAATGAAAATGACTCTAGCTTTTATTGTGGTGTCTATTACCCCATAAAAGCTTTATTTCAAAAACAATGAGGCAAAACATGTATTTTCAAGGGTTTATGAGTTAAAAATCAAATCCTTTGAAGTTAATTCCAGATGAAACTACTGTATAAGTCTTCCTGTGATCATAGATCATTTTATTATTACTTTCTTAATTTTAGCCCTGAATTTCTAATAACAATTACGGTGACTTATTCAGTCATTTGTGTTGTTTAAAATTCTTGTTCTCAATTAGAAAAATGAGGGCTGGCAGTAGTTTCCAAAGCTAAATCTTATACTCACCATTGCTGAAATTAGCACATTCGACTTTAAACTTGGTTGACTATTGTGTATTTGTATTGTGTACAAGCGCTGAGTACAGTGCTTTGCACAAAGTAAGCATGCAATAAATGATTGAATGAATGATTGTACAAAAATTAACTCTTGCTCCACCCACATTGTTGAAGACACCCAGGGAGGTCTTGCTGTGTTTACAGGGCTGATTATGCTGAGACTCTGCCTCTGAAATTTGCTTTGGGCCCTCTCCACTGCAAATAATAGGAACTTTGCAAATAATAGGAACTTTGTTCCTGGGAATCAGTAGGGCCTCTGGGACTTGATCCAACTACTGCTTCCTTGCCCTTACCCAAGTTAATATGAGAGCCTGTATTTTCACTTTCTTAATTTTACCACTAAGCTTCTAATAACAATTCCTTTGACTAATGAAAAACTATACTACATGGTTTGTTGGACAGAAAGTGGCATGGTCTAATGGAAACAGCCCGGACCTGGGAGCCAGAGCACCTGGCTTCTAAACCCAGCTCCTGCTGCATGAATTTGGGCAAGTCATGTAACTGCTCTGTGTCTCAGTTCCCTCTTCTGCAAAATGGGGATTCAGTACCTGTTCTCCCTCCTAGTGTGAGCCCCTTCTGGGACACAATTATCTTGTATCTACCCCAGTGCTTCATACAGTGCTTGGCACATAGTAAGCGCTTAACAAATACCACAATTACTACTGGAAATTCTTTTAGCTTTTAACTAGAACAAAGAGTAAGCTGGCTTAAACTTCTCCATCCTGCTCCAAGAAAACAAACTCAAAACTCTCCCAAAGGGACTAATTCTGTTGTATACAAAATTTTATCTCGACTTTGTGCAGTCACTTTGAAACTTGGCTTCTCAGTTGAGGGTTCCAATAAATGTTATCTATGTTCCCCTAGAAAACTGTAAAAGCTGTACAGATTTCTTATCCTTTAATACTAAGGCAAATAGTATTAAAATTAATGTTATGGTTCCACATCCTTGGCAAGACTTTTGGAGCTAGAAAATAGTCAAAAGAATAAATCCACCAAATTTAAATCTAAAGGAGCTACAGCTGACAGATAACATTTCTGTATGTGACTTTCGATCAATAGCTTTCAGTCCCCAACCCAAACTAGTCTGTATTTATTCTAGTAATTTAAATCAATATTCTTTGGGATTATTTTTTTTTTTACATCCTGGGCTTCTCTAGTTGCATTCACTTCCTGTAATACAAAAAAAACTTTCAATCCCTAAAACAGGATGATAAAAGTATTTCAAAAATTTCAGTCTAATCCCCCCAGGATCTAAGTGTGCTGAGCACATACATTAAAAATACATCATCCAAACAGCTAACAGGAAAAGCCAATCACCATAATTCCCTTTCAAATACTTACCTAGGATTTCTCAGGGTTTTTCATTTCCTGAATTTACATCCTTGGTATACTACAGTTTCCATAATCACAAAAGAGAAGCAGCACGGCTAGCAGACAGAGCACAGGCCTGGAATTCTGAAGTACCCAGCTCTGCCACTTGTCTGCAGTAAGACCTAGGGCAAGTCACTTCACTTCTCTGGACCTCAGTTCCCTCATTAATTCGACTGTATTTATTGAGTGCTTACCGTATGCAAAGCACTGTACTAAGCATTTGGGAGAGTATGTTATAATAATAATCCATAAAATGTGGATTAAAAGCATAAATCCTATGTGGGACAGGGACTGTGTCCAACCAGATTAATGTGTACCCACCTCAGTGCTTAGAACAGTGCCTGGCACAAAGTAAGTACTTAGTATATATCACAACAATTATTATTATCACTAGTTCAATTACTCAAAATTTAAAGGGAGGTAGTGAGGGTAATTTGCCTTTCTATTAAAAATACAGAATTAAGGCTACTTAAATTATGAAACCCTCTAAAAACTGATCTAAATTTGGATTCACTCTTATTTATGCCTGAAACATCCAGTAACAAACTGAGATAGACTTTTCCATTTATTTTATTGTAAATGATGGAAGTCTTAATAAAGTGAGCTAGTTCCTCCATAATCATATTGAGAGCTGGAGAGTAAGTGGAGAGGCTGATTTATATCTGCAGTCATGGAGAGGATAGAAGCCTTTGTCCATTGGAATTTTAACTCAAGATGAAATATCTTGCCTCCTCTCTAAATCTACCTCCTCCACCTGTGCTTCTGACCCCATCCCTTCATACCTTTTTAAAACACTCACCCTCTTCCTTCCCTCCTTGACTGCCATCTTCAACTGCTCACTTTCTAACAGCTTCTTCCCCACTGTTTTCAAACATGTTTATCCCCTACCCTAAAAAAAACCCCTCTCCCTTGACCCCCACAGATCCTTCCAGTTATCGCCCCATCTCCTTCCTACCATTTCTCTCCAAACTTCTGAGAAAGTTTTTAACACCTGCTGTCTCTACTTCCTATCCTCCTATTTTCTCCAGTCTGGCTTCTGTCCCCTTCACTCCACAGTTAACCAATGACCTTCTTCTCACTAAATCTGACAGCCTCTACTCCATCCTAATCCTCAACCTCTCAGCTGCCTCTGACACTGTAGACCATCCCCTTCTCCTTGAAACTTTATCCAACCTTGGATTCACTGACACTGTCCTATTTTGGTTCTCCTCATATCTCTCTGACCACTCCTTCTCAGTCTCTTTTACTGACTCCTCCCCTCCTCCCACCCTCTGATAGTAGGGGTCAGGAGATATTATAAAATCTTCATCCTGTTCATATGAATTTCAATGGTAACTAACACACTGATACTCAGCCATGGAACGCATAACTGTGGGCAAGTCACAACTTCTCTGTGCCTCAGTTACCTCATCTGTAAAATAGGGATGAAGACTGTGAAACCCATGTGGGACAACCTGATTACCCTGTATCTACCCCAGTGCTTGGAACAGTGCTCTGCACATAGTAAGTGCTTAACAAATACCAACATTATTATTATTATTATATATACCTATTCAATTGTCCCTCAAGGCTCAATTCTAAATCTCTTTTTACTTTCCCTCTACATTCAACCCCTTGGAGAATTCATTTGCTCCCACTGCTTCAGTTCAGTTCCAGCTCTGCCACCTGTCAGCTGTGTGACTGTGGGCAAGTCACTTTACCTCTGTGCCTCAGTTCCCTCATCTGTAAAATAGGGATGAAGACTGTGAGCCTCATGTGGGACAACCTGATTGCCCTGTACCTACTCCAGCACTTAGAACAGTGCTCGGCAAATAGTAAGCGCTTAACAAATACCAACATTATTATTACCATCTCTACACAGATGATCTGTAAGCCTGTCAATGGGCAGGGATTGTCTCTATCTGTTGCCGAATTGTACATTCCAAGTGCTTAGTACAGTGCTCTGCACATAGTAAGTGCTCAATAAATACTACCAAATGAATGAATCTATATCTCCAGTTCTGACCTCTCTCCTTCCTTGTAATCCTGCACTATGTCCTGGCTTCAAGACATATCTACTTGGATGTCTCACCAACACCTCAAATTAAACATGTCCAAAACTGAACTCCTTATCTTCCCCCCAAACCCTGTCCTCCCCATGTCTTTCCTATTTCTGTAGACACCACCACTGACTTCCACTATTCATCCTCCTTCTCGGCCCCACAGCACTTATGTACATACCTGCAATTTATTTATATTAAAGTCTGTCTCCCCCTCTGGATTGTAAGTTCACTGTGGGCAGAGAATATGTCTGATAATTGTGGTATTGTACTCTTCTAAGCATGTAGTACAGTGCTCTGCACAACTAAGTGATCAATAAATACAATGAATATGACTGAATGAATGAATCCTCCCTACCTCACAAGCCCATATCTTTGGCATTGTCTCAACTCATCTCTCTCATTCCACCCACATAGTCAATGTATTACTAAATCCTACACGACACTGCTAAAATCTGCCCTTTCCTCTCCATCCAACTGCTACTCTGCTGATCCAAGAACTTATTTCATGCTGCCTTCACTACTGCTTCTACCTCCTTGCTGACCTCCCTGCCTCCTGTCTCTTCCCACTCCAATCCATATTGCACTCTGCTGCAAGAATCATTTATCAAAACGTTTAGTTCACTCATTCATTCATTCTAATGCTCACTGTGTTTTTGATGGTATTTGTTAAGCACTTACTATGTGTCAAACACTGTTCTAAGCACTGAGATAGGTACACGTTGTCAGACACAATCCCTGCCCTGCATGGGGCTACTTAGAGTAGGAGGGAGAATAGGTATTAAATTCCCATTTTGCAGGTAATAAAACCAAGGCATAGAGAAATTGACTGATGTGCCCAATGGCAGGGCCAGGGTTAGAATCCAGGTCCTCTGATGTCCAGGCCTGGGATCTTTCCATGAGGCCACACTGCTTCTCCATATCTCTAGAAGGCCTTAAAATTGAACAGTTTTCCCATGGGAATGAGAAGCCTCTATTAATAATCCACCAATCAAGATATGCTTCCACCAGTTCATAAGAAGTCATGTTCTAAACTTACTGTCATTTAAATAGCACAAGCTCCCTTACTTTTTCAATGATGCACACTCCCTGAATTTCAGTGATGTTTTCAAAACTGAATTTTCCCCCGAATAGCACTTAAGTACACATCTTTAAACTCTGTTGCTTTCCCCTTCTGGTATTTTATTTGAGCATCAGTTTCCATTGCTAGACTGTAAGCTCCTTGAGGACAGGGATCATGTCAATTAACTCTATCTTCCAAGTGCACAGCCCAGTGCTCTGCACAGAGTAAGTATTCACTAAATTCTATTAATTGAAGGATTTGAAAAATGCATAACTCTTGAATTTGGGGAGATCTAATGAAGTTAGGTTTAACTATAAGCTAATGTTAGCTAATGTTTAACCAGTGTTAAACATGCTAAGGAGTAAATTACATGATTGAAGACAATATCATCCAGAAGAGCCAGTTCTCCACTAAGACAAAGGTTTTTGTTCTTGATGAACCGCAGATTAAGAAACACTGACATTAAAGAATGCCTTGATTGAGGATGTTGGATACGGCCAGAAGAACGCTCCTTAATTCCCCATTAGTTTACAATAGGAGAACTGACTGTAGCTGGAAAAACAGCTTGAACTCCTTCTTGACAAAACTAATGGTCATTTTGCCACCCGAATCCTCCTTGAACTGTTGACTGCCTTTGATATGTAGAACACTCCATTCTCCTGGAAATATGATCCCTGGTTTCTCCAGTATATGCCTATCCTGGTTTTTGCCTACCTCTCTGGCCGATTTTTTTCAGACCCTTTTGCTCGCCCCCACTTCTGCCTCCCATTCCCTAACTGTGGGGGTGCATCTACTGTACTCCACCTAACACTAAATAAAGTGCTCTGCAGAGAGTAATTGCTTAATACATAGTATTGATTGATTGCTTGAAGCTCCATTCTCTATCCCCTTTTACTCTCTGCTCCTATGGCTTCAACTACCACCCCAGTGTGCTGACTGCCAAATCTGCCTCAATTGCACTGACCTTTCTCCTTCTCTTCAATCTCACATATCTTCCTGCCTCCGGAACATTTCTTTACAGCTAGCCTGCTGGCACCTCATACTCAACATATTCAAAACTGAGCTTCTCAGCTTCTCTTCCAAATCCTCTCTTCCATCTCACTTTTTTTGTAATGATATTTATTAAACAGTGTGTCATACACTGTTCTAAGTCTTGGGGTAGACACAAATCAATCAGGTTGGACAAAGTTCCTGTGCCACATGGGTCTCAGAGACTATACAGAAGGGAAAACAGGTATTGAATCCCCATTTTACAGTCGGTGAAACAGGTACAAAGAAGTCAATAGACTTGTCCAAGGTCATTCAGAAGACAAGGGGTGGAACCGGGACTAGAAACCCAGTGCTCTGACTCCCAGGCCCAAGACCACGCTGCTTCCTCTACATCCAAACGACCAAGCTGGTCCAAGTGCCTGTCGTATCCCAACTGGAGTTTCTCTGCTCCAGTCTCTCCCTTCTTGAGCCCATTCTCCACCATGCTGCCCAAATCATTTTTTTCTAAAACATCATTTTACATACATCTCAAAAACCTCCAACGGTTCCCCTTTTCTTTTCATATCAAGCAGAAGCTCCTAACCATCAATCACCTCTCTTCCTCCCACTTATCCACTCTCTTCTCCATATACACCCCAGTTCACAAGCTACATTCCTTTCAAGTGATCTACTCACCAACTCTTGCTTTCATCTCTCTCACTGCCAGCCTCTTCAACACACCCTCTCTCCTGCCTGGAATTCCCTCTCCCTTCACATCTCTCTCCATCTTCAAAGTCCATCTAAATTCGCTCCTCCTCCAAGAGGCCTTTCCCGATCAATATCTCCTCACACCATAGTCACCCCACCTCTGAGCCAATCCACAGGGGCTAGCGAAGCAGGAGGAAGAGAAAGGGATTGCTACAGAGTGAAGCACCTTCCATTCCTTCCCGCCCTTTTCGGACTTGCAGGCATGTTTGCCAATCGGGACAGATGCCATTTTTCTAGATACTGGCAGTAGTGATTGGGCAAAACTTGGTCGATGGGCTAGGTTTTTCTCTATGCCTGGACCTAGGTCACAGGCCATCTTCAGCCAAGCAATCAACCTGCAGTTATGTAACAAATGAGTTTATAAATACCCATAACCTTTATTCCTGGCCCTCTTACAGGAAAATTGGAATAGTCATGACCAGGAATTTTGGTTTTCCTAACTTCAAACAACTAACAGTCTAAGAACTTCTACCTTCTGCCACTTCTCCATTTCTATCACTTCATTTGCACCTTACTCTACTTTTTGTTTGATTTACACTTTGGCCTGATTTCTCCATTGGGTGAAGTGTGAATTCTCATTCTGTCCTTGCTTGTCTTGTTTTCTAATCAGTTATATCTTTCAAGGATTAGCAACTCCTTTGAAAAATATCTACAAAATTCCAGGATTTTCCATGTATTTATTCTATAAACTATTAATCATCTTGTTCTTGGGCTAAAACAGTATTTAACCCTCCTGAGATTTACAAACTTTTCCACTTCCTAAATCAAAAACTCATCACGCTTTGGAATAGAAATATTTTTCTAAATTGTAAGGTAAATATAACAGTTTCAGGACCTAGCTGTGCCGCTCATCACAGATCAAACTTCAGTAAATGTTGATTTCCTTCCTTATCTCCCTACCTGCCCACTTAATAATGTTACATGACTTTTGCATACACTCATTCTGCAACAGCAGATTTAGTTCACTTCATCATTACAGCGGCAATCTCATCAGCATCATTGACTGACCAGAATACTGCATGTCTGTATTTTTAGGTATGCGAACAGAGAAATGAAATCAAAGTGCCAACTAGAATGACACAAGAAAATTATACTGTAGCCTTATCAGATGTGGAAAAATGACAGAAAAAAGGTGGGAAGAAATGGTTCTGTGCTTTCTTTCTCCTTCACCTGAGCTAGGTGATTTAAAAGGCACGAAGTTGGAACACATTAGCTGTCACATCAGCACAACTGTTAGTGAGAGAGAGGGGCATTGTTCTATAACCACCGGCTTGAAAAGACTCATAAATAGGAGGAAAGGATGTAGATGTGATAAGTAACAGTAGGCCTAATGTGATATTGGAAATGCTATACTCACTCTTCCAGGAAGTGTTGTTGGGGTCCTATAATAGACCCAGGACGACATATTCTGATCCAAGCAATAATTTCAGCATGCGTGAACCTGTAGTGCTTCATTGCATAGCAAGCTATTAGCGTCCCAGTTCTTCCAAGTCCAGCTGTAAGAGAGGGAGAGGGGGAAAAAAAAAAGAATTGATGAATTGACACAGCAGGTAGATCAGCAAATGTCTTGGAATCATTATCTGTTCTGTTCTCACACCAACAAACCATTTTTTGTTGTCTTTGATTATCATGCTTCAGTCTCAGGTCTGATACATATTTTTGTTTCAAGAGAAATACAGTGGAATCTTGTGCATATCATGTATATGATATGTATTTTTGTTACTGAAGTGAAATCTAAATACAGATGTACTCAAATGTTACAGACCATAGTATCAGAGAGCTCCCTCTTAGTTTTAGGAATTTATTAAATAGAAAAAACAACTCAGCGGGGTATGCACCTTCTAGCAGAGGGCTGAGCTAAGTATTATTAACATTCTTATTACAAATAACAACTGCATTTCCTAAACACTTATTCTGTGCCAAGCACTGTATTAAACACTGGGATAGATATAAGATAAGCAGATTGGTTGCAGTCCCTGTCCTACTTGCAACTTACAGTTAAAATGGGGAAAAAGAACAGGTATTTCATTCCCATTTTACCGATGAGAAAATTGAGGCACAGAGAGGTTAAGTAACTTGCCCAACAGCAACAGTAACAGCAGGCAAGTGGCGGAGCCAGGATTAGAACTCATATGTCCCAATTCCCTGCCTCGTGATTTTCTAGGTCACATTACCAGTAGCCAGCCATTTTTATGCCTTGAAAACACTAAGAAAGGCCAGCACAATTACCTCAATAGAACAGCTAGGATAAACTCCAAGAGGGAGATCTCCTTAATTTCCTTCCCGTTTTAACTCATGCCAGAGACTTTTCAACTTGCCATTCTCCTCCAACTATCTGGATTTGGGAACAAAGGTCCTGATAGCATATAAGGGTGCATGCTCCTCCCTGTCCCCCCCACCTATCAGCCTTGAACTGTTTCCGACTTTCCGACTCCTGTGTTGCAATCCTGAGAGTCATCCCACCACATTTCAACTCCACTAAAACTTCATCTCCGGTTCACACATGAAGCGCCTTTGGCTTTATTCCCAACCTAACTAGTTCAAATGCCCTAACAACCTCGCGAGTCTTCTCTCCAAGACGCCTATGCCTTTTTCTGTCAGGTGAACCGGGCCCTATTCAGCAGATCTGCCTCTAGAAGAGCATCCTCTAGTCGACAAAGATGAAACGTTCTTAGCTACACACTTTTAAACTCAAATCTTGCTCAATCAATCAATCAGTAGTATTTATTGAGTGCTTACTCTGTGCAGAATGCTGTACTAAGCGCTGGGAGAGTACGACACAATAATATAACAGACACATTCCCTGCCCACAGTAAGCTTCCAGTCTAGATCTCTAGCATTTGTCCACCCCTCTTTTTCCCCTTTTCCCTCTGCTCCTCCACCTCTCCCTTCCCATCCCCACAGCACTGTACTCGTCCGCTCAACTGTATATATTTTCGTTACCCTATTTATTTTGTTAATGAATTGTACATCGCCTTGATTCTATTTAGTTGCCATTGTTTTTACGAGATGTTCTTCCCCTTGACTCTATTTATTGCCATTGTTCTTGTCTGTCCGTCTCCCCCGATTAGACTGTAAACCCGTCAAACGGCAGGGACTGTCTCTATCTGTTGCCAACTTGTTCATCCCAAGCGCTTAGTACAGTGCTCTGCACATAGTAAGCGCTCAATAAATACTATTGAATTGAATGAAAGATATTCCTCTAACTGGAAAGAGTGAGAGCAATACCTATGCTTCAGTGCCCAACATCTTCCTATAAGAGCCCTGAGGTCCCTGTAAAATCTGTTAGGGTTCAGACTTCTTTTTTTTCTTGTTTTGTTTAAATGGCATTTGTTGTGGTTACTATGTGCCAGGCACTGTACTAAGCGCTGGGACAGATACAAAATAATCAGGTTGGACATAATTCATGTTCCACATGGGGCCCACAGTCTTAAGCAGCATGGTGTAATGGATAGAGCATGGGGCCTGGGAGTCAGAAGGTCATGAGTTCTAATCGCAGCTCTGACACTTGTCTGCTGTGTGACCTTGTGAAGTGTCACTTTACTTTTCTGGGCTTCAGTTGCCTCATCTGTAAAATGGAGATTGAGACTGTGAGCTCCACATGGGACAGGGACCATGTCCAACTCGATTTGCTTGTATCCACCCCAGTGCTTAATACAGTGCCTGGCACATAGTAGGGGCTTACAAATACCATCATTTTTATTTTTAAAAAAATTCTAATCGCCATTTTACAAATGAGGTAACAGGCAAAGCAGAATTAGGTGACTTGCCCATGGTCACACACCGGACAAGCGGCAGAGCTGGGATTAGAACCCAGATTCCCAAGCCCGTGCTCTTTCCATTAGGCTATGCATCATTCATATCCAGGAGAACATGTAGCAGCATTTTGGAACAAATGCCACAGGGACCAATGAGTTTCAGAAGCCTCTCCAACATCCCTGGCAAGGGACTCTCCCAATCACCTCTTTCCTTTCCTTTCTGTTACTTTCACAGTCAATTTGCTGTTGGTAATAATGGATGAAAAGATGCAGAGATGTAGCCCATTTCCCTGAAACGCTATTTGTTATATCCTTTAAAAAAAAACTGGTAACTTTTTATACCGTCTGCAATTTAATTCTAAAAAAAGAATGTTCTCAGTACTGAAGTTGAGGAGTTTTTATAACAATTGAAAGAACAAAAAAATTTCACCAACTTCCTATAAAATTAAGGCATTCCAACTAAAAGATTTCCTATCCTTTATTTCCCATGCTTAAAATGTTAAGCACAAATAACGCAGGTTGCCTGGACAAAAGAGCTTTCTGTAGGTAGTAACAAATCAGGAGATATTATAAAATCTTCATCCTGTTCATATCAATTTCAGTGGTAACTGTTTAACATACTGATATTCAGCCAAGGAACGCATGCATATATACCTATTCAATTGTACATTCAATGGTTTATTTTGATTATATGTAAATACTTTTACAGCTGTCTCCCCCATTCAAGTGTTAAGGTCCTTGTGGGCAGGGAATGTGTCACTTGCTTATTTTGGACTCCCCAAGTACTTAGTACTGTGCACTGCATCCAGTAGGCATTTAATAAATACTAATATTACTAACATTCCTATTAATGTTCTGAAATCCTTGGATTATAGGAGGGCAGTATGGCCTTGCAGAAGAGAGCTGGGTTTTCATTCCCTTTCCTGAAATTTCTTTTAATTTCACCTCTCTTTCTAGACTGTAAGCTCTTTAAGAGCAGGAATTGTCCCTAGCAAATGTACTCTCCCAGGCACTTTGTAGAATGTTCTGCATCCACTGAGAGCTCAATAAATATCACTGATTGATTGACTGAGTGCCACCAGTTATTTGCCTACTGTGTGACTTCGATCATAATCAAGTTACTCAACCTCTTTGTGCCTCAGTTTTCTCATTTGTCAAAGGGTGATAAAATATTTCCCTCCCCCTCTTAGGCAAAATGCCCTCAGTAGGACAAGAACGGTGTCCAATCAGTTTATCTCGTATCTACTCTAGCACCAAGTACAATGTTTGGCATAAAGTAATCAATTCGTACCACAATTGACTTATATTTTTGATTTGTAATCATCACTTTTCATTATTTTGCTTGTAGTGGCTCTGAATAATCACAGCACTTCCCTAGGGAAATCAAGATGAGCTACAATTAAGTCTACCTACAAATTTTACTTATGCATTTGCCTTCCAGCACTAATGGGTATCTGTGGAAAAATGGTATTTTCATCCATTTTTCAGTAGCTCCCCAATTTTTCCTTTAATATCTGTTTGCTCTCCTCTCCTGTTTTCATTTCACTTAGTGTGTACCGCTTGAATTCTCAGAAAACTAAGCTGACTCACTTAGAGCAGAAGCCAAATTAATAGGGTCCATCCCGTATAAGTATATTGCAATCAAAATGATGATGCTGTAATTTAACAAAACCCCCAAAAAACAGAAATTGCAAGTAGCTGTAGATAACAATTGTAGTTTCAATCGATCAATGGTATTTTATTGAATGCTTACTATATGCAAAGCATTGTACTAAGCACTTGAGAGAGTACAAGACAACAGAGTTAGCAGACGTTTCCTGCAAACAACAGGCTTACAATCAATCATACTTATTGAGTACTTGCTGTGTGCAAAGCACCGCAGTAAGTGCTGGGGAGAGTACAATACAACAACATAATAGACATATTCTTTGCCCATAATGAGCTTACAGTCTAGAAGACAGCCTAGAAGATGGTAGGGAAAATGTGGCCTTCCTATAAAACTAATTTTAAATCAGCCCGACAACTTTGTTACTTACAGTTTAAGTTTGGGAATATAAATGCATTGTCTGAAAAAATCCCAATTTAAACTCCCATTTCAGGGATCATAAGATTTAAAATCTGAGCACCCCAGCAATGTGTACACTACGCACATTTTTCCCTAGAGGGATTCTGCAACCATGAAGAACCTCACCAGTCAAGCAAGATTGCAGGGAAGCTTCAAATGCTGTTCTGTCCAGCATTTCTTCCTACGATGGAACATTCTTGCATAATTCACAGTTAGCCAGCTGGAAAAGTAATTTCCGATTTCTTCGTGGCTGTACATTTATTAGATGTGCCTCCCTCTGGATTTTTCTTTTCCTGAATTTTATCAGGGATACATTAGCATGCTGGGCCAAAGAATAAGGGCAGCTTTGCCGCAAAATTCCCAGGCTCTCCCTGATCTGTCCATCCAAGCTTTAGGCAGAAATGAAAGGGCGAAGACATGGACCAAATAGAAAAACCACTGCACAGAATCCCTGAGTTTTTCATCAGTGCCGTGTTCCGAGAGGAAGGGCTATGACACCTGGCATCCAAACTGATGGAAAATGCCCTCATCTAACCTGTGGAGCCTCACGCTGAACATTTTGATCTTTCCAGGGCTCTGGCAAAGTGCAAATCCTGTTAACAGCTCACATGTTCATCAAAGTACCTCTGCCTACGCCATTATTAAACATAGAAAAAAAAGAGCTTGCAAAATAGTATTTAAAATTTTATCGGCACGCAAGCCGTGCTCATCTGAAGGTATCAGCAATAGCGGTTTTAGATGCTTGAAAAGAGCTATCTAATCCCTTACACCTACCAGCCCATTTCCATAAGGAACTAAAGAAACTGCTTCCATCAGAGTGATGTGTGAGAACAGCACCACCAAGTGCCATTATTTTACGACTGCACAGCAAGGGAAGAGCAAGCCAGAGACCAGCAAGCACATCCAACAATCATTTTCCCCACCTTCAAAGCCTTATTGAAGGCCCATTTCCTCCTAGAGGCCCCCCTGACTAAGCCCTATTTCCTCTTCTCCCACTCCCTTCTGCATCACCCTCGCACTTGGATTTGTTCTCTTTATTCACCCTTCCCTCCATCCCACAGCACTCATGTACATATCCATAGATTATTAAGTTTGTCTGTCTCCCCTTCTAGATTGTACACTCATTGTGGGCAAGGAAACGTATCTACCAACTCTGCTATACTGTTATACTGTACATTCTCAAGCGCTTGGTACAGTCCTCTGCACACAGTGGGGGTTCAGTAGCAATGTGGCTTAGTGGAAAGAGCATGGGCTTGGGAGTCAGAGGATGTGGGTTCTAATTCCGGCTCCGCCACTTGTCTGCTGTATGACCTTGGGCAAGTCACTTAATTTCTCTGTGCCTCAGTCATGTCTGTAAAATGGGGATTAAGACTGTGAGCCCCACATGGGACAACCTGACTAACTTTTATCTATCCCAGCACTCAGAACGGTGCTTGGCACACAGTAAGCACTTAATACCATAATTATTATTATTACTGCAAGCTATTGATTGAATGACTGACTGATTGAAGAGAACCTACATGAAGGGGTAAACCGAAAACAGTTTCCCTCCAAAAGCACCCAGTGCATCAAGCAACAGCAAACCCCAAAGGCCAGAGGAGTCCCTTCCACAGCTTGTTCAGCTGGACTTCCAGACTTACTCATTCCAGTTTCTAATCAGGGCTGGAAAGACTCAACATTGGACCAGTACTTAGTACATTGCTAAGCTAAACACAGTGCTCAACACACTTGGTACAGCCCTCTGCAAGCACTTGGTACATTGCTCTGTACACAATATGAGCTCAAAAAATACCAATGATTGATAGGTAATGGTGGCCTGCCAACCTATACACTGTTGGATGCCTGAGCTCTCCCAGGCTCATCCCCTACTAAAATGCCTGCCCCCTCTTAGACCCGGCAAGCAAAGTGAAAATTTGGCACCTTCAGTAGAGGCAGCAGCAGTTTATGGAAACTGCCCTGCACAGATTCTGGGAATGGCCCCCAGTATATAAGACACAGGCACTGTGTCTGAGCTCAGTCAATGGTCTGTCCTCCCACTACCTTTCCCAGTCACTGTAAACTACACCACTATCCTCCCTATCTCACAAGCCCGTAACCTGGGCACTGTCCTCGACTGATCATTCTCATTCAACCCGCATATTCAATCTAGAGATTGAAGAAGATTAGAGAAGCAGCGTGGCGCAGTGGAAAGAGCACGGGCTTTGGAGTCAGGGCTCATGAGTTCGAATCCCAGCTCTGCCACTTGTCGGCTGTGTGACTGTGGGCAAGTCACTTAACTTCTCTGTGCCTCAGTTCCCTCATCTGTAAAATGGGGATTAAGACTGTGAGCCCCACGTGGGACAACCTGATTCCCCTGTGTTTACCCCAGCGCTTAGAACAGTGCTCTGCACATAGTAAGCGCTTAACAAATACCAACATTATTATTATTATTAATCTATCATCAAATCCTGTCAGTTCTACCTTTACCACATTGCTAAAAGCTGCCCTTTCCTCTCCATCGAAACTGCTCCCATGCTGATCCAAATACTTAACCTATCTCACAGTGACTACTGCTTTTGCCTCCTCGTTGACCTCCTGGCCTCCTGTTTCTCCCCACTCCAATCTATACTTCACTCTGCTACATGGATCATTTATCAGCAAGAACATTCAGTCCATGATTGATTGATATTTATTGAGAGCTTTCTGTGTGCAGAGCATATGCTAAGCACTTGGGAAAGTACAATTCAACAGAATTAGTAGACACAATTTCAGCCCACAAAGAGCTTAGGGTCTAGCGGAGGAGATGGACACTAATATGAATAAATTGCAAATCTGTACATAAGTGCTGTGGGGCTAAGGGGTGACTATCAAATGCTTAGAGGATACAGACCTAAATGCATGAGCTAAATGATCTGACTGTATTTTATCTACCCCAGTGTTTGGCAAAGAGTAAACACTTAAAACCACTATCATTATTTATTATTATTATTGTTATTGTTGTTATTAAAGGGCTGCATCCATTTCACCTAACAAACCGTCATTTAGGCGATGCTTTACCTTCACCTCTGTAGAGGTAGCCTTTCTAGTCAACCAACCATATTATCATTATCATCATTATTATTTTTATTATTACTGTCACTATGATTTCATTAGTTAAGCACTTACTAATTGTCAACCACTACTCTAAGCACTGGGGTAGATACAAGGTAATCAACTCAAATTAAACAGGGTTCAGAGCTTAAATGTGGGGCGGGGACATCTGTTCATTCTCCAATATTTATTAAGCACCTGTGTGGGTAGAACGCTATGTTGATAGAGGTATTACACATTCATGGGTATTTTCACTTCTCATTTTGCTGACTGGATGTATTATTTTGCACTTGTCACCCTGTGGAATGAGTTATTCTATGGAGATTATACCAACCTTTGCAGTGGACAGCAATTGCTCCTTCAGTATTCTCACATATATTCAAGAATCTCCTCACTATATTATCACTCGGTGTGCTGCCATCTACGAAGAACAAGTCATGGTGCTCAAAACCGGCATCTGTGAAACGCTTGGCTTCATAAATCCTTTTGTTCAGCCTGATGATGGAGGTCACATTATGCTTCCTGAAATAAGGGAAATAGGCTTCCGGGGCATGAAGAGGGTAACCTAAAATAGTTTACAAATTCAAACTAGACATCAAACTTCTGAAATCATTCGATAACAACAAACTCAGAAATCACAACACTTTAAATACGAAAGTACATTAGAACTAAACAGAACTTGGAAATAATACAAACTTATTACAATAAGAGGCAAGATACATAATATAAAAGTAATAATTCCAAGTAACTACTTATATTATGATCTTTGGCTAGGAAAGGTGATTGAAGGACTTTTAAAAAGAGTTGTTTCATTATTTATGCCAGAAAATGTGGATAAAAGCAGCATAAATGGTAAAGTGATTGACTGAGAATTGGAAGCTTGGTAGTTTGCAAGCCCTTCCAAACAAGAGAGTTATCCTTATTATTCACAGGGCCTGAAAATCACTAAGAGGATCTGAAAATCCAACCAACAGTGGTACTTATTGAGCATCTACCTGGTTCAGAGTACTGGACCAATCACTTGGGAGAGTATAATAATGATAGAGTAAGTAGTTAAAATTCCTGCCCGCAAGGAACTTACAGACTAGAGGGACAGACATTAAAATAAATTACAGATGGATATGTTCATAAGTGCTGTGGGACTGAGTGAAAATTAAAGTGCTTAAGGGGTTTGACCTTGAACAAGTCTCTTGATTTTTCTTTGTTTCAATTACCTCATTTGTAAAATGGGAATTAATTCTGTGAGCCTCATGTGAGACATGGACTGTGTCCAACCTGACTAGCTTGTATCTACCTCAGCGCTTAGTACTGTGCTTGGCACATAATAAATGCCTAACAAATACCATTAAAAAATTAAAAAGTGACACAGCATGGAGGGCAAAAAGGGAAAGTGAAGCCTTAGTCAGGAAAGGCCTTTTGGAGGAGATATGATTTTAGGGGGCTTTTGAAGGACGGGAGAGTGATGGACTGTCAGATATAAAAGGAGAGGGGAGTTCCAGGACCAGGAGAGGATGTGGGCAAGGGGTTGGCTATGAGAGAGACAAGGTTTAGGTACAGTGAGTAGGTGGGCGTTAGGGGAGTGAAGTGTATGGGCTGGGTTGCACAGAAGATGAGTGAGGTAAGGTGGGGGGAAGAGCTGAATGAGTGCCTGAAAACCCATGGAAATGAATTTTTGTTTGATATAGAGATGGAAAGGCCAATTAGTAATCAACTGCTGCTATCACATCCAACAGAAACACTGTACTAAGCACTTGGGAAAGTACAATACAACAGAGTTGCAATCTCTGTCCACAGGATCTTACACTCTAAAGGGGGAGGCAAACATTAAAATATATTAGGTGTAGGGGAGATAGAAGAGTATAAGAATATTTACATAAGTACTGTGGGGCTGGCATGAGGATCAAAGTGCTTAAGAAATACTCAGCCAAATTCCTAGTCAATGCAGAGGAGGGCAGATATGGGTTAAGGCAGATTAGCCATATTGAGGACACATCTCCTCCATGAGGTTTTTGCAGATTAAGCCATCTTTTCCCTGGCTTCCTCTCTCTTCTGTATCACTTATGCATTTGTATCTGTGACCTTTGGACATCTGATATTTGCCCCACCCTCAACCCCACAGCACTTAAGTACAAGCGTAGCTCAGTGGAAAGAGCCCGGGCTTCGGAGTCTGAGGTGATGGGTTCGACTCCCGGCTCTGCCACTTGTCAGCTGTGTGACTGTGGGCAAGTCACTTAGCTTCTCTGTGCCTCCGTTACCTCATCTGTAAAACGGGAATTAACTGTGAGCCTCATGTGGAACAACCTGATGACCCTGTATCTACCCCAGCGCTTAGAACAGTCCTCTGCACATAGTAAGCACTTAACAAATACCAACATTATTATTAAATTACATGCTCTAAATTATTTATTTTAATGTCTGTCTCCCCCTCTAAACTGTAAGCTCAGCATGGGCAGGGAATGTGTCTACCATCTCTGTTTTATTGTACTCTCCCAAGTGCTTAGTACTGTGCCCTACACATAGTAAGCACTCAATAAATACCATTTATGATGAGGAGAAATAATGGACTTAGTCTGGGAAGGCATCTTGGAGGAGATGTGATATTAGGAGGGTTTTGTAGGTGGGGAGAGTGGTGAAGATGTGATATTAGGAGGGTTTTGTAGGTGGGGAGAGTGGTGGAAAACAGAATGAGAACTAAGGACAGAGAGATGGTGAGTAGAGGAGATTGGCAAGAAAATGAGAGAAGGGGAGAGAGAGAAAGAGAGGGAATGAAGAAGGACGTGAAGAGGGAAAGGTTAGTGATTCAAAGAGACGAGGATGAGTCACTGGCAGAAGGGAGAGAAAAAGAAGAACACTCCTAAAATCTGTTTTCGATAGACAAGTGTGGAGAATGAGTGATTCCACTAGGTTCTTTTATCAGACTAGTGAGAAAACTGGCATCTCAAAAGGCACAGAATTTACCCTGCACTTTAGGAAAATCAGAATAAATATTACAGGACTTCAAGTCATTACATCTTTAAGGTGCCTGAAAGAAAGCAAAGGTGGAAAATATGGCTTTGGCTTGAATGGAGAAAATCAATGAGGGTGCTACCTTTACCATCAAAGCCTTTCCTGTACCAAACGCTACCAACAAGTGTTCATGTCAATTGGGGTTATTTTAATCCTTTAATCTATTTCCAATTCCAAACTGTCTAGTTTAAATTGTGTAACAATTAAGATGGGAAGAGGACATGGGGGAGGAAGGAGAAAGTTAGCTAGACCTTGCTCTTTTTGCAAAGAACTTTTCTCATTCTATAGTGGAGCCTAAGCTCCTGAGGGCATGGAATGTGTGTATTTCCCAGGTGCTTGGTACTGTGCATTGCATTCAGTAGCTGCTCAATAACTACTACTTTATTATATTATATACTATATACTACTATTACACTGCTGCTACTGAGAAGCAGCATGGCCCGCTGAAAAAAGCCCAGGCCTGGGAGTCAGAGGACCTGGGTTCTAATTCTGGCTCTTCCACTTGTCCACTGTGTGACCTTGGGCAAGTCACTTAACTCCTCTGTGCCTCAGTTCCTTCATCTGCTAAATGGGGACTCAATAACTGGTCTCCCTCCTACTTAGACTATGAGCTCCATGTGGGACTGATTATCATGAATCTACCCCAGGGCTTAACAGAGTGCTTGACACACAGTAAGCACTTTAACAAATATGCTATTACTATACTATTACTGATGCTGGGTGTTCAATCTACCAAGACACCAAATCTGAGGGTATGCATGGTCCAAGCTTCCATCCATCTAAGTCCATGCGATCTCTTTAGATCACTAAGAATTGATGGAAGGAGAGTGGGGAAAGAAGTCTGTCAGCTTCTTTAGACATTAAGGTCCTTGTGGATAAGATCCTTGTGATTTTGTCTATCAACTCTACTTTTTGGACATTCTCAAATAAGCGCCCAGTAAATACAGATTGATTGATGGACTGAGTGGAAAGGGAAGATGAGCAGAGAAGGCTATTTAGTTGAGGCAATGACCACACTACTAAAGAAGCTTGTAGAAAATGGTTAAAGGATGGGGTGAAATTATCCTTAAGTAACTAAAAAATCAATGACTACATGATACAGTGGGCAGTGTAAAAAGTGTCTACAAGCTGCTAGTCCTAATCAGCGTTAATAGAGAAGTATAAATCACAAATGGGAGAAAAAGAGAAAACTTTTCCCCATGAATTCCAATCAATCAAATCAATCAGTGGTATTTACTGAGCATGCACTGTAGGCAAAGCACAGTACTAAGTGATTGGTACTCAAGCTGCAAGCTTCCTGTGGGCAGGGAACATGTCTACCAACTCTGTTACATTGTACTCTTCCAGGTGTTTAGTACAATGCTCTGCACACAGTAAGCACTCAATAAATATGATTGACTGATTGAGAATATAACATAGTAGAGTTTGGTAGACACAATTCCTGCCCACAAGGGAGGCGGGAGGGAGGGCAGACATTGAAATAAATTAAAGACTGGGGCAATGGGAGAGAATAAGGATATGGATATGGACATAAGTGCTATGGGCTGAAGATGGGGTGAATATTAAATGCTCAATGGGTACAAACCCAAGTGCCTATGCAACACAGAGGGCAGGTCAAATACAGGAAATGAGGGTTTTGTCAGGGAAGGTCTCTTGGAGATGTGATTTTAGGAGGGTTTTACAGGTGGAGACAGTGTTGCTCTGTCAGACATTAAGCGGGGGGGAGTTCCAGGCAAGACTGAGGATGTGGGCAAGCAGTCTGCAGCAAGACAGACAAGATCGAGGTACAGTGAGTAGGTTCAGCATTAGGTGAGCAGAGCAATCATTCATTCAGTCATATTTATTGAGTGCTTACTGTGTGCAGAGCACTGTACTAAGTACTTGGAAAGTACAATTCGGCAACAAATAGGGACAATCCCTACCCAACAATGGGCTCACAGTCCAGAAGGGGGAGACAGACACCAAAACAAGTAGGCATCAGTAGCATCAAAATAGATAAATAGAATTATAGATATATACACCATTAATAAAATAAATAAAATAATAACTATGTACAAATATAGTACATGGGGAAGGGGGTAGAGCAGACGGAGGGAGTGGGGTGATGGGGAGGGGAGGAGGAGCAGAGGAAAATGGGGGAGACAGTATGGGAAGATGGACAAGTGGCAGAGCCAGGTTTAGAACCCAGGTCTTCTGACACCCAAACTCGGCTCTTGCCACTAAGTCATACTGCTAAATTACTGCGCATACAATCAGTTCTTCAGATAGCCTCATCTACTTATGGTGTGCCAGACTAAGGAGGATAGGAAGCCCAGGTAGTCATTACTTTTAGACCTTACAAATAAATATAGATATCTTTTGAGGAGCCAGACATTTAGAAAGCTACCTAATGAAGTGCTAAAACTGGGCAGTGGTCCAGTGCTTCACTAAAAAATCCTGAGAAATTTGCACAACAATTCTGTGTGCTATAAATTTAAATGGGTACTTTGGATGTGAGGGTGGATTTTTATTTTTTTTAAGGTGTAAAGTTTCTGTGTGTGTGTGTGTGGTTTTTTTCTCCTTACAGTTTTCTCTTTGTAAACCACATTATCCTTATAGATTTTTAAAAATGAGAAAATGTTAAGTAAGGTTATTGGTGAAAATCTGATTCCTTCTACCTCTGCAACATCTATAAATAGAGAATTGAGTTTGTTTTTGTCTGGTAGCTAAGGAAACGGACATAAAGAGTGCTAATAGGTAAACTTAGGTCTTAACAACTTTGCTTAAACTGGTAGAATAAAAGGATTTCGAAGCTTGTGTTCTTCCAACCAATACAAATCACTACTCTTAATTCTGTTTAAAAAAAACAATCTTTCCCCAAAGAATCTTCTCTGAAAATAAAGAATATAGGTCAGACAGAAAATTTCCTAATCATTTCTTCACTCTGTGCTGTGGGGGTGACCCTACCAGTGCTGCAGCTGGTAGCCTTGGGGCGACGCTCCTCTTAAAGCAAAGAAAGGGTCGTGTGCCTTCAACCAGTGGGGAAGAGGGCCTGAGATGGCTCCAACAGACACTCCCTAACTCATGTGCAGACCCCCTCCTCCTTGGACCACAAAAACAGAAGGGACACTGAGGTCATAAAACCTGGGCCACAATAGTAGAAGTAATGGTTCATTCATTCAATCGTATTTATTAAGCCCTTAGTGTGCACAGCACTGTATTAAGAGTTTAGGAAAGAACAATACAACAATAAACAGTGACAATCCCTGCCCACAAGGTGCTCATAATCTAGAGGAATAATGGTAACAGCAGTAGCAGCAGCAATAATAGTAGTAAGAGGAGAAGCAGCATGGCCTAGAGGATAGAGCACAGGCCTGGGAGTCAGAAGGACCTGGGTTCTAAACCCGGCTCTGCCATCTGTCTGCTGTGTGACCTTGGGCTGGTAATTTCACTTCTCTGTGCCTCAGTTCACCTCATCTGTAAAATGGGGATCAAGACTGTGAGTCCCATGTGGGCAAGGACTATATCCAACCTAATTAACTTATATCTATCCCGGAGCTTAGTACAGTGCATGGCACATAGTAAGCACTTAACCAATACCCCCTCTAGACTGTAAGCTCGTTGTGGGCAGGGAATGTGTCTGTTTATTGTTGTACTGTACTCTCCCAAGTGCTTAGTACAGTGCTCTACACACAGTAAGTGTTCAATAAATACAATTTACTGACCGAGGAGGAGGAGGACTAAGAGCAGCAGCATAAGAATGGCAGTAATAGCATTTATTGAGTAAACCCTGGGTGTAATGCACTGTACTATAAGCTTGGAGAGTACAATATAAAGTAATCAATTAATCAGTGGTACTTATTGAGTGCTTACTATGTGCAGAGTAGTATACTAAGCACTTGGAAGAGTACAATACACGGAGTTAGTAGACACAATTCCAGCCACAAGGGGCTCACAGTCTAGAGGGGAAAAGAAATTAAAATCAATTATGGATATGTACATATATGCTGTCAGGCTGAGAGTGGGGTGAATGCTTAAAAACTACAGATCCAAGGTCATAGATGATGCAGAAGAGAGAGAGAGCATGCTAACGTGTGCAGAACACTGCTCCAAGTGCAGGGAAAGAATTCCAAGGTGGGAATTAGATATGGTTTCTGTCCCTTGGGGGCTTAACAATCTAAAAGCAACAAAGAAAGAACAAGTTCCTTGCCCACAAGGAGTTCACACTCTAATGGCAGAGGCACAGAAAAATATTTACAAAGAAATTATCCAAAATAATAGATCTATAAATAGTTGTGCTCATTTAAAGAAGCAGCACTGATGGTAAAATTCATCTGTGAGGTCTATGAGGGTATGTGGGACTGAAAAGGTCAGTACGATACAGAGTGTGATCACAGTATGTACACAAAAATGCTGCCCCGTCTTTGTGTTATCAAGTGTAATGTTTTCAGTATCTGGTGCTCTTTCTGCTTTCATCTCTTTACAAAGCTTTGCTAAAAAAAACAAAAAAAAACTAGCTGTTCCTTTCTTAACCCAGGCTTGGAACCCTTCTCTCCCCCATGTTGAGGAAGGGAAGAGTTCTCCCTGGGATGTAGAATGGAGAAGTTGAGGCTCAGGTTCAGACTCTGTGATATCCCCTAGGCTTAGCAAGCCTCAAGGACCCAGAGACCTCCGCTAGGATTCAGCCATGCTGGCAGCCCGCTCGAAGGTGAGTGCGGCAGGGACGACAGGCCACAGCCTGACTGGGGGTGGTGGGAGGAGAAACTGCCTGAGGCAGGGGGTCTTTGCCCTGGGTGGGCTCTGGAGCTGCTTTAGAGAGGAGCGGGGGATGCAGGGAAATCTATCTATCTAATCCTAATCTCAGCTACTGACTCCCAATTTTTTAGCCAGCTTCTCCTCTCAGGATCACTGATTGATCCATCAATCAATGGTATTTATGGAGCAGTTTCTGGGTGAAGAGCACTGTACTAAGCATCTAAGAGAGTACAACAGTGTTGGTAGACATGATCCCCTGACCTGAAATTTAGCGTGATTTCAAAAGGCTTTGAAGATGGGGGAAGCACTGGCCTTCCAGTTATGAAGGGAAGTTTCCGAACACACTGAATTCTTTTCCTCTGAATACCTATATACTCACAATTTATATCTCCCTGCAGCAATCTAAATGTCTGGCAAGTAGTCTTTTTTTGTTATTATGGGGCAGGCATAGATGGATGTTGAACTTGTCACATACAGGTGCCATTTGTACACTGTAAATTCCTTATGGGCAGTAAACGTGACTAACAACTCTGTTGTATTGTACTCTCCCAAGCACTCAGTTCAGTGCTCTGCACACAGTAAGCACTCAATGAATATCACTATTAACTACAGTCTCTGCTAGCCTTGCTAGTCGCTGGTCTGCTCCTTTCTTCCTTTGTCTGTCCCCAATACTTCCTAATCCCTTCTTTAAAGTCTTTTCCAACAGGATCTCTTATGCAAAAATGCCAAAGGTGAGTGACAGCAGGTGGCAGTATTATGTAGCCTTTATTATAATATCAGTGACAAGTCACTGTGCTTCACATTTAAAACCTTCACCTTTCCCTCATGCTCCAGAGATCTAAAAACCTACTCCATTTTCTAGTGGAAAGAACACAAGCCTGGGAGTCAGAGGACCTGGGTTCTAATTCCAGCTCTGTCACTTGTCTGCTGTGTGATCTTGGGCAAGTCACTTAATTTCTCTGGGCCTCAGTTACCTCATCTGTAAAATTCAGAATTAAGACTGGGAGCCCCACTTGGGACATGGACTGTGTCCAACCTATCTTGTATCTACCACAGCACTTGTTACAGTGCCTGGCATATAGTAAGCACTTAAATACTATTTTTTTTTAAGTGCCTATGTCTGATACTGTAACCAAAACCTCAATAGGGTTGAGTTGATCAAATAAGAACTGAAGGGAAAATAAGTTTAAAACTTCCTGACCATCAGCTTTCTAACAGGCGCAGAACCACTTTTACTTCATGCTGCCCAAAACCCTAAGATTTCAGTACTTCCTTTAATGACACCATTTTTATAATTGTTTTTGGGTCTCCTTATCTTTCCCAAATCAGTAAGTCAACTGTCCTTTGGAGGTTTGCCCTTCTGGAATTCAAATGACCTGAGAAGTCCAGGCGCATTAAGTTATTATAAATTAACGCAACTGTAATGCATCATAATGCATTACGTTAGCACTTAAAAGACAGGGACCACCAAGTTTTATTTCAACCTACTATCACTATTTAGCCTTTAAGGGGCAAAGAGTCTGTCTAAAGAGATGAGGCAAATGTAAATACACATTAGAAAGTGCTGGGTTTGGGGTTTTTTTGGTAAATGCAGAAAAAGACTTTTTTTGTTAGCCTCTATTTTTTACTTTAATGTCTTCTTTTCCTACTTATTTTCATTTTGCTGATCCTGTTGCAGGAAAAGGGAGAAAGCTACAAAGTGATGGCCTAGACTAGCAAAGCTCAATGGGAGAAGACTAAAAGGAGATTATCATCATTTGCTTGCCATGATTCTGTTTTCCAGGGAAAACTGCAATAGGCACTAGTAATTAGAGTACATACTAATTGTTGATGTCTTCCACTATATCGGATTACACTGATCCTAACAATAGTAATAACAGTCAATATGGATTCTGAGAGAAGAAAGAGAAGCTAGAGAAGAAGAAAGGATCACTTAGATTTTCCTTTAGAGAGAATGGCTAAACTCTATTCACCACTAAGAAACAATATAGGACAAAACAAACATTTGGGATGTATGAGAACTAACAGAAGATGTGATTAGAGAAATTCAGTGGCTAGATGGCAGCCTAGAAACGCTAAAAAAAAATACATCACTAATAAAAAAAAGTTGGTTTATTCCAGGAAAAGAAGATGGAAAACAGTGAACTGAGGTAGCCCAATCCTGAAGAGAGGTGAGCATTATCTCAACACACAAAAGAGACTTAGAAAAGTCATTAAATAAATTACACAAGGCACTAGGAGGCACAAGAAATCTACCTTGGCAGCTTTGCCCAACTTTGGAATGGGATTAATCCACAATTTTTTTTAAATGGTATTTGTTAATCCCTTACTATGTGCCAGGGACTGTACTAAGGGCTGGAGATCAGGTTGGAAACAGTCCCTGTCCCGCATAGGGCGTACAGTTTCAATCTTCACTTTACAGATGAGGTAACTGAGGCACAGAAAAGTTAAGTGACTTGACCAAGGTCACACAATAAAAAGTGGAGCCAGAATTAGAACACAGGTCCTCTGACTCCCAGCCCATTGATTTTTCCACTATGCCATGCTGCTTCTCATCTGCACAACTTGCTGAGATAATGTGAAGACCCTTGCCCAGGCTTTTGATGCAGTGCTCTTGGAAAATGCACATTAAGAGGAAGTTTGAGAAAAAACAGACAGGCATCAGTGGCAAATCCCAAGGTAAAGGAGAGAAACACAGCAATTCAAGCAGGGGAGTCAAGGAGGACTCTGGGAATTGAATACTCATGATTCTTCTTTACCCCTTATTTCACTCAAGGAGAAAGGAGGAAGGGAACCATATGGATACCAATTTAACAGTAAAAAATATACCGGGTATAGTTATTTTAAACCCCAACAAACCACACTTTGAAATTCATTAAAGAGGATTAACACAATTAAAGGAAAAGGAAAGCCTTGCTAAACACAGCCAGAATAAAATTACTTAATCTATTAAGAATACTATACTAAGGTAAGCATGGGCTCCAAGACAAAAAAGAAAATTAAAACTCCTTTACTTGATTGTAATTATTTCAATGTTACTGTTGAAGGCACCAGCAGAGTTACTCTATAGAGTATCTGGTTGGGAAAGGTGGAGGGGGAAAGAGTGAAAATAATTCAGAAAGAGAATCCTTTCTGCAGTACTGAAGGCTTCAGAGATGTCTTGTAGGTTATTTTCCAAACTTGCCTAATCTTTCTTATTCTCAGGCAAAGTAATATTTTATTATAAATAATAACCTCCATGGAGCTCAACTTAATCACAGAACCGTGACATAGGTCAGAAGTAGAGACAGCTCTGACACAAGATTACAGCTCATTTTGAAGAGTACCCCTGGGAAATTAGCTCCACATCCTTTTTTGTTAAATCCCTTTCAGTTTGAACCTTACTTTTGCCTAGAGTTTCACACCTTCTGCTCCACAAAAGCACAATGAAAAAGCTTGGCCATTCAAAGGATCCAATACAGCTTCTCTCTCAGAGGTGTGGCAAAATAAATGAATGTTCTAAATGCATCTCTAAAGGGTTTAGTTCTTACATCTTTGAACAAACAGCAGAAGTGATTGACAAATTCTTGGCTAAACTGTAAACCAGAGGTTTGTTCTATTCACAGGGTGGTTGAAAGAACTAAGGAGGTGGGAGTTTAGGACTTTGATTTGTTTACAAATTGTTTGGCTTTAAGATTAACTCATTTTTCAATCTAACCCACAGTCCCCTTTCTGAAGTTGCATTATCCAGTGATGCAAGGAAATAAAAAGGAGTAAGTGGATTCAAGAAGGTCATATATCCTCTAGCCTGTTATCTCCTCCTCTAGAGTGTAGCTCCTTCTCTAGACTGTAGGCTCCTTCTTTCAACTGTAAGTTCCTCCTCTAGACTGCAAGCTCCTGTGGGCAGGGAGCATGTCTACCAACTCTGTCATATCATACTCTCACAAGCATTTAGTACAGGTGTTCTACACACAGTAAGCACTTAATATATATACCACCGATTGACTGATATCCAGGATGAGCTTCAGCTGGAGCAGCCACTTTGGAGCGCACCACTGGGGGGAATAGTGGGTGCTTGAAAATTTGAAAGGCCGTCTTATTCCCCCAACCCCTTATCCCCTTACGATTCCCCAGGAAGGAATCCATCAATCGTATTGAGTGCTTAATGTGTGCCGAGCACAGTACTAAGCACTTGAGAGAGTGCAATACAGCAGAGTTTGTAGATACGTTCCCTGTCCACAGTGAGTTCACAGTCTAGAGGGGGAGACAGACGTTAATATAAATAAATAAATTACAGATATGTATGTAAGTGCTATGGGGTTGAGGGAGCGGAGAAGGGTTCAAATCAGGGTGATGCAGAAGGAAGCTGAAAAAGAGGAAATGAGACCTTAGTCAGGGAAGGCCTTTTGGAGGAGATATGTCTTCAATAAGGCTTAGAAGGTGGAGATACTAATTATCTGTCAGATATGAAGGGTGAGGGCATTACAGGCCAAAGGCAGAACGTGCGAGAGACGTAACTGATATCTGATTAAACAGAGACCTGGGAAGGAAATGCAAGGGGTGGCAAAAGGAGTATCTGCAGTGGTCTCCCTGGAAAAATGGTCTAGGTTCAGGTATTCCCTGCATTACAGTGGGCAAATTTTCCCCCTACCTCAAGGTACCAAAGGTCTGAAGGCAGCCTTGACAATGGCCTTTACAAAACTGCCAGGTACGATCTCACCAACAGGGCACTAAACTTCAAACTACAACATAAGCTTATAGACAAACTAGTATCATCACTATTAATGGTATTTATTAAGCGCTTAGTATATGCAGAGCACTGTACTAAGCACTAAAAGTATTCAATCTTGTATATATCTGGGTGACTAAATACAGAACATCCTTATTGAAGGCACATCTCCTCCAAGACGCCATCCCTGAGTAAGCCCTCCTTTCATCTTCTCCCACCCCCTTCTGCATTCATTCATTCAATAGTATTTATTGAGCGCTATGTGCAGAGCACTGTACTAAGTGCTTGGAATGTACAAATTCTGCATTGCCCTTACTTGCTCCCTTTATTCATCCCCATTCCCAGCTCCGCAGCACTTACTCATATATCTGTAATATAAATAAATATACATTACATACATTTTATGTGCATATAAAATCGTTGTGGGGAGGGAATGTGTCAGTTACATTGTTATACTGTATTTTCCCAAGCGCTTAGTACAGTGTTCTGCCCACAGTAAGTGCTCAATAAATACGATTGACTGACTGAAATCCTACTTCTACAGCTGTTTTTCCAATGTGGTATTCTTAACAAGAAATAATGGTCCACCTGCATGAAGGGAAATTTGAGGAACATAGATGGCAATGGGACACTGGAACAGCTACCGAACAGTTAAGATGAGAGCATTATAAACAAAGAGGGCAGAAGAAATATTTTAAAGCATAATTAGGCAATTACAAATGGGGTGACTTTCAAAGAAAGGGGCTTAAAGAAGATTAAGATAAAACAAAAATGAAACTGGCACTCACACAGCAGCAAATGAGACAGCAAAACATTTACATGCGTAGGATGAGGGACAGATTATCAGTCACATGTGGCTCTTAGTTATCTTTCAGATAAAACTGCACCTTCTTCAAATTCCACAGGAAAATTATCAATTTGTTTTTGTTGTTTAATTGGAGTTAGGTGGTAGATGAGAGTGAGGAAGGGAAACAAGGAAGGAGGAATCAATCAATTGATGGTATTTATTGAGCATTTACTTCCCTGACTAAGCCCTCTTCTTTTTCTTCATCTCCCTTCTGCGTTGCCCTGACTTGCTCCCTTTATTCATCCCCCCTCCCAGCCCCACAGCACTTATGTACAGATCTGTAATTTTTTTATATTAATGTCTGTCTCCCCTTCTAGACTGTAAACTAATTGTGGGCTCGGCATGTGTCTGTTATACTGTTATATTGTACTCTCCCAAGCAGTTAGTACCGTGCTCTGCACACACTAGGTGCTCAATAAATACAGTTGACTGACTGTGTGCACAGCAATGTATTGTATCTTGGGAGTGTGTACTGCAATAAAGTTGGTAGACATTATCCCTGTCCATAAGGAGTTTACAGTCTAGAGAAGAGAAAAGGGGGGAACAAGAGAGGGAAGTGAATGGTGAGACTGCCAATTTCATTCCTCTGGAACTACAGAACACAGTCTGTGGTAGCAGGAGAGCATGGATTCCCAAGATTTTTAAGGTTTTTCCTGGGTGGACTGCTATTCCAACATCCTTTCCTACCCTGTTCAGAGGACCCTCTCTGAGGTCTCGGACCACCCAGGTCACCATGCAGACATCTCTTGCTGCAGACAACAATCAGGACACCACAGGTTCCCAAGTGTCTATATGTTGTCAATCTAAATAAATCACTACGGTACAAACATTTTCTTTGAACAGGTCGGTCAATTCTGCTTAGGTAGAACACAGGCAAATATATGAAGTTTCTCATTTTGACACTTAAGAAATACTTTATTTTCATAACAATTAGACACGAACTAAGTAATTCCTATTTTATACGGCTCTTAAAATAGGCCACAATTGCTATTTGCATAGTAGTGTTGACGGCCCCACCTGCTGGAATCAAGGAAACTACAGCCAGAATAGAGCTCAGGTACAAAAAACAACGTAATTTTAGTCAGTCAGTCACAGTGGTACTGAGTGCTTATTGTGTGCAGAACGCTGTACTAAGCACTTGGGAGAATACCATTCAAAAGAGTTTGTTAAACATGTTCCCTGCCCAGAAGGAGCTTAGAGTCTAGAGGAGGAGCAATTTGGGAATAACCAATGGGGTTGATATTTTCTCAGGTATCAGATGAAAATTTCAAAAATTGGGGTATTCATCTAGTTTTTCTTTTTAAGGGTCCTATTCAATAGTCACCTGGCAAGTACTTCATCCATAATATTACTACTTTCCAGCATTTGCACTCATAACAAATGGCTCAATGAATCCTCACAATCACAGTTACCTGTTGACACAGCCATGCCTAACTTGGAGCATCAGAATGGGTCATCAACCTAAAATTTGTTCTGATTTTAAGGGAATGCTATATGTGGGAGTGGGAAAAATGACATCTTGCAAGAAATGATCAAAAACTGAGCATGGGTGCTAGTTACCCAAGGAAAACTTGGCCTCTTAAGAGGGCACAGAGAAGAAAAATCAGGACATATTTGAAAATGACCAGATACCAAATTCCAAAATGCATACTGATTACATTAATGACAAGGAAGACAGTGGCTGAGCATCATACAAATGTGCTGGTGTGATTTTAAATAGTTGCAAAAACTAAGACAGATTCTTTATCAGTCCATTAAGCCAGTGGAAATGTTAAGAAAACTTCACATTTTTCCAAAAAAATGGAAGTAACTCCAATTTTTATAAGAATGAGCAGAAGAAATTGCATTAAACCTCTAAAAAGCCACACTCTGTATATAACCTACTTTAATCTTTAACTCTTGCACTGAAATTAGAAGTTAGCTTGAGTTTGGGGTTAGAGAAGCAAAAGAAAGAACATAGAACATTTGAAAAATGTAATCAAGAAAGAAAAACAACTTATTAAGAAATGAACACCATACCATTTTCGATTTTGCTTTTAGGATGTGGTCCACTAAATGCTAAAAATTTTCCTGGTATAATCCAGTTGAAGTCTCCATTTTCAACCCGCTAGTGAGAATTTGGGGAGAGAAGAAAACAAAAGCATTTTATCATTCTCACACAATAATTTGGGAAATAACTTCTGAATAAAAGTGAAAGAATTACTTTGAATCCTTTATGTAGTGGATAAATGAACTGTACCATAAACAAAGCCCATTAAGTTTCAGAGAAACACAGTACCCAAAGTACTAATTCTTAATACAGACATTGCTGGGGTGATTTTCAACCTGAATTTATCTAAATTAAGTAAGATTAAAGGCTCAGGCCTTTGAGATATGAAAGCTATAAACATCCACTGACTTTTCTTTCTATAATAAAATAGAATTACTAGGGGCCATGAAAATCATCCATCCATTGCTTTATGAAAAATGACAGGGGATGGAAAAACTCAAAAGAAAACACTTGTTAAATACTACTACCATTTAAAATCTTTCTGACAAACGTTTATTTATGCATTAGACACAGCTCTGAAATACCTTAAAGTTTATAAGCACACTTCAAAGCCAAGTTCTCCTTTGAAACATAAGGTCTCCTAGAATAGGGGTCTTCCATTTTTAATATTATATTTTGTTCTTTTTATCCTCCTGCCACTGTCTATTAATTTTTCAGATTTTCAAACACGTCTGTTTTTATGGAGCGTTTACTGTGTGCAGAGCACTGTACTAAGAGCTTGGAAAGTACAATTCGCAATTGGAAGTTGGCTTGAGTTTGGGGTAGTATAAGCAAAAGAAAGAACATAGAACATGTGAAGAATGTAAATCAAGAAAGAAAAACAAAGAAAAACTGTGTAAAGCACCATACTTGGCATTTGGGAACATATAGTGAAAGTAGAAGGTCCAATCATTGTTCTCAAGAAGCTTTCAATAGTATGAGTCATCTATTTCAGTAGTTTTAAGTCCCCTACTTTGTTACTTGTGAGCACTTAACCATGCTCTCCCATCCTGCTGTACTTGGATTTGCTCCCTTTTTTCACCCCTCACTCAGCCCCACAGAATTTAGGTACATATTGTAATTTATTTGTTTCTACAAATATCTGTCTCTCCCTCTAGACTATAAGCTCATTGTGGGCAGGGAACATGACTCCCAACTCTGTTATACTGTATGCTCCCATGTGCTTAATACAGTGCTCTGCATGCAGTAAGCGCTCAATAAATATGACTGATAGATAAGTGTTTAATAAATACCCTTGATTTCTTGACTGATCAGGTGTTAAATACTTGGGAGACCTGTGGGGGACAGGGCTTGTGTCTAACTTGATTAACTTGTATCTACCCCAGTACTTAGTGCAATGCTTGGCACACAATAAATGCTGAATACCAGGATTATTATTATTACTATTATTGGCCCAGCTCCAGACTACAGGGTATTATCCAGGGTCCAGGTTTTCATTCCTTGCAGAGTTTTACCGTCCTCTGGGACTATGGATAATCAGAGGTTACTATTCTTCAAACAATCTTAAAGAACCACAAATATTGTTTTCCAGGGTGAGGGTGACACAAAGCATAGGGGTATTTCAGTCCACCCAAATTCAATTGCTTTATTTATAGAAGCAGAATCAGTTTAATAAGGACCCAAATTAAATGTGCTTAAGCTTGTTAACTTTGATTGGCTTCATGGGCTGGGGGCCATCCCATTATATTACAACTCAATACCAAAACTGCTTTCTAAAAATAAAAAAGTGTAAAACAGTTGAAAAGAAATGATTATTTGTTTAGATTCTTAAATCAATGGCCCAATCCTCTCATGATCAATGAGTTCCTTGCACCTAAAAGGATATAAGTAGCCCTCCTGTTTTTATCCTACTAGAACAAATGTGCAGGACACTGATAAAAGAAGTTGGCAGCATCATGAAAAGTTACATACGTTTGTCCTGAGAGAGAAATATTTCTAATGACAGAGAATTCAGTTTCTAGCTGGGGCCAGGCATTAAATTAAATTACAGGTAAGAGGATGAAGGAAAATGGGCCACCTAGATGAGTTATTCTGCAAGTAACAGGGTTTGTAAAGATGTACTATTGGCTTCAAAGTTCTCCATCAACTTGCCCCTTCTCACCTTACCTCCCTTCTCTCTTTCTACATCCCAGCCCACACACTCTGCTCCTCTGCTGCTAACCTTCTCACTGTGCCTCGTTCCACAGTCCTGTCGTTGACCCCTGGCCCACGTCCTACCTCTGGCTTGGAATGCCCTCCCGCCTCACATCCGCCAAACTAGCACACTTTCCCCCTTCAAAGCCTTACTGAAAGCTCACCTCCTCCAGGATGCCTTTTCAGACTAAGCCCTCCTTTTCCTCTGCTCCCCTTCCCCGCCACTGCCCCGACCTGCTCCCTTTGCTCTGCCCCCCTCCCTTCCCCACAGCACTTGTGTATATATCTACATATTTATAATTACAATTATTTATTTTTAATTATGTGTGTATATCTATAATTCTATTTATTTATAATGATGCTACTGATGCCTGTTTCTTTGTTTTGATATCTGTCTCCCCCTTCTAGACTGTGAGCCTGTTGTGGGCAGATATTGTCTCTATCTGTTACTGAATTGTACTTCCCAAATGCTTAGTACAGTGCTCTGCACACAGTTAAGTGCTCAATAAATATGACTGAATGAATGAATGCACATAAACTGCCAAAGAGGCTGACTGTATTGAAGAACATGGGTAGAAAAGAAGTTCTGAGGTGATAATTGCGGGGACATAAACTGGGGAGATTAGAAATTAATCAGGGAAGGCCTCCTGAAGGAGACATGATTTCTAGCATCTTGTCTATGTGACAGACACTGTACTAAGTTCGGGGGTAGATACAAGCTAATCAGGTTGGACACCGTGTCCCACATAGGGCTCACAGTCTTATTCTGCATCTTACAGATGAGTTAACTGAGACACATAATAATAATTATGGTATTTATTAAGCACTTACTATGTGCCAAGCACTGTACTGAGCACTGGATAAGTTAAGTGACTTGCCCAAGTTTATAAGCAGATAAGTGGCAGAGCCTAGATTATACCTTCTGACTCCCACACCCATGCTCTATCCACTAGGCCATGCTGCTTCCCTGATTGACTGGATTGTGCTTTTTGTTGTTGTAACAATCTTTAACTGTTTCCATTTGTGTCAGTGTGGCTTTCCAACCTTCCCACCTGCCTCAGCCAATTGTTTACAATTAATCTTCAACTTGTAAAGAGGAAAGTGAATATTAAAAGTTCTTCACATCCTGAATCTCAGTTTTCCCTTCTTGAGAAAATGAAAGGAGAGGGAAAGAGGGGTCATTTTCACTGGACCTCTTTTGTCCAACCTATCTGAAAATGCTCCTCTAGTAGTAACATTATTTATTGAGTGTCCATTAGATGCAATGCACTATACTGAGAGTTTGGGAAAGTAGAGAAGCACAAGATTCTTTCCCTATCCAAAAGGACGATGTGTCTTCTAATCTTCTAATCTGGCCCTCACTACCTTCCTGCTATTGCTTTATGCTTCTCTGGTCATCTGGTCCAATTTCTATTTTTGGTAGCATTACCATTTGTCCTTCAATATTTCTGCATTCATCTAACCTGGTGGTTTATCTTCTAAATGATTCCTGAGCCTGATATTTTTTGAAAAACAGTTAGTTTTCTTGCACCTTTGCATTTTAGGCTTTCCAGAGCATGGGTCTGGAAGTAAAAAGGTCATGGGTTCTAATCCCTACTCTGCCACTTCTCTGCTGTATGGCTTTGGCCAGTCACTTCACTTCTTCATGCCTCTGTTACCTCATCTGTAAAATGGGGATTGAGACTGTGAGCCCCATGTGGGACAGGGACTATGTCCAACCTGATTTGCTTGCATCCACTCCAGCGCTTAATACAGTGCCTGGAACATAGTAAGCACTTAACAAATACCATATTTTTTTAATAGTGCCTTTTGGCTGTTAAAATTGACTTTCTTAAAAGTTCTTTCTTTACCTGGCTGACATCTTTCCTCTCCATCCTCCATCCTAAATAAAATCAGCTACTGGTCACATCCACCAACCTCTCTGGGATCACATAAGCCCTCAATAAATGCCACTGAATATATGAATGAATTCAAGGAGGTACGCTGCCCCTTTTGAATCCTCAACTTTAAGTTCAAATCAAGGAGATATACACTCTAGTGAGTTCATCTACTTACTGCACTGAGAAGTCATGTGCGATGGAATCCAAAAACCTGCACGGTAAGGTTTGCTTTTCCAGCAGGCCAAGTCTCCCTTCAACACTAGAATCTGATCCAAGGTTTGGTGAATGGCCCCAAAGCCTAACTCCTTTCTCTTCCTGGTGGGTAGGTGGATACTAAATTCCTACCAGGTTATCTATTCTTTTCACTTTTCACCCTTAACCCAGAGACACTCTATCTGTGGTTGCCCTATTTCTTGTTCTGGGCCTCTGAGCAGATATATACTATTCCTGATATAAAAGATGATTCCACTTCCCTTTTACCCCTAATGATCTTTCCTAAATAGAATAATTTCCTGAAGGAGTTGCTACTGCCTGATTCGGGCTTAACACTGCCCTAGCAAGCTCAGGGCGTTATTCTTTTCATTCATTCATTCATTCAATAGCATTTATTGAGCGCTTACTATGTGCAGAGCACTGTACTAAGTGCTTGGAATGAACAAGTCAGCAACAGATAGAGACAGTCCCTGCCGTTTGACGGGCTTACAGTCTAATCGGGGGAGAAAGACAGACAAGAACAATGGCAATAAATACAGTCAAGGGGAAGAATATCTCGTAAAAACAATGGCAACTAAATAGAATCAAGGCGATGTACATTTCATTAACAAAATAAATAGGGTAATGAAAATATATACAGTTGAGCGGGCGAGTACAGTTCTGAGGGGATGGGAAGGGAGAGGGGGAGGAGCAGAGGGAAATGGGGGAAAAGAGGGTTAAGCTGCGGAGAGGTGACGGGGGGGTGGTAGAGGGAGTAGAGGGAGAAGGGGAGCTCAGTCTAGGAAGGCCTCTTGGAGGAGGTGAGTTTAAAGTAGTGTTTTGAAGAGGGGAAGAGAATCAGTTTGGCGGAGGTGAGGAGGGAGGGCGTTCCAGGACCGCGGGAGGACGTGGCCCAGGGGTCGACAGCGGGATAGGCGAGACCAAGGGACGGCGAGGAGGTGGGCGGCAGAGGAGCGGAGCGTGCGGGGTGGGTAGTAGAAAGAGAGAAGGGAGGAGAGGTAGGAAGGGGCAAGGTGATGTAGAGCCTTGAAGCCTAGAGTGAGGAGTTTTTGTCTGGAGTGGAGGTTGATAGGCAACCACTGGAGGTGTTTAAGAAGGGGAGTGACATGCCCAGATCGTTTCTGCAGGAAGATGAGCCGGGCAGCGGAGTGAAGAATAGACTGGAGCGGGGCGAGAGAGGAGGAAGGGTGATCAGAGAGAAGGCTGACACAGTAGTCTAGCCAGGATATAACAAGAGCCTGTAGCAGTAAGGTAGCCGTTTGGGTGGAGAGGAAAGGGCGGATCTTGGCGATATTGTAAAGGTGAAACCGGCAGGTCTCGGTAACGGATAGGATGTGTGGGGTGAACGAGAGAGACGAGTCAAGGATGACATCGAGACTACAGGCCTGAGAGATAGGAAGGATGGTCTTTTTCCCTCTTGGAGAATTACAGAATTCTAATTCCTCAACTTTCTACCCAAATCCTATCTTCCCATCACTGTAAACAGCAACCCTATTCTCCCTGTATCAAAAGCCCCGCAGGTAATGTTAGCCTTATCCTCAACTCTAATTCTTAACAATCCGCACATCCTATTTGTCATCACATCTTTGTGGGTTTTTTAATGGTATTTGTTAAGCACTTACTATGTGCCAGGCATTGTACTAAGTGCTGGGGTAGATAAGTGGAGGAGCTGGGATTAGAACCCAGATCCTCCTGACTCCCAAGCCTGTGTTCTATCCACTAGGCCACGCTGCTTCTCAAATCCTTTTGGTTCTCCCTTCACAACATCTCTAGAATCCTCCCCCTTCCTCTCCACAGACTGTCACCATGCTGACCCAAGCACTTATCATATCCCACCTTAACCACTGCATCAGCCACCTTGCTGACCTTCCTGCCTCCTCTTTCTCCCCTCTCTGGTCTGTACTTCACTCTGATGCCCAGATTATTTTTCTAAAAGAAATAAAATTATTCAGCCCATGGTTTCCTACTCAAAACTTTCTAATGGTTGCCCATCCATCTTTGCCGCAAACAGAAACTCCTTACCATTACCTTTAAGGCACTAAGTCAGACTTCCCCCTCCTACCTTATCATGCTGATTTCCTACTACAAACCTACCTGCATACTTCGTTCCTCTTGAGCCAACCTACTCACCATGCCTTGATCTCATCCTTTTCACTTCCATCACATTGCCCACATCCTTCCACTGCCCTGGAACTCCCTCCCCCTTCATATCCGACAGACTGCCACTCTGCCCATCTACAAAGCCACTCTAAAATCTTATCTCCTCCAAGAGCCCTTCCCTGACTTTGCCCACACTTTCCTTATTCACCCTCCCTCTGCATCACCTATGCACTTGGGTCTGAGTACCCTATGCTGCCATTTTCCCTATCTGTAATTTATTTTCATGTCTGTCTCCCCTTCTAGTCTGAGACCCTTCTGAGGGGGATTGTGTCTTCCAACTCTATTGTACTCTCTCAAACACTTAGTACAGTGTTCTACACACACTAAGCACTCAATACTATTTATTACTTATTATTTATTTATTATGAAAGCCCCATAGATAAATTTTTCTAAAGATATATTACACTTATTTTAATATACGAGTTACAAGTGTATGAGATCAAATACACCCTCTTCTGGAGATCTTTTCCTCAGACACTGTTTCATTACTAATATTGTTATAACTTGTTTGATGCTCCCAAAGGGCAAATCACTATAGTGAACTCTTAGGAAAACAATCCAGTATATTAAGTAAATCAATCATATTACTTGAGTGCTTAAACAGTGCAGAACACTGTACTAAGTGCTTGGGAGAATACCATATTCAATGATTCACTGAATCATATTTATTGAGTGCTTACTGAATGCAAAACACTGTATTATGCTCATGAGAGAGTACAATTTAACAATAAACAGACACATTCCATATAACAGAGTTATATCCCATTTTGTAGATGAGGGAACTAATAATGTTGGTATTTGTTAAGCGCTTACTATGTGCAGAGCACTGTTCTAAGCGCTGGGGTAGACACAGGGGAATCAGGTTGTCCCACATGGAGCTCACAGTCTTCATCCCCATTTTACAGATGAGGGAACTGAGCACAGAGAAGTGAAGTGACTTGCCCACAGTCACACAGCTGACAAGTGGCAGAGCTGGGATTCGAACTCATGAGCCCTGACTCCAAAGCCCATGCTCTTTCCACTGCGCCACGCTGCACAGAGAAGTGAAGTGACTTGCCCAAGGTCACAAAGCAGACAAGTGGTGGAACAGGGATTAGAACCCGGTCTTCTGATTACTATGGCTGTGCTCTTTCCACTTGGCCATGGTGTTTCAGCAGAAACAAATACTATTTCATGACTGGCAACTACAGAAGAATGTTTACATTCAATTACAACTTACTGATTTATTCTATATACCCCAAACGTCTGTAAGAATATTAATGAATACAAAACCAAATTTGATTAACATAATTGAAATCACTAACCTCATAGTGCTCATACTCCTCCACATCAAATGTCTCAAAGTCAAAAAATCCATGCTGCAATCCCTAAAGGCAAGAAATAACTTTAGTTGGTTTGTTCAATACTGGACTAATAATTGAAGATTGGACAGTCTTTCCACTTAATGTTCTCTGGCACTGAAAGAAAAGGCCTGGAAACATCTTCTATTTACCAATGATACTTCCTCCATTGTAGATGGAGGAGGGACCAGTAGAGATGCCGCCAGGACATAAAGGAGGTTGACTATAAACTCACTGTGGGCAGGGAATGTGACTGTTTATTGTGGTATTGGATTCTCCCAAGCGCTAAGTACAGTGTTCTGAACACAGTAAGCACTCAATAAATATGACTGACTGATATTTGATCCTCCAGGAAATCATGGCCCATGCATCAGTGGCTGAGCTCAGTAATGAAAGGGGTGGGCAGGGCCAAATTAACACAGGGCTTCCTGGAGATTGAAGCCTGTGGTCTTGTGCTAAGTGTCCCCCGGCCCTGGACGCGCCAGAGGCAGCCGCCAGACTCTTGTGCTACCTCACCACTGCAGGTCCTACCCCGGCTATGAGTTGTCTTCAAAAATGGCAAGAAGGAGCACTCTTTCCTCCACAATCATTCCCCCTCCCACGGCAAAACTCCCTCCAACTCTGCAGCACTGTTCTGCTACCAGGGAAAATCTGGCAGGTGATTGGCAGATCTCTAGCAACACAGTCCACAGGTTGGCAGCTGCCATTTGACCCAAGAATGCTATTTCAGGCTTATCTTTCACGCTTGGGTGACCTTGGTAGTGCAGGTCTCCCTGTTTGGCACTTGTACCTGCCTCATCTTTCTCTTCCTCCCTCAACCTTTTCCCTTTCCCCTCTCAACCACAGCTGCTGTTTTCCTGGCTCCCTGGAAAACCACGTACCGTCTCCAAATTCCTGATCTGGGAGATAAATCAACAGCCTCCCTTGTAGCTTGCTGGGGCTTAAAGGAGCTAAGAGCAGGCTTATTGGTCCAACACCACCAAGTGGAGGGCCATCAAGGGGGTGACTGCCTTGCCCTCGGCTCCTTGGCTGACCGATTACAGAATACCCACTCAAAGGCCCCTGGGAAGCCATTCACTCAGCCCACTGCCCACCAGTGGACCCTGCCTCAGGGAGCCAGGACATTTGGGCAAGGAAGATGAAGGAGAGCAATGCCAGGGGGCTGAGGTGTATCTCCCCATCCCACTTCCCGGTGTAATCTCTTTGTGAGTAAGGAGAGAGTCCTGGAGATACTGGAGAGGCTTTATCTCTCTCTCTGCTGCCGCTGCCCAGTGACATCAAAACAAGAAGATGTGATGATGTCACACACTATGTGAGGGACCTCATGAAAGTAAAGTCCTAAGCCACTTGGGGCTTGTTAGGATCTGGGTTGTGTATCCAAGCCAGAACTCCTGAACCCCAGTGCATCTTGGATAACTGAGCTTGCTCAGGCCTCTCAAGACTTTGGACCTACAGTGAGGGCCTGGTCCAGGCAGGTGGCTCTCCAGCTGAGAACACCATGCAAGAGAAACGGAGTGTAGCGAGACGACAGGAAAATGGAACGGTTCCTTAAGACAGATCCCAGCTCTCGGGCCCAGTTCTTGAATGGAACCACCCTGGAAATTGGGCAAGTTCTTGAGAGTAAAACCTAAATGGGACCCTGAAATAAAACAAGTACAACCTAAATTGGATTCTTCCTTATCTTATAGGCTCCCCCAAAACTCACTTAAAACCCTAGAGGCCCAGGACACCTGGGGAAAGGGAACTCAAGGACTTTTACCTCATAGTGGGGTGCTTACCCTGGCTGCCACTGAAAAGATAGCAGCTGCCCCTTGCCCCACCCAAAAGGACACCTAGGATCAGTCTTGCCCAGGGAGATGACACGGCCTTCCTGGCATCAACTGAACATACCCCCCTCACCCCACCACCACCACCACAGACAGAATACTGAAGAAATAAAACCCAATCCCTACAAAGAGTTTCTTTCCATAAATAAATTCCCTCCACAATGTGAGGTGTGCCGCAGTATGCCTGTGATACTGGCCACTTGGAATTGAGCCACTGATTCATATTGGAGATATTTAATCATTTTGATATTTAGTGATTTGGAAAGCCATAATGAAGTAATAACATTACTAAAACACCCACCTGCAAGTGTGTACATGTGAATAACTTAAACTTTAAAAAAAAAGAAACACCCAATTTTTAATATTTAAATCTAAGTCTTACCCAACTTTTAAAATTGTTGCTGAAGGACTTTAAACCAAGTTTTAAATTATTGTTTTGCATAAAATCAGCTGCTTGTATTTGACAATGCATGAAATATGTATGAGACCTTGTGAATGTAGGTACATGGCATGACTTCCCTCAAGTAGGTAAACAATGTGGTAAGTTGCTTCAGCATGTTACTAGTTACTATATCAACAAAACTGAAACATTCCCTTCCAGCATGAACTCATTTTGAATTGCGTGGGCTCCACACAGTATTTCCTGTGCCAGAAAATGAATACAAAGAAACCCTTTCCAAGAGATGCTTCTTTTAAAAGAAAAAAAAATCAAAAACACATGAGGGTTTTTACAGGGGATACCCTGCCACTGAAAGGGCCTTTTGCAGTATGCTAGGCTTTTGTTTCTTTATGGGGAAATATTAAAAGGAGGGATTGTTCCCAAGTTTCATTCCATCAGACAGTATTTATTGAATGCAAATGTAAATATTCATTGACTCTTCCAAATTGGGGAGGATATGCAGACCAACAAAAGAGAAGCAGCATGGCTTAGTGGATTAAGCAAGAACCTGGGAGTCAGAAGGATCTGGCTTCTAATCCCAGCTCTTCCACATGTCGGCTATGTGACCTTGGGTAAGTCACTTGGCTTTTCTTTGCCTCAGTTACCTCATCTTTAAAATGGGGATAAGAATGTGAGCCCCTTGGGGAGCAGGGACTGTGTCCAACCTCATTAACTTGTACCTACCCCAGTACTTAGAACAGTGTTTGGCACATAGTAAGCGCTTAACAAACACCATAATTATTAAAAGAAAAAAACTCTGGACTATACGCTCGTTGTGAGCAGGGAACGAGCTTAGTGTCTGTTATAGTGTTGTACTGAACTCTCCCAAGTGCTTAGTACAGTGCTCTGCACACAGTAAGCACTCAAACTAATACCACTGACAGTCTGACAATCCTTAATTGTAATATTTTTCTTAAAGTGCTTTTTCAAACCAGAAAACTGGAAAAAAGATTAAGGGCACTTGCCCTCAAAATCACAGTGGAGAAGAAACTCTGGCAGTGGATTCTAGTGCATTTGTGATTGCTTGGCAATAAATGGCAACAGTTGAATCCCAGAGCATGGCTCCACCATTTAGAGATCTGGCACGGTTGCCTGCAGCATTCAATTAATCAGTCATGCAAATCAGCTCAACCCTACAGGTCCCAGACCTAAAGCAAACTAAGAAAGGAGAATTTTGAAGTGAAAAATTGGTCCTGGGTTCTCAGGGTTATGTAATGTATTATGGTGTTCCAATCGGTAAAGGTGAGAAAGCGCTGATGAAAATTTTGCAGTTCTGCTTAAGTTTTTTTCTGTGCAGTTAGGTTTCTTATTTGGCTTGCATAATAGTTTCTTGCAACCTTGGTGACAAACTTCAAAGATTCATCTTGTGCCAATGATAAAGTAGGGGCTGGAAAGGATAGCTCATATCATTACTTGTTTCTAAGCTACATCTCTTATTCAGACTAGCACTGCTGTGGGACAGGATATCACTCAGCGGTTGGCAACATTTATACTTCTGGGGAACAGATTGTGTCCAGCACCACACCCCAACATTTCAGGAAAAAGATCCTTGGAGAGGAGAGATGGGGAGGAGTTTGATGAGATGATCCACCACCTTCAACATTCCACACTACTTTTGCAGACCCCCTCTAGAGTGTGAGCTTGTTGTGGGCACAGAATGAGTCTACCAACTGTTTTTCGTATATTTGTAAATGTGGATATATGACATTTGTTAAGCTCTTACTATGTGCCAGATACTGTACTAAACACTGGGGTAAATACAAGCTAATCAGGTTGGATACATTCCATGTCCCATATGGGGCTCACAGGATTAATTCCCATTTTACAGATGAGGGAACTGAGGCAAAGAGAAGTTAAGTGACTTCTCCAAGGTCGTACAGCAGACAACTGGCAGAGCTGGGATTAGAACCCAAGTTCTTCTGATCCCAGGCCAGGGCCACTTCCCTCTTAAATTGTAGTGCTGCAGAGCTTAGTACTGGGTTCTGCACACGGTAAGTGCTCGATACATATGACTGACTGATTGATCGACTGACTGCAGACTCTGCTCCCAAGGCTTTGGAAGATGGGGGACTCCTCTCTCAACACTCCACAGTCTCCTGGAGTTGGCAGTATCAGTAATGTCAAAATTATTTGCTGAATGCCTACAGTGCACAGAACTTTACACTAAGCAAATGAGACACATACAAAATAAGTAACAAGCAAAGTTAAGATCCCATCCCTCAAGAAGTTTATTGTCTACTGAGATATCCCTCCATTTTTTGGGCATGAAAATTTCAAAGCTGGGTTCACAGTTCTCTTAAAAATACTAACCGCACAAGCAGAAAACCACATTGTCCATGGGCTATTCAGCTTCAGAGTTTCTTGAAAGAGGAACAGAGGAACCCCAGAGGAATAAGGTTGGGACACGAGGGGACATCTCTGCTTAAAGTTGGGAAACCCATGTCAGTGCTTTAGGAGGTGTACTGAGTTGGAGATCAGAATGATAAACCCTGCGACCAGCTCCTCCACTCTTCAATCTTCTCAGGGATGTGACTCCACTCACAACACAGGGTAGCAAATAATGTTTCAAGGAGCTTCGTGGAGGCAATGAATCACACGTATAAAAAAACTCTGGGGCAATGATTCACATTTCCTGAGGCTTCTATTGGGTTTCTACAAAATCTTAAAAAACCACCTTCACATCTCCATTAATGGCCTACATCTCCCTAGCAGAGATGATGAGCCTTGCGAGTTTCCCTCCTTGCGAGTTTCCCTCTTCCCAGTAAGAGCTTTCCACATCCTAAAAGGTACAAAGAAGGCCATCTTACCTTTTGGATGCCCTGCAGACAGTCCAAGACCGTGAGATTGTATGTGCAGTTTCCGAAGGAAGCATCCCTATAACAGAAACATAATATTGTAAGTTGAAATGTTTAGCCCAACAAAATGCAGCTGTGAACAGGTACCAAGGCAGTTATTCATTTCATTTTTTTTCCCTCTGACAGTCCATCCTCCCATACATCAATGCCACTACTGTGGTAGGGGTGGGGGAAAACTTGGACTCTTGGAAACAGCAACCAGTCCAGCCTCTATCAGCTCTCCTGACCTAGACACTACAAGGCATCCTGTGAGGACATCTGCCCCAGTGACTCCCAGAGTGTGGCACACCAAATGCCTGGGAACCACCCCGAGTCTTGGAAACATGGGTCCAAACCTCAGGATGGGGCCGACCCTGAGGAATATAGGCCCAAAGCTCAGAAACATGGCCCCAAACTTCAGGAACGTAGGCCCAAGCCTCAGGAATGTAGGTCCCTGCTTGGTCCAGCACCCAATTAAGCACAAACTACTTTGTGGGAGTTATGCAATGGCCCGCACAAGCACTGCTGAGGCGTTGAGAATTTGTAGTCCTTGCAGTTGCCACACCTGGCCCTGCAGCACTGGCATGGCTTCCAGATGATGGCAGCCTGATGTCTGTCTCCCTCTCTGGACTGTAAGCTCATTGTGGGGAGGGCATGTGTCTTGTTTACTGTTATACTGTACTCTCCCAAGTGCTTAATATAGTGCTCTGCAAACTGTAAGCGCTCAATAAATACGATTGAATGAATTAATGAATTAATGCCCCTAGAGCTGCCAAGGCCACTCATAGGAGCCATAGAGCCTTCCATTCATTCAAAGTATTTACTGAGCGCTTACTCTGTGCAGAGCACTGTACTAAATGCTTGGAAATTACAGTTCAGCAATAAAGAGAGACAATCAGGAAGAGGTGTAAAGACAGCCAAACCACAGCAGGGTAAAGACAGAAGCAAAGTACCTTTAAAACACGTGAGACCCCTGACCAAATCCACAAAGGGCTCTCATTGGGGCCAACGCCTCCACTTATCCCATAGTTCCAGGGCTCCATGTGGCACAGGTCCCCCAGGCTCCATTGCCTCTGGGTCCCCAAAATGCTACCCTAGAGCCCATGCCAATCTCCCTGGGCATCATCACCCGTTGCCTCCATGGAACCCCTGAATGGCATGGGCACCACAGAAGGAATGGAACTGCGAAGCAGTTGCACAAAATAACTATGACAATATGTATTAAGCACTTACTATGTGCCAAGCATTGCGGTAGGCACTGGGGCAGATACAAGATAAATCAGATTAGACACAGACCTCGTCCCACATGGGGCTCACAGTCTATGGGGCGGGGAAACAGGTATTTTACCCTCACTTTACAGGTGACGAAACTGAAGCACAGAGAAGTTAAGTGATTGGTGCCTGGTCACCCGACAGGCATGCGGCAGAGTTGGGACTAAAACCCAGATTTCCTGACTCCCAATCCCAAGATCTTTCCAGCATGCCACAACCAACGGCAGGAGAGTAGGTAGAAGCAGCAGCAGGACCAAGGAACCCCAAAGGCAGGGGAGAAAAAGCCAGAATCTATCTTTCAAGAATTAGCATACAGTCCATTTTACAGTGAAGGAAAAGTTCTGCTAATCCTTGATGAACACAGCAGTGGCAAATCTGCAATTGGAAAGTAAATTCTAAGACCCACGTGATTTCCGCCAGCCATGGGTTTAGTAAAAAAAAAAATTAGTTAATATTTGTTAAGTTCGTCCCCTAGATCCCCATGTGATGGGAGGAGGTGGGTGGGAAAGCAGGGGAAAAGGAGTCAGACAGTATCTATGTCTGCAAGTATCTATGTCTGCACGTATCAAAGAGAAAAAATTGTTTATCATCTATTAAAAAATTTTGAAAGCAAGTGAGTTCCACTTGCCGGTTCAAGCTTGAACATGGCTCTAGTGATCAGCCTGGGTCATTAGTAACCTGGGCCCATGCAGGCTTAGGGCCCTGCCAACCCAGTACAATGGCCCTGCCACCAAGAGTGATGCAACAGTGTCCGCTGCAGTACAGGGAGTGCCAATCCCATTGGGCAAGGCCTGGGGGCAACCCTTAATGCTAACAAAGGTCCAGGGTGTGGGAGGCAGAAACTTGACCTCATACTCCAAATCTCTTTGCTATCCACCCAGCTGACCAAAGGAGGGAAACTGTCTGGCGCCAGAGAAAGCCACTGCTAAGCAAGTCTTTACAAGAGGAAAGGCGGCATTGATTGATGGTCTGACTGACTGACCCAGGGGCACACAAAGGAGAGGAAAAAGGGAGAAAAAACCCCAAAATAAAGACATCCTAGCCAGAGACCACCATCCAGAGAACAGACAAACTTACAGGATTTAGCATTTTGTTGCAGCTTCAGATTAAACATTGCTTGCAAAAGGAGACCCCAACAGGTTTTTACAGACGGGACTTACTAAACGGTAAATGCAAATGGTAGGTCAAGAGCATAACAGCCTGCTTAAAAGAAATATTTCCAGGCACCATGATCTTCAAAGTTAACTAACTAATGCAAATGTGTAGTTAACTATTCAAAAATTCGGTCTCAAATGCTTTCTAAAAATGCCTCTGAGTTCCTGAGCCACTGAAAAACAAAATACCCCTGATGATGTTTCAAAATAGCCAGGACGGACATGTATTACCTACTGTCCCAAAACTTCCATGGGCCTAAAAATAGCCTTTGCTGACAAGACTAGTCAGGTAGGACTCAATCACAGTTGTGGAGAAACTAGCTAACGATGGCAAGAGTGCAATGAGGCCTTGTGGCAAACCTCAAAGACTCCACTTTAATCTGTATAACCCTAGAACCTCTGGGGAGAGACAGGTCAAGAGACAAGGAGACAGTCCTCTGGATAACAGTTTGTGAACAAGGCCTTTTGAAGTGCTGGGAGCTGTAACTAGTCTTACCCAGTCATACAGGCTTAACTTTTAGTGGTCCATGATTATAATAATCATTGCAGTACTTGTTAAGCACGTATGCTTACTAGGTGATGACCACTGTTCTAAGCACTGGGGTGGATTCAAGATTAGGATGGATAATTTAGGATATAAATTATTATAAATAATAATAATAATATTTAAGCCCTTACTATATACTTAGCACTGAACTAAGCACTGGGGAAGATACAACGATTAGGTTGGACAGAGTCCCTGTCCCAGCTGGGGATCACAGTAAATGGGAGGAAGAACGGGAATTGAATCCCCAATTTACAGATACAATAAAAGGGAAACACTTTTATTTCATTTCAATAAAGAAACAAATTTAGCAAACACCTGCAGAGAGAGATAGTGGCACTGAAGCCCCAGGTTATGTCTCATCTTCCTGTTCCTCCTGCCAGCGGCCTTACCCAGAGAGGCAAATTGTTTGAGAAACTGCACAGCCCAGTGGATAGAGCAGGGGACTGGGTGTCAGAAGGACTTGGGTTCTAATCCTAGCTATGCCGCATGTCCGCTCTGTGACCTTGAGCAAGTCACTTATCTTTTCCTGTTACCTCATCTGTAAAATGGGGATGAGAGTGTGAGCCCCAAGTGGGACAGGGACTGTATCCGACGTGATAAACTTATATCTACCCCAGCTTAGAACAGTGCTCAACACATAGTAAGCACTTAACTGTACCATAATTATTATTATTAGTACCTATTATCCTTCCCACTTAGACCCCAACTCCCAAGTAGAATGAGGACTGCGTCCAGCCTAATTTGTCTTTTATCTACTTCACTGCTTAGTTCACAGTAAGCACTTAAATACCACAGTTATATTATGATTTGGATATATTGATCTATCATGATTATTTGGATATATTATGACACTTATATGCCCAAGCTCAACCCTCAAACAAGAAGTAAAAAGGTGGTGTTGGAGATGTAGCGCTGGAGTGGAGGAAAAGTGGCAAGAAAGTTAACAAGGCAGCTAAACTCTTTTAAAATGGCAGTTTCCAAATCCACATACCTGAGTCAACTCTTGCCAATTGTATTCTACACCTGAAGGGTGTTCATATGGCTCACCAAGTAAGAACTCCTGATATAAATCAAGGAACTATTAACTTAACCGTTAACTTATTAAACATGAAATGGTGTTAAAAGCCGATCTGTTTTCGAATCCCCGCTCTGCCACTTTTAAGCTGTGTAACTGTGGGCAAGTCACTTAACTTCTCTGTGCCTCAGTTACCTCATCAGTAAAATGGGGATTAAGACTGTGAGCCTCGCGAGGGACAGCCTGATTACCCTGTATCTATTCCAGCGCTTAGAACAGTGCTCTGCACATAGTAAGCGTTTAACAAATACCAGCATTATTATTATTTTTTTTTTTACCAAACTTCTGATCATACGGCTTCTCTCATTTCCTGTCATGCATATTTCAAGTTTTGGTGCTAAAACCCAGGGCTTCTTTTGGAACCTTAAGATTCTATTTCAGCAGTCCAACAAATCTGCTTGTTTGTTGGCTCAGTGGAAAGAGCGCGGGCTTTAGAGTCAGAGATCATGGGTTCGAATCCTGGCTCTGCCACTTGTCAGCTGTGTGACTTTAGACAAGTCACTTAACTTCTCTGTGCCTCAGTTACCTCATCTGTAAAATGGGGATTAAGACTGTGAGCCCCCCGTGGGACAACCTGATTCCTTTGTGTCTACCCCAGTGCTTAGAACAGTGCTCTGCACATAGTAAGCGCTTAACAAATACCAACATTATTATTATTATTACTTGTTCCAGATACAGTAAAGTATCTGACATTTCTTTGCATTCTGCAGGAAAGCCACTTCTCAGTAACAGAATGCTTTCCATCAGTGCAGCATTAAAAAAGTGTAACTTGACTCTAGATGCATGACCTTGACAGTTTATTGAAAATAATAAAAAAAAAAAACAACCCTAACCAAAGCTTAAAAAAACAAACTTGGTTCAAGCACAAAAACATGTCTAGCGTTTATTTTTTGAAATTCTGTCAAGTTCGAAAAACAATGAGGCATACTCTTCTTATATTTGGATAAATCCGATTTATTATATAAAATTCATCTTAAAGTGACATCTGTAAAATCCAGTCATATTTTAATTATTATAAAATGGACTTGGATCGGTATTTTGGCTGGAAAATGTAATTATATTTCACACTCTTATGTATCTGGGTATAGTGAAAAGAAGACAGTCTCCAACTCAAAGCTTCCAATTTGACTCTCCAAGTTCTTAGAAGTTTTGCAATGTTGGACCTCCTTTATGTCTGTTAGGAGTCTGCAAGTTCCAACATGCCCAGACGATTTAAATAATAAAAGCCATTGAGTTGTGCCATGACTAGCTTCCGTAACATTGAAATCCATCTCTACCACCAGGCATCACTACAGGTCGTCCCCCACAAAACATGTACCTTCACATCTCAGACATGTCTCAGACATTGAGAAGCAGCATGGCTTCGTGGAAAGAGCAGGGGCTTGGGAGTCAGAGGACATGGGTTCTAATCCCGGCTCTGCCACTTGTCTGCCGTATGACCTCGGGCAATCCACTTAACTTCCCTGTGCCTCAGTTACCTCATTTGTAAAATGAAGATGAAGACTGTGAGCCCCATGTGGGACAACGTGATTACCTCATATCTACCCCAATGCTTAGAACAGTGCTTGGCACATAGTAAGCGCTTAACAAATACCATTTATTATTATTATTATTTATTGTTATTATTATTCCCATAATGATCTGCAAGTGGCATTTCACTAATGAAAGACTTTTTGTAAGTTGTGCCTTCTGTTTGTACTCAAGAAGTGAAGATGAACCAGACTCTTACATAGGTCTGACTGGGGAGATCCAATCCAGAACATTACCAGCACAGACAGTCCAGCTCCAGGTTATTTTTGACCTGAAGGCCCTCAAGGCAGGTGACTTGGTTCCAGTGTTTCCTGGAGGTGAGGCCCACACCAGATTCTTGAACCTGCCTCTAAGTCAGTTTTCCTCAGCCTCACATCCCAATCGCCCCAGAACCAAGCCAGCTTCCAGGAATGAAGGTATTCGGCAATGTGTCTTAGTGGAAAGATCTTGGGCCTGGGAGTCAGAGGACCTGAGTTCTAATCCAGCCTCCACCACTTGCCTGCTGAGAAACCTTGGGCAAGTTACCCAACTGCTCTGTGCCTTGGTTTCCTCATCTGTTAAATGGGGAGTCAATATGTGTTCTCCTACTTAATAATAATAATAATAATTGTGGTATTTGTTAAGTACTTACAATGTTCCAGGCACTGTAGTAAGCACTAGGGTGGATACAAGCAAATTGGGTTGGACGCAGTCCCTGTCCCGCATGGGGCTCACAGTTTCCTTCCCCATTTTCCAGATTAGGTATACCGAGGCACAGAGAAGTAAAGGTTACTTGCCCAAAGTCACACAGCAGACAAGCGGCACAGCCAGGATTGGAAGCTTCTGACTCCCAGGCCCATGCTCTATCCACTAGCTCTGCTGCTCCCTTAGACTGTGATCCCCATGTGGGAAAGGCAGTGTCTGAACTGATTACCTTGTATCTATCCCTGCACTCTGTATAGTGCTTGGCACATAGTAAGCACTTAACAAATACCACAAAGATTTTCATTATTATTAGAGTTTCCTCAGCTTTAATGAGATGCAAAAATATTTATATTTGAGATTTTCCATATAGTTTACTTCTGCAGTTAAAAATGAATCATAGATTTATTAAAAACTGAACTATAACTATAACCACTCATCTCCTTGGTTGAATATCTAGTACAAGAAGTACACAAAACCTGGACCCATACTTCCTCAATTCTTCATTACTAACTCCCTTAGACCTCCTCTCACCATACATAATACTTTAGTGTCTGAAATAGAGACTAAGGGAGGAAAATAAGTATAATATTGTTCATTTCAAGTCTTCTCCTTTTCCTTACCAAAAATAGGGGCTGCTTATCCTCAGGGAGAGAAGTACAGAGAGGAAAACCAGAGGGTATGATAAGCACTTTGGCAAGAACTTGAAAGATCAAAGGGAAAGGGCACTGGGAGGAGGAGAACTACAGCCAAAAACAGGTGTTCAGTCAGTGCCGTTGCTTAGGGAAAATAATGGTCAGTTCCATTCTACTGACCAGAAAACTCAATTAGCCTTGCTAAGACACTTCTGCTCATATATCATTTTAACTTGCCCTTTCCTGTTTTCCAGCCTTTGAAGGCTTAAGAGCAAGTTCAGGCAGGCTGAGGGAAAGCATTTAACCCTATCTATTTTTAATTCAATGTTCAGGGGTCCTACCTGCTTTTTCAGTGGCAACTTAAGAGTCAGCAGTTTAGGGGCTAACAGTTGGTCCATGGCTTGATTTAAGGGATCAGTGACAAAGGAGTAACTCACTCACTTTGAGAACTGGCAACAGCTCTCATCCTAACACTAATTCCCTCAAAGCCCTTCCCCAAAGCAAGCCACTTGCTTTCTAGCCTATTACTTTTTTCCCTCAACAATCCCATGCATGTACGAATGCTTTAAATTACAAGGGACTCAAGCCCAATGGTGTTCAAAATACAAAATTCCCCAATACCCAATCACTCATCAGATAGTTGCCCACCCCTCTCTGTCTCCTGCAGAAACTCATGACCACTAGTTATAAGCAATCAGCTTTCTCCCTCCTACCTCACTTCACTCCTCTCCCACTACAATCCAGCTCACACACCACTCCTCTAACACTAACCTACCCACTGTACCCCAATCTCTTGCCGTTGACCCCTTGCTCACGCCCTCCCTTCTGCCTGGAATTCCCTCTCCCTTCATATCTGACAGAACATCACTCTCCCCATCTTCAAAGCCCTACTAAAATCACATCTCCTACAGGAAGTCTTCGCTCATTAATCCCTCATCTACTCTCCCTATTTCACTCTGTCACCTAAACTTTCAGATCTCATCCACTATGTACTTAGGTACTTCCCCTAGCCCCTCCTCCCGCAGTATTTAATGTACATATCGTTCAGCTCCTATAACCTGTGCTTCCCCCTCTAGACTGTAAGCTTCTTGAGGACAAAGGTCATGTGTAACTAATTCTACTGTATTCTCCCAGGTGCTTAGCACAGAGTTCTGCACCGAGCATTATGGTATTTATTGAGTGCTTATTGTGTGCTTAGCAGTGTTCTGAGCACTGGGCTGAATACAAAATAAACAAATTTGAAAAGCCTATGTTTTGGAGAACAAAAATACTCTCCACAAACTATGATTCAAAATGACTTCACTCTGAAATCAGTGTATGGGACACTTCAGAAGTTGGAAGGTGGGACATGAAAACAAGAAAGTGAATTATCCTGGGCTTTCAAGTACTTCTCTGGACTACTAGTAATGTTGAAAAAACAGAAAAAAACCTCAAATCAGTGATGGCTTATTTTTTTCCCCAGAAGACCCCTCTGATCCTTGTCCAAATCCATCGTGAGAAGGTAAGCTGATCAATAAAAGCCTAAGAAAAATCCCAGGGGGACAGATAAATGGCAGACTGTAAACTCACTGTGTGCAAGGAATGTGTCTTACAACTCTGTTGTACTGTTCCCTTCAAGAGCTTAGTTACAGTGCCCTGTACAGAGCAAGCGCTCAATAAATATCATCGATGATGAATGGCACAACCAACCTAGTGTTTTGTCTCTAAAAGTGATCCCAAGATGACATCCAACCCCATAGTCTGGGAGATATTCAGAGCACTCTTAACTTCTGCCACTTAATAAACCCATGGTAGACCTAAAGTTACCTGGGTGTGTAAGCCTTGCTGAATGGTACTATTTTGTAGCTCTCAAGTTCTCTGTCTGTACAATGGAAAGAATGCTGACCTTCTCCACGGTGTTGTGGTGTTAAATGACTAAAATATTTATGAAGTGCTTTGCAAGTAATAAATGCTAAACTATCATAACTTGGATCTTATCTCTGGCATTTGGGAAATCTTGGGAAGTGAAAGGAGGTTTGTGGAATCCAATCCTTTTCACCTTTACTTGACAGTGAGCCTCTCAGATATCTTTTTGATAAAACCTCCAATCATCATGACAGGGGCTACTGGGCACGTATGAACTGTGAGGCATGGGTACCTACCCCAGTGCTTAAAACAGTGCTTGACACATAGTCACTTAACAAATACCACAATTGTCATCATCATTATTATTATATGAATCTCTGGGATAGATAGCCTAATTTCAAGAAGGGGGTTAAATATTCAATTCTAATCTGCCTTCTAAACACCCTCCCACCTCTTATCTCAATCCAGACTTCTTATCTGGGGTGTACTACCTGGTTACAAAGCAGACTGAGATGGATGCAAAGTGGGAGGCTGGGAGTTTCTGAAGGGAGGAGGTGGACATCTGCCCCGGGCCAGCAAAGAAAGCCCTGGAAAGGGCCTGGACCCACCCATCCTCTACCCACCCTGTTGAGCCTGCTCCTCTCCTGCTCCACACCCCAGTCTCTCCACAGGCTGAGGAAAAGTCCCTCTAAAGCCAGCTGCAGGCAGGGCCAGGTACCTAAGGCGCCCCGACTAACCCATGCTGAGCGGCAGCAAGGCCTGGAGGTACAGGTGAATATAGAAAAGCAGTTGGCTTAGTGAATAGAGGAGGGGCCTGGGAGTCAGAAGGTTCTGGATTCTAATCCAGGCTCTGCTACTTGTCTGCTGTGTGACCTTGGGCAACTCACTTAACTTCTCAGGTCCTATTGCCTCATCTGTTAAATGGGTATTAAGAGTGTGAGTGCCATGTAGGACAGGGATTGGGTCCAACCTGATTAACTTGTATCTACTCCAGCACTTAGAACAGTCCTTGATGCACAGTAGGTGCTTAACAAGTTCTATAATTATTATTACAGGGAGTCAGAGTCCCATCATCTAATCCCAGCTCTATCAGGGATGCTGGGTGACCTGAAGCGAGCATCTCACCATTCTGTGTCTCATTTTCCTTATCTGTAAAATGGGGATAAGATGCCTGCTCTCCCAAACTCTTATATTATAAGCCCCAGATGGGCCGGGATCTGTAGGTGGCCCCTGGAAATCCTTGACTCATCTCTCTCATTCAATCCGCATATTCAGTCTGTCACCAAATCCTGACAGTTCTACCTTACAACATGGCTAAAATCTGCCTTTTCCTCCAAACTGCTACTATGCTCATCCAAGCACTTGTCATACCCCACCTCAACTACTCTATCAGTCTCTTTGTTGACCTCCCAACCTCCAACCTCTTCCCCACTCCAGTCTATACTCCATTCTGCTGCCTGGATCATTTTACTAAAAAAATCATTCTTTGCACATCTCCCCAAGCCTTAAAAACCTCCGGTGGCTGCCCATTAATCTTGGCATCAAACAGTTACTCCTTACCTTTGGCTTTAAGGCACTCAATCGGCTCTCCCACTCTTATTTTACCTTGCTCCTCCCCCACAACCCAGCCCACACACTTCACTCCTCTTACACCAACCTTCTCACTGTAGCTCAATCTCATCTCTCTCACTGTTGACCCCTTGCCCACTTCCTCCGTTTAGCCTCGAACTCCCTCCTCCTTCGTATACAGCAGACCTCATCCTCAAAGCCCTATTAAAATCCTATCTCCTATAAGAGGCCTTCTTTGATCAACCTCTAATTTCCCCATTGAATTCTTCTTCCCTTCTGCATCATCTATACTCTTGGGTCTGTACCCTCTAAGCACTCTGATACTCCCTCACCCCCATAGCATTTCAGTACAAATCCTGTTGCTCTGCAGCCTCCCCTAACTGTAATTTATTTTAATGTTTGTCTTGTCCACAAACCTGCAAGTTCCCTGAGGCCAGGGATCCTGTCTACAAGTTCTATTGTACTGTTTGCTCCCAAGTGCTTACTGCAGTGGTCTGCCCATAATAAGCACTCAGTAAATACCACTGATTTATTGATGAATTGATTGCCTCTAGAGACACACATACCTGAATGGAAGATAGGGGGGATTTGAGCCAGATAAAAGAGCTCTGTAGGCATCTTCGGGTGTCTTCTTTAGGTAGATCACCTACAACAAATACATTGCAAAATTTAGAAAACTATAATAATGTCATTTTTAATTTGTTAAGCAGTTAAAAGGTGCTTTGCTAACACTGCATGATTACATGAAACCAGTTGAGTAACACTCTCTGGCCTATAATAAGTTCACAATATAAGGGGAGGCAGTGGGAACCAGATGTGTAGAAAAATATGATTATAATCAGATCAACAAATTGGCAAACACTATGACAAAAATGATCAACAGTCAAATAATGTAAACGTTAATGAGGGGTAGTCTTGGACAGAGTCGGTGCTTCTTAACATACTATTACTACTACTTGGGACCCACACCAATATAGACAAAAACTGTCCTGAATGAGAAACTTACCCAATCATTCCAAAGTCCTAAATGTTCAGGTTGGAAGCATCTGCAAACTTATAAGGAGTGTTTTTCTGACAGATGGGAAGAAAGGAAAGGGCTGTCCCAGTGGTCACAGGCAGCATGGCCTAATGGTAAGAGCACAAGCCTGAGAATCAGGGGATCTGGGTTCTACTTCTGGCTCTGCCATTTGCCTGCTGCGAGACCCTGGGCAAATCACTTCTCTGTACCTGAGTTTCCTCATCTGTAAAATGGAGATTAAATACCTTTGTTCACTCCTACTTAGTCATGAGCCGCATGTGTGATAGGGACTGTCCAACCTAATTACCTTGTTTCTATTCAGCTCTTAGTATAATCAATCCACCCATGTCAATGTTATTTATTGAGCCCTTACTGTGTGCAGAGCACTGGCTAAGCATTGGAGAGAGCATAGCACAAAAGAGTTAATAAAATATGCTCCCTACACACAAGGAGCAGCATGACATAGTGGATAAAGTATGGCCCTGGGAGTCAGAAGGTCATGAGTTCTAATCCCGGCTCTGTCACTTGTCTGCTGTGTGGCCTTAGGCAAGTCACTTCACTTCTCTGGACCCCAGTGGTCTCACCTGCAAAATGGGGATTAAGACTGTGAGCCCCATGTGGGACAGAGACTGTGTCCAACCCAATTTGTTTATATCCACCCCAGTGCTTAGTACAGTGCCTGACACATAGAAAGCCTTTAACAAATACCTCAATTATTATAATTATTATTAGAGGGGTAGACAGAGATTAAAATAAATTATGAATATGTACACAAGTGCTGTGGGCTGAGGGTTGGGTGCGTGGCTTAGTGGAAAGAGCACGGGCTTGGGAGTCAAGGGTCATGAGTTCTAATCCCCACTCTGCCAATTGTCAGCTGTGTGACCTTGGGCAATTCACTTAACTTCTCTGTGGCTCAGTTACCTCATCTGTAAAATGGGGATGAAGGCTGTGAACCCTATGTGGGACAACCTGATTACCTTGTATATACCCTTGTGCTTATAACAGTGCTTGGCACATAGTAAGCACTTAACAAATACCAACACTATTATTATAATTATTATTATTATTATGTGCTTAAAGCGTATATATCTAAGGGAATAGACAATAGGGGGGAATAGGGGAGAGGCAGTAAGAAGGGGAAAGAGGGCTTAGATGCGAAGGCCTAGGGGAGGAGTTGGGATTTTAGCAGACTTTGAAGGTGGGGAGAGTGGTGGTCTTTTGGATGCGAAGGGGGAGGGAGTTCCAGGCCAGAGAGAGGACATGGACAAGTGGCCGAATGCGAGGTAGACAAGATCGAGGTACTGTGAGTAGGGTGGCATTAGAGTACCAAGTGTGTGGGTGTAGGTTGTAAACAGGAAATTGGCAAGGTAAGGTAGGAGTGGTGAAGCTGATGGGGTGCCTTAAAGCCCATGGTAAGGAGCTTCTTTATGATGCAGAGGTGGATGGGAGACCACTGGAGGTTCTTGAACAGTGGGGAGACCTGGAATTAATTTTTTTTTTTAAATGATCTAGGCTGCAGAGTGAAATAAGGACTGGAGTGGGGACAGAGAGGTCGGCAAGGAGGCTGATGCAGTAGTCAGGGCAGTATAAGTGTTTGGATCAGTGTAGTAGCAGATGGGATGGCGAAGAAGGGGTGAGTTTTAGCAATGGTGTGAAGGTTGAACTGAGAGGACTTGGTGATAGACTGAATATGTGAGTTGAGTGAGAAAGATGATTCAAAGATAATTCCAAGGTTATGAGTTTGTGAGACATGGAGGAGAGTGGTGTTAAGATAGTACAGTCCTTGGGCATATAGTAAGTGCTTAAAAAATACCACAGTTATTATTATTATGGTTTTTCAGATCTATCTTCTCTCCTTGTCTGGCCCTGCCTGCCCCGGCCCATGCCATCTAATTTTGGTGTCCTGCTATTGCCGGAACTACAGCCATAAGGATCAAGTTTCTGCCCACTCTTCAGACAGGAACTGCTCCCACGCTAAACTGGCACCTTGGTAGGCGGCGAAGGGGAGACTGCTCTCTGCTGAAACGCAGAGTGAAAGAATTGGCTTCAGTGTCCTTCAAATCACACTTCTTTCCCTGATGCTCATCAGAAAGAACTTTGTTATTTTTATAATGGTTGAGCTGAGCAGTGTTACGTAGGAGCTAAGAATTTAGTCTTAGAGTTCTCATACTGACAGGATACATTCCCTTCCTGTCTCATTCAACTTGGCTCATTACATCAAAAGGTGGACATGAGGGCAGTCATTCCAAACTTAGGACACACTGATGGCCAAGGAGGTCATCTGGAGGCAGGACAGACATATATTTAGAAAAAAAAAAGTTTGAACTTTATTACAGATCACCCACAAGCGAGCTTCCCTAGATGATTAAGGCCTGTACAATCCCTAAATGCCCTAAACCAAGTAGAAAATGAATGAAGTTTTACCGTCACTGAATTCTACTCATAAGACAGTTCTGAATTATTACCCAACTTGAGAAGGAACATCAAGGAGAGGGATGCGAAGGAGCTTGGCTTACTGGAATGAGTACAGGCCTGGGAGTCAGAGGATTTTTTTAAAAATGGTGTTTGCTAAGCACTTACTTTGTGCCAGGCACAAGCTAATCAGCTTGGACACAATTCATGTCTCAAATGGGGCTCACAGTTTTCATCCCCATTTTACAGGTGAGGGAACTGAGGCAGAGAGAAGTGAAGTGGTTTGCCTAAGATCACACAGCAGACAAGTGGCACGGCTGGAATTAGAACCCAGGTCCTTCTGACTCCCAGGCCCATGCTCTATCCACTAGGCCATGCTGCTTCTCAGTGTGGCTTAGTGGAAAGAGCACGAGCTTGGGAGTCAGAGGTCATGGGTTCTAATGCCGGCTCTGCCACTTATCAGCTGTGTGACTTTGGGCAAGTCACTTAACTTCTCTGTACAGTTACCTCATCTGTAAAATGGGGATCAAGACTGTGAACCCCACGAGGGACAACCTGATTACCTTGTATCATCCCCAGCGCTTAGAACAGTGCTTTGTACATAGTAAGCGCTTAACAAATACCATAATTTATTTTTTTAATGTATTTTATCTGGATTCTAATCCTGGCTCCACCACTTACCTGCTATGTGACCCTGGGCTAGTCACTTAACTTCTCGAGACTCAGTTGCCTAATCTGTAAAATGGGGATTAAATCTTCCTTTCTCCAACACACCGTTAGCTCCATATGGGACAGGGACCGTGACCAACCTGATTCACTTGCATCTATACCAGTGCTTAGTACAGTGTCTAGCATATAGTAAGTGCTTAACAAGTGCCATTTAAAAAAATTAATGAGAAGTGGGTATGCCACCCTGTACTGACTTCAAATCATCATCCTGCTTCCTGGCTTACTCTGCTTCTTCTCTCTCTTATTCAGACGGGGCTCAAGGAATCTTCCCTGTTTTGTATATCAGCACTACCGCCATTAGCTTGGATCACTGAGTGGTGACGGTAACATGAAAATACTCACAAGACTAACTAAGGCTGCAAAGTTCCAACAACAGTTACAAAAATTCTTACACTAACTAAAACAGTGATAGAAAGAACTAGAATTTGGTAAATGAGCTGAACCAAGATGCAATTGTTAATGACACACCCCAGGGTTGCTGAAATAATCACCAAGACAAATTTAAATCAACTGAATCAAATTAAAATTTAAATCTAAAACTTACCAATTTCAAAGATCATGATTCATGCAAAGTTTCAAATATGAACTACCAGAAAACGAAAAATATACTCAACCTGACAATTTGTTTTAGAAACAATAAACCTGATCCTGCAAGATAAATTGCTCCTTCAATAGAACCCATTTAGGAAAGGTAATGTAATGCTGAAAAAATCCATCTAATCACAAGCAGTAGAGGATCAATTATCAATCACTGTTGTACAGGGCAAACTAGATTACATTTTTGCAAAAATAAATTTAAATTATTTCAATAAAACCAAATGTAGCTAGTAATGGTAAAAGTTGTTTTATAGCCTATCCTCTTTCTACACTATTTAGAGCTCTCCTAGCAATCTTAATTGTCCATGAGTACTTTCCCCATCTAGAACAAGCTGCTCTATTAGACACACTTAGCATAAGAGAAAGCTTGACTCCCAAAAAATGTTTGATTCTCACTACCTTCCCGGTTTGGACAGTCTCATTATTTGTGACCCAAGGCACGTGACCAATGTTCTCAATGTAAGCTGAGATCATTTGTTTTTATTTTTAGTCCCCTACTCAAATATTAATAAGGGCAAAATGGAACTTTCCAGAGGCCATCTAGATTTCACTAAAATTCCTGAGGTACTTAAGCATGTCACAGGAGGAAGAAGGAGAGGATCTGAATGAAAGCTTTCAAAAGACAGTGCAAAATAGCTTAAATTAGTACAAATGCACAGGGTTTCAATGGTGAAGTCACCACTAACCCATCCCCCATCCTCCCTTACAAAAGCCAGTCGCATATTTCCCAACATTCTCAAAATTTCTCCTGATGGGGAAAAAAAAAGTTTCCCATTCAAGACTGCCAATGAGATCACTATCAATTAATCAATTAATAATATCTATTGGACACATTGTGTGCAGGGCAATGTACTAAGTGCTTGGGAGAATACCACTTGTCAGCTGGGTGACTGTGGGCAAGTCACTTAACTTCTCTGGGCCTCAGTTACCTCATCTGTAAAATGGGGATTAAGACTGTGAGCCCCACGTGGGACAACCTGATTCCCTTGTGTCTACCCCAGCGCTTAGAACAGTGCTCTGCACATAGTAAGCGCTTAACAAATACCAACATTATTATTATTATTATTAATACAATATTATTGAGTTGGTAGAAACATTCCCTACCCACAAGGAGCTTACAGTCTAGAGGGCAAACGCATCCAAGGCAAAAAGATTGTAAGAGGAAATGTCTTATTCTCCCTGATCTTGCACTTTAGTGCACTTAACCAAATTATCAGAAACTTTAACTGCTGAATCAAAGAAGTGCCTCTTTTCCTCTTCTAAGAATATTGTGCTCAATTCTTGGGTGTTTTGGAGGAAGACAATTTCCCCATCTTTTTTTAATCAATCAATGAGCATTACCTACTGAGTGCTTACTGTGTGCAGAACACTGAACTAAGCACTTGGGAGGAGAGTACAATACAATAGAGTAGGTAGACATAATCCCAGCCCACAAAGCGCTTACAGTTTAAAGGGGGATGGAATGTCTGGACCAAAGTTAGTACTTGTCCTCTCACCTCGAATGACTGTGTAACCCCGATCTGACAGAACTGTCCCAGCCCACAGGCTGATAAACCTGTCCGGGTAGAGTAACTATTTTTCTTCTTTGGTTCGCAGAGCCCTGGAGAGGCAGCCAGTCCTCGGCCTGACTGAGCTGATCATGGGGTTTATAGTAACTGAATCAGGCTCAGGGCCAAGTAGACTTAGGCAAGGCCCAAGTCCTTATTTCTGGATCCCACAGCTCCCAAGGGTACCCAGCACAGGAGCAGTCCCTCCACAGCTGCTACACGGCAGCTCCTCCTTTACTCCCTTGATCCTACGTAAGGAGCAGAGGAGATGGAGGGTACCAGAGAAGCAACTGAGCCCCTGTAGATGAGGGTCCTGTCAGTCAGTCAGTCAGTCAGTCATTTAATCACAGTTATTGAGTGCTTACTGTGTGCAGGGCACTGTACTAAGAGCTTGGAAAGTACAATTTGGTAACAGATAGAGACAATCCCTGCTCACAGTCTAGAAGGGGGAGACAGACAATAAAACAAAACAAGTAGACAGGCAACAATACCATCAAAATAGATAACTAGAATTATAGAAATATACACATCATTAATAAAATAGAGTAATAAATATGTACAAATATACACAAGTGCTGTGGGGAGGGGAAGGGGGTAGAGCAGAGGGAGGGAGTGGCAGCAATGGGGAGGGGAGGAGGAGCAGAGGAAAAGGGGGGACTCGGTCTGGGAAGGCCTCCTGGAGAAGGTGAGCTCTCAGTAGGGCTTTGAAGAGGGGAAGAGAGCTAGTTTGGCCGTTGTGAGGAGGTAGGGCATTCCAGGCCAGAGGTAGGAGGACCAGGGCTAGGGGTAGTTGGCGGGACAGGTGAAAACAAGGCACAGTGAGGTGGTTAGTGGCGGCAGAGGAGCAGAGTGTGTGGGTTGGGCTGTAGAAGGAGAGAAGGGAGGTGAGGTACGAGGGGGCAAGGGGATAGAGAGCTTTGAAGCCAATAGAGAGATGTTTTTGCTTCATGCGAAGGTTGATAGGCAACCACTGGAGATTTTTGAGGAGGGGAGTGACATGCCCAGAGCGTTTCTGTAGAAAGATAATCCGGACAGCAGAGTGAAGTATAGACTGAAGCGGGAGAGACAGGAGGATGGGAGATCAGAAAGGAAGCTGATGCAGTAATCCAGTCGGGATATGATGAGAGATTGTACCAACAAGGTAGCAGTTTGAATGGAGTGGAAAAGCTGGATCTTGGCGATATTGTGAAGGTGAGACCAGCAGGTTTTGGTGACAGATTGGATATGTGGGGTGTATAAGACAGTGGAGGGAGTCAAGAATGACACCAAGGTTCTGGGCTTGTGAGAAGGGATGGATGGTAGTGCCGTCCACAGTGATGGGCAAGTCAGGGAGAGGACAGGGTTTGGGAGGGAAGATAAGGAGCTCAGTCTTGGACATGTTGAGTTTTAGGTGGTGGGTGGACATCCAGGCGGCGCCATCCTGAAGGCAGGAGGAGATATGAGCCTCGTATCTACTGAGAGCTTACTATAAAAGCAGTTGTAGCTTAGGGAATAGAACACAGGCCTGGGAGTCAGATGTACCTGGGTTCTAATCTCAACTCTACCACATGTCTGATGTGTGACCTTGGGCAAGTCACTTCACCTTTCTGGGCCTCTTTTACCTTATCTGTAAAATGAGGATTAAGAGTGTGAGCCCCTTGTGGGATGGGGACTGTGTCCAACCTGACTAACTTGTATCTACCTAATTGTTTGGAACAGTGCTGAGCACATAATATGCATTTAACAAGAAGCATAATTATTATTATTATTACTTTGTGCAGAGCACTTTACTAAGTGCTTGGGAGGATACAACAGAACAGACACATTCCCGGCCCACGAGTTTACAGCACAGAGACGAGTTTATAGTCTAGAGTCTACAGAGCTTTCAGCCTACAGTCTCCTGCTCTGAGCCTAAGCCCGGAATGTCCAATGGTGGAAGTTCAAGCAGTATCTTAAATCACAGACTTGGTATGGGACAGAGACAAGTGTCTGCAAGACAAAACTAAATTGGCGGTAGGGATGGTTTGCTGTGGCTTTTCTTGATGCTTGACCCTGGCACTGAAGTCTCCAGGTCAAGGTCATTTGGATCGGCTGCAGTAAACAGCTCCAGCCATGAATTCTGGTTCCACATCCACTTCCCTACAGTCATGATGACAGCTTGGAACACTCCAGTTTTGCACAGAAACTGCTTTAAAGTTTCACTGGGGATATATTCAATCTTTACAGAACAGACAAAATTTCTCTCTCTTTTGTGAACACTTTTAAAGTTATGTTTATTCTATTAGATCTCTTTAATAACAGATTCTCAGGGAAACCACCATGCCAATTAATCCAAATACAGCAATTTTTACTTAACATAATGAAAGCTCCAGCAGCAACACAACAAAATGCAATACAGTAAAATCACAGTACAGAGCACCCAATATAAGCTAATATAATCCTAAAATAAATGGATGAAGATCTGAAACATCAATCCCATTTATATTTTGGAATATGTTAACAATACACTGCTGAGATTATAGTTGTCACCTTTGTCTACGTTTATCAAAACTTTGATTTTTTTATTTGTTTTTAAGGATAAAAAATACAGGTAGCAATTCTTAAACTCTTTATTAAGAGCCAAAGCACTTTGTTAAGCACTGGGGTAGATACAAGATAATCTGATAGGACAAAATATTTGTACCATAAAAGTAAAATTCAGGTTCCAACCACTTCTGAGCTCATTAAATCCCTTTAGTAACAGTTTTTAATGAACAGGGCTTTTTTTCCACATCAGCATATCTCAAAAGCAATAAAGCACTTTTTTACTGTAAATTTAAATTCAGGAAAAGTGGATGCACTAGCAGGTGCTCAGTAGACTTGGACTCTGGCAGCCACTAAAGCAAATTTGACTGCCTTGAGGAGTTCACTAACCATGCCAAAGCTACATTTTGATGACCTGGCTGGGATTCCAGCATAGAAAGGTCTTTGGTGGATCTGTTTCTTATTAAGAATAGGAAAAGGATATATAATAAGTCTAGTGTAACACCACCTGTTTTTGCCTGCCATGCCTGAGGACCCAATCAAGGCACTGAGAAACTGGTAACTGAAAATGCTTCTGCCCATCCAGGAAATGATTATGAACTGCTGGAAAGAGGGAATGCAGCAGTGTGGACTGACTGATGCTAAAGCAGGGGAAGACCAAATCACTGGGCTCATCTTCATTGGGGAAGTCCTCCGCGCCACCGGAAATTTTCCATGCCATTTTTGAACTCCAAGTGGTCACTGAGTTTTTTTGGCTACCTGGGCCATTACCCAGTTTAAGACCTATCTCCTCCAAGAAGCCTCCCCTGACTAAACCCTCCTCTACTCTCCTCCCACTTCCTTCTCCGTCACTCTTACTTGCTCCTTCATTCATCCTCCCTTCCATTCCCAAAGCACATATGTATATATCTGTATACACCTGTAATTTATGTATTTAAATTAATGTCAGTCTCTCCCCTTTAGACTCTGAGCTTGTTATTGGCAGTAATGTGTTTGTTTGTCATTGTCCTGTACTCTCCCAAGCACTTAGTACAGTGCTTTGCATGCAGTAAGCACTCAATAAATACAAGTGAATGAATGAATGAGTTTGGAGAAATGCTTCGGGGTGTTACCAAAATCCAAAATGAGAATGTAAAGCACTCATCCCACATTGTGGTAAGTAAAATATGCTGCCCAGCTGGTTGCTGAAATTGAAAGGGAACAAAGATCTAACTTGAGATTTCATTAGTGGTATAAAATAGAAGGGAAACTAGTACAGATTGCCAAATTTCTCTGAATGTAGACAAGGGGATAGAGGAGAGGATAATTGTTGCATTATAATAATTGTATTTTTTTAAGCGCGTACTACATGCCAGGCACTACACTAAGCACTGGGGTGGATCCAAGCAAATCCGGTTGAACACAGTTCCTGTCCCACATGGGGCTCACAGTCTCGATCCCCATTTTACAGATGAGGTAACTGAGACACAGGGAAGTGAAGTGACTTGTCCAAAACCAGAGCAGAGCAGACAAGTGGCAGAGTTGGAATTAGAACTCGTGACTTTTTGACTCCCAGGCCCATGCTCTACCCACTACACCATGCTGCTTCAGATCAAAGGTTTGGAACGGTTTGACTCATCTTTCCAGGTGTCTCCTGTGAGTGGACCACAGAAAATTGTGCCCCTCTAAACCATAAGCTCCTGGGCAGGGAACAGATCTACTAAATCTGTTGTAGGATATCCTCCCAAGCATGTCATACAATGGTGTACACACAGAAAGCGCAAAAAAAATGATACAGTGGTGTACACACAGTAAGCGCTAAATAAATATGATTGATTGATATCCTAGAGGCTTTCTGTCAGCAGGAACAATAATTAACTGAAAAGACCGGGTGTTTTAAGCTTTCATAAAAGACCATCGTGGCTGTTGTTAAAATAGAGAGTTTTAATTTATCTTCCATTAGCAGCTCAGAGATATTGGTTCTAATCTCAGATTTCCATGTGACTTTCCTTAAGCCCCTTAAAGTCTCAGTATTGCATCTGTTTGGTAGTGTAAAAATTGATTAGATCGTGTCCACGAAGTTCTTCATGCTTTTTTTGTCCAAGCAGCTCAGAGCAAACAGGAAAACTATTGGAGACCTCACAAACTATCTTCTTCATGGAACTTTCTTTTCAGAAAAGGAAGGAGATACAGTATTCTGTATTATAGTAAGTGCTCAATAAATACTATCCTTATACTCGCCCATATTTATCCTTAGAATTTCTCATTTCCCCTACCAGTAATTTATTTGAATGCTGTCTCTCCTTCTAGCCTGTTAACTCTTTGGGGCAGGGACTGTAAACTATTGGAGAACTCACTACCCACCTTCCTCATGGAATCTCCTTTTGAGAAAAAGAATGACAGGTGGTATTTTGTATATGGTAAATGCTTAATAAATACTATCCTGATATTCTTCCATATTTATCCTTATACTTTCTCATTTCCCCTATCTGTAATTTATTTTAATGCTCATTTCTCCTTCAAGACTGTAAGTTCCATGTGGGCAGGGACTGTGTTTACTACTATATTGTTCTGTGCTCTCTCAAGCAGTTATTATAGTGTTCTGCACAAACATTTAGTACAGTGCTCTGCACTCAGTAAGCCTCAATAAATACCACTGATTGATACTGACTGACTACCAAGATATTCATAGAGTCCTTAGAGAAGCAGCGTTGCTTAATGGAAAGAGCCCGGGCTTGGGAGTCAGAGGTCATAGGTTCGAATCCCGGCTCTGTCACTTGTCAGCTGTATGACTGTGGGAGAGTCACTTAACTTCTCTGTGCCTCAGTTACCTCATCTGTAAAATGGGAATTAAGACTGTGAGCCTCATGTGGGACAATCTGATTACCCTGTATCTACACCAGCGCTTAGAACAGTGCTCTGCACATAGGAAGCGCTTAACAAATACCAACATTATTATTACCCATGACCTGCTAGGACTTAAGGGAGTGTCAAGAGGCTCAGTTTTAATCCTGTTGTATTGTACTCTCCCAAGCACTCAGTACAGTGCTCTCTACACATAGTAAATGCTGAATAAATACCACAGATTGATCAATTGACTTACTGGGCATTGGTTTTCCAGAGCTCTGAACAGATTGTTTGAGCAACAACAACGTTATTTTGGGCTGGGGTTGGAGGAAAGGGCCCCTCCCCTTCAGCAAGCCTGGGAAAAGAGTTTGTGTGAATGTATGCACACTGTGCTGGGGCAGACCCTCGAACGCAGGCTCCACCAGCCTATAGGGACAGTTTTGTTCATATGTTCACACTCATTCGTTCATTCAATCGTATTTATACAGCACTTACTGTGTGCAGAGCACTGTACTCAACGCTTGGGAAGTACAATTCAGCAACAAGTAGAGACAATCTCTGCCCATAAAGGGCTCACAGTCTAGAACGGGGGAGACAGACATCAAAACAAGTAAACAGGCATCAATAGCATCATTAAAAATAAATAGAATTATAGATATATACACATCACTAATAAAAACAAGTAGAATTATAATTATAAATATGCACATATATACACAAGTGCTGTGGGGTGGGGAGGAGGGTAGAGCAAAGGGAGTGAGTCGGGGCGATGTGGGGGAGGGGCAGAGGAAAAGGGAGGTTTAGACTGGGAAGGCCTCCTGGAGGAGGTGGCACTCCCAGCCATCAGGAACAGCCACGTTTGGGTCAGATATCATTCCAAGTTTTCAGTGGTTCAGTTGAGTACTAGCTAGTACTAGTGACAGTTTTATTGAGCACGCTCTGGGTGCAGTGTCCTGTATGAAGCATCTGGGAAAATACAAGAGAAACTTGAGGCCAGGCCCCTGCCTAGAAAGAGGTTGCACTCTAATACTAGCTCTCACAGTCCACTGCTGTGTGACCATGGGCAAGTCATTTAATAATAATAATAATAATAATAATGGTATTTCTTAAGCATTTAACTATGTAATGTTGGTATTTGTTAAGTGCTTACTATGTGCAGAGCACTGTTCTAAGTGCTGGGGTAGACACAGGGGAATCAGGTTGTCCCACGTGGGGCTCACAGTCTTAATCCCCATTTTACAGACAAGGTAACTGAGGCACCGAGAAGTGAAGTGACTTGCCCAAAGTCACACAGCTGACAAGTGGCCGAGCCAGGATTCGAACCCATGACCTCTGACTCCAAAGCCCATGCTCTTTCCACTGAGCCACGCTGCTTCTCACTATTTGCTATGTGCTGGGCACTGTACTAAGCACCTTCTCTGTGCCTCAGTTATCTCATAATAATAATAATAAAGATAATAATAATAATAATGATGGTATTTGTTAAGCACTTACTGATGTGCCAGGCACTATACTAAGTGCTAGGTGGATACAAACAAATAGGGATGGATACAATCCCTGTCCCGCATGGAGCTCACAATCTCAATCCCCATTTTCCAGATGAGATAGCTGAGGCACAGGGAAGTTCAAGCAACTTGCCCAAGGCCAAAAAGCAGACAAGTGGTAGAGCCAGGATTAGAACCCATGACCTTCTGACTCTCAGGCCCCTGCTCTATCCACTGCACTATGGTGCTTCCCCTTCACCATGCTGATAACTGCAATCTGGGACAAATTAAATCTAGCTCAGCTGGGAGAGGTTCACCAGCCTTCCTAAAGCCCACCAATGACAAGCACCATCCATAGAACACTTGTTTCCCATTTCCAACAGCTCATCTGGAAAAGGGGAATAAAGAGTGTGTGGAAAAGGGATTGTATCCCACCTGATTAGCTTGTAGCTACCCCAGTGCTTAGTACAGTGCCTGCCACATAGTAAGCACTTAACAAATACCAGCTCATCTTCCTGCAGAAACGCTCTGGGCATATCACCACCCTTCTTAAAAACCTCCAGTGGTTGCCTATCAACCTCCGCACAAAAAAACTTCTCACTCTAGGCTTCAAGGCTCTCCATCACCTTGTCCCCTCCTACCTCTCCTCCCTTATCTCTTTCCACTGCCCACCCCGCACGCTCCGCTCCTCTGCCGCCCACCTCCTCACTGTCCCCCATTCTCGCCTATCCCGCCGTCGATCCCTGGGTCACGTCCTCCCGCGGTCCTGGAATGCCCTCCCTCCTCACCTCCGCCAAACTAATTCTCTTCCCCTCTTCAAAACCTTACTTAAAGCTCACCTCCTCCAAGAGGCCTTCCCAGACTGAGCTCCCCTTTTCCCTCTACTCCCTCTACCCCCTCCTTCACCTCCCCGCAGCTAAACCCTCTTTTCCCCCATTTCCCTCTGCTCCTCCCCCTCTCCCTTCCCATCCCCTCAGCACTGGACTCGTCCACTCAACTGTATATATTTTCATTACACTATTTATTTTGTTAATGAAATGTACATCGCCTTGATTCCATTTATTTGCTATTGTTTTAATGAGATGTTCATCCCCTTGATTCTATTGTCCATTCCAAGCGCTTAGTACAGTGCTCTACACATAGTAAGCGCTCAATAAATACTATTGAATGAATGAATGAATATTTACTGCTATTGTTCTTGTCTGTCCGTCTCCCCCGATTAGACTGTAAGCCCGTCAAAGGGCAGGGACTGTCTCTATTTGTTACTGATTTGTACATTCCAAGTGCTTAGTACAGTGCTCGGCACACAGTAAGCGCTCAAGAAATACTATTGAATGAAATACTACTGAATGAAATACCATTTAAAAAAAACTATTTGGGGTCCAGGACCAAGGTTTTCAGTGCATGAAGAGCTGAGCTGGTCCTTACTCCTACATGCCTGCTCCCCAATCTATGATACTAAGAGTGAGATCCACTGAAGCACTTGATAAGGATAATGAAAGGGGCTCGCAAAGTTTCTGGGTGCAATATAGTGACAAAACTTGTTTTGGAAGAGTTGTAACCAATCAATGGTATTTATCGAGTGCTAACTTTGTGCAAAGCACTGTACTAAGTGCTTCAGAGAGTACAATACAAAACAGCATGGCCTAGTGGATACAGCACAGGCCTGGGAGTCCGAAGGACCTGGATTCTAATCCCAGCTCCACCACTTGTCTGCTGTGTGACTTTGGGCAAGTCATAATTTCTCTGGGCCTTAGTTACCCCATCTGGAAAATGGGGATTAAGACTGTGAGCCCCAAACATGGACTGTATCCAACCTGATTACTTTGTACCTACCCCAGCACTTAGAACAGTGCCTGGCGCATAGTAAATACTCAACAAATACCATAAAAAAGAAAAAAAATGGAGTGGGTAGATACGTTCCCCACCCACAATGAGATTATAATCTAAAGGGAGAGACATAAACGTCAACTGAAATTATGGATCTGTACACAAATGCTGAGGGGCTGAGTGTGGGGTTAATAACAAGTGTTTAAAGGATACTAAGCTAACTGCACAGATGATGCTGAGCAGAGTAGGGGAGATGAGGGCTCAGTCAGGGAAGGCCTCTTGGAGATGTGATTTTACTAGAGCTATGAAGGTGAGAGAGTGTGGACTGTTCAGTATCAAGAGGGAGGGTGTTCTATGCCAGATGGAGGATGTGGAAACTAAGTGAGTGGTGAGATAGACAAGAGTAAGGTACAGTGAGTCAGTTGGCATTAGAGGAGTGGAGTGGCTGAGTCTCAGTAGTAAATCGTCAAGGTAAAGTAGGATGCAGCAAGCTGACTGAGTGTTTTAAAGCCAATGCTAAAGAGTTTCTGTTCGATGCAGAAGTAGTCAGACAAACACTGGAGGTTCTAAGGGAGTAGGGAGATCACCCTAACTCCACTCTCCCTAGAGACACCAGCCAAGTAAGAGATAAGAAGCCAGATGGACCCAGGGCACCCCAAAAACCCTATCTGTGAACCTGACTTTGTAAACAAATGCAGCTAGTGTATGCATGGAAAGCTGGTCCAGGCACCACCTCGCTCATCTCCATCCCCAAACCTGCCTGCCAAGCTGCTTCCTCTACTGGGAGACTTGTTGGGAAATAAATGGGAACATTCTTTGAAAAGTTTGTGCCATTCCAACACCTCCAGGCAGAGATGAAAGCGTAGCTGGAACATCCCTGCATGGGTGGAGGCAGGTTGGCACTTCAGGGGCAGAGGCGGAGTACATCTGTGGCGACCCAGGTCGTTGTCTCTGCAGCTCCCTCCCGCCTCAGTTTTTCAGCCCTTTCCACATCCATGAATGACACCCACTTCCAGCACCAATTTATAAGGAAGATGTTCTGCCAGCTGGGAAACTTCGCCAGGACCCATGCTTTTTTTTATGGTATCTGTTGAACACTTACTATGTGCCAGGCACTGTATTAAGCAGTGGGGTAAATACAAGATAATCAGGTTGGACACTGGTCCCTGTCCCACATGGGGTTTACAGTCTTAATCCCCATATTACAGATGAGGTAACCAAGGCACAGAGAAGTGACTTACCCAAGGTCACACAGGGGACAAGGGGCAGAGCCGGCATTAGAACACAGGTACTTCTGACTCCCAGGGCTGTGTTTTATACACTGGGCCACACTGCCTCATCACCATCACCTGCCTGACACCAGCCCAGGACATGGGAAGAACTCTCCCAGACATCCCTTCTGCTACCTCTAAAAAAAAAAAGGCTCAACAGGGTTTGTTTTGGTTTTTTTACTATTTTTTAAATTAAAGAATAGGTCAGGAAGTCACATCCTACTGTGTCCCAGCCCCACTGCCACCCCTGCTGTAGATCTAGACTATAAACTCATTGTGGGCAAGAAATGTCACTGTTTATTGTTGTATTGTACTTTCCCAAGTGCTAATACCTGCTCTGCACACAGTAAGCACTCAATAAATACATTGAATGAATTCTGCCCACTCCCCAGCTCTCTACCCCAGCAGAGACACCAAGTCTGACTGGAAGTTCTCAATCACGAGCTCCACCTTGGAAAAGTTACATCACATATCACATGGGGGACAAAATGTGGTGTTGGGGGGTGGGGGAAAGGGGTTGGGGGGGCAGTAAAGACTCAGTCGCTTAGTATAGTGCTTTGCACACAGTAAGTGCTCAATAAATACAATTGAATGAATAAAGACTCTCACCTCAGGGCACAAGATATCATTCTGAAGTCAGCCCTGCTAGCAAACCCAGAGAAATCACCACTGGTTTACGGCAGTGATTTGCAACCAGGGCTGCTAAAACCACTAGTGGTACTTGGGTAAAGTGACTAGATTTGGCAGGGCCCAAAGTGGGCAAGGAGAGGAGCCAAAAACATCTGGAAGATATGAGGGAGGAAATGAACAGAAAGAGTGAAAGTGTCCAGGGAAGGAAAGAGTTAAGCCCCGAAAGGTCTGTTTCTAGGGGAACCAGCTCCCCAAGATAGGGATAGGATTGTGTGTTGTGTGAAAGGACAATAGCCCCAGACAATATAGAAACAGACCGGCTGGAACCAGTTGCAAATTGACTAGGCCCCCTGCCAGGATGGAGGTGGAGTTGTATATCTATTAGCTGACCTGTGCCCTGGCCAGAACAACCAGACATGCTTGCAGTGTCACAGATGACTTTTTTTTACATAGTGAGAAACTGAGGTGAATGTTCACACCAAGTGTATGCAACGTGCTAACTTATACCAATCCTGGACACTGGATGGGATAGGTAGAGAAAGAAGTGACCAACACTGCTCCAGCCTCTGGGCAGTGCTCATACTAACCCCCCGGGATGGAGAAAGAGGACGGAGGATTTTGGGTTTCAGGGACCCCGGTGGGCTCAGGGTTCCTGGGTCTTTCAGTCTTTCTCTACAGGGAGCATGGTATCGCTCATTTTCTCATTTTCTGTCTCTTTCTCGTTGGCTCACACTCTTGCACGCTAGGGGTCTGAGTGCTGGGTCCTGGGTCTCCTAGTCTTTGGGTCTGTTGGCAGAGAGGGCTGCCCTGCCAGTCAATAATCGACCAATCAATGGTACTGAGTGCCTACCTGGTGCATGGCAATGTAGCAAGCACTTTGGAAAGTTCAATTGATCAATCAATTAATGCTATTTATTGAGGGCTTAGACTGTGCAGACCACTGCACTAAGCACGTGGGAGAGTACAATACAATCAAGTTGGTAGATATGATTCCTGGCCACAAGGACCTTACAGTTTACAAAAAGAAGTTTACAGTCTACAGGGATTGTAGAATTAGCTCAGCTCTTCTCAAGTAGCAGGTGTCACTGGCTAGCAGCACTTCTTGTGGCTTCATTCATTCATTCAATCGTATTTGCTGAGCACTTACTGTCTTATGGACTGTCTTATGTGTCTTATGGACAGAAAACAGAAAGAGATGTTGTGTGGGGTCTTGGCTAGCAAAAAGGGGGAAGGAAGGGGGAAAAGGAGACTGACAGAGAGAAGGGGTTCCGAAAGGAGCTGATAAAAGAGCAGAAACTGGAGTAGAAAACTTTTCGAAAGTCGTAGCTTCCATGTCTTCATTTTAAATGGTATGCATAAAGAATAGGTTTTTGAGAGCCCTAAGTCAGATATCCTTCAGAAACACATTACATTTTTGGGGGTACAGTATTTGTTAAGCTCTGACTATGCATCAAACACTGTTCTAAGCACTGGGGCTCATGGGGCTGGGGGGGGCTCACAGTCAAAGGAGGAAGATCAGGTATTTAATCCCCATTTTATAGTTGAGGAAACTGAGGTACAGAGAAGTTAAGTGACTTGCCCAAGGTCACACAACAAGCAATTGTCAAAGCTGGAATTAGAACTCAGGTCCTCTGATTCCCAGGCCCATGATATTTCCACCAGGTCACGCTGTTTTTCAATGTTCAATTCTACATTTTGGGAGGCTTTTCCACCTACTTTCTCCTATGGTGACAGGCTCATTGATGAACAGTAGCTGCCCTAACTCTTCTCTAACATGCAATTACTTTTATTTTAATCTCTTAACTAAAAATAATATTTCAACTTCAAATTTTTACTTACAAAGAAAACCAGTAAATTGCATGACCAACTGTGATCATACCTATATAGTAATAAACAACATAAAGTTGATTTGAAGTTTCCAATCGAGAAATAACTTAAATCTTCAGTATTGAATTGTTTTAATTAAAAAACAAATCTCTGAGCATTCTTGGAACATTTCTTTTTCTCTACCACAGCTTTTGATTAAAGTTGTTATAAAGGAAAGCAAGTCATTATTCTGGTTCAGCAAGTTTTGACATCATTATGGTTATGTAGCACAAGACTAGAGAACAGAAAGCTATTGCATATGCTTTAACCAACGGTTGGACAATGATTTGGGCTGATAGGTCAGTTAATGACTTTCAGTAATCTGTTGAGGGCCAAACATGAAATACCTGATGTGCACAAAACATTTCAATAAAATAATTCTTGCATTTATCATCTAAGGAGTCTTTCATGTTGTCTCCACACAAAGTTGCCACATCAATAAACCTGCTAATAATAAACTTGAGACAGGTATTGTCAGGGCATGGTTGATATTACACAGATCTTCCCTTTTTCTGGATGTAGTCTTGGACTGGAGAGAATAGGTTGGTGGGCCAGGCTCACCACTGTCCTACCACCATTGAGGATAACTGGGGCAGCCAATAAAAAGCAGCATTGAGCATTTCCTATATGCAGGGCACTCTACTAAGTGCTTGTGAGAGTACAATAAAATAAGCAGACATGAGTCTAAGTCTCAAATATTTGATTCTGCCCTAAAAGTCACCACACAAACTAGAACATTATCCAAGCTGTACAAGGAAGGGAACTAAAGGCATAGGAAGTTCAGAGATTGATTTGGAGTCCAGAAATTGTAGGTTGTGGCTATAACACCTACCATACCCTGCCTGGTTTGAGTCAGTGTCAAATTCTAATTTCTGCAGAGCACAAAATTTCACTAGTGGGTGAAGAACATGGGGAAAAACCCTATTTTAATTACCCTTGGTGATGTTTCTAAAATTATAAATCCAAACCACACATGGCTTCTTCAAAGGTAGTTTGACATAATCTCAGATTTTTATATCAGGCATTCATACCCATCTCATTTGGCAGAAATGGACTTTAATAAAGCTAAAAGGAAATTCCCTCCAACTTTTTGCTTTTTGTGTGGGAGAATAAATAAAATAAATAAATGAACTGTGGTATCCATTAAGCTGTTACTATGTGTCCAACACTGTACTAAGCATTGGGGTCAATAAAAGATAATCATGTCCCACACGGGCTCACAGTCTAAGTAGGAGGGAGAACAGATATTGAATCCCCATTTTGAAGATCAAGGAACTGAGGCACAGTGAAGTTGGGTGACTTACAGCAGATAAGCGGCGGAGTCGGAATTAGAACCCAGGTCCTCGGACTCCCAGGCCCATGCTCTTTCCACTAGGTAATGCTGCTTCTCCGGGCAATACTACCTAGATAACATATCTTCTGCTAGATAAAGTGAGTTCAGTTCTCCAGCAAAACCAAGAGCTCCCAACTGCTCTTGTACAAGCCTATCAGAATCTATGCAGAGTTCTACCAACTCTGCTTTATATTGTACTCTTCCAAGTGCTTAGTACAGATCTTTACAGACAGTAAGCACTCATTAAATATGATTGACTGATGGCTTATTAAGTGCTTACTATCTGCTGAGCACTGTGCGATGGTCAATACAAGATAACTGGAGCCAACACAGTCCCTGTCTCTCACAGGGCTCACAACCAAGAGGGAGGAAGAACAGGTATTATATAGCTACTTTACTGTGGAAATTTCCTATAGACGAGGAAATCGGAGTGCAGATGAGTTACCTGCCTAAGGTCATTTGCGGGCAATGGATGAGCCAGGATTAGAACCCAGGTCTCCTGACTCCCAATCTAATGCTTTTCCCACTAGGCCATGCTGCCTCACCCAGCAAAAGGAGATTCCACTTGAATTTAATGTAAACTAAAAGGTACAGAACTCAAGTAGAGTAGATGAGGCCTACAGAGAATTGGTCAAAATCTAGGAAGTATCTTTCCTTAAGCAAAATATTTATTCCCAACACAACAGAATCAACATTAAACACAATTAGTAGTAGTAGCAATGATATTTACTGAGGATTCAGCAAGTGAATGCACTGAACTAGGGGGAAAGTACAACAGAAGCACAAGATATGCTCCATGCCCATAAGGATGCCACATTTTAAAAGGAGAGACAGACAAAAATATAAACAGTGGAATCGGAATAATGATTGAATGTGGAAGTGAATATCCATCTACACTCGAGGGCTGGGATTGAGTATGAATACAAAAAAAAAGGAAATAAATAATCCTTAGAGTTATGTCTGCACACAGCAAACCTAGTAGTCAACTAGAATATTTCAGGGATTCCACCAGTTCTGCCAACAATACCTTGATTTGTAAGCCTGCCAAGGAAAGGGATTGGCTACCAGTACTTTACTTGTCGGCTGTGTGACTGTGAGCAAGTCACTTAACTTCTCTGTGCCTCAGTTCCCTCATCTGTAAAATGGGGATTAAGACTGTGAGCCTCACGTGGGACAACCTGATTCCCCTATGTCTACCCCAGCGCTTAGAACAGTGCTCGGCACATAGTAAGCGCTTAACAAATACCAACATTATTATTATTATTACTTTACAGCACAATCTGGCATTGAAAATGTGTTCAGTTGTTCTTATGTAAAGGTCACTTGGATCTGTAAGCAGTAAGAACTCAATAAATCCCATTGATTGATTGTTTGATTTTTCTTGGATGTTGACCTACTTAACAGTTCCCTGGGGCAGGTATGGAGATGGGACTAGTGGGTTCATGACTCCCAAAACCCTGATTTTGAGGGTGTGGAATAATCTCTCAAAATCTACTCACTCATCTTGTTCTCACTTCTCTCACCACCTACCTCTTGCTAACACCCTCCCTTCTGCCTGGGATTCTCTCCCCCTTTTACATCCCACAGGCTTCTGTTCTCCCTATTTTCAAGGTCCTGCTGAAAGCTCATCTCCTCCAGGAGACCTTCTCTTATTAAGATCTTACCTCCCTGTTACCTCCCCTCATTTACTGCTACTTCAACACTTCCACATCACCTAATTATTTCCATATGCAGCTTACATTCCTTTATTGCACTTATCAATTCATTCATTCATTCATTCAATAGTATTTACTGAGCGCTTACTATGTGCAGAGCACTGTACTAAGCGCTTGGGATGAACAAGTCGGCAACAGATAGAGAGAGTCCCTGCCGTTTGACGGGCTTACAGTCTAATCGGGGGAGACGGACAGACAAGAACAATGGCACTAAACAGCGTCAAGGGGAAGAACATCTCGTAAAAATAATGGCAACTAAATAGAATCAAGGCGATGTACAATTCATTAACAAAATAAATAGGGTAACGAAAATATATACAGTTGAGCAGATGAGTACAGTGCTGTGGGGATGGGAAGGGAGAGGTGGAGGAGCAGAGGAAAAAGGGGAAAAAGAGGGTTAAGCTGCGGAGAGGTAAAGGGGGGATGGCAGAGGGAGTAGAGGGAGAAGAGGAGCTCAGTCTGGGAACGCCTCTTGGAGGAGGTGAGTTTTAAGTAGGGTTTTGAAGAGGGAAAGAGAATCAGTTTGGCGGAGGTGAGGAGGGAGGGCATTCCAGGACCGTGGGAGGACATGACCCAGGGGTCGACGGCGGGATAGGCGAGACCGAGGGACGGTGAGGAGGTGGGCGGCAGAGGAGCGGAGCGTGCGGGGTTGGCGGTAGAAAGAGAGAAGGGAGGAGAGGTAGGAGGGGGCAAGGTGATGGAGAGCCTTGAAGCCTAGAGTGAGGAGTTTTTGTTTGGAGCGGAGGTTGATAGGCAACCACTGGAATTGTTTAAGAAGGGGAGTGACATGCCCAGATCGTTTCTGCAGTCCATGGTATTTATTGAGCACTCACTGTGTGCAGAATACTCTACTAAGCACTTGAGAGAGTACAACAGGAGTTGGTAGACACCTACCCTATAAGGTTACAGTCTAGAAGGAGTTGGGAAGGGAGATATACATATCTTTATATGCTATTGTTTGTCCCTAACTGCAATTTATTATACTGTCTGTCTCCCCCACTTGCCTCTTAAGGGCAAATATCATCATCATTATCATCATCAAAGTTATTTATTTAGCACTTACAGTGTGCAAAGCACTGTACTAAGCACTTAGGAGAGTATAACAGAGTTAGCAGATATCTCCATTCAATCCATTCAATCGTATTTACTGAGTGCTTACTGTGTGCAGAGCACTGTACTAAGAGCTTGGGAGAGTACAATTTAACAATAAACAGATTCACTCCCTATGCACAGCAAGCTTACAGTCTAGAGGGGGAGACAGACATTAATATAGTTAAATTACAGATATGTACAGATATGTACATAAGTACATAACCCACACTGAGTTTACAGTCTGGAGGTCATGTTTACTAATTCTATTGTACTCTCCCAGGCACTTGGTACAGTGCCTTTCACAGAGTTAAGCACTCAATATATACTATACATTGATTTATCACTGATTTTATCTCATGAGAAGCACCATGGCCTAGTGGCTAGAGCTCGGGCCTGGAGACCAAAGAACCTGGTTCTAATCCCAGCTCCACCACTTGTCTGCTGGGTGACTTTATGTCTAAGTCACTTCACTTCTCTGTGCATCAGTTACCTCATCTGTAAAATGGGGATTAAACTGTGAGTCCCATGTGGGACATGGACTACATCCAAACTGATTAGCTGGTATCCACCCCAGTGCTTAATACAGTACCTGGCATTTAGTAAGCCCTTAACAAATGCCACAGTTATCTCATGGAAGTTTTTTGCCTCTTAAAGGCAAAAGCCCAAAATTAACTTTTCAAACCAAAAAAGACATTTTAAAAGTATTTTTTTTAAAAAAATCACACATCCCCCAGGCAAAGGTAAGAAACAAGCCTTTAGACAGTAAGGTGGTTGTAGATGGGGACTGTGTCTACTAATTCTTATATTGCACTCTCCCAAGTGCTTAGAACAGTGCTCTAGTACACATAAGTGCTCAATAAATACAACTGATTGATTGATTTTCTGGGGACCACTTAGGTAATATTCTCCAACTTCACAGTTTGGTCTCAAGTGCCAGATGAAATGTACTCAGCAGTTCTATCTCTAAAAGTTCCTTTTAGAGCTGAATTCTTGATGAAGAACAAAAAGCGTCTGAAGATTGGAAATCTAGGTCACAAGATAAAAGTGGTCATCCTAAATAAGAATGTGTAAAGAGACCACACAGTTAGCTACCTACTGAGTTCACTCATTAGGTGTTCCCTTCACAGGAGTTCACTGTGAAGCTCAAAGCCCTTCACAGCCATTAAGCAATGAAGCAAGCAAGCAATCGTATTTCTTGAGAACTTATTGGGTGCACAGCACTATACTAGGTGCTTGGGAGAGTACAATATAACAATATATCAGACCCATTTCCTGCCCACAACAAGCTTACAGTCTAGAAGGATTATTATTATTATTCCTTCTTACAACATGTAGCCTGGCTACTCTCTGGAAACAAAACCCTCTTTTGAACCATTAGGGGGTCATTTAGTGCATTGTTATCTCTACTATATATATACTGCAGAAGGGTATTATAAACTCTATGGATACACTTACCCGAATGACTTTATGACAGAAGATGGGATGCTTGAAGGGGGTATGTCCACAGAGTCGCTATAGGTTAGAAACGACTCGAGAGCATTTGACAAAGAATGATCTGAAAGAGTAATTCATGTTCCTTCCAAAATTAAAGTCTTCCAACAATTCTACAGAAAGTGATTATTAACCCTCCCCTTCAGAAGGGTTGAAAGAAATCTAATGCACACAGTTTGTGTTACTCTGACAAGTGACACAATGAGATTCTATGAAAAGTGGATCTAGAATTCCAGTCTGCCTTGACCACAGAAAAACAACAAGAAACTCAAACAGCGACTAAGGTGTCCTTTTCCAGTACTTACAATAGGTCTGTTGCTTAGAGAAAATGAGAAACCATAGCAGAGACCAGTTAAATGTCTACCCCCAAAATGTTCCCCACCAAGCACAAATGGTTCAAATCCAGTATGCTGTGTTAGTTGGCTAGTTTTCATGATATGGGCAAAATCAATCAATGGTATTTATTACTAGTAGTAATAATAATAGTAGTAATAATAATAATAAATTGTGGCATTGGTTAAGCACTTACTATGTACCAGGAACTGCTCTAAGCACTAGGGTAGATATAAACTAATAGAGTTGGACACAGTCCCTGTCCCATATAGGGCTCACATTCTTAATCCCCATTTTACAGATGAGGGAACTGAGGCCCAGAGAAGTTAAGTGACTTGCCCAAGGTCACAGAGAAAACAAGTGTCAGAGTCAGGATTAGAATCCAGGTCCTGACTCCCAGGCCCATGCTCTATCCACTAAGCCTTGCTGCTTCTCTTTATGGAGCAATTACTGTGTGCAAAGTACAATACTATAGTGATGGTAGGCACGATCTCTGCTCACAAGGAACTCTCAGTAGAGAAAAAAGAAATGTTTAACATTTGCAGATTTTTCAGGAATAAGCATCACAGTTTTAGGGTATTTGGAAACTGATATCCCTTGCTTATCAAGGAAGGATAAATTCCAGACACGTAGCAGGGTATTCCCATAAAACTGATTCCCACAACAATCAAGTTTTAAGGTGTGCAACTCTGAGTCTCAAGACACACAAGAGTCTTATTAAGAACAGGTCAGGTCTAGACACAAATGGGAATATAGTTACCACTTTCTCAGGCTTGGCTAATAATCTACCTACTGGTTTTCACGCAAAACTCCTTTCCATTCTTCTTGCAACCTTAACCTGTAAATCCAGAACCACAAGTGGAAGGACATCTCTGGAGGTGAGGAAGTTGCAGGGCATTGAATGGTCAGAAGGAGAAAGTGGTGCTTTTAGCAGCCTTTACTTACTCTTTGAGTGCTGCTGCTTCTAAGGCAGTAAACAGGGTTGCGTCTTGTCTGAATTCTCAAATTAAAGATCCAGAGGTTTGCTTTGCATTTTTTTTCCTGATAGTATAAATTGGGTTCAGAAGAAGAACCTAGTACCCATTATTATATTTGAAGCAATATGGGTCAAAGCATGATTTTTGCCATAAGAACCAAGGAGAACCTGCTATCTCCTAAATTTCCCCATTAAAGTTTTCTGGTTTTGTCTCATCTGGACCTCTTTCCACATTGAAGAATTTTATAGCAAGTCTCAGGGAAAGAGATTCCCTGCTCCAACTCAGCAGGAGGGATGAATGTTAGAGTAGCAGTGTGGCTTAAGGGAAAGAGCATGGGCTTGGGAGTCAGAGGTCATGGGTTCTACTCCCAGCTCCGCCACTTATCAGCTGTGTGACTCTGGGCAAGTCACTTCACTTCTCTGTGCCTCAGTTACCTCATCTGTAAAATGGGGATTAAGACTGTGAGCCTCACGTGGGACAACCTGATTACCTTGTATCTACCCCAGCACTTAGAATGGTGCTCTGCACATAGTAAGCGCTTAACAAATACCAACATTAACATTATTATTCTCTGGGCCTCAGTTCCCTCATCTGTAAAATGGGGATTAAGTTTGTAAGCCCCAGGTGGGACAACCTGATTACCTTGTATTTACCCCAGTGCTTAGAACAGTGCTTGGCCCATAGTAAGTGCTTAATAAATACCAACATTATTATTATTATGAATCTTGCTCCACCTTGGTATTCGCCCCACAGTACTAATTGTACATATCTGTAAATTATTTACATATAGTGCAAGCTCATTGTGGGCAGCGAACATTTCTACCAACTCTGTTACACTGTAGTTTCCCAAGAGCTTAGTACAGTGCTCTGCACACAGTAAGCACGCAATAGATTGAAAGATGGAAACGGAATCAGCATTCTGCTTCCTGAGAAGCAGTATGTTCTAATGGAAAACACATGGGCCTGGGAGCTAGAGGACCTGAGTGCTAATTCTGGCTCTGCCATGAGTCTACAGTGTGACCTTGGGCAAGTCACTTCACTTCTCTGTCCCTTAGCTTCCTCACCTGTAAAATGGGGATTCAATATCTGTTCCCTCTCCTGCTTAGACTCTGAGTCCCATAAGACACAGGGAACGTAGCCGACTGATTATCTGGAATCTAACCCAGAACTTAGCACAGTACTTAGCACATGTAAGCATGTAACAAATACCCTGATTATTACCAACCTCTCCCATCCAGCCACCTGCCACCACAGGTACCACCACTACAGTTCAGTCAGAGGCAGGGAAGTGTCCACACCTCCTAAATGGCCAATAGCCACCTCCTGCTGCAGCCCAGCCTTACTGCCAACAGGCCCAAAACCCTGAGATGCAGCCTGGGGGAACAGACCGATCACCAACGAGGAAAAGGAGGCCAGAGAAGACATCTGAAGCAGAGAATTAAAGCAGAGGGACCTAGTGGGAGAAGAAAGCATGAGAAATTTGAGGGAGGCAAGAGAAAGGGGAAAGGAGAGGAAAGAAAGGGGAAAAGTTAAATGATTACTGTGCCCAGAAAAAGACCAGGTCTTTCTGTTAATCCCCAAGAGCAGTCCTAGCCCTCCAAAGAATACGTGGACTCTTTCGGCGTGTCTCTGGAATTTTTATTTTCTAGATTACAGGGAACGTGTCTACCAGCTCAGTTTCATTGTAGTCTCCCAAGTGCTCAATACAGTGCTCTGCACACAGTAAGCGCTCAATAATAATAATAATAATGTTGGTATTTGTTAAGTGCTTACTATGTGCCAAGCACTGTTCTAAGCGCTGGGGTAGACACAGGGGAATCAGGTTGTCCCACGTGGGGCTCACAGTCTTAATCCCCATTTTACAGATGAGGTAACTGAGGCACAGAGGAGTTAAGTGACTTGCCCACAGTCACACAGCTGACAAGTGGCAGAGCCGGACTTCGAACTCATGACCTCTGACTCCAAAGCCCATGCTCTTTCCACTGAACCACGCTACCACTGATTGATTAGTTGATAGATTTTGAAATATAGTGGGCAGTTTTTCAGGCACAAAATCCTGGAAGAGAGCTAATCTGATGGGCAAGTTTTCCAGCCACAATCCCAAATGTATATTCATTTGGTTCCAGGGAGGGATGTTGTTTCAGTCACTTTGAGAACCAATTCAAAAATTGGTTAGTTCTAATTCTTAGTTCTCAGTTCTAATTCTTTATTAGCCAAAGGCACGGAATAGGTCTAATTGCACAAAAACATTATGAAGCTGTACTGAGCCTAGAGGAAGAGGGATAGGTAGAAGCAGATGAAGGATTCCACAATCAATTAATCATATTTATTGAGCACTTACTGTTTACAGAGCACTGCACTGAGCACATAGGAGAGTACCACACAACAGAGTTGGTAGACACATTTTGAGGGAGGCAGTCATTAAAATAAATTACAGATATGTACATAAGTGTTATGGGGCTGCGGGTGGGGTGAACAAAGTGTACAAATCTGAGTGCAAGGGCAACACAGAAAGGATAGAGAAGAGGAGAAATAAGGGTTTAGTTGGGGAAGGCCTCTTGGAAGAGATGTGATTTTGATTTTCATTTTAATTCTGGAGCCTCTGTTACAAACCTTGACGCCAGGTGAGTTTCAAGAAACTCTAAAGTATAGAAACTTTGTAACTCCCCCAAGGGCAAGAATATAAAACTTTCTCTTTTGTCAATAGGGGAAAAAGGGAAGTTGAGTTAATAGATCAAGAACAATTTCTAAAATTTTCATTTCCTATCAAACAGCAGGAACCCTGCACTCAGAACCCAGAAGTTCATAAAGCTCTCCTTGGCAAATATTCTCTACAGAATCTAATTTTAATTACTAAAATAAAAATACGATCTTGATTCTATCACCTCGAAAAAACTATATTAAAAATGAGGTCTGTGACTAGTAAATCTTAATACTCAGAAATAACTACTAATCTGCAGTTGTTTCAATTTACCAGAAATATGACCAGAAATTGTGTTCCTTTCAAGTGATTTGAGTTCCTCATAAAGGATTAAAGCCCCAGTGAATAGTTTTCCCAGGATAAAGCTACGTCTAATTTAAGCCCACACTGTTTCCTCACTCAGTTTCTAATCACATTCATGAAAGCAAATGAAGCTTCCTGGCATGCCTGCCACTTAAAAACTTGGCTTTTCACAATGAAAAATCGCAGAGGCAATTAGCCCAGGAGAACTTGTCAGCTTCAGGAGCAGGGAAAAGCTGTTCTAAAGAGCTTGTCAGTAGCAGTTGCCTGGCAGAAGCATGTGGGTGATCAGAGAGTAAATAGGTGCAGCAGCAGTGGGATACACAAATAGGCTGACTCATGATAAGCACTGAAATAATTCTGAGGAGCACAAAGAGCTCTAAAATACCTGGGACTCAACAACCTCACATGGAAACACTAGAAGGTCCATGTTTATTAAGGGTGCAGAAAATACGAATGGTATTGTGGATCAGCTCCTCTTCCCCCAATTTTCCACTTTCTTTACCTAATGAGCAAAGTAGGAAACAGACTTACTTGATAGAATAATTAAGAGTGATTTCATAGACTACAGTATTAACAGAAGGGCATTACAAACAAACCCACTTACCCAGAATGCAGCAGGTTCTCCATAAATTCACTAGTTTGCGGTTGGTGAAAGAAAGATCAAACAACCACCCCAATGGTTTTGGTACTTGTCATACCCCAGTTTGACTCCCACACCAGCCCCCTCGCTGATCTCCATTGGTACAGTGCTCAAGTGCTTGATACAGTGCCCTGCACTCAATAAATACCATTGACTGGTTGATCTCCCTGCCTCCTATCCAGGTACATAATCCCTCTGCAGGCCATATCCTTTTCTACATTGTCATCCTGCTACACAAGTTTTCCCACTCCACAAAAATCTCCAAAGGTTGCCTCAGCTCTCTCCCGCCTGTTCAACCCTTTTCTTTTCCCACTACACCCCAGTTCACACTTTGTTTCTCTCAAGGTAACCGCCTCACTGCACCTCTTTCTCTCCTATCCCATCATCGACCTATTGCTCACATCCTTCCACCTGCCTAGTGCTCCTGCCCCCGCTCGATATCTGACAGAGCACTGCTCTCTTCATCTTCAAAGCCTTTCTGAAATCCCATCTCCTCACAGACGCCTCCACAAGTGATTTCCCATCTTACAACTTTGTATTTCTGAGAAGCAGCACAGCTTAGTGGAAAGAGCATGGGCTTGGGAGTCAGATGTCGTGGGTTCTAATCCCGGCTCTGCCACTTATCAGCTGTGTAACTTTGGGCAAGTCACAACTTCTCTGTGCCTCAGTTACCTCATCTGTAAAATGGGGATTAAGACTGTGAGCCCCATGTGGGACAACCTGATCATCTTGTATCTACCCCAGTGCTTAGAACAGTGCTTGGCACATAGTAAGCACTTAACAAATATCACCATCATCATCATCACTAAGCACCAGGGTAGATACAAAAAAATTATAGTCCCTGACCCTCATTGGGGTCACAATCTAAGTAAGAGAGAGGAAAGGCATTTAATCCCCATTTTACAGATGAGAAAATTGAGGCATGGAGAACTTCAGAACCTTGCTCAGAGTCTTACCCACGGGCGAGTGTCAGAGCCGAGATTAGAAGTCAGGTCTTCTGACTCCCAGACCTGGGCTCTTTCCACTAGAACATGCTGCTCTGTCTTTATAGCTAGAGTATAAACTCATTGCAAGCAGGGATCATAAATACTGAATCTAATCTACTCTTCCAGGTGTTCTGTACAGTATTCTATACATAGTAGGAATTCAAAATATCTAATCTCAATTGTTTGATTGCCATTGCTAACCCTACTTTAAACTGAGGTCATCCAATGGCCCACATGGATCTTAATCCCTTAAACATCATCCTATGGCCCAAATGGATCTTAATCCCTCAAACAGAGTGGATTTTTTTGTAGTGGGAGTTCAGGAGAGGGTAAGACAGTTTACTGCATTTTGGCAGCTTGGGAGAAACATGACTGCAAAGTGGACTGTGAAGATATAATGACTGTGTGAAGATGGTGAAACCAAATTAGATTTATAAGAATGATGTGTCACTGCCACTTAACCCTCTGAGGCAGAAGACAAGAGTCACTCCTGTGAGCTGAAAGTCTCTCTCATTTACTCTCATTTTCCTTACATTATTTGTGCTTTCTCTAGCCAGTGGACAGTAAATTAACACTTAGCAACTAAAATTAAATCCTCTGTGCTTGCTTAGGTCCCCATGCAATCTGAGTATCTCCCAGAAACATGCTGGAGTCCTAGCCTCCCAGTATTTGTGCATCTCTATTAGTTTGATGTGTTAGACCCTTTGAGAAGCTACTTTACCTTTCAAGTCCCTAAGGGACCATTTTAGACCACTAAAGTAGTCTATGGCCCACTCAATGGTCTAAAACAATAATTAAGTGGGACCCAATGGGCCTGAAAGAGTTCATGAAAGGGTAGGTGGCAGCCCAGCAGGGCACGTAATATAGCTGGGATGAGAGGGACAGGTGTCCATTGGAGCCTTGCAGAATCAATCAATCAGTGGTATTTATTGAGTGCTCACTGTGTGCAGAGCACTGTACTAAGCACTTGGGAGAGTACAATACAACAGAGTTGGAAGACAAGTTCCCTGCCCACAACAAATTTACCGTCTAGAGGTAGTGATTTGGGTTTGCTTTTCTTATTCTAAAAATCCCTCCGGTGTCCAAAAAATTGACCCAATACCATTTTCTCCAGTTTCACTTAACTCTCCCTAACCACACCTATATGCTAATTCCTATTTCACTACCCTGAGAGTATGCAAGCACGGGCCTACTGCCACACACACATGATGCCCCCACAAAAGCCACAAAAAAAGAGTATGGTAAGGTTTGTAAACTTCTTCCAGGCCTAAGGCACCTAATCCCATTCCTACTGAATTTCTACTACCCAAACTACTCCTTGTACTGAATCTTCTATTAACCTGACAGGTTCATTGGGTGGATTAAGAAGGATAATTAAATTTGAGACAAACCCAAAGGACTTTGAAATTAAGTCATCAACATTACATGCTGTCTTCATTCCTTTCCATCTCAGTAGCTAATAACCTATTTTTAAATCAGAGTCTAACACTAGATCTATTCAAATTCTTCCAAGGAATACCTTGTTTGTCTTCATAAATTAATACAAAACTAATCCCCCAACCCCCTGCCAGAAAAATGCACTGTGGCTGGTATTCTTTCAAACTAGGCAGTATATTGTGACATAGTGTTTCAGAAGGAGCCTAGTTGTCCTAGCCTTTCACAAGTATTGCCAATGCAGTTTTAAATTACCCCATAGAAAACTATTTACAGAGCTTTATAACAAAACACCCCCAAACATCTCCAATGAAGCATGAAGACAATATTCTCCATTAATATTTTTATTGGTATGAATCTAGCAAATGGCCTTTAACTCTAGGGCCCAGTTTATTCCCACCAAGTGACAAGGCTAGGCTTAATCATCATCATCATCATCAGTATTTTATTGGGTACTTACTATCAATCAATCAGTGGTATTTATTGAGCATTTACTATGTGCAGAGGACTCTACTAAGCACTTGGGAGAGTACAATGCAACAGAATTAGCAGACACATTCCCTGCCCATAATGAGCTAACAGTCTAAAGGGGGAGACAGACATTACTATAAACAAAGTGTGCAGAGTACTGTACTAAGCACTGGGGAGAGTACAACAAAGTTGGTAGACATGTTCCCTGTCCACAACTACCTTATATTCTAGAGGGGATGCTCCTATCAAAGTCAATTAAAACCCGCACAGGCGCACACTATGAAACACACATTATGAGCATCAGTGACCGTGAACGGAAATATCCCTCAACCTTGAAGAGCTTCTACTCCCTCACTCCCACTCCCACCACATGACCATGACTGCCCAACTCCTCTCAATATGGCAACACATCTAACAAAAATGGAAAAAGAAAAGCTGAACCCTGATTGTCCTCCTCCTCCACCAGGGTAGGGTCCATATGACAAAAACATAAACTGAGCAAACCCACGGCTCTGGCAAAGCAGATCAAAAGAGGACAGACGAAGCTCTGAAGCCTGGGAACAACATGAGAGAGGAGGGATATGCAAAAAAGGGGGCCTTGCAGGACAAAGAGAATGGCATTCCAAAATTTGACATTAAGGGAGGACTTGGCCTGTTTAACAAGAGCCTGCTAGTGAAAAGTCAGTTTTGTTTATTTATAGGCAATACTGCAAGGGCCATAGGAGATTCTTGGTTACCAAACCAGCAAAGAAAGGAGGTGAAAAAATTGGGAGAACCCTTCCCTCTTCCCCATCCTCTAAATCTAGCCTCCCTCCATTTACTCTTCCCACAAGAAGAGAAAACCCCATCGATTGGGTTTACTAGAACACTACTCAACTGGAAGTGACAAAGAATGTGTTGCTGGGTGACATCAGTTTTGAGCTTCGTGATAAATATGTACCTTTAATCTAAAATCCTTTATTTTCCTTGAAATGATGTCTTACGTTCTGCTTATGGTTATTGTGATTACTTTTGTTTCACCTCTCAATGCTAGGCAAATTTCCCAAGCTGAACTTTTTAGGCTGTGAGTCTAAAGGGAAGAATCAGAATAGATCTACACTGTCAATCCTCTGGCACACTGGTCCTTCTAAAACATTTAATGAGTGCCAATAGCCACACTGAAGTGGAAGTAACTAATGTCTTTGGAGCTGGAGATTGGTGTTGCTGAAGCAAGCAGGCTTAATACATATACAGTACATGAAGCTTGAGGGTCTCTGATAAGGCCTTGGAACTGGGGTGGTAATAATAATAATAATAACAATAGTCTTTCTTAAGTGCTTAATATGTGTTGAGCATTGTATTAAGCCCTGGGGTCGAGACAAGATAATCGGGTCGGACACAGTCCCTGTCCTATATGGGGCTCACATCCTAAGTATGAGGGTGGACACACTTTTTAATGGTGTTTGTTAAAGTAGTGTGGTTTAGTGGAAAGAGCACGGGCTTGAGAGTCAGAGTACATGGGTTCTAATCCCAGTTCCGCTACTGTGTGACCTTGGGGAAGCTACTTAACTTTTCTCTGCCTTAGTTATCTCATCTGTAAAATGGGCATTAAGACTGTGAGCCCCACATGGGACAACCTGATTACCCTGCGTCTACCCCAGGGTTTAGAACACTGCTTGACACATGGTAAGTGCTTAACAAATGCCATAATTATTATCATCATATTATTATTATTATTAAAGTGCATACTATGTGCCAAGCACTGTACTAAGTGCTGGGGTAGATACAAGCTAATCAAACTAGACACAATCCATAGCCCACTTGGGGCTCAGAGTCTTAGCCCCATTTTACAAATGAGGTAATAGACACAGAAAAGTCAAGTTACTTGTCCAAGGTCACACAGCAGGTAAGTGGCATAGCTGTGATTAGAACTCAGGATCTCTGACTCCCAGGCTTCTGCTCTTTTCACTAGGCCACACTGCTTCCCAATGACTCCCCATTTTACAGATGAAGGAATTGAGGCACGGGGAAGTTACATGACTTCATCAAGATCATGAACCAGGCAAGTGGCTGACCTGGGACTAGAACCCAATGCTGACTCTCAGGGCCGTACTCATTCCACTAGGCCATCCTGTTTCCCACGGTTTAGCATCAAATCTCTGAGTCATTTGATGTCAATAATTAGACTCGTTTGTTCTCACTGTTGTTTGGATTATATCTTTATTTTTCTATGTGTCTGTCCACCCCCACCCCGTTTGGGGCCTGGGACAGAGTCTAAAATCACCTTCTTGTGGTTACCCCATACCTTAGTATAGTACTTTGCAAAACATAAGGACATAAATAAACGTTAGTAATTATAATAAAAGATTAAAAAGCACAGAGATTGAAGGGAGCAGAGAGGTGAAAATGGTTTCATTCTTCAAGTGTAGGAAATCATTTTTAAGTTGGCCTAGTTAAACTATCCCTTATGTTCAATTCTAATTACCAATATGTTTTACAATTCAAGACTCCATAAATACAATTTATCTAGTCTCTACAGTGAAAAAACCCCTAGACTGAGAGTGTAGTTAGAAGAAATAGGAGTAGCAATGTATTTGTTGAGCACCCCCTTGGGGCAACGCACCACACTAGGCCCTTGGAAAATTCAGAATAACAAAGTCGTATTTATTGAGCGCTTACTGTGTGCAGAGCACTGTACTAAACACTTATGGTTCCCAGCCCACAAGGAGCCGACACTCTAATTCATGAGTCAAACATCAAATATTTACAACTACAGTGGTCCAAATAAGTAAACTGAGCTGCTATACATAAACACACAATACAAGCATTTTCACAACACACACGCACATACACACATGCTACGGATGCATGCACTCATTTCTCCGCTGCCTTCAAACAGCACCATATTGAAAACCACCTCTCAGAAATGAAATTCTATCCTACTTTTAAGATTCCCAAAGTAGAACCCACAAACTGCCTATAAAACAGCACACTGTACTCTGACATCCTACAATTCCACTGTCTACAAATTATTACTCACAAACTTTATAGGCTACTTTGCCCCACCATTCACTGTATTATTTGACAACTTTTTAGGCTTTTGAGTTAAAGGACCAAGAGAAATGGGCTGGGAAGTGTTTCTGTGGTTGTCGTTTCAGAGGACAAACTAATATCTGATTTGGTGGGGTGGGGGGGGGCTTTAGGGGGAGGGGTGGTTTAAGTTGTTTAACTCTGCCTCTAAATTAGCATATATAAGTGCTCCAGTTCATTCATTCATATTTACTGAGCACTTACTATGTGCAGAGCACTGTACTAAGTGCTTGGGAGAGTACAATACTACAGTAAACAGACATATTCTCTGCCCACAACGAGGTTACAGTCTGGGAGGTCGGGGGGAGAGGAGACAGACAATATAAATAAATAAATTATAGATACGTACATAAGTGCTGTGGTGCTGGGAGAAAGGATTAACAAAGGGAGCAAGTCAAGGCAATGCAGAAGAGAGTGAGAGAAGAGCAAAAGGCTTAATCTGAGAAGGCCTCTTAGAGGAGATGTGCCCTCAATAAGGGTTTGAAGTTGGGGAGAGTAACTGTCTGAATGTCAGACAGTCCACCTCAGTATAATATCTGGGTGTGCCAATTTAATTCACCAACTACAAATTAAGATACACCAAATATTTGTCAGGGACAATCCATCAACTGTAATAAGTAAAGCTGACTGTACCAAACATCAAAGAACAAACTCTTCCGGCACCCATCTCTTGGAACATGATGGAGGGCTCTAGACAACAGTAAGCAAACCTAAAAGAAGTCTGAAAAAAGTTCCCGGACCTTGTTTCCACATAATATGGCTCCTGATAGAATCACTTAAGTTTTTAAGAGAGTGGAAAACTCAGAAATATTGGCCCATCAGGATAATGCTGGGTTGGATTCAAGGGAGCAGAACAATCATGTATATCAATTCCTTCTTCAGACATCTCCTGATTGGCCAGTGGCTATAAAGAATTGGCAGCTGACACACAGTGGCTCAGTGATGGAATTAGTGGTGCATATCTACACTGATGTTGATGTGCTATACATGACTCAATCACAATTTAAGTTAGGCAGTGTTGCCAAATGTCTAAAAAGTCACAGACAGTGGGATAGGAGACCTAAAATTGGTCATATCTGTAAAGCCTATAAAAAGATTTTAGGGCCAATAAATGTGGGAAGGGCTGCCACACTGGAGTAGCAGCCATTTGTTCTATACTGCAACCCAGCATCCACAACCTCTCAGGGCCCTTGCTGGCTTCTCTGCACACACCTCTGCTCTCCGGGTGCATGGAGTGGCCAAAGTTGCCAGAGAAGCATTGGAAAACTATTCTGTTTTCTGAACAGATGGGAAAGAAAACTCAAATGCCGCCCAGCCCTGCCCTCCTTGGCCAATCGGCAGTGGCAGTACCTCCAACCCCATAACTTGGAGCCCGGCATCCCGCCACTCCCCAGTCACCTGTAGCAGGAATTCCACGTGGGATTTGTGAGCTGCCCACTGTTTCCTCACCCTCTCTTCACTCCAGCCCCAGCTGCCACGAACCATTGAGGTCTTCCACTCAAGAGTGTCCTCTCCTCTCCCCCCCTCCTCTTCCCACTTCATGAGGTCCTGGTTCCCCACTCCCCACTCCATTTCTCAAAGGATGGGCACCCCTCCAGCTGCAACACAAGGGAGGGAGGAGAGGGAGATGTATTCTCTCAAGTGCTTAGTACAGTGCTCTGCACACAGTAAGTGCTCAATAAATAGCTGATTGATCCTTTACACTCTCCCTTCCTCCCATCTCGCTTTTCTTTAACTTTTCCTCTTTTCCATCCTTTCTCCTTTTTCCCCAATTTCACTCTTTCCCTCCCCTCCCTCTTCTCCTTTCTCTCCTTCCCACTATGCTACTTAGTACTTGTGCTATGAGGAGCAGCATGGCGTAGTGGATAGACCACAGGCCTGGGAGTCAGAAGTTCATGGGTTCTAAACCCGGCTCCACCACTTGTCTGATTTGTGACCTTGGGCAAGTCTATTAGCTTCTCTGTGCCTCAGTTATCTCATCTGGAAAATGGGGATTAAGACTGTGAGCCCCACATGGGACAGGGACTGTGTCCAACCTGATTTGTTTGTAACCACCTAGAGCTTAGAACAGTGCCTGGCATATAGTAAGCGCTCAACAAACATCATAATTATTATTTATTATTATTATTGCTATATTTTCCTCTGGCCTGAGTGAGAGGAGCCACAGGGCTGCTGCTCAAGAACTCTGTGGCAGAGTCACAGACACAAGAAAACGTGTCTGTTATAATGTTATGTTGTACTCTTCCAAGCACTTGGTACAGTGCTCTGCAAACAGTAAGCACTCAATAAATACAATTGACTGGCAAGACTGAGCAGGCAGACAGGCAGGCAGGAAAGCAGGTTTTCAGAAAATTTCTAGTTGTCCCCAAAGCTCCTTCCTCCCTCCCTCCCATGCCCTTTAGAACTCTACCCTTTTTTGCTGGGCATTACCAAGTTATAAAATCACAAAGTCACAACTGATGCCGATGCCCTATTTCCATCTTAAAATATTAAATGACATCAGTAAAAAAGTTTGAAAAAGTATGACCAGCAGCATGTCTTAGTGGAAAGAGCACAGGCTTGGGAGTCAGAGGTCATGGGTTCTAATCCTGACTCCACCACTGATCAGCTGTGTGACTTTAGGCAAGTCACTTAACTTCTCTGTGCCGCAGTTACCTCATCTGTAAAACAGGGATTAAGACTGAGAGCCCCACATGAGACAACCTATTATATCTAATCCAGAGCTTAGAACAGTGCTTTGCACACAGTAAGGGCTTAACAAATACCATCATCATTATTATCATTATTTGAAAGTAGTCATCTTTCTGCCCAGTTTATAGAAAGTATTCTCAGGGGACTGCAACCATGGCTAGGCACTTGGTGTTTTCTTCAAATGATATCTTCTGTTAAGGGAAAAAAACTTTTTCTCGAAATGTTTTTTCCCAGTGCAGGTTCAATTATGTCACAATTCTAGGGAAAATAGCTACCTGATCACTATCGGTTTTTCCAAAGCAGACAGCTTTGTTCCTTGGTGAACACCATAAGCCAGCATTTTCCTGAATATCATCCTCTGAAAAGGTTCAATATTGACCTTTATTTGGGACTATGAAACAATTTCTAATGCTTCCTGGATTGTTCTGCTTTAAAAAAAATAAAATAGAACACTCAGAGGTTTTTAGTCCTCACTACTACTGACTTTCCAGATCCTGAGCAAGGCATAAATTATCCTGCTTCAAACAAGTGGCGATTTCAAGACCAAAAGCAAACACATGCCCTTTGCCCTCATTAATTCAGCCTTCCAACATTTCTCTAAGACTTTCATGTTCACAGCCAGCTTTTCTTGTGCACTCTAAGCCGACTCAAAGGCTGGTGGGATGCTACAGCCCCGCCAGGCAGGTTGGGGCCAATCGGCAGTGTAATTTCCAGTTCCACTCTGTTCTGTGTCCACCCTGCAGCAGCCTGATGGCTCTCCCTCCACAGCTGGGCTCTGTTTCTTGAGGCTTGCAGCTGAGTGGTTTCCAGCCAGCTATTGATGGCAAGTTATTGCTTCTTCTACCCCTCAAGGCCCCAGACACTGTTCCCTTAAAAGATCATAGCAGGGAGTTTCCACTTTTCAAAGTAACAAAACTACTTCCTAACTTCTTGAGGGTGTGGTGTATAGCAGCGGTGGTGGTATTTGTTAGGCGCTTACCATGTGCCAGGCACTGTAATAATAATAATGATGGCATTTGTTAAGGGCTTACTATGTGCCAAGCACGGTTCTAAGCGCTGTACACTGTTCTAAGCGCTGCTAAGTGCTGGGGCGGATACAAGCAAATTGGGTTGGACACAGATCTTGTCCCACACGGGGCTCACAGTCTTAATCCACATTTTACAGATGAGGGAACAGAGACACAGAGAAGTTAAGTGACTTGTCCAAGATAACATAGCAGACAAGCAGACAAGGTGCCAGGGGTAGCAACTATCTTCTGGCTTCCAAGAAGTGCAGACACGTGTGTGTGTACACGCGCGCACGCGCGCACACACACAGACACACACACACACACAAACACCATCGCCCCCCCACCCACCATTCAACAGCTGTATTACTTGAAGGAAAATGATTCCCAAATATCAAGCGCTAAGTTACTAATCAATGGTATTTACTGAGCCCTTACTATGTGCAGGGCACTATACTAAGTGCTTGGGGGAATACAATAGCATCCAAAGACATGACCCTGGACCACCACAAGCTTACAGTCTAGAGGGGGAGACCAACATTAAAATAAATTACACACAGGGAAAGTAGGAGAGAATAAGGATATGTATTGTGGCCTAGTGGAACGAGCCCAAGCCTGGGAGTTAGAGTACTTGGGCTCTAATCCCAGCTCTGTCATGTACCTCTCCACACCTGCTGTGTGACCTTGGGCAATTCACTTAACTTCCCTGTGCCTCAGTTCCCCCATCTGCAAAATGAGAATTCAATGCCTGTTCTCCCTCCTACTTGGACTGTAAGCCTTTTGAGGAACCTGATTATCTTGTATCTATCCCATTGCTTAGCACAGTGCTCAGCACATGGTATGTGCTTAAAATATTATTATATGTACCTAAATGCTGTGGGGGTGGAGTGAATATCAGGTACTTAAGGGTTACAGATCCAAGTGTGTAGGTGATGCAGAATAGAAGAAATGAAGGCCTGGTCAGAGAAAGCCTCACTGAGGACATAAAATTTTAGGAGAGCTTTGAAGGCAAGGAGAGTGGTGGTCTGTTCTATATGAAGAGGAAGGGAGTTCTAGGAGAGGGAGGACCTGGGCAAGGGGTTGGAAGCAAGAGAGATGGCATGGGGGAAAAGCAAGTAGGTTGGTGTTAGGGTGGTGAAGTCAGAGGAGTAACCAGCAACAGAGGCTGAGAAACAACAGCCAAAAAGACCGGAGGAGACCCAGTGGAGAACAGTATCAAGTGAAGCTGAAGTTAATGTTCTCATGAGAAAGGGTTGGTCCACAGTTTTGAAGGCAATCGAAAGGTCAAGAAGGATTAGGATAGAGTAGAGGCCACTGGTGACCTTAAGAGAAGGCAGTTTCCATGGAGCGAAGAGAGCAGAAGCCAGATTCCAAGGGGTCAAAGGAGGGAATTGGAAGAGAGGAGGTTTAGCCAGCGAGTATAAACAACTCACTCCAAGAATTTAGGAAAGAATGATAGGAGATGGAGAGGTACCTGTAAGTGCCATGGGGTCAAGATAACTTTTTTTAGGATAAGGGACAGATTAGGCATATTTGAAATCAGTGAGAAAGGAGCAATTGGAGAGTTAGTGGTTGAAGATGGTCTATGGGGTGGGGGCAAATGTTTTAATAAAGCGCAAAGGCATGGGATTGAAAGTGCAGGTGGAGGGAGTAGATTTTGAGAACAGGTGGGAAATCTCCTCTTGAGATACTGCTGGGAAGGAAGTGAGAGTTGAAGAGGGGGCAGGAGGAGATAGAGAGTGGGAAGGTTCAGGGGATATAGAGATCGCTCTTGATGGTTTCAATTTTTTCAAAGTAGATGATACAGTCATTTAGGGGGCAAGAGATGGGATAGGCTGCAGAATAAGGGGTTTGAGGAAGGATTAAAAGTCTGGAACAGCTGGCATGGGAAACAGGCATAGGAGTCCATTAGGACAGTGAAGTACTGTTGCCACGAGAAGGATAATGGCAGAGTGAAAAGAGGAGAGGATGAATTTGAGAGGGGTGAAGTCAGCCTGGTGTCTGGATTTCCACCAGCTGCACTCTGCAGCTCCAGCACAAGAGCAGAAGAAGTATACTGTGGAGGAGATTCAGAGATACAGGCTGTTGGTAATGAGACTGATGGGGGGACAGGGGAAGCGCTTAGTACAGTGCTCTGCACTGTAAATACTATTAATACAATAAATACTATTGAATGAATGAACAAAGAAGTTGAGGGTGCAGTTGAAGGTATGGATTTATGCATCAAGAGAGACCAAACAGGGGGTGATGACTTTGGAAGAATGAAGATGATTGGACACAAGAGGTCTCCCTAGGGGATCAGAATAGATTTGCAAGAAGAGGAAGAGAAGGCAAGTGACGAAACTGTGCATGCAGAGTGGAATTTTAGAATTGGGGAGGTTAGAAATGGTGCAGAGACTAGAGATAATGAGATTGAGCATGTGTCCAAGCTGGTGAATTGATGGGGTGGGATGCAGCAGTAGGTCAATGGAGTTGTGGAGTGAGAGGATGTGGGAAGCAGAAAGGTCATCGGGCACATCCACGTGGCTATTCAAGTTCCTGGGGGTGAGTATGGAGATGGAGAAAGAGAGTACAAATGTGAAAAAGGGGTCAATATAGTTAGGAAAGTTGGAGGTGGGGCCTGAGCAGGAAGAGGGGGACAGATGACGGTGACCAGTAACTGGAGTGGATGGTAGAGGTGGATGATATGGGCTTCGAAGTAACCCCCACAGTAACCACTAGAATATCATTGATGACGATGAGGATGATGAAAGGAAGGGGAGGAATTGGAGGGTGGAAGAGTGCAGAAATGGCCTTCCCTTACCTTAGCTTGGATGTTCACTGAGGGCAGGGTCTAGGTACTAGAGCGCCTAAATTAGGGGTTGTACACAGGGCTGGTGCTCAATAGGTAACTGACTGTGATTGCTGTTGGGAAGAAGGAAGGCTTCATGGAATCTGATCTGGTAGAGAAATCCCATAACCCTCCGCTTGGGCTCTCTTACCCTAAAGGGTCCAGAAGATAGAGGAGTGGGCATGTCTGAGTAGAGAAAGGCAATCTGGTCAGGTGGGGTGTGTCAGTATACGATTTCTGAAATCCCTGGGGACTTCAGCCTGGGGAGAGGCACAAAGGCGACCCGAATTCATCCTTGTGGCCTTCATTCATTCAATCGTATTTATTGAGTGCTTAGTGTGTGCAAAGCACTGTACTAAGCACTTGGGAGAATCCAATATAACAATGGACATATTCCTGCCCACAACGAGCTCACAGTCTAGAGGGGGAGAAAGACATTAATATAAATTAACAAATAGATAAATTAGATACATGCATATGTGCTGTGGGGATGGGAGGGAGGATGAATGAAGGAGCAAGTAAGAGTGGCACAGAAGGGAGTGGGAGAAGAAGAGAGGAGGGTTTAGTGAGGGACAGCTTCTTGGAGGAGACGTGCCTTCAGTGAGGTTTTGAAGTGGGGGAGAGCAATTATCTGTCTGATATGAAGAGGGAGGTTGTTCCAGGCCAGAGGTAGGGTGTGGGTGGGAAGTCGACGGTGAGATAGATGAGGTCGAGGTCCAGTGAGAAGGTTAGCATTAGAGGAAGTAAGTGGGCGAGCTGGGTTATAGTAGGAGAGTAACAAGGCGAGGTAGGAGGGGGCAAGGTGATTAAGTACTTTGAATGAGTCTCTGACTCATTTGGTGGGGATGATTTGGCTTTAACCTCTGGGCAGCAGCTGAGAGGCACCAGTGTGCATGGCTGATTTTGCCCTTCACAGCAACTGAATACTCAGAGCCACGAATCCTCATGTCGGCAAAATGCTCAGCATGTCACTTATTCCCATTTAGTGCAGGTGGGTCCTCTCGAGCACTCAGGTTGTTAGAGATTCTGCTCTGCAAAGTGCCCGGGGGTGATTGCAACTGGAAATCATTTTCTGATTCAGTGAGAACTGATTCACACCACCCTCTAGGACAGGTGGGCAAGTACAGGTGGGCAGGAGAAGTGGCATAGCCTAGTGGATAGAGCAAGGGCCTGGGAGTCAGAAGGTCATGGCAGATAATCCCAGTATCTGCCACTTGTCTGCTATGTGACTTTTGGCAATTTACTTAACTTCTCTGTGCCTCAGTTCCCTCACTGTAAAATGGGGATTAAGACTGTGAGCCCTGTGAGGGACAGGGACTGTGTCCAACCCAATTACCTTGTATCTACCCCAGTGCTTAGAAAAGTGACTGGCACAGAGTAATCACTTAATGAATAACATTATTATTATTATCACTCCAACGCTAAGGCCACAGATTCTCCTCTGGAAAGTGGTTGGGGAAGTGTCCGCTTCTCTGGGAGGGCAGCTCCCTCGGTTTAGAAGCTCCTGTGGAGTCGTTCACCAGCAAGATGGTTGTCTCAATCACAGTACACCAGGAGCTTGTTCTGTATGGACATGTGCGCATGTGGGCATGCGTATATTTGCGGCTGACCAGCCAAGGAAAAGCCCTTGGAGCGAGGCCAAATCAAGCCCATAGGTCAGGGAAAAGCTTAGGGTGGACCATAGTCCACTCACCCTCATGCTACAGATACACCCACAGGTATAAAGACATTCCCAGGCACCTCTGCCCCCATCTCTCCAGCTAGCAAAATAAACTGTCAGCAAGGACTTAATTATTCAGACCCAGGCCGTTGATTATCTCCTCTGTGGAAACCCAGATTTACTTTTATTGAGGAACTACACCAGCAAAGTTTATCAATCAATCAATTCAATAGAATAGAAAAGAACTTCTTTAACATTTAATATGTACAGAGCAGTGTACTAAGCACTTGGGAGGGTAAAGTTTTTTGTTTTATTTTTAATGTTATTTGTTAAGTGCTTACTAAGTGCCAGACAATGTTCTAAGCACTGGGATAGATACAAGCTAATCAATTTGGCCACAGTCCATGTCCCACATGAGAGGCACAGTCTTAATCCTTACTTTACATATGAGGAAGCTGAGGCACAGAGAACATAAGTGACTTGCCCAAGATCACAAATCAGACAAGAGGCGGAACTGGGATGAGAACCCAGGTCCTTCTGGCTCCCAGGCTTGTGCTCTATGCACAAGGCCACGCTGCTTCCTTTTTGGTACATACATTCCCCGTCCACAAGGAGCTTGCTTTGAAAAGTGTTGAATAATCAGCAAGGAAATTGAACAGTATCAGAAATTACATTAAATCTGCTAAGAGTTGCATATCATGGGGGGGCACTTCAGCAGTTAAATCGAATAGGAACCTACTCAGAGCTTCCTAAACGTGTAATTTGCACTCTCCACCGTCCCCCATTAAAGGGTGAAGTTTTCACATTCAAAGATGACAACGCTGTCAAAGTAGTTTGGCAGGGGACAAAGAGGAGAGGGTTGAAACAGCCAATGCGATACTGTCCGCCCCAACCATGCTTGACACACAAAGGTTGCCCTTTGTTATACTGCTGAATTTGTGGTTTACAGTGACTGGCACCGTTTTCACTTGTGCCTTTCTGCCTCTTGACACAGCTTGTAACTCCTGCCTCTGTCTTCCAGTACCCACATTAACCGAGAGAGTTCCAACGGGCTAGAGTCTTGGGGCCCGGGCCCTCAAATGCCTTGTCCTCCTGCCAAGGCTGGTTTTTCTACCACACCTTTATCAAAGAAGAATAAGAACTACAGGAAATTTTTTCGATGCTGTCGTATAATCTATTGGCAGGAAAGAGATCTCATTCGATCATATTTATTGAGCGCTTACTGTTTGCAAGGCACTGTACTAAGCATTTGGGAGAGTATAATATTCAATAGTATTTATTGAGCGCTTACTAGGTGCAGAGCATTGTACTAAGCACTTGGAATGTGCAAACAGGTAACAGAGACAGTCCCTGCCCTTTGATGGGCTTACAGTCTTAACAACAAATGGGCATATTCTCTGCCCACAATGAGATCACATCTATTTAAGTATTTTCACCCTCTCTCCACTTTGGTTGCCAAACTACCAAAAGCTTTATCAGGCTATATTTCATCCGCTATACGATTCACTGCTAAGATATTTGGAAAGATGGCCTGGTTTTCATCCGTTCATTCTGGCCCAACTACAGAAATGTATTGATAACCAAGAGTGTAAAAAAAAAATACTTACGGCATAGGCACCTATTAAAAATGCTGCATTTGCTCGTTTCCGTTGATCAAAACTGGTGTAATGCACGATTTTCTTTCTCGATAAACTGAATGACTAAACAAAGAAAAATGGCATTAGTTAAAAATATTTACACAAGCAAGCACTTACTGAAAATACTAAGTGTAGCACTTATTGAAAATAGCAATTGTTTCTCTCAAGGAATCTACCCAGAATTCTTCCTGAATGAAACTACTTGAATTTGAATGCCAATCAATAAAATCCTAATCCCACTGCGCTCACCACTGGCGTGCTCATTGTTGGTGTTCACTGAATCAGGGAAAACACTTTGGGCCAAAGAAGCGTTTTTGTCTTACCTACCTTCCCCAGAGCATTTTAGGCTAAAGCTAAAGGACCCCCAAACTCATTTGTTCCCTTAAACACAATCCCTTTCTCCTCCTTTCCCTCCCTGAATTACACTGCCTGTACTTTTCTAATGTTTAGTACTTAGAATTCCCTAAAAGGTTTAGGCACCTTTGGACATTCAAATGCCAGAACAAGTTTCATTTTCTTTCTAGAACCATTCTAATATGACCGCTCTTATACTACCAAAAAGAAGTTAACAATAATAATAATAATTATTATTACTATTATGGAACTTTAGTACCTACTATGTGCCAAGCACCGTACGAAGAGCAGAAGTAGATAAAAGATAATCAGGTTGGACTGCCCTGTCCTACACAGGGCTCACATTCAAGTAATAATAACAATAATTAATAATTATTAGGATACTTGCTAAGCGCTATGTGCCAAGCACCATTCTAAGTGCTGGGATAGGTACTGGTAATCAGGTTGTCCCATGTGGGGCTCATAGTTTTACTCCCCATTTTACAGCTGAGTAACTGAGGCATAGAGAAGTTAAGTGGCTTGCCCCATGGTCACACTGCAGACATGTGGCGGAGCTGCAGACAAGTGGCAGAGCCAGGATTAGTACCCACAACCTCTGACTCCCAACCTGTGCTCTTTCCACTAAGCCACGCTGCTTCTCAGTACCTTGCTTCCAAGTAGAAGGGAGTAGGATTTAATTCCCATTTCACATGTGAGGAAACTGAGGCCCAAATTCACACAGCAGATAGGCGGCAGAGCCGGGATTAGAACCCAGACTGTCTCCCAGGGCTGTGTTCCTTCTGCTAGACCATGCTGCTTCAGTAAGAAAACTAACAAACTTCATACCCTGAATGGGCAATGACTTTGGCTGATGGGCCACTTCCCCAAGGGCACAAGGCTACTGAGGGCCAGAGACAAAAAAAACTCCTCCCAGTGTCACAGTAAAGAGTGGTGAGGGAGGAATCTGGAAGCTGTACTTCTGGTCATAGGGAATCATGGCTGGTCCCACCCCAGTCATGGATGCAGTCAGCAACCCCTGCACATCACTGCACTTGGAAAAGCTCAGAAGTCACTGCACCCAAAAGTCCAGCTCTTTAAAAAAAAAATGGCATTTTTTTAAGTGCTTCCTTTATGCCAGGCATTGTACTAAGCACTGGGGTAGATACAATGTAGAAGGAGCGTGGCTCAGTGGAAAGAGCCCAGGCTTGGGAGTCAGAGGTCATGGGTTCGAATCCCAGCTCTGCCACTTGTCAGCTGTGTAACTGTGGGCAAGCCATTTAACTTCTCTGTATCTCAGTTTCCTCATCTGCAAAATGGGGATGAAGACTGTGATCCTCATGTGGCATCTACCCCACTACTTGTATCTACCCCAGCACTTAGAACAGTGCTCTGCACATAGTAAGCACTTAACAAATACCAACATTATTATAATTATTATTATACAAGGTAGATAATCAGGTTGGACAGAGTCCCTGTCCCACATGGGGCTCAGTCTTAACTCCCATTTTGTTAAGCACTTACTGTGTGCCAGGCACTATTCTATGCACTGGGGTAGACAAGCTAATCAGTTTGGACACAGTAGATGTCCCAGACGAGGCGCTCACATCCTTAATCCCCATTTTACGGATGAGATAACAGAGGCACAGAGAAGTGAAGTGACTTGCCCAGGGTCACACAGCAGACAAGTGGCGAAGCCGGGATTAGAACCCAGGTCCTCTGACTCCGAGACCCGTGCTCTTTCCTCCAGGCCATAGTGCTTCTCATCATTTGAAGACCCAGATCCCCTCCAGCTCGGGATCAGCCCACTGGAGGGCTGGTTCAGCCCCAGAGCCATATTTTGCTCAGCCCTGCTTACACCAAACAGGCACCTTAACAAAGTAGCATTATCACATGGAAGTCACTCACCAAGCCAAAATTAATATAATCAACCACCACCCAATAGATGTACAAATTCTGGAAATCTTCTTTAAATAATTTTTAAAAGGCAAGCAACTGGGAACATTAAAGCACAACTGACTCTGATTGAATTTTAATAATTTGTTAGCAGGCTATATCCATGGATGATTGCCATTTTCAATAATTCATGATATTTTTATTCTCCAAATTATTCTCCTCTCCCAGAAAAATTGGCCACCTTCACATTCTTGCCTTCATTAATGCCCAAGTATCCTGTTTGCATCATAAATCCATCTTATAAGTGTGAAATGCTATTTTACAAACCCCAAAATAAGATTTCACTCTCCAGAATTTTAGATTGTGATTAAGTGTCTTGCAACCATCCTGCATAATTTAGGAGAGGTATAAAATACTGCTGGTGAGAAAATGCTGATAGAATTTGGTTTCCATATCAAATAAAGCTTGGGCTACTTGCCTGGTTTTCTATTTTCAAAGGAATGGGTACCATTAAAAAAAGTACATGTTCACAAAATGTTGGCTTTGACAGTTCTTAAGAATTTTAGAAGTACAAACAATCAATCAATCAATGAATGGTACTGATTGAGCACTTACTACATGCAGAGCACTTACTAAGCCTTGGGAGAGTACAAGGCATAGTGGATAGAGCACTGGCCTGGCAGTCAGAGGACATGGGTTCTAATCCCAGCTCTGTGACCTTGGGGCAGTCACTTCACTTCTCTGTGCTCAGTTATCTCATATGCAAAATGGGGATTGAGTCCATGAGCCCCAAATGGGACAGGGACTGTGTCCAATCCGATTTGCTTGTATCCATCCTAGTGCTTAGTACAGTGCCTGGCACATAGTAAGCGCTTAATAAATACCATAATTATTATTATTACTATTACAACAGAATTAGCAGGCACATTCCATGCCCATAATGAGCTTACAGTCTAGAGGTAATGTTTTCATTACTGAAACTGCTATTAATAGGATATATTAAGGATTTACCTTTTGTTAAGTACCAGGGTAGATACTAAATAATCAAATTGGAGGCAGTCTTAGGCCCACCCAGGGATTACAATACAAAAGGTGGAAGATGAGGGCTCTTTTTCCCATTTTACAGATGAGAAAACAGGCCTAGAGAGGTTAAACTGACTTATTCGCGATTATGCAGCAGGTCAGAGGTGGTAGGAAGCAGGTCACTTGAATCCCAGGCCCATGTTCTTTGCACAAGGACAAAACAAATTCATGGCAGAGGAATCCCAAGTATTTTAGGCAACTTCCCATCCTTCTCCCATCCTACCTATACCTATATTTGGGACCCAACAGCTTATTCTATGAGCACAGAAAGTAGCATCTGCAAGAAGAAATATATAGTCTCTCTGTAAAATGGGAAAGGGTGTACTTGATGACAAAGGTGGCATACTGGCCATGAAGCATCTAAAAGATCAATGGGATAGAGGGGGGCTGAAGGGGGCATCAATGAGATAAACAGCTGGCTGAAACCCACCGAAACCTGAGAGTGGGTCTCACCTTCTCTCAGGTTCCAGCCAATTACAATTTTGCCTAGCTCTTTTTCACATCAGAGTCTTTATCCTTTGCCCTCTATTCATCTCCCTTTATCCTGCCTGGTTCTCATCACCTCTACCCCACATCTCTTCCTAGTTCTGGCCTGGTGGTCCAACCCTGTAAGCCCTTGCTTCATTTCTTCTTTGCTTCACTCTTTCAGAGCTTCCATGCACGATTAATGTTTTTTCTCTTTTCTTGTTGCCACTGGAGTTGCGATCCAAGTGACATGATAGAGGGGTAAGTAAGCATTACTAATCTCAATGGAGGACTGGGTACTGTTTTATACACTTTTTAATCACAGCACACATCACCTGACATTTAGTTTAGAATAGCATCTGTATTTCTTCACTACCTGCATTAGCTGCAATAAATGATGCTACTTTTTGTGCCCACAGAATGAGTCTCTGGATCCAAAGTATCAGCTCCACAGAGGAAAAGATGTGCTTCACCATTCTCCAATAATATATTTGTAAAGCTCTTTCCAGCACCAGGATATTTTCACCAGGACAAAAGCCTCACCCCAAGTTGTGTAACTGCACAGGTTTTAATACCAAAGAAATATAATTCGAAGTAAACTATATGTACAACGGATCATCATAGTTTAGGACCTAGGTAATTCCCACAGATAACCAATTTTGTTCACTAAAAATAAAAAAGCAAAAGTTGCACTCCAATTCTAACATTTCCCTCTGAAAAATTAACTACGTTAGATTTGCACCAAAAATCTAAAATAGTTACAACACCTGCTCAGTAGAAACAATGACAACACCTGTTCAATAGAAACAATGATCAGGTCAAAAGCAGCTGCACAAAAGCATGCAGCTGAACACTGAATGATTTCGATATGCTGGTCTTGAAAATTGAACATTCCACCATGAAAAGGTATGAATTTAATAATTAAACACGATGCAATTAAATCAAAATAGCAAAAATGGCATATCAGAGCTAAACTGAATGGCATCATAAGCTGCTTTCCTCTAGGATTTTTGGCCATGCTGAAAATTCAACCTTAAGTGGCTTTGTTGAAGCATTCTCTTTATCAAGATGCAAAAATCGGCCTTATTGACCTAAGCAGAAAAAGATGAGAGGACATTCTACTGGTTCTTAAAAACAGAGATCTAGAGAGAGAAAATAATATCCGTGCACTCTGAATATTATGACGATCAGATGAAGTGGAGCAAAGCATTTTACATTCTGTGGTTTCGTAGTGACCAAGCCTCAGTCTCTTGTGATGGAGACAATAATAACCAAACTAATAGCAACCGCAGTGCAGCTTCACAGCAATCAGGGTAAGGGTCAGCTCACTGAAAAAGCATTAAAGTGAATAAGTTCTACTCTGAGCAGGCAAGAGTTCCCAGTTCTTTACCTCCAACTTTTCCAGGAAAGGAATAGTCTTGAAAATGTTCTTTGGCTGCACAAAATAAAACATGGTTTGTGATTTCTCCACAACTGGAATAATGCAGGAGGTTAGTGGAATAGCTTCCAAGTGTTATCATTGTCTATCATCTCTAACGCCTAATTCATTTAAATGATCTACTCTCTTCAAGAATAATTTTGTTCCAAATGATTATAATAATGGCATTTGTTAAGTGGTTACCAGGTGCCAAGATGCTATGGATGCCTGTTTACTTGTTTTGATGTCTGTCTCCCCTCTTCTAGACTGAGAGCCCATTGTGGGCAGGGATTGTCTTTATTGTACTTATACTGAATTGTACTTGTACTGTATTGTACTGAAGTGTATTTTCCAAGAGCTTAGTACTTGTACTTTATACTTAGTACTTGTACTTTATTGTACTTGTACTGTATTGTACTGAATTGTACTTTCCAAGAGCTTAGTACAGTGCTCTGCACACAGTAAGCGCTCAATAAATATGATTGAACTAGGGTTGATGCAAGATAATTAGGTCAGACGCAGTCCCTGCCCCTCAATGGGCTCACAGACTAGTAGGAAGGAGAATCAGTATTGAATCCCAAGTTTACAGATGAAAAAACTGAGGCACAGAGAAGTTAAGTGACTTGCCGAGGCTCACACAGGATCGACTGTATTTATTGAGTGCTTAAGGTATGCAGAGCACTGCACTACTCACTTAGGATGCAAGTAGCAGAGCCAGGATTAGAATCCAGGTCCTCTAACTCCCAGATCTGTGATCTTTCTTCAAGGTCACACAGCTGCCTATGAATTATGATTATGAGTATTATCTGTAGATATATGTGCACCAAGAATTGGTTGAATGCTATAGGATGTATTAGCCTCTTTCTAAAAATAGATGGATAACCTGTGAAAGAATAGATTTAAAAGTGGACACAGATAATAGGATTATTTATTCAATAGTATTTATTGAGCGCTTATTATGTGTAGAGCACTGTACTAAGCGCTTGGAATGGACAATTGGGTAACAGAGAGAGACCATCCCTGCCCAACGATGGGCTCACAGTCTAATCAGGGGTGACAGATGGACAAAAACAAGACAACATAATCACGATGAATAGAATCAAGGGGATGGAACACCCCATTAACAAAATAAATAGGGTAATAAGGTCCCGAGAGAGGATTGCTTCTATGGAGTGGGGTGGTAGAAGCCAGATTGGAGGGGGTCTAGGAGAGAACTGAAGGAGGGGAAGTGGAGACAGCGGGTTACAAACAACTTGCTCAAGAAGTCTGGAGAGAAATAATAATAATAATAGAAATAATAATAATACTTTAAAGGCAGTTGGGAATTTATGATAATTGGCTCCTGAAAACTCTCTTAGGTGGAAATATTGTTCATCAATGTGCACTCAACCCATGATTATTTATTGAGCACCCAGAGTTAGTAGAAATGAACCTTGCCTCAAGGGAAAATGTTGGAAACAACTGTTTCATTGGAACAATGTTACAAATGAGTGGTTGATTCCTGAACCAGAGTCAGATTTTTTTTTAAGATACTTGTTAATTACTCTATGTCCAACACTGTTCTAAGTGCTGAGGTAGGTATAAGTTAATTAGATCAGACACAGTCCCTGTCCCACATAGGGCTCACAAGCTACTAGGTGGGAGAACAGGTATTTAATCCCCATTTTACAATTGAGGAAACTGAGGCATAGAGAAGTTAAGTGACTTGTCCAAGGTTACACAGCAAGCAATTGGCAAAGACGGAATTAGAACCCAGGTCCGCTGACTCCCAGGCCCTTGCTCCTTCCACTAGGCCAGGCTGCTTCTATGTGCTATTTTTACCAAAATCACCTAGAATGGTGTACTCACTCCATTATACATGAGGAATAGAACTACATTATATATTTATACCAGGTCAGAGAAGTTCCAAGATAAAGAAGCCGACTTGAATTTCACTGGAAGTCCTTTGTGATTCCAAGTGGCAATCAAGCAACCACCCCATTCCACCTTACCTCTCCAACCCCCTCCTCTCAAACTTTTCCTATTTTCCACAGCTCCAATGCCCCTCCCTCCTCTGCAACCTGCCCCCATCCACATCACCCACTAGCGCTAGTGCCACAAAGCCAAAACCGATGTACTGTACAACTGAAACAGGGTGTGAATTCTAAAGCACTGTTATTTGTCTTAAGAAGAGGACTGCCCGGGTTTAGAGTCTCTGCACTTGAATGTGGGGGCTTTGGGGGGAGAAAGTGTCTAGTCTCTACAGAAAAAGTGCTCCTAGGTCCAGCTAACAGGGTGACTAGATGGATGCCTCTCCCCTCTTCTACCCAACCCTAAACTAAAGTCCTTAGAAAGTCTGACCTCTTGCTGAGCAAAAGAAGGCAGTGCCATTGGAAGTATACTTCGTGAGTCTGAGCACTGCTTTTTCTGAGTACGGGTCGGTTTTCATGAGGCTAGAGGGCAAGTAGGCAAACAGGGTTTCTTAGTACTCACAGCCACAGATAAAATTCCATCTCTAAATCAATAAATCAATTGTATTTATTGAGCACTTAACTGTTTCAATAATAATTATGGTAATAATTGTTAAGCGCTTACTATGTGCCAAGTACCATTCTAAGCGCTGGAGTAGATACAAATTAATCAGGTTAGACAGAGTCCCTGTCCTACATGGGATTCACACTCTTTCATTCATTCATTCAATAGTATTTACTGAGCGCTTACTATGTGCAGAGTACTGTACTAAGCACTTGGAATGAACAAATCGGCAACAGATAGAGACAGTCCCTGCCGTTTGACGGGCTTACTGTCTAATCGGGGGAGACAGGCAGACAAGAACAATGGCAATAAATAGAGTCAAGGGGAAGAACATCTCATAAAAACAATGGCAACTAAATAGAATCGAGGCGATGTACATTTCATTAACAAAATAAATAGGGTAATGAAAATATATACAGTTGAGCAGACGAGTACAGTGCTGAGGGGATGGGAAGGGAGGGGGGAGGAGCAGAGGGAAATGGGGGGAAAAGAGGGTTAAGCTGCTCTTAATCTCCATTTTACACTGAGGCCCACAGAATTTAAGTGACCCATCCAAGGTCACAAAGCATACATGTGGTGGATCCAGGATTAGAATCCAGGTCCTTCTGACTCTCAGGCCCATGCTCTATCTACTAAGTTATGCTGCAGGGCACTGTACTAAGCACCTGGGTAAGTATATTATAATACTTGATAGACAAGATACCTGCCCACAGAGAGGTTAGATTTTACCGGGCTGCAGGGGGAACGGAACAGGGAGTGGTGGTGGAGGGAGAAACACAAAAAACTAAAATAAATTACATATAGGAGAAAACCATAGGGCAACTCTACTGGAAAATATACCAACTTCCCAGGAAAATAATTTCTTTGATTTCTCCTACCCTCCTACCCAATGGTAAACCACTTCTGTATTTTTACCAAGAAAACTTTAGGGATACGCTACCAGAATGACTGCAGATGGAATAGGGGCATTCTAGGAGAGGTGTCTATGGCATCGCTATGGGTCGAACTAACTCGACAGCACAAGACAACAACAACCCTCCTGCCCTCCTTTTCATCTATCCATATTAGGCAGCATGAAAGAATTATTTAAAAAGTTTCTAAATGACTTATTTTAACTAAATGCAGGCAGAATCTAGTGTTGAATTTTGTTCTGTACTAAAAAACAAAATATCAATGACTCTGCTTCTCGTTTCAGAGAATGTTAGTCACCATTTCCCATAGGGGAAATCTCAAAAAGTTGAGCTTTCTAAGTAACATCCATAATTCCTCAAAGAAAGAACACGTCAGAAAACGTCCCCTCTTTCTTCAGTTGCCCTTGTCAGAGCACAGAGTTCTAAAAACTTAATAGATATCTCTTTAGCAGATGGCTCTAATCCAAGAGTGCAAGTATGAGAGATTTTTTTCCATTTTATTCAACTGTCCATCACAAAGTTATGTTTGGAATGCTTAGTACCTTACAAAACATGGGTGGCCCATTATTCTGGCTGGAAGAGGGCCACTTACCCAATTTCACATGGCTGTTAAGGGCCAAGCACAAAGTATTCCACTAGCCCAGCCAACATGGAGAAAAGTCAGGGGGAGAGAAGGAAGCTGAAGAGGCAAGAAATGGCAAAATACTCCTTGTGGTGACTCCAGGTTCAAATTTTTTTTAATGGTATTTGTTTAGCGCTTATTATGTGCCAGGCACTGTACTAAGCACTGGACTAGATATAAATCAATTAAGCATATTTTTTGAGCACTTACTGTGTGCAGAGCACTGAATTAAGCACTTGGGAGAGTACAATATAACAAAGTTGGTAAACATTGTTCTCTGCCCACAATGCGCTTACAATCTGGGGGCGAGGGGGAACGGACATTAATATAAATAAATAAATGACGGATATGTACATAAGTGATGTGGGGCTCAGGGTGGGATGAATTACAGGTGCAAATCCAGGCAAAAGGGCAACGTGGAAGGGAATGGGAGAACAGGAAATGAGGGTTAAAATGAGGGAGGCTTCTTGGAGATGTGCCTTTAATAAGGCTTTGAAGGTGGGGAGAGTGATCATCTGTCAGATATGAAGAGGGAAAGGTTTTCCAGGCTAGAGGCAGGGCATGGGCGAGGGATCAGCAGTAAGATAGGCAGATGAGGCAACTGAAGCCCAGAAATGTTAAGTGACTGGCCCAAGCCCATTCAGCCAAGCTTACCTACTGCTGCTCTAGGTGTCACCACAGCCTGCAGGGAGGTTGCTGACTGTGTTTCCAGGGCATGCTCAGAGCCAGCTCAAAAGATTGCAGCACCACCAAAAGCACTGCCACTTCCCTGAGCAAAATGGCAGCCCAGATCCAACTCACAGACCTGGGCCCTGCACGGCCACAGATTCTCCATATGATTGACTTGAACAGGCTAACTCTTGCGGGAGACACTCCAAGGGGTTAAAGTGAGATGGCTTGAGGGGACCCAGAGGAAGACAGTCCAAAGGAGAGGTCAAGCTTCCTTTTCATTCATTCAATTATATTTATTGAGCACTTACTCTGTACAAAGCATTGTACTAAGCACTTGGGAGAGTACAATATAACAACAGACACATTACTGCCCAAAAAGAGCTCACTGTCTAGAGGGGGAGACCGGCATTAAAATAAATAAATAAATGTACAGGTATATACAGATATATACATTGTGCTGTGGGAGTGGGAGGGAGGATGAATGAAGAAGCAACTAAGAGCAGTGCACACAGGAGTGGTAGAGGAGGAGAAGGAAGCTTAGTCAAGGAAGGCTTCTTGGAGGAGATGTGCCTTCAATAAGGTATTGAAGTGGGGGAGAGCAATTACCTATCTGATATGAGGAGGGAGAGCGTTCCAGGCCGGAGGTAGGATGTAGGTGAGAGGTCCGCGGTGAGACAGATGAGATTGAGATGCAGTGAGAAGATTAGCATTAGAGGAGCGATGTGTGAGGCCTAGGTTGTAGTAGGAGACTAGTGAGGGGAGGGAGGAGGAAGAGAGAGTTGGAAACCTAAGGCAGGAAAATCCAGAGAAGGGGATGGAGAGTAAGAAGGATAAAAACTATGAAGGTAATCAGGAGTGGAGCACTGCTGCTTAGTACATGATCTGCAGAGAGGAAACACTCAGGGTAGAGCATAGGTCTGGGAGTCAGAAGGATGTGGACTCTAATCTCAACTCTGCCACTTGTCTTCTGGGTGACCTTGGGAAAATCACTTCACTTCTCTGGGCCTCGGTTGCCTCATCTGTAAAATGGGGATTGAGATTTGGAGCCCCACGGTGACCAACCCGATCCATCCCAGCACTTAGTACAATGCCTGGAACACAGTAAGCGCTTAACAAACACTGCAATTATTAATAAAAACAACTGAGTGATTGATAGAAAGAAGAAAGCACTGCTCTCCTACTTGATGGTGAGGGAAAGCTCACATCAGGTGGCTGAGAAAAGACAGAGATTTGCATCTTTTTCCTCTGCCACCACTAAAGTGATCAAACATAATAACCTCTCTCATTCAACCCACTTATTCAATCTGTCATCAAATCCAGTTGGTTCTACTTTCACAACATCGCTAAAATCTGCCCTTCTCTATCTAAAATGGCATCATGCTGAGCCAAGTTCTTCTCATATTCTGCCTTGACTACTGCATCAGCTTCCTTGCTGACTTCCCAGCCTTCTGTCTCTCCTCCAGTCCTTACTTCGCTCTAATGCCCAGATCAATTTTCTAAAAAAAATTAAGTTCACATCTCCCAACTCTTCAAGAACCTCCAGCGGTTGTCCAACCATCTCCACATCGAACAGTAACTCCTTACCATCAGCTTTAAAATACTCAAACAGCTCACCCCTTCCTATCTTATCTTGCTGATTTCCCACTTCAACCCAGCCCATTGGCTTCACTTCTCTAATGCCAACCTACTCTCTGTACCTTGATCTTGTCTATTTCGCCACCAACCCCTTGCCCACATCTACCCCAGGCATGGAACTCTCTCCTCTTTCATATATGATAAACCACTACTCCCCTCTTTGAAAGCCACATTTCTTCCAAGAGGGCTTCTTCAATTAAGCCCTCATTTTCCCTCCTCATTCTCCCATCTATATCACCTATGCACACGGATGGGTACCCTTCACTCTCAGCCCCATAGCACTTACATAAATATCCTTAATTTATTTTAATATCTGTCTTCCCCTCTAGAATATAAGTCCTTGTAGGCAGGGAATGTGTCCACCGACTGCATTGTATGGTGCTCTCCCAAATGATTAGTACAGTGCTCTAGAGCACAGAAAGTGCTCAATAAATATTCTAGATTGATTGACACTCATATCCAAGTTTCACATGTCAAGGAACACTGCCCAGCCAGAATAGTATAAGGAATGAAACAATTCAGTGTATTAAAAACTGGAAGTAGTTAAGAGGGACAGGGCATAGTTAAATTAGCAGGCCCTACTAAAATATACCCTAGGAAGTCATGTGACTGTACAGCAACTGGCCATTATTTCTGAGAACTCGTGAAGAATGAGAGTTGCCCCTATGGACTGGAAGAGGCACAGCATTTATGCCCATTTTCCCTTCCCTACTCCCCTCCCACAAATGACATATCTGGTCACTATTCACTAGCTGGATTAGCATGGATACCTGGAAAGAAGATAGAAGAACACATCACACACTCTATCTGTAATCCCCTGAGAGCGGGTGAGATTCGGTGAAAGACTAATGAGACTTGGTTCACTGTACCCTGAGTTTGAATAATGCAGGTCTAGCACAACCTGTCCACCCGCTGATCACTTCCAGACCTATGGGTTCACAGGAGCACTGGAGACCCATACCAGAAAAGCAATGTAGCTTAGTGGAAACAGCCCAAGCCTGGGAGTCAAAGGACCTAGGTTCTAACCCTGGCTCAGCCGGCTGCTGTGATCGTGGGAAAGTCACAACTTCTCTGTGCCTCAGTTTCTTCAATTGAAAAAGGGAGATTAAATCCTATTCCCTCCTACTTGGACTGTGAGCCCTATTTGGGACAGGGACTATGTCCGAACTGATCACCTTGTATCTGCTCCAGTGCTTAGTACAGTGCTTGGCACTCAATAAGGGTGTAATAAATGCCATAATCAAATCAAAAGGCTCTGCAGAACCACCTGGTGCTTTAAAAAAAAATCCAACAAAACAGGGTGCAATGCATTAGAAAACAGATGCATGCCAGGACCTTGGGGGAAAAAAGTCACATGACCATCACAGGATGGAGAATAGTTGCTTGGGCACAAGTGAAACCAAAAATAGATCAAGCTCAATGAGTCACGAAAACAGTCATTTTTTTTTTTTTAAAGCCAACACTGTAGTGGACTGTGACATAATGATTAAAAGTGATCCTTCTACCATTCTCTGCATTGGTCAAACCACTAAAACACCGTAACTGGTGTAGGCCATTGTATCTTTAAAAGGATGTGGAAAAACTTGAAAGCCTTGAGAAGGGCAAAACACAGTATTAAATAATAACCGTAATAATACTAATAATGGTATTTGTTAAGAGCTTACTGTGTGCCAAACTCTATACTAAGCGCTGGGGTACAAACAAGATAATCATATTGAAGACAGTCCCTGACAAGATGGCGCTCACAGTCGAAGCAGAAAGGACAACAGGTGTTACTCCTGTAAAATGAACTCTAACCAAAGGCCTTATATTAGTTTCTTAGACAACGCATTTCCTGAAACTATTTATTTTGAACTAATTTCTCAGGAGAAGATTAATAGCTTATTCGTTTTGGTGGGGTTTTTTTCCTGGAAAGTACCATTTGTGTTTGAATAATACATCCCTAAATCACTAAACACATGTTTTCAACTAAAATGGCATTTACAAAAAAACCTCACAAGAATTGGCTATCACACATCAAGTGTTACCAAAAACACACTCATATGATCCTATCTGTTTTCATCTTTTTGCATATGAGAAAACTGAGGCACAGAGAAGTTAGTGATTGGTCCAAGTTCGCATAGCAGATAAGTGGTGGAACAAGGATTAGGACCTAGGTTTTCTGGACTTCCAGATCTGTGCCCTTTCCTCTTGGCCACGTTGCTTCTCGAAAGATGGAAAATAAGCCCAGTGAGAAATGGTTATAGGAATTAGATGTGTTTAGCATGGATAGTACTGAGAAATGACTTCCTGTAAAATATACAAAAGGAAGGTTCTGATATATTATTCTAGAAGTGTGCAGAAGAACGAATAAGAGTTTAAATGATCCCAGGAGAGATTTTGGTTGGACCCAAGACTTCCTCTAGAATGATAACCATCAACAGTTCCCACCTTCAGTGGAGAAGATAATGGTCACTCTTTTGTCTCAGATTATTTTAAGCATGAATTCATATGGAGGTAAGGGCAGCGTGGGCATCTTCTGACATGCTTAAGTACCTTTCACCGCCACTTTGATGTTCTTAAATTCCAGTCCCACTTCAGAAGGTTGGGGGGAGTAGGCTCTACCCTCATATCTTTGGGCAGGCATGTTAAGGGGCGAATTGACTGAGTGGTTACATCTTCACAAGAATTGGGAGGTGCAGTTCCAAGGACCCAACTAGGTCTAATATAAAGCCTCCACCATAAGCCATCAAGTCTTGAATGGGCCAGGCCTGCCCTAGAGGCCTCAAGTCTACAGGGCCAAGTCGGCCAAGCCCAAAGTCAAACCTTAGTTAGGCTTGTGCATCCTATGAGCCTCCCAGTTTGGACCCTCTAAAGAGGGAGGTAAGGAGAAACTGTTCCTCTGCCAGACTAGGAGCATGAGCTGGTCTGAATATGACCCTGGCCTCCCTCACTCCCACACAACCTATTAATCAATCACACTGACTGAGCGTTTGCTGTGTGCAGAGTAGTACACTCTAACAGTTGGTAGACACGTTGCATGCTCATGTGTCACACACCAAAATTGGCTTTTTGCAGCTCTGGGGCCTATCTTGTAAGTGAGAAATCACAGTATATATCACACACAGCCTCTCTATCTGTTAATGAAAGTACTGATACCAGCATGGCTTAGTGGAAAGAGCACGGGCTTGGGAGTCAGAGGTCGAGGGTTCTAATCCCAGCTCCGCCACTAGGCAGCTGTGTGACTTTGGGCAAGTCACAACTTCTCTGTGCCTCAGTTACCTCATCTGTAAAATGGGGATTAAGACTGTGAGCCCCACATGGGACAACCTGAAAACCTTGTAATAATAATAATAATGTTGGTATTTGTTAAGCACTTACTATGTGCAGAGCACTGTTCTAAGTGCTGGGTTAGATACAGGGTAATCAGGTTGTCCCACGTGAGGCTCATAGTCTTCATCCCCATTTTACAGATGAGGTAACTGAGGCACAGAGAAGTTAAGTGACTAGCCCACAGTCACACAGCTGATTTATCCCAGTGCTTAGAACAGTGCTTGGCACATAGTAAGCACTTCAGAAATATCATAATTATTATTAAACATGCACATACACAGACACACACTTTGGTAAAACCAAAAATTTTGGACAAAGTACAGGCGTGGGACTCAGAAGGTCATGGGCTCTAATCCCAGCTCCACCACTTGTCTACTACGTAACCTTGGACAAGTCATTTAATTTATCTGTGCCTCAGTTACCTCATCTATAAAATGAGGATTGAGACTGAGAGTCCCATGTGAGTCAGGGACTGTGATTTGCTTACACCCAACCCAGCGCTTAATATATTGCGTGGCACAGAGTAAGCGCATAACAAATACCACAATTATTATTATATTATTACCATTTAACTAGGTCTCTTCCCTTTGGGAATCAGAATTCAAATGCCCCACTGATGGATTCAACTCAAGTTTGCGCTACTGTGACCGGTCAGGCCTTGGCCAGCTCACTAAAGCCAGAGGGCCTGGTTGGAAGAAATAGGAAGTAGTTGGCTAAACAAACACATCCCATATTCCTCGGTGCTACCAACCCCGCAGGGGTAGGGTGAGGAATAAGGCCAAATGATTAGACCAGAATGAGTAAATTCCAACGGATCTTGTCACATGATCCTTTTCCCCCCAAATACGGCCAATGGAAGGGAGGAGGATTGGGAAATAAAAGGATATATCTTGGGAGAGGTCTCCACAAACTCTTGGTAGTAGGTCGGAACTCTGTCATGCTGATGTGGCAAGTCACCTCTACCCAGAGCCGGGGGTGTCCACTCTGTCAGATCCTGCATGGTTCCAAGTGATCGATTGGAGGTCCTTGCTGGAGCAAGGAGAAGTGAGTGGCCCCTAGGGGAGGGAGCTCAATTGCCGGGTGATTTGAAAAGTAGTCCTGGAGACTTGATGGCCAGGTGATTTGAAAGGTAGTCCATGCTGGGGTGATTGGAAAAGTAGCCCCTGGAGACAACCGCTCACTCCTTTCCAGTTCTACCAGCTGCTAGAAGTTGGGAACTGTGTATTCCTCCCGAGTGGGAAGCTTTTGTGGGGTGGGAGCAAGGTGCTTCACCACTTGAGAGTAACTAAATAAGTACATTCCTCCTGAAAGGGAAGTTCAATTTGCCAAATGGTATAGATCTTGCATGGCTCAACCTGACTTTTGGCTCTCACTCTCGCCACACTGATCCTCGAACCCTGCCCCATGTGACAGGTGACAAGTGCATGTACATGTGAATGTACACATGAACATACATTTTGAGTCAAACCAAAAGTTGAATCTTCCACTCCATCACCTTGTAATAATGTTCAGGGGAAGAAATGAAGGTTTCTGGGAATCACCCTTCTTGCAGGGAACTTCATGACATTCATGAATAGAACAACCAAAAATGATTTGACATTTTATTTCTTGAAAATCAACTGAGAAGGAAAATGTTTTGAAAAGTTAAAAATGAGAGTAAACTATAGCGGAAGTAGACACACACACAAACACACACTTGTTACTCAGGAGGGTATTTGCATTGTCATTACTCAAGTTATTCCTCTACAATTAGCATATGTTAAAGAAGTAGCTGGACTAGCATTTTTTTCTAAACACAGTTCAAGCCAATAACTGTGACTCCTGTTGAATGCTTATTAGTCACTCAAAGCTGTTCTAGACCACTAAGTAAAACACCTTACCCTAAAATGTCATGGGGGGGAAGTCAAGTAATTATCTTGGACTTACTAATAAAAGCAAATTTTGCATTAAATATTTATAAAGTACCTTTTCCAAATGAATTTATCCATGTAAAATGAACTCTAACCAAGGGCCTTATATTAGTTTCTTAGAGAATACATTTCCTGGAACTATTTATTTTGAACTAATTTCTCAGAAGATTAATAGTCCATTTATTTGGGGTTTTTTTTCTGGAAAGTACCATTTGTGTTTGAATAATAATACATTGTTAAATCATTTAACACATGTTTTCAACTAAAATGACATTTACAAAAAACCTCAAGAATTGGCCATCACACATTCAAGTGTTACGAGAAACACACTCACATGATCCTATTTGTTTTGATCTTAAAATAGCAAGCCAGATGGCTCGAGTATTTTACCTCTATTCCCTTTTAATTTTTTAAGCATTTCACATATTGAAATTATTTCTTTCAGTCAGAGTTAGTGCCTGTGCAATTTGGAAGCTCAGAGGCTTGCAAACAGGTGGAAAAAGTTTAGGGCATCTCTGCAAGGACTTCCCTGGAGTAACTTTAAACACTGGGAGAATTAACTGAATATTAACTGAATACCATAAAATGGTCATTTCACACCTCTTTGTCAAACCAGACTTTTTTACTTCTTCCTAGTAACAAAGCCAGTTTCATTATGCAGCAGGCAAGCTAGAGGAGTGACAGCTAAGACTAGCTAAGTAGGGTATGTGAGCAGACAATAAGTGTCTGTCTGAAGGGTCATATTTGCACTTATTGACCTAGATACTATTACTGAAAAAAGCTGCTTGTTTAACCCACAATTTCCCCCCTTATAAATCCTAAAGTTGACTGTGATTAAATATTGCTCTCTATCTAAAAGCGTTTTCAAAATATTAACATTTTTCTGACTTTATAAAAAGACAAATGTCAAAATAATCATAAGCAGCATGGCATAGTGGATAGAGCACAGGGCTGGGAGTCAGAAGGTCAGGGTTTCTAATCTCGATCCTGGTACTTGTCTGCTATATGACCTAGGGCAAATCACTTCACTTCTCTGTGCCTCAGTTACCTCATCTGTAAAATGGGGATTGAGACTGTAAACTCAACATGGGACAGGGACTGTGTCCAACCCAACTTGCTTATATTCAAGCAATATAACTTGAACGGGAACAACAGGAAGCAGCGTGGCCCAGTGGAAAGAGCCTGGGCTTCGGAGTTAGAGGTCATGGATTTGACTCCCAGCTCTGCCACTTATAATAATAATAATAATAATAATGTTGGTATTTGTTAAGCGCTTACTATGTGCAGAGCACTGTTCTAAGCGCTGGGGTAAACACAGGGGAATCAGGTTGTCCCACGTGGGGCTCACAGTCTTAATCCCCATTTTACAGATGAGGGAACTGAGGCACAGAGAATTTAAGTGACTTGCCCACAGTCACACAGCTGACAAGTGGCAGAGCTGGGATTCGAACTCATGAGTGACTGTGGGCAAGTCACTTAACTTCTCTGTGCCTCAGTTCCCTCATCTGTAAAATGGGGATTAACTGTGAGCCTCACATGGGACAACCTGATTACCCTGTATCTATCCCAATGCTTAGAACAGTGCTCTGCACATAGTAAGCGCTTAACGAATACCAACATTATTATATTCACCCCAGTACTTAATACAGTGCTTGGAACATAGTAAGCACTTAAATACCAGAATAATAATTATTGTTATTAGTAATACAAAGAGTATAGTTTCCCTTTCTTTGCATTCATAAACATTTTCATCAGAATAAAGCAAATCCATTAATCCCCACAGCATGATCAGATGAGAACAGGCCAAGTGAAGACAGTAGAAGGAACAGTAGTTTTTATTACCCTATATGAGGCACTTGGAAAGCACAGAAAAAAGAATGAAATGTTCCAAGAAGCTCACTATAATGGAGAATGTTAATGCAGGGACAGGCACAAACATATTTGTAATTAGAGTAGTCAAACTAAATAAATGAATGTACAATTAAATAAACATAAACACAAAAGCGCTATGAATGAATATACATAAGTTCATATGGGCTAGGGTCATAAAAGGTAAGATAGATTAGCAGAACTCTGCAACAAGTCCATACATTCACCTAAGCTCTAAGAAAATATTCAAGAACATACATTTGTAGAAGAATTTAAAGTTGAATCTTTCACTCAGTCACCTTGTAATAGTGTTCAGAGGGAGAAATGAAAGTTTCAGGGAGATTTTCCTTCCAGGCAACTTAAAAGGCATTCATGAGTAGACAACCAAAAATGATTTGAGCTTTTAAGTTCTTAACTCCATACCTAAATGACTTCCCTCATTTTCAACATGAGACAAAGAGATGACCAAGTCCTCTGTGGTTGATTCAGGAGGCTCAGTTTCAATTTCTAGATAACCAACTCTCCCAGTTTCCAAAGCTCAGGATAAACCAACCAAAATGTTAAGTGCACAGCAATTCACTCAAGGATTATTACAATTCCAATAGACATTTTAATATAAAGATGTGAACCCATGTGAAAACACAATACTCACTTTTAGCTTCTTATTTAGCTTACAGCAATATCTGTATACCATTGCCAAGTTCAGAGGTCCAAAATCTGCATAAAAACTGAAAGAAAACATGCAGGGTTATATAAGCACTGCACATTTCAAGGAACTTCTAATTGTTAATTCTGGGCAGCATCCACTCTCAATTGACCCCAGTGATAGAAAATGAGGTTAAAACAAAAAATCTATGGATGATTCCAACCTTTGATTTATTAAGGGATATTTGTAATTTCAATCTCCCCAACCCAGCCTTTAACCAGAGCTGCCCAAAAGGAGACAATTTGACAGATTTGAGTTTCGCCTTCTTTCACTTTCCCCATCTGCCAGAGGTGCTAATGAAACATCTTGAAGCCAGGCCCCAGAATTGAAAGGAAAGGGCACGGAGAGTGGACGAGATGAATAATTCACTTTTGAACAACCGTGTGAACAGATCTCATCTGGATCTGGCACGGCTGTGGCACTGACTGAGCGTGGCAGGTACAACACACAACACTGAACCTTGGAGTAAAACATTTGCTGGTTCCATTCTGTTTTACAACGGGTAAATGGGAAGGCATTTTGACGCAGGGACCAAGAGGAAGCAGCAAATTCAAACACAAGCCTAGTAATTTAAAATACATGAACTCAAATTCTATCCAAAATGCAATCTGGAACAGGAGTTTCCAACCTTTCCTTTTTTTTCCCTCAAAACTTTATTCCTACAACCTCAAGGTTTCACCTTAAAGCACCTCCCTCCCTGCCCAAACCTGTTTCCTCCAAAACTCATCCTGTGACCCACTCACCCAAAACTTCTCCATACCTACACCTATTAATATTAATATTACTAAGCTGTTCTCTCTGTTCATGCTTATGCTCTTACTACAGTTCCCTCCTCACCAAAGTTCAACCCACACCTTACTGTGATGGGGACAAGACAGCCAGAAGTCAGGGAGTGCTGGCATGGGCCTTGCCACCAGCAGTATTAGTTCTGACCAAAGAACAATATCGGGCATCTCACATGGTGGGCAAGCACTGTTAGAATCATGAAAATAGCTAGTGTGAGCAGCTAAGACTACAACGGCTACCAAGGGGGCTAATCCCTTCGGCTTCCTGTTGGTGATCCCCTCTGCTACAGCACAGCATAGGCTATGGGTCATTTTGACCATAAATGACTCTGTGTTCTCACACGTGCTTCTCAGTATGCCACATCCATGCCTGCCCATTCCCTTGTTGCACCCACAGTCCCTGCCAGTCACGTTTCTGCTGGGACAAGAGAGTGGAACTGGCATTATGTCAACCACCCTGGATGTAATCACTTCTTTCATGTGGGTTTTCGGTCTCAAAGTCTTCGTGACTGGTCCAAGGTTCATTCGTTGTTTTATGGCAGGAGACTCCATCAGCAAACTGTCTCTAATTCCTTTCAGTTCCTTTCTTTTCATTCATTCAATAGTATTTATTGAGTGCTTACAATGTGCAGAGCACTGTACTAAGCGCTTGGGATGAACAAGTCGGGAGACAGTCCCTGCCGTTTGACGGGCTTACAGTCTAATCGGGGGAGACGGACAGACAAGAACAATGGCAATAAATAGAGTCAAGGGGAAGAACATCTCGTAAAAACAATGGCAACTAAATAGAATCAAGGCGATGTACAATTCATTAACAAAATAAATAGGGTAACGAAAATATATACAGTTGAGCGGACGAGTACAGTGCTGTGGGGATGGGAAGGGAGAGGTGGAGGAGCAGAGGGAAAAGGGGAAAATGAGGCTTTAGCTGAGGAGAGGTAAAGGGGGATGGCAGAGGGAGTAGAGGGGGAAGAGGAGCTCAGTCTGGGAACGCCTCTTGGAGGAGGTGAGTTTTAAGTAGGGTTTTGAAGAGGGGAAGAGAATCAGTTTGGCGGAGGTGAGGAGGGAGGGCGTTCCACGACCGCGGGAGGACGTGACCCAGGGGTCGATGGCGGGATAGGCGAGACCGAGGGACGGTGAGGAGGTGGGCGGCGGAGGAGCGGAGCGTGCGGGGTGGGCGGTAGAAAAAGAGAAGGGAGGAGAGGTAGGAAGGGGCAAGGTGATGGAGAGCCTTGAAGCCTAGAGTGAGGAGTTTTTGTTTGGAGCGGAGGTCGATAGGCAACCACTGGAGTTGTTTAAGAAAGGGAGTGACATGCCCAGATCGTTTCTGCAGGAAGATGAGCCGGGCAGCGGAGTGAAGAATAGACCGGAGCGGGGCGAGAGAGGAGGAAGGGAGGTCAGAGAGAAGGCTGACACAGTAGTCTAGCCGGGATATAACGAGAGCCCGTAACAGTAAGGTAGCCGTTTGGGTGGAGAGGAAAGGGCGGATCTTGGCGATATTGTAGAGGTGAAACCGGCAGGTCTTGGTAACGGATAGGATGTGTGGGGTGAACGAGAGGGACGAGTCAAGGATGACACCGAGATTGCGGGCCTGAGAGACGGGAAGGATGGTCTTCTTCCCAGTCCAGTTGCAAAAACTTATGAATCATACTTTGTTTCTAGTTGAGTTGGGTGTAAAAGGCCCCTTCTGTACCCAAAGCCATAAACTCTCTCTCCTTATTAAAAGTGCCAAGGATTACAGTTTACCTGAAATTCTTGCCCAAATTTCCCAAAAGATTCCCAAGCCCGTGATTATGGCTGGGAACAAAATCGAGGTGAATCTCTGCACACTTCTTAATAACGTCTCTCCTACCAACCTCCAAGATGCAGAAGAAAATGGATTTGCACCACCGCCACGCCCATAATACAAACTAAAGAAATTCCTCACAGTCAATGACATCAGAGACAGGTCTAAAAATAGTCCAAGAACAACTGAAGAATCTGTTTCCTGGTTCAGTGTTTGTCTCCAGAGATGGGAGTTTACATATTTCAACTCCGATTTTAGCTTCTAACAATTGGGATGGGAACAAGAATCTAAAATGATCTGGGCCCAATCCCGTAAGGAGTCTAGCTCCTCTGAACATGCTTTGTCTGGGAGTAGGTGGGACACATCAGCAAAGAGATTCTGCACTACTGACTGTATTTTCTAAACACAATAAGCGCTCAGTAGATACCACTGATTCCAACAAGAGCCTCACTACTGTGAAAACAATGAGCTCTGTTTGCGCACGGGCTGGTGGAAACATGCACACGGTTGCCCTAAGAACAAAGTGCTCTCCTCTACTAGGTCAATCAACTCCTTCGGGGTACCAAGACACTTAACCCTCTGAATACCTTCAGTTGCTTTATGCAGCTGAAGCTCTAAACCTGGAAAGTCAATCAATCAAGCACATTATTCATTCATTCAATAGTATTTATTGAGCGCTTACTATGTGCAGAGCACTGTACTAAGCACTTGGAATGTACAATTCGGCAACAGAGAGAGACAATCCCTGCCCATTGACGGGCTTACAGTCTAGTTGGGGGAGACAAACAAAAACAATAGCAATAAATAGAATCAAGGGGATGTATACCTCATTAACAAAATAAATAGAGTAATAAAATATACACAAATGAGCAAATGAGCACAGTGCTGAGGGGAAGGGAAGGAGCAGAGGGAAAGGGAGAAAGGGGACTTAGCAGAGGGGAGGTGAAGGGGGGGCAGAGAGGCAGCAGAGAGAGCAGAGGGAAAAGGGGAAGCTCAGTCTGGGAAGGCCTCTTGGAGGAGGTGAGCTCTCAGTAGGGCTTTGAAGAGGGGGAGAGAGTTAGTTTGGCGGAGGTGAGCAGGGAGGGGGCATTCCAGGACAGCGGGAGGACGTGGGCCAGGGGTCGATGGTGGGATAGGCAATAAAGGGGGATGGTGAGGAGGTGAGCGGCAAAGGAGCAGAGCGTGCGGGGTGGGCAGTAGAAAGAGAGCAGGGAGGAGAGGTAGGAGGGGGCAAGGTGATGGACAGCCTTGAAGCCTACAGTGAGAAGTTTTTGTTTCATAATTATTGAGCCTTTAACTGTGTGCGGAGGACCATACTAAGCGCTTCAGAGAGTACAATACAACAGAGTTAGTAGACACGTTCCCTGCTCACAAGTATAGTAATTCCCAAGTTCTTGCTCAGCCTGGCTTGCTCTAGGAAAATGAATCACAATTTTTTTCACCCTTAAAGGGTTCTTTGAAACCCATATTTCCCCCATTACCCTTTCACTGAAAAAAAAAGCTGCAGGATCCCCCACCTATTGAGAGGGAGAATGATAATAAGGAGAAGTACAGAAAGGAATAATGGGCAATGAGGGGATGAGGAATGAGCTAATTAGATGGGGGAGGATTTGGAGAAAAAGGAAGGGCAGAGGAGCAGACTCTAGGATCATGGAGAACACAGTGGTAATTATGTAAAGTAGAAGCAACAACTCTCATAAACCCTCGTTATTTTATATGCTACAGTCCTCCAGAGTGGTGAATTCCTTTCCATTTCTTTAATCAATAGAATCTAGTGAGGGTCCATTGTCTTCAGGACACTGTATTAAGTGAATGGGAGAGTAAAACAGTTAGTAGATGCCTGTCCATAGGCAGTTTAAAAAGCTACTGGGATAAGGTTGACATAATAATAATGTTGGTATTTGTTAAGCGCTTACAATGTGCAGAGCATTGTTCTAAGCGCTGGGGTAGATACAGAGTAATCAGGTTGTTCCACGTGAGGCTCACAGTTAATCCCTATTTGACAGATGAGGTAACTGAGGCACAGAGAAGTTAAGTGACTTGCCCACAGTCACACAACTGACAAGTGGCAGATCTGGGATTCGAATTCATGACCTCTGACTCCCAAGCCCATGCTCTTTCCACTGAGCCACACTGCATCAATGTAATATTCAGATAGAAAAAAGAGGATAGTGCCTGTGAGTTAGTGCCTTAGTGATTGGGCATGTAAAATATGTGCATAAGTGCTATAGGAAGTGAAGACAGAGAATATGTCACTTCTTTGTTGTGTACTTCTTAAATGCCGAGTACACTGTGATGCAACTAGGAGGGGCTCACTTGTACTACTAGCATTAGTATACGTGCTTAGGACATACAGAAGCACTGAAGTGGCAGTTGGGCTTATATAGGGCGGAGAAATGAGAGCTTAATCTGGGAACTCTCCCTGTGACTTCAGTAGGGGTTGGAAGACAGAAGAGCTGTGCTCTGTTGGATTTGAAGGGGCAGGCAGGGGAAGGCCATGGACAAGAGATTACGGCAAGAGAGAGGAGAGAGAAGAGAAAGACAAGAGTGAGGGAGTACAAGGATCATTAGTTTGAGAGGAACAAACACCAAAAGCTGGGATGTGATGGGAGAAAAGCACGAATAAGTAGAAAGGAGAGAGACAACTGAGCCCCTTAAAGCCAAAGGTTAAGAATTTCTGTTTGATGCAGAGAGGGATGGGTGACCCTTGGAAGTTTTTGAGTGAGTCACAATAATTTCCATGTGTGTAGATGATGCTTTAGAAAAATGACACGGGTAGCGAAGTATGGATTGGCAAGGGGAGAAGCTGGAAGCAGGGCAGGTAGTGAGGAGGCTGATGCAAGTTTCAAGCCAGGATACGACAAGTGCTTTGACCTATGTGGTGGCTGTTTGGTTGGAGGAAGTGGTGAATCCTGCAAGTGCTGTGGAGGAAAAACCAACAGGATGTGGTGATAGACTGAATATGAGGCTAAAATACAGGGAGAAGTCAAGGACTGTATCAGTCAAGGTGGTGAGATTCAGCATCAGACAGAATGGGTGCTGTTGTGAAGGGAAAGTAAGGAGGAAGAGAGAATTTGAGTCCAATTTTGGACATATTGAGCTTGAGGTGATGGCAGGAAATCGATGTGCTCATTGTGGGCACAGAATGTGTCTACCAATTCAGTTTTACTGTACTGTCCTTAAAGCTTAGTACAGTGCTCTGCAAACAATAAGTGCTCAATAAATACAATCGACTGATTGATAGATCGATGTAGAGATATCCCGAGAAGCAGCATGGAGCAGTGGATAGAGCACAGGCCTGGGAGTCAGAAGGTCATGGATTCTAATCCCAGCTCTGCCACTTGTCTGCTGTGTGATCTTGGGCAAGTCACTTCACTTTTCTGAGCTTGAGTTACAACATCTATAAAATGGGAATCGAGACTGTGAGCCCCACGTGGGACAGGGAGTGTGTCCAACCCAATTTGCTTGCATCACCCCAGCACTTAGTACAGTGCCTGGCACGTAGTAAATGCTTAACAAAGGCCATTATTACCATTATTAATATTGGAAGCAGGAGGAGGTGTGAGATTGTACAGAAAGAGCAGTGTCTGGAGTAGCAAGGCCCATTTGTGAGGGGGTTGTTGGAACAGATGTGCTACACAGTGATTGCCTGCTTCACTGGGCAGCAAGTGACCCAGGATGCTCTGGCCCCTACCTCCCCACCCCGCCCACCTTCAGTAAAGACTTAGGTCAGCAGAGCCAGGCAGGGAAGGGCAGAGGGGCTGCTCACCCAGGGCCCCTCAGCAGCAGCCCTGGTACCAGGCCCTGGTGTCCAATGCACACAAAGTGGCCTCGGACGGGATAAAGGTCCGGCAGGAAAGCACTGGGGCAGAGGACGAGGTTGGCTGCTCTTCCAGGAGCCTCAAACACGTGGACACCAGGTCCGGGAGCAGGAGCAGAAGCAGGAAGAGGAGGAAGAGGAGGAGGAGGATAAAAACAACCAGGTAAAAATTCAGTTCCTCTCTTCCCTGCTTCTCCCTACCTCACAAAACATGTTGTGAAGGCATAAACGGGACCATATTGGAAGGGCTTGGGAAAACGAATACACTGTATATACGCAAGGTGGGTTTTTTATGGTATTTGTTAAGCGCTTACTATGTGTCAGGCACTGTACTAAGCGCCAGGGTAGATACAAGCTAAGTAGGTTGGCTACAGTCCATGGCCCACATTGGGCTCACAATCTTAATCCCCATTTTACAGATGAGGTAACCAAGACACCGAAAAGTGAAATGACATGCCCAAGGTCACACAGCAGACCAGTAGTGGAGCAGGATTAGAACCCCAGTCCTTCTGACTCCCAGGCCCATGCTGAACCCTCTAGGCCATTATAGGCTCTTAACTGTTTTAAGATTTGTTTGTGTCTGTGTTTATATTACAGCTCAGCCCACAGAAAGCACTCAATAAATACCAGTGACTGATTGATTTGTGTATTTTAATATGTGTGGCTAAGGTACTACAGAAGACAGAATGTAGATTCCATAGGGACAAGGACCACAACTCATCTTTCCTCTGTGACTTAGAACAGGACTCTGAGCAGTGTGGTTCAGTGGAAAGAGCAGAGGCCTGGCAGTCAGAGGGCCTGGGTTCTAATTCTAGCTCTGTCACTCGCCTCTCACCTATTTCGCCACCAACCCCTTGCCCACGCCCTCCCTCTGACCTGGAACTCCCTCCATACACAGCAGACCACCATTCCCTCAACCTTCAAAGCCTTCTTAAAATCACACCTCCTCCAAGAGGCCTTTCCCAATTAAGTCCTCTCTTACCCTACTTCCTCTCTTACCTTACTCCCCCCTCCCTTCTGCATCACCTATGCACTTGGATCTGTGCCTTTTCAAAGCACTTGATATTCACCCCACCCTCCGCCCCACAGAACTATGTACTTATTTATTTTAATGTCGGTCTCCTTTTCTAGACTGTTGGCTGCTGGTAGCACAGAACATATCCACCAACCCTGTTGCACCATATTCTCCCAAGCAGTAAATACAGTGGTCTGCACACAGTAAAAGCTCAATAAATACAACTGATTGCTTGCCTATGACCTTAACTTTTCTGCGCCTCAATTTCCTCATCTGTAAAATGGAGATTAATTCCTTTTCTCCCTCCCTCTTAGACTGTGAGTCTCAGGTTGGACAGGAATTGTGTCTGATCTGCTTGTATTTCATCAACCCCAGCGCTTAGTACAGTGTTTGGCACACAGTAAAAAATTAAATACCACTATTATTGCCAGTCAGTCGATCGTATTTTTGAGCATTTACTGTGTGCAGAGCACTGTACTTAGTGCTTGGGAAAGTACAATATTACACTGTAACAGACACATTCCCCGCCCACAATGAGCTAACAATAATACTTTTATTCTTATTATTATTACAGTGGCCACCAAGTTGGCCATTAACTTACTGACCTGCTCTAATGGAGGTGGTAAACCTCTACTGTAGATGATCTATTTCCATTCATGACTCTACAATCCAGTCAACTTTGAATAGCTTTCTAAGGCTTTCATTTTTGACCTAGTGGATTAAATAACAAAGTCAACACTAAAATCAGATTTCGTGAACAAAGAACGCACTGTCTCACATGTGGAACACTCAGTGCGTGGGAGACTGCTGTAAACTTGCATTTCAATCCCACTGCCAAAGAACCAAGAAAACATTCTCAACTCTTTAGATAAACAGTTAAGCATCCACTGCAGCTAATTAGATCTGTACTGGCAAATCTTCTTGCACTCTCAGACAGGAAGGGGAGAGGTTCTTGTATCTTTCAAGAACTAAAAAATCTGAAGTCAAAGAGCCTCACTTCAATTAGAAAATATTTTGCAATTCTTTGAGAAAGGCCCTACAATTTTGTAACGGGAGAAAAATTCCAAAATAGGTGAGTAGTTTTGGCTAACGGTCCCTGTGGTTACATGTCCCAACAACCAAAATAAATCCATTGATGGTATTTATTGAGCACTTACTTTGTGTAGAACACTGTACTAAGTGCTTGGGAGAGTACCACACTGGCAGACATGATCCCTATTCTCAAGGGGCTTTACAGGCTAATGGAGGAGGCAGAGATTACAATAAATTAAAGGTAGGAAGCAACTGAGTAGAAGCATATGAATATAGGTACTGTGGGGGTGGGTCAGTAGACAAGGAAAACAGGGGAGAGGATGAGAGTGTAGTCCAGGAAGGCTTCCTGAAGGAGATGTGATTTCACTGAGGCTTTGAAGATGGAGAATGCCAGTCTGTCGGCTATGTAAGAGGAAGGCGTTCCAGGCAGAAAGGCAAATGTGAGTAAGAGGTAAGTCAGTGGGTAAGGTCATTCAGTCAGTCAATCATATTTAGTGAGTGCTTTACTGTGTGTGGAGCTCTGTACAAAGTGTTTGGGAGAGTACAATGCAACAATAAACACATTTGCTGCCCACAATGAGCTTACAAGTCTAGAGGGATGAGAGCGAGGGTCAGTGAAAGGTTGGTATGAGAGGAGCAGCGTGTGCTGTCTGGGTTGTAGTGGTGGAGGAGTAAGAATAAATAAGGGGGAGAGGTGATTGTGCGCCTGCATCTGATGGTGAGGAGTTTCTGCTTGACACAGAGATGGATGGGCCACGGTTGGGATCACTTAAGGAGTGGGAAGACATGCGTGGAATTCGTTTTTAGCTGGATGATCTGGGCAGCAGAGTGAAGTATGGCCTGGAGAAGGGAGAGACAAGAGGCAGGAGGTCAGCGAAGAGGCTGACACAGTAGTCGACATGGGATACATTGACAAGCGCCTGAACCAATGTGTCACTAGTTTGGATGGAGATGAGGAAGCCAAATCTGGAGATGTTGTGGAGGTAGAATCGCCAAGATTTAACAACTGGCTGAATATGCAGGTTGAGGAGAGAGGTGAGTCAAGAATAATGCCACGGTTGCAGGCTTGAGTGACAGGACGGATGATGGTGCTGTCTACAATGATGGGAAACCTGAACACATTAATAATAATTACAATTTTGGTATTTATCAAGTGCTTACTGTGCACTAAGTGCTGGGGTTAGATACAGTATAATCAGATCAAACAATCTGGGTGCAAAAGGGGACCACAGTACTATCTGTTAAAACAATTTAGTAAAGTTGCTCTTGTTGATGCAAATATTTTCTGCAAGTAAAGCTTTACTTTCAATTGTCCCTATTTGTCCACCTTCTATTACCATAAAATATCACTGGCATGGTAGGACTGAAACCATTCTATGGCCTACAATGCACTTTTAGAACATTGCTATATTCTTCAATAAATAAGAATTATTACATCAAAGAATTAATTTCTCAGTCCTATACTTCCCCAGAATAAAACAACTATCTTGCCCCACATAAAGGGGACAGAAGAAAAACATTTAGCAGCTGCCAACAACTGATAGTCTTTGACAATCTTCCCCAAGTTAGAAATTAGTCCACACTTCCAATTCACTAAGAAGCCAAACAACTTCTTTATTTACACTAGATTTTGGAAGGGTGTTGGTGGGGCTTCTGCACTATTAGGCCAGGCTTCAATTTGTCTTGGGCTTTTTTGGGGGGACCGGGGAAGAAACTTTTTTTTTAAGTGGCAATATTTTATTTCCAGAGGCCTGATGATCAGTGATAATGGAGTCTCCCATCAAGAACAGCAGCAGCGTAGTCTAGTGGAAAGAGCACAGGCTTTAAGAGTCAGAGGACTCAGGTTCCAGTCCTAACTCTGCCATTTTCCTGCTGTGTGACCTTGGTCAAGTCACTTCACTTCTCTGTGCCTGACTTACCCATCTGTAAAATAGGGAATAAGAATGTGAGCCCTATGTGGGACATAAACGATGTCCACTCATTCATTCATTCATTCATTCATTCATTCATTCAGCCATGTATTGAGTGCTTACTGTGTGCAGAGTATTGTACTAAGAGCTTGGGAAAGTACAATGCAACAATAAACAGTGACATTCCCAGCCCACAAAGAGCTTACAGTCTAGATGGGGGGAGACAGACATCAGTACAAAGAAATCAAATTATAGAGATGTGCATAAGTGCTGTGGGGCTGGAAGGGGGGAAGAGCAAAGGCAGCACGTCAGCAAAGGGATGCTCTTGGCATCTACCCTAGCGCTTAGTACAATGCCTGGCACATACTAAATGCTTAACACATACCCCAAAAAATAATGAATTGTTCTAGTGGTTAGTACAGAACCACTCCACATTGTCTCATCCCTCCCTGCCAATCCTATTCCCTCTGGGCCACAGAGAGCATTGAGTCAGAAAACGGACCAGAATGCAGCACATTCCAAAATGCAGGCGAGGGGTATTTTTTTTTTTAATACACAAGCCCCACTGATGGCCAAATTGACCATAGCACAGCACTGATACTGTGCCATGACCCTTTAGGCCTTGGTAGCAGCTATAGACTCAGCCACTCTATGTTAACCAGCCACTTTTCAGGATTCCTGGTGGACCTATCCATCTCTTAGAATGTCCTCGGTGACTCTTCACACAGAATCCTTCACCACTGATAATACAGCCCCATCAAGTATTGTCTTATTGGCAGAGCCAAAGCTAGAACCCAGGCCTCCTGATTCTAGAGCCCAGCTCCTTCCACTAAATCAATAGCGGGGCTCTTAGATCACCCAATGCTGCTTACATGTACACAAGTATACTATTTGATGATGACGGTATTTGTTAAGCACATACTATGTGCCAAGCTCTGGGGTAGATACAAGGTAATCAGGTTGTCCCACATGGGGCTCACGGTCTTAATCCCCATTTTACAGATGAGGTACTTGAGGCAGAGAATAATAATAATACTGGTATTTGTTAAACCCTTACTATGTGACAAGCACTGTTCTAAGCTCTGGGATAGATACAAGGTAATCAGGTTGTCCCATATGGGGCTTATGGTCTTAATCCTCATTTTACAGATGAGGAAACTGAGGTACAGAGAAGTTAAGTGGCTTGCCCAAGGTCACACAGCTGACAGATGGCAGAGCCCGGATTAGAACCCACATTCTCAGACTCCCAATCCCGTGCTCTTCCCCCTAAGCCAAACTGCTTTTTTTTCTCCTGTTATCAGAGCATGCTGCATGTAAACAGGCTGGGCAGTGAGACAGGCATTCCCTAAAATAATTCTAGCCAAAATTCAGAGTGAAAACATGTGCGGTGGAAGAATTGAGTGTACTGTGCTGTACGATGGTACTCTGAACTTCCAGTTCATTACCCCTGGAGAAAGAGCTGAGTCTCAGTCCCAGAGATGACCTTCCCCAATATTAAACTTAAATACACTTCCTTGGATTTGGATTCCCCTGCTACAGATTCTGCTAAGTTAACATCCTGTTTTTAATTCAAATCACCATTCTGAGACAGCCCAAATCCACAGCTCTTCTATGAACATCAACAAGTTTCCTGAGCTCAACCTGCTATCATGCAGGTTAAAATAGTCAATATAAACTTGCAGTTGCCTACAGCAGCCTTAGAAGTATCAGAAAGCCTAACTACATCAATGCAGAATTAACAACTTTACATCCTGAGTGGAGATTTAGACAACAGATTAAACGCCAAGTACATCTTGGCAAGTCAGTCTCAGGTCTTCCAAGCCCAAAGGAAGGAGTGTCCCTCTAAACATCTAAAACCATACTTCCTGTGATAAATGCTCTTCCTTTGCAAGCCCAAAGAGAAAAATGTACCAGATTTAGATATGATTAACAGCATTCTCTACCCTGTATTTCCCCACAAACTCACTTTCTGTGTCATTTAAATCATCCATACAGTGAATTACTGAAGCAGGCAATTAAAATATGCTTTGATATATAATAACTGGAACAATGTATTGGACAAAAATAAAGTTCCTAGCTACTTTAATGACTCATATGGGAAATTCATATGGGAATTCATATGATAAGGTGGCCAAAATCCAAAAGAAGAGTTCATTCGTTGTGCTAAACAACAGCACTTGATTGTTTTTACACATTTCATTACTGGTTTAGTCAGACACCAAAAAAAGCCTCCTTATTTGGGAAGACACTTATACCCCAAGGATAAGTGAATATTCTGTACTCAGAAAATAATTTTCAAGTATGAGACCAGACCAAAGGGAAATTTTAACTTCCCCCTAGAGCTATTTTTACTCTAACAACCATATAGCGAACAAAGCAAACTACAATCAGCTTTATTAATGCAGCAAGGATGTTGGTCAGATATCAGAAACGCCTTCACATGGCTTGGAAGTTTCTCTGACTAATCAAGTCCTTCCTGGTGCTTGCCTTCAGCCAGTCTTCGGGAAATTGCAGAGATAGCAGGGGAGGGACCAGGGAGAGGTCAGCAGCCTGGCCTAAGGCAAAGATCACGGGCCTGGGAGTCAGGGGATCTGGGTTCTAACCCCAGCTCTGCCACTTATCTCCTGTGTGACCTTGGGTAAGTCACTTATCTTCTTGGTTTCTTCATCTGTTAAATGGATTATTGTTATTATTATTACTATTATTAATTATTACCATCAAGTCAGTGGAATCAGACTATGGCCAAATCTCTCAGGAGTGCTTCAGCCTCTCCTCTCCCTAGCTCTCCCTGGCCGATTCTCAGGCTGCTTTTTCCATGGAGCAGTCCTCACCACCACCCTCAACACCCCCACAGTATTTCTACCAGTATTCTTTCCAAGAAGCAATCTGGCCTAGTGGAAAGAGCCCGGGCTTGGGAGTCAGACGACCTGGGTTCTAATCCCCACTCTGAAACACATCTGCTGTATAACCTTGGGCAAATCACTTAACTTCTCTGTGCCTCAGTTCCCTCATCTGCACAGTGGGGTTACAATACCTGTTCTCCCTCCTTCCTAGACTGTGAGCCCATGTAGCTCACACATTGCTGAACTGTGGCAAATGTGGCTAAAGCAGCGTGGCTTAGTGGAAAGAGCACGGGCTTGGGAGTCAGAGGTCGTGAATTCTAATCCCGTCTCTGCCACTTATCAGCTGTGTGACTTTGGGCAAGTCACTTAATTTCTCTGTGGCTCAGTTACCTCATCTGTAAAATGGGGATTATGACTGTGAGCCCCACGTGGGACACCCTGATTACCTTGTATCTACCCCAGAGCTTAGAACGGTGTTTGGCACATAGTAAGCGCTTAACAAATAGCACTATTATTATTTTCCCAGCACTTACTACAGTGTTCTGCACACAATAAGTGCTCAATAAATACTACTGAATGAATGAATGACCTGATTATCTTGGACCACCCCCAGCACTCAGTACAGTATATCTAGGCCAGACTAATTGTTTTGTTTTGTTCTGTTTTGCTTTGCTGTCTGTCTCCCCTGTTTAGACTGTGAGCCCGTTATCGGGCAGGGATTGTCTCTATCTGTTGCCGAATTGTACATTCCAAGTGCTTAGTACAATGCTCTACACATGGTAAAGGCTCAATGAATACGATTGAATGAATGAATGAATGAATTCTTGGCACATAGTAAAGCACTTAACAAATACCGTAATCATTATTATGACCACCATTGCAATTTCCTTCTTTCTCGCATCCTGACACTGTGCCGCTTCTGACATTTGACAGGGCCCTTGGTCATTTTCATCCAAACAAATCCAATTAGAAAATTCATCCTTAGCTCAGGCCACATTTTATTTAAAACTTCCCCCACTTGTCAGAAGGTTGTGATAATAATGAATAGGAATGTCCTAAGAAATAGCTAAGGAAATACCTGTCAAAAGTATAAAAACTGGAGATAATTTAATGGTGGTAAAATTGTAATTAATCCAGCTCTAACTCTGAAAATGCCTGCCTCTTAAACCCAAGTTGGAACCCATCAAGATACATGAAAGAGAATCAGCAGGGGCTAAAACTTTTCTAAAACAGCAATTAATATAGGATCGCTTAAGACATTAAGGCTAAGAGCTTTTCTCCCTAAAATTAGATTGCTATTTTGTGCTACGTTTCCAATCCAGCACTGGTAAAAAAAATAATTCATAAATATACCATTTAACCCCTTAAGGTAACATTTAATAGTCTCCGGTTCTAGCCTCTGAATTACAAAACTTAGCAAGCATGCAGCCTCCCCTTCAAGCTTCCTCCCCAACAGAAGCCATAAACATCTTTGCCAGTAATGTTGGGAAGCCCCTGAGATCTGCTTGGTTCTGAGGTGAGGGATTCAATATTTCTGTGACTTGGGGGTCTCAGGATAAGTGAGGATACCAATTTCCAAGTTTCTGAAACAGTGAGAGGATCAAAATGTGCAAAGGAGAATTTTGGAAAGGCTAAATAAAAGTAAACCATCCCAACTTTCACTTTAGATTTACTGAAAAACACTGCCCCTTTCTACAGCCTCAAAAAGAATTAAAGGTCTTCTTCGGGAGAAGCCAGTTTAAAGAAAGGGAAAATATGAGTTGAAAGACTAAAAATAAATTCAAGCTAAAAATACCAGTTGTAAGACTAAAAATAAATTTGGGCTACTTATATTTGTAGCCTATGCACAGTCCTATTTCCTTAATGCCCACAAATCTCTGAGCAGAGTTGGCTACATACCTACCAAAGCATCGGTAATAGGATAGGTCTTTAATAAAGTCATTGTGGTTCATTTAACTACTGGCTATTTTTATTTGTACCTTCTGTTTACACCTCAGGGAAATAAAACCAGATGAATTCTTCAACTATGAAAAAAAAACACCAACAGATTCCTCTGGAATGGGACTTTGAGATCACCAGCAGTCAGACAAATGAGTCAGTTTAAGATTTGGCTTTCTCTCCTGCCGAACTCTTCGGCCTTCACCCTCTCCTACCACCACCTCTGCCCTTAATTCGCCCCAGAGGGCAAATCACGTGATTTACTCTGCTCCACCCAAAGCAAGCCAGTCGCTTTCCTTACCAACAATGCCAGTGAGTTGTTGCTAATTGGAAAATGGAAACCACATTGGCAACTTTTAGGCATTCTTTCTTGCATCTCTGAACTTGAAACTATTTACAATATGATCTTTCTTACATCACTAGATGCCTTCTCTGCTTACCACTAAGAACTGGTTCTTAAAAAAAAAAAAGTTGGGCACATCACTAAAAATCAAACACATTGTTTTCTTCCTTTCCATAGCCCAAGAGTAAAACACCTAGATTACTATTCCCATTAATACCTGGGAAGCAGCGTGACTTCATAGAAGGAGCAAAGGCTTGGGAGTCAGAGGACATGGGTTCTTACCCCGGCTCTGCCATTAGTCTGCTGTGTGACCTGGGACAAGCCACTTAACTTCTCTGTGCCTCAGTAACCTCATCTAAAATGGAGATTTAAGACTGTGAGCCCCACGTGGGATAATCTGATTACCTTGTATCTACTTCAGAGCTTAGACCAGTGCTTGGCACATAGTAAGCACTTAAATACCATTATTATGATTGTTCTCTGGGCCTCAGTTACCTCATCTGTAAAATGGGGATTAATAATAATAATAATAATAATAATTTTGGTATTTGTTAAGCACTTACTATGTGCCAAATGCTGTTCTAAGCGCTGGGTAGATACAAGGTAATCAGGTTGTCCCACATGGGACTCACAGTCTTCCTCCCCATTTTGAAGAGGGGGTAACTGAGGCTCAGAGAAGTGAAGTGACTTGTCCAAAGTCACCCAGTTGATAAGTGGCAGACCGGGGATTAGAACCCATGATCTCTGACTCCCAAACCCATGCTCTTCACTAAGCCACGCTGCTTCTCAAGACTGTGAGCCCCCCCGTGGGAGAATCTGCTTACCTTGTATCTACTCCAGCACTTAAAACAGCATTTGACACATAGTAAGCACTTAACAAATACCATTATTATTATTATTTCCAAGTCCCTTTATGACCCTACTGCCTTAAACTGTGTCGTGCAGAGCAACCCCAAACCTTGATGCAACTCTGCAGAAAAGGTGCGCTGCCCATTTAAGGCCAAAGTCAACAAACTGGCTTCCTCCAGAGAGATGGGAATCTCAGGACCACGAAGAACCAAATAACCATTTATTTTTGGGGGGGGGGGCGGGGGGGTCTGTTTTGATAGCCCAGAAATGGAATTCTACCATGTGTACCCACTCTCAACCTCACCTAAAGAAAGTTTTTACATCCCCTAACTGGACGTCATTGTGCACCCTCTGCTCGCCAGCCCTTCCCTCGGTCCAGGCCAGAAAACCACAACAAACAAATTGCATCACAGCCGTATGACCTGGCTGAACCCCACAGTTCCTGTTGGCAAACAATTCAGTCAGTCGTATTTATTGAGCGCTTACTGTGTGCGGAGCACTGGACTAGGCGCTTGGGACAGTACAATGCAACAATAAACAGTGACAATCCCTGCCCACAGTGAGCTCACTGTCTGGGGAGGGTTGGGTGGGGGGAAGGAGACAGACTAAATGAAGTAGCATAGAGTTGTGCTTGTACTATCCCAAGCACTTAGTACAGTGCTCTGCCTAAGGTAAGCACTCAATACAACTGACCAGAAAAAGATTAGTGATTAAAAATATGATTTGTGTAAGCAAAAATTATGTTTCACAATCTGCTAGGGTCAATAATCGATCAATCAATAGTATTTATTGAGCACTCTACTAAGCACTTGAGAGAGTACAATATATTAGAATTGGTAAACAACTTCTCTACAATAGGTAGAGAGGAACTAGGAGACCGCTGGAAAAAAATCACATTTTTATTATTTTTTTAAAGAGTAATAACTGAAGCAATAAAGTTTCGAGACTGTGAGCCCATTGTTGGGTAAGGATTGTCTGTTGCTGAATTGTACCTGCCAAGCGCTTAGTCCAGTGCTCTGCACACAGTAAGCGCTCAATAAATACAACTGAATGAATGAAGTAATGACATTCTAAAAGAGATCTAAAACTTTCAATTTGTGCCCCTCCATCCTGGGGTTATAAAAGTGTCTGGGCCGGTAGGCGTGGCATGCTGTTTCCCCCCCTCCAGGGCCTCAAAGCTCCAAGTGCTTAGTCCAGTGATCTGCACACAGTAAGCGCTCAATAAATATGACTGAATGAATGAAGTAATGATGTTCTATAAGAGATATAAAACTTTCGGTTTGTGCCCCTCACCCCTCCATCCTGGGGTGTAAAAGTGTGTTTGGGCCGGGCAGAGTGGCATGCTGTTTCCCCCCCTCCAGGGCCTCAAAGCACCAAGCGCTTAGTCCAGTGCTCTGCGCACAGTAAGCGCTCAAAAAATGCAACTGAATGAAGTAATGATGTTCTATAAGAGATATAAAACTTTCGGTTTGTGCCCCTCACCCCTCCATCCTGGGGTGTAAAAGTGTGTTTGGGCCGGGCAGAGTGGCATGCTGTTTCCCCCCCTCCAGGGCCTCAAAGCACCAAGCGCTTAGTCCAGTGCTCTGTGCACAGTAAGCGCTCAATAAATGCAACTGAATGAATGAAGTAATGGTGTTCTACAGGAGATATAAAACTATCGATTTGTGCCCCTCACCCCTCCATCCTGGGGTGTAAAAGCGTCTGGGCCGGGCATAGTGGTGTGCTGTTTCTTCCCCCTCCAGGTCCTCAAAGCTCCAAGCGCTTAGTCCAGTGCTCTGCACACAGTAAGCGCTCAGTATATAGGACCGGCTGAAAGCATGCCCTGTTTTTGCTGGGCACTGGAGCACGAACGGAAACTTGGGCCGTTCCACCTTTACACGGAGGCACAAAAACGAAACTTACTTTTCATACACCAGCTCCTCATCGATGCAGAAGTAATGGGTGTTTACGGTGCTTTTTGGCTTGTTCCTCAGCGTAGCAAAATATAAGCGATCTGGAAAAACACAAAAACATCTTTAGAAGGGAGATGTGAGAAATGGGGGGAGGGGAGATGGGGAATGGGGGGGGGGGGGGGGAATGTTTGCAGCATCGCCGGCTCTGCAAAGTCGCCCGGAGGGCATTCATTCATTCGTTCAGTCGTATTTATTGAGCGCTTCCTATGTGCAGAGCACTGTAGTGAGCGCTTGGAATATAAAATTCGGTGGGCAAACTCCCCGGCGAGGTGGCACCGGTGGGTCACCAGCTGGCAAAGGTGGGGTGACAGTGGGTGCCCGGCTCTGCACCCCAAGTGAGGTGGGTGGGGATGTCCATTCATCAAGAGTATTTATTAAGCGCCTACTCTGTGCAGGGCACTGGACTAAGCGCTTGGAATGGACCATGGGGCCACAGAGAGAGACCAGCCCGGCCCAACGATGGGCTCACATTCATTCAATAGTATTTATTGAGCGTCTACTATGTGCAGAGCACTGGACTAAGCGCTCGGAATGGACAAGTGGGGCACAGAGAGAGACCAGTCCTGTCCAACGCCGGGCTCACATTCATTCAGTAGTATTTATTGAGCGCTTCCTATGTGCAGAGCACTGGACTAAGCGCTGGGAATGGACAATTGGGCCACAGAGAGAGAGCACCTCGGCCCAACGACGGGCTCACCTTCATTCAGTAGTATTTACTGAGCGTCTACTATAGGCAGAGCACTGGACTAAGCGCTGGGAATGGACAATTGAGGCACAGAGAAAGACCGGCCCGGCCCAATGACGGGCTCACCTTCATTCAGTAGTATTTACTGAGCGTCTACTATAGGCAGAGCACTGGACTAAGCGCTGGGAATGGACAATTGGGGCACAGACAGAGGCCAGTCCTGCCCAACGCCGGTCTAAACGGGGGAGACGGGAGCAGAGCAAAAGAGCAAAACAAAAACAAGACAACACGCGGGTCTGCAGGGTGGGGAGGGGGCGAAGGGAGGAGGGCTCCGGCGGGTCCCCGAGGCCATCGATCGCCCGGTGTGCGGAGCACTGCGCTGAGCGCTCTGCCCGCGGGAGGAGGCGCGGGCGGCGGCAGGGGCCGTTCCTTCCTGCATGCAACGGGACCGATGGAGCGCTGGGTCGGAGCAGGGCACTGTACTGAGCGCTTGCCGCGGGGCAGGACTGGTCTCTCTCCGGGAGGTGTGGGTGCAGACGGTAGGAGGTCGGTCCTTAGGGGCGAAAGGCGTGCGGTCCTCACCTTGGAGGAGCTCGGAGGCCCCGGCGAGGTCTCCGGCGAGGTCTGCCATGTCGGGGGCGGGGGGCTGCCCCTCCTCCTGCCCCTCCTGCCCCTCCGCCTGCCCCGGCCGCCGGGGCCCGGGGTTCATCCGAGCCAGCCCGGGGACGGAGGGACGGAGGCACCCAGCCCGGCCCGGGCATGGACTCGCACACGCACCCCGACCCACCGGCCGTCCGGAGAGCCGGGCTGCAGCGCTGGGCTGCAACTGGCTCCTCCTCCTCCTCCCTCCCCTTCCCTGCCTCCTCCTCCCTCCTCCTCCTCCTGCTCCTCCTGCTCCTCTTCCTCCTCCTCCTCCTCCTCCTCCTCCCCTGCAGCCGCCGCCAATGGGGTCACCGGGAGCCGTTGCCAGGGCTTTGTTGCCGCTCGACACTTGCGCCGCCCCCCAAACACGTGGGCTCTAGCTCTGTCTCTGTGTGTGTGTGTGTGTGTGTGTGTGTGTGTGTGTGTGTGCACGGGGCGAGGGGGAAGGACCGGCCCGGGCACACGCGTCCCGAGGGCTCTGGGTAGGTGTGTGTGCGTGTACGTGTCTATGTGTGTGTGTGTGTGTACACGTGTGGGGGGGAAGGACCGGCCCGGACACACGGGTCTCTATGACTCTATATGTGCGTGTGTGGATGTGTGTGCGTGCGGGGGAGGGTGGAGGGGAAGGACCGGCCCGGACACACGGGTCTCTATGTGTGTGTGTGCACGTGTGGGCGGGAAGGGGAAGGACCGACCTGGACACACGGTCTCTGTGTGTGTGTGTGTGTGTGTGTGTGTGCGCACGTGTGGGCGGGAAGGGGAAGGACCGACCCGGACACACGGGTCTCTATGACTCTATATGTGCGTGTGTGGACGTGTGTGTATGTGTTTGCGTGCGTGGGAGGGTGGAGGGGAAGGACCGGCCCGGACACACGGGTCTCTATGTGTGTCGGGGGGGGGGGGGGGGGAAGAAGGGGAAGGACCGGCCCGTACACACGTGTCTCTGTGTGTGTGTATGTACACGTGTGGGCGGGAAGGGGGAGGACCGACCCGGACAAACGGGTCTCTATGTCTATGTGTGTGCGTGGACGTGTGTACATGTGTGTGCGTGTGTGCACGTGTGGGCGGGAAGGGGGAGAACCGGCCCGGACACACGGGTCTCTATGTCTCTGTGTGTGTGGATGCGTGTGTGTGCACGTGTGGGCGGGAAGGGGAAGGACCGGCCCGGACACACTTGTCTCTATATCTCTGTGTGTGTGTGTACGTGTGGGGGTGGGGAAGGACTGGCCCGCACACACGTGTCTCTGTGTATATGTGTGTGCGTGTACACGTGTGGGCGGGAAGGGGAAGGACCGGCCCGGACACACGGGTCTCTATCTCTATGTGTACGTGGGGGGGGGGGGGGGGGAGGGGAGGAAGGACTGGCCCGGACACATGTGTGTCTCTGTCTCTGCGTATATATGTGTGTGTGTGTGTACGTGTGTATGTATTTATGTGTGCGTACGTGTGGGCGGGAAGGGGGAGCACCGGCCCGGACACACGGGTCTCTATGTCTGGGAGAGTGTGTGTGTGTGTAGGGAGAAGAGGGAGGATCGGCCCGGACACACGTGTCTCTATGGCTCTGTGTGTGTGTGCGTGTACGTGTGCGTTCGCGTATGTGTGTGTAATAATCACTGTGGTATTTGTTAAGCGCTTACTGTGGGCCAGGCACTGTATTAAGCGCATGTAAATGGAGTTGGACACAGTCCCCGTCCCATCTGGGGCTCCCACTCTCAATCCCCATTTTCCAGATAAGGGAACTGGAAGAATGACTTGCCCAGTTGAGTGACTTGCACAGGGTCCCACAGCAGACAAGGGGTAGAGGCAGGATTCGAACCCATGACCGTCTGACTCCCCGGCCGGTGGTCTATCCACTACGCCACGCTGCTTCTCTAATAATGTTGGCATTTGTTAAGCGCTTACTATGTGCCGAGGACTGTTCTAAGCGCTGGGGGAGATACAAGGTCATCAGGTTGTCCCACGTGGGGCTCCCAGTCTTCATCCCCAATTGTCAGATGAGGTCACTGAGGCACAGAGAAGTCAAGTGACTTGCCCAAGGTCACGCAGCAGACAAGTGGCGGAGCCGGGACACACACACCCTTTTGATGCATGTACACTTTCTACTGCTATTAGTGCTTAACGAATGCCATAATTATTGTTACTACTACTAATAATTATAATAATGTTGGTATTTGTTAAGCGCTTACTATGTGCAGAGCACTGTTCTAAGCGCTGGGGGAGATACAGGGTCATCAGGTTGTCCCACGTGAGGCTCACAGTTAATCCCCATTTTACAGATGAGGTAACTGAGGCACAGAGAAGTTAAGTGACTTGCCCACAGTCACACAACTGACAAGTGGCAGATCCGGGAGTCGAACCCATGACCTCTGACTCCCAAGCCCAGGCTCTTTCCACTGAGCCACGCTGCTTCCCATTCGTTAAGCGCTTACTCTGTGCCAAGCACTGTTCTTCATCAGGTTGTCCCTCGTGGGGCTCACAGTCTTCATCCCCATTTTCCAGATAAAGTGACTGAGGCCCAGAGAAGTGACTTGCCCAAGGTCACACAGCAGACGCGTGGCACACCCGGAATTAGAACCCAGATCCTTCTGACTCCCGAGCCCGTGCTCTATCCACTAGGCCATGCTGCCTCTCGTTCTGCACACACATTCCACCGCCCCCCCCCCCCGCCCCCTCTCGAACAATCATTTTCTTTGCGGCCCTGTTCTCATTCTTCCCCCACTTCAAAGCCCTACTGAAGGCTCACCTCCTCCAGGAGGCCTTCCCAGACTGAGCCCCCCTTTTCCTCAGCTCCCCCTCCCCATCGCCCCGACTCACTCCTTTTGCTCTACCCTCCTCCCCACCCCTATTGCACTTGTGTATATATATGTACATATCTATAATTCTATTTATATTGATGCCTGTTTACTTCTTTTGACGTCTGTCTCCCCCACTGTAAACCCGATGTAGGCAGGGATTGCCTCTCTTTGTTGCTGAATTACACCTGCCAAGCGCTTAGTATAATGTTATGCGCACAGAAAGCGCTCAGTAAATTGGATCAATGAATGAATGAACGTTCTTCCCTAGAACTCATCACACACTTCGTAGCACTTTTCCCTTTAACCCCTAGAATTTCGGGCTTTGTCTTTTTATTTTAATCTGCTACCGAGCGTATCAAAATAAGCTTGGCACATGCATGCTCTCTCTCCTCTCTCTCTCTCTCTCTGTATCTCTCCCTCCCTGTCTGTCTCTGTCTCCCTCTCTCCCTCTCTCTCACCTTCCCCCACCTAGTATTTTCACTCCCTCCGCTATATTCATTTTCAATCCTCTGAGCGGGGTTCGTTTGCTTGAAAAAAAAGATTCAAGTTGTCCCCATCCCCCGACATAACTTTCTGCAACTCATTCAAGTCATCACATAAAACCCTTGTCTTCTCTTTGGGGGATGAGGGGAAGGAAATAGGTGATTAGGCAAAAAGGAAAGAAAAAAAAGCACACACAAACACTCACACCCACATCTGTCGCTTTCCCGGTTGCTTTGCAAAACGCCCCTGGCAATTTCCCGTCCGGTTCCGAGGGCTTTACTATTATTACGAACTAGAATTCTGTGGATCTGCGTTCTCTTTAGGGGTTTCTCAGTGTTCAGAGATTGCTGATCTCTGTAGTTTTCCCCCAACCACCCGCCCTCCCCCCGAGAAAGAGAAAACAAGCCTAAAGCGTGCTGGCATCCCGGCTACTGTGCCCTAGCCCCTTAATCTTCACAGTGATCTTTCAAAGCACTAAAAAGCATAATTAGATATTGTACTTCCTGTAGTATAGTCACTGAAAGACGCATTTCGTTTTTTCTAGACTTCTAAACTGATCAGTGAATGAGTCTTCTCTCAAACTGTTCCCACTGCCCCAATTTATTTCACAACTATGTACTGTCACCAAAGGGATTTCCCTCATTCCCTTTCTCCCTTCCAAAGGAAATGAGAAATATCAGGCATTTATCCCAAAGCAGTAGGTAAATCATCGATTATCTCAACTATACCTAACTCCAAAATCTCAATATAAGTCCAATTTTTATCAAATTCAAATAAGTACTTATGTTAAAAGGGATGTTATGGGTGAGATTTTACATACCCGAGAGACACAACACATGAAATTATGGTTTCTGATTTCTACCTTACTAAAATCACATCTCCTCCAAGAGGCCTTCCCTGACTAACTCCTCATCTCCCTACCTATTCACCCACTCCTTTGTCTTTGCCACACTCGGCTCTGTGTCCGTTAAGAACTTTCTCTCCCCACCTCATCCTAAAGTACTTTGATATCTTAATACCCCACCCCACCCACACACGCTTATGTATATAACGTATGTGAGAAGCAGTGTGGCTCAGTGGAAAGAGCCCGGACTTGGGAGGCAGGGGTCATGGGTTCAAATCCTGGCTCTGCCACTTATCAGCTGTGTGACTTTGGGCAAGTCACTTGACTTCTCTGTGCCTCAGTTACCTCATCTGTAAAATGGGGATTAACTGTGAGCCTCACGTGGCACAACCTGATGACCCTGTATCTACCCCAGCACTTAGAACAGTGCTCTGCACAGAGTAAGCGCTTAACAAATACCAACATTATTATATAACATCCTCATCGTGTTTTTAGACTCAGCCTGTTGTTGGGCAGGGCTTGTCTCTGTTGCCCAATTGTTCATTCCAAGTGCTTAGTACAGGGCTCTGCACATAGTAAGCGCTCAATAAATACAACTGAATGAATCATCATCATCAGTGATATTTATTGAGCGCTTACTGTGTGCAAAGCACTATACTAAGCACTTTAAAAGGTAGAATACAACAGATTCGGTAGAAACGTTCCCTGCCCATGATGAGCTTACAGTCTAGAGGGGGAGATAGACATTCATGTAAATAATTTATAATTTTTAGACATGTAATAATTATTATTATGGTACTTGTTGTTAAGCGCTTACTATGGTCTCAGCACTGTTCTAAGCACTGACAAATAGTAATTGTGGTACTTGTTAAGCACGTACTATGTGTCAGGCACTGTATTAAGTGCTGGGGTGGATACATACAAATCAGGTTGGACACAGTCCCATGTCACAGAGGGGCTCACAGTCTCAATCCCCATTTTATGGATGAGGTAATTGAGAGGTGAAGTGACTTACCCAAGGTCACACAGCAGGCAAGCAGAGCCAGTATTAGAACCCATGACCTACTGACTCTCAAGCCTTTGCCCTAGCCATTTGGCCGTGCTGCTTCTAAGTGCTATATCCTTATATTCTGCTCTTTCCCCTAATTGTAATTTATTTTAATGTCATTTGACCTCCACTAGGCTTTAAATTCCTTGAGGGCAGAAATTGTGTCTACCGAATCTATAGTATTGCACTTTCTCGAGTGCTGGTACAGAACTCTGCATACAGTAACCTTCGCATGAAACAAAAACTCCTCACTCGTGGTTGGCTTCAATGCTCTCCATCACCTTACCCCCTCCTACCTCACTTCCCTTCTCTCCTTCTCCAGCCCAGCCTGTACACTCCGCTCCTCTGCTGCGAACCTCCTCACCGTCCTTCGTTCTCGCCTGTCCCACCATCGACCCCTGGCCCACATCCTACCACTGACCTGGAATGCCCTCCCTCCTCACATCCTTATTGAAGCAGTGTGGCGCAGTGGAAAGAGCACGGGCTTTGGAGTCAGAGGTCATGAGTTCGAATCCCAGATCTGCCACTCGTCTGCTGTGTGACCTTGGGCAAGTCACTTCACTTCTCTGTGCCTCAGTTACCTCATCTGTAAAATGGGGATGAAGACTGTGAGCCCCACGTGGGACAACCTGATTCCCCTGTGTCTACCCCAGCGCTTAGAACAGTGTTCGGCACATAGTAAGTGCTTAACAAATACCAACATTATTATTATTATCTGCCAAACTCTCTTCCCCTCTTCCAATCCCTACTGAGAGCTCACCTCCTCCAGAAGGCCTTCCCAGACTGAGCCCTCCCTTTCCCTATGCCCCTCCTCCCCTCCCCATTCCCCCATTCCCTCCTTCTGCTCTTCCCCCTTCCCTTCCCCACAGTGCTGTGCATATTTGTATATATTATTTATTATTCTATTTTATTAATGATGTGTATTTATCTATCATTCTATTTATCTTGAGAGTACTGACGCCTGACTACTTGTTTTGTTGTCTTTCTCCCCCTTTTAGACTGTGAGCCCGTTGTTGGATAGGGATTGTCTCTATCTGTTGCCGAATAGTACATTCCAGAGTGCTTAGTACAGTGGTCTGCACATAGTAAGTGCTCATTAAATATGATTGAATTGAATGAATGAAGTTCTCAATAAATATCATTGATTGACTGATTGATACTTAACCCAGGTCCCTTGCCAAAATGCACATCTTTTATCTTTATTAATGTGCTTTAATTTTGACTCAGGTGGAAACCAGAACTTAAAAATTCCATGACCAAGACATCATCTCAAAATTCAATCTAAACCAGAAGTGAGAGTAAGCCAAGGGTGTCTGGAAAGTGGTTTCAGTAAGACAATAAGAGCGGGAACAGCCATTCCCGTTTCACATTTTGAAGAGGACAGAATTTGTGTTTATTTGTTTATTTTTCACTCCCTTAGCACCATGGCTCAGAAGAGGGGCTGGCACATCTGATCTAAAAGTCTTTGGATTGGGGGCTCTGATTAAGGATCACTTCAGCAGTGTGGAGGCAGGGACTTGGGCTAAGGGGCTTGTCACAAAAATAAAGATGAAAAGTGGGAGTTGGGGAATCTAACCGTATTCCCCAGGGCAAAATATCCCCATACCCACCTAATAATAATAATAATAATGTTTGTATTTGTTAAGCGCTTACTATGGGCAGAGCACTGTTCTAAGCGCTGGGGTAGATACAGGGTAATCAGGTCGTCCCACATGAGGCTCCCAGTTAATCCCCATTTTACAGATGAGGTAACTGAGGCACAGAGAAGTTAAGTGACTTGCCCACAGTCACACAGCTGACAAGTGGCAGATCTAGGTTTCGAACCCACGACATCTGACTCCCAAGCCCGGGCTCTTTCCACTGAGTCGTGCTGCTTCACCTCCATCCACACACACCTTGCCCGCTCACCACTGCTGCGGCTCACTGTAATTAATCTAGTAATGGTATTTACTGAGTGCTTACTGTGTGCAGAGCACTGGACTAAGTGCTTGGGAGACCACAGTACAATAGAGTTGGTAGATACGTTCCGTTCCTGAGAAGAGATTTCAGTCCACCCACCACAGCAGCAGAAGTGCGGTCGGTGTTCTGGTAAAAAGATGCTTTTACTTTCACCCTCCACCTAAATCTGTTCTAATGTGTTTTCTGCTTGGATTTTTTTTTCCCCACCAGTTTTACCCAGCAGACTGTAAACTCCTTGGGGCAACTGCTTCAAGTACCAAGTTAAGTCCTCCACTGGGCACTGAGTTCAGTCTGTTTATATTGATGATAATTAATTTCATAGCATGAACATCTAACTGGGCCATTTTGTGTTTGGGGCCTATCACAAGCTTGTTCTGGGTTCAGTCAATTCGTGGTATTTATCGAGGGTGGCAGAGAAAGCCAGTTTGCCCTCTTCAAGCCATGTGCTGCTATTCCAAGCCCTTAACCAGCCAGTGGTAATAATGTTGGTATTTGTTAAGCGCTTACTATGTGCAGAGCATTGTTCTAAGCACTGGGGTAGATACAGGGTAATCAGGTTGTCCCACATGAGGCTCGCAGTCTTCATCCCCATTTTACAGATGGGGGAACTGAGGCACAGAGAAGTTGTGACTTGCCCACAGTCACATAGCTGACAAGTGGCAGAGCCAGGATTCAAACCCATGACCTCTGACTCCCAAGCCCGTGCTCTTTCCACTGTGCCATGCTGGTTCTCAGTGGTGCACAATGCTGGTGGACGGAGAAGACAGGGAAATAGCTCTGTGCCGAGCTGAAAGTTGGTCAGGGAAGTGCATCTACTCTCTGCTCTTGCTGCCCAGGACCATCTGGTGGGTGAGGCTGAAATGGGACAGGGTAGGAGAAGTAGTACTAAGTGGGGCCTAGTAGATAGAGCACGGGCCTGGGTGTCAGAAGAAGGTCCTGGGTTCTAATTCTAACTCTGCCATTTGTCTGCTGAGTGACCTTGGGTAAGTCACTTTGCTTCTCTGGGCCTCAGTTACCTCATCTGTAAAATGGGGATTAAGACTGGGAACCTCATGCAGGGCAGGGACCGTGTCCAATCCAATATCCTCATATTTACCCCAGTGCTTAGTACAGTGCCTTGCACATAGCAAGCACTAAACAAATACCATAATTACTATTAGTGGTAGTAATTGAACACTTACTATGAGCAGAGCAGAGAAAATTTTACTGGGTACTATTGTATATGGAGGACTGAACTAGTCATTTACAAAAGTGAGTGATCTTTTTATGATGTCTGATAAAGGCTTACCAGGGACTGTAGTAAGCACTGGGGTTGACACAAGTTGTTAAATGATTTCTATGTGCTAGACAGTGTACTAAGCACTGGGGTAGATATAAGATAATCAAGTTGGACACAGTCCTTGTCCCGCATGGGACTCAACCATAGTCTTAGTTCCCATTTTAGGGATGAGGAAACAGAGGCACAGCGAAGTTAAGTGGTTTCCCCAAGGTCACGCAGCAGACCAGGGAAGAGCTGAGATTAGAATCCAGGTCCTTTGATTGCCAGGCCCAGGGTCTTTTCACCAAGCCACTTGAAAGAGATGTGATTTTAGTAAGACCCTGAAGATTGGGAAAGTTGAGGGGGGGGAATTTGTGAATCAAGAGAAGGAAGGTTGGGAAGGAAGACCAAAGTATGTGAGAGTGGATATATATCCACATCTATTTGTACAGTAATAATTAGGGTAATTGTTCATCCTAAGTCAAAGTAAGGGTAAGTAGGATTTTATTCCTGTTTTACAGATGAGGTAACTGAGGCCCAGAGAAGTTAAAGTACTGGCCCAAAGTCACACAGCAGACAAGTGGCAGAGTCAGAATTAGAACCCCGGTCCTCTAACTCCCAGTATTCCTAATTTCTTTTTAGATATTCCTTTGAAAGTTTCTTTTGTTATGCTTTTAAAATCGCTGTAGGTCCCTTCCATTCTTGTCTTCAAATAAGATTCTTCTGGTAAAATACACATTCACTTGCAGATTCTTTTTTTTCACTGGTAAAAACTACACTACAAGTAGTAGAAGGAATCTTCCAATACAACTTCGATTTCTGACTGTGTCTCCTAGAACCAGATGTTTCTAAAACCTTTGAAATCACCCATCTCCCGTACTCTTTGCCTGCATAAAAGCTAAAGACATTAAAGATAAGACTTCGAAACACCCCTCAAAAACCACATACCAATTTAAGCTAAACCATCTCGATAACTAGGAGGCCAAGATATATTTTGGGGACCTGAAAATAATAATAATGGTATTTGTCAAGTGCTTATTAAGTGCCAAGCACTGTTCCATGAGGGTTCTCTCTGTTAACTTACTCAACAGGCCTTCTTAACCTTGTCTCACCTGAGCTGAAAGTACACAAAATTACCAATTTCAGTAGGAATGAAAGATTACTCATCTAATTATCATATACTTCCTATGACCCAAACAAACCTCTCTTCCTTCCCCACTTACAATAAGATGTTATGCAATGTTTATTAGTTAGAATGCAGGTTCTCTGAATTAAGGAGAAAAAAATAGAAAGAATTAGAATGACAAAGCAGTCATCTGCATAACTGACGACTATGTTTAGAACTTCTTGAAAGACACAATTATCTTCCATTTGAAGCGCTCTAAGGGCTTAAAGTAGTGGGTAGACAGGGACCCAACATTATTGCATTATAATACTATCAATCTATCCATCGGTCATATTTATTGAGTCCTTACTGTGTGCAGAACACTGTACTCAGCGCTTGGGAGAGTACAATCTAACAGACACATTCCCTGCCCACAGTGTTTCTAACATTTTATTTGGGAGGGATGTTTTGGAAAAAAAAATTGTTTTAAACAGCGAATGACTTTATTTCAGCAAAAATATCTTTTTTAGATAGTGAATGACAATGTTTCAGCATCTTCCACAGGAGCCAAGAGGCATTTCACTCATGGAGATGATGACATGAATAGGAAACAATGTGTGAATGGAGTCTGTTCCTTCCTTCCTCTTCTAGAGGACTTTGCCAAATCACATGGCCAGGTTAGGAAAATGTCCTGGGAAACCATGTTGAGCTCTGCCAGGTCAGAACTTGGGAAACTCACAATAGCAAGATTTTCCTTGGCTTCCTGTCTCTTGGGCAGCACTTACTAAAGTGAGTCATTTGTGGACACAAAGACATTCAGAGGGTCTGATCTGATTAGTACACCTGAAATCCCATTGCAATTTCCTCCCTTCCACGGAGTTGGCACCCCTAACTAATTGACAGATGAAGACAGCAATAGTCAAAGCCATGAAAAAGTCTAAAGGACAGGTGGTAGAGTAGGCAATAAATACTCTCTGTAAACAAGCATCATATCCGCTCCTCTCTACCACAGGGTGATGTCACGGGGACATAGGAAGTAGTCTATATGACCGTCCTTTCAATTCTCCGCAAGAAATCCCAAGTGGGTCTTAATAATCACTCTAGAGGATTTTCCTCCCTCTTCTAGGGTACCACTCATGCACAGATTTCATAACAGCGCCTTGAAGTGACTGAAAGTGGTGAGGACTTCAGCTTTAAACCTCATCTGAAAGCTGCAAATGCTAGCAGGTCCCATCTTGTTTACACAGTGACTTCACTGGAACGGTGACACACCAGACATTGCCCTGGGGAAGGGCAGTGGGAGGGGTCATTAGGAAGTAGCCTGGCCTAGTGGAAAAAGCTTGGAACTAGAAGTCAAGAGAAGCAGCGTGCCCTAGTGGACAGAGCATAGGCCTGGGAGTCAGAAGGTCCTGGGTTCTAATCCTGACCCTCCACTTGTCTACTCTTGGAGAAGCAGCGTGGCTCAGTGGAAAGAGCACGGACTTTGGAGTCAGGGCTCATGAGTTCGAATCCCAGCTCTGCCACTTGTTGGCTGTGTGACTGTGGGCAAGTCACTTAACTTCTCTGTGCCTCAGTTCCCTCATCTGTAAAATGGGGATTAAGACTGTGAGCCCCACGTGGGACAACCTGATTCCCCTATGTCTACCCCAGCGCTTAGAACAGTGCTCGGCACATAGTAAGCGCTTAACAAATACCAACATTATTATTATTATTATTATTACTCTGTAATCTTAGGCAAGTCACTTCACTTCTCTGTGCCTCAGTTACCTCATCTGTAAAGTGAGGATTAAGATTGGAAGCCCCTTATGAGACATGGACTTGTATCTACCCCAATATAGTGCCCGGCACATAGTAAGCACTTATCAATAATAATAATAATTATTATTATTATAGTACTTGTTAAGAACTTACAAGGTGCTGAGCACTGTTCTAAGCGCTGGGGTAGATACAAACTAATCAGATTGTCCCACAGGGGGCTCACAGTTTTAATCTCCATTTTACGGATGATGTAACTGACAGACAGAGAAGTTAATCACCTTGCCCAAGGTCACACAGCAGACAAATGGCTCAGGCAAGATTAAAACTCGTGTCCTCTGACTTCCAACCTCGTACTCTTTCCACTAAGCCACACAACAAATGTCAAGGGCTTGGGAGTCAGAGGTCAAGGGTTTGAATCCTGGCCCTGCCACTTGTCAGCTGTGTGACTGTGGGCAAGTCACTTAATTTCTCTGTGCCTCAGTTACCTCATCTGTAAAATGGGGATTAAGACTGTGAGCCTCACATGGGACAACCTGATGACTCTGTATCTACCCCAGTGCTTAGAACAGTGCTCTGCAAATAGGAAGTGCTTAACAAATACCAACATTATTCATTATTATTATTATATTTTAAAAAGCCAAAAAATTAGGTTCTAGTCTTGGTTTGGCAACTTTCCTGCTCTTGGACCCTGAATATGTCACTTAACTTTTCTGTGCCTCAGCTCTTCATCTGGAAAATGGGGATAAAAAAACCTATTATCCCTCCCTCTTGGACTGTGAACCCAGTGAGAGACAGGGCCTATGTCCAATCTGATTATCTTGCAGGTACCACAGGGTTTGGCACTGTATAAAGTACTTATCAAAAGCTATCATCGTCATTATTATTATTAGGAAGGGGAGAAAAAGTTGGTGTGAACTGATAGCTGAAAATGTGCCCAGGTTAGGGAGCAGACAGATTGGCACTGGGCATAGATAGGCTTGCAGAGTAATAGTAACAACAACAGCAATAATAGTAGTAACTGTGGTTACTTGTTAAGTGTTCACTATAGGCCGAACATTGTGCCCAGCAGAATCTCTGGAAAGAGCCAGCACCTCTCCTGTCCTGACTCATCCCCATCCTGCCCAACTCCCTGGCAGCCAGTTTTCCCCTGTGGGAAACATTAAGGGGAAGGAAGGGGGTATCCCTAGGCAATGATTTCTTGTCAGATCTCTAAATTCAGATTGGAAGGAGGGGTTGGGCTAGAAAGCCCGTCAAAAGTCACTTCCAGCTTTCTTTAAGGAGCAGCTTGGCCAAGTGGAGAGATCATGGGCCTTGGAGTCCAAAAGACCTGTGTTCTAATTCTGCCTCTACTACTTGTCTGCTGTGTGACCTGGGGAAAGGCACTTAATGTCTCTTTGCCTCAGTTACCTCATCTGTCAAAGGGGGATTAAGACTGTGAGCCCCATGTGGGACATGGACTGTGTCTTGTCCAGTCTAAAAAAAAATCAAGTCGCAGCAACATTGCAAAAGGGTTTTTATCACGGTACTAAATATGGATCTACATGGATGAGAATAGAGGGAGTCTTAAGTGAGGGAGAAGTAGCTATTTATAGTCTGTGGTGAGCTTGGTGTTCCTTCATACCAACAACAGCATCCAATAAAGTATGGCTCCAGTCTTCTTAGGGGATGACATGATGTGACAAATTGATGACAGGGGAAGGGTATGGCTGAAGCATGATTTAAGAAAACAAGGTGGATTAATGCAAAATGGAGACTGAAAACAAGATGGAGTAAGGCTGTTTAAGAGTTGGTTCCCACAGTCCATGATTAGTTTGAATCTACTCCAGCACTTAGTACAATGCCTGGCACATAGTAAGTGCTTTACAAATACAAAAAGAAAAAAAGAACATTTGGTCTCCATTGGTAGGTAGGTTTTTGTTTTCTAATGACATCTCAAAAATTCAACCATAAAATGAGATTGTTTCTAGCTCCCCATCAAGTTCACTCTCCTTTGTCTCCAAGAACTTATTTAAAACCACTTCACAAGATATTTAAAATGGTGAGAGTGGCATACATTACAGGGTCTTGAGATGTCCAACAGCAATTCAATATAACAAACTAGAGTTACTGTGCAATTTCTCAGAATTTCTTGTGAAATTTCACAGAATGCCTGGATCCCCATTATTTTTAGAGAAGTGTTTCATACTTGTGCTTTGAATTTCACCATAAAAACAAAAATGAAGACTTTTGGGGGGGGCCAAAGTTTTAGCCTGAAGGAGTGTAACCTAGTGGAAAGAACAGAAGCCTGGCAGTCATAAGGGCCTGGATTCTAATAATTACAATGATGGTATTTGTTATGTGCTTACTATGTGCAAAGCACTGTTCTAAGTGCTGATTCTAATCCTGCCTCCCCGACTTGTCTGCTCTGCGACCTTGGGCAAGTCACTTCATTGGGCCTCAATTACCTCATCTATAAAGTGGGGATAAAGACTGTGAGTCCTAGGTGGGCCATGGACTGTATCCAACCTGATTAGCTCCCTCCCATCCCCACAGTACAAATTTATTTATTTTTTATGTCTAGTAATGCCTGTCTCCTCTTCTAGACTATCAGCTCATTGTGGGCAGGGAATGTGTCTGCTGTTGGATTGTACTCTCCCAAGCCCTTTAGTACAGTTCTTTGCATGCAGTAAGTATTCAGTAAATATGATTGAATGAATGAATTAATGAATTAATGAATGAATGAGCGAATGAATTAGTCATATCTGCCCCAGCCTGACACATAGTACACACTTAAGTGTCATAAAAAATGTTTTTGAATCTGTTTTTCTGATGTATCATTTTAATCTTAAATTACTAGGATAATATTAAGAATAAAAGGAGTAAATTGAAGGGGGTAAAATAAATAGACTAAGTAGAAAAGATTGAATTGGAAGGGAAAAAGAGAGAGACTGGGACTTTGAGCGAACAAACCTGATTATCTTGTATCTACTCCAGTACTTAGTATAGTACCTACCACATTGTAAGTGATGAAGAAATACCATTTTGAAAAAGTGAGAAAGAGATAAATCTGATGGCAGACTGGAAACCCTACCAAGGAAATGAAGAAACATCTGTCAAATCACCGGCAACCATAGTCTACCTTTGTGCTCATTGTGGACAGGGAACATTTCTACCAACTCTGTTCTATTGCACTCTCCCAAGCGCTTAGTACAGTGCTCTGAATAGAATAAGGGTTCAATAAATGCGATTGATTGATTTGTGGAGCATAGTTGGCGAACAAATGGATAGGAGTAACAGGTGACAAATGGAGGTCTGCGCTAAGAAAGATCGGACAACAGTCAATCAAAGGCCATACCTCTCATGTATGGTCCTAAAACAGGACAGCTACTTAGGAACTTAATTCTCAAATCGGATCAACTTCTCTGTTGGTGATTATAAAAATTGACATTTCTCCTAGAGGGAACGAAACTGCCATTTATACCCTCTTGGGCCCAACAATACTTGTGTGCTTATTGGGAAGAAGCAGGGCAGGATTCAGGCTCAAGTAGATCTTAAACTCCATAATGGTTTGAGTAGCTTTAAAATTTGTCAGAAAAGTGCTTCTTTGGAAAATTGGGTTTTGTTTTGATCTCCTGCAAGCCAGTGGAGCCCTGCATTTAAACCTACTCACTCCACAATGGAGAATCAATCAGTGGTATTTATCAAGTGCTTACTGTGTACAGAGCACTGTACTAAGCACTTGGGAGAGTCAATGCAATAATGGAATGTACACATTCACTGCCCACAGCGACCTTACAGACTAGAGACTAGAGGGAAGAATTTGAAACAAAAAATCCAGTCATAGACCTACAAAAGGCCAATATAATTCCATTTCCATTCTACTTTTTCTTCCCAGAGTACTTGCCCTATTCCCTTCTCAGTTCCTCTCTTGTTGCCCAACTGACCTTTCTCCTTCTCCCCATTCACCACCCCCCCCGCCCCCCGATCCATGAGTAGCTGATAGTCCATGAAAGTCACCTGAATTTTAGTTCTCTCACTGACAGAGCTAAAACATTAGTGATTCTACCATTCTATGGCTAAGTATTATGTGAGTGATTGACTCAGGCATCTACCTATGTGAGGATATTGTGAGGGTATTAGTTGAAAATTGTCTTTCAAATCATTTGAATCATTGGGAAAGAAGACAATCCAAAAATCAGCACTCCATACAGCCCACAAAGATGTTTTTGAACCAGGCCTTCTCCCTCTAGGGAGCTAAATTAAGAAAAAGAGGCAGAAAAATCAACACTGTTAAGTTTTTACCAGATCTGAGCACACCCAGTTCAAGGCATAGAAGTGATAAACTCTGAATTTCAAAAAAGGCTATCAGATCTTACACGTGCACCAGCCACTTCAGAGATATTTAAGATTCAGTAAAAATGCCTCCTTGAAAATCAACAGCTGAAGCCACTCCAAACCTACAGACCATGACAGACTAGCTGATGGGACAAGTATCTTAAAGAGACCACATGGATAAAAAAAATAGTTTTGGACAAGGAGATACTAACCTGCTATTTGTGGGACCCATATCTCATCTTCCTCATAAGGGCAGCTCCAACCATCATGGATACATATCCCATCGTTGTTAGTACAGCTTTCAGACCCATAGGGATACCACATACTCCGTGTTATCCTTTCATTCTTCTGGGCAGCACAAGGTTGTATTACCAGAGTTAGGAGGCAGAAGAGTTCTACCCTGTCACATGGACAGGCTCCTGGTGTTTGATTACCTCCCTCCATCGGTTAGATTATGGAGGGTAAGTTTTCATGGCTACTGAACTAGTTCAAGTTTCTCTCTTGGAAAAGTTCAGAAGTTCTAATGGCAAGAAAAGGTGTGAACAACAGGATGCTGAGTTTCTGTGCAGGGGAGATCCCAGGCTCTGAGGTAGAGAGGGAAAAAAGGTATAAAGTAACTTTGAAAACTGAAGATGTAGTTTGTTAATTGCCCAAGAATGGGATTCTTGGCACTGATTATGTCAGATCATATTAATGAGGCTAGTCTCAGGTTTTTGTTGCTCCATCTTAAATTTCTAGTCCCCTATCTTAGCAAACCATGATGGACTCAATATAAGAAAGTAAGAGAAACAGCATGGACTAGCAGAAAGTGCATGGGCCTGGAAATCAGAAGGACCCGGGTTCTGATTCTGGCTCTACCACTTGTTTGCTGTGTGATCTTGGGCAGGTCATTTCACTTTTCTATGCCTCAGTTCCCTCATCTGCAAAATAGAGAAGCAGCATGGGCATAGTGAATACAGCACAGGCCTGGGAGTCAGGAGGTCTTGGGTTCTAACCCCGACTTCCCCACTTGTCTGCTGTGTGACCTTGGGCAAATCACTTCACTTCTCTGTGCCTCAGTTACCTCATCTGTAAAATGGGGATTGAGACTGTAAGCCCCATATGGGACAGAGACTGTGTTCAACCTGATTTGCTTGTATCCACCCCAGCACTTAGAGCAGTAGCTGGCACACAGTAAACACTTAATAAGTACCACTATTATTAAAATAGGGATTCATTACCCGTTCTCCCTCCTACTTAGACTGTGAGCCCCATGTGAGACCTGATTATCTTGCATCTACTCCAATGCTTAGTACAGTGCTTGGTACATAGTAAGTACTTAAATACCACAGTTACTATTATTACATAAATGCTGTGTGGTTGAAGATGCAGTGAATATCAAGTGCTTAAAGGGTACAAATGCAAGTGCAAGGGTTACACAGAAGGGAGAGAGAGTAGGGGAAATGAGGAATTAGTCAGAGTAGCCCTCTTCTAGGTAAAAACAGCCTTTACACTTAGAATGTGTGTTTGGAGATGGGGACTGGAAGGCAGGCCTTAGGAATGAAGAGCTGTCCTCCTTCCACTTCCCGATTCTGAACTTCTCCCTTTGTTCCCTCGCTAAGGCTCTGACTCCTTCTCCCTCTTATTGGATCTGTACTCTTTGAGCCCTTGATATTCACCCCACCCTCTCCTCCCCAGCTCTTATGTACAGATCCATTATTTATTTAAATGTCTGCCTCCCCATCTAGGCTGTAAAGCTACTTGTGGGCAAGGAACTCCCAAGCTCTTATAGAATACTCTGTGCATGGAAATCACTCAGTAAATAGGATTGATTGATTGATTGATTGATTGATTGATTTTTTGAATGGTATTTGTTAAGCACTTACTACGTGCCAGGATCTGTACTAAGCACTGGGATAGATCTATCAAGTCACCTAATTTCTCTGTGCCTCAGTTACATCATCGCCCCGTGTAGGACAGGAATTGTGTCCAATTTAATTACCTTGTATTTATCCCAATGCTTAGAACAAGGGCTGGGCACATAGTAAGTACTTAACAAATACCATAATCATTACTATTATTATTATTAATCAATTGTATTTATTGAGCACTTACTATGTGCAGAGCACTATACTAAATACTTGGGAGAGTAAAACAAACACATTCCCTGCCTACAAAAGAGCTTATAGTCTAGAGCCTAGACACAGGCTAGATACAAGCTTGTCAGGTTGGACACAGTCCCTGTCCCAAATGGGGATCATAGTCTTTCGTTACCCTATTTATTTTGTTAATGAATTGTACATCGCCTTGATTCTATTTAGTTGCCATTGTTTTTATGAGATGTTCTTCCCCTTGACGCTGTTTAGTGCCATTGTTCTTGTCTGTCCGTCTCCCCCGATTAGACTGTAAGCCCGTCAAACGGCAGGGACTGTCTCTATCTGTTGCCGACTTGTTCATCCCAAGCGCTTAGTACAGTGCTCTGCACATAGTAAGCGCTCAATAAATACTATTGAATGAATGAATGAATGAAACCCCATTTTACAGATGAGGTAACTGAGGCCCAGTGAAGTGAAGTGACTTGCCCAAGGTCACACAGAGGACAAGTGACAGAGACAGGTTCAGAACCCAGGTTCCTCTGACTCCCAGGCGCATGCTTTATCCTGTTAGCCATGCTGCTTCTCTTTGATTGAATGAGAAAAAGGTCGCTGTTGAGGTTTCAGGCTGTGGAAAAGGGGACAAGCAAGAGCTACACCTTCCAGCTTCAGCAGAAGGGCAGGATTGTTTTTTAGTCACCCTGTGGAGGCCACTGAAGGAAGATGGAGTGGGTGGTTGCAGAAACCAATTTTGAATGCAGTGATAAAAGCCTGAGGCTGTCTGGCTTTACAGATTGCTGTTTGCTCTTTGAGGACAGAGATCATAATTACATAATGAGAGGCAGAGTGGCTTGTCTTAGTGGATAGAACACAGGTCTGGAAGTCAGAAGGACCTGGGTTCAAATTCGTACTCCACCATTTGTCTGCTGTATGACCTTGGCTAAGTCACTTAATTTATCTGAGCCTCAGCTACCTCCACTGTAAAATGGAGATTCATACCTTGTCCAACCTAATTAGCATGTATCTACCTAAACACTTAGTACAATGCCCAGCACATAGTAAGCATTTAACAAGTACCATAAAGAAACCCATAATACCTTGAGTATACATAGTGTTTTTATTTTCCCAAGTCCTTCTGAATGGTTCTGTGTATGCCTTCACAACATGTTTTGTGAGGTAGGGAGAGGCAGGGAAGAGAAAGAACTGAGGTTTCACCTGGTTGTTTTCTTCTTTCTCCTCCTTCACCTACACACTACCGCTTAGCTCAGCTGCTCGCAGGCCTGGCATCCAAGGGTGTGCAGTGAATTGGAAATAGCTGAAAAAGAGAAGCAGTGGCCTAGTGGATAGAGCATGGGTCTGGGAGTCAGAAGGACCTAGGTTCTAATCCTGGCTCCACCACTTGTCTGCTCTGTGACCTTGGGCAAGTCACTTGATGACCTTGGGCAAGTCACTTGACTTCTCTGTGCCTCCATTACCTCATCTGTAAAATGGAGATTGAGACTGTGAGCCCTATGTGGAACAGGTACTGTGTCCAACACAATTTGCTTGTATCCTCCCCAGCACTTGGTACAGTGTATGGCACATAGTAATCGCTTAACAAATACCATAATAATAATAATTATTATTATTGGGGGAAATAAAGGATTACTCAGGGAAGGCCCCTCAGAGATGTGATTTTAATAAGGTTTTGAAGGTGGAGAGGGTGATGGTCTGTTGACTGTAGAGGGGGAAGAAGTTCCAGGCTCAAGGGAGGATATGGGCAAGGGATAGGGGGTGAGATAGACAAAATCAAGGTGTAGGATGTAGGATGGCTTTAGAGAAGCTTAGTGTATGGGCTAGATTGTTGTAAGAATTAAGCAAGGTAAGGTAGGAAGGGAAAAGCTGACTGAGGGCTTTAAAGCCGATAGTAAGGAGTATCTGAAGCAGAGGTGGATGGGCAACCATCAGAAGCTTTGAAGAGTGGGGAGACAAGGACTGAACCTTTTTTAGAAAAATGATCCAGGTGGCAGAGTGAAGTACGGACTGGAGAAGGGAGAGACAGGAGGTAGGGAAGTGAGCAAGGCTGATGTAACAGTCTAGGTAGGATAGGATAAGTGCTTGGATCAGTATGGTACCTGTTGGATGGAGAAGAAAGGGCAGATTTTCAAAATGCTGTGAAGGTAGAACCAACAGGATCAGGTGAGAGACTGAATATGAAGGCTGAATGAGAGATGAATTGAGGTTATGAGCTTGTGAGTCAGGAAGGATGGTGATGTCTAGAGTAATAGGAAAGTCTAAGGGAGGACAGGGTTTGGTGAGCTAAGCAAAGTGGTCTGCACACAGTAAGTTCTTAATAACTACTTTTATTATTGCTTCTATTATTACTGCTATTAAAGGAAAGTTTCATCAAGCCCATGGATAGAATTGAAAAGAACATTAATATGACCATTTGGGTAGGAACTGTAGGGATTTGAAGTGCTGTCTAAAAGTGTTGCAGGCTACAGAGCAGGTTTTGAAGATTTTTAAAGGCTCAACTCACCCTGCAGATGACTTATCCTTGCTCCTCTCCCACTACAACCCAGTCAATCAATGGTATTTATTAAGTGCTTACTGTGTGCAGAACACTGTACTAAGCGCTTGGTAGAGTACACCCTTGCACTTAGATTTGCACATTTTATTCACCTCTCCCTCAAGCCTCACAGTGTTTATGTACAGATCCATAACATTTATATTAATATCTGCCTCCCCCTTGAGACCGGAAGCTCATCGTGGGCAGCTAACATTTCTACCAGTTTTGTTAGAGTACAATATAACAAAACTGGTAGAAATGTTAGCTGCCCACGATGAGCTTCCGGTCTCAAGGGGGAGGCAGATATTAATATAAATGTTATGGATCTGTACATAAACACTGTGGGGCTTGAGGGAGAGGTGAATAAAGTGTGCAAATCTAAGTGCAAGGGTGGTGCAGAAGGGAGTGGGAGAGGAGGAAATGAAGGCTTAGTCAGAGAAGGCCTCAATCCACACATTTCAGTCCTCTAAAGCCAACCTACTCTCTGTGCCTCACTTTCTCCTCTCACCCCCTCCTTCCTGGCTAGAACTCCTGGCACCTTCACATCTGGCAGACAGCCACCGCTTCCCCAGCTTCAAAGCACTATTTAAATCACATCTCCTCTCCGCCTCCACTGCAGAATTCTCTCCTCTTCCTGCCCTGCTTCCCTCCCTATTATGTAACTTAGACACTTGAGTTCTTATCCCTAAGCACTCTCTCTCCCTACAACTCCTATATCTACATTGTGTCTGTCTTTGTAAGCTCCCTGAATGCAGAAGGTCCTAGTGGGATGATCCTGGGACTGGTGTCAGAGGATATGGGTTTTAATCTTAGCTCTGCCACTTACCTGCTGTGTGACCTTGTGTCTCTTAACTTCTTGGTGCCTCCGTTTTCTCATCTGTAATAAGGGGATTAAATACTTGTTCTTCCTCTCCCTAAAACAGTGAGCCCTATGTGGGACAGAGACTGTGTCCAACCTGATTATCTTGTATCTACCCCAGTACTTAGTACAGTGCTTGGCACACAGTAATTGGAAGATGACTGTTGGGTCCACAGTCAGGAACCATTAGAATGTGGTGTTACTTGGAACATAAAATAGAGGAGTTTCTGTTCCTCAAACACCCCCTTCCCTCCCATCTACGCTGTTAAATATTCTCACCAGGAGAGTTTCACTTGGCAGTTGGAGCAGTGGCGAGTTTCTGAACTCTGGCATCTCTCCCGATTCAAGCTATGTACTGGAATTCAGAGAGAATTACAACATCTCCTCTTTACTCCTAATATCTCTCCTGAGAAGCAATGCCTGCATCTCCCAGTTTTCTCTCCGCTGTTCAGAAGTTTGTTGCCATGTTATCAGCCCGCTCTGTCAGACTTCCATATGACATCTTAGAATTCTTGATTCAATTTTTCTGCCTCTTTGCTTATCCATCCTTGAGCAGGAATGTAAATGTACTGACCCAGAGTTGTGGTCCTGCCATTAAAGGTGTTGATGTGCAAAAAATGTCAACCCATCTTAGGAAAAGAGAAGTTTAGAGGTAGGTGGCTTTATATACCTCCAAGAGTCTTGTGGACAAGCTTGAAACTGGAAGTTGACAATTCTTGAATCTTTTCTGGTCAGAAAAAAGCAATGACTAGCAATAAAAATGCTTCATTCATTTGGTGAAAAAGTTGAATTGGTGCTTTACTTGGTTAAAGTGCAAAAAAAGGACAAAATAATAATGTTTCAGAAGCAATCTTCTTGAAATACTCCTTCTCCTCCCCTTTTATATCAAATGTTCAAAATGCTACTTAATTGCCTGTCATATCCCCAGATGCTCTGGCTTGCCTTTCTGAGTCAAAAACCCAGAGGGTTAGGTAGAGGGAACAAGAGGAATATGTTCCCTCTGAAAACTCTCAGAATCCATTCAATCGTGTTTTTGAAACTAGTTAGAGTGACTGCTGATTCATGTGTTTTGGAAGACATAAAACCATCCGTATGAGTAAACAAGGGACAGAGTACATGAGGTCTAAACTGTGAACTCTTTGAGGGCATGGATCATGCCTACCTTCCTCATTGTCAAAGCAATTGTATTTATTGAGCGCTCACTGTGAGCAATGCGCTTGGAAGAGTACAATGTAATAGAGTTGGTAGACACTTTCCTTGCCCACGACGAGCTTAGAATCTAGAGGGTCTAAAGCTTTATTAAGGTCACGTTTCCTCTGAGAGGTCTTCCCTAACTAAGCCCTCATTTCTCCTACCTTCTCTCCCCCTGTGTCACCTATGCACCTGGATTTGTACTCTTTGAGCACGTGGTATTGACTCCACCCTCAGCCCCACAGCATTTATATACATATTTGTAATTTAGTGTCTGTCTACCCCTCTAGACTATAAGCTCCTTTTGGGCAGGAAACCTGTCTACCAACTCTGTTAGATCTGTTAGGTTCCTAGGTCTAAATGGTCACCTTTTGGCCAATATTATAAAAAGTTGACATGGTACACTTTTGCCCGCCCTGCTCCTGAGGAGTGGATCTTCCTGCTGATGGGAGGGGAGAGAGATGCCCTGATACCAAGCAGCCACCCTGCAGATCCCCGGGGAGTGGCGGCAGAAGGACTTGAGGCCACTTTGCTGCAGGTTTCTCTGCCTGCCACAAGCAGTGTGGCCTAATGGATAGAGCACAGACCCGGGAGTCACAAGAACCTGGGTTCTAATTCCGACCCTGCCACTTGTCTGCTGTGTGACCTTGGGCAAGTCACTTAACTTTTCTGTGCCTCAGATACCTCATCTGTAAAATGGGGATGACTGTGACCCCCATGTGGGGGAGGGACTCTCTTCAACTTGATTTAGTTGTAACTACCCCAGCACATAGTACAGTGCCTGGCACATAGTAAGTGCTTAACATACCATTATTATTATTATTATTATTGTTATTCTTTTCTTGGGGAATCAATCACATCATCTCTGTCTCATCCTTCTCCTCTGTAAAGCGACCCTTCCCAAATCTATAGTGGGAAAAATGTGATATGTGATAGTCACTTGGAAGTCCTTGAAAGGTGAATCGAGGATACTCTCCCAAGTGCTTAGTGTTCTGCATATAATAAGCACTCAATAAATACCATTGATTGATTGAAGAAAACTATAGTGCTCCATATGGAGATATGCCTTTTCCTAACCAAGTCTCTGCTTACATCACTACTACCTGTCATCTGTTTCCCCACAATCCCTGCCCTCTTTTGGGCTGAACAATTGAAATCAATCAATCAATGGTATTGAGAGTTTACTGTGTGAAGAGCACTGTACTAAGCACTTGGGAGAGTACAATGCAACAATAAACAGCCACATTTCCTGCCCACAACTAGCTTAAAACAAGAAAGATGCTCCTATTGCTCTCCTATTCTCCCCAAATGGGAATCTTTTGGCTCTTGCTTTGGGAGAAAGACTGAGCAGCATAGATGCCCCGAGTGATAAAAAATAACCCTTACTTGTCTCCCCCACGTACTGTTGGATACAAGGCTCCTTCTTGAATTGTCCTCTTGAAAGTCAGTGTAATGTACAGAACCCAGAGATGTCCGTTCTAGCCCCAGCTCAGTCACTGGCTTATGTTCTATGATTCTAGGCAAGCCAAAACCCCTCCGAGCCCCAGTTTCCTCATCTGTAAAATGGAGATAAGATAGTTAGCCCGGGGAGGGGAGGGTCTGTGACCGATATGTTTACCTTATATCTCCCCAGTGCTTAGCATATAGTAAGTTCTTGATAAACACCATAATTAATATCAGCTCTTTGGGTGGCTAAGACACCTTGTCCAATCCCTTTCTGCATGTCTGCTTCATCTGTACAATGGAGATTGGCCATTTTTTGTTGTTGTTGTTAATGGTATTTTTTAAGCACGTACTATGTGCCAGGCACCTAGACTAAGCGCTGGGATAAACAATAATCAGGTTGGACACGGGTCTCACATTCTGAATCCCATTTTACAGACGAGGTAGCTGAGGCACAGAGAAGTTAGGTGACTTGCCCAAGGTCACATAAGTCAAGTGGCGGAGCCAGGATTAGGCAGAGACAGAGCTTGGGGGAAACGACCCATTCATGAGACACTTGGAGGTCTCTGTAGAAAGTTGACTGTGTAGCTATTATTAGTCTTTTGAAGAGTAAAGGAAATGGGAGGTGTTAAATATCACTAGCGTCAGCTTTGGTTCCGTATCATATTGGTCCTCCATTGCAGAAAAACTCTGATCTGGGAATGATGAGCTGATGGCAAGCGAAGCCCAAGTTTGAATGTGGTTTCCCCAGCAAGGTATGTGATCGGAGTGCAGAGAGCAACAGGACAGGCTTGGGAATGTGCCTACCGTTTAGTACAGTGCCCTGCACACAGTAAGCACTCAATAAATATTGATCGATTGATCAATGGAGTGCCGGTCACCTGGAAGGCGGTAGCAGCTGCAGATCGTGGTGAATAACTTCTGCTGAGTATGTCCGCTGATTTCCCACACCGACTCCTCTGGGATCCACACCAGGATTTCTGGCCCCGTAGAAGGCTCAAGAGCAAAAGTGGGTGCAGCGGGCAGCTTGGTCCTAGCTGCACAGAGGATGTGCCCGAGGATGAGCATTTCGTCCTGCCTTTGTAGGGCCCACTTGTTTGGGAAATGTGGGTAGGAGAAAGCTGTAATCCAGCTCCCCTCCAGGTAGGCAGGATTTTCGCCTACCTGGCAGGGTCTGGTGTCTTTGGCAGCAAATAGCATTTTCCCAGGAGGTTGTGAGGCTTCAGAGGAAACCACTTGGTACCCTCAGCAGGGGACATGCGAGGTGAATGGGTGCTCATCAATAATCCCCACTCCTCAAGAAACTCCAGTGGTGGCCCAACCCCCTCCGCATCAAACAAAAACTTCCCACCGTTGACTTTAAAGCACTCAATCACCTTGCCGCTTCCCACTTCACCTCACTACTTTCCTACTACAACCCAGCCCACTTTGCTCCTCTAATGCCAACCTTCTCACTGTACCTCCATCTTTTCTATTTCACTAATGACCCCTCACCCGTGCCCTCCCTCCTCAAATCACACAATTACTCTCCTCGACTTCAAAGTCTTATTGAAGGCCCATCTCCTCCAAAAGACCTTCCCTAAGCCCCCCTTTCTTCTCCCACTCCCTTCTGTCATCCTGACTTACTCCCTTTATTCATCCCTTTACTCCCTCCCAGCCCCACAGCACTTAAGTACATATCTGTAATTTATTTATATTGTCTGTCTCCCCCTCTAGACTGTAAGCTCATTGTGGGAAGGGGATGTGTCTGCTTACTATTATATTGTACTCCCCCAAGCACTTAGTACAGTGCTCAATAAGTATGATTGACTGGATGATTGAATTAATGAATACTGACATCACAGGGCAACTTTCAGTCAGGGATTAGATTTACGATTTCACATGAGGTGCCCCAAATGTTAAATGCTGCCTGGCAGACAAATCTCAGCAAATCACTAGGCTCAAAGGTGTCATCCCAGATGATGGCCTCTGGGGCAGGAAACAGCCCACTAAAAGATGGAAATACTGCAGTAGATATAGGCATAATTAAATTTACTTCCCTGTAGAAATTGAAATATGGATGATCAATCAGTGGTTTATTTAAAGAGCACTTATTGTGTACTTGGGGAGAACAATAAAATGAAGAGACCTGACCCCGGCTCTCCAAGAGCTTACTGTCTAGCAGGCTAGGGCAGACAGGCACAAAAATATCTTACAGATAAGAAGGGAAAGGGAATATGTACAGGAGTTAGCTTTTAAGGAAAGTGTGCCTAAGAAATGTCCATGACCACTAGGGGAGACTGTGAGTATTTTAAGTTCTTGGTGGCACAAAAATACTGAACAGGAAGTAGCAAGGATTTCAGATTAGAAATTGATTGGGAAGGCCTAGAGATGGTTTTCAGGATTTTGAAAAGGTAGAGAGCTTTGAGAAGTGGTGAGGAACATGGGTCTGGGAACTGGGGACCTGGGTTCTAATCTCAGCTCCATCTTACCTTCTCTGTGACCTTGGGCAAACCACTTAACTTCTCTGTGCCTCAGTTTTCTCCATCTGTATATTGCTAATTATTAAATACCTGCTCTCTTTCCCCCTTGGACTGCGAGCCCCTTCTTAGGACAGGGACGGTGTCTAATATAATTATCTTACATCTATCCCAGTGCTTAGTACAGTGGTTGGCATATAAGTGCATAATAATAATAATATCATATCTCATTCTCATTTCTCCTGCCATAGACTCTTATTCTGCTTTCCACACTTCCTGGAACCCCCCTCCATTCAAATTCACTAGATACTACTATTACTGATAATACTATTAAGAATTATAACAACAACAACAATAATAGTGATGAATAAGTATTATCTATTGAATTTGAATAGATATGTGCTTGGCACATAGTAAGAGCTTAACCAAAGCCATTTAGAGGGAGAAGGAAGAAATACTTTAAAGAAAACAAGAAGCAAAACCTCATGTTCTGCAAAACCATGGAGAGCTGGGAGACAGCAGCATAAAACAGATCAGTCTACCATAAAGCAATTGGAAAAAGTAGGGAGAAAAGTGGCTGTGATAAATACAATGAGGATAAATTATGGATATGTACCAAAGTACTGTGGGGTTGAGGGAGGGGTGAATAAAGGGACCAAATCCAAGTGCAAGGGTGATGCAGAAGGGAGTGGGAGAAGAAATGAGGACTTAGTCAAGGAAGGCCTCTTGGAGGAGATGTGCCTCAATAAGACTTTGAAGGTGGGGAGAATGATTGTCAGATAGGAAGAGGGAGGGCATTGCAGGCCAGAAGCAGGACATGGGCTCGAAGCTGACAGGAACATACATAAAATCAAGGTACATTGAGTAGGTTGGCATTAGAGGAGTGAATTGTGTGGGCCAGGTTGTAGTAGGAGAGCAGTGAGGCAAGGTAGGATGGGGCAGGGTGATTGAGTGCTGTAAAGCCAAGGGTAAGTTTCCAATGGCAGCTTGAAACTGATGTGAGGCAATACACACAAATGGCTTTGAGAATATTTTATTAGTATCTGCTTAATCACATTTCAGCAAAATGATTACAGAAATAGAGTAAGATTAAAGATGCAGCACTGCCCACTGACAAGAGAGCATCAGAAAAAAGGTTATATTTCATGAGCGCACATTCTCTAGGTAGAAGTATAATTCAATCATTTCAAAACAAACTTTCATCTCATGCATTCATTCTTAAATTTTTACAGCTTCATTGTATTTTGCATCCCTGGAAACACAAAGATCAATCTGATGAAGAGTTCTACACAAGGCATAAATACCCTATAATTCTTTTCATCTCCAAATTAAGTCAGCTCTTGATCCACTCCTATCTTGCACCTCCAAGGAGTATCAATTTAAAATTAGTGCAATACATCACTGAGGTATAACCAAAAAGACAAACCCTTTACAAATTTGGATTTGTCATCCCAATTCCTTGGCATTCAATAATGTAAGTTTCTTTAGAAGAATCATCCTCATCTTCTGATTTGTTAATAGTAAATTTAGCCTGAAACAAGAAATGAGATTTTTTTTAAAATTTTCAAATTAAATACCCTGAATAATATATATGTGTACTGCCTCTCGGTCATGATTTCTTATGCTGCATTAAATGTTAATCCCTACCTATACAGAGCCACCAGTAAATTAAATGCTTATCAAAAGTCAATCAATCAGTCCTATTTGTTAAGCACTTTCTGTGTGCTGAGCACTGCACTCTCCCCCGATTAGACTGTAAGCCCGTCAAACGGCAGGGACTGTCTCTATCTGTTGCCGACTTGTTCATCCCAAGCGCTTAGTACAGTGCTCTGCACATAGTAAGCGCTCAATAAATACTATTGAATGAATGAATAAAATATAAAACCTGCATGAGGTATCCTGATGTTCTGTGTTTGGTCAACTCAGCTTCTCTGGTCACATATATAATAAGCCAGCTTTATAAATGTGTCAAGCTTTAACGTATGACAAAAACACCTGTCATATGTATTGATGGCTGTCAGCTGTCAAATTAAAATTTTTTAAAATGAAGAGAATGATAACTGTGTCAAACATTGAGTTTCTACACAGATGAAGAGGGAATTTTAAAGTTTAAATTATTAACAGCTAAAAAAAAAAGGAATAAACATATATCCACCTAATACACGGTAGGCTGTCCGAAGGAGGATGGATGTGTGTGTGTGAGGGGAGTGAGGTGAGGAGTGGGAGGTATGTGGGCATGGGGATACTTGAAGAAGACAGCTTGTCTTTACAAACTGTTTTAAATGAGAAGAAAATGGACTACTGATGAGTTATACCTCAGCCTGTGAAGTCCAGGAAACTGGACACAAACACCTAAAAAAGTCCCGGTAGCAGCTGGGGAAGCTTTATGGGCCATTTGAGTATTTGAATGACAAAGAGCAAACTGTGTATAAAGCTGGTGGGTGAGAGAGCCAGGGCTTGCTACACTGACTCCTATTTCGAGAGGAAGCTGATAGAATGGTGGGCTTGTTGGTGCCTCCCTCCCTCCACCATGCTCACTCGCTTACGTGTTCTTTCTCTCTTGCTCTTTCTTTCTCTCTCTCTCCTCCTCCCCTCCCCACCACACTTTGTGGGCTCATTCTGTCAGTGAAGCCGGCAACTTCTTTCCTTAGTGAACTCCATCTGTAGCAGAATTTGGATGTTAGGGAGAGGCACTGAGGGGAGTTTTAGGGTTTAGGGACTTTCAGTTCCATTCTTACTGGGACTTTGGATACCACAACAGACCTATGGGGCTACAATTATAGCTCTGTGTGGAACGGGTGTGGAATCTGGACTCCACAAAACTTGGAGCTTGTTCAAAATCTGAGTTAATGAAGTTTCCAAGGCGCAATCTCTAATCTGTTTGGGATCAGAGGTGCCGATTTTTCAGTGAGTGCTGGGATGAAATGAGGGTGGGAATTTTAGTGGGGACGGGGAATGAAGACTGAGTGGGGACAGACTTCAAGGAGCTAATGAGGCCAGAGAGTCACTACATTGGGGCTTTTCAACCCTGACTGGAAACAAAAGATCTATCAGTGAGCAAGGCTGGGAACTCTGTGAAGTAGGACTTGGTCAACAACTACTAGAGAGTTTCAAGTCCTTAATTTTCCTCACTCTCATATGAGTGATAGTGAAGAAGGATGGGCCGTGACCCGGAACTCTGCTCTGGGGCCAGTGGATGTAGCGATGGGGAACTGTGCCAAGGTGAATCTGGCACTGGCCATCTCAAGGTCAAAAAGCTACCTGCGACTTAACTTCTCTGGCCAGCGGGGGGTGGGAAGGCGGAAAGATAGGTGTCCTTCACCTCCATGCCAACCAAGTAATATATGGGGGATGGAAGTGGGGGAGACTGCGGAAGGCGGGACGGCCCAAGCCACAGGTAATAAAATACCTGTGTCCTCTGACCTTCTGGACAGTGGACCGAGACGTGCAGCAGCAGCCCACATGCCCCCCGCCCAGAGCGCAAGATGCCCGCTCTGCAACCAGAACCAGCGCACTGAGGAAAGGGCCGCGGATGGGTGAGTGTCTCACCGAACATTCGTGGGTGGGAGCCAGGTGCTTCACTAAGGGCGGAGAACACAGAAGTGGATTCCTCCTGAAGTGGGAGGCATATGTGGGTGAGAGCTAGCCACTTCACCAAGTGTGGGTAACGCATAAGTGGATTCCTCCTAAATGGGAAGTGCACATGGACAAGAGCTAGCCGCCTCACCACGTGCGAAGAAACCATAAGAAAATTCCTCCTGGGTGCGACCTGGGGGTTCTGCCACATGCGAGTAACATACAAGTATATTCTTCCCATTAGGGAAGCTCTAGTATTGCTCAATAATCATATTCCTCCTGAAAGGGAAGTTCAATTCGCCAATTCCAAAATAATCAAATAATTCAATTTGCCTCACAATATAAATTTTGTATAAAACTCAGGCTTTCTGTCCCCAGTCTCTCTCTCCCTCTCGCCATGCCAATTCCTGAACATACCCATCCCTGAGCGATGGGTGGCAGCAATGAAGTAAACTTTTAGAAGAAAAGAAAATGTCAGAATTTCACCAATGGCTTATTTTGCAATTTGGAAGTGCATTCCAGAGAACCCGCATAAATTTTAAAAATGAACTCAAAAAGCAGAAGCTATTTAAAAACCATGTCTGTAGACAATCTCTTCTCCTATTGTTTGACTCTCTCCAGAAGGTTATTTCCGTGAAAACAGATGTATGACCTTATTTTATTTGCAAAATTGCTTCCACTGAATAATCCCCCATCTCAGTTTTTGAGGAGGAAATAAAGGATGGTTTCTATAGGCAGTGATAGTGCTGCAAATGGGGGTAGGAAGAGGCGTAGGGTCAGAACATACCTGGGATGGGCTTATACCACGATAGTCTCTTTTTTGAAATGTGCACACATATTAAGGTAGGATGAAAGGCAGGGTCACAGTGAGGCAGCCAGAGGCAAGCCGGAAAAGGACAAGTGAGAGGGAGGCTACTTAAATTCAAGAAGTGTCTATTGTACGTAACATCTTTCCTTTCCTTCCCCATATCTTTCCTCTTGCTTTATTATTTCTCCTGCTCCCATTATTGTTAATTTAATTTCCCATGTAATAGCTCCTACCCTATTTTGGGATGACAAAAATTATGCAAAAAGCAGGGCAATGATGCTAGTTAGTACGACTGCTGTTTTCTTATTAATACGCCCCAAGCACTATCCTGAAGCCAGCCATTTCATTTGATTTCTACTGACCTTTGTTAGCTGCTCAGCGAAATATATTGCAGTTTGTGTGTGGAGCGTAATTGGTCCTGTCTTGATTCTCGAGACCCCGCTGGCCAACGCCATGAAAATAATCAACTAGAGAAACAAACAAAACATTGCTCCCAGTTACATGGTCCTAGGTTAAAACTTCTGCTTCTTATCTAAACCAATAGCTACTAAAAAGTGCCAAAGTAAAAATCAAATAAGAAAGAAAAATGATTTCCCTTGAAGTGTCCTTACCTGGTCTTGCATATACTCATCCACAGCACCACCATGTCTAAGATTACTTAGTAGCATCTCTGCAGCTTCAATTCCAACCCTGTCAGCATACACACCTGTAACAGGAGAAAGGTAGACAAATGAAGCACTGAGTAAGAAAAAAGTCCTAACAAATTACCGAGACTTTGGTGCCCTATAATTCATCTAACTTCAGTGTATTACAGTGCTTGGCACATCATAAGCACTTAATTATTATTATTACAAGGGTTTGTCTTTCCACTTGAACTGGAACTCTGCAAACCTCTTTCCTCATCTTAACAATATTTAATCGAGTGTCAGCTAACTGCTTGAGAGAGTACAATAGAAACATGACAAGAGAAGCAGCGTGGCTCAGTGGAAAGAGCCCGGGCTTGGGAGTCAGGTCATGGGTTCGAATCCTGGCTCTGACACTTGTCAGCTGTGTGGCTGTGGGCAAGTCACTTCACTTCTAGGTGCCTCAGTTCCCTCATCTGTAAAATGGGGATGAAGACTGTGAGCCCCATGTGGGACAACCTGATTACCCTGTATACCCCAGCTCTTACAACAGTGCTCTGCACATAGTAAGCGCTTAACAAATACCAACATTATTATTATTATTAGATTGCTGCCCTAAAGAATTTACAACCTACTGGGATAGGTTATGGGCAGAGAACATTTCTGTGAATTCTGTTGTACTGTACTCACCCAAGCACTTAGTATAGTGCTCCACACATAGTAAGTGCTCAGTAAATACCATTGATTGACTGACTGATGGGCAGACAATAATTATTTCCAAATAGGGGGAGCAAAAGGTCAAGAATATACAAGCAACTTCATGAGAAGCAGCATGGTGTAGTCGATAGAGCACAGGCCTGGGAGTTAGAAAGTCTTGGGTTCTAATCCCAGCTCTACCACTTATCTGCTGTGTGGTCTGAAGCAAGTCACTTCACTTCTCTGGGCTTCAGGTACCTCATCTGGAAAATGTAGATTGTGACTGTGGGCCCCAGGTGGGACAGAGACTGTGTCCAACCTGATTTGCTTGGATCCACCCCAGCACTTATTACAGTGTCCGACAGATAGTAAGCCCTTAACAAACGCACAATTATTTAAAACTAGATCAGGCAAAAGTAGCTAATTAAATAATATGCACACCAAAATATACAAGTACATAAGAGCTGAGGACAGAAATGAAATATATAAGAGCTAAGGATGGTTTGGAGTTGATTGATGGGTATTGTGAATTAATTGAAGAAGTGGGGTTTTTTAATCAATCAATAGTATTTACTGAGCACTTACTGGGTGTAGAGCATGGTACGAAATGCCTGGGAGAGTACAATATAACAGAGGGAGTAAACACATTCCCTACCCACACAAGTTTACAGTCTAGAGGATGAAGCCCCTGGAACAGAAGGGATGAGGAAGGTTCTGAAAAAAGGAGGGATCCCTGATCTGACAGATTTGAGAAGGGTTAAGGTACAGGCAAGATAAGGTAAGGTAAGGTACGGCGAGATATAGTTAGAAGAGAAGTTTGGAGGAGCAAAGAGTGCAAGCAGGGGAAGGTAACGGGAAATTGATCTGACCACCTTACAATTGCTTCAGCTGAAAAGTTAAGGCCACACTCTACCACGATGGAACCTTACAATAAGGAGAAAATGTCATGATTGAGCTGGTCCAGGAGAACTGCAATAAGTATAATTATTTCTCCCTAAAAAACCAAGATGCTCCATGACTCATCAAGCTCTATGTTTAGGGCTATTACATGATCAGAACACAATAGATGGTCAGTAAATATTACCAATTAACTTTAATCTAATACTCACAACAAAAACCCAGCTATTTTTTCTAGACCTCTCCAAAGTAGTTTTGAAAGTCTGAATAATAATAATGATGACAGTATTTATTAAGGACTTATTGTGTGTCAGGTACTGTACTAAGCATTAGGGTGGTTACAAGAAAATCAGGTTGGACACCAGTCCTTGTCCCGTGTGGAGCTCACAGTCTCAATCCCCATTTTACAGATGTGGTAACTGAGGCCCGGAGAAGTGAAGGGACTTGTCCAAGGATACACAGCAGACAAGTGGTAGAGCTGGGATTAGAACCCATGACCTTCTGACTCCCAAGCCCTTTCTCTATCCACTACACCATGCTGCTTCTCATGTTAGTCTGAGTGTGTACATCTAAATGTTTCTCCCCAATTTATTTTGAGCACAATTTCTAAAACAGAATGAGTCTTTCAGAGGTACTGGTATTTCAAAACAGTCCTATAATCTATTTGCCCTAGACTAATTGGCCTTAATTGTACTTGGCTATGAGTGAAAAGGTCCTTTAAGGAAAGGGAAAGTGGGTAGTTTCATTAATATTAAAATCGGGAAATTCAGAGCCCACACTGTTCTCCTGAAAAGCCAATGACTTTGAAATAGTATACACTACTAAATCTTACAGCTTGTGTGGACTTTTTAATTGGCATCATGAGGGGAAAAAAAGATTTAAAAAGGAAATGCAACTTAAATATGGAACTGTTAAACACTACCTGTTTCACCCACTGTAGCTATAATTTTTAGCCTTGTTTTTTTTTAACTTAATCTTTTCCCACCTGACAAAAAACCTATTTTTCAAATAATTTCATATTTTAGAAAAAAAATTAAATAAATCCTAAAATGTTGGCAGTAGCACAGCAGAGGAAAATAAATGCTCCCTGTTTTGGGAATTTTCCCCTGATTAAAATTCAAGTAATACAAATCTTGAGTGAGCAAAGAAAACTAAAGGTATCACGATATGACATGAATTCACTGAATTTAGATATTCTTGATGAATACACTAAGGGTAACAGTCACGAAATAAATAGCACATTTGAGAAAATACAATGATAATATTGCAGAAGACACAATGAGGGTCAGAAGACAAAAATATTCAACAACTTATGATCACTTTAATCATTTGCTGCATTCAAAATCAAAAAAATGTATACTCAGTGAGTCAAGAAAAGATGGAGATTTCCTAATTTTTGTTCTTTCTTAGGGAATATGTGGAGGGCATCAGTTAGCATGAGGCAATGAATTCCAAAGAGAGTGGAGAAAATACATAAAAACATTTTCTAATTTAAATGTCATATAAATTCTTATGAAGTGACAGTAAGCTCTCCTTAAAAAAAGGAAACTGCCTAAACCTCAAGTTTAGCTATCCTACAGTAACAAATTCCTTAACCACTGATTCAATTAAAATCACACTGGATTATGCATCTGCTGATTTAAATTGATCTAAGATAAACTGACTTTAAAGGGATGAGCCTAAGAGAAAAATACCTAAAATGATTTCCTGGAGGAGCATTAGACTTTTGAATCAAAACTTATTTAGTGTACTGATGGGGTGTGTGTGTGTGTGTGTGTGTGGGTGTGTGGGGGGGGGGGGTGTGTGTGGAGGGGGGTGTGTGTGTGTGGGGGGTGTGTGTGTGTGTAAGACAGTGAAGTTGAAGATAATGCTACAAATAGCAGCAGTGCTTTAATCCCTTCCTAGTGACCTAAATGATCTGTGAGGGACTTTGGGAGCAGCAGTCATTACTGGGGCTTTAGTAACTTCAGGTAGAGAGAAAACTGGGTTCACAATTTGGAAACGCCAACTTATTCTTACCTCTTTTACCAAGTGCTGATCCAGCAAACATACAGCCTGTTGATGTCTCAGCAATAATGCTACATCGAAAACAACATAATGTGTCAGTTTCTCTCTTATCTAAATATGCTCTAAATCATTTACATAACTATAAAACCCAGATCACAGTGATGCTAACCAGGCACAGTCAGACTCAACTAGAGTTTAAGGTAAAAAAGCCTATATGTTTCAGATATGGCTGCTGAAACAGAGTGTTAAATATTTCATACATTGAAAAGAAAAGGTAGATTCACTGAGGACATAAAAAGACAATAGCAGAGGTGGATTTCACCACAGGTACTAATATCCTTAAGCTACTTCTGATCAGGAAAGTCACAACTAGATTCTAACTGGAATCTATCAAGGGATTATTTGGCCCCTATAGTTCAAACTTCAAATCTCAGTTTTTTTAAAAAAGGGACTCCCCACACATAAAAAAGTATCCTGGGATCAAGTCAAAGTGCCACCATTTCACTGCTAAGAGCTCCACAAAAGATACTACGGCAGTCTCAAATAAAGTTACTATATATATATAGGAATATATATTTTACATATGATCCTATATCCTGACATTTACTTTCCACCCATAACTAGAAAACCCACCCCCCAACAAAAACCCCAGCGTTATAAAAGTTTAAATACAGAGATCGACCTTTAACTGCAAAAGCATCAATTACAGGAATATACTGAAGATCCCACACCGATACTTTTTTCACTGGGTGATCAGAATGGTTCTATTTTCCCTCTCCAAAATGTCTTTGGCATCTTTAATGTTTATGAACAGGTAAAGAAAAATAGTTTCTGAAATTTCCCAGAAAAGCAAAACCGAGAGTCCGACTGACTGATTAGCAACAGGCTCATCCTGAAAAGCACAATCCCTCGTAAGAAATCAGAGGTAAAGTTGAAAAGGATGTCAAATGTCAAAAAGGCCCCGGTTAACTCAATTGTCAACTATTTTATCTATCCCATGGCTTTCGTACACTAGCAGAGTACTTTTTGTAACTACCAATCGCATAACGTCCTTAAATGGGCGATTACTTTCGATAGTCTGAACTAATGACATGGGAAGAGTTTATAGGGTCTTGTCTCACATTATTCCATTTCCATTGCCAAAGGCTTGGTCTTTAGGTTCCTGAACAGGCTGGACGTTAACGTACAGATCCCTGATTTCTTTTCTGATGCATCTCACTGCTGCTGCTGCCATATCTTTTGCTATCTAATTTGGTAAGACAGAAAGGCAACTGTTACAGTAAAGCTGAAATAAATCACTGATTAGTTTGACAATCAATTTCAGTCCACAAAGGTTAAATCAGTCATAACTTTTATATAAATTATTTAGAAATGCTCAGCTCAAGTCAAACTTTTAAAAATTAGCTATCATTTGATGATAAGAGAATAAAAAGTAAATACCATAATAATACAGGGGCAGGGGGAGCCAAAAAAATGTGTTACAAGAATATTTTGGCCACTTACTTTCAAAGGCAGAACACCAGCAACAAAAGTTCTTCCATATATCTTTGTCACAGTGCCACGGTCAGTTATATTTATTGCATTCAACTGTTTAACCGGTGACATTCGAATAACCACTTCGCCACCCCCCTTGGGATAGTAGCCCCTAGGAAAAATATACAAGTGGATCAAGAACGATCAATGACAAAATCAAAATATGGCAATATTACCACTATTAGAGTGATTGTTTTAGAATACACTGTTCACTGACACAATCAAAAAGCAGTATCAAAATGTCAAAGCACCAAGTGAAGGTGCCTATGTGATGTTCATTTTTACTCCCCTAAGAGAACACTAAAAATGAGCATTATTCTTGGACCCCACTCTCCAAAATCTACTCACCAACTCATTACTACCCAACTCAGGGATGGCCTATGTATTTCCATAGTAGTGCCTTTGAATGAATGAATGGACTAATACCATGCAAGATTTGACTGAGAGGGGAAACATAACTTCTTTTTCCCTTATCAATTTCACCTTTTAACCCCGGTAGCATGAATATAAAGGAAAATGTCCCATATCACTTTAATGGGGCAGTAAAAGTTTCATGTGACTGTCCCTCAGTGTGGAATCAATCAGTGGTACTCATTATGCGCTTACTAGGTGCAGAGCCCTGTACTAAGTGCTTGGGAGAGTACAATTCATTCATTCAATAGTATTTATTGAGCGCTTACTATGTGCAGAGCACTGTACTAAGTGCTTGGAATGTACAATTCGGCAACAGATAGAGGCAATCCCTACCCAATGAGGGCTCACATTAGTGTACACATTCCCTGCCCATAACGAGCTTATAGTCTACAGGGGAAGCCTTACTTTTTGGTGCTATTTCAGAAAAATGGAAATGGTGTGCACTTGAGGGCCTAAAAAATACTGGCTTATTTCATCATTTAGAAATCCACTAGCCCTTGCATGGAAGCCCCTTTTCACTGAAATCTTAGACTGACTGTATGACAGCAGGTCATTCTTAGGTTTGATGTTGTTGCCCATAGGACAGCTGGCCACAGCAGGGCAAGAGGAAGAAGCTGCAGCTGAAGCACCCAATTCCCCACTTTTACCAGCCAACAGTTGAATGGGGGGTGGGGAGGAGATAGAGAGAGAGAAACAGAATGACAGAGAGAGAGAGAAAAATAGAGGAAAAGAAAGAGAGGGGTTGGAGGGAGAGTCAGAAAGAGGTAGGTAAGGTATGAACATGTATGAAAAAGACAGTATTTGTGTCTCTCCCTTTCCTGGCTTCTCCGCACAACCCAATATTAAAGATCCTCCCATACACATTGAATCTGCAAGAAAATAATACTAATTGTTCATTCCCTTTTGTTCTCTTTAAGGACAGTTTGTTACACTGTTAATTTGTAGAGACTGAATTTGCAGCATTTTTTACGGTATTTTTTAAGCGCTTACTATGTGGTAGGTGCTGTACTGAGTGCTGGGGTAAATGCAAGCTGATCAAGTTGGACACCATCCAGTCCCACATGGCACTCACAGTCTTAATTCCCATTTTACAGAGGAGGTAACTGAGGCACAGAGAAGTTAAGTGACTTGTCCTAGGTCCCACAGCAGACAAGTGGTCGAGCTGGGATTAATAATAATTATGGTATTTGTTAAGCACTTAAGTGCCAACCATTGTTCTAAGTGCTACCCAGGTCTTTCTGACTCCCAGGGCCATGCTCTATCCAGTAGGTCAACACTACTTCTCAAAAAGGATGCCCATCATATTTATTGAGCCCTTACTATGTGCAGAACACTGCACTAAGCACTTGGAAGAGTACAATATAATAAGAGTTGGTAGACCCATTCCCTGCCCACTAGGAACTTACAGTACACATAACCACCAATAAGACGCAGCCACAGGAAAATCTGATATGCCGGATTTTTGACAAACAAAAGCTTGTGCAATCTTTAGGTAGGTGGTCCCTGGACAGCAGCACCCCCAAAATATTTTTCATTCATTCATTCATTCAATAGTATTTATTGAGCACTTACTATGTGCAGAGCACTTTTCTGAAATACACCTGAACTTCAATGTGCACATTGGCACAAAGACCTTCCTTTTTCCCCATACGTTCTCTCCCACAAAAACCAACCTCCAATACAAGACATATGTTACAATGCTATTTAGACATACAACCTACCTCATTTTAATGTCACAGGCAAACGTGAAACCAAATTTTTCAACAATCGGCTTGAAGACCTGAAAAAGCCGACATATTTTGTATTAACCTTGGGATCTGGGTAATGTTAACACCTAAGATACTAAACACTATTTCAGTTCAGATTCCTCACCTATTATCAATCAAAGATCACTACTTTCTAAACCCTGAGTTAATGGCCCGTTTTACTTTTTAAATAATTTTCCCCAGTTTGGTGCATTCAACATTGAAGTTTCACAGAGAGAAACATTAGTTTAGATACTGAAGTACCACTACTGAGATTAAAGAAGGATTCAGTCTGAACAGTGGGCTTGGCACAATGCATAAATGAAATAAATGGACATATATGGGCTAAGTCAATAACATAAAAGCAATCTTAAACAATCAGTGATATTTATCAAGCACTTAATGAGTGAGGAGAGTACCGTATTTAAACACTGATCAAATAGGCAGTCTGCCCGCCCATAAGATGTTCTTTGGCAGCAAAAAAATGATCTTTACCATTACTGTATAGTCAATTTGTGGGGCCATTTCAGCATTCGTCCCTCCTTTCAAGTACAGCTGTGACGGGGAAGCCGCAAACAGAACACAGGGCATTGAGACCTGCATCAACAGACACACACTCCTAAAGTGGGGGTGAAAACAGCCCATTCCATTAGCTCTTGTTTTCATTATTTTCTCAGTTCATTAAGGCTATCGTATACAATTTCATCAGTGGAAGCATAATTTACTAGCCAACTGAAGAATAAGGTGTAAAATTTTAATCTCGTGATTTTCTGAGTGATAGATTTTTAAATACTCCATGATCCTGAACATAATGAAATTCAATAAATTTAACTGTAGTAAGAAACACTTTCTACGAAAGGTCTATTTAAAAAACTGAGGACATTTTTCTGATTTTTTAAAGAATCCCTGTCATTTCCCAAAGAGATTACAATATACTTCAGTGTATTTGGGAGAGAAAAATGTCTTCTGTTTTGTCTCTAAATGCTTTAAAATTTAAAAGTGGAATTTAATGCAAATCTTCCAGTGATTTTATTTAGGGAAAAATGGCACCCAAACCTTCCTCACACACCGTCTTTATTCTTGGAAATAACACTATGAAAACAGCCAGGCAGAATCACTGATTGGAACCTAAGTGTCATCAAGTCTTTGGGCTCCAAACTCTTTCTAGACCCTCTGGCACCTGACGGTTGGTCTATCCATTCGCTATTTAAATCATTTTTAGAGTGCTGAGAAGTAATATTTTTTTTCTAAAGGGAAGCAGTGTGGCCTAATGAATATAGAACATGGGCCTGGGAATCAGGAGGACCTGAGTTCTAATCCCAGCTCTTCCAATTGTCTGCTGTGTGACCTTGGGGAAGTCACTTAATTTCTCTGTGACTCAGCTACCTCATCTATAAAATGGTGGTTAAGTTTGTGAGCCCTCTGCAGGACATGGATTGTGTCCAACCTGATTTGTCTGTATCTAACCCAGCACTTAGAACAATGCCTGGCACATTCTAAGTGCCTAATAACATACAGTATCAATGTGGCACAGCACACAGTATAGCTCAGTGGAAAGAACACGGGCTTGGAAGTCAGAGGTCATGGGTTCTAATCCCGGCTCCGCCACTTAGCTGTGTGGCTTTGGGCAAGTCACTTAACTTCTCTGTGCCTCAGTTACCTCATCTGTAAAATGGGGATTAAGACTGTGAGCCCCATGTGGGACAACCTAATCACCTTGTATCCCCCCAGCGCTTAGAACAGTGCTTGGCATAGAGTAAGCGCTTAATAAATGCCATCATTATTATTATTAGACATTTGGGAGACTACAATAGAGATGAAGACCTGATCCCTGCCCCCAGGGAAGAAACATGGTCTAATGGATAGAGCAAGGGACTGCAAGTCAGGAGATCCAGCCAAATTCCAGTTCTGCCAATTGCCTGCTGGGTGACCTGGGACAAGTCACTTTAACTTCGGTGCCTCAGTTTCCTTATTTGCAAAATGGGGATAAGATATTTGTTCTCCCCCACCCCTTAAACTGTGAACTCCATGTGGGACAGGAACTGTGTCCAATCTGATTCTCCTGATTCTCCCTTCTTTGCATCTTTTCCCTCCTTTGCTTCTCCCACCTCCCCTTTCTATCTACCACTACTACTCCAGTTACATTATTTTCTCATCCTTCTTTCCACTTTGTAAGCTCCACTTTCCATAACCCCGCCTGAACTGTATTGTACTTTCTAAGCGCTTAGTACAGTGCTCTGCACCTAGTAAGCAATGAATATGACTGAATAAACTCAGCTTCTTGCAACTCTTTTCGATCATCAATCGTTTACTGAACGCTTATTATATGCAAAGCACTGTATTAAGTAATTGGGAGAGTACAATACAACGGAATTAGCAGACCCATTCCTGACATAAGGAGCTTACGCTCTGAAGTCAGATGACCTAATATAACTATGTATAGAATGGTGGTAGCTGGGGAGAAACAGCTGGAAGTAGCCACAAGGATGGAGCATCTGTTTTTCCACATCTTCTGTCACTATTGTGTGGAATGGATTCCCTCTCTCCTGCCATGGTCACCGCCTCTACCCTCTGGATCCAGGCAGGCTGAGTGGCACTGGCAAGCCACATCAACTCACCCCTGCACAGAATTTTGGGAAGACCGCTCTATTTTAATATAGATATCATTCCATTCTTTTGGCCAATAATTTTAGATTTGATCCGAAAAACAACAGTCCAGTGAAATATGGGAAGCCGAACATGAAAAGCAATGGAACCAGAGGGGTTCTGTTTAACTTAACCCATTTTTCCATTTTCAGAGCAAATGTTTCTTCCTCAGGGCTAAAATTGGCTACCGTGCAATGCACAAATACATACGACATACCCTGCTGTCTTGGTATCTGCCGTATGAGTGCCGCCCTTGATCTTTCCAGGTGTAAAGGTTATTTCTGTTGAGCCGATTTCTCCTCCCTCCAGGCGCCCCTCACACAGATCTCGAACCATCTCCAGTCCAGAGAGGTGTTGAGGCCTTCAGGTCATACATAATGTTGCATCAAAATGTGTGCTTCCCAATTGCCCATCACCCCACGATACGTCACACGATAACCAACTAAGAGGACAAAGCAGTGCCCAAATTCAACATGCAGATATTCAGAATTCCACCTATTCCTCCACCACTCCCACAGGAATACATACAGTAAGGACACACTGAGATCGATGCAGAATTTTCATCTCCACACTGATCTTTAAGGCCTCTTTTGCCTTTCAAGTTCCCCTATTCTTCATCTTTAAATTGGAAATTATTGCGTTCTCCCTTACCTCCTTCTCTATAGGTCCCAAAGACTGGGGTATAGCCCTGCAGATGGGCCAGATGACCTTTTATGATCCCTTTTGTTCATGTGATTCTATGATGATGATGAAATCTGCAGCTGGTGAATCTAACTGTAGAATAAGGGCCACAGCTTGCCTGCTTTGTCATGCGACACTTACTCCAGGAAAGAGTCCTATGCTGCGCTAAATCTGCCGCTGGCAGACTGGACCACTCTAATATGCTGCCGACAGCTGGGTGAACTTCTGTACTCTAGGATGCTAAAGGACTGAGAAAAAGTACAATAATAAATGGGCTCAAAGAAGCCTTCCCTGAGGTCTCACTAAATTTTGGCCTACTGCTGAATCCGGCCAGTAAAACTGCCCCTGGAAACATAAAAAACATCCCTGTCTCCTCTCACCTCCCCACCAGGGAGAGAAGCACCAGGGACCCCAAAAAAGACTGGGGAGGAGCATGGCGTAGTAGATAGAGCACAGGCCTGGGAGTCAGAAGTTCATGGGTTCTATTCTTGGCTTTGCCACTTGTCTGCTGTATGACCATGGGCAAATCATTTCATTTCCTCTATGCCTCAGTTCCCTCACTTGTAAAAAGGGGACTGAGGCGGTGAGCCCCACTTGAGACAGGGTCTGTGTCCAACCCGATTTGTTGGTATCTATCCCAGCGCCTAGTACAGTGCCTGGCACATAGTAAGCACTTAACAAATGCCATCATTATTATTATGCCCTTCTGCCAGATAGGCCTGGCAAGGAACCGCCCTGATCAAGCCCAACTCCAAGTGGGCCCGGGGCCAGGGGCGCATTCTGGCTCCGCATCCAGGCTGGTGTAGTGGATAGAGCCAAGGCTTGAGAATCAGGTGGTTACGGGTTCTAATCTCACCTCCACCACTTAATAACAATAATAATGATGGCATTTGTTAAGCGTTTATTATATGCCAAGCCCTGTTCTAAGCGCTGGGGTTAAGTTAATCAGGTTGAACACAGTCCCTGTTCCACATGGGGCTCACAATCTTAATCCTCATTTTACAAATGAGGTAACTGAGGCCGAGAGAAGTGAAGTGACTTGACCAAGATCACACAGCAGACACGGGAGGAGCTAGGATTAGAACCCACGTCCTCTGACTACCAGGCCCGGGCTCTTGCCCTTAGCCATGAGCGTGGGTTCAGGTTATTCTGCCTCACTGGCTGTTCGCCCAGATCACTGGGATGGTCTGCTGTGTCACTTCACTTCTGGGCCTCAATTCCTTCATCTGGAAAATGGGGATTGAGACTCTGAGCCCCACAGGAAACAGGGACTGTGTCCAACCCGATTTGCTTGGATCTACCCCAGTATTTAGTACAGTGCCCAGTGCATAGTAAGCGCTTAATAATAATCACATTGGTATTTGTTAAGTGCTTACTAAGTGCCAAGCACTGTTCTAAGCGCTGGGGTAGATACAAGGTTGTCCCACGTGGGGCCCACGGTCTTCATCCCCATTTTGCAGGTGAGGTCACTGAGGCCCAGAGAAATGAAGTGACTTGCCCAGGGTCACACAGCTGACAAGTGGCAGAGCTGGGATTAGAACCCACAACCTCTGACTTCCAAGCCCGGGCTCTTTCCACTAAGCCACGGAGCTTCACCATCATAACGATAACCAGCACGGTGTTGGGGCACCAGTGGACCCCGACTCCCCTGCCTGCCCGGGGCCTCTTGGTTGGGGTGGGGTCACCTGAGTCCGGGGCTGCTCCTGCCCGCTCGGATCTTCTGCACCCGCAGGGGGAGGCCCAGGAGGCAGCTGAGGGCTGTGGACACCCGCAGGATCTGGCCACCCTGCAGATGGGCGGGGACGGAGACGGGGAGAGAGAGACATTCATCCATTCAGTCAATCGTATTTACTGAACACTCTGGGCATGTCACTCCCCTTCTTAAAAACCTCCAGTGGTTGCCTATCAACCTCTGCACAAAACAAAAACTTCTCACTCTAGGCTTCAAGGCTCTCCATCACCTTGTCCCTTCCTACCTCTCCTCCCTTCTCTCTTTCTACTGCCCACCCCGCACGCTCCGCTCTTCTGCCGCCCACCTCCTCACCGTCCCCCGTTCTCGCCTATCCCGCCGTCGACCCCTGGGCCACGTCCTCCGCGGTCATGGAATGCCCTCCCTCCTCACCTCCACCAAACTAACTCTCTTCTCTTCAAAGCCCTCCTGAGAGCTCACCTCCTCCAAGAGGCCTTCCCAGACTGAGCCCTCCCGTTCCTTCTGCTCCTCCTCCTCCTCCCCTGCCCCCCCTCCTTCTGCTCTTCCCCCTTCCCCTCAGCACTGTGCATATTTGTAAATATTATGCATGTATCATTTATTATAGCAGCGTGACTCCATGCAAAGAGCCCGGGGTTGGGAGTCAGAGGTCATGGGTTCAAATTCCGACTCCGCCAACTGTCAGGTGTGTGACTGAGGACAAGTCACTTCACTTCTCTGGGCCTCAGTTACCTCATCTGTAAAATGGGGATTAAGTCTGTGAGCCTCACGTGGGACCACCTGATGACCCTGTATCTACCCCAGCACTTAGAACAGTGCTTGGCACATAGTAAGTGCTTAAGTGCCATCATTATTATCACCCTATTCATTTTGTTAATGAGGTTTATATCTCCACGATTCTATTTATCTTGATGACGTTGTTTTGTTTTGTTCTTTTGGCTTTGCTGCCTGTCTCCCCCATTTAGACCGTGAGCCTGTCACTGGGCAGGGCTGGTCTCTCTCTGTTGCCCAATTATATATTCCAAGCGCTCGGTCCAGTGCTCTGCACACAGTAAGCGCTCCATCGATTCTGAGAAGCAGCGTGGCTCAGTGGAAAAAGCCCGGGCTTGGGAGTCTGAGATCATGGGTTCGAATCCTGACTCCCCCACTTATCAGCTGTGTGACTATGGGCAAGTCACTTCACTTCTCTGTGCCTCAGTGACCTCATCTGGAATATGGGGATTACATTTTGAGCCTCACGTGGGACAACCTGATGACCCTGGATCTCCCCCAGCGCTTAGAACAGTGCTCTGCACAGAGTAAGCGCTTAACAAACACCAACATCATCATTACTTCACTTCTCTGGGCCTCAGTTCCCTCATCTATAAAATGGGGATTCAGACTGGGAGCCTCACGTGGGACCACCTGATGACCCTGGATCTCCCCCAGCGCTTAGAACAGTGCTCTGCACATAGTAAGCGCTTAACAAATACCATCACTACTGTACCATCATTATTATTATTATTAGAACAGTGTTCTGCACATAGGAAGCGCTTAATACATTATTATTATTATTCTCTGTGCCTCAGTTCCCTCATCTGTAAAATGGGGATGAAAACTGTGAGCCTCACGGGGGACCACCTGATGACCCTGGATCTCCCCCAGCGCTTAGCACAGTGCTCTGCACAGCGTAAGGGTTAACAAATACCAACATTATTATTGTTACTTCACTTCTCTGTGCCTCAGTGACCTCATCTGTAAAATGGGGATGAAGACTGGGAGCCCCAAGTGGGACCACCTCTGCACATAGTAAGCGCTTAACAAATACCATTATTATTATTAATAATTTATAGTATTAATTAGTACATAATACTGAGTGCATATTATATAATATTGTCTATGATAATGACGTATTATTGATGATATTGATAATTGATTATTAGTAGGCGCTCCATCAGTACGATGGAATGAATGAATGGAGAGCAGGCCTGCCCCCCAAGGGGCGGCAGGTTAGAAAGAGAGGTTGGGCGGGCGGGCGGACTCACCCCTTCCAGGATCCCGCCATCGACCTCGACCCGCTGGGCCGCCATGGTGCGGCGTCGGGGTGAGGACCGGCCCGGTGCCCGCCACCCACCGGCCACGCCGAAGCCCCCACACTGCGCAGGCGCAGGCTCACGCCTCCGACCACGCCCCCCGGCCCCGCGCAGGCGCCGGCCTCGACCCCGCCCCCGCCACTGCGCAGGCTCACCGCCCCGACCCCGCCCCCGTCGCCGCGCAGGCGCCCGCCTCGACCACGCCCCCGCCCCTGCGCAGGCGCACAGCCCTGACCACACAACCCCGTCCCTTGGCAGGCATCTGCGCAGGCCTCGCCCCCCCGCACCCGTCCACGCCCCCGCCACTTCAGCGCGCAAGCGCAAAAGCCAGCTCCCCGCTCCCCGGCCCCGCCCTCTCATTCAATAATAATAATGATAATAATGTTGGTATTTGTTAAGCGCTTACTATGTGCCGAGCACTGTTCTAAGCGCTGGGGTAGACACAGGGGAAGCAGGTTGTCCCACGTGGGGCTCACAGTCTTCATCCCCATTTTACAGATGAGGGAACTGAGGCACAGAGAAGTGAAGTGACATGCCCACAGTCACACAGCTGACAAGTGGCAGAGCTGGGATTCGAACTCACGAGCCCCTCCCCCGATTAGACTGTAAGCCCGTCAAACGGCAGGGACTGTCTCTATCTGTTGCCGACTTGTTCATCCCAAGCGCTTAGTACAGTGCTCTGCACATAGTAAGCGCTCAATAAATACTATTGAATGAATGAATGAATGCTCTGCACAGAGTAAGCGCTCAATAAATACGAATGAATGAATGAATGAATGAATGAATGAATGAATGAATGAATGAATGAATGAATGAATGAATGAAGAGGAGGAGGAGGCTCGTTTCCCCTGTCCTGATTGGTGGCCCAGCAGGGAGACTCATTTCCGCTCTCCTGATTGGTGGGGAGGGGGAGGAGGAGGAGAAGGAGGAGGAGGTGGCTCGTTTCCCCTCTTCTGATTGGTGGCCCCGAGGGAGTCTCGTTTCCGCTCTCCTGATTGGTGGGCCGGAGCGGGGGTGGGGAGGAGGAGGAGGAGGAGAAGGAGGAGGAGGCTAGTTTCTCCTCTCCTGATTGGCGGGCCGGAGGGGAGGCTCGTTTCCGCTCTCCTGATTGGTGGCCCAGCAGGGAGATTCATTTCCGCTCTCCTGATTGGCGGGGCGGGGGGGGAGGAGAAGGAGGCTCGTTTCGGCTGTCCTGATTGGCGGTCCGGCGGGGAGGCTGGTTGCGGCTGTCCTGATTGGCGGAGAGGCTCATTTCCCCTCTCCTCCTTGGCGGGAGGAGGAGGAGAAGAAGAAGGAGGGTCGTTTGGGCTGTGCCGATTGGCGGACCGGCGGGGAGGCTCGTTTCCGCGCTCCTGATTGGTGGGACGGGGTGGGGGGGAGGAGGAGGAGAAGAAGAAGAAGGGTCGTTTGGGCTTCCCGATTGGCGGACCGGCGGAGGCTGGTTTGGGCTGTCCTGATTGGCGGGGAGGCTCGTTTCCGCGCTCCTGATTGGCGGGACGGGGAGGAGGAGGAGGAGGAGCAGGAGGCTCGTTTCCGCGCTCCTGATTGGCGGGCCGGGACGGGGGGGGGGGGAGGAGGAGGAGAAGAAGAAGAAGAAGAAGAAGAAGAAGAAGGGTCGTTTGGGCTTCCCGATTGGCGGAGGGTGGAGGCGTGGGCCCCGGCGGCGGGGCGGGGCGGGGCGGGGCGGAGCGGGGCGGGGCGGGGCGGGGCGGAGCGGCGCCGGCCGCTTCCTTAGGAAGATGGCGGCAGTGCGGGTGCTGAGGAGCTGGAGCCGGGCCGCCGCGCCTCTGGTAAGCCGCCCCCTCGCCCGCGGGGAGGACCGGGAGGCAGGCACGGAAGCATCCCCGTAATATGCCCGGTGCTCAGCCCTGGCCTAAGCGCTGGGGGCGGGGCTCGGGGCAAAGAGCCCGGGTTGGGGAGGCGGAGGTCATGGGTTCGAATCCCGCCTCTGCCCCTTGTCAGCTGAGGGACTGGGCCGCTTCGCTTCTCTGGGCCTCAGTCACCTCAACTGTAAAATGGGGATGAAGACTGGGAGCCCCAAGTGGGACCACCTGATGACCCTGGATCTCCCCCAGCGCTTAGAACAGTGCTCTGCACACAGTAAGCGCTTCACAAACACCAACATTATGAACTTCTCTGGGCCTCAGTTTCCTCATCTGTAAAATGGGGATGAAGACTGCGAGCCTCACGTGGGACCACCCGAGGACCCTGGATCTCCCCCAGCGCTTAGAACAGTGCTCTGCGCATAGTAAGCGCTTAACAAACACCAACATCATCATTACTTCGCTTCTCTGGGCCTCAGTTCCCTCATCTGTAAAATGGGGATTCAGACTGGGAGCCTCACGTGGGACCACCTGATGACCCTGGATCTCCCCCAGCACGTAGAACAGTGCTCGGCACATAGTAAGCACCTAACAAATACCAACATTATTGTTATTAAAATGGGGATGAAGACCGTGAACCCCACGTGGGATCACCTGATGACTATCTCCCAGCGCTTAAGACAGTGATCTGCACATAGCAAGCGCTTAACAAATACCAACATTATTATACCAGGTGATGAGGTTGTCCCTTGTAGAGAAGCAGCGGGGCTCCTTGGTTGTGGGTTCTAATCCTGGCCCCGCCACTTGTCAGCCGTGTGACTTTGTGCAAGTCACTTCACTTCTCTGTGCCTCAGTGACCTCATCCCAATGGGGATGAAGACTGGGAGACCCCTGGGAGACAACCTGATTTCCTTGTATCCCCCCAGTGCTTAGAACAGTGCTTGGCACATAGTGCTTAACAAATGCCATCATTATTATTATTATTATTATTCATCCCCAATTTCCAGATGAGGGCCTCAGTTCCCCCATGTGGGACCACCTGATGACCTTGTATCCCCCCCCCCAGCACTTAGAACAGTGCTTGGGACATAGCGAGCACTTAAATGCCATCATCCTTATTATTATTCATCCCCATTTTCCAGATGAGGGAACTGAGACCCAGAGAAGTGAAGTGACTTGCCCCAAGTCACACAGCTGACAAGCAGCGGAGCTGGGATTAGAGCCCATGACCTCTGAGTCCCAAGCCTGGTTGAGTCCCAAGTTAATCAGGTTGGACACAGCCTTTTTCTCAATAATATTATGGTATTTGTTATGCACTTATTATGTGCCAGGCACTGTACTAAGCGCTGGGGTGGATACGAGCAAATCGGGTTGGACACAGGTCCTGTCCCATGGCCTCCCCATCCCCTCAGTCAACCTAAACGCTGGGGTAGATACAAGTTAATCAGGTTGGACACGGTCCCTGTCTCAATATTATGGTATTTGTTACGCACTTATTATGTGCCAGGCACTGTACTGAGCACTGGGGTGGATATGAGCAAATTGGATTGGACGCAGGTCCTGTCCCGTGGCCTCCCTTTCCCCTCAGCCAACCTAAGCACTGGGGTAGATACAAGTTAATCAGGTTGGACACGGTCCCTGTCTTAATAATATTACAGTATTTGTTATGCACTTACTGTGTGCTAGGAATGGTACTAAGCACTGGGGTGGATACAAGCAAATCGGGTTGGACACAGGTCCTGTCCCGTGTGCCTCCCCTTCCCCTCAGGTGGCCTCTCCTTCCCCTCAGCTGCCCTAAGCGCTGGGGTAGCTACAAGTTATCAGGTTGGACACAGTCCCTGTCTCAATAATATTATGGTATTTATGTGCTTATTATGTGCCAGGCCCTGAACTAAGCACTGGGGTGGAGACAAGCAAGTCGGGTTGGACACAGGTCCTGTCCCGTGGCCTCCCCTTTTCCTCAGGTGGCCTCCCCTTCCCTTCAGCTGGCCTCCCCTCAGCCGGCCTAAGCACTGGGGTAGATACAAATTATCAAGTTGGACACAGTCCCTGTCTCCATAATACTATGGTATTTATGTGCTTACTATGTGCCAGGCACTGTACTAAGTGCTGGGGTGGATATGAGCAAATGGGGTTGGACACATTCCATGTCCCGCGTGCCTCCCTTTCCCTTCAACTAGCTGCCCCCTTCCCCTCAGCTGGCCTCCCCTTGGTATCTTTCATTCTCGACGCCCCCCCACCACCTCCCCAAACTGAGGCCATGCCTCAGGCCCACCCTCTTGGGACCCTTGTCTTTATTCTCTCTTCTCCCCCCTACCCCCCACAGACCTCCCAATACTGACCTAGATTAATAATAATAACACCAATTAGGATATTAAGCGCCTACTAAGTGCCAAGCACTGTTCTAAGCGCTTAACAAATACAAGGTAATCAGGTTGTCCCATGAGGGGCTCATAGTCTTAAGCCGCGTTTTACAGATAATAATAACGATGGTATTTGTTAAGCACTTACGATGTGCCAGGCACTTGACTAAGCGCTGGGGTGGATACAAACAAATTGAGTTGGTCGCAATCCCGGTCCCGCTCGGGGCTCACAGTCTCGATTCCCGTTTTACAGATGAGGTCACTGAGGCACAGAGAAGTGAAGTGACTTGCTCCAAGATCACACAGCAGACAAGTGGCAGAGCCGGGATAAGAACCCACGTCCTCTGACTCCCAAGCCCGTGCCCTTGCCACCAGGCCAGGCTGCTTCGTTGCGGGAAGGGGACGCGTCTACCAACTCTGTTATCCCAGCTCCTCTACTTGTATAATACAGTGCCTGGCTCATAGTAAGCACTTAAATACTACTACTATCATTATTAGTAGACTGTACTCTCCCAAGAGCTTAGTACAGTGGTCTGCACCTGGTAAACACTCAAAAAACACCATTGATTGATCGATTGACCTCCGAGCATAGCCCTCCCCCTGCAGACTTCCCAGTACCTCCCTCCATCCCAAGCTGCTTTTGTCCTTGAAACCCCTCGGAGTCCTTTCCAACAATCAGTAACCCTTGCAAACTCATTATGAGCAGGGAATGTGTCTGCTAATTCTGTTGTACTCTCCCAAACACTTATTAAATACCACGCATTGATTGATTTCCCCCCCAACCGGCTTTCCTCCACTTTTTACTCTTTCGCATCTCAGTCAGGACTCCGGCTCCCAGCCCTAGGCAAACAGTATTTTGGCACCGATATACCTCACTGAAGAACTCGTTGAGTTTTTAAGGATCTGACAGTCTCGATCAACCTATGCTTATAAAGTTTGCTGCTCTAGACAACATTGACTTTCCATGTTTTTTTTTTCCTATTTTAGGTAAGCAGCAAGGCGTAGTGGATAGAGCATAGGCCTGGGAGTCAGAAGGTCATGAGTTGTAACCCTGGCTCTGCTCGGTGACCTCGGGCAAGTCACTTCTCTTCCAGCGCTTAGAACAGTGTTTGGCACATACTAAGCATATCACAATTACCATCATTATTAGTATTATTCTCTGTGCCTCAGTTACCTCAATGGAGATTGAGACTGTGAGCCTTGCGTGGGACAGGGACTGTGACCAACCCCATTTGCTTATATCCACCCCAGCACTTAGTACAGTGCTTGGCTCCTAGTGCTTAACAAATAGCATCATAATTATTATGTTTGCATTCAAATTATGCTTTGTGATTTTGCTCTACATAGTATTCATTGAGGCGCATCAGCCACAAATGTATTGGAAAAGTAATTCCATGGAATTATATTTAAGAGATTGGCACTATGTACTCCAGACCATTTGTATTGACACAGTTAGTGTTTCTCTGAAGGACTAGCTTGAAACCATTCTGAACCTCCCTAGAGCAGCCCTTTAGGCTGTCAGATATTATCAGTGGGACTGGATGCTGGGGGAAAAAAAGGCCTGAATTTCTCCATACAAGCCACAAGCATTTCCCGTGACTCTGCTTTGGCCACTAAGGAAACCTGTTTTGACTTAAAGGCAACAAGTGAAATATTAAAGCCCATTTAAGTTATCTCTTGATCATCCAGATTATTGATTGCCTTCGGCCACAGTTAACAGGTTTTTCCAGAAGGTTTTACTTTCCAAGGACCCCGGGCCTCCTCTCTGTATACCAGGGCAGAGTTTGCATCCTGTCTCTTCAATCTTGCTAGTTTTGCCCCAGCAGCAGCAGCCCTCTGACATGACTCCAACTGAACATCAAACTTGTTTCCCCTTACCAGTGTCATTCAAAATAATTTCTTCCTTGGAATGCTTTTTCCCCTACACATAGATCCCGCTCAAAACTGGTTAACTTGCACAAAATCAAGTCAGAATGACCCTAGTTTTACCCGAAATTAATTCGTCAAGTCATATTCTCAGATGGTTGCTCACTTACCCCCTTTCCAGTTGACTTTCGATGGAATGGAATGTAACCTCCATGGAGCAGCCAAGCAGGACCTGAATCTAAATCATGCAGGGTACTGAGAAGTTTGGATAATCATTGCTGAGTTCAGTTTCATTCATTCAGTAGTATTTATTGAGCGCTTACTATGTGCAGAGCACTACTAAGTGCTTGGCATGGACAGTTCGTTAATAGATAGAGACAATCCCTGCCCAATGACGGGCTTACAGTCTAAATGACGGGCTCACAGTCTTCTGGAGAAGCAGCGTGGCACAGTGGAAAGAGCACGGGCTTTGGTGTTAGAGGTCATGAGTTCGAATCCCGGCTCTGCCACTTGTCAGCTGTGTGACTGTGGGCAAGTCACTTCACTTCTCTGTGCCTCAGTTACCTCATTTGTAAAATGGGGATTAAGACTGTGAGCCCCACGTGGGACAACCTGATTCCCCTGTGTCTACCCCAGCGCTTAGAACAGTGCTCTGCACATAGTAAGCGCTTAACAAATACCAACATTATTCTTTGTGCATTGACGATTTGACATGTACAACTGTATAGAGGAGTCTTATTTCTGAAAGCTTTACATTATTTATGTATGATGGATTGATATTTCTAGAGTTTTCCAAAGGGGAGAATATTTCTTCACTCTACATTCAAATATGGTTGAATAGTTCTAATAAATCAAAGAGAAGCCCTGGCGATTAAGTGGTCATGATATTTAATTTCCTTTTGTGTCACACTTCTGTTTTCTGTGTCTGAGGCAAAGTATGTGGCTATTGAAACTGTCTTTCAATAGGCGGACTAATGCAGTCAATCTGAAACATAAATTAATCCAATTTAATAATAATAATAATAATGTTGGTATTTGTTAAGCGCTTACTATGTGCCGAGCACTGTTCTAAGCGCTGGGGTAGACATAGGGGAATCAGGTTGTCCCACGGGGGGCTCACAATCTTAATCCCCATTTTACAGATGAGGGAACTGAGGCACAGAGAAGTTAAGTGACTTACCCACAGTCACACAGCCGACAAGTGGCAGAGCTGGGATTCGAACTCATGAGCCCTGACTCCAAAGCCCGTGCTCTTTCCACTGAGCCACGCTGCTTCTCGGCAATACTACTATATCCTTGAGTATAAAATTTACTAAGCTATGGTAATTGTATAAAGAATGAATCATATGTAGCAGCTTCTGCAGCCCAAGGGGTTATGGTTAACTATGGTCATAAACTGCTCCTTAGTCAAAATAATACAGTTAACCAATGATTATTTTATTAACATTTTGAAGGCATTGCTAAGTTTTTAAGCCATTATAGACATTAATTGACTGCTTTTGTACCTGTATGTTGAGGCACTTTGCCAAATCCTCTCATGTCAGTCTCAGAAATCTTTGGTTCCCACATGATGCCAGTATTAGAGCACAGGCCTGAGAGTCAGAAGGACCTGGGTTCTAATGTCAACCCTGCCACCTCTGCCGTGTGACCTTGGGCAAGTCACTTTACATTTCTGTGCTTGTTACCTCATCTGTAAAATGGGGATTCAAGTGGGACAGGGACTGTATCTTTCATTCATTGTCATATTTATTGAGCATTTACTGTGTGCAGAGCACTGTCCTAAGCACTTGGGACAGTACAATACAGCAATAAACAGACACGTTCCCTGCCCACAGTGAGCCCCTAGACTAGAGGGCGTGAATTAGGTCCTCTGCCTCCAGGCCCGGGCACTTTCCACTAGGCCATGCTGCTTCCCATGTTTTTCTTGACAGGTTTATCTTTTCCAATGATATATAAGCATCACCTCTCTCCCTGCTTCCCTTCTAGGGTAATTCCGATTGCATCAGATCTCTTAAGTTATTAACCTGGTATTCTTATGCATTTTCATTTGCTCTGAGGATCGGAAACATTAACGTTTGAGATACTGAAAGGCAGGTGGCTCATTCTCCAATAGACCATTAGAAAAACGTTTTATTCTTAAAGACCTAGACTGTAAATTTATTGTGTCCAACCTGATCAACTTGTATCCACCACATTGCTTAGAACGGTGCTTGGCACATAGTAAGCACTTGATAAATACCATAATTATTATTACTATGCCAATCTTGCTGTCTGTTAGTATAAAAACTCTAGAAGGGAGATTAAGTTTGAGTTTAGGACAGTAGGTTTTTTTTTCCCTGTTGCCATTCTAGGTTCCTATTTTTAACTTATTTTTTGGGAGCTTGTACTAGGGAGAGTAGTTTCTATTTGGGGGAGAAACCCTCCAAAATTCCTTTTTCCCCAATTGGCAGCAATTCCATCGTGGCAGGGGAGAGTAAATCCTGGACTCTGAGTGTAGATCAATCAGTAGAAGCGGCATGGTGTAGTGAATAGAGCCCAGTCCTGGGAATCAGAAGGTCACGGGTTCTAATCCCGGCTCTGCCACTTGTCTTCTGTGTGACCTTGGGCAAGTCACTTCACTTCTCTGTGCCTCAGTTGCCTCATCTGTAAAATGGGGATGAAGACTGTGAGCCCCACATAGGACAACCCAATTACCTTGTATCTACCCCAGTGCTTAGAACAGTGCTTGGCACATAGTAAGCGCTTAACAAATACCATCATTATTATAACTGACTCCATGTTGCTTCCTATTAGAGTTCAAGTTTATATTTTGCATAGATCAGAAAAACATTTCTTAACTGAATGTTCACTGTGTCTCCGTGATGTATATTGTGAACTGCTTTGAATCAACCTGACATCTTCTTTCTTAAATTCTATTTTAAGTGTACCTAACTGGCTAAATACAAGAATTTTACTTTGCATGCCAAACTTTAGAACTGCTTTAATCTCAGTTTTGGTCTTACTTAGTATAATCCAACCCTATTTTAATGTTTAAATCATGTCTTTAAAGTGTTACAAGTCTATATAAAAAAAGCTCAAAACAAAGCAATTTTTTTTGGGTGGGCGTTGAGGGTTATCAAAAAATAAGTAATGCTAAATTAATCTGGCAGGAAAGGATACTAGACAAGGAGGAGGAAAATATGGGGAGGGATACATATTACATGCGAGGTTTAAGAAGTAATGTCTTACTATTACTGTTTTTTTCCTATCCCGTGAATACCTTTTTGCTTCACTGTACTTGATCTTTATGTTGAGCGGGTGTATTTTTTTGAAGGCTTTCTTGCATTGGAAATACTCACTTTTGTCATAAAACTAGATGCCAAAGTCTGTGTCTTGGCACCAAGCCAGCTTTTGAGGAGAATTTGTATTTATTGAGCCCTTCTTGAGTACAGAGCACTGTACCGAGCGCTTGGGAGAGGATAATAGAATAGGTAGGCATGCTGTCTGGCCCCAAGAACTATACAGACTGGAGGTGGAGACAGACATTAATATAAATTGCAAAGGGATATATACGTAAGTATTGTGTGGCTGGAGTGAAAATAGGAATGCTTAAGGGGTATACAGCCAAGTACATAGGTGCTCTGCACACAGTAAATGTTCAGTAAAGGTGCCTGATGTGATTTTAGAAGGGCTAGAATCAATTTGAACTGACCCCAGCAGTTCCACCTGATGAACAGTATTTCAGGCCTCCCTAGCCCCCAACCACGTTCATAATAGTAATAATGTTGGTATTTGTTAAGCGCTTACTATGTGCAGAGCACTGTTCTAAGCACTGGGGTAGATACAGGGTAATCAGGTTGTCCCACGTGAGGCTCACAGTCTTAATCCCCATTTTCCAGATGAGGTAACTGAGGCACAGAGAAGTGAAGTGACTTGACCACAGTTACACAGCTGACAGGTGGCAGAGCCGGGATTCGAACCCATGACCTCTGGCTCCCAAGCCGGGGCTCTTTCCACTGAGCCACACTGCTTCTCTATACCCCATACCGCCTGGGCAAGTCCCCCTGGCAGGCCCCAAAGTCCTGGCAGTGTGAGGAAAGCTACAAAGAATCACCAGCCTCCTTGGGCAGCAGCTCCCAATCGGTCAGACTTCCGAGCTTGTCTGGAGGCAGATATGAGCACAGTCACATCTGATCATATCCTTGGGAGAACTGGCTCAGTTGGCTTTCAGTCGGTTCCGATCGGGGAATCGTTCATTTATTGCTCGCAAAATTAATCGTTTGCCGGGGAGTGGAAGAGTTCTGATGGTGACCTTACCAGTAAGGTCAAAGCTGAGAGTAGAATTGCCTTAGTTTAGTGATTGTTGGTAGACTTAAAATTAATGATAGTAGGAATTGTACTTATTAAGCACATACTGGATGCAGTGCACTGTCCTAAACTGTGAAAGAATGTATAGGGAGAAATTAGACGGTCTCTCTATATTGACACAACAGTCATGTTCCTTCCCCTCCCCACAGCACTGTGCATATTTGGGTATATTATTTATTACTCTATTTTGTTAATGATGTGTATATAGCTATGAGTCTATCTTGATATTTATGCCAGACTACTTGTTTTTTGTTCTGTTTTGTTGTGTGTCTCCCCCCTTTTAGACTGTGAGCCGGTTGTGGGGCAGGGATTGTCTGTATCTGTTGCCAAATTGTCCATTCCAAGCACTTAGTCCAGTGCTCTGCACATAGTAAGCGCTCAATAAATATGATTGAATGAATGGATGTAATCTTATTTCATTTGTTTATTGACAAACATGCACGTATCTAGGTAATGAATCAATGGGAATTTTTCTGTTAGAGTCCTATAGGACCCTGAGTCCTCGGAATGGAGCTTGTCTTCCTGGCAAGGAGAACTATTTATTTGTTTGACTTGGGTGGAAGATTGTGCAGGCTTATGAACATTGTATTAGTACATGTGCAAAGTTTATTAATTCCATTTTTAAAGTGTTATTTGAAGGAAAAGTTAATATCAGTATTGTTTGGGGCTAATGTTTCTTGGAGAGTAACAGTTCATCTTCACATCATTTATCCTTTACACCTCTAGACTGTAAATTCATTATGGGCAGGGAACAGGTCTCCCAACTCTGTCATATCCTCCCAAGAGCTTAGTACAGTGTTCTGCACACAGTAAACGCCCAGTAAATGCCATTGTTGATGTCTTTTAATGTTTATTTTAAAATTCTTATTAATTCTGCCTTTTGCCACGTCTCAATAAACAATTCTTTTTCATCTAAATGAGCTTTTGATTGGTTCACTTGTTCAGTGAATACAGGCAGATTGCCGATGCTCCTAGGGAAAGAAGGATTCCATTCTGTGTGAGAGAATTATAACTATTATGTGTATTTTAGTGTGCTACGTTTTGGAGAATTGTTATAAAGATGTCATCCTTACTAGTGGTTTCATGCATCTTTCCACAAGGAAATTTTTGATTTTCTTTATTAATGAATTTAGTAATGCGGCTTTTGAAGTGTTATCCTATAGATGTTTACACATTTTTGCTTATGGGTGTACATATTCTGTGCATTTTCCATTTAAATTAAAATAGTTTAATTTTAGAAATATATAATACAATACATTAAGAAGATAATGGTATTTTTAAGCACTTACTAAGTGTTAAGCACTGAGCTGAGTACTTAGGTAGATAGAAAATAATATAGACTACATCCAGCTTTTGAAGATAACATTTGATGGGTTACTTCTTTTTTTCTTTCCACTAGATCTGTGTCCATCATATTAGATCATGCAGTAGTATCCATCTCGTAAAGCCAAAATATATTTGCCTCTTCAGTAAGTCATCTTTCAAATTGAGTCTTCCACGTCGACTGCTGAGGACAACTGCTGGTAAGAAGGATCATCTGTCTGCTTTAGTCTCTTGTGCCTGTGGAGGAGATTTGCTCAAGATGATATCTTTTGTGAAATTCTTTTTTGTACTTCATATCACATCTTTTCTCCAAGCAGTTCAAGAGGAACATGTGACTATGGATTGGTTCCAATAAGTGAGTGTAATAGAATAGAAACCCCTGGTCCTTCCCTTTAGGGAGAGCTGCTTATTCCTGGACCTAGAGGCCAGTTTTCCACCCAAGATTTTTACCACAAATTTTTTTTAAATAAGAGGATCGGTCCTTTATAATCATATGAGAAGAATACTGGTCAGGTAGACCAGCTGGGTCCTCTAGACTGTAAGCTCATTGTGGGCAGGGGACATAAGCTACCGGCTCTGTTATATCATACTCTCCCAAGCGCTTAGTACAGTTCTCTGCATATAATGAGCACTAAATAAATATGATTGATACTAGCCTTAGCTCCACTACTACTGTGTAGTTTCCAAGTTTGAACTATTTTAAAAGAATAGATCATACCATATGCCAGCAGTATTTGCCTGACAGTATTTATTCTTTTGTAACTTGCTTTTGATATATTATTTTCTCTCTTTGTTTTCTTTCAAGCCGTAGATGGACAAATAGTCCAGTTTAAACTCTCAGACATCGGAGAAGGGATTACAGAAGTAACAGTGAAAGAATGGTAAATTCATATTCTAACTTTTTGTGTTTCATGGGAATCCAATATTGAGGGCTCAGGATATTAAAATGAAATGATAACATATCCTTAAATTGGGCAAATATATGACCCCCCTAGACTATAACCTCATTGTGGGCAGGGAATGTGTCTGTTATTGTTTTGTACCCTCCGAAGTGTTTAGTATAGTGCTCAGCGCACAGTAAGCGCTCAATAAATACGATTGATTACTCAAAATATGTGTGAATAGAGACATTCTAAATGACCTGCCGGCCAACTGGTCGTTATACCTCCTGCCTCCACGTTTGACACCGGCTGACCGGGCCAATCTGGTCATAGCTGGTCCTTGTTTCTGGGGCAAGAAAGAACTAGAGTGAATCAGAGCATTTCTTCCCAAAATGCTTGAAGAATGGACAACTCTGCATTTTTGGTAAAACTGTGACAAAACATCCTGAACAGCTTTTGATTTCATAGCTTAATAGAGGTTCATTTTCCCTTTCCACTTTCCCTCCCTCCCCTCTCCCACCCAGTAGGGTTGTGTTTCCATCTTTCCCAATTCCAGTCTGGGAGGTACAGAAAGGGAGAACAGTCCACTAGAATGCCAAGTAGGGGTATTAAATTCCAGGAGGCCATCAGTCTTTCCATGTGGCCTTGGAAGCTAAAAAGCAGAATGCTAAAGCATCCTGAGGAAATGGTTTGGTAGCAGGCTTTGTGAACCATTTTTGCAGGTTAGAGGCTGGTCAGTCACCTGGAGTCAGTGTCAGATGGTCATGCCTTAGATCTGTTCCAGTGTGTGGACCAATCGCCTGCTCTCCTGAGGAAAATCAAGAAATTGTTTCAAGCTCCTTCAGTGGCAGGACTAAGTCCAATGAACTGGTTGGCTACAGTTTTGTTTTCTTCTGTTTTTGCTTTTTTAAGTTGAAAGTACGGTTTCCCTTCTCGACCACTGGGATTACGTTCTTGGAAATGCCTGTGGCTTGAAAAACTAAAAGCTTATGTGGACAAGGTGGGCTATGGATTCCATGAATTCCATCATCCCAGGTGAAATTCTGGAAAATTTGGGATCAAAAAGGAAAGCACCTAGGCCTTTTGGTTTTAAAGCTGTTTATATTATGAGGAGAATCAAAAAATCAGTTTTTAATTTATATACAATGAATTTCAAATTTATCATTTCCTTAAATTTAGTGCACTGATTGCAGTAACTCCATTATTTTTAATCCCATTTATGTTTTGTGCCATTTATTGGTAGTTTATTGGCAGAAGAGGGAAGTCATTAAAGGCACACCCTTTCATCTAGGGAGCTGTAAGTCCATTAGAATGCCAAGTGTGAATATTAAATTCCTGGGGCCCATCAATCTTTCCATGTGGTCTAACCTTACAATGAGGTTATTTTTCTTGAAAATGAGGGGTATGTTTTCTGATATTTATTTCTGAAAAAGCATTATGAAATTATTTTCTCCAGTAGTAATGATAAACCGTCACTAAAGTTTTTCTTGAGCTTAAGGAAGGAAGTCAGCATGACCTAATGGATAAAGTACAGGACACGGAAGGATCTGGGTTCTAATCCTGGCTCTGCCATTTGTCTGGGTGACCTTGGGCAAATCATTGAACCTCTGGGCCTTAGTTACTGTAAGCTAACAGACTTAGTTACTAAATTAGTTACTCTGTAAAATGGGGATTAAGACTGTGAGCCCCATGTGTTGGCCAGGGACTCTGTCCAACCTGATTTGCTTGTATTCACCCCAGCGTTTAGTACAGTGCCTGGCTCACTGTAAGCGCTTAAATACCACAATTATTATTACTACTACTTGTGAAATGGGGACTCAATACCTGTTCTTTCTCTTACTTAGAAAATGTGCATCTCTGAGGAATGGAGACTATGTCCAACCCGATTGTTTTGTATCTCCCCAGTGTTTGGAACGGTACTTGGCATATAGTAAGCACATTTTTTCTAATGGCATTAAGCACTTACTATATGCCAGGCACTCTAGTAAGCACTGGGGCTGATACAAGCTAATCAGGTTGGATACAGTCCATACCCCACCAGGGGTTTATCATCTTAATCCCTATTTTACAGATGAGGTAACTTTGGCAAAGAGAAATGAAGTTCCATGCCCAAAGTCACACAGGAGGCAAGTGGATGAGCCGAGATTAAAGCCTGTCCTTCTACCTCTTAGGCCTCTGCTCTATCCACTAGGCCACAGTGCTTCTCACTTAACAGATACTGTCATCATTATTATTACTAGTAGTAGTCTTTAAAGTAATTCTAAGTAAATCATTTAAAATAAATGAGGAGTGATAATATTGTTTTGAGACTACAGAAGTAGAAGCCGGCTCTGCTGATAAAGGTAGTAATTTTTCAACCTCATGGGAATTTGTCCAATTTAGGTAGAATGGCAGCTTTCTTTTTTGCCCCTTAAAGCATCTTTTAAAGGCCAGCTCCTTCTGAACACCTCGTATATCTTTTGAAATCCCCTCAAGGTCTTCAGTCATTTATAAATTTTTCTGCTTTCTTGAAAAGGATGTAAGATTTTTAATCCCATAACTTTTGCTGGTATTGGAGAAACAGTCACTTTTTCAGGTATTTTGGCATCTTGTAGTGATGGATTTTTCTAGCTGAAGTTTGGTGAGCCCCTCCTTGGACAACAGTTCCTTTGACTGTGAGACAGTGAACTCACTGACATGTACATCGTCCATTTCTAAACTTAGTCACCTAACCAGATCATCAGTTTCTGTGGTTATCTGCTCAGGAATCTCTTCAACACCTTATATCTGACATAAACTATAGGCACAGCTTCCTCCAAGATGCATTTATTGCTGACTGTTTAATCTCAACTCAAGGGGAGAAAGTTGGCAAGGGATTCAATTACACGTAGTACATGTGAGTCTGGTTAGTTTTAATGCATATAGTAAGTCATCAGATAATACTGGTTGTATACGAGGCGATACCTGCAATATATGTGTATAACTATGAATGTATTATAAACAAGGAATTTTAAACAGTTATAATGTTCTTTGTGTACAACATGGATTTCCAATATAGTAATAGTTCTGGGGTAGCGAGTAAGAGTACAGTTGGTTTCTAAAGACGGCAATGCCACAGGAATCTATGGTGACTCTAAATGACGGTGTGGAAGACAAAGTGGGAATCAGTATTAAGAGTGCGTTCTCAAAACCGCAGTTGGAAAAACCATAGTTGACAAGGGAAACCTGTATTTAACCTTGAAACTTTGAGGATTTGTTTTTCTTTGTTTAAAAGTTTTTTTTTCTAAAAAAGCCTCTGTTTTCTCCCTTTAGGTATGTAAAAGAAGGAGATACTGTATCTCAGTTTGATAGCATCTGTGAAGTTCAAAGTGATAAAGCCTCAGTCACTATTACAAGTCGTTATGATGGCATTATTAGGAAACTTCACTATAATGTAGAAGAAACTGCAAATGTGGGGAAGCCATTAGTAGATATAGAAACGGAAGCTGTGAAAGGTATTGTTTAAACTGTTTTTATTGTGCTTAATTTAATACTGATAGCCTTTCGACTAAAGAGGGTGGTGTTTGAACTGCAAATAATCAGCTTCTTGTTTTTAGAAAAGATACTAGAATCTGAGTGGTCACTGGGATTTATATTGGAAATCAAGAATGCAGTAAAACCAATGCACTGTAAATATTTACATTGTTTTTCAGTTATACTGCACAAGATCATTCAAAAGGTTTGTCCTTGGAACTTAGAATGATCTCAGAAAAAGGAATGCCAGTTTATTTCAGTTTACTCATCTGCTAGTACAGTTGGCCCTAAAATGTTAAAAAAAAAATTTCTCAAGGTATTAAAATGCATCTTATGGCTACATAAATGGTTTCTATCGTCTTTACAATCAGTCTGTTCTTGGTTCTTGTTTTCTCATTTTTTCCACCCCATCCCTTTTCTTAACTTCCCACTGTTCATTATTGCTGGGTCTGAGGAAGTGACAATCGCTTCTCTTGGCTTACAGCTCTGATTTGTTTGAGGGTCCCTGCTCCATAGAACTGGTTTCCCCAATTCCACTCAACATCCAGAGAAGTGAAATTGCCAACTGAAAGGGGAAGTTCAGGTGGAGAGTGCATATTTCCCCAAGTGGGAGGAATGAGAAGCAGCATGGTTTAGTGGAAAGAGGATGGCCTGGGAGTCAGAGGACCCGGGTTCTAGTCCCAGCTCTGCCATTTGACTGCTGTGACCTTGGGCAAGTCACTTAACTTCTCTGTGCTTCAGTTACCTCATCTGTAAAATAAGGATTAAATCCTCATGTCAATTTAAACTACAAGGCTCTTGTGGGACAGGGACTGTGTCCAACCTAATTTTCTTGTATCTACCCCATTGCTTAGTTCAGTGCCTGGCACATAGTAAGTGCTTAACAATTTCCATAAAAATATGGGGTGGAGTGAAAAGAATAGAAAGCATGTTGTAGATTTCTGCAATTGGATTTGGAGAAGGAGAAGCTAGTTTCTGGAGCCATGCTTATTAACTGAGAAAGTGCTTGATAGAGTGTGAGATAAATACCTTTTTAACTGGTTGAGGCCTTCCTGCCCCTTTGACAGTTTACTAGTCTTTTCATTTTCAGGGTTTGGGAAGGAAATGGCCAGTAGGTGTCCATTTCATAAACAGACTAGCTATGTAGCTGTTTTGTTCCTCTCACCAACTGATTCATTTTCCCATTTCTCTTGGTACTAAACGGGCTGGAAACACGGAGAAAGGAGAGTGAAAGAATCCTCCGGATGAGGTAGACAAAAGGGGCTGTGGAAAAGGTTGTGGAGAAGATGGAATCTGGGAGGAGATAAAATAACCAAGGGAAGGGATTCAGGGAAAGAGGGAATCTTAGGGAAGCAGCTTCCAGTTTGCCAGGATTGCCCAAGCAAACCTGGTCTTCCCCTGTTAGTAAGTTTCTTGAAGGCCAGAGCAGGTTTCTTGTTCCTACTGCCTGCACGGTGCTCTGCACCCAGAAAATGCTCAATCAATACTACTGATGATGACGACCTTTTTTACAGTACTTGCTTCTCAGGCCATCCTACTGCAGTTGTATTGCAAAAGGAAAATTCTTCCTCCCACAGTGCCAATGGCTTATCTCTCGACAGAGTCCTCTTGTGTAGACAGTAAGATTAAATAATAATGATAATGATGGCATTTGTTAAGCGCTTACTATGTGCCAAGCACTGTTCTAAGTGCTGGGGTAGTAACAAGGTTATCAGATTGTCCCAAGTGAGGCTTACAGTCTTAATCCCCATTTTACAGATGAGATAACTGAGGCACAGATAAATTGTGACCTGCCCACAGTCACACAGCTAAGTGACAGAGGTGAAAATGTATTTCTAAGCATATCATTTTTCTCAAATACCAGAATTGAAAGAGAGAGAGAGAGAGATCAGATTCTACCCTTACTAAAATTGATTATTGAAAGCTTGTAGAGAAGTCAAAGTAACAGTCTGAAAATTTGTCTCAGATGGAGCATCTGAAGAAGATGTTGTTGAAACCCCTGCTGTATCCCATGAAGAACATACACACCAAGAGATTAAGGGTCACAAAACACTAGCAACTCCTGCTGTTCGTCGTCTAGCCATGGAAAATAATGTAAGTTTTGTTTTATTCTGTTTTTGTGAGGCAAGCCTTAGTCTAGTTGTTTACCACCAATCTGCCCTTACCAAAAAATAGTTCAATCAGTCAGTGCTATTTATTGAGGGCCTTCTGAGAGTGAAGCACTGGAAAACATACACTTAGGAAAGTCAAGATTTAGGTCTCCATGGAACTTTGTATTACTAAAACCTGATCGGCTGCCTTCATAGAATTGGGAGTGGCAGGATGGAAAGGCATGATTGTTGCTTGTTTGAAATGAAATGTGGTATTATTTGTACTTTTGCATCAATTTTCGTTCATGAAAAAAATGATATCCTTAGAAGTACATTTGATATTACTGTCTACCCAGCAGTAACCAGAGCGCCAGACCTGGTAGTCAGAGGACCTGGATTCTATTCCTGGCTCTGCCACTGGTCTGCTTTGTGAGCTTGGGCAAGTCACCTAACTTCTTTGTGCCTCAGTTACCTCATTTGGAAAATGGGGATTCAAAACCTGTTGTCCTTCCCTCCTACTTAGACTTGAGCCCCATGCGGGACCCGATTATCTTGTATCTACCACAGAACATAGTACAGTGGTTGATACACAGGTAAGTGCTTAACAAATATTATTATTAATAATAGTATAAATTTCCTACCTACTAGAAATCTCTGAGATGTTTCCACTCTTTTTTCCCCTCCCTTTTAAAATTTATCATTCCTTAAAATTATTTTCCCCATAGAATTGCTTAGAAGTAAAAGGGAGGCTGAGAGTACAGGACTTACTAAATTTCTGCAAGGTTGTACTCTTAAAATAGAGCTGTTGATAGTGAGCTTCTATCCTTACATGTGAATGATGCTACATATCTGTAATTTATTTACTTATCTGTAACTTACCAATGTCTGTGTTTCTCCCCACAACCCCCCCCAGACTGTAAGCTTGATGTGGGCAGGGGTTGTGTCTGTTTATTGTTGTATTATACTCTCCCAAGCACTTAGTACAGTGCTCTGCAAAGTAAGCACTCAGTAAATGCAACTGAATGATTGTGAGGTTTTCCCCGGGTTCTTAACCCTGACTCCTAACTGAAATAGCTCTTGCAGTCACTTCAGGAGTGCCCAAATTACCGTTGGTGTTGGCTGGGTCCTGAAGCCCTCTGGTTTTTCCCTTCCCATGGTAAACAAGCTCCGCCCTGCATCTGCTGTGTGACCTTAAGCAAATCACTTAACTTCTTTGTGCCAGAGTGTTCTTTTGTCTCCTGCTTAGACTGGGAGCTCCATGAGGGACAAGGATTGTGTCCGACCTGACTATGTTGTATCTATCTCAGCAGTTAGTACAGTGCTTGGCGCATAGTAAGCACTTAAATACCACAAACGCTGGTTCTCCCTTTTTCGCTACCGCCACCCTCTGGCTCTCAATCCCGGAAACGAGGGGATCATTCAAGTACTAGCCTACCATTCCCCCTCATGGAGTTGGCTACAGGAAATGTGAGGAGAAAGGGCCACGTCTCCTCTCCCCAACAACTGGAGCCAGGAGAAGAACCAGAGCCTGGAGTCAAAGCATCTAGGTTCTGATCCTGGCTCCACTGTTTGTTAGCTGCATGACCTTGGGCGAGTCAGTTCTCTGAGCCTCAGTTACCTCGTCTGTAAAATGGGGATTCAGACTGTGAGCCTTATGTTCATTCATTCATTCATTCAATAGTATTTATTGAGCACTTACTATGTGCAGAGCACTGTACTAAGCACTTGGAATGTACAAATTGGTAACAGATACAGTCCCTGCCCTTTGACGGGATTACAGTCTAATCAGGGAGACAGACAAAAACAATGGCAATAAATAGAATCAAGGGGATGAACATCTCATTAAAACAATAGCAAATAAATAGAATCAAGGTGATGTACATCTCATTAACAAAATAAATAGGGTAATGAAAATATATACAGTTGAGCAGACGAGTACAGTGCTGAGGGGAAGGGAGAGGGGGAGGAGCAGAGGGAAAGAGGGGAAGAGAGGGCTTAGCTGAGGAGAGGTGAGGGGGGGTAGAGGGGGAGCAGAAGGAAAAGGGGAGCTCAGTCTGGGAAGGCCTCTTGGAGAAGGTGAGCTTTAAGTAGGGTTTTGAAGAGGGGAAGAGAATTGATTTGGCAGAGGTGAGGAGGGAGGGCATTCCAGGACAGTGGGAGGACGTGGCCCAGCGGTCAATGGGATAGGCGAGAACGGGGGACGGTGAGGAGGTGGGCGGCAGAGGAGCGGAGCATTGGGGGTGGGCAGTAGAAAGACAGAAGGGAGGAGAGGTAGGAGGGGCAAGGTGATGGAGAGCCTTGAAGCCTAGAGTGAGAAGTTTTTGTTTCGTGCGGCAGTTGATAGGCAGCCACTGGAGGTTTTTAAGAAGAGGAGTGACGTGCCCACAGCGTTTCTGCAGGAAGATGAGCCGAGCAACGGAGTGAAGAATAGACTGGAGTGAGGAGAGACAGGAGGAAGGGAGATCAGAGAGAAGGTTGACACAATAATCCAGTCGGGATATTATGAGAACCTGTAACAGTAAGATAGCGGTTTGGGTGGAGAGGAAAGGGCGGATCTTGGCGATATTATAAAGGTGAGACCGGTAGGTCTTGGTGACGGATTGGATGTGTGGGGTGAACGAGAGAGCCGAGTCAAAGATGACACTGAGGTTGCAGGCCTGAGAGACGGGAAGGATGGTCGTATCATCCGCAGTGATAGGGAAGTCAGGAAGAGGACAGGACTTGGGAGGGAAGTTGAGCTAAATTTTGTGGGACAGGGACTGTGTCCAACTCGATTAGCTTGTATCTCCCCCAGTACTTAGTACAGTGCCTGAAAGATAGTAAGGAATTAACAAATACTATTAAAAAAAAGTACTCATTGCCAAGCAGTTGGTGTAAAGGCGGAATCTCTGGTCTTGAAACAAAATACCTATCTGCAACCTCCTCCAAACAAAGTCCTCATGAGCTCCTCTGGTTCAGTCAGTGTAAACTGCTCTTACACGATGTGCAAATCATTAGGGTCTTCACTAAAACCCAGTAGCTTGGAATTGGTTGGTAGGCAATAGTATGGAAAAAAAGTTGTAGTTCAGGAGTGGTGGTAGGGTGGGGGAAGAATCTGGAGTCCAAATGCATGCAGAATTCCTACTGACCAGGCTCACAAGTCTCACATTCTTACCTCTTCCTGGACCAATCCAGCAGAGAACAAGACTTTAAAATTCCTAAAATAGAAATGAGTTTCCCCTTTTTTTAAAGTAAGAATTAGGCTTACATACTCATAGTTTGAGATCACACATGTAAATCCTGTTCTATAGAAATTACAGTAAAACAATGTAAATATATAATACAGTTTTAAAAATGTTTTGGGAGGTCCCATATGAACCAGGAGTATCTTAGAATGTTGAGGTGCTTAAGAGAAAATGAGTGGTTAGTGAAAATGTTTTGACATCAATTGGCGATGAAATGCCACGTAGCATTTTGCTCACGGTGCTTAGCTTTGCTTTCCTCCCATTTACACCAGACTTCATTAGGATGAAAAGCTATTACATGAATAGAAAGGTCTTCCCTCGTAAGTGGCACAGTGAAAATCCCTCTTCAAGGCATTTGTAATTACGGGGATGCCTAGATTTAAGTACAGCCTGATAACTTTAAAGTAACTTTAAAGGGTTGAATTAATTGATAGATGTGTTCAATGATGTGTAAAGTAGATTCATTTGAGAAATATAGTCTCATTAAGCATAAATACAAGGAAGTCCAGTCAGTTCTCCGCTATGACATGTTTTCACAGCACATTTTGGAAGGAGCACTGTTGGGGAATTGGGGAATGTTTTTCCATTAGTATGCATATGTCTGCCTACAGGATGATGCAGTGATATAAGAAACTGTATATGCATGGCTTCAGAAATGGAGTGAAGAGTACTACTGATCTTGTGAGTTTCTTGTGGAACAAAACCACACCATATTTTATGAGAACTGCCTGAATCAATTAGTTAGAAACCCATTTTAAAAATCACATATATCAATCTCAGCTTCAAATATGTTCAACAATTCTTTTTTTAAAAAAATTTTTGGTAAAAGCAGTTTGACTTATGTGTCTGTGTGTGTGTTTTTTTTTCCTCTTCAGATAAAATTGAGTGAAGTTATTGGTACTGGAAAAGATGGCCGCATCCTTAAAGAAGATATTCTCAATTATTTGGCAAAGCAAACTGGAGCTATTTTACCATCACCAAAGTCAGAAATTACTCCAGCTTTACCAAAACCTAGCTCAGTACAAACTCCACCGAAAGAAAAAACAATTACTCTTCCAATTTCAAAGCCTGTAGTGTTCACAGGCAAAGACAGAACAGAGCCTTTAACAGGTAAACACAGTGATACGTTATAATAATAAAATACCTTTGGGGGCATTGTTGAAGCCCAGTGGTAGCCATTATAAGGAATACAATGGGTCAACAAGAATGTGCTCACCTTCATGAGCTCAGCAGCCTACAGGGAGTGACTGTATATGATGAAGCCACCACACGTAAAGGTCAGTCTTTCTGCAGAGCACAGGGCCCGCTCTTGATTTGGCTGAGATTTGGATGAAACCTGGATTCTATTTCAGTCCAGAGAGTGATGGGCCAAGTCGATTTGGGTATTTTGGTAATAATGATAATTTTGATATTTGTTAAGCACTTACTATGTGCCAAGCACTGTTCTAAGCACTGGGGTAGATACACAGTAATCAGGTTGTCCCATGTGGGGCTCACACTTTTAATCCCCCATTTTAATCCCTAGCTGAGGCACAGAGAAGTTAAGTGACTCGCCCAAGGTCACACAGCAGACAAGTGATCTATGTAGGATTCTTGGATAGACATATAATTTGTAAATCAATCATTTATTGAGTGCTTACTGTGTGCAGAGCACCTTACTGTTTGAGCAAGTACAACTTAACAGTTGTAGGCCTGTTTCCTGCTTATAAAGAGCTTACAGTTTAGAGGAGGGAGACGAACGTTAAAATACGTTAAGGATATGTACGTAAATGCTGTGGGTGAGGTGAATAAAAGATACAAATCCAAGTAAGAAGCAGTGTGGGCTAGTGGATAGAGCAGAGGCCTAGAAGCCAGAAGGACCTGGGTTCTTATCCTGGTCCCGCCTCTTGTCTGCTCTGTGACTTTGGGCAAATATCACTTTTTTGTGCTTCAATAACCTCATCTGAAAAATGGGGATTAAGACTGTGAACTTCAACTGGGACATGGACTGTATCCAACCTGGATTAGCTTGTATACACTTCAGCACTTAATACAATGCCTGGAACATTGTAAACACTTGACAAATACCCCAGCACTTAGCACAGTGTCAAGCACATAGTAAGCACTTAACAAATACCATTATTATTATTACTATGTCTCACATGGGGCTCACAGTCTTAATCCTTCTATCTACCCCAGTGCTTAGTACAGTACCTGGTAAGTAGTAAGTGCTTAACAAATACCATAAAAAGTACCCAGTAAGTTGCTGGGGTCTTAATTGTCATCTCAAGGCACAGAAGAGAGCCAGAGCTGGAATTACCCTGGTGTGTGTGCTTTAGCCACAGCAGATGATGATTTATCCTTTATAAAGCCCTTATAAACGATTTAATTGAGTTTATCAATTGTGTTCCAGGCTTCCACAAAGCTATGGTCAAGACCATGACCGCAGCATTGAAGATTCCTCATTTTGGATACTGTGATGAGATAGACCTTTCCCAGCTCGTTCAACTACGAGAAGAGTTAAAACCTCTGGCACTAGCTCGAGGTATTAAACTGTCGTATATGCCCTTTTTCCTAAAGGTGAGAATTCAGCACAGTAAATGTGTATCAATTATAGATGTTTTGAGAAGTTCCCAATTCTGTTTTGAGCATTCTGAAATTTGAATGTCATACTACAATTTGCAATTGAAAACTTTGAGAATCTTTATGTTGTTTTTCAGAAATCCTTTGTGTAAATTCTGCTTGATAAACTATCAAGTCAGAAAATTGGGGGTCAAATGCTATATTCTGGCTATCACAGTGAGAATGTTTGTCCTCCTGATCTGGCAGGGATACCGCTGAGTGATTGATTTGAACCAAAATGTCCTAATCCTCTCCTGGATTCTTTTCACCATCTCCACCACCCTGCCACCAAGATAACTTGCTTCCCCTCATTACGAGTAGAGTCATGATGAGAAGACTTCTGTCTTGTAATATAGAATAATAATAATAATGATGGCATTTGTTAAGCGCTTACTGTGTGCAAAGGACTGTTCCAAGCACTGGGGTAGATACAGGGTAATCAGGGTGTCCCACAAAGGGCTCACAGACTTCATCCCCATTTTACAGATGAGGGAACTGAGGCCCTGAGAAGTTAAGTGACTTGCCCAAAGTCACATAGCTGACAAGTGGTAGAAGGCATATTCTTTTTATCTGTTGGATTTCTTTTGTTCCCATATTTCCCTATTGTTTCCAATCTTGGGGAAAGATAAAGAGAGATATTTTCCAAATGTTATTTGCTTAATATTAGATTGTCTTCCTAAGTAGAGTTTTGCAGAAGGAAGTATGAAGTTTGAGGTATGAGGTGCTTTATCAAGTGCAGCAGATAACTAGATATATTGAAGAGTGATCTGCACTCGTACTGTTTGAATAAGGTACAACAGACCCAGTCAGTAGTATTTACTGAGCACATTCTTTGTGCAGAGCACTGTATTGAGCACTCAGGAGAGTACAGTATAACCGAGGTGCTAGTCATGCTCCCTACCCACAAGGAGTTTATAGTCTAGAGAAGAATGGAGCACTTAAATTTTCAGCCCATCTCTCTGCATATAATGTTTTTCTAGTATCCCCATTTACATCACTTTCAATTACCAATTGGAGTAGTTACTTTTTAACCTAGTCTATTTTTCTCTTCAGTAACTTTCTCTACCCAGTCAGGGTACAATGTGCTTCTTTCATAGTATAGCTGTTTTTTTATATTTAACAGGCTGCATCTCTGGGATTATTGCATTATCCTATCCTTAATGCTTCGGTGGATGAAAACTGCCAGAATATAACATACAAGGTTTGTACCCAAGACGTAATTAACCTATATCCTTGAAATTGAGTTAAATAAATGTCATATTAGAGAACTGAACTGGAAAGGATTGTAAACATCTTGGGAATTGTTACTACAGTAGCACTGTAGTAGAGCGGAAATATATTTCTATTATACCTTTTTTTTTTTTTTTTTTTTACCTTCTGACATTTCCTTCTTACAGCATTGGTTGTTTTTATGCCCTACTGGGTTGGGTGACTTGGACCTTTTTTGCACAATCACTATAGGTGAAGGTGGAGTTCCTGCCTACGGAAACCACATCTTCTGGAAACCACCCTTTAAGGGACCACAATCCCCTGAGGCCCTTCTCCCTCAAATTCTGCTCCAAGTAAACCCCTCCACCCAAATCAAAATGTAGACCCATCAGGCTTATGTCCCACATGGGTTTCACAGCTTAAGAGAAAAAGACATTTAATCCCCATTATACAGATGAGGAAAGTGAGGCACAGAGAAGTCAAGGTACTTACCCAAGCCCACACAGCAGGCAAGCAGAGCTGGGAACGCATGCCTCCTGAATCCCAGGCCTACGTTTCTTCCACTAGATGATGCTGTTCTTTTTTTTTTTTTAAATCCCATTACTACCTTGCCAACCTGGTAACCAAGAAGCTTTTCCTTAAGTCCAACTGATAATCTCTTCTGGACGTGGACATGGAGGATGTCTTGTCATCTTCATACCCAAAGAACTTGGCAATATCCTTGAAGACTGTTATCATCCACTCATAACTTGTTTAGTTCAGAGAGGAGAATCTCAGCTCTGGTCCCTTATTTTCCCATCCCTAAAGTCCCCTTTTTTAATTGCTCCATTTGGGTCTGTGAGGTCTAATCACTTTCCCAACCCCAAAGTGTATCCTTCTGGAAACAACTCTTGGAAATTCTCAGAGTCTAGTCAGGGGCAGTGAAATCTCAGAGGTGTCAAATCAGTAAATCAGTGGTGTTAGCGTACTATAAGCAGAGCATTGTACTAAACACATGGGAGAGTACAATACAACAGAATTAGCAGGCGCATCCCTTGCCCATAATGAATTTACAGACTAGAGGGGGAGGCAGATGTTAATATGAATAAATAAGTAACAATATATAACTTAAAGATATGTACATAAATGCTGTGGGTCTGAGACTGGGGGCGATTATCCCATACCCAGAGGTCACAAATCCAAGTGCATAGACAACAGAAGAAGGGAGAGGTGGAGGAGTGACAAAGGATGCCAATGGGAAAATCTTGTTCAGTATTTGAATTTCAGGAATTTTGAGGGATAGCTGTACAGTGTTGATTGTTTTAATATTCAGAAACACAAAATTCCTTTTAATGAACAAGTAGGTCTGTCTCTAAGAAAAAAAGCCCAATTAAGTACAAATTAACTTTCTGGAGTTTGAAAAAATAGTATGTAAAGTTAAAAATACAAATTCTATTTCAGTTCTACAGTCCTCTTTGCCATGGTTTACTCATCAATAAAATGGGAATTGAATCCCTGTTCTCCCTCCTGCTTAGTAAGGGGTAGGGAACTTCACTCACACTCTCTGCTCTTTCAACGAGTACTGCGTCAAATGAAACCGTGCTCCTGACAAGTCTTCCTCCGGGGCTGTATTGTACAAGACGATTAGGTTTTGGGTTTTTTTAACATGATCCCAGCGCCGGAACATCACTTGACACATAGTAAGCACGTAACACATACTTTTATTATTAGTAGTAGTAATAGTATTTAAGGGATTGGGGACAGATGGAAGAGGAAGCGGGATGCGGAGAAGTGAGAGAAAAGTCAGAGGAGCAACATTAGCAAGTAACAGGCAGGTCAAACACAATATAACAACTTTTTTTGGATTTAATCCAAAATGAAAAAAATCAGGGCACAGAAAGAAGGGTATTAAAAAGAATCCATATTTTAATTTTGTTAATGGTGGGGGAACTGTAGTTTCTCCACAAAGAGTGTTAGAGAAAACAGAGTGAAAATTTATCTTTGCTTTTTCAAACTGGAGACCATTGTCAATTATTCTCTTTTAGGCCTCTCATAATATTGGAATTGCCATGGATACCGAACAAGGGCTTATTGTCCCTAATGTGAAAAATGTTCAGGTCTGTAGTGTGTTTGAAATTGCTGCAGAATTGAATCGCCTACAGAAATTGGGCTCTGCCAATCAGCTGGGAACCACAGACCTCACAGGGGGAACATTTACCCTTTCCAACATTGGATCAGTGAGTAATTTACTAACTAATGGATTCGCCTTCATAAAACCCAACTGCCAGGAATTGGTGCATGGGTTGTACGTCTAAAAGCGTGAGTCGTAAAACGCTCTTTGTTTTAGATTGTAGAAATGTTCATATTTTTTTAAAGGGATCAACCAATGCCTCTAAACTTTCCTTTTCCTAGATTGGTGGGACCTATGCCAAACCAGTGATTTTGCCACCTGAAGTAGCAATTGGAGCTCTTGGCACAATCAAGGTATGTTGCTCAGAAGCAAAGAAGCATTTTTTGAATTTAAGCAAGGCAGGAGTAGTGTCTCTAGTTCAAAGTAGCCATTAAACCTAAATGTGAAGCATGGTGACAAGGGTGGCCATACTTGATGACCTTAGGAACTTTGTATCAACTGATGAAGATCAATTAGCTAACAGGAAGAGGGGTGCAGGTAGGAGATGCTTGTATTTAGAGTAAATAAACAAGAAAAAGTCTCTCCTTTTACCTCTATTCATTTTTTTCCCCTTCCATTGCTTCTGGTGTTCTGATGAGTCTGTGGGTTCTGGAAAAAGCCCCAGATTCCCAAGAAGGCTACTGTGTATGACTTGAAGTGGCCATGTAAGCTTGGGAAAGGGGATTGGAAAATTGAGAAGCATAGATTCCCACTGGCAGAATAGTGAAGGACTGAACGTTAAAAAGCTATCTCAGATTTTGGGTGCTATTTTGCATCAGAACTTAATGTGCTTTTGTGATGTTGCCAGGGGGTTCTCAGCCCTAAATCCTGGCCGAAAGAGCCCCCGGAGTCACTGTAGGAGCACATGGACACCGGTCAGCCTCTGCTGGGTCCCGAAGTCCCCCAGTTCTCCCATTCTTGAATTTCAGGTTGAGAGACCTCTTCTACACAGTGCACCCCTATTGCTGCTCCTGCTGCCAACCCCTTTTGACTAAAGCTCAGTCATCTCTCTGGAGGCAGGGGGGAGGGGCATCGGGGACTAGCCTACCACCCTCTTTATGTGACTCTCAAGAAGCTCCCTCCTGTGTCTGTGGCTTCCCAGGTTCGTGTGTTTCCCTGCCACCTATAGCTTTTTCTCTAGCCCCAGCACAGGCAGACACCAAGATCTGTGATCTCAGCAACCTTTAATGGGTTCTTAGTTTGGGAACAGTGAAAACAATTCCAGGTTCAGACCACCTTTCCCTTTCTGTAATATCTCACCCCACATCCCAAACCCTCTGTATTTTGCTGCAGGCATCCAGGGGCTCTAGTTCCTGTGGTCCTTTCTCCTCTTCTCTAGGGGCATCCCAAATTCCAATCTCTTCTTCTCTCCCTCTCCCTCCCTGCCCCTCCTGGCAAACCATTACCAGTATTTTTCAGGTTCAAGCTATACAATTTCCAAGTTAGAAAATTTAAATAGATAAGATTCTGAGACCTATTTTTTTTGGTTTTGCATAATACCTTCCTAGTTACAGGTCTTTTTTTTTAATCCCTTTCAGTCTATCACCAAATCCTGTCAGTTCCACCTTCACAGCATTGCTAAAATCCACCCTTTCTTCTCCATCCAAATTGCTCCCATGCTGAACTGAGCACTTACCCTTTCCCTTCTTGATTACCGCATCTGCCTCTTCCGTGATCTCCTGGCCTCCTGACTCTCCTCACTCCAGTCCATATTTCACTCTGCTGCACGGATCATTTACCCACAAGAACGTTCAGTCATGGCACCCCACTCCTCATGAACCTCCAGTGACTGTCCATCCACCTCTGCATCAGTAGGAACTCCATACCATTGGCTTTAAAGCACTCGATCAGCTCGCCCTGCCTTACGTCACCTCACCAAACTCCTACTACAGCCCAGCTCATAATTCCGCTCCTCTAGCGCAAAGCCTGCTCACTATGCCCCGATCTCATCTCTCTTGCCACTCACCCCTTTCCCACATCCTTCGCCTTAGCCTGGAACTCCCTCCCCCCCCCCCCCCATATTCACCAGACTACCACTCTCTTCACCTTCAAAACATTATTAATTTCACATTATTAACTTCACATCTCTAAGAGGCCTTGCCTGATTAAGCCCTTTTTTCCCCGGCTCGCTCTCTCTTCTGTCATCTGGGCATTTGGATCTTCGACCTTTGGACATGGGATATTTATCCCAGCCCCACAGCACTTCTGTGCTTATCTTTAAATTATATATTATAAATAACTTATATTAATGTCTTTCGGCTTGTCATGGGCAGGAAACATGAATGCTAATTCTGTTGTACTCTCCAAAGTGCTTAGTACAGAGCTCTGTACACAGTAAGTGCTCAGTAAATACGATTGACTGATTCTCCCCTTTCTTTATTTCTAGGCTCTGCCCCGATTTAATGAGAAAGGTGAAGTCTTTAAAGCACAGATCATGAATGTGAGCTGGTCAGCTGATCACAGAATTATTGACGGTGCTACAATGTCCCGCTTCTCTAACTTGTGGAAATCCTACTTGGAAAATCCAGCATCTATGCTGCTAGATTTGAAATAAGAATGGTGATCCAACTCCTCCTTGAACTTTCTGGGACTCAAAAGAATATATAAAAGCTAGCTTTATATATATATGTAAAAGTATATATAAAAGCAGGCATTTATTCTTCATTACAACTGACCTTATATTGTGTGGATAAGATTCCAAGGTACAATATCCATTTATCACTAAATTGTTACAGTATTTTTAATTAAAATGGTTAGGTTTATTGTAATTCTTCTGAGGCTGTCAAATTTTATAGGTCAAAGTATAGGTTTTTACTGTGGTGCTGAGAAATTTTAGACTTCTGACATCTGGCAGCAGCTAGACTGAAAGGCTAAAACCCATATCTGCACTATATTTTTTGGTAAACAAACTCTTAGTGGGCTTCCCTGTTGACTCCTGGTTGGGAAAGGGCGTTTATATACAAGAATTCTTTTCAACTTCCTAATGGTCATTATGCAAATTTTTGTATAAAGTGCATTTCTATTTATTGATGCCCAATATAATTTTGTTTAGTAGTCTCTCTTGGTGACATTAGAATAGTACCTGCTAAATAGTCATTTGGCATTAAGGACAGAGTATACAGTGTACAAAAATGTAAGCCAGTTTATGCAGATTGTACCCTAAAATAATTGTTTAAAAAAATTATATTGGTGATTTAAAGTCAAGGTAGACCCACTAGGAACATGTAGTATCACCTACATTAAGCTCATTTTTCCAGTTAAATGATTTGGAATTTCTGACTATTGGCTGAATTGCTTAGAAGCATTCATTAACTTCTCCCAAAATGGAAGACTATGTGATTAAATATAAATCTAACCCCAAACTTAAATTGTATAATCAGTAACGTAATTAAGAACACTAATTTTAAAGAATAAGCCTTTAGAAGTTTTTGTAGCCTTTATAACGTTTAGGTGTGTGTATCCCCCAATCCCATTTCAACCTATGACAAGTTAATCATTCTCAGTAATAGCGATAGTATTAAGGGCTTACTGTGTGCAGAGCACTGGACTAAGCACTGGGAGAGAATGTACAGGTGGGAATTAGACATAGTCCCTGTCCCTCGGGGACAGTCTAATCCTCTGCCATTTTGTCCTCTTGGCTCTCCCACTGCCTCACTCTCCCATCCTCTCCTGAACCAAAGATTCCATCAGAGCTGTGAGCCTCTCACTGTCCTATGACTGACCTGTTAAGAAGAGGAGGAAACTAGGGCAAGATGAGCAGAAAGAAGGAAGATCCAGTTACTGCTAGGAGAGGGAAACCAAAGGAAAGGGGGTTGGTGGGCTGAGAAGAGATGGTCCATGTTTGGAAGAGAGTATATCATTACGAAGACAGAAGATCCTACATTTGCCAGGGTTGGCTAACAAATCGTCAGTCATCCTTACAACTCTCCATGAGGAGCAGAAGAAGAATACCCATAAGAGAGCCATCCTGAGAGCACTGGAGAAGAGTCCTAGAAGGCCTGGGGAAAGACCCAGTCTTCCCTATGGTAAGTCAGTCTCTCTCTTTCTGTTTTATCTCTCTGCCTTTTTCACCCCCACTTCCTCTATCTCTTTTACTCCTTCATCTCCTCCTTTCTCCCAACCTTCTTTCCTCTGTCTCTCTCACCTCTCTTCCCCCATCTTTCTCTCAACCATCTTCTCTGTCTCTCTCAATCCTCTTTCCCCCATCTCCCTCTCTCAGCCCTCTTTTCCCATCTTTCTCAGCCCTCTTTTTCCATCTCTCTCAGCCCTCTTTTTCCCATATTCTTTCAGCTCTCTTTCCCCATCTCTCTCTCTCTCTCTCTGCCCTCTTGCCCCATCTCTACTTTTGTTGCTGAATTGTACTTTCCAAGTGCTTAGTACAGTGTTCTCTGCACAGTAAGCATCTCAATAAATTTGACTGAAGGATCTCTCTTTTTCTCTCTCTCTGCCCTCTTTCTCTCCACCCCCCGCAGCCGTCTTTCCCCCTGTCTCTCTTTCACTTCACCCTTTTCTATCTGGTCCTTTCCCTAGTAAGATCTTGCTCTCTTCTTTCCCCTCCCCACTCCTCCGCAGCAGCCAGCAGGGCCAGTTTCTCAACTTCATAGTCTCTTATCTACCAAACCCTGACCGTGGTTGCTCCCCTTCATCAATCATATTTGTTGAGTGCTTACTGTGTGCAGAGCACTTTATTAAGCACTTGGGGGAGTGCAGTATAACAGAATTGGTAGACATATTTCCTGCCCACAAGTCTACAGGGATCTCATTCAGTGAGGCCCTTAGACTAGTAGCATCTTAAAGATCAAAAGCTAGTTTTAACTTCCAGTTGTGTAATTGCTGCCTATTGGAGTACTGTGCCAAATGGAAGTATTGGTAGAAAAAAAGTAAATAGAAAATAATGGCTTCATAAATTAAGAATGTGATTGTCAAAGTATTTTTTTCATGTAGCCTGAAATTGAGGAAAAGGTTCAAAATGATACAGTGATATTCTACAAGTCTCTGTCGAATTGGTTATTGTGGACTAATAAATAGTTTCCAAGTGATTCTTCCATGTGGTTTTCCTGTAACAGAGTTTTGCTCTAAAATGTGTATTAACTTTGCCCCTTTGCCTGGCTGTGGATACGGGAGTAAACGAACATTGTCGCAACTCCGGACTGATTTCTGAAGCTTCTCTTGGTTCTACTCAGCCTCTTGGATTAGCAAGGGCAGGAAGAGTGAAGGAGACAGGAATCCTGCATAGCCCTTGGAATTCCATTCTGTTCCTGTCTTCCTCCATGAAGGACGCTTGAATGTCAATAAACGTTGGGGCTCTCAGTTTGTACGTGTTTGAATAAAACTCGGGTGCAGTTCTTGGCAAAAAGGTAAAGTTTGTAAAGGCCAGTTGATCAGTGAGAGCTGGCCAGCTGACACGGGAGCTATGGTGACCAGATGTAGAAGGCAGTTGGGGGCACATTAGTTAAGGGCTGCTGGTCACTTTGGACAGTCTGCTGAAACTGAAACTGGTAGTGATATTTGTCTGAGCTTGTTTCCTTCCTCCCTCTCTTCTCCTCTCTTCTCACCAGTTAGTTCTACTGGGCTCTCTCAGTCCCAAGTGACTTCTCATAGGGATGCCTGAGTTGAAGCTTCTACATGAAGTGGGAAGCAATGTGGTCCAGTGGATAGAGCACGGGTGTGGGAGTCCAAAGGATCTGGGTTATTGTCCCAGTTTTGCCACTTGTGTGACATTGGGGAAGCCTCTTCACTTCTCTGGGCCTCCATTACCTTGTCTGTAAAATGGGGATTAAGACTGTGAGCCCATGTGGAACAGGGACTGTGTCCAACCTGATTACCTTGTATTGACCTCCCCTGCTTAAAACAGTACCTGGCACATAGTAAATGCTTAGCAAATACTATTAAGAAAAAAGCGGATGATTTAGATGCTGGAACTTCCCTCTGTAGACTGTAAACTTGTGAGGGCAAGAAACTTGTTGTACCAACTCTTTTAGTGTACTCTCCCAAATGCTTTATATAGAGCTCTACACACAGTAAGCAGTGTAGTCTACTAGGTAGGACATGTCCCCAGGGGGGTTCTAATCCCAGCTCTGCCACTTGTCTGCTGTGTGACCCTGGGCAAGTCACTTAACTTCACTGTGCTTGTTACCTCATTTATAAAATAGGGATTAAGATTGTGAGTCCCACCTGGGACATGGACTATCTCCAACCTGATTAGCTCATATCTACCCCAGTGCTTAATATAGTGCCTGAAACATAGTAAGCATTTAACAAATACCATTTAAAAAAAAATGAGGCTTGATATCATTCATTGATCCTGAACTGACCCTGGGCAGGATGGAAGCAACATATCTATCCAGATTAAATTACCTAATTGAGAATCACTTGCCCATAGCTATTTTCACTTGTCCTGGCTTCGCTGTAGGACATGTCCATGCTCCTCACCCTCCCTTTTGGCATAACTGAGAGTTTCACAGTTCTTCCAGTGAAACATCTGGTGAACATGATCATAACAGAATGCACCAGAAAGAGTCAACTATTGATTTCCACATTACAAGGCAAGAGTAAATCAAAAGGCAGAAATATATGAATCACAAAAGCCATTAATTTCAATCTGATAGTGTTTCAAATAAGTAGCAATTTATTTCCCCCTTTACCTTTCTGTTTCTCCTGGATGATGCACCATCAACCTATAGTAGGTCAAAAGTAAAAATTATAGGGAGAAAACGAAGTAGCTGAAAACTCGAGTAATCCAAAACCAAGGTAGGCAGCACTTGGATAATCCTGAAGCAAAATGCTGGGTTTTGTTGGGTTATTTTTTTCCTCAAACTAAGCAGAGAAAAGGGGAGGATGGGATTGTTAATAACAAAAAGTGAGGTATTTGTTTAGGACTTGATGTATGCTGAAAACTGTACTTAGTGATGGGTGGGATATAAGGTAATTACTGTGAGACACAGTCCCTGTCCTACACAAAGCTCATGGTCTAAGGGGAAGGCAGAACAAGTATTTGATCCCCATTTTATAGATGAGGAAACGAGGCACAGAGAAGTTCAACTTACCCAAGGTCACCCAGCAGGTTAGTGGCAGAACTGGGATTAATATTAATAATAATAATTATAGTATTTGTTAAGCCCTTACTTAGCTGGGCACTGTACTAAGCAATGAGGTGGATACAAGCAAATCGGGTTGGACGTAGTCCCTGTCCCCCGCATAGGGCTCACAGTCTTAATCCCCATTTTACAGATGGGGTGACTGAGGCACAGAGAAATGAAGTGACTTGCCCGAGGCCACACAGCAGACAAATGGTGGAGCCAGGATTAGAACCCTTGACCTTCTGACTCTCCCAGTCCTGGGTTCTTTCCACTAGGCCACGCTGCTTCTCTGGAGATTGAGGAAACAGGCCCTTGGAGTACCTGGGCTGCTGGACCACAGAAAGATGGCCTTCTTCCCTAGAGAGATGCCACTTTTAATGGTGTCCATTCTGGGCACAAAGTATCTCAAGCTGGATAGATGGCTACCGCCCCAGGACAGCAAGGGGCAATTTCTGAAATTTACCTCCAGGTTATGATAAGGTTGGGAGCCTCAAGTGGAACAGGGACTGCCTAACCTGACCTGATAATGTTGTATCTTTTCAAGTGCTTAGTACAGTGCTCTAAACAGTAAGCACTTAACGAATACCACAGGTATTATTCTTGTGAATTTTCTGTATTGTTGCATTTCACTTGTGTTCTGAATCCTACCATTTTTCCAAAATTCTCTACTGTTCTTCCAAAATTCTCTTTGTGATGACATTTCTCTCCTGAATGTATGTGTTTCTGTTTTGTTTTTCCTCCCTGCTCAGATTAGTTGGTTTGCAGGAAGGGCAGTTTTGGCCCAAATGTCAAATGCTGCTTTGTATTCACATTAGCTTAACAACTGAACAGAAAGTTCTCTGTTTACTGACTGCCTTACAAGGAGTGGCACTTCAAATGTCCCTGAATTTATACCTCTTACATCATCAGAATTGGCTATTAAGTGATTGGGTTGGAAGGTAATCCCTCCCCCTTGTGACTTTTCTGTTGTCTTCCTAGTCCCCTTCTGCCTGATGTTGTTCCTGCCTCTGTTCCTGGCCCTAAATACTCTCTGGGGCCACAAAGTCAGGAGGCTGGGGACAAGATAGAGTAGGGGTCAGGGCTGGCAACTCTCCTTGTCTTCCTTATCTCTTTTCCCCCGCCCCTGGTGATGCCATCAATCAATAAATCAATCATTAGTATTTCTTGAGCACTTACTGTGTGCAAAGCATTGTATTAAGTGCTGAGGAGAGTACAGTTTACTCATCCCCTAGACTGTAAACTTGTAGGCAGGGAATGTGTCCGTTAATGTCGTACTTTCACAAGCATGTAGTGAGGTGCTCTGCGCACAGTAAGCGCTCAATAAATTTGAATGAATGAATGAACTTGCAGACACAATCCTTGCCCTCAAGTTGCTTGCACTCTTGCAGAGGAAATGGGTGCTTTTATAAATGACAGGTAAGAGAAGCACGGGAGACTACTTATTTTGTTCTGTTCTGCTTTGTTGTTTGTCTCCCCTGTTTAGACTATGAGCCCGTTATTGGGCAGGGATTATCTCTATCTGTTGCCAAATTGTACATTCCAAGCGCTTAGTACAGTGCTCTGCACATAGCACTCAATAAATACGATTGAATGAATGGGAGAGAATATAGATCTGTACCAGACTGAGTCATCTGGCTGAGTACCTAAATACTTTGGAGACAAGTGCCTAACTGACTCAATAGGGAGAAAAGTAATTCCATTAAGGTCTGTCTCCCCATCTTGACTGTAAGCTCCTTGTGGGCAGAGAATGTGTGTGTTGTTATATTGTACTCTCCCAAGTCCTTAATGCTCTGCATACAGTAAGCGCTCAATAACTATGATTGATTGAGGGATGAGTCATGGAGCATCATCATCATTCCTCTTCAGTGGCCCTTTCCCAGTCTGCTCTGGCTCAGCCCTCTTCCCCGTCCCCTGACTCTGCAGTTGCAGAGGGGCTGGCAGAAAGGGAAAACGGAGCTGCTGCTCTGCAAACACTCTGCTTCAGGAAACTCCGACCCAGGAGGGGTCTCCCAAGTGCAGGGGCCAGGAAGGAGCCACACAATTGGAGAAGCAGCGTGGCTCAGTGGAAAGAGCACGGGCTTTGGAGTCAGGGCTCATGAGTTCGAATCCCAGCTCTGCCACTTGTCGGCTGTGTGACTGTGGGCAAGTCACTTCACTTCTCTGCGCCTCAGTTCCCTCATCTGTAAAATGGGGATTAAGACTGTGAGCCCCACGTGGGACAACCTGATTCCCCTATGTCTACCCCAGCGCTTAGAACAGTGCTCGGCACATAGTAAGCGCTTAACAAATACCAACATTATTATTATTATTATTACAACAGCAGTGTCTCGGGCCACTTTCTGGCTCCAGTGCAGCCTTGCTGACTACTCCAACCCCATCCGGGGTCTCCACATGACTGCCCCTTAGACCGAGGCTGGAAAGGTTTGTTTTAGTGATGCCTGGATCTCCCCCACCACAACAAATTCCCACCGGTGTTAGGCTTCTCACTTCTCATACCCACCCCTCACTCACTCCCTCGGTGAACTCATTCGCTCTCACGGCTTTGACTACCATCTCTACGCAGATGACACGCAGATCTACATCTCCGCCCCTGTCCTCTCCCCCTCCCTTCAGGCTCGCATCTCCTCCTGCCTCCGGGACGTCTCCACCTGGATGTCGGCCCGCCACCTAAAACTCAACATGAGCAAGACTGAGCTCCTCATCTTCCCTCTCAAACCCGGTCCTCTCCCCGACTTCTCTATCACCGTCGACGGCACGACCGTCCTTCCCGTCTCTCGGGCCCGCAATCTCGGTGTCATCCTTGACTCGTCTCTCTCGTTCACCCCACACATCCTATCCGTTACCGAGACCTGCCGGTTTCACCTTTACAATATCGCCAAGATCCACCCTTTCCTCTCCACCCAGACGGCTACCTTACTGCTACGGGCTCTCGTTATATCCCGTCTAGACTACTGTGTCAGCCTTCTCTCTGACCTCCCTTCCTCCTCTCTCGCCCCGCTCCAGTCTATTCTTCACTCCACTGCCCGGCTCATCTTCCTGCAGAAATGATCTGGGCATGTCACTCCCCTTCTTAAACAACTCCAGTGGTTGCCTATCAACCTCCGCTCCAAACAAAAACTCCTCACTCTAGGCTTCAAGGCTCTACGTCACCTTGCCCCTTCCTTCCTCTCCTCCCTTCTCTCTTTCTACTGCCCACCCCGCACGCTCCGCTCCTCCGCCGCCCACCTCCTCACCATCCCTCGTCTCGCCTATCCCGCCGTCGACCCCTGGGCCACGTCCTCCCGCGGTCCCGGAACACCCTCCCTCCTCACCTCCACCAAACTGATTCTCTTCCCCTCTTCAAAACACTACTTAAAACTCACCTCCTCCAAGAGGCCTTCCCAGACTGAGCTCCTCTTCCCCCTCTACTCCCTCTGCCACCCCCCCTTTACCTCTCCGCAGCTTAACCCTCTTTTCCCCCCATTTCCCTCTGCTCCTCCCCCTCTACCTTCCCATCCCCTCAACACTGTACTCATCTGCTCAACTGTATAAATTTCCATTACCCTATTTATTTTGTTAATGAAATGTACATCGCCTTGATTCTATTTAGTTGCCATTGTTTTTACGAGATGTTCTTCCCCTTGACTCTATTTATTGCCATTGTTCTCATCTGTCCGTCTCCCCCGATTAGACTGTAAGCCCGTCAAACGGCAGGGACTGTCTCTATCTGTTGCCGACTTGTTCATTCCAAGCGCTTAGTACAGTGCTCTGCACATAGTAAGCGCTCAATAAATACTACTGAATGAATGAATGAATGAACCCCTCACAGCTGACTCCTCCCTGTTTTGGACTTTTTCCCCTCGTTTTCTCCTCTGCCTCCGTCGACTGCTTGGCTCCAAAGGGATTTCACAAAGACAGCTCTCAGCATCGCATACCAAGTGTCTGATGATCTGGTTGCCTTTAAAGGCAACCTTAAGGTGGGTGATTTTTTTCAGCAATCAAAAATAAGGATTACTGCTCATTTTTATAGATGGCACATCTTGAGTGCTCAAACCATAACTTCGAGGACATTCGTAAAGTCCTTGCCTCCCCTCTGGGATTCAAAACATGTGACTGACAACAAAAGCAACAGGCATCTGCTCAAGCATCAGTTAACTCTATTCACTTGTGCATTTCCTGCCCAGATAATCATCACCAAACTCTTCTTTCCACCCTACTTGTCTCTTCCTGTGTCTCTTCCCTCTGTCATCTCTGATGCCTGGCCACTTTGGTGATTGACTTCCCTGAAAGGGCAGCCCCTTTAGTAAGCACATAAGAAATACCACTATTATTATTATCATTATTAGTAGTAGTATTGATTCTGGGACTCCCGAGAAACAATCAGCCAAGACTCCGAGAAAATGTCAACCTTCTTAAAGTCCCTTCATCAGATTTGCCATGGTATTTAAATGCTTATTATGTGCCAGTCGAAGTACTAAGTACTTAGGTAGATACAAGATAATCAGGTTGGATTCAGTTCTTGTCCCACATGAGGCTCACAGTCTTAGTCCCCATTTTACATATGAGGGAACTGAGTCACAGAAAAGTGAAGTGACTTCCCCAATTTCACACAGCCAACAAGTGGCAGAGCCAGGTTTAGAACCCAGGTCCTCTGATTCTCAGGCCTATCGGAATCCACAAGGCCCATTTTCACCAGGCCTCGCTGCTTCTCTATTATTTGTATAAAAAGATGTAAAAATAGGTCTATAGAGTTAGATCAATTTTATATCTTTAATGTGCTTTTATAATGACATATAATTTAAACCATTTAAATATATTATTATAGCTACATTAATCATTTACAAACCTACGTAATTTGAGTAAAAATAATGTATCTGGCCTTAGTTCAGGAATCAATACTTTCAATTATAAATTATTCCTAAAGCAGATTGGTTCAGATTTACCTTTCAGGTGGTTTTCAGGAACCAAGTCATCAGTCCAAGGACTACCTATATCTGGCTAAGAACCCTCCCCCCTTCTCTCTTCCCCCCCCGCCCCATCCCAGTCCTCTTGTCCCACCGCCACCCCTCATCCCCCTCTCCTCGTCCAGGGCCCCGCCACCTCCTTCCCATCCAAACCCTCCCCTCCCCCCGCCCTTCCCCCCCTCCTCCCCTTGCACCCACAGCTACTTTCAAGTGTGGCCTCTGGAACCCCCGCTCTATTACAGGCAAGCTACCTTTCATCCATGACCTTTTCCTCTCCCACTCTCTCCTCCTCCTCGCCCTTTCGGAAACGTGGCTCTCTCCCGAAGACACGGTCTCCGCCGCCGCTCTCTCCGGCGGAGGCCTCTCCTTCTCCCACTCCCCCAGACTCACCGGTAAGGGAGGAGGCGTCGGCTTCCTCCTCTCGCCCCGATGCCGCTTCCGCACTATCCCTCCTCCCCCCTCCCTCTCCTTCCCCTCCTTCGAAGCCCATATCATTCGCCTCTACCACCCACTCCAGTTACTTGTCGCCGTCATCTACCGCCCTCCCGGTCCCACCTCCGACTTCTTCAACCACCTTGACCCCTTTCTCACCTTCCTCCTCTCCTTCTCTCTGCCCACTCTGATCCTCGGAGACTTCAACATCCATACGGATGTACCCGACGACTCCTCTGCCGCCCGCCTGCTATCCCTCCTCGACTCTGCCGACCTCCTCCTCCACCATACCGCGCCCACTCACCGACTCGGTCACACCCTCGATCTCGTCATCTCCTACCGCTGCACTATCTCCTCCCTCACCAACTCTGAAATCCCTCTCTCTGACCATAACCTTCTCACCTGCCTCATCTCTCACACTCCCTCCCCCTGCAAATCTTCGCTACTGCCCCACAGAGACCTCCGCTCTCTCGATCCCATCCGTCTTTCCAATAGCATCTCGCCTCACCTTGCCGCCCTGTCCTCTCTTCCCACTCTCGACGAGCGGGTCTCCGCTCTCAACTCCACCCTCTCTACTCATCTCGACTCTCTCGCCCCCCTTTCCCTCCGCCGCTCTCGCTCCACTAACCCACAGCCCTGGATCACCTCCTCCGTCCGCCTCCTACGCTCCTATGCTCGAGCTGCTGAGCGCTGCTGGCGAAAGTCCAAGCACCAAGCCGACCTCACACACTTCAAATTTATCCTTTCCTGCCTTAACTCTGCCCTCTCCTCCGCCAGGCAAAGCTTCTTCTCCTCCCTCATCGACACCCATGCCCGTCACCCCCGCCGATTGTTCCGGACCTTTAACTCTCTCCTTAGGCCCCCTGTTCCTCCCCCTCCCCCATCTCTCACCCCCAATGATCTGGCCACCTATTTCCTCACGAAAATCAACACGATCAGGTCTGAGCTCCCCAAAGTCACCCCTCCGCCTCTCCCCTCCCCCCCAACAACCCCCTCCCCTACTTTCCCATCCTTCCCTGCAGTATCCTCAGAGGAGATCTCCTCCCTCCTCGCAAGTGCCACCCCCTCCACCTGCGCCTCGGACCCCATTCCCTCTCACCTTCTTAAAACCATCGCCCCTGCCCTCCTCCCTTCCTTAACTTCTATTTTTAACCACTCAATCTCCAAGGGCTCCTTCCCCTCTGCCTTCAAACATGCCCACGTCTCCCCCATCCTAAAAAAACCCGCTCTTGACCCCACTTCCCCCTCCAGTTATCGTCCTATCTCCCTACTACCCTTCCTTTCCAAAATCCTAGAACGAGTCGTCTACAATCGATGCCTAGAATTCCTTAACTCCCATTCTCTCCTAGACCCCCTCCAATCTGGCTTCCGTCCCCTCCACTCTACCGAGACTGCTCTCTCTAAGGTCACCCATGACCTCCTTCTTGCCAAATCCAATGGCTCCTATTCCATTCTGATCCTCCTTGACCTCTCTGCTGCCTTTGACACTGTCGACCGTCCCCTCCTCCTCCATACCTTATCTCACCTTGGCTTCACGGACTCTGTCCTCTCCTGGTTCTCCTCTTACCTCTCTGGCCGATCATTCTCGGTCTCCTACGCTGGAGCCTCCTCCCCCTCCCATCCTTTAACTGTTGGAGTTCCTCAAGGATCAGTTCTTGGCCCTCTTCCGTTCTCCATTTACACTCACTCCCTCGGTGAACTCATCCGCTCTCACGGCTTTGACTACCATCTCTACGCAGATGACACGCAGATCTACATCTCCGCCCCTGTCCTCTCCCCCTCCCTTCAGGCTCGCATCTCCTCCCGCCTCCGGGACGTCTCCACCTGGATGTCGGCCCGCCACCTAAAACTCAACATGAGCAAGACTGAGCTCCTCATCTTCCCTCCCAAACCCGGTCCGCTCCCAGACTTCTCTATCACCGTGGATGGCACGACCATCCTTCCCGTCCCGCAGGCCCGCAATCTCGGTGTCATCCTTGACTCGTCCCTCTCGTTCACCCCACACATCCTATCCGTTACCAAGACCTGCCGGTTTCACCTCTACAATATCGCCAAGATCCGCCCTTTCCTCTCCACCCAAACGGCTACCTTACTATTACGGGCTCTCGTTATATCCCGGCTAAACTACTGTGTCAGCCTTCTCTCTGACCTCCCTTCCTCCTCTCTCGCCCCGCTCCGGTCTATTCTTCACTCCGCTGCCCGGCTCATCTTCCTGCAGAAACGATCTGGGCATGTCACTCCCCTTCTTAAACAACTCCAGTGGTTGCCTATCGACCTCCGCTCCAAACAAAACTCCTCACTCTAGGCTTCAAGGCTCTCCATCACCTTGCCCCTTCCTACCTCTCCTCCCTTCTCTCTTTCTACCGCCCACCCCGCATGCTCCGCTCCTCTGCCGCCCACCTCCTCACCGTCCCTCGGTCTCGCCTATCCCGCCGTCGACCCCTGGGTCACGTCCTCCCACGGTCCTGGAACGCCCTCCCTCCTCACCTCCGCCAAACTGATTCTCTTTCCCTCTTCAAAACCTTACTTAAAAATCACCTCCTCCAAGAGGCGTTCCCAGACTGAGCTCCTCTTCCCCCTCTACTCCCTCTGCCATCCCCCCTTTACCTCTCCGCAGCTAAAGCCTCATTTTCCCCTTTTCCCTCTGCTCCTCCACCTCTCCCTTCCCATCCCCACAGCACTGTACTCGTCCGCTCAACTGTATATATTTTCGTTACCCTATTTATTTTGTTAATGAATTGTACATCGCCTTGATTCTATTTAGTTGCCATTGTTTTTACGAGATGTTCTTCCTCTTGACGCTGTTTAGTGCCATTGTTCTTGTCTGTCCGTCTCCCCCGATTAGACTGTAAGCCCGTCAAACGGCAGGGACTGTCTCTATCTGTTGCCGACTTGTTCATCCCAAGCGCTTAGTACAGTGCTCTGCACATAGTAAGCGCTCAATAAATACTATTGAATGAATGAATGAACCAGATTGCAGTGTCTCGAGTTGGACAGGGGACTAAATAGTTGCCCTAAACTGTGGTCTAATTTTGCTGCATCTAGTTAAATCAGACTCCCCAGACACCGGAGAAATGATCAAAGGGATCACCAGGACCATTCCTTGAGGGTCTTGGTACTTAGGAGACTATATGGGAACCTTGGGGGGAAAAGTATGGTGGGACAGGTGGCCTAGACTTCAATAGTTCTATGTATCATGGCTGAAACTTGGGATGCACACTGGATGCAAAACAGGGTGCAGTTTATGATTCCCTCTCTGGAATTTGGGGTTTCTCAATCTCACTTGCTTTCTTTTTCCCATCACTGGTGCCTCAAGAGGAGTTCTGCTGCCTCCTTTCAATCTACCCGCTCCACCTAGGCCTCTGGTCACATCCCTTTGCACCTTATCAAAACAGTTGTTCCCTCCCTGACAGCCATCTTCAACCGTTAACTTTCCAGTGGCATCTTCCACAGGGCTTTCAAACATATACATAAATTCTCTAGCCTAAAAAAAAATTTCCCTTGATCCCACAGCTTCCTCCAGTTACTGCCCCATCTCCCTCCTGTCATTCCACTCCAAATTTCTTGAGTGGTCTCTACTTCTCCTCCTCTTCTCGACCCCACTCTAATCTGGCCTCTTTCTGCCCTGTTGTCTCCAGGGAAACTGCTTTCTATAAGATCACCAAAGATCTCTCCTCCTTGCCAGATCCAGTGGTTTGGCCTAGCAACTGCCTTTGACACTGTGGACCAGCCCCTGCTCCTTGAAACATTAACTAAACTTGGCTTCACTGACACTGTCCCCACTGGATTCTATCTGTTCCTTTTTTTTCTTTTAAATGGTAGTTAAGTGCTTACTATGTGCCAGGCACTATACTAAGTACTGGGGTAGATACAAGAAAATTAGGTTGGACACTGTCTTTACCGGATTCTATCTCAGTCTGCTCCTTTTTTTTTCTTTTAAATAGTATTGAAGTGCTTACTATGTGCCAGGTACTGTACTAGCATACTTCCCCTGCCAACCTCCCACCCCTTCAAAGCCCTACTGAAACCTCACCTCCTCCAGGAGGCCTTCCCAGACCTCTGCTCCTCCTTCCCTCGCCATTGCCCCTACTCTCTCCCTCCGCTCTACCCCCTCCCCACCCCATAGCACTTGTGTATATATGTACATATTTATTGCTCTATTTTATTAGTGACATGCATATATCTCTAATTCTATTTATTTACATTAATGCAATTGATGCCTGTCCATTTGCTATGTTTTGTTTTGTTGTCTGTCTCCCCCATTCTAGAATGTGAGCCTGTTGGGTGGGAATTGTCTCTATTTGTTGCCAAATTGTATTTTCCAAGCTCTTAGTAAAGTGTTCCGCACAAAGTAAGCTCTATAAATACGATTGATTGAATGAATGAATGAATGAATACTAAGCACTTGGGTAGATAAAAGACAGTCAGGTTGGACACAGTGTATGTCCCATGTGGGGCTCACAGTCTTAATCCCGATTTTACAGGTGAGATAACTGAGGCACAGATATATTAAATGATTTGATCAAAGTCACACAGCAGAAAAGTGACAGAGCTTGGATTAGAACCCAAATCCTCTGTCTCCCAGGCCCGTGCTCTTTCTGCTAGAATATGCTGCTCCTCAGACTCTTTTGCAGGCACTTCCTCTGCCTCCCACCTTATAATTGTGGGAGTCCCCCAGGGCTCAGTTCTGGGTCCCTTTCTACTCTCCGTATATATGCGTTCCCTTGGCCTTTTGCTCCCATAGTTTCAACTGCCATCTCTAGTCACATATTTCCAAATCTATCTCTTTCTCTAGTCTCACATTTCCCCTTGCCTTCAGAACACCTCTAGTTGGATGTCCCACTGACACCTTAAACTTAACTTGTCCTCATCCTCCTACCCAAAATCTATCCACCCCCTGTCTTTCCCATCACTGTAGACAACACCATTCCACTTTTTCTCACAAGCCCGAAACTGTGGCATTATCCTCTACTCAGCTCTCTCATTAAACACACATAGTCAATCTGTCAATCGAAATGCTTGCTTACTTTGTGTGCAGAGCACTGTACTAAACACTTGGGACAATATAACAGAGTTGGTGGACATGTTTCCAGCCCACAGTGAACTTACAGACTAGAGGGGGATGCAGACATAAAAGTGGATATTAAGTGCAGTAGGGCTGAGGAGGAGTGTAGAAAGGGAGCAAATCCAAGTGCTAGAATGACACAAGAGAGTAGAAGAGGAGGAAATGAGGGCTTAGGGAAGACCTTTTGGAGGAGATATGTACTTAATAAGGCTTTGGAGGTGGGGAGACTGATCATCTGTCACATAAGAACAGCATTCCAGGTCAGAGACTGGACTAGAGGCTAGACTAGGACTAGAGATTGGCAGTGAGATGGACAAGATCAAGGTAAGTGTGTGGGTTGTAGTAGGAAAGCAGTGAGGTAATAAAGGAGGGGTCAGGGTGGTCGAGTGCTTTAAAGCCAATGGTAAGAGCTTTCTGTTTGATGCAGGGGTGGATGGGCAACCACTGGAGATTCTTGAGGAGTGAGGAAACATGGATCAAATAGTTTGTTAGAAAAATGATCAGGGCAGCATGGACTGGAATGGGAGAGGCGGGAGGCAAGAAGGACAACGTGGAGGCTGACGCATTAATCAAGGAGGGATAGGATAAGTGCTTAGATTAACGTCGCAGCAGTCGGGATGGAGAGGAAAGGGGGGACTTTAGCCATGTTGTGAAGACTGAAGTGAGAAGATTTAGTGTGGATTGAATATTTGTGTTGAATGAGGGATGAATCGAAGACATCGCTAAGGTAATGGGTAAGACAGGGAGGATGGTGGTGTCTACAGTGATGGGAAACTTCTGAGGGAGGACAGGGTTTGGGCAAGTCTAGTACAATGCTCTGCACAGAGTAAGTGCTTAACAAAAGCTAGTATTAATACTACTAAAGGAAAGGTTCAAGTCTCTGGATGGTGGTGCTGTCTACAGTGATGGGGAAGTGTCAAGGGGGCATTTTTGCTCTGTTTTGACATGTTAAATTGGAGGTGTCCTGAAGACAGAAGGAAATGTGAGACTGTAAACTCATTTATGGGCAGGGAACATGTCTGCTAATTCTGTTGTACTCTCTCAAGTGCTTAGTACAGTGCTCTGCACATATAAGTGGTGCTCAAATACCAGTGATTGATAGAGAAGCAGCATGGCATAGTGGATAGAACACATGCCTGGAAGTCAGAAGGTCATGGCTCCTAATCCTGGCTGCACCACTTGTCAGCTGTGTGACCTTGGGAAAGTCACTTAACTTCTCTGTGCCTTGGTTACCTTATTTTTAAAATGGGGACTGAGACTATGAGCCCCACGTGGGAGGGGGACTGTATCCAACATTATTTGCCTGTATCCACCTTAGTGCTTAGTACAGTGTCTGGCACACATTAAGCATTTAAGAAATACCATCATCATTGTTATTATTATTGATTGATTGACTGCAGAGAAGGAGTGAGATCAGAGCTGGAGATGTAGATTTGGGAATCATCCTCACAGAGGTGGTAGCTGAAGCCATGGGAGTGAATGAGTTTTCCGAGGGAGTGGGTGTACATGCAGAAAAGGGGACTCAGAACAAAATCTGGAGGGACTCCCCACAGTTAGAGGGTGGAAGGCAGCGGAGGAGCCCGTGAAAAAGATTGAGAATGAGTGGCCAGAGAGATAGAAGGAGAAACAAATATGTCGCAAAATCCTGTTGGTTCTACCCACATAGCATTGCTAAAATCTGCCCTTTCCTCTCCATTTAAATGACTACCATGTTGATCCAAGCACTTTTCATATCTCGCTTTGACTAGACCATCAGCCTCCTTGCTGACTTCCAGCCACCTGTCTCTCCCCACAGCAGTCTTTACTCAGCTGCCCGGATCAATTTTTCTTTAAAAAAAAAAAAAAGCTGTCCATATCTCCCCTCTCCTCAAGAACTTTCAGTGATTACCCATCCACGTCTGCATCAAACTAAAATCTTTACCAATTACTTTAAGGTATTCAGCTTGCCCCTTCTTACCTCATTGACTTTTCTACTACAACCCAGCCTACACACTTTGCTCTTCTAAGACCAATCTACTCTCTATATCTCAATCTTGTCTATCTCACCACCAACCTCTTGCCCATATCTTGCCCAATTGATGGATTGCCTCTCTAGCTCCCTCTGCATCTCTCTAGCTCTGTCATATGCTCCGATTAAAGAAAACAACTTTTTTTTCTTAAATTTTGTTATAGCAATTTATGTGATTGCCATCACTTAAAAGAATATAGCGACCAAAAGTTACCAGAACCTCATAAACATTCCATATTTTAAAATGGGCTTTTTGGCAAAGTCCTTTTCCACTGATCAGTTTCTCTGAGTTCCTATCCATGCTGCTTATTGGATGCCTGCATCTTTGTCTATATAGGCCTTTTTGTGGACACATTTGAGAAATCAAAAGGAGGGTTAATTAATCTGGAAAAGATGAGACTGTTGACTGTCTTTCAGATCCTGAAATAGTCTATTCAGTAGGTCTTGGTGATAAGCTGTATGTTTTCTCTCCCTAGGAATGGATTAAAGCTGCAATAATCCACCCTAAATAAGAATTTAAGGTAGGTACAAGGGAGATACTTTACAGAGTTATTAAATGGGGGTGACTTACCACAGTTAGTTGTAGGCTCTCCATTTCAAAAGATTCAAAAAATAAGGCAGTTTCAAGTGGAGAAGAAAGAATAGTCAGACGATGGGTAGGGGTTAGGGGAAGGGCTGGCGAAGGGGTAGGAAACCAGTCAAGCTAGCTGCCCTTTAAGGTTCCACTCAGGCTTCTGATTTTCATTATGTTTTCTTGAAAACTTGGCTTTTTTTTTTTAAGGCACCATTCATTCATTCAATCAATCAATCAATCAATCAATCAATCATATTTACAAGTTTCTGACTTTCAGAATATTAGCACATCATAAAGAAAGCTAAGAGATTATATTCATGTAGTATCCAAATCTTCAAAACAAACCAAACACTATCTTTCTTTCAGTCTATGCTTATTACAGAAAATAGTTAATGAAGGGATTGGGTACAGGGTACAGGCCACAGGCCAAACTTGCTTCATTCTGTTTAGTCCTCTTACTTTGCCTTAGAAGTTCTTCATTTTGCTGCCAGCGGTTCTGAGAATACAAAGCTAGTGACATGAAAATAATTGCCGTTATTTTGGTGAATTCTGCCTACAGAGAAGTACATGGACCAGAAATCCCATCCAGATACGGTTCCAGGCCAGGAGAGATCATGGCACATAGTAAAGTCCAAGTAGGACAGGAAGTGAGCTTAGAGTTCAGAGACAGTGGTGGTTTCATCAATTCCAAAAGTGTCCTAGTAACCCAGGTGACAACATGCACATCAAAAAACACCCAGTGCCTGGAAAGGTTCCTAGGAAAGTGGTGTTGCCTGGTGGATGGAACATGAGCCTATGAGTCAGAGCATCTAGGTTCTAATCCATTCACCTACTGCATGACCTTGGGTAGTCACTTAACTTCTCTGTACCTCAATTTCCTCATCTGTAAAATGGGAATTCAATACCTGTTCTTCCTCCTAATTAGACTGTGATGCTGATGAGGAATGGGGACTGTGATTGACATATAATAATTAATACGGTATATTTGTTTAAAATAATAGTAATAATGATGGTATTTGTTAAGCACTTACTATTTGCCAAGCACTGTTCTAAATGCTGGGATAGATACAAGGTAATCAGTTTGTTCCACGTGGGGCTCATATTCTTAATCCCTATGTTCCAGATGAGGTAACAGAGGCACAGAGAAGTTAAGTGACTTGCCCAAAGTCACACAGCTGATAAGTGGCAGACCCGGGATTAGAACACACAACCTCTGACTCCCAAACCCATGCTCTTTCCACTAAGCCATGATAAAAGTGGCACAGCCGGGATTAGAATCCTTTTGTACCTACCCTAGTACCCTATAGTGCTTTATATACAGTAAGTATTTATTATTATTATCACTATTATTATTCATCAGAGTGGCCTAGTCAAAACCCACTTGAGTTCAGTTTCAGTTCAACCTGATCACAGCCCATTGGTCTAGCTTAATTCTGGTCAGAATGGCTTCTATCTGCCCAGAGGCACTATTGCATGTAATGTCAATTTTGTGGGCAATTCTGAATATATCAGTGAATATTCACTTAGTAGTTACACAGGAACATGGTATTTTGCCATGATTATGATTTTTTGATATATAATTAGTTTTTTTTCTGATTCACTTGCTGCAAGATATAGGCTGTTTCTTCCTTATCTCGTTGTATCTTATCTTAGTGGATAGAGCACGGACCTGGAAGTCAGAAGGACCTGGCTTCTAATCCTGGCTCTGCCATATGTCTGCTGTATGATCTTGAACAAGTCACTTCACTTCTCTGGGCCTCAGTTACCTCATCTGTCAAATGGGGATTGAACATGAGCCCCATATGGGACAGGGACTGTGCCCAACCTGATTGTTTCTTGCCCATATTCTATGAGGTTTTCTGCTAGGCATGAGACAAAATTAAACTTCATTTTCTCTCCTTTTAGGAGACTTGAGTCTCAGTCCTTTAAAGGCACATCCACAACTAAATATAACAGACCTTGTCAGGACTCTTGGGAGAGCATATGTATGTGTATATGTATATTTAGTCACCAGTTGTCACACAATGGTTGGGTAGATATATCACAGACATGTGTGTAGATCCAAATATGTATCAAGGCTAACCCAGGCATCTCTAAAGGCACCAATTTTATACCATTCAAAAGATGTGCAGGCTCTTTATATATAAGAATGCTTTGTTTTCTCTGAAACTGAAAACCTTGCCCTCCAAATGACCCCATAGTTAGATAATTCATTCAGTCGTACTGAGTGCTCACTGTGTGCAGAGCACTGTACTAAGCGCTTGATAATGCAAAATAAACTTCAACAATTAGATAAAAAAGGGTCTTTACTACCTAAACAGTTAACCAATCATTTTTTGAGTGCTTGTTGCGTGCAGTGTACTAAGCTCTTGGAAAAGTACAGTTTAATAGAACTTGGGAGATGTGTTCCCTGCCCTCAGTGAGCTTTCAGTCTTGCCAGCATCTTTCCGCTTCCCTGGGTTGTCCCTGTCAGCTAAGATTCTGAGAGAGGATCAAAGTTCACATAATGTAAGTTCTTTCTCTTTTTCTTTTTCTTTCTCCCTCTCTCTCTTTCTCTTAACCCAATCCAGTTGGCAGTTGATTTTTCATTTGTTTCCAATTTAGGGTAGAGTGACTTCTCCGAGACCTTCCTGTCGAGATCTGTTCCTCTACCCAGCTCTGCACCAGTGTCTCATTTGTTCTCATTCTGCTGCTCCTCCTCCCCACCTTTTGAACTTATTAGTAAACCTGCCACCGCTTGACATTTACAGTCAGCAGGGCTGAATGGAAAAAACACATCTTCCCAGAGTTCCAAGAGGACCTTGGGCGGAGCATTTAAAACTTCTGCGGCCGTCAGCCGTTCCAGCAACAGGACATGGGGTCGTGGAGGGGGTATGGGTCAGGCTGGGAGCCACGTCTTTGGGGCTGGAAGAGTGGAAGCATGGCCTGCATCTACCTCCTGCCCTCTCCCCATCCCCAGAGCTATGCTAAGCTTATGGCAGGAGCAGACGGTGCTCTCAGAGACCACCTGTCACCTCGCAATCCCAGCTGGTGCCACAGACTTAGCTGAGGGTCAACGCTCCACTGGGGCTGAGACAGATTGTCACCCAAGCCAGTGAAGGGCAGCCCAGTCCCCACACTGCTGCCAGGGACCAGTGTGGCTTAGTGGATAGAGCACGGGAGTGAGAAGGAGCATGTCTTAGTGGTTAGAGCACAGGCCTGGGAGTCAGAAGGACCTGACATCTAATCCCGGCTCTGCCATATGTCTGCTGAATGACCTTGGACAAGTCACTTCACTTCTCTGGGCCTCAGTTACCTCTTACCTCATTTGTCAAATGGGGATTGAGCATGAGCCCCAAGTGGGACAGGGACTGTGTCTAACCTGATTAACTTGTATCTACCCCAGTGCTTAGAACAGTGCTTGGCACAGAGTGCTTAACAAGAACCATTATTATTGTTATTATTATTATTGATCCAAACAGCCTACCAGTTGCTCCAGCCCCAGGCCTGAACCACAGCAGAGGGAGGCTCATTCTGGGCACTGGAAGCCTTCCACTGCAGCCTTCCTGATGGTCCTGCTCTACTTCACCTCTAGCAGGGCCCCCTGCCTGTTGATTCATTGGGATTATTGGTCTCTAAAATGGGAAAACTCTTCCTTTTGGGTGCTTCTTCCCTCTCCTGATTTCCCCCAGCCACTGGCTTGGTTGTGGAGGATGGGCAGGAGGCAGGGGTTCTTGGGAAATTATGGATTCTCTTCTGGGTATCTAGGATCGTTCTTAAGACCCTTTCTGACCCCAGATCTTGGCAATAAATGAAGCTAGGCCTCAAGTGGATGCTGGAAGTAAGGCAGAAGTGGTCAGCCCACCTCCCACTGGCCCCAGATGTGCAGAGTGTGTAGGGCAGTACCATGGAATAGTTTGAGATGGAGCTCTATGGAAGAGCTGCCCACGGTAGTGTTTGGACGGACCATTGCAAGGCTTGGGGCGCCACCTGTTCTGCATTGAGGATGTAATTTAACTTTGAGCCTGGAGTTACCACAGAGGTTTTGGCTCCCATCCCAGTTCTACTGTTGTCTCAAGGCACATTCTTCTTTGTCTTTTTCTAGAACTTGTGTCCTTATTCCAGGATCAGGGGTGAGGGAGGTTTCACTACCCTTTCAGCTGGATTTTTAATTTCGCCTCCTAGCAAAAAACCAGATTTATTTATTCTTCCATTGATCTCTCAGACAGTGGGTGTGCTTTGAAAAGGGGGGAAAATGTTTTTGTGGGAACATTTCAGGGACTTGCAGACAAGTCCCATGTGATTCCTGCTATTCTCAGCCTTGTCATGGGTTAAAATTAGAAATGGGCTGACATTACATTCCTCTCTACCCCAGCCTGACTGAGGCTCTTAATTACCTTTAGCAGCACAGGCAAAATCCCATGCAATCTCCATTCTGGCTCTGCAGTCAATGAGTTCTGGAAAACAGTGACCCCATCTCTAGATATTGGTAAGTCGTTTAGCATTTTTCCACATCTCAACATACAAGTGCATCTGGGTACCATTTCTACACGTCCTTGCTTGCTGAGTTGTTGAAACCTAACTTGTCAAAGCTTTTTAAACTGAAGGGCCATTAACTTCACCATTCTCTTCTAGAATAAGGTTTTTAAGATGATCCAGAAGCATTTCTCTCAGGACTGAGTTATGTGTCTTGACTTTGAAATCTCAAAAAGCTCTACTAACCCTGCTCTGTCATTGTCAGGATCTTATAATGCCCCTGGTGGATTATTTTCAGCTATGATGATTATGCTACAAAGCCACAAGGTGCTGTACAAAGGTGAGTAACAATTTTAGACTGAGACTTGACTGCTTTGTATGGAGATTTCCTTTGAGTTCTGCTTATGATATGGAATGACAAGTATAGTTTTATGTGTAATGAAATTTTCAGGCAAAAGAATTGTGGCTTAAATGAATTCATTAAACTGTTGAAGAAAAATGGTCTTGATGTTTTAAATAGAACTGAGAATGAGACTTGTTCACGTCTTTTGTGGATGGACCCCTAGCGTGTGAAGAATATAAATATACAGTTATTGTAACACCCCAAGAAGGAAAAGTGAATTTCGCTAATTAAGAAGTGATGACCTCAAAAAGTATACTTGTTAGAAGCGCGATCTGGCAACACGCAAATATAAGTTAGCCTGGAGTTCTAACCATCTCCCAAGAGAGCCCTGATTTCCCACAGAAATCAATCAATCATATTTATTGTGTGCAAAGCACTTTATCAAGTGCTCGAGGGAGTGTAATATAAACAGCTGCAACCCTCCAACCTACAGCTGTACCCTCCCATAAGGAGTCAAAGTAGGGGAGATTCACTAAATCTCATGGATCAAAATCAAGTTTATTAGTGGGTCAAATACCTTATAAAATATTGTCAGACTAATTCCCACTTCTTTTTTTTAAGGCATTTGTTAAGCACTTATTATATAACAGGCACTTTACTTAGCACTGGGGTGGATACAAGATAGCTTGGTCACAGTCTGTGTACCATATGAGGCTCACAGTTTTAATCCCCATTTTACAGATGAGGTAACTGAGACCCAGAGAAGTGAGTTGACTTCCCCAACGTCACACATCAGACAAGTGGCAGAGCTGGTATTAGAACCTAGGCTCTCTGAGTCCCAGTTCTGTGTTCTATCCACTAGACCATGATGCTTCTCCTAGGGCTTAGTACAGTGCTCTGGACACAGTAACTCTTAATAAAAACTATAATAAATACTATTACTATTACTACTAAAAGCAGATGAAGTAGAGTAGTAGAGCTGATGGAGCACTGGAGCAAGATGGTTATCCTTCATATTCATCTACCCCCAACTTTATCATCGTTTGAACCCCATCCCTTTCCACTATTTTCATTTTTTAAATTCCCCATCTCCTCCTAATCCTCTCCTTTTCTCTTTTCCTTTGACATTTTACTCAAATTGCCACTCTTGGCTGCTCATCATCATCTTAAGTATTTATTGAGACCTACTATGTGCAGAGGACACTCAACCAGGCTCTTGGGGAACAGACAAAAGAAGGAAGATGCAATTCTTGCCTTTGAGGAACTATAGTGGAGGAGTAGACATAAATAGATGAATCTATCTCTGCATCAAACATTGGCTGTAAGGCACTCAAATCAGCTCTCTATCCCTCCTGTTTATCTCTATCCCTCCTGTTTACTCTCACTACAACCCATCACTCACACTTCACTCCTCTAACACTAACCTATTCACTGTGATTCAGTCTGATCTCTCACCATCCACATCTTCTTCACACATCCTTCCCCTGCCTGGAGCTCCCTCCCCTTCCCTCCTCTAGATCGAAAGACCCTTGTGGATAGGGAATGTGTCTTCCAACTCTGATAAATTGTACTGTCCCAAGCACTTAGTACAGTACTCTGCATGCAGTAAGCACTCATATATGATTGATTCAGAGCTGAGAGATCACCACTCACCTACTATTCAAAGTCCTTCTAAAATCTCATCTCCTCCAGAAACAAGCCTGTTGAACCTCTCATCTCCCTTCTCCCCATCAGATTTTCCCTCCCTTCTGCATCACTTATGAATTTACTCCCATAGACCCCAAGCACTTTGATATTCAGCCCAGCTTCACCTCTGAACACTTATGTATGTAGCTTTATTCTCTGATGCTCCGTCTACTTGTAATTTATTTTAGCATCTGTTTCCCCAACTAGATTGTAAACTCTCCTAGGTGAGGGATCATATTTTCCAACTCCATTGTACTCTCCCAAGCACTTAGTTCAGTGCTCTACACATAGCAAGTGTTCAATAAGACCGTTGATTGTTTTGGGTTTTTTTGAGTAAAATTAATAATTAAATAAGAAACAGGAAGATAGTGGCTAGTTGGATAGCTTTACTAGAAAGATAGTTTAATCAGGGACTGCTTCTGGGAGGTGATATCTTCTTAGGAGCACTTTGAAGGGGGGGAATATAAACTACTACTACTTTAGAGGTGATATTTGAAGCCATGAGATTAGATTAGTCCCCCCAAGGGAGTAAATGTAAGTGAGAAGAGAAGAGGACCCTGAAAAGAACCTTGAAGGGATACCCACATTTCAGGAATAGGAGACAGAGGAAGAGCCAGCAAAAAAGACTAAAAGGATCAGCCATAGATGTAAGATGAAAACTAGGAGAGAACTCTGTCAGAAAAACCAAAGAGATATACTATTTCCAGAAGAAAGAAAGGATCGAGAATTCAAGGAGGATAAGGTAAGAGTAGAGTCCATTAGATTTATTAATAATAATAATAACAATTGTGGTATTTAGGCACTTATTATGTGCCAGGCTCCGTACTAGGTGCTGGGGTAGATACAAAATAATCAGGTCCCAAATAGGGTTCATAGTCTAAGAAGGAGGGAGAACAGGAACTGAATCCCCATTTTTTGATGATGTAACTGAGGCACAGAGAGGTTAAATGACTTGCCTATGGTCACGCCACAGTAAGTAGCAAAGCCAGCATTGGAATCTAAGTCCTCTGACTCCCAAGCCTGTGCTCTTTCCACTAGGCCATGCTGCTTCTAGAGAGAAGGAGGTCAATAGTGATTTTTGGAGAGAGTGAGGGGAGAATCAGAAGAAAGAGTCAGTGAAGTGAAGGGGGTGGAAACAATTCAGTCCAATGGCAATCCAAGGAGGGAGTTAGCTGGAAGAGAGAAAGTGAGTCAGTGGGTGTATATTACCCTTTTAAAGAATTTGGACAGGAATGAGAAGAGGGAGGTAATGCAATAGCTGGATGGTACAATGGGATCCAGACTAGGGTTTTTTTGGGTTTTTTTTAGAATAGGAGAGTTGTGGACATATTTTAAGGCAGAGGGGAAGAAGCTACCAGAGAATGAGCAATTTAAGATGGCTGTCAAGGATGGAAGAAAACTGGGTGCAAGTGTTTTTGGATGATGGGATTGGAGGCACAAATGGAAGGGCAGATTTTTAAAAGCAGGTGGGCAATCTCTTGAAAGACAGTTGAGAAGGATGAGAGTGGATGTGGGATGGGAGGGAGGTGGGGAGGTGAAGGGGAGATTAGGGGCAGCTCTTGTCTGATGGTTTTGATTTTGTCCACAAAGTAGTTGGCAAGGTCATATCAGTCACACAAACACACCCCACATCTGGACTGCTCATCACAATGAAAAGACTCTTCCCCACTGTACAGTGTTTCCTCGAAATAGTAATAACTTATTTTCTCTCTTGCTGAAATTTAGATGGGAAATGTAATAACTGTTCTCAATTGGTCTAATTTGAATAGTATGTTGATTATTTATAGTTTTTGGACCAGCCATGTTATACCTTTTCCCATGTTCCAGAAAATCAAGCCAGGATGAATTTATTATTAACCTGTTCTAATACACCTATCAGGAGATGGTCTAAATCTGGAACAATAGATTTCCACTCAGGTCTTAAGCTTGTTTGTGGTTGGGGAACATATCTACCAAATCTATTGTATTGTACTCTCCCAAGTGCTTAGTACAGTGCTGTGCACAAAGTAGCACTCAGTAAGTATGATTGAGTTGACTTTTCCACAAATCTGGAGCGGGGGAAGAGTAACCAGTGGATAAAGTTGGATAGTGCAAACTACAACTGAGTCCCTGTGGTAAAGTTCCCCAGAAACTCATTTCTTCCATTAACTTCAAAATGGAAATAAAAAACAAAATGCTTATTTAAATGGGGGGAGAAGAGGGAATACATTTTTCATAAATTCACTGACCAGCTTACTTTTCTTTATTTTAGGTATCCCCAAGGTAAAAGGTTGAACTTACCAGGGAAAGACAGAAGCAACAGTTTTAAGTGGTAAGCAAAATAGAAAAGTGCAAGTTCTTATTTTTATAAATAAAATTGATTTAACAGATATATCCCTTCAATTCTGACATTCTGGTCAGAGCTTTCCATGGTTTAGCCTTTATCGGTCACATTTAAATTTTTTCCACTTGGTTAAAGTCCCCAGTGAGGTTCATCATATTTATTCTCTTCCCTCTTCTCCTGTAAACTAGCCGGGCATTGGGTCTTGTCTCCCTCAATTTGTCTCTGGGATTGTGTCTCATTTTCTGGCACGAGCCAGGAGTCTGATCACCTAAGAGGGAAGGCGGTGGGGCCACAAGGATCAGAAAGTGGGAAAGGGTTGAGGGAGGAAAGCGAAGAAAAAAGTGGAAAGCAGAAGAAAAAGCAAGCAGCTGCCTGGTTATGGTGGTAGGCTTTGTGATGCCACAGTCCAAGTGGCCAAGACAGTTCCTGAAGCACTCTGTGTCCCAAGCTTTGGTCCCCCCAGGCTGGTCCCAGCTTTCAGGGTAACCCCGACTTCTCCCTTGCCCTGCCCCCTCTAGTCTCTTCTTCTCTTCAAGCGGCTCCACCACTTACCTGCTATGTGACCTTGGACAAGTCACTTAACTAGTAGTCACTTAGAGTCTTCCCCAACACCCCCCCCCAGACTGTGAGCTAGTTGTGGACAGGGATTGTCAGTCTTTATTGCTGTACTGTACTTCACTAAGCACTTAATACAGTGCTCTGCACAAAATAAGCACTTAATGAATATGACTGAATGAATGAATAAATTAATTCCCTCATTTGCAAAAGGGGGATTCAATACCTGTTGCCCCTCCTACTTAGATTGTGAGCCCCATGTGGGACCTGATTATTTTGTATCTACCCTAGTGCTTAGCACAGTGCCTGACACATAAGTGCTTAACAAATATCATCAACATTATTATGATTATTACTATTATTCATGCAAAGAGCAGGAGGCAGGACAGAAACTGAAATTTCAGGACTGTCTCCTCTCAGTCAGTTAATTAACAGTGTTTACTGAGTACCAACTGTGTGTGGAACACTGTACTAAACAACTGGGAGAGTACACCAGAAGCAAAAGATAAGGCTTGTGCCTTGGGGACACACCTCAGTTAAGGACATCTGGTCACTTCAGTCTTGGGATCATCTCAGGTGGTGTGCCCTTGGGGGTAGACCTGCTTTAAAGCCAATGTATTCAAAACTAAAGAAATCCTAATCAGTTCCAACCTGTGCTTGGCTCAGTGGGATCGGCAGAACATTCGGACGAGTCAGTCTGGCTGTGTGTCTCACAGGCTTCCTCAGACCTGCTCAGGTGTGCTGGGAGATGGTAACCTTGGGTCGGGCTGTCAGTCCCTGAGGAAACCTGCCCATCGCCCTGCTGCCTGGAAGAGGCATGACTGAAACCGCCATTTGCTCTGGGGCTGTCAATGCCGTTAAGGAAGTTTGGGAAGTAAGAATACAGAAACAAGCGGAAGACTTGAAACGAGAAAAGGAATTTCGACAAAAGTATGTTATAATATTATTTAAAATAATGGGGAGTTGTTTGGTTGTTCACACTAAGGGTAATTCCAAGAGGTAATTGTTCTTTGATAATTGCTGAATAACTCCTATTGTCACCAAAAAAAAAAAGGAAAACTTACCCCTACCCTGAAATCAATTGTACAGTGCAAAGGACAGACATATTTATCCCTTTTGTGATTAGTGGTTATATTATGGGAAGCATAATTTACTGTGGAAAGCAGCAGGGCCTCGCAGATAAAGCCTGGGACTTGCCTTTAATGTGACCTTGGGCATGTCACTTCACTTCCCTGTGCCTCAGTTTTCTCAGGTACAAAATAGGGATTCAATGCCTGTTCTTCCTACTCCTTGACTGAGACACCCCAAGTGGGACAGGAACTGTATCTGGCCTGATTAACTTGTATCTACCCCAGCATTTAGTACAGTGCTCAACACAAAGTAAGTACTTAACAAATACCATAAAAAAATTATTCTTACCAATATTTGTCAAGCACCTAACTTCATTCATAGCAGTATTTTGGGGTGGTGGGATATTAAAAAAAAAAACCTGAAACATCTCAAACCATCAGGAGTTTGCAGCTAGTGTGGAAGAGACAAATACAGGAAAGCAGCAAATACCAGAAGTAACCCTTTTCCTTCTGCCATTCCCAGTCCCAAACTAGCAAAGCCTCCAACATTGTAGGTATTTACAGAGTCCATGCCTGCTACCTTCTTCATCTACCAGTCACTACGGTAGAGGACAGGACTTGTACAGAAGTTGGTGGATACACAACAGCTTGGAGTTCTTGGGATGGAATCTAACTTTTTTTTTAAGTTTTGTTTTCTGTATTCAAATGCCAAATAAACTAAAGCTAATAGAGATTCCATGGAGAAAGATAATTCCCCATCAAAAAACAATTTTTAAAAATCTCAGAATTTAGTATATTTAGTATGATAGAGTAGTTGGAGTCTATTGATAAAGTTTAGTGCCTCTATCGATTTCACCTGGGCCAAGGGCATGAACGGTCACTAACCTTGTCCCCAAGCTTTTTGGATGTCTTGTGGTAAAAACTCTGGTCAGGAAAGATGGAGAATCTAACAGCCTATTTCCTATCTGTGCACTATTGGCCCAGCTAATAGCCCTTTATTCATGGAGGGCCTGCAGGAAAAGGCCATGGCTGAGGAGAAAAGGGAAAGGAATAGGGACAGCCCCACCATAGATTTTTCATATCCTTTTCTTTTCATAGGCTAGCTTGGATATATACTGGGCTTTTATATTGTATTAATTTCTAGTACTAGTGTTCTCCCTGTGTTATTAGTGAGAGGTTATGTTAATCAAGAAAACCAGGGCCAGCTCTAGAGGCAGGTGAAGGGTGGGAAAACACCCTGGGAGTTTCAGTTAAGAGAGGGGTAAAGACAGCTGTATAGTTTTGGGAGCATCTCCCACCTGGGGCATTGATCTTCAATCAGATCCAGAGTTTTCCTCAGAGTGTAAAGGAGGATTTGCATCTGAGCGGAAAATAATAAGTACTGAAAGAAAAAAGAACAGAAAAACCTCAGTCAATAACAGATTCTACTGTCCCCCGACCTACTCTGGGATTTTGTCCCCACCATCAAGCCCTTTGGGCGGACAGAGGAGCAGAGAGTGACAAGGAGGAGGGGGTGAAGCGAGAGATATCCTGCTGGAGGCCAGGCCTCCAAAGGAGCTATTTGTTATTGAAACTCGGATCTCTGGTTTGATCTTTAGCCAGGATACCTGGACAAACGTCCCCTTGAGAGAACTTTCCTGAAAAGTCTTAGTGGACTATTTTCAGTCAGTCTTAAGGAGGTGTACAACCCCACCCTTACACTCTTACTCCAGCTGGATGTGTATGTAAAGAGGAGAAGGCCAAAACATCTGGCTACTGGTCTCTGAATTTGACTACAGTCAGATCTGAGGGAAGAATGGTATCAGGTTTGGAATAGGAGAGAGGGAGGTTGGAAGTCAAATATTTAATCCATAACCTCTACCCTTTCCTTATTATTATCATCATCACTATTACTATTACTATTACTATTACATCTCTTAATAATAAACTGTGAGATCCTCATGGGCAGGGAATATGTCTACCAACTCTGTATTTTGCTCTTCTATGTGCTTAGTCTAATGCTCTGCACTCAGTAAGTGCTCAATGAATACCATTAATTGATTGATTATTTGTCCTCATTAGAAACTCCATTTGTTTCAGTGGCCTTTGCTTCCCTCAGCTGTATAAAAGCTATATCTGTACTTCTCATGGGCTGCATTGGTTCTCTTTGGCAAGTGATTAGCTCAGGGCAGTAAGGGTAGTAGTATTTATTAAGTGCTTACTGTATGCAGAGCACTGAACTAATTGCTGGGCAGAGTCCTTTTAGAATAAATGAAAGCCTAATCTTCAGTGATGCCCCTGGCCAAAAGGCTGTCTCTGCCACTGATAGTGTGACTAGTGGCTAACATATTGATGTCCACAAACTCAAATGATTTCTTTATCTCCTAGGCTAGTACGAATATGGGAAGAAAGGGTAAGCTTAACCAAGCTAAAAGAGAAAGTCACCAGAGAAGGTGGAAGGGTAATTTTGAAGATCGAGAAAGAAGAATGGAAGGTAATCTCTTGAAGTTATGTTTAACTTTTTTCTGTGGAAATAGGATTTTCTCTAATATGTATAAAATCTGATTTTTAAAATTCTATGGAGGTGAGGGAGAAAAAGACCAATTTAACATTCTCTGAAAACGAGAGAGTCTGATCTGTATACGATCTAATCGTGCTTCTTTGGGGGGGAAAAAAATGCCAAAGTCCAAATTTTGAATCATAAAAGCGGTTTTGAGCACAGCCATGTTTGCAGTACAACCAAAGGGAAACTTGCAACAACTGTGGTTCTTCTGGTTATAATTTTCCAGATCTTTAGAGCTACCTATTTCTTTGAGTTCATGAATGCATAGATTTATTTATTTTTGTTGGGAGGTTAACACAGACAACTTCCTGATTGATAGCTGCTGCCTAACAGGGCTGGTGTCTCTTGCTTCCATCAATGAGGGAATCTTGTCAACCAACTCTATCATTTCGAACTTTCCCAAGCACTTAGTACAGTGCTCTGCAACCAGTAAGCACTTGATACCATTGATTGATTCATTGATCAATTGTTGTGAAGCTCCCCAAAAGGGCAGTGTGACTGGGGACAGGAAATGAAATGGGGCAAGAGTGGGATTGGAAAGGCCCAGAATGCTGTCAACCAAGTAGATGTACAGACATTGTGGTTCATTGCTCCTTTCGGCCTGATGTTCTCTTCCTAGTTTGGGGCTAAGTTCATTCATTCATTCATATTTAATGAGCGCTTACTGTGTGCAGAGCACTGGACTAACCACTTGGAATGTACAATTTGACAAAAGAGACAATCCCTACGCAATAATGGGCTCAAAATCTAAAAGGGGGAGACAGACAGCAAAACAAAACAAGTAGTCAGAATCATAGATAAATATACATCACTAATAAAATAGAGTAATAATATATAAAAATATACACAAGAGCTGTGGGGCAGGGAAGGGGGTAGAGCAGAAGGAGGGAATGGGGCAACGGGGAGGGGAGGAGGGACAGAGGGAAAGGGTGGGCTCAGTCTGGGAAAGCCTCCTGGAGGAGGTGAGCTCTCAGTAGAGCTTAGCTCAGTAGGGCTAAGTGTTGCACTTGCTAGCTGCAGGCATATTCAGGCCAAGAATGGGCTTTGCATGGAAAATTTCTTCGGAAAAATACACTTTCTCCGTGCAAATTCAGTTCCTATTTCTTTAAAAATATTTGCTTGCAACAGTTCTATTTGTCTAGGGAACTTTCATTCATTCATTCAATAGTATTTATTGAGCGCTTACTATGTGCAGAGCACTGTACTAAGCGCTTGGGATGAACAAGTCGGCAACAGATACAGACAGTCCCTGCCATTTGACGGGCTTACAGTCTAATCGGGGGAGACGGACAGACAAGAACAATGGCAATAAACAGCGTCAAGGGGAAGAACATCTCGTTAAAACAATGGCAACTAAATAGAATCAAGGCGATGTACAATTCATTAACAAAATAAATAGGGTAACGAAAATATATACAGTTGAGCGGACGAGTACAGTGCTGTGGGGATGGGAAGGGAGAGGGGGAGGAGCAGAGGGAAAAGGGGAAAATGAGGCTTTAGCTGCGGAGAGGTAAAGGGGGGATGGCAGAGGGAGTAGAGGGGGAAGAGGAGCTCAGTCTGGGAACGCCTCTTGGAGGAGGTGATTTTTAAGTAGGGTTTTGAAGAGGGAAAGAGAATCAGTTTGAACTTGCAGTTCTTCAACCAATTCAACCAATTGCAGCCCCATTTCCTTCCTACTGTTCCCCTTACAAGAAAAATTTAAGGTAACATCTTTTCCCTGCAAATTCAAATTCCCATGAAATCAAAACCACGAGAGATTAGAAGGGAGAAGTAAAATATTTTGCATTTTTCCTTTGGTCCCCAGCTTACAAGCCAGGGTTATTTTCACACACATAGATATTGAGGAAAAATCCTATATCATATTTGCCCAGAAAACTTCATTATAATGAAATTTGGCATTACAACTGGAGGACATTTTACTCTTTCCACCTTCCATCCACCAGAAGCCAGGATCAGGTTGACTCATGTGCTGTCCTGTGTGTCCCATTCTGGTGGTCCAGCAGGTTGAAGAGCATTAGAAAGGATGGAGGAGTGAAGGAATAGTTAGAAATGGTAACATTGGGGGTTAAGAGTTCTTTGGTACAGGCTCCAAGAAGATGGTGAATAATAATAATGTTGGTATTTATTAAGCGCTTACTATGTGCAGAGCACTGTTCTAAACACTGGGGTAGATACAGGGTAATCAGGTTGTACCACGTGAGGCTCACAGTCTTAATCCCCATTTTAAAGATGAGGTAACTGAGGCACAGAGAAGTTAAGTGACTTGCCCAAAATCACACAGCTGCCAAGGGGCAGAGCCAGGGTTCAAACCCATGACTATGACTCCCAAGCCCGTGCTCTTTCCACTGAGCTATGCTGCTTCTGAGTCAGAGTTTATGCTAATTCTAGCACCAGTGGACAGCTGGTAATCAGAAGAATTGTGTTAAAATGAGTTTTAAGGTGTTCCTTACAAGAATTCACCTGCATACAACCAACTGTTAATTATTCAAGGACCAATTATCTAGTATGAGCAGGGCTGCTGAGTGAGGGGACTGATGCAAGGCCCAAGTGTAGGGAGAGGGCAGGGGAAAGAACTGCCATGGAGGGCAGTGGGGGTAGTATGGGGGCAGTCTTGGGACAATAGTTAACAAATTAGAAAGCTCAGCCCAAGAGAGAGGCTGCACCTGGATTCCTGCACCTGGGTACCAAGAGTCCTTTCTCGATTTAAGCCCTCTTTTCCCTGACTCTCTCTTCTGTATCATCAATGCACTTGGATCTGTACCCTTTTAAAACTTGATACCCCACCCTCAGCCCCATAGCACTTATGTGCATATCTGGAATTCACTTATATTAATGTGTCTCCCCCTCTAGACTGTAAGCTCCTTGTGGGCAGGGAACATACCTACCAGTTCTGTTTTGCTGAACTCTCCTGAGAACTTAGAGTGCCCTGCACACAGTAAGCATTCAGTAAAGACCACTGATTGATTAACAGGGAACTTGGGCTGCTCCACACAGTGGCTCCAAAGCAAAATAGGGTTTCCCTCTGAGGAATGCCCTAGGTTCAGGGATTGGACGGGAGTTTCATAGGAATCATTACAAGGCACTGCTTATGCACAGCGTAACATATAATGTCCTACTGAACCTTATGGAGACAGAGTTGGGACAGGGTGGCAATTCACTTTTCCCTGCACTGCTGAGAGGGAGCAAATGTCAGATTTGAGGATGATCTAAGTTCTTTTTGTTCTTTTCTTCTTTCTTCCTGCTTCTCATCTTTTGATGTTTTCCATTTGTTAGCACCTCTCCCTGGTGGCAGAGAGAGGTAATTTAAGTCCATATTTATAGAAATTCTGATCAAAGATTTATTAAACAGATAAGCGGCTATGATTAAAATGAACGGAATTACTTATGAATTATTTGTTTCGGTTACCCATGGCCTCCTTGAACCTCATCAGCATATATAATCAAGAGGTCATTTTTGATCGAACTTTCACCCTATAACTTTGTTCCTCTACACTTCCGGTCATATAGTATTTTCTTGGGGTTTTTTTCTCCTATGCTTGGGATTTACTGTTGGGATAATTAAATGATTTATTAGACCTGATGTAGTTAACACATTCATGACAGGAAACAATTTAATTGTAGTGGTTTGAAAAACAAAATAAAAAGTCCCTCCCAGTATCATACTGGTTTTCGGGCTATTACCACTAAAACATTCCACTTCTGTCAGCTCATAACTGCGATGTGATTCTTTTCCATTCGGGCTTTAGACCCTCCCTTCATCTTTATTGAGTCTGAGCAATCTACAGGAATGGCAGCTTCACAGGACTGGTTTGCTGAAAATTCCTGAATACATTGGAAGATTCCAGAGCCTCATAGTATTGGATTTATCCCGGAATGCAATTTCAGAGATACCGCGAGGAATTGGTAAGATATTCAAGCTCCTTAAATAAATAAGGGAAACACTTCTTCAGCTGTTAAAAAAGGGTGAGTTTTTCTTGCCTAGAATAAAGGTGTCATCTGACTGCAACCCTAAATAGCTAGGCAGGGCATCTAATTTGGTTAAGGGCTAAAAATGACCATATGCTTTATAGGCATTGCTGTTTGCCAAAAAAAGATTATTTTGTAAAAAAAAGCAGTTGTCTCTGCAATAAGACCCTGACACATATGTGGAGTGAGTGGGGTGTGTGTGTGTATATGTGTAAATGGAGATGGAAAAAGAGGAGAAATTGGACTAGGACAATAGATTGGGGAAATTGTCGCAGAAATTCAGAAACGTAAAGAAAAGGGAAGCTCTCCTAGAATGAGAGGGGGGATATGGAAAATAGTACTTGTCCCTAGCACTAAGCTAACTGGTCCCACAATCAATCTAACTGTAGTTCAGGGGAAAAAAAAACTTCAGTATTTCAAAACAAAAATATCCTAAAAGGCTGATAAGAATGTTAAGTCTCCGCCTGCTGTGTGTCTACAAATGCTGTCCTGGTTTAGAATTACATCTAAGTCCTTAGGTGTTATGTAGTTGAAACATTTGGGATCTGAGCCTGGTGGCAGTATTGGTGGTGAGGACCTGAGTTGACACTGCAAAAACTGGGGGACTGAGTTATCACTTAATGACCCTTGAGATTCAAAGCAAACAGACTATTCTGTTTAACAGACCCTGGAAGCAACCATGTATTGTCTCTGCAGGACTGTTGACCAAACTCCAAGAGCTGATCCTTAGCTATAACAAAATCAAGACCGTCCCCAAAGAGTTGAGCAACTGTGTCAGCTTGGAGAAACTGGAGCTGGCTGTGAACCGAGATATCTGCGAACTTCCACAGGAGGTGAGAAGAGCATAGCTTTTCACCGTTACTCTCTCTGGCCATTTCTGATGTATTCCTCCAATGCAGTTTCATTTCTTCAGAAGAATCATGAAAATGAAGTTTTCACTAAAAAATGAAGTTTTTACTATTCCTTTTCACACCACTTTGGATGGAATCTCACTTTCTTGTATAATTAAGGGAAAATACCTGCTATTTCTAAAGAAAATGTATTTTTTTAATTAGAGAAGGGCCAGAGGTATCCCTGGAAGATGGATACCTGGTGGTATAGACACTTGACCTACCTATTATCAAGAAGCCTCAAGTACCTCATCTGTAAAATGGGGATTAAGACTGTGAGCCCCATGTGGGACAACCTGATTACCTTCTATCTACCCCAGTGCTTAAAACAGTGCTTGGCACATAGTAAGCGCTTAACTAATACCATTATTATTGTCAAACAAACATTATTCTATGTGAGTTTGTTTTTCCAGAAAAGTAATCAGTAATGCCCTTCTTTGCCAGATGTTTATTCTCTGCCAGCTTGAAAGTTAAACACTAGTCTTGATGTGAGTCTAAACTCCAGTATTTGTGACGTTGTCACGCTCTTAGCCAAACAAAATTACACTCAGAGCTGAAGGGATTTGCCTTTCCTTTCCAATAGAAAAAGCACTACAAAGTGTCAGAGATGGATGACAGGATGAATACTCAGTCCATCAATCAATCAGTGGTGTTTATTGAGCACTTACTGTTACTTTGGAGAGTACGATATAACGGAGTTAGTAGGTACGTTCCCAGTCCACAATGACCTCAGTCTAGAGGGGGAAGCAGACATTAATATAAATAAATTACAGATATGTACATAAATGCTGTAGGGCTGAGGGAGGGGTGAATAAAGGAAGTAAACCCAAGTGCTGTGGTGATGCAAAAGGGGAGAAGAGGAAATGATGGCTTAGTCAGGGAAAGCCTCTTGGAGATGTGCCTTCAATAAGGCTCTGAAGTAGGGGAGAGTAATTATCCATTGGACATGAAGAGGGAGGATGTTGCAGGTCAGAGATAAGACACGGAAGAGAAGGCGGTAGTGAAGTAGATAAGATGGAGTTACGTGAGAAGGTTGACATTAGAGGATAGAAGTGTGCAGCCTGGCTTGGAGGAAGAGAGCAGCGAGGCGAAGTAGGAGGGGGCAAGGTGATTGAGTGCTTTAAAGCCAATGGTAAGGAGTTTCTGCTCATTCTCTCATTAACTTGAAGATGAGACAGATGTGAAAGAAAGCTGGAACAGTCTAGGGCGTGGATCTGGTAAACTAATAAGGGGCAGAATGGCTTTCCAGGATGAACTATTTTGAAGCATGAGCCTCGCTCTGGCTGGTGTTTGTGCTGAGCCAGGAGGGGAACATATAAGGCTCTGGAGCAAGTGGGGACTTGGGCACAGAAATTCCAGTAGGGCTGGATGGAGATGGCCCTGGGGCCTTGTGCCATCTGCTCTATCAGTGAGACTGGCAGGGTCATAGATGTGCTGGGGGAGGGGTGGCGGGGCAGACGTGGCTGGGATAGGGATGCGATTAAAGTAAGCCTAAGGCCTCCACTAACTCTGAGAAGCAGCATGGTGTAGTGGATAGAGCATGGGCCTGGGAGTCAGAAGGTCATGGGTTCTAATCCCGGCTCTGCCACTTGTCTGCTGTGTGGCCTCGGGCAAGTCGCTTCACTTCTGTACCTCAGTTACCTCATCTCTAAAATGGGGATTGAGACTGTGAGCCCCACATGGGACAGGGACTGTGTCCAATCCGATTTTCTTGTATCCACCCCAGTGCTTAGTATAGTGCCTGGCACACAGTAAGTGCTTCATAAATACCATAATAATAATTATTATTATTATTAACTGACCATTTGTCCCTCTAGACTGTAAGCTCATTGTGGGCAGGGAATGTGTCTGTTATTCTGTTCTCTTCCAAGTGCTTAGTACAGTGCTCTGCGCACAGTAGATGCTCAATAAATAGGACTGACTGACTGAATACCTCCCTCCTCTGTGCTCCCCAACTCCGCACCTGATAGCAGCAGACAGAATGGGAACAGCTGTGGGAGTGGTTTTCTGAGTGACCGGTTGGCTGACCTAATGCCTTCCTCTCCCCCCCCCCCCGCCACCCCCTACCAAGTGAAGCACCCCCTTGCTGCCACAGTTGATGACAGTAGTAATAATAATGTTGGTATTTGTTAAGCGCTTACTATGTGCAGAGCACTGTTCTAAGCGCTGGGGTAGATACAGGGTAATCAGGTTGTCCCACGTGAGGCTCACAGTTAATCCCCATTTTACAGATGAGGTAACTGAGGCACAGAGAAGTTAAGTTACTTGCCCACAGTCACACAGCTGACAAGTGGCAGAGCTGGGAGTTGAACCCATGACCTCTGACTCCAAAGCCCAGGCTCTTTCCACTAAGCCACGCTGCTTCTCTAGTAGGTGGGTGGCACCCAGAATGGAGGCGGGTGGGGGAGTGGCCCGTTGAGTGACTAGTTAACTGAGCCAATGCCTCCCCAGACTCCCTGGCCGGTGTAGCGCCCACCCCCTTCTCCTGCAGCTGATGGCTGCAGTAGATGGGCAGCACACAGAATGGAAGCAGTGTGGGAATGGCTCATTGCTACAGAAGGGACTAGATTGCTCCCCCAGCCTACGAGGCTGGGCACCATAGACCATGATGGCGGGCTGCTCTCTGGGTAGGGGGCATGCCCGCTCCCAGGCCTGCTGCCTACTGCTCAGCGGCTGCCACTTTAATTGCCTGCCCTCAGAGGGAGAAAGCCAGTCTTTTTTCACCTCTACATTGAGGCCAAAAATACCTGAAATGCAGGGCTGCAAAATCCTTTCCACCTCAAGGGCCCTTTTTGTTTGGAAAATTTTCAAAATAAGAAGCATAAAGATGGAAGTTCTGACTATGTGCCAAGCACTGTTCTAAGCATTGGGGTAGATACAAAATAATCAGCTTGAACAGTCCCTGTTCATTCATTCATTCAATAGTATTTATTGAGCCCTTACTATGTGCAGAGCACTGTACTAAGCGCTTGGGATGAACAAGTCGGCAACAGATAGAGACAGTCCCTGCCGTTTGACGGGCTTACAGTCTAATCGGGGGAGAGGGACAGACGAGAACAATGGCACTAAACAGCGTCAAGGGGAAGGACATCTCGTAAAAACAATGGCAACTAAATAGAATCGAGGCGATGTACAATTCATTAACAAAATAAATAGGGTAACGAAAATATATACAGTTGAGCGGACGAGTACAGTGCTGTGGGGATGGGAAGGGAGAGGTGGAGGAGCAGAGGGAAAAGGGGAAAATGAGGCTTTAGCTGCGGAGAGGTAAAGGGGGGATGGCAGAGGGAGTAGAGGGGGAAGAGGAGCTCAGTCTGGGAACGCCTCTTGGAGGAGGTGATTTTTAAGTAAGGTTTTGAAGAGGGAAAGAGAATCAGTTTGGCGGAGGTGAGGAGGGAGGGCGTTCCAGGACCGCGGGAGGACATGACCCAGGGGTCGACGGCGGGATAGGCGAGACCGAGGGATGGCGAGGAGGTGGGCGGCAGAGGAGCGGAGCGTGCGGGGTGGGCGGTAGAAAGAGAGAAGGGAGGAGAGGTAGGAAGGGGCAAGGTGATGGAGAGTCTTGAAGCCTAGAGTGAGGAGTTTTTGTTTGGAGCGGAGGTCGATAGGCAACCACTGGAGTTGTTTAAGAAGGGGAGTGACAGGCCCAGATCGTTTCTGCAGGAAGATGAGCCAGGCAGCGGAGTGAAGAATAGACCGGAGCGGGGCGAGAGAGGAGGAAGGGAGGTCAGAGAGAAGGCTGACACAGTAGTCTAGCCGGGATATAACGAAAGCCCTGTCTCATACGAGGCTCAAAAATCTAAGAAAGAGGGAGTAGGAATAGAAGAAGGTCACTGGGGCTAACTCTAAATCATTGCTCAGTGGAAAGAGCACGGGCTTTGGAGTCAGAGGTCATGGGTTCGAATCCCAGCTCTGCCACTTGTCAACTGTGTGACTGTGGGCAAGTCACTTAACTTCTCTGTGCCTCAGTTACCTCATCTGTAAAATGGGGATTAAGACTGTGAGCCCCACGTGGGACAATCTGATTCCCCTGTGTCTACCCCAGCGCTTAGAACAGTGCTCTGCACATAGTAAGCGCTTAAATACCAACATTATTATTAAATGGAACAAATATCTCTTGAGAATATATTTTGCTTGAAATAATTCTAACCTGAATTTGGTTGGGAGAATCTTACAGCTATAACCCAACACTGTCCTGACAAATGACAGCTTGGTAGACAAATAATTGGTTGAACTCCCATTTCAGTCAGGAAGCTATCACATGATCAGAAGTCTGTGTCTGCACAGATTCAAAGAAATGTCTTTCAGCTGATCTGGAAATAGAAATAGCAGTGGTACAGATGGGGAAACTGAGGCGTGAAGAAGTTACACGACTTGCCCAAGGTCACCCAGGAAGTAGGTGGTGGAACCCAGCACCCAGGTCCTCTGACTGCCAGGCCTGGGCTCTTTCCACTAGATCATGCTGCTTCCAACTCAATAAATACTGTTGATTGATTAAGAGTTCTGAGTCAGGTGGAATTATAGGGTTTTCTTGCATCTATAATTACTATATATGGAGTAGCAGCATGGCCTACTGGAAAGCGTATGGGCCTGAAAGTCAGAAGGATCTGGGTTCTAGTCCCGGCTCCACCACTTCCTATGTGACTTTGGGTAAGTCACTTAATTTATCTGTGCCTCAGTTCCCTCACCTGTAAAATGGGGATTAAGACATGTGAGCCCCATGTGGGACATGCAATCTAAGTAAGTATTTAGCAAATACCATTAAAAAAAACAAAACTATTTCTGTTCCAGAATTTATAACCAATACAGTAGATTGGTTATACTTTGATAGACTACAGGAAACATCTCTCTATCCCAGGGATCAAGAAGCTTTAGACACATTAGTGAGGAAAAAATTCAGCCTAGCCCAGTGTGTATTCCTGTGAAAAGCTATTTGAAACTTTATGCCATCTTGAAAACTTTTATATTAGTGTTGGTTTCCCATTTCTCTCTTCAGCAAAAACAAACCCTTCAAGGCTCTCCACCAACTCTCCCCATTTTACATATCCACCCTCTTCAAACAGTAGCATTTATTGAGCACCTACTGGGTGAAGAGTACCATACTAAATGCTTTATAAAATTCTTTACTCAGAAGAGACACCAAACTCTCCCCTCAAGGAATTCATAATCTAGCAAGAACTAAAAACATTTAAATAAGTAACACTCCAAATAATTCCCAGCTTGCTCTTTTCAGTCCTCCAAAGTTAAGAGCTAACTGTACCTCACTCTAAACTCGTCTGTCTCATTCACACTGTTCCTTTCTCTGTCAAATCTGACAGACCACAGTTCTTCCCATGTTCAAAGGCCCCTGAAAATCCCCCCTCCTCCAACAAGCCCTCCCCATTTTAACTCTCAACATCAAGTCAAACCAACCCAACAATCACCTCTAGCACTTAGGTACATGTGTATCTATATTTACTTAATGTCTGTCTCCCCCTCTAGACTGTAAGCTTGCTGTGGGCAGGGAATGTGTCTACCAACTCTGTTGTATTGTACTCTCCCAAGCGCTTAGTACAGTACTTAGTACAGTACTCTGCACACAGTAAGCCCTCAATGAATATCATTGATGTTCTATATATGTTTGATCAACTGTATAGTTCAGGATTTAGACTCTTTAATTTGTAAATACATTCTAATAAGGGGACAGACATAAAAGTAAGCTCATGGAGGTTTGGGAATATGTTTGATGCTTCTGTGGTACTTTCTCAAGAATTTAATAGACTGCATTGTACCCATTGGGCACGCCCAAAATACCATTACAGCTAGTATTTTTTTCCTCAATTTGCAGCAAGTTCATTTGGAAACCGACCTTTTTTTTTATGGTATTGGTTAATCACTTACTATGTGCCAGGCACTGTACTAAGAACTGGGGTAGAGACAAGCTAATCGGGTTGGACACAGTCCTTGTCCCACCTGGGGCTCACAGTCTTAATCTCCATTTTACAGATGAGGTAATGGAGGCCAGAGAAGTTAAGTGGTTTGCTCAAGATCACACAACAGACAGGTGGTAGAACCAGCATTAGAACCCAGGTCCTTGTGAGAAGCAGCATGGCTCAGTGGAAAGAGCCCGGGCTTGGGAGTCCGAGGTCATGGGTTCGAATCCTGAATCTGCCACTTGTCAGCTGTGTGATTGTGGGCAAGTCACTTAACTTCTCTGTGCCTCAGTTACCTCATCTGTAAAATGGGGATTAAGACTGTGAGCCTCATGTGGGACAATCTGATTACCCTGTATCTACCCCAACGCTTAGGACAGTGCTCTGCACATAGTAAGCGCTTAACAAATACCAACATTGTTATTATTATTCTGACTCTCAGGCACGTGCTTTTTTCACTAGGTTAAACTGCTTCTCGTAATGTGAATACCCTCTGTTGCCCGGTAAATTGAATATACAGAAGTTAGTGCAGGAGAAAAATTTTTTACTTTGTTTGGAAGGGACTGGAGCAAAGAAATCAGGCATGAGGTCAAAATTTAGTTAAACTCCTTCAATTTTACTGTACCCATTTTTGTTTAGCTTGAGAAGCTCAGTGAAGAAGTCCTCTGCTTCTGTAACACAGCTGGATCCAGCCAGGCCAGATGGTGTAATCAAAGAAGAGAAGCAATTTTTTTTCCCTTTCCTGATAAATAGTCCATCGTCATTTCCCCCCATGGAATCACAGGGCCAACCAATTTTGCTGAACTCCCGTATCATATAATGTGTGATGTAATTCTATCATGCTACATATGATGACCTTGAAGCTATCTCCCTACCTTTACTCTGCTGCTACCCACAACTTGAAATCAGCCTCAGGTGATTCTAAATTCCATTTCACTCCCAGCACTTTTCCCTTCAGTAACAGAAAATCCATATAGTCATTGTAACCGGAATCTACTCTAGCCACTTCTCTTTTTCCAAAACCACCTGTTAGTTTTTCCAAATCCATCAGGTATTTGTCCTGCTGAAGGGAGGTAGAGAGGATCTGTGGGAAGGGCAGTGTTACTGCAGGGACAATCGGGAGCCACCAAGAACACCCCAGTGAAGCTCCCACCCTCAGAAGCTGGCTCTGCCACCCCCATTCCCCACAAAAGCCGAAAAGGCACATAATACACGGACATCATCCAAAACACACACACGTTTGATCACAGGCCAAGGCTGGCCTGTGAGGGAGGGGGAAGGAGAGAGGAATGGGAAGGTCCTTTTCAGATTCCCAGAAGTTAGAGATGTGAGGCCCTTGAGGATCCTTGCTCGTCCCTATGCTGGTTTCCCCTTGCCCCCTCTCTCCCAGCCTCTCTCTCAGCCCAAGGGAGATTTAGCATTCCAAGAGCCCCAATAGGTGCCACTCCCAATAATAGTCACTAATCTCCCTCTTCACACTTGTTAATTGATGGGGAAGCAGCGTGTCTCACTGGAAAGAGCCTGGGCTTTGGAGTAAGAGGTCATGAGTTTGACTCCCGGCTCTGCCACTTCTCAGCTGTGTGACTGTGGGCAAGTTACTTAACTTCTCTGTGCCTCAGTTACCACATCTGTAAAATGGGGATTAACTGTGAGCCTCATGTGGGACAACCTGATTACCCTGTATCTACCCCAGCGCTTAGAACAGTGCTCTGTACATAGTAAGCGCTTAACAAATACCAACATTATTATTATTATTATTATGGGGCTCCTGGCTTGCGGTCATGGGGCCCAGAATAACCTGTTCTGCCTCTGGAGCCCAGGGCTTTCGCAGCAGCTGCAGCTTTACTTGGGTCACAGCTCCCTTCCAGATGAGTGATGACTCTCTGCTTCTCTACCTGCAGGTCTAGTTTCTCTCTCTCTCTCTTTCTCTACCATCCCTCCATCTCCCTTTCCCTCTCTCTCTCTCTCCCCTTTCTCTCTCTCCCCTTTCTCTCCCCTTTTCTCTTCCTCTTTGTCTCTCTCCTTTCTCTTTCCCCCTTTCTCTCTCTCCCGCTTTCTCTCTCTCCCCCACTTCTCTCTCCCCCCTTCTCTCCCCATCCTTTCTCTCCCTTCTCTCTCTCTCCCCCCTTTCTCTCTCCCCTTCTCTCCCCCCTTTCTCTCTCTCCCCCTTTCTCTCTCTCCCCCTTTCTCTCTCTCCCCCTTTCTCTCTCTCCCCCTTCTCTCTCTCTCCCCCTTCTCTCTCTCTCCCCCTTCTTTCTCTCTCCCCCTTCTTTCTCTCTCCCCCTTTCTCCCTCTCCCCCTCTTTCCTTCTCCCCCTCTTTCCTTCTCCCCCTCTTTCCTTCTCCCCCTCTTTCCTTCCCCCCCTCTTTCCCTCTCCCCCTCTTTCCCTCTCCCCCTCTTTCCCTCTCCCCCTTTCTCTATCCCCCTTTCCCTCTCTCCCCCTTTCCCTCTTCCCCCCTTTCCCTCTTCCCCCGCTTCCCCTCTTCCCCCGCTTCCCCTCTTCCCCCCCCTTCCCTTTCCCCCCCCTTCCCTCTCCCCGTCTTTCCCTCTCCCCCCTTTCCTCTCCCCGTTCTTTCTCTCTCCCCCCTCTTTCTCCCTCTTCCCCCCCTTCCTGTCTCCACCCCCCAACTTACTAAGGCTGAGCCCAGGGCCCTCCTGAGCCAAGTCGGCCAGGGCTGTGACCCAGTAGCTGGGGACTCCTGCTCCCCCATTGTTCCCCCACATATGCCCGGGTGCGGGGATGGAGGGAGTTCTCCTGTCGGATGGAGAGTGATTGCACGGAGGGCAGTATGTTCCATCCGGCCATGTTTGAGGACAGCTTCTGTGGGGAGTGGGGTGGCAGAGCCAGCTCTCTTGGATGGGAGCTTCACTGGGGTAAGTTTAGTGGCTCCTGATAGTCCCTGCAGTAACACTGCCCTTCCCACAGACCCCCTCTACCTCCTTTCAGCAGGACAAATTTCTGGTGGATTTGGAAAAACTAATTAGTGGTTTTGGAAAAAAAGAAGTGGCAAGAGTAGGTTCTGGTTACAGTGACTGCATGGATTGTCTTACTGAAGGGAAAAATGATGGGCCCACGTCCTAAGGAGTGAAAATGGAATTTAGAACCACCTGATGCTGAACCAAGCCCAAGACCCTTCTCGTGAAGAGCTGACCTTTAATAATAATGGTAGTAATTATGGTATTTGTTAAGCACTTACTATGTATCAAGCCGTGTTCTAAGCACTGGGGTAAATACAAGCTAATCAGATTATCCCATGTGGGGCTCACAGTCTCAAGCTCCATTTTACAGATAAGGTAACTGAGGCACAGAGAAGTTTAAGTGACTTGCCCAAGGTCACACAGCAGACAAGTGGTGAAACTGGGATTAGAACCCACGACCTCTGACTCCCAAACCCATGCTCTTGCCACTAAGAGCATACTGCTGATCACTAAGTAGAACTGGATTTGTAACTTTCCTCAATACACTCATTTATAATTAAATAAATGCCAACTGACATAACCTAAAAAAACCCCCCTCAAATACTTGGGTTTAAAGGGCTCACACATCAGAAGAAAACAACTAAACAACCCCCTTTAACACTGTCATTAAGATGATTACTCAACTGAGATAATTTACCTAGAGCAGAAGGGGACTTTCCTGCCAAGTGTTAGTCCATTCTTCCTCCACATTAAGTAAAGCTCTATGGCTGCATTAGTTTCAGGAGACAAGCACATAGTCTGTCACTAATTTTAATCTGTTTATTAATGTCCACTGTTTATCTTCAGCTCAGCAACCTGAAGAAGCTGATTCACTTAGATTTAAGTATGAACCAGTTCACAACCATCTCTCCCGCAGTGCTGAATTTGCCCGCTCTGGAGTGGTTGGACTTGGGGAGCAACAGTATTGAACAGCTGCCTGGCACCATTGACAGGTACGTGAGTGGGAACCCTTCTTTCCTTAATAATAATAATAATAACAATGGTATTTCAATGCTTACTTTATGCCAGGCACTGTTCTAAACACTGGGATGGATGCAAGCAAATCGGGTTGGACACAGTTCCTGTCCCACATGGGGCTCAGTCTCAATCCCCATTTTGCAGATGAGATAGCTGAGGCCCAGAGAAGTGAAGTGACTTGCCCAAGGTCACACAGCAGACAGGCGGTGGAGCCACGATTAGAACCTATGACCTTCTGACTCCCAGGCCCGTGCTTTATCCATTATGCCATGCTTTACCCAGTTCAGTTCTCAGGAACCAGAGTCATGAAACTGATCTGGCAAGAAGACGTGCAGTTATAACGAGAACATATCCTTCTGTGCTACTCTTTGCTAGAATATTGCGGTTTGCCATATAATAATATGCAATATAATATATTATATATATAATATGCAATTATTATTATTAGAATATTGCTGGGGAGGGAACTAAAAGGAAAATTAAATAAAAAATCATTAGCTCATTGCTCGATAGGTGGTCTGTCCCAATCTGGAGAACACATTTAGGAGATGACATCCCAAGAGGATATATAAACGTGGAGGTTTGTGGGTTGGGAGGAAGAGTGGAGTTCCTCGGCTGAACTGGAGGAAGCAGCATGGCCTAGTGGAAAGAGCATAAGACTGGTTTGTCAGAGGACCTGAGTTTGAATTCCAGCTCTGCCAAATGCTAGCTGTGTGTCTTTAGGCAAGTCACTTAACTTCTCTTTTGAGGAACAGCATGGCATAGTGGATAGAGCATGGGCCTGGGAGTCAGGTCATGGGTTCCAATTCCAGCTCCACTGCTTGTCTGCTGTGTGACCTTGAGCATGTCACTTCACTTCTCTGGGACTCAATTACCTCATCTGTAAAATGGGAATTGAGACTGTGAGCCCTATGTGGGACAGAGACTGTGTCCAATCCGATTTGCTTGTGTCCACCCCAGTGCTTAGTACAGTACTTGGCACGTAGTAAGTGCTTAACAAATGGCACAATTATTATTGTTATTATTGTCTATGCCTCAGTTCTCCTGTTCTCCCTCTTACTTAGACTGTGAACCCCATGTGGGACAGGGACTTCATCAAACCTAATTAACACGAATCTACCCCAGTGCTTAGAACAGTATTTGACACATAAGTGCTTAACAAATACCATATTAAAAAAAACAAACTGGATTCCCTGTGAACTCTAACCTCTTTTTGGGCAGGGATTGTATCTACCAGCTCTGTTGTATTGTACTCTCCCAAGCACTTAGTACAGTGCTCAGGACACTGTGAGCATTCAATAATTGATAAAACTGAACAGTGAAAGAACTTGACTAGACTGTAAGCCCATGACTAGACTGTAAGCCCGTGACTAGACTGTAAGCCCGTCAATGGTAGGGATTGTTTCTATCTGTTGCTGAATTGTACATTTCAAGCACTTAGTACAGTGCTCTGCACAGAGTAAGCACTCAATAAATACTATTGAATGAAAGTGAATGAATTAACTTAAGTCATGTTGTTTAAGAGGAACTCCACACATGGTAGGAGCAATTCTGAGAGCATAAAAATGGTCTAAGCAAAACCCCAGGGCTTTTGGCTCCTCTGGTGGTATGTGGCCTGTCCTGAGGTGGTGTGACCAGCCAGCTGTTGAAGAATAAAGAATACTTGTGGTATTAGTTAAGCGCTTACTATGAGCCAAGCGCACTGGAGTAGATACAAGCTAATCAGGTTGGACAGAGTCTCTGTCCCACCTGGGCTTCTAGCCTTAATCCCCATTTTACAGATGAAGTAACTGAGGCACAGAGAAGTGAAGTGACTTACCCAAAATGTGGAGGCGTCAGGATTAGAACCCATGTCCTCTTACTCCCAGGCCCATACTCTTTCCACCAGAACCCAAGGCCGCAGGGTAAAGTGGGAGAGGCAGGTCTGCAGTTGCTGCTAGCAGCTAAAGAGAACCCAGGCAGAGAGAGCCAGGGCTGCCCCCCATCATTGTTGTCTCCCCCACCCATCCCAGAATGCCCATTCCGGTACTTTTTCTTATCCCTGAGCTAGGCTCTGCCCACTTCCAGCTCAATTCCAGACTTGGGTAGGAGATAATGTGGCCCAGATTCTGTTTTTCAGTAGTCAACAAACAGAACCAGGATTTCCTATAATATCTAATGAACTGAAGTCTTTTATTCTCTAGAATGGAGAGCTTACATACATTATGGCTGCAGCGGAATGAAATAACTTGCTTACCCGAGACCATCAGTAATATGAAGAACCTGAGTACTCTTGTCCTCAGCAACAACCAACTCAAGGATATCCCGCTGTGCATGGAACAAATGACAAACCTAAGGTAAAGGCTTGAGTGAAGGCCATAACCCCGAATGGGTGACAAAGCTGCTTATCAGACCCCCTAAACTTTTAGCAGGGAACCTCACTGAAGTGGATTCAAGTTATTGCATGTAAATGGACTTTGAGTTTGTATTTTCACTAGGAACTTGGTCAGAGAAACAGCCTTTAAATTCCAAATCTAGCTGTCTCTTATTTAGATACAAAATAATCAGGTCAGGTACGGTTCCTGTCCCATGGTGCACAAAATCGGAGGGAGGAGAATTTACAGATGAGGTAACTGAGGTGCAGAGAAGTTGTGACTTGCCCAAGGTCACACAGCAGGCAAGTTGTGGAGCTTAGAACCCACTTCCTCAGACTCCCAGGCCAGTGCTTTATCCACGAGGCCAGCTTCCCTTCGGGCAGGGATCATGTCTACCAACTGTATGGTATCCTCTCCCTAAGGCTTAATACAATGCTTGGCAAACAATAGGTGCTCAATAAATACCATTGGTTAATTAGAAATAGAAAATAGGAATCCTAACTATGCTAGTGGATTCTATTTTATTTGCATTATAATGTAATATATTACAATGGTGATCATCTTGCTAAAGTAACATCTTACTAAAGCAAAGAAGGCCCTTCTCATTATGCAAAATAAGGATTTAATTCTAATGACTGAAAACCCAACCAAGGAGATAAACCTGATTCTGTTGATGGGCAGTCTGAACACCAGAATTCTCACTCTTCACCACCCTCCACCATATGGACAGACCGAAATAAGTTGCACTAGATGGATTTTCAGTACTAACTGTAAATGACCTTTGGATGGGTGAAATTACTACAGTGGAGGATTGTCTTGTTTGCAAATTACTCTTAGCTTTCATGTTGTCATGTTTTTTCTTTACAAATATGGTAACTGCACAGATGAGAAACAGTGTTATCTAGGAGATAGAGTATGGACCTGTTTTCTAATCCCGGCTCCACCTCATGTCCGCTGATTGTTAATGTGCTGGGCAGTCCCATACTTTTGGGTTTGTGTTGAGAATATAGCACCCACTCAGAAAACATGTATTTAGTGGAAAAGAAAAGAAAGCACAGTCTGCTCTTTTTCTCTTTGCATGCTTGAAAAGCAGCATGGCTTACTGGCTAGAGCATAGGCCCAGGAGTCACAGGACCTGGCTTCTAATCCCCACTCTGCCGCATGTCTGCTGTGTGGCCTTGGGAAAGTCACTTAATTTCTTTGTGCCTCAGGTACCTCATCTGTGAAATGGGGATTAAGACTGTGAGCCCCATGTGATACCGGGTTTGTGTTCAACCAGATTAGCTTGTATTAACCACAGTGCTTAGTATAGTGTCTGGCACATAGTAAGCGCTTAATAAACACCATTATATATATATATTTATTATATATCACTTAACTTTTCTGTCCATCAGTTACCTCACCTGTAAAATGGTAATTAAGACTATGTTATGAGCCCCTTGTGGGGCATGAACTGTGTCCAGGCTGATTAGCTTGTATCTACCTCGGTGCTTAATATGGTACCTGGCATATAAGCATTTAAAAATGCCATTAAAAACCCCACAAACCCTGCAGTATCTATAAACCCAGAAGCTGTTTATAAAGTTTCAATTAATTGACAAAGTTAGGGGTGACAGCTTTTCTTTCTCTTAAAGCCTATTTCTCTGTTTTCTTACCCAGGACAGGAAGAACTTCATAGATGTTTTGACTTTTGACCCAAATATGTACAGGCATTTGAATTTAAGTGGTGATTTTTGTTTCACTTGTGTGCTTCCTTTCCCCTGGGAGAAAGAAATAGGGTGTCAGATATATGACTATACCTGTAATTTTATTTATTTATATTGATGTCTGTCTTGATGCTTGTCTCCCCCTTCTAGAGTGAGCTCCTTGTGAGCACCAACTGTCAGTCCTTATTGCTGTATTGTACTTTCCCCAGCGCTTAGTACAGTGCTCTGCACACAGTAAGCGCTCAATAAATATGATTGAATGAACAAGTACGTTTTCAAAGCCACCTATATACCTCTAATGTTTTCTGTTGAACCGCCAGGTTTGTTAACTTCAGAGACAACCCTCTGGAGCTGCAAGTGACGCTTCCTTCTTGTCAGAACATGGATGAGGCAGAGGAGGAAGAACAGGAATTGTTTGGTGTTCAGTTTATGCTGGCCTATATCCAGGAGTCCCGAAGCAAGGCAGGTAGGAGATTTGCATATGTGTAGAGTGTTAGAAACACTTTTTTTTCTGGGGGTGGAAGGAGGAGTAGTATGCTGAGGTACTTCGGACTCAGTGGAAAGAGCCCGGGCTTGGGAGTCAGAGGTCATGGGTTCCAATCCCAGCTCTGCCACTTGTCAGCTGTGTGACTGTGGGAAAGTCACTTCACTTCTCTGGGCCTCAGTTACCTCATCTGTAAAATGGGGATTAACTGTGAGCCTCACATGGGATAACTTGATTACCCTGCAAATCTACCCCAGTGCTTAGAACATGCTCTGCACATAGTAAGCGCTTAACAAATACCAACATTATTATTACTTGCCCCACCTGGGCAATGGGAAAAATCCCAGTATTTTGAGTGAGTCTACTGGATTTCCTCATGTACTTCTCAGACAAAGCTTGAGAATTGTTTGGGCAGGGAAACGTGTCTACCAACTCAGTTATATTGTAACTCTCCCAAATGCTTAGTACAGTGCCCTGCACATAGTCAGCGCTCAATAAATACCAATAATTGATTGAATCAGGGTTGAAAAGATTCAAAATAGTAGCTTTCTTGCCCGTTAGTTGAAGCTTAGTTCCTCCTTGTCCTCCTTCCCCCTCAAATCCCTGCCTCCTTTTTGCCCCCGCACTCAAAATGAAAAGTTGGCACCTCTGAGTAGGTATAATCAACTCTCCCCTAGGTATAGGATTTTTTTATCCAATGGGTTCTCCTAGCCCTTTGCTTTCCCTCCTTTGCACTCCTGCTTTGAGATACTTCAGGGCCTTAGCATATCCAGTAAAATGTGGAAAGGGGAAGGGAAACAGACTTAAGAACCCTCATTTAACTTCTATCAGCCCTATTACAGGATTGCCGCAGGAATAGACTGCAACTGTTGGCAAAAGAGTTTTTAGGATAATCTGTGGACTTTATTCAAATTTTCCCTATTCACCTGAAGCATTTGGATACTAAGTTTATTTTATGTACTTAACCTAAGGTTAAGCTTTAGGAAAGAAACAAATACTCACTAGCACAAACCTCCATTCATCAAAGTAGTGAGGCCTAGTGGAAAGAGCACAGGTCTGGGAGTCAGATGACCTGGGTTCTAATTCCCACTGCCAATTGCTTGCTGTTTGACTCTGGGCAAGTCATTTAACTTTTCTGTGCCTCAGTTTCCTCAACTGTAAAGTGGGATAAAATACCTGTTCTCCCTCCTGCTTAGACAGTGAGCCCCATGAGGGATAAGGACTGCGTCTGACCTAAATAACTTGAACCTACTTCAGCGCTTAGAACAGTGTCTGATACGTAATAAGCACTTGACCAATACCATAAAAAAATGTACTCAATGGTATATACTGAGTGTCCCTTCTGTGTGGAGCCATATACTGCAGAGACTAGAGAGGGAAAATGAAATTTCAATAGGGCATAGAATATGGGGGAAAACTCTATGGACACATATACCAGAATGACTGTTTGCTAGAAGATGGGACGTTCTGAAGAAGGTGTGTCCAGGGAGTCATTATGGGTCGGAATCGACTCGATGTCATTTGAAGAAAAATATGGGGAGAGAGTGGTGGTCTGTTCGATGTGAAGGGGGAAGAAATTCTAGGCGGGAATAAGAGCAAAGAGTTGATAATGAGAAACTTGTATTGCATTCTTCCAAGTGGTTAGTATAGTGCTCTGCACATAGTAAGCACTCAATAAATACCATTGATGATGAGAAACAAGAGTAAGGTATAGTGAGTAGGTTGTGCTAGAGGAGACAAGTGCGCAGCCTGGGTTCTAGGGGTAGAGGAGCCAGGATGTGTAGGTTGAGAAAGAGCTGATTGATTACTTTAAAGCCTATAGTAAAGTTTCTGCTTGATGCAGAGATAGATGGGCAACCACTGGTGGTTGAGGAGTGGAAATGTGTGTTTTCAGAAAAATGATCCGGGCAGCAGAGTAAAACAGGCTTGAGGCAGAGAGGTCAGCAAGGAGGCCGATGCAGTATAGGGGCAGTTCGGATGGAAAGGAAGTGGCAGATTCTAGAGATGTGAAGGCAGAACCAACAGGATGTGGTGACTGACCTAATATGTGGCTTCGATTAGAGAGGTGAGTTGAGGATAATGCCATGGTTGTAGACTTGTACGAGAGGAAGGATGGTAGTGCTGCCTACAGTGATGGGAAAGTCGGGGAGAGGAGAGGGTTTGGGTGGAAAGATGAGGAGTTCCGCTTTGGACATGCTAAATTTGCGGCATTGGTAGCACATCCAAACAGAGATGTCCTGAAGCCAGGGGGAAATGCCAGATTACAGAGGAGAGAGGTTGGGGCTGGAGAAGTAGATTTGGGAGTCGTCTGAGTAGAGGTGGTAGTTAGTCATGGAAGTGTTGTACTTAGACAAGCTGCGTGGCTCAGTGGAAGGGGCCCAGGCTTAGGAGTCAGAGGTCATGGGTTCTAATACCGACTCCGCCACCTGTCAGCTGTATGACTTTGGACAGGTCACTTCACTTCTCGGTGCCTCACTCACCTCATCTGTAAAATGGGGATTAAGACTGTGAGCCTCATGTGCGACAACCTGATTACCCTGTATCTACCCCAGTGCTTAGAACAGTGCTCGGTACATAGTAAGCGCTTAACAAATACCAACATTACTATTTTTCTTAATGTTTGCAGTGCTTAGTGTTGCTCACATTTTTGTCTTTTTGCCTCTATTTCTCTAGTAGGTTTTTGCTCAAAGGGAACCACTCGAAACCTAATAGTACTGTGCCATGCAGATCTGTTCTCGGCAACTGACTCCCAGTTTTCAGTGGGATGTAGCACTGTCCTTAAAACACTTCCTTGGCCCTGTTTGTTTCTAGCTTCCCAATTTCAGCATGCCATATAGCAGCTGTTTGGTCACTCATTCCCTTAGAACACCACCCAGCTGTGTTAAGGTGAGCAGAGCTTCAGTGCTAAACTTGACTACATTTCAGGACTTTACTGCTTATGATCTTGTGCTACTTATAGTTTTGTATGTCAAGAGATACGGATTCAAGTAGCTAACTGTGACATTTGTAAAATGCTAGGTAGAAATAATCAGTGGTATTTACTGAGCGCTTACTGAACTTGTTTGGGACAATAGAAGAAGTTGGTAGACATGTTCCCTGTCCACAAGGAGCTTACAGTGTAGACAGGGAGACAGACACTAAAACAGAGTAATATAGTCAGTTCAGTTCTGCAGGTTTTCAAGATGCATTTTGGCCTTTTTTTTTTTTACAGCATTTATTAAGCACTTACTACGTGTTACACACTGTTCTAAGCGGTGAGGAAGATATGAGTTAATTAGGTCAGACACAATCCCTGTCCTGCATGGGGCTCACAATCTAAGTAAGAAGGAAGACAGCTATTTAATCCCCATTTTACAGTTGAGGAAACTGAGGCACAGAGAAGTTAAGTGACCCACCCAAAGCCACACAGCAACCAACTGGCAAAGTCAGAATTAGAACCCAGGTCCTCCAACTCTCAAGCCCATGCTCTTCCCAGTTAGCCATGCCACTTCTCCATGTATCACAGTCTTTTCAACCATGATTGGAAACTCAGGTCTTGATAGACACCTGGGATGAGCAGTGCTTGGCACATAGTAAGCACTTAACAAATACCATAATTATTATTATGAGCAAGTCTGAGTCCAGCTCATGTAGTAGTAGTTAGGGTGTTTAAGCTTTGACAGTATGTAGAGCACTGTACTAAGCACTGGGAATAAAAAATCCACAGGTGGGAATTAGACATGGTCCTTATCCCTTGTGGGGCTTTATAGACTAAGTGCTTGGGAAACTACAATACGGTAGGGTTGGTAGTCATGGTCCTGCCTACAAGTAGTTTACGATCCTCAGAGGTATGACAAGAGAACCCTTCATTTAATGCAGAATCTACAAGCCCTGCATTGTAAAAAAAAACTCAATGTGTTACAGAAACTCTTGCCAGACAGCTGTTGCATATGATTATTAAAATACATCTTCAAATTATTGAAATTCACCTGATTCTTCCCTGAATTAAAATAACCCGATCATTAATGCTTCGAACAGCCTCACCCTAGTTAACACCTAGAAATACAACCATGAACTTGTTTTCTGGACAGCGTTTCTGCTTTGCTGGTGGGTATCATGGGCCATGCCTGATATTAGATGAAGCGTGACTATGCCGAGGCTACTTGAAGAAGATACTAGTGTTAGATTGAGTCGCGCACTGTCTGCTTTCACTTGGTGCCTCTCAAAATGACGGTTTCTTCCGGATTGGTTCCAGCACGCTTCATTGAGCTCGCTTTACCAGCCATCCCCTGCCTTTGGGCACTGCTTTTGGCTAGCTAAGGGTTAGATATCTTAGTATCTTCACCCCATCTCTGTTTGCATATTATACATAAAAGTATACATTCATCGACCTGCATTTTTTTTTTTATTAAAGTGGCCAGCTTCCAAAATTTGCCCTATCTAAAGGAATTCCAGATGCCTTGTTTCTAGCTTTGCTCCTTACCCGTATAGAACAACAATCTGTATTTATTCTTTTTTTCACAAAGGTTCCAAAGCACTATTATATGGACAAAGAAAAGAAACATCATATGGAAATAGAAGATACAATGCTTATTATATTAATAGACAAGGGATTCAGTTAACACTGGTCAACCCTGACATTGTTTGTGTTTCAGAAAATCTGGTTACTTCTTCTACTGTTCCATCACTCTCCATAAATACTGATGGATAAAAATATATCCAGCTGCCTGTTGAAGAGGAATGCCTTTGTAAACTGGTGCTTCAAATACATGGCGACAGTCAGCACAGGGATTGAAGAAAAAGAAGGTTTTGCCAACCCCAAAAGCTGATGCAGTCAAGTCAACCAGAAATTTTCCCATATGCACAAATAGTTTTGTGACAAATAGAATATATGACTTAATACTCTTTGTAGAGGGCGGACTAAGCTTAAACTGATAAATATCTGAACAAATGTTGAATCAACTTAAAATATTCAAACCGTCTAAAAAGTTCATTGCTGGGAAGTGTTTCATATCATTCAGGTTATACAAATGGCTCTGTGGATGACGATCGACACGGTACGGCTGTTAAAAGCACATTTTCTAAAGACACGCTGGGGTCTGTGTAGTACTGGAGTTCTGCATCGTATCCTTTCTGTTGTAAATACAGGACTCGGCCTTGGTCGATCAGCCGTTTACAGAGACGACCTATGTTTTTCCGTTCTTCGGCAGAAAGAAGCCTAGACCGACAGAGAAGAACAAGTTAGAGTGACACGTCGTGTTGAAAAGAAACCATGGACTAGTCCCTCATGGAGGAGTGACTAAACTGACTTCCTGTTTGGTGGAAAATCAGGCCTTTCTGTATTTCGTTTTTTAATCTAACGGTGCAAACATCACCAGCGACTTGTTTCGCTCCTGCTGTATGACTATATTGTAAACCAGTTACTTACCCATGCAAGCTATCTGGCTTATCATCTGCATGCCTGCATGCTCCAGGTTGGTGTTCTTCGTTATCAGCGCTCTGACATCCTTGTCCCCGGGGCTCCGTTTTTGAGGTTTCGGCTGCTGTCTCCCGCATGCCACAAGTGGCCCAGCTGCTCAATCTCTGAAAATAGCCAAATTCCACTGGCCCAAGAGCCAAGGCCCTGAAGAATTCTTTGCCTACATAATGAGTCCAGTCACACCTGTGGTGACAACACAAGGCAATGACAATGCCTGCCACAGGGGGCCAAGCCTCGGGAACATTCTCTTCCTTCCCGTCTTCTTCCCGAGTGTTAGTTTCCTTGGCCTCTTCCTTCTCACTCTTTATGCGTTTGACTGAAGGCTCCTCGCTTCTTTTCTCGCACTGGGCCACATAGGTCTCAACCAAGCATCGCAATGCAAGATCTGCAGACACAAGTACGTGGCTCTAAAAATTTTAAATTCATCTCTCATATATCTGTTCACCTGCATTATTATCGGCAGCCGCGCTCTACACAAATGGCATGCATACTTTCTCCTGTTTAGTGGTATTTATTGAGTGCTTACTATGTGCAGAGCACTGTACTAAGCAGTTGGGAGAGTACAAGAGAACTAAGGGGTACAGAGGTCTCTGCGTCACTGGTATTTGATGCCAAAGAAAACTTATAGCATATTTGTAAGGAAGTTTTGCTGAAAAGTGGATGAAACCTGCCACCATTACATAAATGCCTACTGCTAGCTCTTCAAAAAGTTCACCTTTAAATGAAAGCTTGATACAACAGGCGGAAACCCCCCATTGTGAATTCTTTTTGTAAATTAATTTAACTTGGTATAGGACATCCTGCAAACACAAGACATACATGAAAACATGTCCATATGCATGAAATACCGATTGAGTACATTCATCTAGGTTGTCAGGGAAGGAGAAGATGGAACTGCTTCAACAGGTGCTCTGTTTCACAGGGACCTCACTGATATGGTACTTGTTCAGTGCTTACTATGTACCAAGCACTCTTCTAAGTGCTGGGGTGGATACAAGCAAATTGGATTGGACACAGTCACTGTCCCACATGGGGCTCACAGTCTCAATCCCCATTTTACAGATGAGGTAGCAGGCACGGAAGTGAAGTGATGTGCCCCAAGTTACCACAGCAGACACATGGCAGAGCGGGGATTGGAACCCATGACCTTCTGACTCCTAGGCCCATGCTCTATCCACTAGGCCATGCTGCTTCTCTAGTCTGAGGCCCCTGGGCCAACAGACAAAAAGCTGCTTCAGACCAAATGGTACTGTGAATGAAAGACACCCCCCGCAACAGCTCACCCCTCCACCCCCACAACCGTGTCTTCCCCACTGTCCCAAGTATCACCCTCATCTAAATAGTGCTTAGCACAGAGTAAGCGCTTAACAAATACCATAATAATAGTAATTGTTATTATTATCTAGTTCAGAGAATTCCCTAGGCCTGCCAGGGTGCTCTGTGATCAATGCTCTGATCCTTGGGGGAAAGGAAACAGAAGAGCCTGGTACCACAGCTGGAACCAACGGCTGCTCTTCCCTTTGGCAGGCCTGTGCACCCCACCTTCTGCTCAGCTGAGGGAAGGATGGGTTCAGCCAGGATGTCACTGCTCCTCCGGGACAGAGGCTTTAAAAAAAGCCAGTTACTTTATAAGATTTGTTACAATGAAATTGTCTTGCGAACAAATATTTTTTAACTAGTGCCTATTTCCTTCCTGGAAATCAATTTGATAGGAGAATTGTGGACTTGCAACCCACTCCTTTCTCTTCTGCTTCTCAGCTAAAGCCCACTAATATGGTTAACAGATCACATTACGCAGGATTGGTGGAAAGAGCAGAGACTCTGATACTTCTCACAGCTCTGCCACTGGCCTGCCATGTGACCTTGGGCAAGTGACAATTTTTTCATCTGTAAATTGGGAACAAGATGCCCGTCACCCTTTCTGTGACTGTGAACTCCATGTGGAGCAGGAACTGGAGCTGACCTCATCTTCTTGAACCTAGTATACTTAGTATGATGCTTGACCCAGAGTAAGTGTGGATAAATACCACTATTTTATAACCACCAAGCCTTTCTCTGTAGGATCTGTAGCTGGCATAGCTACGTGGAAGAAGTGATAAGCATACCAAAATAATGTTCACTCATTATACACAATACTTAGGACGTTTAGCCTGTAACTGCTGCTACTTCACAGGACATGAGTGGGGGTTAGTAAATGAACATCCGTAAATACACTGAGCTTGTCGGTAGACGAAGCTTCTTAAATTCAGGGCTATTACTAATTAGATTTCAGCAATCTTATATTCACTTACACTTAACAACATTATGTTTGCACAAATCATACCTGTTGCCACACCACACAAATGTTTCCCAATTCCTATCAGAGGTAGCTTTTTTTCTACAAGCATGGGGATCTTGCCTAAAAAAAGATGAATGAAGGTGAGTTACTGGCCAACGTCACATAAGACAATGCCACAGTATCACATCGATGATATGCTACTCCAAAAAACAGAAGAGAAAGTGAATACATGTAATTGTCGGTTATCCCCCATACACAGAGATGTTTCAAAAGAATGGGGTAGCAACCCTAAAAGACAGTATATAAACTCAATCTCTACCTTTTTGTTAGCTTGTCCTATGAATTTATGTTTATGGGGAAACACTGTATTGAGCTGGCTGCAACGTTTACCTGTATTGTTTTATAATGGGGACTTTGATGGGGGTAGAGAAGTCACGTTGGGAAGTGAAACCTATCCCAGCTCTGTCACTTGTCAGCTGGGTGACTGTGGGCAAGTCACAACTTCTCTGTGCCTCAGTTACTTTATGTGTAAAATAGGGCCTCACGTGGGACAACCTGATGACCCTGTATCTCCCCCAGCGATTAGAACAGTGCTCTGCACATAGTAAGCACTTAACAAATACCAACATTATTATTATTACAACATTTGACGAATGAAAATTTCTTCTGACCTAAAAATTTTCTGAACCCACCGTAACAGAGAAGGCCGAAGTAGGAGAGTCTCCCAGACCCTGAGCTCTTCATAACAGTCTTCTTACCAAAGAAACCAGCCTAAACTGGTGTTTGCTTGGCTGGGGCAAAACAGCAATCCCAGATGTTATGCAGGGGCCTATGGATTGCCCCATTCACTCACTAGAACACTGACTCATAGGCACCAGCTGTTCTGAGGGGCACTAGGGTGGTAAACTGGAGGACTGTCCTAAATAAACAATATGAAGCAACGATCTCCCCCTCTAGATTGTAAGCTCCTTGCGGGCAGGGAACGTATCTGCTAATTCTGTGGCATTGTACTCTCCCAAATGCTTAATACAGTGCTCTGCACATAGTAAACACTTAAAAAATGCTGCTGATTGATGACTGAGGTCACAATCAATCGGTCGTGTTCAACAAGAGCTTACTATGTGCAGAGCACTGTACTAAGTGCTTGGGAGAGTACAATATAGCAGAGTTGGTAAAGGTGTCCCTTGCCCAAAAGGAGCTTACATCTAAAGGGATGAGTTACAGAGAAAGGTAAAGAACCTATTGTTGAAAATCCAAAGATTCATGGAAATTCTTTAAGAAATGGAAGTGACCTCAACTTAGGCAGGATAATATTTATGACTTTCTGTTGATATTGAAAGATCACAAAAGCAGCACATCTGAATGCCTAGATAGAATCTAAACCTTGTCATAGTGTTATAGTTTGCATGATCCGATTTACAACCAATCATTGGTGTTGGAAAATTTTATTCCTCATTCTATTATAATAAAAAATTATGCACTTACCAAGACACAGATGCTGTATATCAATCTGAAGTCTTTCAAACATAGAATTTCTTTTTCTGTGTTTCCCGTCTACCTGAACAAACAGGACACTGTCATTATATGATACAATGGTCCATTTATTGCAAAATGTAAATTACTTTTCCCCTCCAAATTATGATGACTTCTTATTCACAATAATCTACCTGAACAAACAGGACACTGTCATTAAATGATACAATCGTCCACTTATTGCAAAATGTAAACTATTTTCCCCCCACAAATTATGATGACTTTTTGTTCACAATAAAGGGCATCTTTTTTATTCAATATGTCCCTTTTGAAAAAAAAATCCTTCCATTACCATCGATTTCAGTCCATCAGTAAGATTAAATATAATTTCATTATATTAAGCACATATATATGGTACTTGATAAATGCTTACTCTGTGCCAGACACTGTAGCACGTGCTGAGGTCAATACAAGCTAATTTGGTTGGACACAATCCCTGTCCCACAGAGGGCTCGCCATCTTAATCCCCATTTTACAGATGAGAAAACTCAGGCACAGAGAAGTTAAATGACTTGCCCAAAGTCACACAGCAGACATGTGGCATAGCCAGGTCCTCTGATTCCCGGGCCTGTACTCTAGCCACTAGACCATGCTGCTTCTCAAGCATGCAGAGGCAGAAAGAGCGGACTGTGTTTTCTTTTCCTTTCGACTTCTAAGAACACATTTTCTGAGTAGGTGTTATATTCCCAACGCAAACCCAGAAGTACGGGACTGGCCCAGCAAAGTAACAGCCTAACCTACCTTGAATCTTGTGGCCACTCTTTCCACTAAATAGAAGTGAACATTTTCAGCTCCTTCTAAGGCTGTATCAACCCAATGGGACAACTTTCCTCGTCCTGCTCCAAACTCAACAAAGCATCTTCTTGGTCCAAGTAACTTTAACTTTTCTATGTTACCTAAAATTGATGCCTGTAAATGTAAAAAATTAGTTTTAGGAAACAGAACCAACCAAATTATTTCCAACAGGAGAAGGTGGTGATATAACTTCACTATCAGAAAGCCCTCTGATTCTTCCTACAGTTCTCAGTAAAGAGAAACAAAAAGGCCAATTTATTCCCATTGATAGCTCTGTTTCTGTTGTACTCAGTATTTTCTGCTTTATAGCTAAGGCTATTTTATATTTTCGAGAGTTAGAGTGTACCCAAGCCAACACTTTTTGTGTGAGTGAAGTAAACAACATTATTACTTTTTTTAATGGTATCTGAAAAGCACTTACTTTGTGCCAGGCACTGTACTATGCACTGGGGTAGCCATAAGCTAATCAGGTTGGACATAGTTCATGTCCCACATGGGACTCACAGTTTTAATACCCATTTTTCAGATGAGGAAACTGAGGCACATGGAAGTTAAGTGACTTGCCCAAGGTCACACAGCAGATAAGTGGCAAACCGGAATTAGAACCCGGGTCTTTCTGGCCCCCAGGCCTGTGCTCTATCCACTAGGCCAAGCTGCTGCTCTTCTGACTAGACAGTGAAACCCTAAATTTTTAAATGTCGATGTGGAGATTAATAACAATCCTCTATTTCCAGAGAATTTAACTGGCAAGATAACATTGCTGCCACGCTTCATTAACCAAACCTGGAAATACCAGTATTATTTGGACTCACTGTGAATTTAGAGCTACTGAAATGATTGGGAAGAAATTTCCATTAGAGAAAGATGAATGTAAGAGTGTGGCCAATACCTGTTGTTTCAAATGCTTGGCTGCGGAATCACCATTCTTTGGGTCATTTAGGGCCTCTTGCAAAACTGGATGTGACAATGTCTGATCCTTAAGCCTGAGATTTACACCTGAGGCAAATGTAAATGATAATAGTAGTAATTGTGGAATTTGTTATGTCCTTACTATATGCCAGGCACTGTACTAAGCACTGGGATAGATACAGGCTATCAGTTTGGACGCAGTCCATGTCCTACATGGGGCTCCCAGTCTTAACTCCTATTTAAAAGATGAGGTAACTGAGGCACAGAAAAGTTAAGTGACTTGCAAAAGGTCACACGGCAGACAAGTGGCAGAGCGAAGATTAGAACCCAGCCGACCCTGCGGCCTCCCGTGCTCTATCCACCAGGCCATGCTGCCTCCTTTCGGTATGCTTGCTGCAAGCATATCCAGAGTAGAGCCCTGACCTCCCACTGCAATCTTTTGGAAACAACCTGCTCTCTATCAACGGCACATCAGCCTCCAGAAGTCAATCGATGGTATTTACTGAGCACTTACTGGGTGCGAGTACAGTACGGCAGACTAGATAGACATGTTCCCCATCCACCAGGAGCTTACGGACTAGAGGGGAAGTGAGGGGGAAAGAAACTGTGGCCCTCAGCAAGTACGGTAGCCTTGGAAGAATGATGAGTCCCAGAAATCCACAAGAAAAATTGCACATGCCCAGTCTTGCCTCTTTTTCTTCCCAGCTGCGCCTGGAAACGAGGGGAAAGGAAGGTTTTGGCCCAATATGTCTGGAGCTTTGCTCAGCTCAGGCTGGGCCTGGGAGGGTGGGTGAGATTGGGATGGGTCTCACATAGCTAGCTGAAAAACAGTATTCTACTGGGTATGCCTTGGAGAGGCAGTCCTGAGGTGGGAGGGGGTCGGGCTGCTCGGAGAATGGGGGCAGTCCTGCTGCAATACCTCCTGCTGTGGATAAAGTCCAGAGCTTAGACGGGGCCCCTACGTTTCTCCAAGTTCTGATGGGTGGAATTGCTACCAATTGTATTTCTCTACCTATCTTTTATGGAAATAAGTTTCAAAGTACTCCATGGAGCTGATGCTAGCTCATTACCACCCTTCCCGTAATTATAAAGTATTAGAGGATAAATGAAGATGGCAAAATTAAGCAATCAATCAATGGCATTTACTAAGCACTTACTATGTGCACAGCACTGTATTAATCGCTTGGGAGAATAGAATACAACAGAACTAGCAGACGTGTTCCCTGTCCATTACAAAAACTCCTCACAATTGGCTTCACAGCTCTCCATCATTTTGCCCCTTCTTACCTCACCTCCCTTCTCTCCTTCTACAGTCCAGCCCGCACACTCCGCTCCTCTGCCGCCGCTAACCTTCTCACTGGGCCTCCATCTCGCCTGTCTCACCGTCAATCCCTGCCCCATGTCCTAACCCTGGCATGGAATGTTCTCCCTCCTCAAATCCACCACACAATCACTCTTCCCTCTTCAAAGCCCTACTGAAGGCTCACCTCCTCCAAGAGACCTTCCCAGACTAAGCCCCCTTTTCCTCAGCTCCCCCTCCCTTCCGTGTCACCTCAACTTGCTCTCTTTGCTCTTCCCCTCCCCATCCCACAGCACTTATGTATATATGTATATCAAGGTCTCATACAAGTGGCAGAGCCAAGATTAGAACCCAGTTCCTCTGACTCCAAGACCAGTGTGGCCTTTCCATTAGGCCACACTGCTTCCCTAATAGTATTTATCCATTCCTTCCTCTTCTTGCTTTCCAGCCACTCTGTCTCTCCATTAGCATTCCACAGAGAAGGGCAGGGGAAGAGGATTAAGAGAAAAACCCTCTTGGCTACTTGTAACAAGTTTAGTGGACGGGGAAGAACATGGAACTGGCTGGATTTTCAGTAAATTTCATTCATTCAGACTATCCCTGCCATCTATTAACAAGGCTAATGGACAGTTGCCCGCAATTTGACCACATGCTATTGATTTCGGAGCCCGCTTGTTCGCAGAGGCACTGTAGATTTTCAGGTGATTAATAGATGGTGTTTCAGAAATTTCTCACATCTCAACCTGTTTGAATCTGCTCACAGTTTACAGTGGACATCAGTGTGCTACCACCATGGTGGCAAAGTTGTTTATTATCCTTTGGTTGCTGCGGAGTGCTGGAGTGTTCATGCCTTGATTGACTGGTTGTTAGGGGCGAGGGGGAGGGGAATTGATTTTTCTAAAGCCCTTTTTATAAAAGTATGCCGAAGGGTGTTTATGTATATGTGTATAAGTGTATACACAGACGTGTATGTATATGTATATGTTTAGACTGTGAGCCCGTTATTGGGCAGGGATTGTCTCTTTCTGTTGCCAAACTGTATATTCCAAGCGCTTAGTACAGTGCTCTGCACAAAGTAAGTGCTCAATAAATACTATTGAATAAATATCTGTAATTCTATTTATTTATATTGATTATTTATATTGATGCCTGTTTTCTTGTTTTGATGTCTGTTCCCCCCACCCCCTAGACTGTTGCTGAATTGTACTTTCCAAGCGCTAAATACTGAACTCTTGCACACACCAAGAGCTCAATAAATACGAGTGAATGAATGAATGTACAGTCTAGAGACTAAAACTAGACCTTAAGGGACTGTCTCGATCTGTTGCCGAACTGTACATCCCAAGCGCTTAGTACAATGCTCTGCACATAGTAAGCGCTCAATAAATACTATTGAATGAATGAATGAACTAAGGAAAGGTTTCTATAGTTACAGAAGCAGTGCCAACTAGTGGACTCCCTGGGGCCGGGGAGTCAGAAGGATGACTGTGGGCAAATCACGTAACTTCTCTGTGCCTCAGTTACCTCATCTGTAAAATGGGGATTAAGACTGTGAGTCCCACGTGGGACAGAGACTGTGTCCAATCTGATTAGCCTGTATCTACCCCTGCGCTTAGAACAATGCTTGACACGTAATAAGCACTTGAAATGCCACAAAAGAATTTTGTAACTTTCTATTTTTATTTTTTGCTTGCAGTCAAACGCTAGGCTGCAAAAGTGACCTAAGAAATCCTTAAGACTGATTTTAAAGAATGAGGAAAATGAAAGCAAATGAATAAAATGTGTATAAGCCCAAGAACATAAAGGAAAATCAGACACTGCCCCTTCCCTTTAGTAGCTGTAATAATAGTGAAAACAGTATTAAGTGCTTACTGTGCGCAGAACAGTTTTACTGCATGCTGGGAATTAGACACAGTCCCTATCCCTTAGAGATTCACAATCTAAAAATAAAAAGGGGGAGAAGGGACTGGGTGGCAGACATAAGGAGAGAGAAAATCTGTAAATCAGAGCTGAAAATCACAAGGTGTTTGGCAAGCTGGTAAAGACGTGAAAAATCAATTCCAACATCTTTAAGGCATGGATACAATCAGTGTCTGGCCAGAATCTTAAAAAACTTGGAAAAAATTTGTCGACAGTAATTTCAAATGGCAAAGATTATCAATCAAAATTAAAGGCAAGCTAGCTAGATTGAGGATTCCTCGAGATCAGGGATTATGTCTTCTAACTTCTGTACCCTCTCCCAAGCTGTTAGTACGGTAGGTGATCAGTAAGTGCTACAGACTGATAGATTTAAACAGTAGAGAGCAGCATTCTCTTCACCCAACTTCAGAATTGATTTGAGATTAAAAGGTTTAGTTCAAAATTGGAGAATTCTGAACCTGGGAAGGTAACTGTGGATTTTGATTACTTTCTTCCCTGCAGCAGTTTGCCCTTTAGACATTTTTGCATTATCCAACAGTGAAAAATTAGAAGAAACATAAATGAAAAGCCAGGAAGGCTTTTGGACACCAGCAAAATTTTGGAAATGAATCTTTGGTAGTTCTAATAATTTCTTCAAGTGGTCTTTTAAAAATTACCAAAAAAAAATTCCAAAAACCTAAACTATCTTTCACCCTTAGTCGATTACCCTTATGTTATAAGTTTAATTCAAATAAGAATGGAGAAAGACTTTCTATAATGAAATAGATTAAGCCCTCTTTCCCCTCTTTCTGCATCGTCTACACACGTCAATCTGTGACCTGTGGACACTTGATATATGCCCTACCCCATCCCCACAGTACTTATTTACATAACTTTAAATTATATACTATAAATTATTTATTTACTCATACTAATATCTGTTTCCCTCTCTTAGACTGTAATCTCATTATGGGCAAAGAACATGTCTGCTAATTCTGGTGTATTGTACTCTCCCAAGTGCTTAGTACAGTGCTCTGCACATAGTAAGTGCTCCATAAATACAACTGATTGATTAATAATGAAAGGAATAAAGTTATAAGTATGATGGAATAATTCCTTCATGTTCTAATCTATCAATACAGCGTTGCACCTATAGAGCAAGGAAAACACTATGTACTAATAATTCCGGTCCTTTTGAACAAATTAGCAAAAATTATCTTTTAGGATTAATATCACAAATAAGAATACTAATTGTAGTATTTAAGTGCTTACTGTATTAAGCATCTGGATAGTTACCAGATAATCAGATCCCACAGTTCCTGTCCCATGTGGGGGCACACAGTCTAAAGTAGTAGGGATTTATTTTAAGGTGTTAAAATTCACAAAGTTAAATCTAAAATGTTTTAGCCTACAATTTTAAGAAGACTTACCTTCACTTGCTTTTCTCAATTTCCTGATTAAGCTTTCTAATTCTTCTTTACACAGAGAAGAAATTGGGACCTGAAGACAAAAGTCAAAACAGGAGTTCTTGTTTAAAAAATGACAAATTTCTTGTAAAAGAAAACGAGTCAATGAGCCTACCTGTTCTTCAGGTGTTTCTGTAACATCTGTTAATCCTGCATTAATATCTTGAATAAAGAAAACCTAAAAAAAAAAGATTAAGTACTATGAGGTAAAGTTGGATTACATAATAATTTGGAGAGCAATTTATAAATTTAATCAGTTAAATACAGCCATTTAAAAAAAACCAAATCATTCCACTCAAAACCTGGGAAAAAACTGTTTTAATGACTTTTAATTCATACTAAATATAAAGCCTTGAATAAACAGTGATTAGAGTGTAAGCTCTTCAAGGCAGCTACAGAGATTTTTAAAAAAACCAATGTAATTCCACTCTCAGGCTAGGGGAAGGGACAGCAGGGAGGAAAGAGTACTATTTCAATTTGTATTAAAATAACATTTTTATTTGCTAGGGTCATGCAGGGGTGATAACCTCCATAGTTATGCTTTGGGAAAGAACCGCACTTCCTTTGTTTAGTAAAAGACAGTATTCATTCATTCATTCAATAGTATTTATTGAGCGCTTACTATGTGCAGAGCACTGTACTAAGCGCTTGGGATGAACAAGTCGGCAACAGATAGAGACAGTCCCTGCCGTTTGACGGGCTTACAGTCTAATCAGCGTGGCTCAGTGGAAAGAGCGCGGGCTTTGGAGTCAGAGGTCATGGGTTCAAATCCCGGCTCGGCCACTTGTGTGACTTTGGGCAAGTCACTTAACTTCTCGGTGCCTCAGTTACCTCATCTGTAAAATGGGGATTAAGACTGTGAGTCCCATGTGGGACAACCTGATTGCCCTGTGTCTACCCCAGTGCTTAGAACAGTGCTCGGCACATAGTAAGCGCTTAACAAATACCAACATTATTATTATTATTAATCGGGGGAGACGGACAGACAAGAACAATGGCAATAACGTCAAGTACTAAGTACATGACCGATTTATGCTTATTATTATTAACACTAAGACTGATGATGATTTTAAGTAATGATGATCAACACCGCCTCCCTACCCCACTACCAGTTTTTAGATATGGGGTTTCCTTTAGAAGTGGATTAAGGTTCATGATCACTGATATTTATTAACACATATTCAAAATCACGTGATTTTTCTATATTGGTACAGACAGAGAAAGCCCATTTACCTGAAACAGTTAGACCACTGAGGTAAGTTTCATTTTCTTTTTTCCCCTTAGGCCACAAGTATCATAGAAGGGGCTGATGGAGATGTGCTACTACACTCCTTGAAGAGTTTGTAATTCTGGGGTCCCTGACTAGACTGGAGCAGTAGCGTGGTCTAGTGGGTAGAGCATGGGCCTGGGAGTTAGAAGGACCTGGCTTCTAATACCGGCTCTGCCAACCTGTCTGCTGGCTGAACCTGGGCAAGTCACTTCACTTCTATGTGTCTCAGGTGCCTCATCTGTAAAATGGGGATTAAGACTGTGAGCCCTATGTGGGGCAGGGACTATGTACAACCCAATTATCCTGTATCTACCCCAGGGCTTAGAACAGTACTTGGCACCTAGTAAATGCTTAACAAATACCACAATGATTATTATTACTAATGCTAATAATAATAACTGAAGATGGTGAGAGAAACTGCTCCCGCAATCATGTCCTGCTGCTTGCTGGGCTCCCAGCTGAGACTTGGACTCCATGTCTCCCTGTCCATATGGTCAGCGGGGTGACTGTCCCAAGCCCTTAACTTTGAGGGGAAGGCTTAGACTGTGAACCTGTGGGACGAGGAATGGGTCCGACTTGAATATCCTATATTTACCTCCATGCTGAGGTGAAGGCTTGGAAAAATATGCTATTTTTTATGTAGATAATGTTCATCCAATTGCATTTCAATTACATCTATTAAGCGCTTACTGTGTGCACAGCACTGTACAAAGCGCTTGGGAAAGTACAATAGAGCGATAAAGAATGACAAGTCCTACCCACAACGAGCTCACAGTCTAGAGAATGTTACACTCTTATAGCCTGTAAACTTGATGTGAGCAGAGAGCAAGTCTACCAACTCTACTCTCCCAAGTGCTTAGTCAGTGCTTGACACATAGTAAGTGCCCGATAAATACCACTGACGATGATGATGTTGTAAAGACTATCTTTTAGTGCCATCTGCACATACGGATAAGCTCCCACAGACAACTTCTTCATCTTTGATTACAAGAGGAACTCTCTCTCTCTCTCTCTCTCTCTCTCTCTCTTTATATATACAGATATGCATGTATATTCATAAAGAAATCTCAAAGAGAACTTCTCATATGAGCAGGAGGTGACAATTAGGAGGTTCATGTACTTCTGAGCCCCTCTCTGGGCATAGACTCCAATAAGTGGTTGTCTGCTGTCTGTGCATTTGTGCAGCAGTGGGACTATTTTTTTAAAACTAAATTCTCTGCATATTATTTTACAGACAGTTGAAACACTTACCGGTTTGGGCTTTTCCCTTGAGTTACATTTTTTCAAATGCTTCTCGAGCTGATCTTCATATACTGTGCTACAGAGAAATGAAAAAAAAATTAAAGAGAGTTTGGGTGTAAACACAAACCCTTAAATTTAACTAATCCACACTTACTGTTTTGGATCAAGGGGACACGGGATTCGTTTCCTGGCATCTTCTTCCTGGTATGTTAAAAAGTCACACTTAGTTGGAATGTGATAATAATTATGGGTTTAAGTACTTACTACATTGTATTGCACTAAACACGGGGATAAGTACAAGATAATCAGATTGTATAAGGTCCCTCCTCTCAGGGTCGCACCTGGAGCGTTTCCGGTACTCTACCAGTCTCGACTACGGGAGGGAGAGTCAAGCAGAGGCCTTCACAATCCATTCCTAATTTGGGCAGTGGCTAGCGAGTGGAAGGCAATCGGCTACAAATCATAACTCACCCATGCTGGGCAGCAGCGACATGGGAGAGAGTCGAGGGCAGGGACTCGAATTTACTGCGCGGAAGGCGGCAATGGTAAACCACTTGCGTATTTTTACCAAGAAAACTCTATGGATCGACTACCAGAACGATTGCAGAAGGAGAGCGGGGCGTTCTGGGAGAGAAGTGTCCGTGGTGTCGCTATGTCGTAAACGACTGAACGGCCTAAGACACAGTCCCTGTCTCACAAGGGGCTCAGAGTATAAGGGGGAGGGAGAACAGCTAATCCTCATTTTACAGATTGAGGAAACTGAGGCAAAGGGAAATGAAATGACTTGCCCGAGGTGACAGAGCAGCAGGTGACAGAGCCAGGGTTAGAACCCAGGCCCGCTAACTCTCAGGCTCATTCTCTTTCCACTAGACCAGGTTGCTTCTCAATTACTTCCCTAGACTGTAAGCTCACTGTGGGCAGAGACTGTGTTTGATTATACTGCTATACTGTCCTCTCCCAAGCACTCAGTACAGTGCTCTGCACACAATAAGTGCTCAGTAAATATGACAGTGATTGATATTATGCCTACCTTTGTCTGAGATGACTAAGCTCCTAGAGGGCAGGGAACATGTCTACTACCTCTGTTATATTGTACTCTCCTAAGTGCTTAGTACAGCACTCTACACACAGCACTCAATACAGTTGATTGATGACTTTTAATAGTATGTTCACAGATGTATAAATCCACAAATGAGTTAGAAAACTATTGCCAGCACTTAATGAAAGCAGGCGAAACAGAAACAGTGTGGCCTAGTGGAAGAAGCATGGGTCTGGGTGTCAGATTCTAATTCTGGCTCTACCCTTGTCTGATCTTGGGTATTTGTTAAGTACTTATTATGTGCCAAGCACTGTTTTAAGCACTGGGGTAAATACAAGGTAATCAGGTTGTCCCACCTAGGGCTCAGTCTTCATCCCATTTTACAGATGAGGTAGCTGAGGCATAGAGAAGTTAAGTGATTTGCCCAAGGTCACACTGCTGACAAGTGGCATTGCCAAGATTAGAACCCTTGACCTCTGACTCCCAAGCCCATGCTCCTTCCACTAAGCCACGCTGCTTCTCAAGTCACTCAACTTCTCTGTGCCTCAGTTTCCTCAATCTGTAAAATGGGAATTAAGTCTGTGAGCCCCATATGGGACATGGACTGTGACCAATATGATTAGCTTCTATCCACCCCTGCACTTAATGCAGTGACTGGCATACAACACTGAACACCATAGAGGGAAAATCAGCACCGGCTCATTAAACCCATTGGTACCAACTTTTCATTTTGAGGTTGGTGCTAAAAGGAGGCACCGATATTAGGAACGTGGGACTTGGGAGGAGACAGGCTTCAAGAACTCACAGACTCGAGAGCCACCATTTGGGCCTTTTCAGTTTTGAGTGAAAACGCTTAAGTTTTATTGGCGATCTGAAGTGAACAAGGCTGGGAGCCCAGCTCAGAAAACTCTGGGGAAAGTTACTGTGGAGTGGGCATTTATGGTCAAGGGCTCATAAATTGAAGCAAATTCTTTCGAGGCCTTTGAAGAACCGATCAAACTCTGACTCCCCGGTCCTTTTGAATGTTTGTGGAACATTCATGGATTCTAACACAAATGTTCCTACCCCCTTCTTGACTTACAACCCCATTTCTGAGGTCCTCAAGCAGAACTTTATACTAAGTGCTCGGAAGAGTACATAAGAATATAACAGACACGTTCCCAGCCCACAACGAGCTTATAGTCTAGAGGGGGAGATAGACGGTAAAATACATAAATAAAACTACAGATATGTATATAAGTGCCGTGGGGCTGGGAGGGGGGTTGGATAAAGGGAGTAAATCAGGGTGACGAAGAAGGGAGTGGGAGAAGAGGAAAGGACGGCTTAGTCGGAGAAGCCCTCTTGGAGATGTGCCTTCACTAAGGCTCTGAAGGAGGGGAGAGAAACTGTCTGTCCAATATGAAGAGGGAGGGTGTTTCAGACCAGAGGCAGGACATGGGTGAGAGGTCAGTGGTGATAGATGAGACTGGGGTACAATGAGAAGATTGGCATTTAGAGGTGTGAGATGCGTGGGCTGGGTTGCAGTAGGAGAGGAGGGAGGTGAGGTAGGAAGGTGCAAGGTGACTGACTGCTCTAAAGCCGATGGTGAGGAGTTTCTGTTTGTTGCGGAGGTGGATGGGCAACCAGTGGAGGCTCTTGAGGAATGCGGAAACGTGGCCTCAACGTTTCTGTAGGAAAATGAGCCGGGCAGCATGGCCTCTACTCTATCCTAATCCTCTTCAACCATTTTCCTGCCTTTGAACACTATGGACCATTCCTGGGAATACTACCTAGCCTCGGTTTTTCTGAAAATTCTGTACTGGTTTTCCTCTTACTTCTTTGGTTGACCTTCCTCAAACTCTTTCTCCAGATCTTCCTCTGCCTCCTCTTCCTTCCCCACCCCTCTTTAACTGTGGGTGTCCCTTATGGCTCTGTTCCAGGTCTTCTCTTCTCACTTTACATTTAAACGCTCTTGAGGAGCTCATCCACTCCTATAACTTCAAATCCCACCTCTGTGTGGGTGACTTCCAAATCTATCTTTCTAACCTGAACTCTTTCCTCCTCTGGATTACTGCATTGTCTCCTCCACCTAAGACATCCCTACTTGAATGTCCTGCTACCACTTCAAGCTCAAGACACACATAAGTGACCTCATCTCTCCCACTTCAATCCTCTCCTCTATTTGCCATGACAATGAACCACAACCACCATACTCCCCATCTCTCTCAATACCTAGGCATTATCCTCAACTCCTCGATAAATCATTTTTAAGTGCTTACTATGCGCAAAACACTATACTACGCACTTGGGAGAGCACAATACAACACAATTAGCAGTCAGGTTCCTTGCTCACAATGAGGTTACGGTCTAGAGACGAGCTTCTTTTCAATCCCCACAGTCACTCTGATTTCCAAACTTTTGTCCACATTTCCAGAATGCGTCCCTTCCTCTTCGTCTGAACAGCCACCATGCTGGTCTGGGCACGTGGCATATCTTCTTGGCTCAATTACTACATCAGCTTCCTCACTAATCTCCCTGCCTCCAGTCTATACTTCACCTCTCAGGCCTCATTCCGCACACACCTTTCTACCTCTCAAAACCTCAAAAGGTTGCCTATTCCTCTCCTCATCTTTCAGAAAGTTCTGGCCTTTGGCTTTAAGACAATCAGTACTCTCACACCTACTTATCCACTCCTATGCCCCAGCTTGCAGACTTTTTCAGTCCACTCTCTCTCCATCTTCAGAACCGCTCTTCTGGGGCCATACTTCCTCCGGGAGGCCTTCCCTGATTAATTTCTAGTCTCTCCCCCACGGGGTATTATTGCCAACTAACTCCTTGTGGTCTGGGGATGTGTCTACCAACTCTGTTATAGTGTACTCTCCAAAACACTTAGTACATGGTCTGCACACAGTTAAGGGCCCAATAAATACAACTGATCGAACTAACACTTAAATACAATCCCAAAGTACTTATGTACAGGCTTAAGTGCCCCACAACTTAACCATTAACTCAAGCTCATAACCCATTTCTGTAAGCTTTGCATCATTTTAGTTTTTGTCTTCCCATTTGGATTATATGCTCTTTGAAAGCAGGCATCCTGTCTACTAATTCTACTGTACTGTCCAAGCACTTAATACGGTGTTCTGCACACAACTGGCACTTAATACTACTGATCAAGCAAATGAGAGATGAATTTTTCCATGTACTATTTCAATAAATAAGAATTAGCATTCCTCATAATGCAATAATGCTACCAATTTCTGAACCAGTTCATTCATTCAGTAGCAATTCTTTGCAGAGTACTCTAAGCTTGGGAGAGTTACAGTGGAGCTGTGCAGCTCAATAAATTTAAAACCCAATGGTGTTTTAAAGGATTTAAGGCACTTTACCCACATTAGTTTATTTTATCTTGAGATTTATTATTACTGTTAAGAACTTCAGTTCCCTAAGATTTTAGCCCTTTTCCCTTTGGAAACACAACTTGGAGTTTATATGCATAGTCATACCACTCTTTCCATGAATATTATATACCAAAGGGTTATTTTTCTGTGCGTGTGGTATTTGTTGAGTGCTTGCTAACTGTTCTAGGCACTGAGGTAAATTCAGGATAATCATTCATTCATTCATTCATTCATTCATATTTACTAAGTGCTGACTGTATACAGAGCACTGTACTAAGTGCTTGGGAGAGTACAGTATAACAATAAACAGACACATTCCTTGCTCACAATGAGCTTACAGTCTAAAAGGGAGACAGACATTAATATAAATAAATTATGTCGGGCCTAGTCCATATCCCAGATAGGGCTCGGTCTTCATCCCCAGTTTACAGATGCGGTAACTGAGGCACAGAGAAGTTAAGTGACTTGCCCCAAGTCACACAGCAGTGGAGCTGGGATTAGGACCCAGGTCCTCTGACTCCCAGGGCCGTGCTCTTTCGTCGCCAGGATAAATCCACGAGGGACGGAACTGCTGGCACCCGGGGCCCAGACCGAGGTCCGTCCGCAGCGCACAGCTCCTCCGCCGCCACTGGCAGCGCACGCTCAGTAGGTGGGAACCGAGCAGGGGGCAGGGATGACCATGAATGCACGGTGGGCTGCTGCCAAGGCCATTTTCACTGGGAGACAGCAGGGAACAATTGGTAAGCAATCAATCAGATTTACTGAGCGCTTACTGTGTGCACTGGGGAGAATACCATATAGCAGAATTGGCAGATACATTTCTTGCCCACAATAATAGTAACAACGATGGTATTTGTTAAGCGCTTACTATGTGCCAGGCACTATAGTAAGCGCTGGGAGGATACAAGCAAATTGGGTTGGACACAGTCCCTGTCCCACATGGAGCTCACAGTCTCAATCCCCATTTTACACATGAGGGAACTGAAGCCCAGAAAAGTGAAGTCACTTGCCCAAGGTCATACTGCAGACAAGTGGTGGAGCCGGGATTAGAACCCATGACCTGCTGTCTCCCAGGTCCATGCTCTATCCACTACGCCATGTTGCTTCTCTATGAATTTACAGTCTAGAGACAGACATTAACATAAATACATTATGGACGTGTACATCAGTGCTGGGTGGGGCTGAGGGAGGGATGAAGAAAAGGAGCAAATCCTAAAGGAGGATTTAGCCAGGGAAGGCCTCTTGGAGGAGACGTGCCTTCAATAAGGCTCTGAAGCGGCATGGCTTAGGGGACAGAGCGCAGGCCTGTGAGTCAGAAGGTCTTGGTTTTAATCCCGGCTCTGCCACATGCTGCTATGTGACCATGGGCAACGCACTTCACTTCACTGCGCCTCAGTGACCTCACCTTTAAAATGGCGATTAAGGCTGGGACAACCTGATTATCTTGTATCCACCAGTGCTTGGAACGGTGTTTGGCACATAGTAAGCGCTAAACAAATATCATAATAATTATCATTATTATTGGAAAGGGGGGGATGGACTGTCAGATTTGAGAAGGGACGGCGTTCCAGGCCAGAGATAGGACGTGGGCTAGAGGTCGGCAGTGAGGCGGGAGAGATGAAGGCCCAGTGAGAAGGGTAGTACCAGAGGGGCCAAGTGTAAGGGCTAGGTTGTAGAATAATAACAATAATAATGATGATGGTATTTCATTCATTCATTCAACCACATTTATTGAGGGCTTACTGTATGCAGAGCGCTATCTAAGCGCTTGGAAAGTACAATTCGGCAATAGAGACAATCCCTACCCAACAACGGGCTTACAGTCTAGAATGGGGGAGACAATGAAACGAAACAAGGAGACAAGCATCAATATAAACAGAATTACAGATATATTCACGCTATTAAAATAAATACAATAATGAATATGTACATATTTTAAAAAGTGCTGCAGGGAGGGGGTAGAGGAGAGGGAGGGAATCGGGGCGATGGGGAGGGGAAGAGGAGCAGAGGGAAAGGGAGGGCTGAGTCTGGGAAGGCCTCCTGGAGGTGGTGAGCTCTCGGTAGGGCTTTGAAGGGGGGGAAGAGAGTTACTTTGGTGGATGTGAGGAGGGAGGGTATTCCAGGTCATTCCAGGGGTCGACGGCGGGACAGTCCTTTTAGACTGTGAGCCCGTTGTTGGGCAGGGATTGTCTCTCTTTATTGCTGGATTGTACATGCCATGTGCTTAGTACAGTGCTTTGCACACAGTAATTGCTCAATAAGTACAACTGAATGAATAAATGACAGGCGGGAACGAGGCCCAGTGAGGAGGTCAGCACCAGAGAAGCGGAGTGATTTGGTATTTGTTGGTATGGTATCTGTTAAGTGCTTACTGTAAGGATAATAATAATAATGTTGGTATTTGTTAAGCGCTTACTATGTGCAGAGCACTGTTCTAAGGGCTGGGGTAGATACAGGGTAATCAGGTTGTCCCACATGAGGCTCCCAGTCTTAATCCCCATTTTACAGATGAGGTCACTGAGGCACAGAGAAGTGAAGTGACTTGCCCACAGTCACACAGCTGACAAGTGGCAGAGCCGGGATTCGAACCCATGACCTCTGACTCCCAAGCCCGGGCTCTTTCCACTGAGCCACGCTGCTTAGCACTGTTCTAAGAGCTGGGGGTAGACACAAGGTCAACAGGCTGTACCACGAGGGGCTCACGGTCTCAATCCCCATTTTCCAGATGAGGTCACTGAGGCCCAGAGAAGTGAAGTCAAGTGCTTAGTACTGTGCTCGCACACAGTAAGCGCTCAATATATATGACTAAGGTCACACAGCAGACGAGCGGCGGAGGTGGAATTAGAACCCACGTCTTCTGATTCCCCGTCCCGGGCTCTTGTCACTAGAGGGGGAAGATGATATGAAGCAGCATGGCTTAGTGGAAAGAGCAGGGGCTTAAGAATCAGAGGTCATGAGTTCTAATCCTGGCTCCACCACTTGTCAATTGTGTGACTTTGGCCAAGACACTTCCCTTCTCTGTGCCCCAGTTACCTTTTCTGTAGAGAAGCAGCGTGGCTCAGTGGAAAGAGCCCGGGCTTTGGAGTCAGAGGTCATGAGTTCAAATCTCGGCTCTGCCACTTGCCAGCTGACTGTGGGCAAGTCGCTTCACTTCTCTGTGCCTCAGTTACCTCATCTGTAAAATGGGGATGAAGACTGTGAGCCCCACATGGGACAACCTGATTCCCCTGCATCTCCCCCAGCGCTTAGAACAGTGCTCTGCACATAGTAAGCACTTAACAAATAGCATTATTATTATTATTAAAATGGGGATGAAGATTGTGAGCCCCACATGGGACAACCTGATTCCCCCGTATCTCCCCCAGTGCTTAGAACAGTGCTTGGCGCACAATAAGCGCTGAACACCAACATTATTGTGAAAAGCAGCGTGGCTCAGTGGAAAGAGCCCAGGTTTGGGAGTCAGAGGTCATGGGTTCTAATCCCGGATCCATCACTTGTCAGCTGTGTGACTTGGGGCAAGTCACTTCTCTGTGCCTCAGTTCTCTCATCTGTAAAATGGGGATGAAGACTGGGAGCCCCAAGTGGGACCACCTAATGACCCTGGATCTCCCCCAGCACTTAGAACAGTGCTCTGCACATAGTAAGCGCTTAACAAATACCATCACTATTATTATTATTAGAACAGTGCTCTGCACATAGTAAACGCTTAACAAATACCATCATCATTATTATTATTATTCTCTGTGCCTCAGTGACCTATCTGTAAAATGGGGATGAAGACTGGGAGCCCCACATGGGACCACCTGATGACCCTAGATCTCCCCCAGCGCTTAGAACAGTGCTCTGCACAGAGTAAGCGCTTAACAAATACCATCATCATCACTTCCCTTCTCCGGGCCTCAGTTCCCTCATCCGTAAAATGGGGATGAAAACTGTGAGCCCCACGTAGGACCACCTGATGACCCTGGATCTCCCCCAGCGCTTAGAACAGTGCTCTGCACAGAGTGAGCGCTTCACAAACACCAACATTATTCTTCTTCTCTGGGCCTCAGTTCCCTCATCTGGAAAACGAGGATGCAGACTGTGAGCCTCACGAGGGACCACCCGATGCCCCCGGATCTCCCCCAGCGCTCAGCACAGTGCTCTGCACATGGTCAGCGCTTAACAAATACCACCATTATTAGTGAGCGCTTCACCGTTATGATGCTGCCGATGGCGGGGAAAGCTCCGGGGCGGAGAGGGGGAAAGCCTATCGTAGAGGAAATGAAGAAGAGAGTCGTGAGGGAGGCGGAGGCCGGGGGAGGAAGGAGAGGGAGGGGAAGGCCCACCCCTCCCCCAGACACACAAAATGGCGCTACCGTACTTGGGCGCCCGCCGCTCCGGCGTGCTCCCCGCAGAACAGCCGGCCCGCGGCCGCCATCATCCGGCACCCCCGTTTCTTCCTCTCCACATAATAACGGCATCGCCCAGCGGGGCGGGGGGCCGCCATGTCGGCCGCGGGGCCGCCACAAGGCCCCTGTCCAAGATGGCGGACGCAAGATGGCGGACGCAAGACGACGACGACGGGGGAGGAGGAAGGAGGGTCAAAGGTCAGGCGGCGAGGCGTCTACGGCGGCCCGCGCGGTCCAAGCCCCGCGTCCCGTCCGCCCCTCCGCGGCCTTCTCCGCCGTCTCCAGCCTCCAGGCCGCCGGGGCCGGCCCGAGGAGCGGCCGCCCGCCCGCCATGAACCAGCTTCTCTTCCGGGAGCTCGTCCCGCTGCAGGTGAAGTGCAAGGACTGCGAGGAGAGGTGAGCCCCGCGCCCCGGACTCCCTCACGGCCGTTGGCCGAGGACCAACATGGCGCCTCCGTTCCGCCCTAGGGATGGGGCGCCGCCGGGCTCAGCGCTTGGAATGCACGGTTGGGCCCAGGAGAGAGACACCAGCCCTGCCTAATGACGGCCTCGCATTCATTCCTTCCGTCGTATTGATGGAGCGCTTCCTAGGTGCAGAGCCCTGGACTGAGCGCTCGGAATGGACAGTTCATTCAATCCTATTGATGGAGCGCTTACACTGGGCAGAGCCCTGGACTGAGCGCTTGGAATGGACACTTGGGCAACAGAGAGAGACCAGCCTTGCCCAATGACGGGCTCACATTCATTCAGTTATTTAATAGTATTTATTGGGCGCTTACTCTGTGCAGAGCACTGGACTAAGCGCTTGGAATGGACAGTTGGGCAATAGAGAGAGACCAGTCCTGCCCAATGACCGGCTCACATTCATTCAGTCGTATTGACTGAGCGCTTACTAGGTGCAGAACACTGAACTGAGCGCTTGGAATGGGCAGTTGGGCCACAGAGAGACCAGTCCTGCCCAACGACGGGCTCACAATTCATTCATTCCGTCGTATTGATGGAGCGCTTACTGTGTGCAGAGCACTGGACTGAGCGCTGGGAATGGACAGTTGGGCCACAGAGAGAGACCAACCCTGCCCAATGATGGGCTCACATTCATTCAGTAGTATTTATTGAGTGCTTATTATGTGCAGAGCACTGGACTGAGCGCTTGGAATGGACAGTTTGGCCACAGAGACCAGCACTGCCCAGTGACCGGTTCACATTCATTCATTCATTTAATAGTATTTATTGAGCACTTACTATGTGCAGAGCACTGGACTAAGCACTTGGAATGGACAACTGGGCAACAGATAGAGACCATCCCTGCCCAGTGACGGGCTCACAGTCTAAACTGTTTTATTGTGTCAACCTCCCTTCCTTCCCTCCTCTCTGATCTCCCTTCCTCCTGTCTCTCCCCGCTCCAGTCTATTCTTCATTCCGCTTCCCGGATAATCTTCCTACAGAAACGCTCACGTGGGGCTCACGGGCTTCATCCCCATTTTACAGATGAGGGAACCAAGGCCCAGAGAAGTGACTTGCCCGTGGTCACACAGCAGACAAGTGGTGGAGTCGGGATTATTCATTCATTCAATAGTATTTATTGAGCACTTACTATGTGCAGAGCACTGTACTAAGCACTTGGAATGTACAAATCGGTAACAGATAGAGACAGTCCCTGGCCTTTGACAGGCTTACAGTCTAATCGGGGGGAGACAGACAGACAAGAACAATTTCAATAAATAGAATCAAGGGGATGAACATCTCATTAAAACAGTAGCAAATAAATAGAATCAAGGCGATTAGAACTCACGACCTCTGATTCCCTGTACTAAGGGCTGGGGTAGAGAAGCAGCATGGCTTAGTGGAAAGAGCAGGGGCTTGGGAGTCAGAGGTCATGGGTTTGAATCCCACTCTGCCACTTGTCAGCTATGAGACTTGGGGCAAGTCGCTTCACTTCTCTGGGCCTCAGTTCCCTCATCTGGAAAAGGGCATACAGACTGGGAGTCCCACGTGGGACAGCCTGAAAACCTTCTCTGTACAGCGCTTAGAACAGTGCTTGGCACATAGTAAGTGCTTAACAAATGCCATCATTGTTATAATTATAGCCATAATGATCATTGGGGTATTTGGTAGGCACTTTCCGTGTGTCAGACTCTGTACTAAGGGCTGGGGTAGATAGGCCTTCCTAGACTGAGCCCCCCTTTTCCTCTGCTCCCTCTCGCCCTGACTCCCTCCCTTTGCTCTACCCGCCCCTCCCACCCCACAGCACTTGTGTATATGTGTGCACATTTATTATTCTATTTATATTCATTCATTCAGTCATATTTATTGAGCGCTTAATGTGTGCAAAGCCCTGTGCTAAGTGCTTAGAAAGCACAATTCAGCAACAAATAGAGACAATCCCTACCCAACAATGGGCTCACAATCAAGAAGGGGGGAGACAGACAGCAAAACAAAACAAGTAGACAGGCATCAATAGCGTCAATATAAATAGAATTATAGATATATGCACATCATTAAGAAAATAAAGAGAATAATAAATATGTACATAGATACAAGTGCTGTGGGGAGGGTGGGGGGTAGAAGAGAGGGAGTGAGTAGGGGCGATGGGGAGGGGAAGAGGAGCAGAGGAAAAGGGGGGCTTTGTCTGGGAAGGCCTCCTGGAGGAGGTGACTGCTCAGTAGGGCTTTGAAGAGGGGAAGAGAGTTTGGCGGTGGGGAGGGAGGGCATTCCAGGACAGCGGGAGAACGTGGGCCAGGGGTCGATGGTAGGACAGGTGCAAACGGGGTCAGTGAGGAGGTTAGCGTTGGCAGAGGAGTGGCTTGTGCAGGCTGGGCTGGAGAAGGAGAGAAGGGAGGTGAGGCGTGTATATATTTTTAATTTTATTTATGTTGATGCCTGTTTACGTGTTTTGATATCTGTCTCCCCCTTTCTAGACTGTGAGCCCGTTGTACTTTCCAAGTGCATAGCACAGAGCTGTGCACACAGTAAGCACTCAATAAATGTGATTGAATGAATGAGTGAATTCAAGATACAGGTCCCACAGTCTAAGTAAGAGGGAGCACCGCTATTGAACCCCCATAGTAATAGGGGTTTTTGTTAAGTGCTAACTATATGCTGACCACTGTTCTGTGCCCTGGGCTAGGTACAGGCTAGTCAGGTTATCCCATGTGGGACTCCCAGTTTTAATCCCCATTTTACAGATGAGGTAATTGAGGCACAGAGAAGGGAAGCGGCTTGCCCGAGGTCACACAGCAGACAAGTGGCGGAGGGTATTTAGGTTGTGCCACATGGAGCTCACAGTTGCAGTCCCCATTTTGCAGTTGAGGAAACAGATGCAGAGAAGCGAAGCGACTTGCCCAGAGTCACAAGGCAGGTGTGTGGCGTAGCTGGAACTGTGCCTCGGTTCCCTCAACTGTACAACTGTGAGAAGCAGCGTGGCTCAGTGGAAAGAGCACGGGCTTTGGAGTCAGGGCTCATGAGTTCGAATCCCAGCTCTGCCACTTGTCGGCTGTGTGACTGTGGGCAAGTCACTTAACTTCTCTGTGCCTCAGTTCCCTCATCTGTAAAATGGGGATTAAGACTGTGAGCCCCACGTGGGACAACCTGATTCCCCTATGTCTACCCCAGCGCTTAGAACAGTGCTCGGCACATAGTAAGCGCTTAACAAATACCAACATTAACATTACAATGGGGATTAAGACTGTGCGCTCCACGTGGGACAACCTGATTGCCTTGTATTCACCCCAGCGCTTAGAACGGTGCTTGGCACATAGTAAGCACTTAAGAAATACCGTCGTTGTTGTTATTACTGTAAGTCAGGTCCTCAGACTCCCAGGACCAGGCTCTTTTCACTGGGCCGGACTGGTTCTCTGGATGCGGTTGGGATCCTGGTCCCCGCCCCTCCAGCCCCAGCGGGACCCACCCCAACAACCAGCCTGCAGATCAGGGTGTCCAGCAGGGCCCCGCCCCAGGCCCGGGCCGCCCCAAGGGCAGGCAAGGGTGTGGAGGGTCACAAGCCTGCAGGGACTGCACCACATCAGCTCCTACATCACCGGCTGTACTGCAGAACTGGACACGAACAGCCACCGGATTGTCCAGCAGTCAGTGGTATTTATTGAGCACTTAGATTAATAACATAATAATGGCATTTGTTAAGCACTTACTATGTGCACAGCAGTGTTCTAAGCACTGGGGAGGATACAAGGTGACCAGGTTGTCCCGCGTGGGGCTCATTGTCTGCATGCCCATTTTACAGATGAGGCAACTGAGGCACAGAGAAGTTAAGTGACCTGCCCAAAGTCACATAGCTGACAAGTGGCGCAGCCGGGATTTGAACCCTGACTCCCCAGCCCGTGCTCTTTCCACTGAACCACGCTGCTGCTCTAAGACCGAGAGCCCCAAGTGGGACAACGTGATTACCTTGTATCTACCCCAGTGCTTAGAACAGTGCTCGGCACATAGGAAGCACTTAATAAATGCCATCATTATTTTTAGGTGCAGCGTGCTGGATTAAGAGCTCGAGAAACTACCGTACAAAAGAGTTAGCAGGCACATTCCTTGCCCACAACAACCAGGATGGTGGAGCTGGACCGCTAGTTTAGAAATGGTGGGACCTAGTGGCAAGAACACAGGCCTGGGAATTAGGGGACCTGGGTTCTTGACCCCACCACTTGCCCGCTGTGTGAATTTAGGCAAGTTGCTTAGCGTGTCTGTGCCTCCGTTACCTCATCTCGAAAATGGGGATTGGGTTTTTGTTCTCCCTCCCTTTTAAACTGTGATGCCCACGTGGGGCAGGGATTGGGTCTGATCTGATGGGGTTGAATCTTCCTCAATATGTAGCACCAAGCTTGACACAGAAAGCATTTAACAAAAGCCACAAGTATTATTGTCATTGTTCCTCGGCTCCCGTAGACTGTAAGCTTGTTGTGGGCAGACAATGCTTGTCATATTGTTGTGTTGTATTTTCCCAAGCGCATAGTACAGTACAAGTAAACAAGCACTGATGAATAAATAGAATTATAGGTACAAACATACACACACAAGTATAAGGGAGGGAGTTGGCGATGGGAGGTGAGGGGGAGCTGAGGAAAAGGGGGGCTTAGGTTGGGAAGGCCTGGAGGAGGTGAGCCTTCAGTAAGGCTTTGAAGGAGGGGGTCGAATGACCGTCAATTGTGAGACTGTTATCCATGAGCCGTGAGTGACTCTGAGAGCGGATATCTTGCATCCCAGCAACTGTGCCCAAGAAAATGCAGTGCAGGAACCTTTTTGGGTCCCTTTCTTCTGAGTAAGTCTTGCTCACACAGCGACAGTTAAGAGATTGGTCCACCATCAACAGGACATGAGCTTGAGTTATTTATGCAGTAGTGGTGATGGATTGAGAGGAACCATCCATACCCTTTCCTGGTTTCCCTCTACTCAACAGTCAATCATATTTATTGAGCACTTACCCTACACAGAGCACTGTACTAACATATAACAAATTCCCCGTCCACAACCAAGTCTGGAGGGAGAGTCAGACATTAATATAAATAAATCACAAATATGTATATAAGTGTGGTGGGGCTGGAAGATGGGAGGAATAAAGGGAGCATGTCAGGGTGATGCCAAAGGGAGTGGGAGAAGAGGCCACTTGGAGGAAATGTGCCTTGAGTAAGGTTTTGAAGGCGGATGGGAGTGATTGTCCGTCGGATATGAGGAAGGAGGGTGTTCAAGATCAGAGGCAGGATGTGGGCTAGAGGTCGGCAGCGAGATAGATGAGATGGAGGTACAGGGAGAAAGTTAGCCCGAGATCAGCAAGGAGGCTAATATAGTAATCAGGGTAGGCTAGGGACTGCATTCAACTCGAATTGTTTGTATTCTCCCCAGTGCTTAGTTCAGGGCCTGGTACATAGTAAGCTCATAACAAATACCATCATTATTATAAATAACTGTATTAATGTCACAGTTTGGATGGTAGAGGAAAGGGTGGATTTTAGCGATGTTGTGAAGATGGGACCAACAGGATCTAGTGATTCAATATGTGGGTTGAGTGAGAGAGTGGAGTCAAGGATAACACCAAAGTTATGGGCTTGTGAGACAGGAAGGATGGCATTGCTGTCTAGAGTGATGGGAAAGTCGGGGGGAGGACAGGGTTTGGGTGGGAAGATAAGAAGCTCTGTTTTAGACATGTTAAGTTTGAGGTGATGGGAGGACATCCAAGTAGAGACGTCTTGAAAGTAGGAGGAAATGTGAGACTGGAGAGAGAGAGAGAGAGAGAGAGAGAGAGAGAGAGATCGGGGAGGATAGCAGCGTGGCTCAGTGGAAAGAGCACGGGCTTGGGAGTCAGAGGTCATGGGTTTGAATGCTGGCTCCTCCGCTTGTCAGTTGTGTGACGGTGGACAAGTCACTTCTCTGTGCCTCAGTTACCTCATCTGTAAAATGGGGGTGAAGATTGTGAGCCTCATGTGGGACAAACTGATTACCCTGTGTCTACCCCAGCACTTAGAACAGTGCTGTACACATAGTAAGCGCTTAACAAATACCAACATTATTATTATTATATGTACATTTGGGTATCATTGACCTAGAGCCAAAAAGAGCAGCGTAGTGGATAGAGCACGAGCTTGGGAGTCAGGAGGTCATGGGCTCCAATCCTGGCTCTTCCACTTGTCTGCTGTGTGGCCTTGGGAAAGTCACTGCACTTGTGTGCCTCAGTACCTTATCGGTAAAATGGGAATTAAGACTGTGAGCCCTATGTGGGACAGGGAGTGCATCTAAACCGACTTGTTTGTATCCACTCTGGCACTTAGTACAGTGTCTAGCACATAGAAAGTGCTTAACAAATATCATAATTATTATTATAGAGATGGTAGTTGAAGCTTATGGGAGCATGGGTGTAGATAATAATGTTGGTATTTGTTAAGCGCTTACCACGTGCCGAGCACTGTTCTAAGCGCTGGGGTAGTTACAGGGTAATCAGGTTGTCCCACGTGAGGCTCACAGTTAATCCCCATTTTACAGATGAGGTAACTGAGGCACAGAGAAGTTAAGTGACTTGCCCACAGTCACACAGCTGACAAGTGGCAGAGCCAGGAATCGAACCCATGACCTCTGACTCCGAAGCCCAGGCTCTTTCCAGATGGAGAATAGAAGGGGATCCCGGGGGTGGAGGCAGAGGAGAGGCCTGGGAAAGAGACTGAGAAGGAGCGGCTAGAGAGAGAGAGAGAGGAGGAGAACCAGGAGAGGACAGTTTCAGGGAAGCCGAGGTTGGATAGTGTTTCCTGACGAAGGGGGTTGAAGGCATCTGAGAGGTCGAGGAGGATTAGGATGGAATAGAGGCCATTGGATTTGGCAAGAAAGAGCTCGTTAGTGACCTTTGAGAGGACTGTTACCTTGGGGTGAAGAGGATGGAAGGCAGTCCACACAGTGAGATGGCTGGCAGGAAGAATGGGTGCAGTATGTGATTACAACCTGCCCATATTAGCTCCTAAATCACAGACAATACTTCAAAAAAGTCCCACTTTAGGAATGACTTCAGCTAAAACTGGGAAAAAAAAATGCTATAATTTATCTGAACAGTGGATGATTGAATCTTGAAGAGAAACTGAAATATACTGAAATGCTGTTGTAATTATATTTCCTCTCAAAATCCTGTGTCCCGTGGCCGTGTTCAAGGCCTTTTTGAACAATTTTAGTATGATGGCCTTGGTAGGTACCTTCTCGGACAATGTCTCATCATCATTGGTAGGAAGAAATTAGATTGGTTAGTAAATTTCAACTATTCATTGGTTGAGAAGGCATAGGAATTATATCATTCATACGTTGAAAGAATTCTTAAAATGTTATACCTTTAGGATAAAATGTTAGAAAGAATAAGTCTATGATTAAAGCGTTGCAGTATTAACTATGACTTATCACAGTTTAGTTCTACTTTAATCTTATTAGTATGAATTTTTAAACACGTTTTACGAATGGACTTTGTTGAGCACTTTCTATGTGCTGAGCACTGAACTAAGAGCTAGGTTAGAGACAAGATATTCTAGTTGTTGAACAGTCCTAGTCCCAAATGGGGCTCCCAGTCCAAATAGGAGTAGGATTTAATCCCCATTTTGTAGATGAGGAAATTGAGGCCCAGGGAAGTTAAGCGTTGTGCCCCAGGTCACACAGACAAGTGGTGGAGCTGGAATTAGAACCCAGGTCCTGACTCCAAAGCCTGTGATCTTTCCACTAGGCCATGCTGCTTCCCTAATTCTAGTTGTGAAAAAAAAAATGCAGACTCACTAGGCACACTGAGTTAACTCTGGAGCATTGCTGATGAACATATCCACAATCAACCTGAGATTATTCTACCATTTTTTCTCTCCTTTGTGCCTTAAAATAATAATAACAATGATAATTATGGTACAGTGCTTACTATGTGCACTGTACTAAACACAGGGGTGGTTACAAGCAAATTGGGTTGAACACAGTCCCTGTCCCATGTGGGGCTCACAGTCTAGCTTCCCATTTTACAGATGAGCAAAATGAGGCACAGAGAAGTTAAGTGATTTGCCTAAGGTCACACAGTAGACAATTGGCAGAACCAGGATTAGAATCCATGATCTTCTGACTCCCGGGCCCTTGCTTTATCCATTATGCCAGGCTGCTTAAAATCCTAGAGGTGGCTGACATCACGGCTTTGCTCAATAAGTATAGTATTGAAATAGTAGTTCTGTAGTTGCCGACTTACAGCTACTTACAATTTTGGAACTTTCGCAGTGCTGGCGTAGATCCAAACTAATCAGGTTAGAGCCCGTGTTTCACATGGAGCTCACAGTCTTAATCCCCATTTTACAGATGAGGTAGTTGAGGCACAGAGAAGAGAAGTGACTTGCCCAAGGCCATCTAAGGGACAAGTGGTGGAGCCAGGATTAGACCCAGGTTCTCTGACTCCCAAGCCCATGCTATATCCATTAGGATAGGCTGCTGAATGCATTCATTAACTCAGACATAAACAAGTCCGTTTTCACCTCCAGGTTTGTGCCATTTTCCCCCTATTTTTTGCTAGATAATAATTGTTATTATGGTATTTAACAGTTTACGGTGTGTCAAACATTCTACTGAGGACTGTGGTAGTACAAAATAATCACGACAGACACAATCCATGTCCCATATGGGGCTCACAGTCTATGTAGCTGTTTGACCCAGTGCTGTGGTAGGATTATTTTAAGTAATTGCTCTTCGTGGTCGAAACATGACTTTAAGACAGACAAGGTACATAGTCCCAAATGGCAGAGAGAGAGATTGTTTCACTCAAAGGAAAAAGGATGAGGATAAATAACAACTGAAACAGTTCTAGGAGGATCTCTAGGTGGTTGAAGATGGATGGACTTTCTGGAAGAAATGAATCATGAATTGGGAATGGAGGGAGAGAGGTAGCATGTCTTTATCAGAAAAGACCAAAATTACTTGTTTGTGTTAACCTTGAAAAGTATTTCAAGGAGCCTTTTCGCACTATGAAAATGAGTGCCCCATATCCTGACAACTGCCTGAGCTACTTTAAAGCGTCTATGCCACATTTAATTTTTTTATTTTTATTTATATTTGTTAAGTACTCACACTGACGCAGGTACTGTACTAAGCGCTGGCGTAGATTCAAGGTAATCAGTTTGCACAGTCCCTCTTCCATCTAGGGCTTACAGTGAGGTGGGGTACTGAGGCACAGATAAATTAAGTGGCTTGCGTAAGGTCATACAGGAGACAAGTCAAGGAGCTGGAATTAGAACCCAGCTCCCCTGACTCCCAGGCCCATGCTTTTTCCAATTAGAAATTTCCCTTATTTGCTTAACCTGTCACAAAACATGTTTGTCAATTAGAGTGAAGACTAATTTAAGGTACCTGGCAACTGACTGAGACTAGCAGTGTTCACTCAACCTTAAAGTACATTTTGTTTTTAGAAGCTCTTTTCTAAGGGGGGAAAAACTTACTTTGCAAAGATGTAAATGGTAGAAAGTGGGGTAATTGTCAGAATTGCAAGTGCAAAGAGTTTAGAGAATTCAGTGGTTGACTTTATAAAGAGATAATTCTAGGAAACTGACGGGGAGAGAAAAGGGAGCTGTAGTATAGGCCAACCCTTGGCCCTGGGCCAGGTACTCCCTTGCCTTACCCGTTTGGAGGGTTACTTGCCAGGGCAGTGAAGTTGATCACTTCAGTTAAGGGACCATCTTAGAGCAGTGGACTCACTGTTCTATGACTTTGTGGAATGTTTGGTTTTTTGCTGAAGATCTCAAAGGTTTTTTAAGCAATATATATAATTGTGGTTTATTTTACCACTGTTCAGATTTTCTGAAGTGATTCACAATAATTATCTTCTGTGGCTGTCTCCAGTAAATAGTCCTCACCATGAAACAGTCAAATTGTTGAACACTGAGAGATTCTGTGACCACAACTGCACTCATTTTACCAACCAGCCATCTCAGAACGGGTGTCACTGGGCTCAGGAGGACTGATGAAAGAGTGTGAATGGCTCAAGGCGAACTCTTTCCATACTTCAAAAGTAGCCAAAGGACATCCTGTTTTCAGTAGGATGTTCCTTTCCCCTCATAATAAAATAGATCATGAGTGATTGTTTCGAAGAATCAATCAGTGGTATTTATTGAATGCCTATTGTGTGCAGAGCACTTGAGAGAGTACAGTAAAACAGAGTTGGTAGACTTTTCCTACACAAAGTATTTTCAGTTTAGAAAAAGACCGGATCCTACTGTCAGCCTACAGTGAGCTTATGGTCTAGATTGGATAGGGATCAAGGAGAATTGAAGGCAGAGGTTGTGAACAACTCACTCCAGGAGTTTGGAAAGGGAAGGTAGAAAGGCGTTGGGGTGCTAACCAAAGGGAGCCATGGGTCGAGAGGGTTTTTTTCGGAGAGCGGAGACATGGGTGTGTTTGAAAGCAGTGGGGAAGGAGCTATTAGTGAATGATTGAAGGGGGTGGTCAGGGAAGGGGAAAGTGGTTTAATATGGTGAAAAGAGATGGATTCAGAAGCTCAGGTGGAGAAACTTTGAGGAGGCAGGAAATCTCATGAGATATTCGTGGGAAGGGTGGGACAGTTGATGAGGGGCAGGAAGATGAATGGACTAGATTTATATTAATGTGTGTTTTATCCCTCTAAACTCACTGTGGGCAGGGAACGGGTCACCGAACCCTGTTGTGCTGAACTCTCCAAAGTGTTTGGCACAGTGGTCTGTACTTAGTAGACATGGAATAAATTCCATTGATGACGAGAGGAACAGCAGCGTGGCCTAGCGAATAGAGCACGGGCCTGGGAGTCAGAAGGATCTGGGTTCTAATCCCGGCTCTGCCACCTGTATGCTGTGTGACTTGGGGGGCAAATCACAACATCTCTGTGCCTGTTACCTTATCTGTTAAGTGGGGATTAATACCATGAACTCCATATGGGACAGGGACTGTCGAACCTGACTATCTGGAATCTACCCCAGCGCTTAGTGCAGTGCGTGGCAAATAGTGCTTAACAAATGCCATTCAAAAATGGGAGATTTTAGGGAAATTGTTGGAGTCAGTTTTACTGATGAAGGATGTGGTTTAGTGGATGAAGCTTGGGCCGGGGAGCCAGAGGACCCAGGTTTTGTTGCTGACTCTGCCACCTGCCTGCTGGGTAACCTTGAGCAAGTCATTTAGCTTCTCTGTGCCTCAGTTTCCTTAGCTGTAAAACGGGAATTCGATGCCTCTGAGCCCCATGTGGGATGGGGACTGTATCTGGCTATATATCTACCCCAGTGCCACCTGCCTGCTGTGTAACTTTGGGCAAGTCATTTAACTCCCCTTCTTTGTAACTTTGTAACTTCTTTATAACTGTGTAACTTTGGGCAAGTCATTAACTCCCCTTCTTAAACACCTCCAGTGGTTGCCTATCAACCTCCGCTTCAAACAAAAACTCCTCACTCTAGGCTTCAAGACTACATCACTTTGCCCCTTCCTACCTCTCCTCCCTTCTCTCTTTCTACTGCCCACCCTGCACGCTCCTCTGCCGCCCACCTCCTCACCATCCCTCGGTCTCGCCTATCCCGCCGTCGACCCCTGGGCCACATCCTCCCGCGGTCCTGGAATGCCCTCTCTCCTCACCTCCGCCAAACTAATTCTCTTCCCCTCTTCAAAACCCTACTTAAAAGTCACCTCCTCCAAGAGGCCTTCCCAGACTGAGCTCCCCTTCTCCCTCTACTCCCTCTACTGCACCCCCCTTCATCTCTCCGCAGCTTAACCCTCTTTTCCCCCCATTTCCCTCTGCTCCTCCCCCTCTCCCTTCCCATCCCCTCGGCACTGTACTCGTCTGCTCAACTGTATATATTTTCATTACCCTCTTTATTTTGTTAATGAAATGTACATCGCCTTGATTCTATTTAGTTGCCATTGTTTTTACGAGATGTTCTTCCCCTTGACTCTATTTATTGCCATTGTTCTTGTCTGTCCGTCTCCCCCGATTAGATTGTAATCCCGTCAAACGGCAGGGACTGTCTCTATCTGTTGCCGATTGTTCATTCCAAGTGCTTAATACAGTGCTCTCCACATAGTAAGCGCTCAATAAATGCTATTGAATGAATGAATGAGCTTATGTGCCTCAGTTTCCTCAACTACAAAAATGGAGATTCAATACCTTTGAGCCCCTTGTGGGATGGGGACTGTACCTGGGCGTGTATCTACCCCAGTACTTAGGAAAGGTGCATGGCACATAGTAAGCACTTAACAAATACCATAAAAAAGAGGATGCAAGATCTTTAGGGACAAGAGCTGGTGCAGAGGTGAGAGGACAGGGTGTATGAGGAGGGAGTTAAATACCTGAAACAGCTGGTCCAGGCAGTGGACGTGAGAGTCAGTAATGTTAGAGTAATGTTGGGCAGAGACGGGGCAGAGTTATAGCAGATGAGGATGAGTATCAGATGGAAAGTGTTGGCCTGATGTCTGGATTTCTGCAGCAGTGTTCCACATTTCAGGCACAAGAGGGAGGAAATGTACTGTAGAGGTGATACAGGGTTGTGAGTGAGTGATTATAGAAGGAGGCACAGCAGCGAGGAAGTTGAGTTCAGTGGAGAGGGCAGGGTTGAACAATAATAATGGAATTTTTCTAAGTGCTTACTAAGTGCCAAACACTGTCGTAAGATCTGGGGTTGATACAAATTTATCCAGTCCCACAAGGGGCTCACAGTCTAAGTAGAAGGGAAAACAGTTATTGAATCCCCATTTTGTAGGTGAGGGAACTGTGGCACAGAGAAGTTAAGTGACTTCCCCGAGGCCACACAGCAGGTAAGTGGCAGAGCAGGAATTAGAACCCAGGTCCTCTGACTCTTAGGCCCAAGCTCCTTCTACTATGGATTTGCTTGTCAAGGGAAGATAGGTTGGATTTGGAGATCGGAATTTTTTTTTTAAATAGCATTTGTTTAGCACTTACTCCATGCCAGACACTGCTCTAAGCACTGGGTTAGATACAAAATAATCAGGTGTGACACAGTCCATGCCCCATGTTAGCTCACACTCTTAATCCCCATTTTACAGATGAGGTGAGGCACAGAGAAATTCAGTGATTTACCGAAGGTCACATAACAGACGAGTGGCAGAACCAAGATTAGAACCCAGATCCTTCTGATTCCCAGGCCCTTGTTATATCCACTAGGCTACACTGTTTTTTGAGGGGACATGATGAGGATAGGTAAGAGAGCTGATTGAGTGCCTTAAAGTTATTTCTTCCTGATGTGGAGATGGAAGGGCAACCATTGGATGATTTTGAGGAATGGAGAGGCAGGTGCATTACAAATTTTTAGAAAATTGATCCAGCCAGCAAGATGAAGCGTGTACTGGAGCCGGGAGAAACTGGGGGCTGGGAGGTCAGCAAAAAGGCTGATTCAGCAGTTGAAACAGGAAATAAGTGCTTGGACCAGGGTAGTCGTGGTCTGAATCAGGAGGGAAAGAGGGAGGGGTGGATTCTAGAGACTTTAGGCTGATAAAGCCAACGAGATTTGGTGAATACCTGAATATGTAGCTGAAGGAGAGAGGTGAGTCAAGGTTAGTACCAAGGTTTAAGGGCTAGCGAGGCGTGTTGGACGATGATGGGAAAGTTGGAAGCAGGAAGGTTAGGATTTGAGAAGATGAGTTCTGTTTTGCACATGTGAAGTGTGAGGTGTCCATGGGTCATCCAAGTAGAGGTGTCCCGAAGGCAGGAGGAAATGTGAGACTGAAGAGAAGGGGAGAGGTCAGGGCTGGGTACGTAGATTGGGAGTCAACAGTATAGAAATGGTGAAGCCATGGGGTTGGGCAAGTTCCCCAAAGGAACAGATATAGATGGAATCCAGAAGGGGATCCAGGACTGATCCAGGACTTTGGAGTTCCTGCAAAGTTCCTCTCCCCCCACCCCCCGCCCCCAATGAAGGTGACTAAGATGGAGAAGGTAGAGAGGTAGGAAGAGAACCAGGAAAGCACACTGTTAGCGAAACCAAGGTTAGATGGTCAGAGACTGCTGAGAGGTCTAGGAGGATTAGGTTGGAATAGAATTGGTTAAATTTGGCAAGAAGGAGGTAATTGATGAACTTGGAGAGGGCCTTCTCTGTGGAGGGGGCTGAATTAATTAACCTGAGGACAATACATTTCTATTCAGTCCCTCTAGACTGAAAGCTTGTATGGACAGAGAGTGTATCTGCTAATTCTCTTGAATTCTTCTCTTCCAAGCACTTATTACCGTGCTCTGCATATAGTAAGCACTCAGTATATACCACTGATTGATCGATCTGTTTTTTTATTTTCCCAATTCACATGGGCACACACTGACTTTAAGGACAGAAAGTTCTTCTGGGATTTGGGACATGTTCACACCTAGCGGTAACCTCCTCCACGTTCAAAAATCCATCCTAGTGAGAATTCCACTGCAAAATTTTTTATGGTATTTAAGTGCTTACTATGTGTCAAACACTGTTTTGAACACCGGGGTAGGTAGAAGTTAATTAGGTTGGACACAGTCCTTGTCTCACATAGGGCTCATAGTCAAGTAAGAGGGAGAACAGGTATTGAGTCTCCTTTTCTTGTTTTGTCTTCTGCTGTCGAGTTGTCTCTGACCCATACTGATACCATGAACACTTCTCTCCCAGAGAACGCCCCACCTCCATCTGCAGTCATTCTGGTTATATATCCATAAAGTTTTCTTGGTAAAAATACAGAAGTGGTTTACCATTGACTCCTTCCGTGCAGTAAACTTGAGTCTCCACCCTCTACTCTCTCCCATACCGCTGCTGTCCAGCACAAGCGAGTTTTGACTTAGAGTAGATTGCCTTCCACTTGCTAGCCATTCCCAATCTAAGAATGGAAATGCCTCTGCTTGACTCTCCCTCCTGTAGTTGAGACTGTTAGAGTACTGGAAGCTCTCCAGGTGCAACGCTAAGAGGAGCGTCTCCCCTTCTGTAGTTGAGAAACAGGCACAGAGAAGTAAAGGGACTTGCCCAAGGCCACACAGCAGGTAAATGGCAGAGTCAAAGTTAGAACCCAAGTGGTCTGGCTCCCAGGCCCTTGCTTTATCCACCAGGCCACACAGTAAGCACTCAGTAATTACGATTGAATGCTTCCCATTGAAGTCCCCAGTTGGGTGTATGCTGAGATGTTTCTGTACATATTTGTGTGTCCCACAAACCAACAGTGAGTCTAATTAGGTCCAGTTTGAGGGACGTTCAATTACCTCGTATCTGCCCCAGCTCTCAAGATTCCACAGATACCACCACTTCTTCCCAAGCCCGAGCCACCTGTCTGCTCTCCAGCGTTCAGTGTTAGGACAGAAGTGTAAGCCAGTTAGTATGGGAGGAGAGCCCTGAGCAGGTAAGTCTGGTTGAACTGGAGCCATGAGAAGTGAGAGGTCTCGAGGGAATGAGGCAGCAGGGAAGGCTGAGACAGAACTCTCTATCTACACTCACTCCCTTGGTGAACTCATTCACTCTCACAGCTTCAAGTATCATCTCTATGCAGATGACACACAGATCTACATCTCTGCCCCGTCCTCTCCCCCTTCCTTCAGGCTCGGATCTCCTCCTGCCTCCAGGATGTCTCTACCTGGATCTCTGCCCGCCGCCTAAAACTCAACATGTCCAAAACTGAGCTCCTTATCTTCCCTCCCAAGCCCTGTCCTCTTCCTGACTTCCCTATCACCGTGGATGGTACGACCATCCTTCATGTCTCTCAAGCACGCAACCTCAGTGTCATCTTTGACTCGGCTCTCTCGTTCACCCCATACATCCAATCCGTCACCGAGACCTGCCGGTCTCACCTTTACAATATCACCAAGATCCGCCCTTTCCTCTCCACCCGAACGGCTATTTTACTGGTACAGGCTCTCATAATATCCCGGCTGGATTATTGTGTCAGCCTTCTCTCTGATCTCCCTTCCTCCCGTCTCTCCCCGCTCCAGTCTACATTCCGCTTCCCGGCTCATCTTGCTGCAGAAACGCTCTGGGCCTGTCACTCCCCTTCTTAAAAACCTCCAGTGGCTGCCTATCAACCTCCGCACGAAACAAAAGCTGCTCACTCTAGGCTACAAGGCTCTCCATCACCTTGCCCCCTCCTACCTCTCCTCCTTTCTCTCTTTCCACTGCCCACCCCGCACGCTCCGCTCCTCTGCCGTCCACCCCCTCACCGTCCCCCGTTCTCGCCTATCCCACCATCGACCCCTGGCCCACGTCCTTCCGCTGTCCTGGAACGCCCTCCCTCCTCACCTCCACCAAACTAACTCTCTTACCTTCTTCAAAGCCCTACTGAGAGCTCACCTCCTCCAAGAGGCTGTCCCAGACTGAGCTTCCCCTTTTCCCTCTGCTCCCTCTGCTGCCTCTCTACCCCTGCCTTCACCTCCCCTCAGCTAAGCCCCCTTTTATCCCCATTTCCCTTTGCTCCTCCCCATCTCCCTTCCCCTCCCCTCAGCATTGTGCTCGTCCGCTCATTTGTATATATTTTTATTATCCTATTTATTTTGTTAATGAGATGTACATCACCTTGATTCTATTTATTGCTATTGTTTTAATGAGATGTACATCCCCTTGATTCCATTTATTGCTATTGTTTTTGTCTGTCTCCCCCGATTAGACTGTAAGCCCGTCAGTGGGCAGGGACTGTCTCTATCTGTTGCCAGTTTGTACATTCCAAGTGCTTAGTCCAGTGCTCTGCACATAGTAAGCACTCAATAAATACTATTGAATGAATGAATGAATGAACTTGGGTACTTCTGCAGAGGTTAGTGCAAACTCACTCCTAAATAAAGATTCGAATGTTTCTAACATTTGGACTTTTGCTTTTGAACAGGAGAGAGAGTGTTCAAGTGCGTATTGAGCTGCAGTCAGTTTCAAATCCAGTCCATAAGAAGGTGAGTATTTTGTTTGATGTTACTGCATAACATAATGTAAGTTTGCTTTTTCTGACCCTCGATGTCCATTTGACTGTCACAGGCCAGGTCAGTTTTTCTAAGTGAGGATTCTTTTATCCACACATTGTTCATTTGAACTTTTGGTGTTGACAGCAAGTTGCAAGTATGGGGTGCGTGAATGGTTGGATGAATGTTGGGGAACTGCTCACCCAGTTTGAAGGAAAAAAGCCCAGTACAGTATATGAAATACAGCATAAGTAAGGACTACAGTGGGGCCTCCTTTAGGAGGGAATATCTGATCCCAGTGTTTCACAAATTTCTCTTTTCAAAGAGAAGGTAAGTTCAACCCAGAAACTGGAAAAGAAGTCATAAATCAATCAGTCGATGGTACTTTTGGAGCGCTTGCTTACTATGTGCAGAGCACTGTACTAAGCACTTGGGAGAGTACAGTACAACCCCATCCCCTGCTCACAACAAGCCTTCAGTGTAGAGGAAACTTCTAAACTGAAATGACTTTAAAAATCTCTTTTAGGAGTTAGTTATCCAGCTGACTGATGATACAGATCCCTTTTTCCTGTATAACCTTGCGATATCCGAGGAGGATTTTCAGAGGTAAGTTACCGATTTAACAGAGTAATGCAGTTCTTTTTTTTGAATGGAATGCTTTAAGATCAAAATGTTAATCAGGTATGTGTATATACCGTAATTCTCCTGTGGCTCCATGTGAATGTGGAGTGGAGCAGAAGGAAAGAGCACCAGGAAGCCACTGTCACTGGTTCCCCATGTCTAGCTCCCAGGGCCGTGAGGAGCTAGGGAGTCCTGGCAGAGATGGTTAGGCAAGCATGGGGAACTTGGAGCTGCCACTGTCGACCAGTAGCCGGGCCAGTAAGGATTGACTCGGTGATCTTGCGATTCTCAGAACAACTGCGTAGCACCCAGTACTGAAGTGATGGAAGAACCTGAGGCCAATGTAGCAAGTTTAGTAGGAATAGAATTTATTAAGCACTTACTGTGCAGAGCGACGTACTAAGCACTGGGAAAGGGTACAGAGGTGGTAAATGAGGAAACCAAGCAGCCGTTGTCACTTCATTTACCTCAGTGGTTGGAGCAGGAGGGAATCTGGGAGCTTCTGCTTTTATGTAGTGCCTTGTGGTGGGTGAAGGAGCCCAGGGATCGCAATATCTAGCCCAGAACATAAAAAATGCATAAAAAAATTATAAAAAGCAGTGCAGTCAGAGGTCTTTCAGATACCGCCTGTACCCCTGACCATGCTTGTATGAAACATTAAGCTCCTCTAAATACTTCACAAACTTGAAGATATACATGTGGAAAAAGAACATAAAAATGCGGTGAGAAAAATACACAAATAGGCATAGCATACCGCAGATTCACCCACAGGGATCCCCGCACACCCAACACACATGAGGGGAAGTGTTCATAAAGGAATCATATAAGCACTATATGGACATCACACATTGTGATACAGGAAATGACGGGGAAAGGAGAAAGAGGACACAAGGAAAGAGAGATTGGAAGACTAGAGAATACCCCAGAAGAGAAGATAGAGCAGAAGACAAAGTAACATATAAGTAGGGAATTAGAATACACAAACTCAGTTGATGCTGAATAGGTCTCAGTTAGTGGTGATACTATTTCGTTTGGAAGTAAAAATTTTGAAGAGGGGTTTTCCATGTAATTGAGAAACTAGAATCTTTACAATTTGGTTTAAGATACCGGGCAAAAACGGTTATAGAATTTCAGCGTTAGGTTAAAGTCAGAGAAAGCAAAGTTAATTATGTTAATCTTGTTTTGAGTTGTAAGACTCGCAGTGCCATCAGAATATTGTAGAAGACTTATACTGTCAAAAATGTTTATTTTTCCAATTCCTGTCCTGCTACACAGTTTGAAATTCCAGCAGGATCTTCTGGTAGACTTCTCAGCTTTCCCACAGAAGTTTATAGATTTACTTCAGCAATGTACTCAGGAGCAAGGCAAAGAAATCCCAAGGTAAGCCACAAGTGAACACCAAAGAAGCGCATAAAATTCTTTGAAAATCAGGTTTCTTGTAGCAGCTGAAGATTTCCAATGTAGATTGAGGACCTCTGACTATTTTTGTTTTGAAATAGAACTCAATTTAATCTAAAGTTCTAAATTCAAAGAGTTAAAATTTAATTCTGTATCCCATCCTTGCAACATTTGAATTAAATAATTTAGGTTGTCTGATATATTTCATGAGTCAAATCTGTGAAATGTGGTTTTGAAACCCGGACTGTGTGAATTCAAAAAGGGATGAATTTTTCCCGGGGAAGAAAGGAAATCATTTGAAGTAATATTCATTGGCTTCCTAAGAAGACAGGAGCTAATTTTCTTTTTAAAGAAATCTTGTTTTGTTTGCACTCCTTGAAAACTTTTTAGAAAACAAGTTTGTACTCGACAGAAATTCTTGTATAAACTAAAATTCCCAAAGGTTACTGACCTGTGATTTAAAAAATAAAGTAAAAAAAGTGCAAAGAATTTTCAACCAGATGAAAAGGCAAATTAAATTTGGGACTTTTCAATTTAGTTTGTTGAAATCCTATTGATATGCCTAGGCAATGAATCAGTCACATTCATTGAGCACTTACTGTGTGCAGGGCACTGTACTAAGCACTTGGGAGAGTACAATATAGTAGCAATAGAATATAACAGAGTTGGTTGCCAATACATCCCCTGCCCACAGCGAGCTTAGAATATGGAAGGGGAGTTGGACATTAATATAAATAAATTCCAGATATGGACTTAAGTGCTGTGGGGCTGAGGGAGGGGTGAAAAAGGGAGCAAATCAGGGTGATGTAGAAAGGAGTGAGAAAAGAGGAAATGAGGTGCTTAGTCAGGGAAGGTCTCTTGGAGGAAATGTGCCTTCAGTAAGACTTTGAAGGAAGGGAGAATAATTGTCTAATTTGAAGAGAGGGCAGGGGGGACATAACAGGCCAGAGGCAGGACGTCGGCGAGATAGATGAGATGGAGGTATGGTGAAAAGGTCAGTGTTAGAGGAGTGAAATGTGTGCACTGGGTTGTAATGAGAGCAGCAAGGTAATTGAGTGCTTTGAAGCGTACGGGAAGGAGCTTCTGTTTGGTGCTGAGTTGGATGGATAACCACTGGAGGTTATTGAGAAGTGGGGAAATATGAACTGAGCCTTATGATAGAAAAATGATCTGGGCAGCAAAGTGAAATGTGGACTGGACTAGGGAGAGACAGGAAGCAGGGAGGTCAGCAGGACTGATCAGGGGTAGAGAGGCAGCAGAGGGAAAAGGGGAAGCTCAGTCTGGGATGGCCTCTTGGAGGAGGTGAGCTCTCTCTTCCTTTCTTCAAAGCCCTACTGAGTTAGTTTGGTGGAGGTGAGGAGGGAGGGCGTTCCAGGACAGTGGGAGGACGTGGGCGAGGAAGCTGTGAGAGTGAATGAGTTCTCCAAGGGAATGCATGTTGGTGGAGAATAGAAAGACCCGGAATTGAACCTTGAGGTACTCCCTCGGTAAGGGAAGGGAGGTAGAGGAGGAGCCCGCGAAAGAGACTGAGCGGCCAGAGAAATAGGAGGAGAACTAGGAAGGTATTGTGTCATTGAGGCCAAGCTGGGATAATATTTCGAGGAGAAAGGGGGTGGTCGATAGTGTCAGAGGCAGCTGAGAGGTTGAGGAGGATTAGGATGGAGTAGAGGCCGTTGGATTTAGCAAGAAGATCATTTGTGACCTTCGGGAGGGTGGTTTCTGGGGAGTGAAGGGGAGAGGAGCCAGATTGGAGGAGGTAAAGGAGAGACCACTTAGCTTATATAGAAGACTTTGATTATGTTTCTTCAAATTCTGAAATCAAATTCAAGATTATCTGATCACTGTCAAATATTATATTCAATTCCAGATAGCAATAGAGTAAAAATAGATTGACCTTCATTTCCCTCTTTCTCCTCCTCCCTGCTTTCTTCACCCCTCAGCTTTTCCTCCTTTGCTCACAAGTATACAAGGATATAAAACTGGCCTACTTACCCTCCCCAGTTTGCCTCCAATCTGACTTTCAGAAATTCTCCAAGTTGTAGTTGTACAAGTTGTATAGTTCTACAAGTCGAAGGGCCTTTTATTACCTGGAGGCAGGAGCAGATATGGGGCCAGTCAATCAACTGCAAAGCAGCTAACTTCACCACAGTTCAAATTGCCCTAACGCCCCAAAATGCCCCTAGTCCAACTCTCCAAAGGCAGTGAGTATCCCTAGTACCATCACACTTCATTCATTCAGTCATATTTATTGAGTGCCTACTGTGTGCAGAGCACTGTAGTAAGCGCTTGGGAGAGTACAATACAACAGTAAACAGACACATCTCCTGCTCATAATGGGATTACAGTCTACAGAGGGAGGCAGACATTAATATAAATAAATTACAGATATGGGCATAAGTGCTGTGGGGTTGGGAGGGGGTGATGAATGAAGGGAGCAAGTCGGTGATGCAGAAGGGAGAGGGAGAAGAGGAAAGGAGGGCTAAGTCAGGGACAGCCTCTTAGAGGAGATGTGAAAGGGGAGAGAGTAATTGTTTTAGGATTTGAGGAGGGAGGGCAGAGGGTCAGTGGTGAGATAAACGAGATCTCAGTGAGAAGGTTAGCATTAGAGGGCCGAAGTATGCGGCCTGGGTTGTACTTGGAAAGTAGTGAGGAGTGGTAGGATTGAGTACTTTAAACCCAATGGTGAGGAGTTTTTATTTGATGCGGAGGTGGATGGACAACCATTGGAGTTTCTTGAGGAGTGGGGAAACATGGCCTGAACGTTTTTGTAGAAAAATGATCCAGGCAGCAGACTGACATATGGACTGGAGTGGGGGACAGGCAGGAGGCTGTGCGGTCAACAAGGAGGCTGACACAGTAATCGAGATGAGGTAGGATAAGCGATTGGATTAATGTGGTAGCAGTTTGGAGAGGAAAGGATGGATTTTAACAATTTTGTGGAGATGGAATCGACAGGATTTGGTGGTGGATTGAATGAGAGAGAGGAGTCAAGGATAACACCAAGATAATGAGCTTGTGAGACAGGAAGGATGCCAGCCTCGTTACTCTGCTAATTCTCTGGTTTAAGCGTATTACAATTTTACATTTCTTTTAAAGGTTTTTGCTGCAATTAGTTTCTCCAGCAACCATATTGGAACACTCCCCAGCATCTCTAAATGTGGTTCAGACCAACCAGTTTAAGTATCTAACTCACCTTTCACTAAAACTCCTACCGGGAAATGATGTGGAAGTAAAGAAATTTTTAGCAGGTTCTTTGAAATGTATGAAGGTAAGATTCAGATTAATATTATTTTTCGCCCAGTTGAAAATGCTAATTACAAAATGCCTGAGGAATAATATTTTGAGGGCTGTTAGGTCCTTTTAATTTTAATTTACTTCCGTATGCAGAGTAAACATTAGGATGGAGCACAGGGTGGGAGTCAAGCGACCTGGGTTCTAATGCCAGCTCTGTTACTTATCAACTGTGTGGCCTTGGGTGAACCATTTTGTCTTTGTGCCTCAGTTTCCTCATCTATAAAAATAGGGATTAAATTCATTTTTTCCTCCCTTTTAGACTGAACCCTGAGTGGGACAGGTCCGATCTGATTTTCCTGCTTCTCCCCGAGTAATTTACACAATCCTTGGGCACAGTCCTTAAAAAAGGTTATATAGACACCCCATAGCAATGGGAAAAGTTCACTTAAAATGTGGGTGCAGTACAAATATCTTTCTCATGGAGTACATTTACACATATTATGTGTAGTTAGTTGGGATCTGTTCCAGACCCAGCCTTGCTGTGACAGCTGAGAACTTTCAGGTAGGGACGGACTGCACCGTGAAGCCATCTTCATCTTTTCCCTCTCGCATCCTACCCTACTCTCCGTACTCCACTTTGTTCTTTTTCTTTTTTTAAACTCACCATCATGATTGCTGCAAGTACAGCTGTCACCTGCCAGTCCTCGCCAAAAGCCACTGGGTTGGAGACAGGAAGGCTGGGGGGGGATGGAGGTAACTCCCTTGGTGAACTCATTCGTTCCCATGGCTTCAACTATCATCTCTATGCAGATGACACACAAATCTACAGCTCCTCCCCTGTTCTCTCCCCCTCCCTTCAGGCTCGTATCTCCTCCTGCCTCCAAGATGTCTCCACCTGGATGTCTGCCCGCCACCTAAAACTCAGCATGTCCAAAACTGAGCTCCTTATCTTCCTTCCCAAGCCGTGTCCTCTTCCTGACTTCCCTATCACTGTGGATGGTACAACCATCCTTCCTGTCTCTCAAGCCCGCAACCTTGGTGTCATCCTTGACTCGGCTCTCTCATTCACCCCACACATCCAATCTGTCACCAAGGCCTGCCGGTCTCACCTTTATAGTATCGCCAAGATCTGCCGTTTCCTCTCCATCCAAATGGCTATCTTACTGGTACAGGCTCTCATAATGTCCCAGCTGGATTACTGTGTCAGCCTCCTCTCTGATCTCCCTTCCTCCTGTCTCTCCCTGCTCCAGTCTATTCTGCATTCTGCCCGGATCATCTTCCCGCAAAAACGCTCTGGGCCTGTCACTCCCCTCCTTAAAAACCTCCAGTGGTTGCCTGTCAACCTCCGCATGAAGCAAAAACTTCTCACTCTAGGTTTCAAGGCTCTCCAACACCTTGCCCCCTCCTACCTCTCCTTTGTATATATTTTTATTACCCTATTCATTTTGTTAATGAGATGTACATCCCCTTGATTCTATTTATTGCTATTGTTTTTTTCTCTGTCTCCCCCGATTAGACTGTAAGCCCATTAATGGGCAGGGATTGTCTCTTATCTGTTGCCGAATTGTCCATTTCAAGCGCTTAGTACAGTGCTCTGCACATAGTAGGCACTCAATAAATACTATTGAATGATTGAATAACTGGCAGCAGGGGCTTGGGCCCATTCTATACCCCAGCCCATCTCTATCCCCATTCGAATAATAATGATCAGCATGGTATTTGTTAAGCCCTTACTATGTGACAATCACTGTAATAATAGTAATGATGATGGTATTTAAGCGCTTACTATGTGCCAAGCACTGTTCTGAGTGCTGGCGCTGGGATAGATACATGATAAACAGGTCCCATATGGAGCTTGCAGTCAAAGTAGGAGGGAGAACATGTACTGAATACTCGTTTTGCAGATGAGGGAACTGAAGCACAGAGAAGCTGAGTGATGTGCCCAGTCTCACACAGCAGACAAGTGGCAAAGCTGGGATTAGAACCCAAAGCTGGGATTAGAACCCAGGTCCTCTGACTCCCTGGCCCATGCCCTTTCCACTAGGCCCCGCTGTTTCTCGGGTTCTAAGTGTGACTAGCGGCCGTCGTTATGGTTGGTTTACAAAAAGAAAAAAAGTACTGGTGCAAGAGGGAGGATTGGAGAGTGGCTGGATGAGTTCAGGGTGCGGAAAGAGAGACAGAAGTTTACTGGAAAAGGGAGGTCGGGGAAGGTACAGGACAACTGGAAGATGAGGTGGGAAGAAATTGGTTTACTTGGAATGATGGGATATATTGTCAGGGCTGGGCAAATGGATATTCAGAGAAATCAGCAAGTAGAAGGATGTGGTCTTTCTCCAGATTGTACGTATTGTGGAATGGCTAAAGTAAAGGAGATGGGAGATCTCCTCCCTCCTCGCAAGTGCCACCCCCTCCACCTGCGCCTCGGACCCCATTCCCTCTCACCTTCTTAAAACCATCGCCCCTGCCTCCTCCCTTCCTTAACTTCTATTTTTAACCACTCAATCTCCAAGGGCTCCTTCCCCTCTGCCTTCAAACATGCCCACGTCTCCCCCATCCTAAAAAAACCCGCTCTTGACCCCACTTCCCCCTCCAGTTATCGTCCTATCTCCCTACTACCCTTCCTTTCCAAAATCCTAGAATGAGTCGTCTACAATCGATGCCTAGAATTCCTTAACTCCCATTCTCTCCTAGACCCCCTCCAATCTGGCTTCCGTCCCCTCCACTCTACCGAGACTGCTCTCTCTAAGGTCACCCATGACCTCCTTCTTGCCAAATCCAATGGCTCCTACTCCATTCTGATCCTCCTTGACCTCTCTGCTGCCTTTGACACTGTCGACCATCCCCTCCTCCTCCATACCTTATCTCACCTTGGCTTCACAGACTCCGTCCTCTCCCGGTTCTCCTCTTACCTCTCTGGCCGATCATTCTCGGTCTCCTACGCTGGAGCCTCCTCCCCCTCCCATCCTTTAACTGTTGGAGTTCCTCAAGGGTCAGTTCTTGGCCCTCTTCTGTTCTCCATTTACACTCACTCCCTCGGTGAACTCATCCGCTCTCACGGCTTTGACTACCATCTCTACGCAGATGACACGCAGATCTACATCTCCGCCCCTGTCCTCTCCCCCTCCCTTCAGGCTCGCATCTCCTCCTGCCTCCGGGACGTCTCCACCTGGATGTCGGCCCGCCACCTAAAACTCAACATGAGCAAGACTGAGCTCCTCATCTTCCCTCCCAAACCCGGTCCGCTCCCAGACTTCTCTATCCCCGTGGATGGCACGACCATCCTTCCCGTCCCGCAGGCCCGCAATCTCGGTGTCATCCTTGACTCGTCCCTCTTGTTCACCCCACACATCCTATCCGTTACCAAGACCTGCCGGTTTCACCTCTACAATATCGCCAAGATCCGCCCTTTCCTCTCCACCCAGACGGCTACCTTACTATTACGGGCTCTCGTTATATCCCGGCTAGACTACTGTGTCAGCCTTCTCTCTGACCTCCCTTCCTCCTCTCTCGCCCCGCTCCGGTCTATTCTTCACTCCGCTGCCCGGCTCATCTTCCTGCAGAAACGATCTGGGCATGTCACTCCCCTTCTTAAACAACTCCAGTGGTTGCCTATCGACCTCCGCTCCAAACAAAAACTCCTCACTCTAGGCTTCAAGGCTCTCCATCACCTTGCCCCTTCCTACCTCTCCTCCCTTCTCTCTTTCTACCGCCCACCCCGCACGCTCCGCTCCTCTGCCGCCCACCTCCTCACCGTCCCTCGGTCTCGCCTATCCCGCCGTCGACCCCTGGGTCACGTCCTCCCGCGGTCCCGGAACGCCCTCCCTCCTCACCTCCGCTAAACTGATTCTCTTTCCCTCTTCGAAACCTTACTTAAAAATCACCTCCTCCAAGAGGCGTTCCCAGACTGAGCTCCTCTTCCCCCTCTACTCCCTCTGCCACCTCCCCTTTACGTCTCCGCAGCTAAAGCCTCATTTTCCCCTTTTCCCTCTGCTCCTCCACCTCTCCCTTCCCATCCCCACGGCACTGTACTTGTCCGCTCAACTGTATATATTTTCGTTACCCTATTTATTTTGTTAATGAATTGTACATCGCCTCGATTCTATTTAGTTGCCATTGTTTTTACGAGATGTTCTTCCCCTTGACGCTGTTTAGTGCCATTGTTCTTGTCTGTCCGTCTCCCCCGATTAGACTGTAAGCCCGTCAAACGGCAGGGACTGTCTCTATCTGTTGCCGACTTGTTCATCCCAAGCGCTTAGTACAGTGCTCTGCACATAGTAAGCGCTCAATAAATACTATTGAATAAAGTAACCCAAGTCAGTATCCCTCTAGAAAATCTGAGTCGCCAGTATTAGTTGGTTGCCAGAGCTGGCCTGTTGGACCATATAAAATTGCAAACTGGATGCCATCTTTATTTTTATAGGAAGAAAAATTATTATTGGAGCAAACACTTAAGAAAACTGAAGAGGACCTGTCCAGACAGTTAAACTATACCCAGCAGGTAGTCAAAGGTTCCATGTTTTCCTTTTTTTTTTTCTTTAAATAATTTCCTGGTAAAGGGCATATCCCCAACTTTAAAATATAGTTCTGAAAGGGTTTTCTAAATGACTACATTTTCTTAGTTCCTAAATCTTCGAAGGTGTGTATAGCTATAGTATCGTCTATTGTTTAGCAAAAATCATAATCACATTTCAGGATGCTCTTCTAATAACTGTTTATAACTACACAGGCGTTGTCAGAAAAGAGCCGGGAACTGGATAAATTGCGTAATGAATTGACAACACACACCTCATCACTGACAAGCAAGCATTCTCTGGAATTGACAAGTGAGAGGGAAAAAGCTCTCCAGGTATGAAAATAAAGAGGAATTCATGTTATTGTATTGCATTCATTTTAACTGAATTAAGAGAAGCTGTGGGAAATTCAGGCTTGTTTGTCTGCAGGTCTTGGTGTTTGAAATTATACTTGTGACCTGTTATGAAAGTAATTACTGTCAGCGGTCATGTTGAACCATGAGATGTAGTGGAAGAAATGACATTAATAAGCTGTTTTTCCTAGAAATTTTTGCATAATCCTGGTCCTGTTTTCCATTTTTTAAAGCAAGGGGATTAGTTCAACTTACGTTTTCACTCTGTCATTTCACTTCAACTCCTTTTTTTCCCCCTGCTTTGAATAATAGTCTATTCTTTTTTCTTGTTTCTTTTTTCTTGTTATTGTTCCTTTGGCTTCTTCTAGTGATAATACATATAAAGTAGAGGTTGACTAAACTCAGTACTCCTGGATTCTTCTCTCAGATGTCTTTTCCCTCTTTCTGCAACAAAAACTTCATTATCTTTTCCTTTGAGCTTCATAGGACTCCCACAAAACAGTGTGCAGATCACTGTTGTAAGCCCTAGTTCAGGATAGTAAGAATGATCCCTGCCCTCAAGGATCTTATAATCTAGCCGGGAGATAGACACAAAAAGAAATTACAGAGAGGAGGAAAATGGAGTAGTGGATGTGTGTATAACATGAGTTGGTGCTTCACTGAATCAGAGGTGTAAAATTTGTACATAAGTGCTGTGGGTAGCCAGGTAAGGACCCAAGTATTTAGGTGGTGCAGAACTGCTGCAGTGGCAATTTGGGGCTATAACCTGGGGATATTATAAACTAACTGGGGAAGGCCTCCTGGAGGAGCTGTGCTTTCAAGAGGGCTTTGAAAGATGTGAAGAGCTGTGGTCTGGCAGATTTGAAGGGAAAGAGAATTCCAGGGAGGGGTAGGATGTGAATAAGAGGTTGGTGGTGGGAGAGATGTGAACGAGACACCGTAGTAGGTAAGCTTGAGAGGAATGGAAAGTGTGAGCTGAGGGTAGTGGGAGAGAGAACTGATGAGCAGGAGGAAGATAATAGTCTGGAGTTTCTGCTTGATGTGGAGTAGAATGGGTAACCAGGGGAGGGTTTTGAGGACTGAGGAGGTGTGTGCAGAATGATAATTTAGAAAAGAGATCTGGGCAAGCAGAGACAAGTGACTCTTGTCCAGGTGGGAATTGACTGCACGAAGTAAGCATTCAGTAAATACCATTGATTGATTGACCGATTTGAAGGATAGGATTGGTAGGGGAATAAGAAGTTTGTTTTAAACATAGATAATAATATTTGTTAAGCACTTACTATGCGCCAAACACTGTTCTAAGCGCTGGGGTAGATACAAGGTAATCAAATTGGACACGGTCCCTATCCCAAATGGGGCTCACAGTCTCAATCCCCATTTTACAGATGAGGGAACTGAGGCACAGAGAAGTTAAGTGACTTGCCCAAGGTCACACAACAGACAAGTGACAGAGTCGGATAGTGGGGTGACCAAACTGTGGACTGGGGCCAGGGAGGGCCCAGCCCCTGTCTTGGCTGGCTCTTGATCTGGCTCTTGGCCACATTACATTTTTGGTTTGCTGTTCTGCCGTCATCCATGTAGAGAGATGTTCTGAAGACAGGAGGAAATGTGAAATGACCTAGAAGGTGAGAAGTCTGGGGTAGCAAGATAGATTTGCTGTTATCTGCACAGAGGTGGTAATTGAAGCCATGGGAGTGATTGTAAAGGGATTCAGGATGGAAATTTGAGGGATACCCATAGTTAGATGGTGAGACTTGGAGGAAGAACCAGAGAAAAAGACTGAAAAGGAGCAGCCAAGGTGGTAAGAAGAAAAATCAAAGGAGAAAGGATCAGTAAAATGTTCTTGTCTGTCCATCTCCCCCGATTAGACTGTAAGCCCGTCAAACGGCAGGGACTGTCTCTATCTGTTGCCGACTTGTTCATCCCAAGCGCTTAGTACAGTGCTCTGCACATAGTAAGCACTCAATAAATACTATTGAATGAATGAATGAATGAATGAATGAATAAAATCAAGGTTAGAAAATGTTTCCACAGAAGGGAGTGGTCCACAATGGCAAAGGCAGAGGGAGTGTTATGGAGATTTAGGATTAAGTAAAGTCTGTGAGGTCATTGGTGACCCTGGAGTAAGCCGCTTCAGTGGAGTGAAGAGGGGTAAGAGATGAAGAAGTGGAGGCATTGGGAGTGTCTGTTCTAGGAATTTGGAATAGAATGGGAGGAGGGAGATGGGTTTAAAGGTGGATGGTGCAGTGGGGTCCAGAGAAAGGTTTTTTGGTTTTTTTTGGATAAGGTAGAAGTGTTTGAAGGCAGAAGGGAAGGAGTCGTTGAGAGTGAGCAGTTGAATGAGTGTGCTGGGTTGTAGTAGTGTTGATGACCTGCCTAACTTTCTTAGCCCTTTTTCTAAAACCTCTTCTACTTTTTCCATCTACTGGTCAGGTTATCTTCCCTTGTTATTCTCCCCTTCTCGCCGGCATCATTTAAACCCTTCCTTGCTCTTATCTTGCTATGTTCATCCAAGCTCTTTTTGTTGGTTCTTGATTCTTAGTCCTGCCCTCAGTTATGGTTGATCACCTTCCCACCTCTTGCTGAAGCTAATCCTCATCTAACTTTCCTGGTGATTCTCTTTGGCGTCTCATTTTGGCACCTCCTTTGGGGGGCTGCTCTTCTTGTTTCTTCTTTGTTCTTTCTTCTTTCTTTCCATTTCCTCCAAATGGAAAGTTCTCACCTTCTTAGGCTCTTTCCTGTTTCCCAAGTCCAGAGCCTAATACTCCACTCCAGTACTTCTATTTGCCCCACAAAATTTTGACCTACTAATGTAATGAGACATTTCACTATCTGCAGGCCAATATGAGGTGTAAGTTTTGATTTTTGTGGCACTTTATCTTTTACTATTTGAACATTTACTTAGGCCCAGGCGCAGTATCAGCAGATGCTTGAACAACAGAAAAAAGAGCTGGAAAGCCTGCACCAGAGAAATGTTCTTCAGCTGCAGAGCAGACTGTCAGAGTTAGAGGTGGCCAACAAAGACCTGACGGAAAGGAGATACAAAGGCGACTCCACAGTCAGAGAACTTAAATCAAAGCTTTCTGGGTTAGAAGATGTATGGGATGATTTCATTATACTTCAGTTTAAAATATAATGTTTTTGTTTATTAAATTTTATAGGACACCGAAAGTGGAGTCTGTAAGCCCTAAGTCAGTCTTATTGATTGAGCACTTACTGTGTGCAGAGCATTGTATTAAGCCTTTGGTAAGGTACAATATAACGGAAACATTCCCTACCCACAATAGTCCCTCCACTTCCTCTCTCCACAGGACTTGTGTACATATGTTTATACTCAGTTGCTTCCCTGTTTTAGTGCCTGTCTTCCCCACTGGATTGTGAGATCATTGTAGGTAGGGATTTTTTTATGGTATTTATTAAGCACTTACTATGTACCAGTCATTATACTAAGCTCTGGGCTAGATACAGTTTTTCCAATTGGACACTCCACGGCCCATTTGGGGCTCACAGTTTTAGTCCCCGTTTTACAGATCAGGTAACTGGGGCCCTGAGAAGTGAAGTGACTTGCCTAAGGTCACATAGCAGAAAGATGGCAAAGCTGGCATTAAGCCCCAGGTCCTTTTGACTCCCAGGCCCTTGTTCTTTCCACTTGACCATACTGTCTTAACTCAGTGACCCTCTCCCAAGTGCTTCTGGGCAAGAAATGTGATTGCTAATTCTGTTGTACTGTCCCAAGCACTTAATACAGTGCTCTATATATAGTAAGTACTCAGTAAGTACCATTGGTTGAGTCAGGGGAATGTCCGCTAAGGATGTTAATGGTGAAGGTTTCCACCCAACGGAATGCCTAGAATGTCTTGAGTGGTAGGTAGATTCAACAGGATTCCTGAAAATGGTAGCTGGCTAATGTGGTGGGACAGGGAAAGGTGCTAAATTGCAGAAGTTTGACTAGTGACACTATTTTATTTTATCTGATTTATTATGCTGGATCACAGCACCCTGATTGTCATTGATTGGTTTAGTAACATAAAAAGATACAAAATCTGCTTCCTTAACCAAACACACTTGAAAGGTGCTTCACCTGGTGGAAAAAGGGGGCCATTTCAATTCAGAAGTGTTAATTGAGCACCTGTTTGTGTGCAGAGCTATGTACTAAGCATTCGGGAGAGCACAATGAAAGTAAAATACTTACTTGGTCCTTGCCCTAAAGGAGCTTGTACTCAGATATATATGAATTTAATAGTTTTACTTTAGTACTGCTGGGAGAATTTTTGGTTATTTTTACTGTAATCTTACCCTAACTAGAAATAGTAATTGTCTTTATTGAGCATCCACTCGGGCAAGATGAGACACTGCCCACAAGTAGCTTATTCCCGAATGGGGAAGACAGACATGAAAGTATTTACAAATAGTCACCAAAAGAAATAATTGAATGTGCTAAAGAGTGCTCAAGATGGGTATAAGTGCACAGATGCTGAAAATTGCTGATGGGTGTGTGGGATTATGGGGCTGGGAACTAGAACTGTGCGTAGCTGCATGCTTTCTTTAATATTTCAAATGGGAGAAATAGTTATATGAATTCAGATTTTCCTTCATATTTAGCAAAAAAATGTAAAATGCATTAGTGGATTATGAATTATAAATACATTAGAAAGTACATAAATCCATCATTTGAATTATGTCCATTTTTTACTGTGTCATTAAACTTCATTTGTACGAATATTTCTGCCATACCATTTAGGAGTGTCAGAGAACAAAACAGGAAGTCCTTTCTTTGCGTCGAGAGAATGCTACGCTTGATGCCGAATGCCATGAAAAAGAAAAACTCATTAATCAACTTCAGACTAAAGTAGCTGTTTTGGAGCAGGAGATTAAGGATAAGGACCAGCTAGTATTGAGAACGAAAGAAGTATTTGACACAATGCAGGAACAAAAGGTTCTGATTTTTAATAGTTTTTTATTCGATTTTTCTCTGATCTGAAATGAATGAATACTGAAAATACTGAAAACCTTTTAAAAATTAGGTAGCGTTGGAAGAAAGTGCAGAGAAGAAGCAAGTGCAACTAGGAAAACTTGAGGCCACAATAAAGTCATTATCCACAGAACTCCTTAAGGTTCGTTTTAAAAAAAAGGTTTGTTTTGGAAAAACAAAATGTTTACAGTCATTCTGTGGGACCAGATTGGGTAATAAAGCTGATGTTGTTTTATAGGCAAATGAAATTATCAAGAAATTGCAAGGGGATTTGAAAACTCTAGTGGGCAAATTGAAACTAAAGAATTCAGTTACAATTCAGCAAGAAAAATTGCTCGCTGAAAAAGAGGAAAAATTGCAAAAGGAGCAGAAGGAGCTACAAGATGTTGGACAATCTCTTCGCAACAAAGAGCAAGAGGTAGTTTGTTTTAATATTTTGTTAAATGAAATTACTGGAATTAATTTAATCTGATTCTCCAGACGGTAGGGAGCACAAGTCTGAAAGCAAAGCAGAGCAGCCATAAATCTCCTTCCTCCCCACCTCCCCACCACCAACAGAGCCATCAAGAATTACATCTCCCCCGCCCCCCTCCCCCCCCCCCCAACCAAGAGTAGGAGGGGAAATGAAGAGGTGGGGTGGAGGTGCCGTTCTTCTTAGAGCCTTCCAGTCTCAGAAGCCACCTCCTCCAGCCAAGCCTGCCAAGGGGCAATTTGCCCGGCAGGCCCCTTCATATGCCCCTGGCTCTACCCCTCATGTGTGCAGTGAGCTGTTGGGAGCAGAGTGCAGTGTACAGAGGGAGGAAGGAAGAGAGGAAGGGACAACTGACAGGACTAAAGAAAAAAACCTATGTAGTCCGGTGGAAGAACAAGTAATTCCACTACTTACTACTAAAATTTAAAATTAGTCCACTTAATTGTATGAGTAATATAACTTAGGAGAAATGCAATTATTTGATTTTTTTTCTCAAAATGTTAGCTTTTTCAATTTTAATATAAATTTTGATTTTTGAGAGATTTGAGTAGCCATTTTATTTTTATTTATTTTATTCAACTTTTCCATATTTATACATCTTGACGTTAATGAACTGTTTCAGGTGTGCAAACTGCGAGAACAGTTAGAGGCTTCGGTCCAAAAACTTGAAGAAAGTAAACAGCTTTTGAAAACCAATGAAAATGGTAAGCCTGTAGAATAAGAATTCTGCAGTTCTATCGCTTATTGAGCATTTTATTTGCATTTATTTATTAATGAGTTATTAACAGTACAATTAATTTACAGTATTGACAGTCACTTCCAAAATGACCATCAATTCCACTACCCATCTTCCCTCCCAAGTCCTCTGCTCCGCCTAGCTTTCCCATCCCAGTCAACACCACCACCATCCTCCCTGTCTCTCAAGCTTCAGTCTTCTTTTATCTCTTTCAGTCCCCATATTCAATCTGTCACCAATTTCTATTGGTTCTTCCTCCACAATTTTGTCCAAATGTGTTTGTTCCTCTCATTCTAAATGATCCCCACACTGGTTCAGGTAACAGTCATATCCTGGCTTCATTACTACATCAGCCTCCTATCTCTCTTTTTCCAGATCCATACTTCACTCTGCTGCCCAGATTACTTTTCTAAGACCTCCGTCTGCACACCTCTTCCCATTCCTCAAAAACCTTGAATGATTGTCCATTCCTCTCTGCATCAAATAGAAACTCCTGATCACTGTTTCTAAGTACTCAGTCAGCTCACACTCGCTTGCTCTCTTTCTCTCTCTCTCTGTCTCCTCCCTCCTCCCCCCATTCTCCCATTCTCTTTCTCTTCCATTCTCACCTTCCACTTCAGTCCAGCTCATACTGTTGTTCCTGCCACCCTCTTGCTCACATCCACCCTCCTCCCTGGGACTCCTTCCCCCTTCCTGTCTGACAGCTCTCCCCATCTTCAAAGCCTTTCTGATTTCTTATGGCTCCCCGGAACATTTTCCAGTTCATTTCCATCCTCCCGCTTTATATTCTCTAACTTCCACTTTCATACCACTTAGGTGCTCAGAATCCCCATAGCACCCATGTGGCATATCTTCGATAATCTGTTACTTCCTCCTTTCCGGAATTTAATGTCTGGAGGGAAAGGGTTTACTAGTTCTGTTATACCTCGTCAGGTGCCAAATAAATACTGCACGCAGGCACTCAAAGTACTATTGATTGCCTATCCTACTACGCTCTGCTCAGATAATTGTGCGGTTATTTTTATAGCTTAATATTGTCAGTATTAGACATCCTGGTGTGTGCATAGTTGTCACTCTGCTTGCTTCGGCTCCCTCTGCCCTTGGACCCTCTTACTCAAGGCCTGGCTCTCCCTTAATGGCTCGAACAGTCAAGGCCTGCCCCTTCCTGACTCCCTTTGCTCCTTCTTTCCTGCTCTTCTTCTGTTCCCTCCCTCCTGCCCCAACTTCAGTTCCCACTCCTGCTCCCTCCTAAGACCCTGTCCTCTCTGCCAGGGGTCATTTGGATTCAGCTGTCCCCATCTCCTTCCCTTCCTTTTCTCCTTTCCTCTTTTACTCCTTCCTCTCTCACAAGGAAAGAAATATGTAGTCTTCACCACTAGGATGCAATGGCTTCTATTTTGAATAGGTCAAGATTTCCTCACAGGAATTGGTTTCTTAGTTAATCAGCATCATCAATGGTATTTGAGTGCTTACTATGTGCCTAGCACTATACTAAATGCTTGGGCGACTACACTACAACAAATTTAGGACCATGCTTGGCACATAGTAAGCGCTTAACAAATACCATCATCATTATTATTATTTAGTAGACATCTTTTGCACTGTTTGGTTTAATTTTATTAGCTAATTTTCAATTATTGCACTAGGTTTTTACCCTGTTCTCTAAGAGATGCATTTATATCTCATTTTTTCCTTCCTCCAGAGATAATCTAAGGCTTCTTCTTCACTATCTAATAAAATAATAAGGGCATTTGTCAAGCTCTTGGTATGTGCTAAGTGCTGGGATAGGTATTAATGCCAGTCTACTCATTCAATCTCTCACTCTCATCTCTCTCACCGTCAGCACCTTGCTCACACCCTCCTTCCTGCTTGGAACTCACTCCCTCTTCTTATCTGACAGGCTACCACCACTCTCCCCATTCTCCAAGGCCTGTTGAAATCATATTTTCTCCAGGAAGCCTTCCTGATTTATCATTCCTCTTCCCACTCTGGTTTGGTTCCCATCTGCATCCCCTATGCACTTGGATCCACACCTTCGAAGTACGTAGGAACTTACCCCACCTCCACGGAACTTATGTACACATCCTTATTCTCTGTGGCTTCCCCTCCAGAAATTTATTTTACCTGTCTCCCCTGCCATATTGTAAACTCCTTAGGGGCAGGATTATGTCTACTTCCTGTAATGTACTCTGCAAATATACACAGTTAAGCACTCAATAAATACCATTGATTGATGCTGGATAATGAGTTCAGACCAGTCCCTGGGCCACACAGGTTTCACAACCTTTATTCTCTCCCATTTTACAGAATAATAATAATGATGATGGTATTAATAATAATGGTGGTGTTTAAGTGCTTACTATGTGCAAAGCACTGTTCTAAGCACTTGGGGTCTACAAAGTGATCAGGTTGTCCCACGTGGGGCTCATGGTTTTAATCCCCATTTTACAGATGAGGTAACTGAGGCACAAAGAAGTTAAGTGACTTGCCCAAAGTCACACAACTGGCAAGCGGCAGAGCCAAGATTAGAACCCATGATCTCTGACTCCCAACCCCAGGTTCTTTCCACTGAGCCACGCTGCTTCTCTTGTGCCAAACACTGTTGTAAATGCTGGGATAGATACAAGGTTATCAGGTTGGATGCAGCCCCCTTCCCACAGTCGTAGTCTCAATCCACAGTCGCAGTCTGGTTTCCAGATGAGGTAACCGAGACCCAAAGAAGTGAAGTAATTTGCCCAAGATCACATAGCAGACAAGTGGCGGAGCTGGGTTTAGAATCCAGGTCCTTCGGACTCCCGGGCCCGTGCTCTATCCACTAGGTCATGCTGTTTCTCTAAGCAGAAGACCGTAGATAGAGGTTATTTGCCCATGATTACTAGTGGCAGAACTGGTACTTGAACCTGGGTCTCCTGACTCCTACTCCAGTGGTCAACTGAGCCATACCACCTCTCCCCTGATAATCTTCAGTTTGTTTGACTTCTGACTAGTTTTACTAGTCAGCTTCAATTAGATGAACGATGATAGCCCATGGGCTTTTAGGCTCTAAGTGGAAAACAGAACTGCAGCATGTGAGATATTCTTGTTTCTCATAAGAAACAAGATAGGTATATATTTCCTGAATACAATGGCATTGGTTTATTAAAGTTTCATCTTTTTCTTATTATTACAGTATTTGTTAGGCACTTACTATGTGCCAGGCACTATACTAAGCACTGGGGTAAATGCAAATAAATCGGGTTGGACATAGTCCCTGTCCTACATGAGGCCCACAGTCTCGATCGCCATTTTACAGATGAGGTAACTGAGCCCAGTGAAGTGACTTATCCAGGGTCACACAGCATGCAGGTGGCGGGGCTGGGATTATAATCCAGGTCCTTCTGACTCCCAGGCCCGTGCTTTATACACTATGCCATGCTGTTTTTAGATTCCTTTAAAGACTGCCTTATCCCTTTAGGGAGTCTTTCTGGTTCATTCAGGGGTCAAGTGAGCACCAATTCACCTGAAGGCTCTAGACTGTAAGCTCATAGTGGACAGGAAATGTCTGCTAATTCTACTGTACTCTTCCAAGCACTTAGTACAGTGCTCTGCACATAGAAAGGGCTCAATCAGTGCAATTGATTGATTGATTGACTGGCTAATGTTTGAGCCCTGCATAGAATATTTCTTTTTTTTCCCTCCTATACGAATGATCTTTTAAAAGTCATTTTAGGAATAAAGAAAAAAGCAGGGGATGGAGACCAGATATACTTTAATTTTTTTTTCACATTTCTTTTTCAATGGAGTAATTACATGGCTAAACAAGCAACTGAATGAAAGCCAGTTAACAAGAAAGCAAGAAATATTGGGTCTCTCTACCACTCCATCTGCACATATCAGCAATAACTCAATCAGAAGCGGAATTTCACCTAATCACAATGTGGTAAGTTTCCAGTCAATAGCTTAGTCCCCTTATCCATAATCATAAATACACAAAACTACTCAACAGCAAAATGTTTTTCCTTTTTTTTTGTTTGGAAATCTTTTGAGTATGCACCATGAAGCTAACATGAGTTCTTCTAGGAGACTAGGTTTCCTATATTATTCCTGAACCATAAAGGCAGGCCAGTTAGTTTGAGGGGGTCTTTTCCAATTCTTGCGTGGTAGCAGGGAGGGGGACCGGAGATTAGCTCAACTCTCTTGACTAATGTTTCATTTGGATCTGGGCAGACAAGTAGGACAACTCTAGATAAACCATTTATTTCATTCCAGAAATTTTCAGTCTGTCGTTTACGCCAGCACCCGTGGACACAATCTCACATATTCCCTTCAGCTCCCACTCGGGGACTCCAGTGATACTTAATAAAATGTTAATTCTAAGCATGCTGTCATGGAAGAATGGGTCCTTCCAGTGGGTCCCGTTGGAACAGGAAAATGCCTGTTATTCCCTGCCAAAGTGAGTTGTTCCCTTGTGTTTTTCCTGCATCCCTCCCCGCATCAGAAATTCACCACAGGGCCTCAAGGCCTAAGTGTTTTCCTGTTCTGGTTCAGCCAGAAAGGTGACTTTCAGCCAGTTGGAAAAGTAGAATGAGAACTCCTCTGTTGCCTCTCTCAAGTCTCAGCCAGCAGACCCCCAGGTTCTAGTGGCGTGATTGCTGTTTTGTCTTAAAAGATCTTTTGTGCTACCATAATCAGTTGTATTTATGGAGCACTTACTGTGCACAGAGCACTCTACTAAGCACTTGGGAGGGTACATTATAACAGTTGGTGATTACGTTCCCTGTCCACAATAAGCTTACAGTCAAGAAGGGGAGACAGACATTAATATAAATAAATTAAATTAAAGGTATGTACGTAAATGCTATGGGGCTGAGGGAAGGATGAATGAAGGGTGCAAATTCTATGGCAAGGGAGACACAGAGGGAGTGAAGAGGAGGAAATGAGGACTTAGTTGGGGAAGGCTTTTTGGAGGAGATATGCTTTTAATAAAGCTTTGAAGATTGTCGATTGTTGGATATGAAGAGGGAGGTAGTTCCAGGCCAGAGGCAGGACATGGGTGAGAGATTGGTGGTGAGATAGATGAGATCAAGGTACAATAAGGTTGGCATTAGAGGAGCGAAGTGTGTGGACTGGGTTATAGTAGGAGGGTAGCGAGGTGAGGTAGGAGAGGGCAAGGTGATTGAGTGAGGTGGTGGTGCTGTCTATAGTGTTGGAAAAGTCAGGGAGACACAGACAGGGTTTGGGTAGCAATAGGAGGAGTTCTGTTTGGACCTGGTGGGACATCCAAGTAGAGGCATCCTAAAGGCAGGGGGAAATACCAGACTGCAGAGAAGGAGAGAAGTACAATATAACGGAGTTGGTAGACATTCCTGCCCTCAATGAGCTTACAGCCTAGATGGAGATATAAGCACTAGAGCGTTTACATATCCTGGTAAGTTTCCAGTTCTCATCCCTAAAGGTCCCAAGCAAATTTGACATTCATTGACTAGGCAGAGCGATGGTTACCTTCTTTTATCCTCATATCCAGATTAAGAAATTTGATTTCCTTTTTTAACATATTTTTTTTTGTCTTTTTACCCACTAGCTTGACAACCGACTCCTGTACCCAAACTCGGGGATTGGCTATCCTGCCTCCTCTGCCTTCACCTTCCAGAATGCCTTCCCACATGCCACATCTGCCAAGACTGCTAGCCATCCAATGTCTGGACCAAAGGTAGTCCTTTCCTTTATTTCCCTTTCTTTGGATATGAGGAGGAGTTTTCTGAATGTCTTACCGAGCATCCCTTCAAACAGATTTTACTCTGTTGGTTAGAATGTATGCTGACAGGGTGGTAGGAAGAATTGTGTACGCTGTAGCACGCCCGATCACATGGTATTTGTTAGACCAGCCTTACCTGTAATTAGCACAGCCTTCCCTTCAGATTTCCTCCTAGCTAGTTCCATTCCAAACTTTGACCATTTCTTCCAGCCACCTCTGCCCCTCTATTTACCTCTGTACCATCCTAACTCGGCCTTCAGCTCTTCTCCTTTCCCTACCTTGGTCCCACTCCACTTATCCCTGGCTGAAATGCCCAATGTGGACTTCCTATCCATCTTCACATCTAGATGCCCAAGCCCATGCCCTCAACACCACCCTGTCTCGCCAACTCAACCCCTCATCCTCCTCATCTTCACACTGATCTCGCGGCACCACCCCGCAGCCGTGGATCATCACCTCCACCCTGCTCTTCCTCCACTCCCGTGCATGTGCCGTCGGACATGGCCGGCAGAAATTCGGGCACTGGAACAACTTGAGCCACTTCCAGTTCTTCCTCACATGCTGTAATTTTACCATTCAGCAACAGTACTTCTCCTCATTGCGGATGATCTTGCCCATCACTCTGTCGCCCAAACTTGAAGCCTCAAGCATTAGCTCATCAAAAGCTCCTCTTACTCCCAGCTCCCTCCCGCCCCCACATCCACCCGCTTCCTTCTGTCATCTCTCAAGAGATCTATCTGCTTTCAAAATCCACTCCTTCCACCTGCACACCCCACCCCACACCTTCTTACTTTCTGAAAACACTTGTACCCATTCTTCTTCCTTCCCTGACAACCAGCTTCAATTGCTCACTCTCTGATGATTCATTTCCTTCTCCTTCAAACATGTTTGTGTGTCCGTCCTTAAAAAAAAACACCGTATCTGGAGCCCACTGCACCCTCCACCTATTGCCTCATCTCCCTCCTCCCATTCCTGTCCAAACTCCCTCTGATAATAATAATGATAATTGTGTTATTCGTTAAACACTTGTGTCCCTGCCAAGCACTTGAACTAAGCCCTGGGGTAGGAGGAAGAACAAGTATTGAACCTCATTTTACAGACAAGGAAACTTAGGCATAGAAAAGTGAAGTGATTTGCCCAAGGTCACAGCAGGCAAGTAGGAGAGTTGGGATTAGAACCCAGGTCCTCAGACATCTTTCCACTAGACCACTCTGGGTCCACTTCCTCCACTTCTTTGCGTGATAGAATCCTATACAAAACAATGATACAATTCTAAAGCCCCTCTACTATCCTATTTCCATTCCCTTCACTTCACTCCAACTGCATTCTCCAAGGTCCCCAGTTACCTTCTTGCCAAATCTAGTTGACCTATCTGTCCAAATCTCCTTTGATCTGTTGAGTGCCATCAACACGGTGGACTACTCCCTTTTCGTGGAAACCCTATCTAATTGTAGTTTTTCTGATAAAGATCTCTCCTGGTTGTTTTCTTACTTCTCCGGCTGATTCTTCTCAGGCTGGCCCTCCGTGGCACTTCCTCTCTCCTCCACCTTCAGACTGTTGGTGTCTGTCAAAGCTCTTCTCTTGTCCATCTACATTCACTCCCATAGCTTATAATAATAATTATGGTATCTGTCGAGCGCTTACTGTGTTCCAAGCATTGTTTTAAGTGCTGGGGTAGTTAGGTAATCAGGTTGTCCCACATGTGGCTCACAGTCTTAATCTCCATTTTACAGATGAGGTAACTGAGGCACAGAGAAGTTAAGTGACTTGCCCAAGGTCACACAACAGACAGGTGGCAGAGCCCGGGATTAGAACCCACGTCCTCTGACTCCCAAGTCCGTGCTCTTGCCACTAGGCCATGCTGCTTCTCTAAAGCTTATCATATGCTTATTATATTCTGCCTTGAATACTCTGCCTCCTCAATGCCCCCTTGCTCGTTATGGGCAGGTAACGTGTCTGTTTATTGCTCTCCTGTACTCTCTCAAGCACACTTAGTATAGTGCTCTGCACACAGTAAGCACTCAGTAGATACAATTGAATGAATGAATGTCTCTCCCTCCCCTGCCTCCCCACCCCCAGATTTTAAGCTCGCTGTGGGCAGGGAATGTTTCTGTTTATTGCATTGTACTCTCCCAAGCATTCAGTATGGTGCTCAGCAAACAAGTGCTCAATAAATATGATTGAATGAATGAATCTCTCCCTTCTCCAGTCTGTGCTTGACTCTACTGCCTGTCTAATTTTTCTGAAATGTTGTCCTGCACACATTTCTCTACTTGTCAAAGATCTCAACCCCATTCCTCTCGACATTGAGCAGAAACGCCTGGTAATTGCTTTTAAAGCACTCAATCAGCTTTTCTTCATATTTATCCAGTCTTCTCCCACTACAGCCCAATTTACGCTCTTGGTACCTCTCAGGCTAACCTTCCTACAGTGTCTTGTAATCTTTCCTGCCACCAGCCTCAGTGAATGAGTTGATCTTGTCTACTGAATGATCAATCCATGGTATTTGTTGAGTACTTACTGTGTGCAGAGCACTGTATTAAGTACTTGGGAGAATGCAATACAATATATCTGCTAAACTTTAGTTCCTGCCCACAGGGAGTTTACCCTCTAGGGAGAGAGATATAAATAAATTATAGATATGTCCATAAATGCTGTAGGGCTCATTGTGGAGTCACTGTGAAAGGGCATAAGGGCGGGTAGAGCCCCAGGTGCATGGGTGATGCAGAAGGGAGGGCTGAGATAGGGAAGTTAGGAACTTAGGGCAAGCATCGGCCTTTAATCGGACTTTGAAGATGGGGAGAGAGAGGCAGGCTCTCTGATATGAAGGGAGAGGGGATTCCAGGCCAGTGGGAGGACGAGGACAAGGGGTCAGTGGCGAGAAAGGTGAGATTGAGGTACAGTGAGCAAGTTGTTGGAAGAGCAGAGTGGCAGTTGGAATGTAGGAGGCCTGTGTAACTCTCTCTGCCTAAACCCAGTCCTCCTCCTCTTCCTCCTCACTTGCTTTTCTCATTCAATAGAATCACTCTGCTCCCTGTCCTTCAGTGGCAGTCATGACCCCTTACTGTCTTTCAACTCTCTCCTCACCGCCAAATCCTGCTCATCTTTCCTGCCCATATCTCCCAGATCTGCCCCTTCTTTCCTGACCCGGTCCATGCCCTGGGCACCTTGCGACCAAAGTTTTGCATCAGCCACGTCACTGGTCTCCCATCCTCTAGACTCTTCGTCCTCCAATCCATGCTACCCGCTGTGGCATGAATCGTTTTCTTCCTAAAGTTTCACTTGGCCCATATCTCTCCTTTCCTTCAGCCCTCCACTGGCTTCCTTTGTCTCTCTGCATCACACGCACTCCTCACAGTCCTATTCAGGGCTCTCCAGTAACTCATTCCACCTTATCTATCAGATCTCTTCATGTGATGGAGTGGAAAGAGCATCGGCCTGGGAGTTAGAAGACCTGGGTTCTAATCGTGGCTCTGCCATTTGCCTGTGTGAAATCGGCTAAGTCATTTAACTTCTCTGGGCCTCAGTTTCCTCAGCTGTAAAATGGGGATGAAATGTCATGTTCTTTCACCTACTTAAAATGTGAACTCCTTGGGGGACGGGCTCACTGTCTTGTATCTACCTCAGCACTTAGCTTGGCTAAGTGTTTGCTTGGCAAATACTATTCCCCAACTCGCTCTGTTTGCTCCTCCCAAGCCAATCTAGTTGTTTCTTGTTCTTTTCTCCCACTTCCGTCCCCTAAATCACATTGTTCCCCAGGCTCTGAATTCCTCACCCTTCCCAAATCCAGCTGACCACATTTTTACGATATTCAGAGCCCTCCTACAGTCCCACCTTTGCTGCCAGCTACCATTATGAACTTATTTATGCCCATGCTCAGCACTCTTGTCTCCCCCATTAGAATATAAGTGCTTTGTGGGCATCCAGTATATAGCAGATTGTATTGTGGTGACTCAGCAAATACTAACTCTGCCACTTTTACCACCTCAGCAGAGCATTGTACTTAGTCCTGAAGAGAGTATAATATCAATCAATAAGTGTACTAAGTCCTGAAGAGAGTATATCAATCAGTCATTATATTAAGTACTTACCACCTCAGCAGAGCACTGTACTAAGCTCTTGGGAGAGTAGAGTAGAATAGACATGACCCCTGCCCTCAAGAAGATTATAATCTCGGGGAAGGAGACAGACACGAAAGTAAATGACAGGAAAAGGAGCAGTCGAGTTTAAAACAGAGCATTTAAGTGCTAAAGTAGGAACGGCTTGGGGTAAATACCATTTGTGATGTGGAAGTGTTGAAGGGGCAGTAGTTGGGTAAATAGGGAGGGAAGATGAGTAGCTAATGAGGAATACCCTCCTGGGGGAGACGCGATTTGGGGAGGACTTTGAAGATGGGGAGAGTAATGGTTCTGGGGGAGGGAGTTCCTGGAAAGAGGGAAGGTATGAGCCGAAAGTGGTGAGACACAATGAGTAGGTTGACCTGAGAAAAGCGAAGTGTGCAGGCTAGGTTGTTGTGGGAGAGGAGCCAGGATAGTTAGTACTTAGGGAGGGAGAGTGCTGATTGACTGTGTGAAAACCAGCAGTGAGGAGGTTGTCCTTAATGTGTTGATGCATGGGTTTTTGAGGAGTTGGAAGGTGTACCCAGATTGATTTTTTTAAGAAGGTGATACCGAGGAGCAAAGCGAAGTGTGGATGGGAGAGGCTGGAGGCAGGGAGGTCAGCAAGGAGGATGTGGTAGCAGTTTGGACTGGAAGGGCTGGATCCTGGAGGTGTGGTGGACAAAGAATCGACAGGATTTGCTGACTGAATATGCGGGTTGAAGGAGAGCTAGAAACCAAGGATGACGCCGAGGTTGCAGGCTCGAGGAGTGGGGAGCATGGCGGTGGTGTCAACTGTAATGGGAAGTTTAATGTGGGGGGAAGGAGTTCATAGAGAAAGTGAGGGGTCCCCTTTTAGACATGTTGAGTTTGGGGTGCTGGCAGAGGGCATTATTTTAGAGATGTCCTGGAGGGAAGGGGAAGTGTGAGATTGCAGAGAAGGGAGGTCAGGGCTAGTGATGGAAATTTGGAAGTCATCAGTGTAGCGGTAGTAGTTGAAGCCTAAGGAGTGGGGGGGGTGGATTGAGAATATAAGGGGACTTAGAATTCCGCCTTGAGGAACACCCCCAGTGAGGGAGCAGGAGCTAGATCCTGTCGGTTCTGTCTTCGAAACTGCTAAAATCCACCCTTTCCTCTCCATTCATACTGCTACTGTGTTGATGCAAGCACTTATCCTCTCCCGCCTTGACTACTGCATCTGCCTCCTCCCTGACCTCCCGGCCTCCTGTCTCTCCTCACTCCAGTCCATACTTCACTCTGCTGCATGGATCATTTTTCAAAAAAAGTTCGGTCTACATCTTCCCCACTCCTCAAGCCCATCCACCTGCGCATCATAAAAGCTTGGCTTTAAAGGGGTCAATCAGCTGGCTTGCGCCCCTCACCTCACTGATCTCCTACTACAACCCACCCTACTGGGCTGCTGCTGCTGATGAAAGTATGAGCCAGCAGAGATGATTCATTCATTTAGTTGTATTTATTGAGCACTTACTGTGTGCAGAGCACTATACTAAGCGCTTGGGACAGTATAATACAACAATAAGCAGACACATTCCCTGTCCACAACGAGCTTACAGTCTAGAGGGCTGATCGAGACAGAGCAAACACAGAAATAGGAAAAGAAATAGAGAACAATGTCAGAGAAACTTAATTTACATTTTGGCCATTTAGAATCTAATTGCTCTTCCTTGTATTTTATTAAGCTGATATGTAAGTTAGCCTTGTGTATTCTTTTTGTAACCCAAGCCCCAGGTGCGTCACTGCCCCTGCCAGTGACTCGCCGAGGCTTCCAGCAGAGGAACTGACTCTTAGTATAAGCAGTCTATGCTTGATGCGTAATACCTACCCAATTTCATAACTTTCACACTATGAAAATTTGATTTCTAAACAGGTTCAATTTAACATGCAGTTTTCAAAAAGCAGTGCGTCCTCTGGAGACATCCAGCCAGGAGGAATAACTAGCACAGCTCGTTCAACTGATAAGGAAAAGTATGTACTCTTTATTTTGTGTGAGTCTGTTGCAGGGAGGAACGGGTGTGCACACATGTTTCTGTACACATAAAAATAGACATACAAAGGTACCAGGAGTGTGGAAAGAAACAGACACCTCAAACTCCTCTCTGCTAATCAGGAATGTGTTGATTAAATGTGTTGAAGCAATAGGGGTCAATGATTCTCCCTTATTTTAGAGAAAGGGGAAATTCAGCTCTCTGAGATGTTGTGGAGCAAAGTTGTCGTAAGCACTGTGTTCTAGTGTGTCACTTCTGCTCAGTAGGGTTCCATGTCTCAGAGTTCATACAGCCTTTGTATATGGGAGGATCACCCTCAGGGTTAGGAAAAATAGGACAGTGTTTTCCATTATTATTGGTCTCATCACTTTTTTGTGAATTTTTTGGAAATACTACTGTTCTTCACACCATACCATTTCATGTTTGAGAATTCAGAATTTTCATAGTTGTGATCCCATGTTTAACTTAAAATATAATTCCTCCAAAGTTATGAATTTTTGTGTGTTAGAAAACCCCAGTCCCAATAATGATGGTATTTGTTACTTAACTTCTCGGTGTCTCAGTTACCTCATCTGTAAAATGGGGATTAAGACTGTGAGCCCCACGTGGGACAACCTGATTCCCCTGTGTCTACCCCAGTGCTTAGAACAGTGTTTGGCACATAGTAAGCGCTTAACAAATACCAACATTATTATTATTATTAAGCACTTACTATGTACCAAGCACGGTTCTAAACCCTATAATGTTACCGTAGCTCAGTCTCTCCTTTTTGGGGGGATGGATGGAGTTTTGTTTTGTGGTTCTTAAGTAAGGCCTCTGCTTTTTTTAGGGAAAGGCATTTTCTCCTGTGAATACTCTCTCCTGAGAAAGTGCTGTCCTGTGGTAGGGCTTAAAAGCGAGCCCTTGTGGTGTTCTGCAGCAGGAAGGATTAGTTTGAGCATACAGGGAAAAAGCAATTACTTTTGGGGGCCCCACCCTTTTGTAGGTCCTTGGAAGGAAGGGGAAGCAGGATGCTTAAGGAGAAAGATGACAGAATTGGAAATGACAATGAAGGGTATGGTTATTGATCTATACAGTTTAAAAAATATATGGACACACATCATCACACATAACTTCCCTTGGGGAGAGAGTTCTTTCTGATGTTCGTTACCTTTCATGGAATTCAAATCCCACCATTAATGAGCATTGATTAATAGTTTCTGACAAATCACCATTTCTCCTGCCAAAGACTGGGAGGCGAGAGCCGGTCTTCGGCAGCTTCACATACGAAGTGGGAGGAGTCAAGCAGAGGAGAGGGCCCCAAATGCCTCCATTTTCCTATCCGGCACACGACGGGACCATTAGATATATCCTTTACTTAAGACTAAATGATGGGTTAGAAGGACAATGAGATTATTATCAGAACAAGGCAATAATTATGATTTTTTTTCTTTTTGATTAGTGGTGAGAATTTGGGGCTGGAATCCAAGTATTTGAAGAAAAGAGAAGACAGCATTCCTTTACGAGGACTCAGTCAAAACATCTTTAATAATTCAGGTAGGCATTCAGACATTGTGCATAGTACCATGTTCATATTCAAAACAAGCGCAACTAATAGTGAGATGTTATTGTGTGTATGCATAACGACCCATTCCCCACTGTAAAGGAAATGTCCACTAATGTTTTTAGCATTTTGTTTAGGGTCAGGCCTTTGTGCCACCGTCTCCCTCCGAACCTCTATTCATAGAAATTAGCATGGCATAGCAGATAGAGCACAGACCTGGGAGTCAGAAGATCATGGGTTCTAATCCCAGCTCTGCCGCTGGTCTGCTGTGTCTCCTTGGGCAAGTCACTTAACTTCTCCAGGCCTCAGTTCCCTCATCTGTTAAATGGGGATTGAGACTGTGAGCCCCACATGGGAGAGGGACTGTGTCCAACCCGATTTGCTAGTTTCCACCCCAGCGCTTAGTTCCGTGCCTGGCACACAGTAAGCGCTTAACAAATGCCATTATTATTATTATTAGAATAATGATAGAATAATCAGCCATCTCCTGATGGCTGCATGTGAGGCTCCTGATGGTGTCTCCCAAAAGTACTGTGTTTCACCGTGTTCTGACATCTCTTCTACCTTCTCTATTATCTGTGACTAGTTTCACAACAGTTCTTTGGGTATCTTCCTAATTCTTTTCAGGTGCCCTTCCCAGTACAGCTATGTTGCTAGTGAACTGACCATTCCAAGTGGTCATGGTTGGTAAACTTGACTTCCTATTTGGAGATTCAGGATGGTTCATAGATATTGGAGATGAAACCTTTTTCAGAAGCTGGATGTGTGGTCTAGAGCAAGTCCAGTGCTCAACCCCAGCTTCGTAGAACCTTGTTTAGGTAGCTTGAACCCCACTGGTATCAATAAGCTCACTCTGGGCAGGAAATGTCAGTTTATTGTTGTACTGTACTTTCCCAAGTGCTTAGTACGGGGCTCTGCACCCAGTAAGTGCTCAGTAAATACGATTGAATGAATGGTATTTATTGAATGCTTACTATGCGTGTGCGCAGAGCTCTGTATATGTTCCGTGCCCATAAGGAACTTACAGTTTATAGGGGGAGACAGATGTAAATACCTTATGGATTTATGTGGATACATGCAATGGAACCTAACTTTTCATCATTTTCAGGCTTATTTTCAGTCCAGAGCACTATGCTGACTTTTGGTAATTTTCTATAGGCTCCTTTTTATTTGCATCTTGAGAGCATGTATCATCAGTATGGAATAGCAGCCGATTGGCCGCTGCCTCAAAGACTTCTGAATGTTGGAAGTTAAGCAGTGTGTTAGAAAGCATATTTTGCTCCTGGCTTTCAAGTCCCTTGTACTATCCTTCAGGGTGGCAGCCTCAAATAGCCTTACTCTGTAGGACTCTTTTTTTTTTTTCAAATGGTTTTGAGAGAAGGGCACTTTCTACTGACCTGACCGAGTGTATTGTGAAGGAGTCATAAAATCCTTAAGATTCACAGCTGTCGTGATGCTCTGTACACAGTAAGCGCTCAGTAAATATGATTGAATTAATTTGTACCCCGTATTCACCCCACCCTTGGCCCCACAGTACTTTTGTACATAGTCTTAATTTATTAATTTATATTAATGTCTGTCTCCCCCTTAAGCTGCTTATGGCAGGGAATGTGTCTACCAACTCGGTTGTACTCCCAAGCACCTAGTTCACTGCTGTGCACATAGAACACACTGAATAAGTACCACTGATTGATTGCCAAACCCAAATTGAAGTTGCTAGAGTTCTACTCCGATGATTGGGTCACATGCTTTCTAAGTGGTCGATTTACCCCGACTAGAAATGCTGCTCCCTCCATTTCTCCTATATTTGTGGTGCTGGGTTTCCATCTAAAGCCACACAGCCATTCAGGTAGCGAGTGCACGATTAATGATATCTTCCAGTAACTGTTAAGGGGGAACTTGCTCACCACGGAGAGCAGTGGAGAAACCTAGGCAGTTTTCACAGTCGGCTCCCTTCCCTTCTCCCTGAAGACGAAGGTTAGCTCCTTCTAAACCATAAGCTCCTTGTGGGCAGGGAACAAAGCACTTGACTGAGTGTGGATAGACTAATCAGTCAACCAGTGGTGTTTTTTGAGTACTTACTGTATGCAGAGTGTACAGAATATACTGTGTGCTTGGGAGAATACAACGAAGGTGGTAGACCCGATCCCTGCACACAAGGAGCTTACAGTCTAGAGGGGGAGATGACAGCACAGTAAGTTATGGATATGTACCTGATACCGTGGGGATGAAGGTAAGGGGACTATTAAGGACTGAAAGGGCACAGATCTAAGTGCATAAGTGACCCAAGGCAGAGGGTGTAAGGGAAATGAGGGCTTAGTTGGGGAAGGCCTCTTGGAGAAGATATGTATTTCATAAAACTTCGAAGGTGGGGAGAGCAGTAGTCTATCGAACTTGAAGAGGGAGGGAGTTCCGGGCCAGAGGGAGGACATGGGCGAAGGATCAGGGGTGAGGTGGAGGGACAGTTAATATATTGGTTTTAGAGGAGTTAAGTATGGTAATAATAATATATTTATGGTATTTGTTAAGTGCTTACTATGTTTCAAGCACTATTCTAAAGTGCTGGAGTAGGTGCGAGTTAATCAGGTTGGACACAATCCCCGTTTCAAACAGGGCTCACGGCTCCTCAGTAGGAGGAAGAACAGGTATTGAATCCCCATTTTGCAGTTGAGGAAACTGAGGCAAATTGAAGTTGACTTACCCAAGGTCACACAACTAGCAGTTGGCAGAGCTGAGATTAAAACCCAGGTCATCTGACTCTCAGGCCCACGCTTTTTCCAGTAAGCCATTTGGCTAGCTGATTTAGTGCTTTAAAGCCAATGGTGAAGAGTTCTGTTTGTTGTGGAGATTCCATGGACTGAATGTTTTTCAGAAAAATAACCCAGGCAGCAGAAAAGTATGGATTAGAATGGGGAGATTCAGGAGGCAGGGAGGTGAGTGAGGAGGCTGATGCAGTATTCAAGGTATAAGTGCTTGTATCAGCAGTAGTAGCAGTTTGGAAAAGAGAGGATGGAAAGAGGATGGAAAGAAGATGAAAAGAAGGTAGAACTGATAGGATTCAATGACAGCTTGAATATGTGGGTTGCATGAGAGAGATGTCAATAATGTCAGTTATAGACTTGTGAGACAGCAAGGATTGGGTGTTATCTACTCTGCTGGAAAAGAAGAGGGGAGGACAGGGCTTGGATGGGAAGAGTAATATTTTGGACATGTTAAGTTTGAGGTGTTGGCAGCACATGTCCTGAAGGTAAGAGGAAATGGGAGGCTACAGACAAGGAGAGGTCAGGACTGGAGATGTAGATTTGGGAATCATCCAGAGAGATCGTAGTTGAAGCTGTGGGAGTGAATGAGTTCTCCACGGGAGTAGGTGTATCTGGAGAATAGAAGGGGACCCAGAGCAGAGCCTCAAGGGGCTCCACAGTTAGAGGGCGGGAGGCAGGAGAATGAGGAGGAGTGGTTAGAGAGATGGGAAATCCAGGAGAGGACAGTGTCAATGAAGCCAAGGTTGGATAATCTTTCCAATAGAAGGGGGTGGTCCAGTGTCAGAGGTAGCTGAGAGGTGGGGGGGAATATATATATATATGTGTGTATGTATGTATGGGGGGGAGAGTGTGTGTGTCCAATACACATTGTGTTTTCTGTTTTTCTCTTATCCCCAGAGCACCTGAAAGACAGCCCTTTGGCCATGCTTCAAGCTTCTTCAAAACCTGGAGCGCTCCCTTCTGCAGCCTCGGCTTATTTTCCTGGGCAGTGACAAAACTCTCAGGAGACTTTTCTTCTGTTAAGGATCAAAAGACTGGTGATGGATGATAATTATGGAACAAGTTAACCTAATAATTTAAATTCCACTTTTATCAAAATGCTTCAACTTTGACCTCATCTCTCCTGCATCAAATCATTTTCATCGTTTCGATCCCATCGGTTGGCATTCCCCAGGCCATGAGAGGAAAGTGCATTGGGGAAATTGAATTTTTGAGTTCAGCCCAAAGTTTCTGAAGGAACTGACAATTTGGAGCATTTTTACTCTTTATGTCAGTGGAACAGTGTGCAGAGTGGAGGCTGTGTGTTTTATTTTATGTATTTTATATAAGTGCCCTTTCTTAACTTCATCTTTCCAACTAAAATTGTCTACCAAGGGATGCCGATTCCTTCCCATTACTGACTTTTCGAGCATCACCTTCCTTTCTTTAGTGAGTTGAAAGAGCTTAAAGTATCAGTCTCTATACACCGGTGCTGTCCTGCTGAAGGATGAGACGAACCCAAAGGTCCTCTTTCCCTGGGATTCCCTTGAGGAATTAACTGAGTAGCAAGAGATGATGATCCTCTTCTCTGTGCTAAAGAGGCAGCAGCTTGCTGACTATAGCCAGTGAAGCACTCCATCCGCAACTGAGTTTAACCAATATGCCTGATCTTCAAGAAATCACTGCTGTAAATGGGGACCATAACTGTGCAGGATTTTAACATGGTTTGCAATTTCGTATACCTCTGTCCTTTTTAACCAACATTCCTCTAGACAGTCTTGGGTTTGGTTCTGATTTTAAATGTCACTATTTAAGAGAAACGATACAGCCACACCAGGCAGGCCTCATTTATTTTTAGCGTTAAAGGGTTTTACCTGTGTGGAAGCTTTTGGTTCTCAACTATATCTTCTGGATTTTAATCCCGCTAATCTTTTTTTCACCAATCATGGACTCAAACCTGTGTGTTTTGAAAACATTAACCGAAGTGCTAATTTTGTACCCTCTAGGGGAGATGCCTGGTCTTTACTCTGGACAGACGCATTTCTCTCTTGCAGCTTCTTCCTGCTGCTCTCCCCGTGACCTATTCCATATCACCCACCCTACCCTTCTCCTCTGCCATATTACTCTTTCTTCCTGTTCATGAAGACTCCAGGGGCACCACTGCAACCCACTACTACCTCTAGCCTTCTCCTCTTCCTCCTCCTTGCCCTGGCTAGCGTAAGTGCTCAGCCAAGCTGGGATGGGCAGCGGGAGAGGCCGAACTCCTTTAGAATGCCTTACCCGGGCGTACAAGCTTGTACATCTACCTTAGATTCGTGATGTGCAAGACTGTTTCACCGTAGCTGAATGTTGTCACTGCACAGTTGTGCACACGGTACTAAACTGGATTCTCTTCAGTCACCTTCAGCAGACCTGCTGGGCGCCTCGAGCAGCTTTTCTGGAAGGTGGTTGCAAGGTGTAGCTTGAAGGAAGGAGATGAAGGTTAAAACCGATCAACTCCAAGGTTTCAGTCCCTTCCCCACTGCTCTTTGTCCCGGTTAGGATCTGAGAGAAATCAAACCATCAAGTGTGCATTGGAGCATTCCCAGAGACTCTTTACATCGCTAAGGCAGCTGTTGAAGATGAAAATATTTTTTAATCCCGCCGAAGTATAACGACTGCAAGCTATAAATCGGATCTTCAGATTTCATCAGTGAGATGTGATGTTCCACGCGGGCCCCGTTCCGTCTCACTGATGGCAGGATGGCTGCCTTTGGAAAAACTATCATCGTTCCTCACGTGGGTCGCTGGCAGGATGCGATCTTGCCACCTGAAAGACATGTCTATAAATGCCATTAGGAGCTGATTAAAGCAGGTAAAGACGCTGTACAATTGTATTCAAATTTGTCTTTTTGTGAGGGAAGTATATTAGCTCTCTAAAGGTGCTAGGTTTTGCTGACTCAAGTCATATTTCAAAATTAAATAGGTAATGTGCGGGCAGGTTAAAGCAGCAATCCAAGAAGCTTATTTTTTGAATACCGTAACCACCACCCTGGGTTCAGTTTTGTGCTAGAATCTCTGACCAACCTCTCAGGACTTCAGGCTCAGCCCAGATGAGTAGGACTGTCCCCAGCCTTCATTAAAAGCAGATCCCTTTATTGTATAGTAGAGCTCTTCCATTGCCCAGGCACTCAGTGGAAGTTGGGGGTGTGTACTCTATTACTCTACCTCTTGCACTTTTTAGTTCAAATATTACTCTTTTGCAGTGTAAAGTGTATTTATCAGTGTGGCATTTAATGTATTTCTAATGTTTGAGAGAATTATGAAAAATTAAAACTGATTTGAAGAACTGATTTTTCCTCACCTGTCACTGGTATTTAATGAGCATTCACTATAGGCGGAGCACTGTACTAAGGCCTCGAGAGCGTGGGATACCTTCCATGCCCACAATGAGTTTAAAGTCTAGAGGGGGAGGCAGGTCTTTAAGGTGACTTTGAAAAGGAAGAAAGAGCAGCGTTCAGTAAAAAGGTGTGTGATAAGTAGCAAACCTGAGGAACTTGATTGGTGTTGGAAGAAAACATGTGCTTTTTGGGGAACCCACGCTTGCCCCCATCTTGTCTAACTGTTCAATGAGGGATAAAAAACTGACTTAAATCAGCTATCGAAAGATGTTAAAGTTCATTAAAATATTCAACTTTATTAACAATATTTACAACTTTTTCCATATCTTTGTCGACCAAGGTGAATAGTTAAAAAAGCATTAAGCAGTAACCACAGACAAGATGAAACCATTTTAAAACTATACAATACTTTATACACAATTTATACAAAGTAACACTTTTTTAAATAATATAACTGGACACAAAAATATACACTTTAGAGAAATTCACATCAGTAATTTGTATAAAGCTCTCTTCTAGGGTCCTGAAAATTTAGGACAAACATTAGCTCTAAGTGTTACTAGGACAGTCCTGAAAGGCATATCTATATATCTCTATATAGCTGCATAGATATATACAGAGATATATATATATATTTTATATATAGTTTTTATGAATATATGTATCTAGCAAATTGACATTTTCAAGGCTATCAGCTTATGGTATATTTTTCAGTTAATGTATTCAAGTGTTGAGGTCTATGATTAAGCAAATATCAAAATAATAGTGGTATTATAAGAAGCTACTTTTGGAAAGCAGAGTTTGAGCCAACATTTTAAAATTTTTGAGGCTCTGAACACCTACCCTTTTAAATTCTACTGTTGCTAGGCTGTGCCCAAACTGACCAGAGTAATAGACATCTTTAAAAGCAAACAAACAAACTCCCAAAACTTCACTGCTAGCTTTGCACGGCTCAAAACATGATTTTTAGTAGTACAAATTTTTCAAAACCAAGAGTGCTTTTTAAAAATGCAAACAAATTGACCTTCTCCTTACTGAAGTGCATCTGCATTAAGGCTTTGAATCAATTTTTACAGCATTAAAATGACGGGGTCCTAAACTGTCTCTCAGACTCCACATAAATAGAAATAAAGCTCAACACCTTAAAGGGAATGGTTTAGGGGGCATAGGGAACACCCTCGATATATTTTTTTTCCCAGAACTAAGCTTTAAAAAAGTAACAGTTTAGTGGCAAGAACAACGCTAAACAGGTTTCTTTATGAAAAACAAATAATAATAATAAAAAAACCTTCCACTCTAACGTCTTTGGAGAAAGTTCCTCGTGTGGTTTCTTCATATTTCATGCAGGTACATTTCTTAAGGCAATCTTAAGAAATCAGATTTTGGATGGAAATGGAAGGTGCATCCCAAACTGCAGGAGTGAAACCAAGACCTAAGAGCCGATATAAAAGTCTCGCCGGCCCTTATGGTCATACATTTGTATCCTGAAGTAGAGGTTCTTTGGCCTCACCTGGGGCCTGGGGGCTGTGGGGGTGGCCGTGACTGCCGCCACAATGCTTTTTCCAATTACCGGACCGCACATTTAAATTGGTGTGTTCTGGAATAAACAAGGCAACGAGCAGAGCCAGAAGCACAGAGCAGGCTCCGAAGAGGAACGGGGGACCGGGAATGATGGAATTCTGTAAAGAAAGCACACAGTCAGGATTCTGCAGCGGAAGACTGACGAGAGGGCTTCACACAAAAAGTGAAAACGGATTCTATTTGACAGAATAGTTAATTACATTCCTCTTGGGAAAGCAGGACTTCTGAGTATTTGAATCCACCAGGGGTGGGGATTAGGTCTTGGCTTCTGCAAGTGATTAAAGTCTGCTGTGGAAGAAATGCAGGTGCTCTCTTTGAGGGACTGACTTACCTATGAGGTTGCGAAGCATAACTGTTCGTGTGCATCTGGAAATTAATTTAGAATTCCACCCTAAGAGATGGGCAAATCTAATCATTCTTCCCTCTCAGATCAACCCGCTGGAAACAGGGAGGCCTGGTTACAGCACTTGGTTCGTTGGTTCTAAAAGTCCAGTTTGAACTATTGAACTTGAAACCTCTGGCTCTAGAAAGTCAGTCTCAGCAGTAAGCCACAGAATAGTTACCTAGAGCATACCTAGCTGAGGGTGCTGTTCAATCTGTGGTATTTGCGTGTTTACTACACGCAGAGTACTGTACTAAGCACTTGGGAGAGAGCGATCAATGGTACTTAAGTGATTCCTGCTTGGAAAACACTGTAGCGAGTACTTGGTAGAGTACAATAAAACAGGTGGAAGACATTTCCTGCCCACAAGCTTACCGTGTAGTGCGGGAGACGTATATTAAAACCGATTTCAGTTACACACACAGGTACTGTGGGGGTGAAGGTAAAGTTAATATCAAGTGGTTTAAGAGGTGCGGCGGGAGAGCGAGTAGGGGAAATGAGGGCTTAGTTGGGGAAGGTCTCTGAGAGGAGATGGGATTTCTCAAGGTGGGGAGAGTGGTGGTCTATTAGATGTGGAGGGAGCTCTAGGCCAGAGGAAGGAGATGGGAAAAGGGTTGGCAGTGCAACTGAGGTACAGTAAGTTAGACCGCAAAGTGTACGGGTTGGGTTGTAGTAGGAAATCAGCAAGGGGAGGAAGGAGTGGTGAGCTGCCCGAGGGCTTTAAGGCTGACAGTAAGCAGTTGCTATTTAATGTGGAAGTGGAGGGGAAGCCACTGGAGGTTCTCAAAGTGGGAAAGTGGAGGCTGGGCTTTTTTTTTTTTTTTTAGAAAAATGATCTGGGCAGCAGAGTAAAGTATGGACTGAAGTGGGGAGAGAGAGGAGGGCAGGGAGATCAGCGAGGAGGCTGATGCTGTAGCCGAGGTGGGTTATAAGTGATTGCATCAGCAGTAGTAGCAGCTTAGAGAAGGGCAGGTTTTAACAATGTTGTGAACAGGATCTGGTGACAGATCGAATATGTGGGTGGAATGAGAGAGATGAGTCCAGGTGAATTCCCTCTAGAATGGAAGCTCTCTCTGGGCAGGGAATGGGTCTACTACGATCAAAAAGAACAGTGAAGCCTGAAAATTACAAAGAAAGATGGCAGGAGAAGAATAAAAATGAAGGTGGAAAAATGACAGGATCAAGAGAGAGTACAGATGATACTGGGTTTTATACAAGTGAAAAAGTTGGGGAAGAGTTACGATTTCATTTTCTAGGTGAGTTGAAAGAACATTCTGCAATGGAGACATCTACGCCCAAAGGGCTTTCCCCATCCCGCCCAGCTCAGTTGAGCGGACGGACTGCTTTCCAACTGAACCAGAAATGAGGAGGTGATACCTGCTGGGAGTGGTGATGAGGACTCGGATTGGCCCCTAAATCTGGTTCTGTTATTGGGAGTTCATTCAGTTCCACGTGAAATATGTAGAATATAAAGCCATACAGAGCTGGTCCTAACCCATTGCACAATCCTCGAATTCCAGTTATCATTCCTTGAACAACACCTAATTAGGGAAGAATTGATGATACTATTAGTAACAAACTACAATATAACGTCCTTACCACAACACTTTATAATTACACTGGAAACTAAAATTGGTATCATTACAAAAACATTAATTTTTGACTTTTTTGCAGGTTAATCCTCTAATCATATAGCTGGTCATTATTCTATTACTACTACAAGTTATCAAGTCCTTAGAGTGCTGAAGTAATTACAAGAGAAGGCAATGAAGTCTTGGATCCTGGCCCTCGGGAGGTTCCTAGGTGCCTGGTTGTGTGTGGGGGGTGGAGACGGGGACAGGGTTCAGAACCGTTACCCCCAACTCCAAGGAACTGTCTCAGTCTGGGTTTGTAGGAAGATGCCTTGTTGGGATTGGGCGTTTAGCAAGATCGAGCTGGAAGCTGAGCCTTGTGGCCACAAGGTCCTGGCCGTTTGCCCTGATCCATTCATTAGCAGGGCTTCTTCTAGGACCTTGCAGACCTGAGTGAGTTTAGATTCTGCTTCGGTTAATTTTAAACCCAGACAGACTTCACACATATTTAAGAATCAAATCCTCTTCCCCTTCAGGTTGCTGAAATCACATGTTAAGATTTCAGTTGAGAGATCCTAATAAAGGACTTTTATTTTGTCCAGCAGAAATGGAGCTACGGGTATTTCTTTCATTTGGGGAAATGAAGAGGTTCGACGGTCACCATACTAAAAAGCTGATCTTTTAATCAAATCTTCTCTACTAGTTTCTATGTAAATCAGCAATCCTCCATCTCTAACTTACCCTGTTGGTCAGGATCGGCTGTCCGTGAGACCAGGGCGCTGACAGCTGGGAAGGTGATACTAGACATGGCTGCTACAGCCCCCGCAGCCCACATCATCCTGCAACCAGAAGTAAGAGAAAATTAGATTAAAACCACCAGCCAGCCTCCAGGCTTCTAACAGGGTTTATAGATGGCTTCTAAACTGTTTAAACTTACAAATAGGATGCTCTGTTTGAGAGACCATATCTCAGTATTCGGTATAGTATAGCTCTCATTCAGTGTGATTTAGATTTTCCTTTGGTTATTTTACACCCAGAATTCACACATGATTAAGACTCAAATCTTCTCCCCCTTCAGGTTGTTGAAATCACGTATTAAGATTTCAGTTAAGATAGATCCTAATAAAGGACTTTCATTTTGTCCAGCAGAAATGGAGTTAAAGGTATGCAGCTCCCCCACCCAGAGACTGAGGAAGGGGGAGGGGGTGTGAATTCTACCAGTGACTTGCAGGTGTGGCTAAAAGACTATGCAAACACAAAGACTGAAGAGACCAATTTGAGCTGATCCATTAAGAAGCTATACTGAATGGCTAAGTGGCTGGGCTACTTGTCCCTAGCACAAGGAACCGGCTTTGATGTTGAGAAGACACTGGAAGAGCGGTTTAGTAAAATGCTGAATCCCGAAAGAATCTCCAAACTCTAGATGTTCAAGTGTTCAGCAAATTAAAAAAATGCAAGCTTTGCCCAGATGCACTTAAGTAGCTGTGCAGTTCTCTGTGTCCCCCTAATAAGTTGGGCATAATGGCTTTGAAGGGGGGTGGGGGGCACATCTCAAAATCAGTGTCAAGACCACCTCACTGCAAGTTCCTGAGCCTGCCTGGCATGAGAAGCTAGGACATGGGCACTAAAACACAGCATTTCTCCCCAGTGCCTGGTTTGCCACCAGTAGGAAATCTGGTAACCCCACGATTCCTTTTTTTAAACCAAAGGGAAAAAACAGTTGATCAGTCCAACTAATTTTTAGATCTTGCGGCTACAGAGCTTTAGGATCCTGTGACAGGTTTTTTTTTTGGGGGGGGGGGGGGCGGTTTGAGAGAGAACCTACTGCCTAGATCTACTAATTATGGGCCAGAAGCATAATGACCAATAGTTCCAAAGCTCAACCCAAAGAAAACTTGTTTCATGGAGAAAACATCGGGCCTCATGCCATCAAACTGGACAGCAAAGGCTGGAAAAATCAGACCAAGTGAAGATTAGCACTTCCACCGGAGACACGCTTATGAGAATGTAGCCCAAATATTCCTGGGAGGTTTGCCGTCCTACATAACATTAAAAGCATTAAACATAATTGAATTTACAGAAATATTATAATGCAAAATACTTACCAAGGTTCTGAGCCAAAGCCATACCATGCCAGCTGCAATATTTGAAATCCAAGACCCAGTAGAATTGTGTTCTTATTTCCAATTGACCTCATAAGTAAACTCAAGACAATAGTCTAGGAAAAGGAGGAAAACATGTTTCAAAACAAACACTGAAGAAAAGAAATGCTTAAGGGTTTATTTCTCCCACTCTATTTCCTAACTTTGTTTCCCTCTTTTGGCCACCTCAGTTCTTGCAAATGAGGATCTGTCCTGAAGGCTTGTGTACAGAACTCGGGGGAGGTGGGAGGAGGTTCGGGTGTTCGCTTTGGGCAAATCTTCCATTGGAACATTGAATTTTCCAATCCAGTCATACAGTGAAATTGTTAACATATTACTCCTCCCTGAATAAGAAGCTAAAATTTATTTGGGGACAGGGATAAAAGGCTCAAACACACCAGTTAACAATACCATAAATCGGAATTGCTCTGCCTAGGGTAAGACAGGCATCAAAAAAAAAAAAAAAATGGCCTATATTTCACCAAACCACTTGCCTCCAGCCAGGTGCTCTGTGCCTCTGTCTGTTTAGCTTAACTGAATGTTGGGTTTGTTAGATACCTTCTCTTGTTACCTTGACCAGCAGCTAGTTTCTGCTAATTACCTGGAGGACTAAAGGGATGTTTGCTAACCTTGATCTTTCACTGTCACTCTGCACAAAATAATAGCTCAATAAGTACCACTGATGAAGAGATGAGTACATCTGCTGTCTCATGGAGCAGAATGGTTCTAGTTTTTATGTGAAATTAATGGCTGGTTTTAGAATATGTTCTCTAAGATACATAGAATACATTGCCATTCTATAAATCTAAACAGTAGACTAATAGAAAAGTCTCAGCAGCATAAAAATACATTTGTAAAGGTTCTCACTTCCCATTTTCAAAGCAAAAGGAAACTCAGTTGTGACAGGCAGAAAATTCAAATAATGAATGCTGATAACGTAATAATAGCAATCATGGTATTTGTTAATCACTGTGTCAGACACTGTTCTAAGCACTAAAATAGATACAAATTAATCAGGTCAGACACAGCCCCTACCCAACATGGGGCTTACAGTTTAAATAGGAGGAAGAACAGTATTGGCTGAGTGGAAGGAGCACAGGCCTGGGAATCATTGGTCCTGAGTGCTTGTATCTATCCCAGTGCTTAGTACAGTGCCTGGCACATAGAAAATGCTTAATACCATTAAAAAAAAACATGAAAAAACCCAAAACAAAACACAGGTATTGGCCGCAGTCAGTACTTTAACCTATTTCAGCCTCAACAGAGATAGACCGGCCTACGCAGAGTCAACAAATCAAATTACCTATGGCTCTGCAGGCCAGCAGCAGAGAGGGGACTAGAACCCTGGTCTTCTGATTCCCAGGCCCGTGTTCTTTCCTCTAAGCCTTGTTGCCTTCCTACTCCAACAAAAGAGTCGTGGGAAACTGGCTAAAGGTAATTATTTTAAGAATAGCTAGACATATTTCTCAAGACAACCAGGCTCACTGACCTCCTTTGGAACAATCAGCAGAGGTCAGGGACTCATTCGGTAACCTCTTAAGGAAATCACCCTGATGGCCTAAGATTTAAAAATTTGTCAAGGTGAGAGGTAAATGATTTTACATGCGATGGCAGCTGCTTGATTGAGGAATGTAATCAAAGGAAGGTTCTGGAATAAAAACAAGCCACTAACAGAGAAGGTGCATGGTCTAATAGATAAAGCAAGGGGCTGGGAATCAGAAGAACTTGGATTCTAATTCCCGCTCTGCCTCTTGTCTGTGTGACCTTGGACAAGTCACTTAACTTCGTTGTGCCTCATTTACCTCACTGTACAGTAGACATTAGACTATGAGCCCCAAGTAGGATACGCACTGTGTCCAACTTGATTAGCTTGTTTCTACCCCAGTGCTTAGTACAGTGCCTGACAAATAGCACTTAAAAAATACCTTTAAAAAAACACAGAGAGAACTGGACTAGAGTAAGAGCTCTCTGATACAAACTAAACTCAGAAGGATGAGAATTGACCCGGGGGGGGGGGGGGGGGGGGGGGCGGGGCACATTACCCCTAGAATGCAAGTCTACAGGTGGTATGTGTCCTCACAAAGCTGCACTCTTTCAGATGGAGCTCATTTCCACAGGGAAAAAAAAAATCACTCACAAATCCAAGGGCATTTTGCAATCACTGAAGATAAACCTGTCTGGCCTTGCATTCCTTTAAAGGAACAAGGCTTTTTAAAGAGAAAATAAAGGCCTAAAAAGAAATGTGTCCAAATAAAGACCTTGCAGTGCTTTATATACATTATTTCCATTTGGTAAATATCAGCAAACAGGGGGTGGGGTTGATGAGTGAATTTTCCTAAGATCACTTAGTGGGATGAGTCACTGCTGTAGCTGGAAATAAAATATCCAGTCTCCTCTAGATATATCCAAGTAGCATTTGATTTAGTGATTCCAAGTGAATTCTCTGGCCTACCCTACAGGTCAAATACCCGTTTTCCAGAAATCCCCCATGATTACAGTAGTTGCATCTATCTTATTTACTTGGGGAAACAGGTTCAGCAAGGGAGAGGGGTGCTATTTTTAGTTCGGTTAACTACCTTCTTTAGATTTAGTTCTACTCTGCTTGATGCAAAATGTTTATATTTTTGGGGGAGGTGCAGCAATGTCTAGTGGAAAGACGACGGGCCTGGGCTCCAGAAGGCTTGGGTTCTAATCCCTGTTCCACCATGTGCCTGCTGTGAGATCTTGGAGAAGTCACTTAGCTTCTCTGTGCCCAGTTCCCTCATCTGTAAAATGGGGATTCAGCACCTGTTCCCCAACTACTTAGACTGTGATCCCCATGTGGGACAGGGACTGTATGTGACCTGATTATCTTCTTTCTTTCCTGTATGCCCGGCACCTAGCAAACACTTACCAAATACATCTCCTACTGGATATCCGCCCGCCACCTAAAATTCAACATGTCCAAGACTGAGCTCCTTATCTACCCTCCCAAACCCTGTCTTCTCCCTGACTTTCCTGTCACTGTGGACGGCACTACTCCTTCCCTTCTCACAAGCCCGCAACCTTGGTGTCATTTTTGTACATATTTATTATTCTATTTATATTAGTCATGATGTATATATATCTGTAATTCTATTTATTTATATTGACGCTATTGATGCCTACTTGTTTTGTTTTGTTGTCAATCTCCCCCTTCTAGACTGTGAGCCCATTATTGGGTAGGGATTGTCTCTATCTGTTGTCGAATTGTATTTTCCAAGCACTTAGTACAGCGCTCTGCACAGGGCTCAATAAAACGATTTAATGAATGAATGAATAAATGAAATACCATAATTTATCATCATTAGGTGTTTGGATCTAAATATCCCAATGCATGGGATTTTCCTTCAACTATTCCTGAATAAATTATTTTCAGAAATCCCTCAGGATTCAGCCTAATCCTATGTCCTTAGCATCATGACTCCCTTCTGCCAGGATAAGAGTCTATCATCTTAATCCATAACAGCTTTCTAGTAGGAAAAAGGCCCCCGGTTTGGCCTTGGGAGGTAGATCAGACTTCTGAAATAACTGCTAGTGCCGCTTTAAGAAACACGTCCCAGAGCACTGAGAGTTTTTCTTCCCCGGAGGGGTGGAACGGTGAACAGGTTAGGGCAGAAATAACTTCAGGAAGATTCCATTTTTGAAGAGGGCACGGGCCCAGAAGCTACCCCCCTCCTCCCTGACCGAGCAAATATCCTCTTAGGGACAGAGCCTCTCTTAAAACGTTTCCTCGCACAGTGCTTGGGGCTGCAAATCCTCAGAAACAAGGGTGACTCGAGTGCTCTCCCCTCCTTCCCATTTCAGTCCAAATGCAGAGGCCACCCTCCCCTCATCTTGTAATACCCCAATTAGCCATCTGAAGGCATGAATCCCCAAATCTTTCTTAGCTGACTGCAAAACCAAATTAGTTTTCTTACCAGAGTTTCTTATTACATTTTATACAGAGTAATAATTATAATGATGGCATTTGTTAAGCGCTTACTATGTGCCAAACACTGTCAAGGCAAATAATCCTGTTAACAGTACAATTTAAGAGTCGTCTATGCTGGGAGAAATGAACATGTCTACCAACTCTACTGTATTGTACTTTCCCAAGCGCTTGGTATCATGTTCCACACACAGCAAGAGCTCAATAAATACCACTGATTGACTGCTTCATCTCATGTGGATCTCATTTATTATCTTCATCTCAGAAATGAGCAGGGGTTTGTTTGCCTGTGGGTTGTCTTCTCACAACCGTAGTGATCACTGACCACCATTAAGGTCCCTTAACCTTACCACATTAGCTCAGCCCTAAACCAGCTGTGGAGGAGCAGGGGGTGAGATGTTGGGGCAAGTACATAACTAGCATGGTGAAGGAGAGAAGCAAACAGGCAACCAAAGTCCCTGAGAGTCACGGAGATTTGTTAAAATTATCTTCCAGCCTAACAGGCACATGTAATCTGTTCAGTATTATATTAAACAGGGAGATAGCATCTCTGCTAACCAGACCTCCCATTTAGAAAGCCTCTCGGATGTAAACAACAACGCAATAAAATAATCAGAAGGGAAATAGCCAAATGTTTTCAAGAGTCAACCTTTCTATGGCTCAAGTTATAGTTCATATCCTGTAGGCTCTCTATATAATCAACTCCTTTAATACATAATGAAATTTAATATCATTTTAACTCAGGATAACTGTGGATATTAATATTTACTTTACCATCAGATGGCAACGCATTACTATTAAATTAAATCACTCGACACCCAGGAGAGGAGAGGGGAAGATGAGCTTTTTTTCCCCATAAGAAAAGGAATGACGTCTTTTTGCTTTTCCTCAGTTGCTTCATTCTTCTTTTGGGTTTGCTGGTAAAGCACCCCAGCGAAAAGTGGTTTCAAAATATCCATTCAGGAAATTTTTAGTTCTAACAGCTACTGCTGAAAAAGTTCATGGGTACCTACAGTTTAAAAGGAGCATTTAAAATGCTGATAAAATGACTAAAGGGGAGGAGTAGCTAGTTTCCCTATAAGGATAAATAGAAAGGATTATGACTTCAGACAAAGGCGGAGTGATTGGAGGAGTGGTGTGGGCAGAGGTAACCTGGAATTGTTATTCCCCACATGCCCGAACATCAGGACTGGGAACACCCTGAGACTCGAAGGGGCCGGTTCAAAGCAAACAAAATGAAAAATACTTTTTATAAGGAAATACATAAAATAATACAAATACTTTAAATTAGTTACCATACGAAATAGCGGAAGCAAAAAACATCAATAGCTCCAAGAAGGCTTGGAAAAATCACAAGATATATAGTTAGGGATAGTTGGAAAGTTTGAGGGAAAAGTTAAGGATTCGAGATGGACCAAAAAGAACCCAGGTAGATTCTTGATTATTAGAAGGAAAAATTGGAGCAGTGAGATGGACTCCCATACATCTCAAAGAGGACAGCCATCACACTGCTCCTCTAGGCAGAGTTGGTGCTATTTTTTAAATGGTATTTGTTAAACACTTAGAATGTATCAAGCACTCTACTAAGTACCATTGCTGAGACACAGAATAATGTTGACATACCTGTGCAATGATGGAGAGGATACCAAGAACTGCTATAAATGCTGCAACGCTTTCAGGTGAAAATTCCATTATCTAGATTGAAGAAAAGTTAGATTAATAGTGAATACCCGGAAGCGCTAATTTAATTAAAGGAGCCAAAGAGATATCAAATGCAGCTTAAATTCCACTTCATCAGTAGCTCAAGAAATAGAAGCACCTGTCTTTAGTGACAACCAAGTGCTAGTTTGTGTATAGAAAGTGGTAACCTCCCCCAACTCTCCAATCCAGATCCTCAGTTTCACAAATAAGAAATGGAAGCTATGAAAAAGAGGTGGAGAACAATCAAAATTTCCAAGGGCCGGGCTTTTCAGCCTTTTATAAAAACAGTGCCCTTTGGTTTTAAGATTTCCTTGGCTATACCCCATCCCCTCACCCAAATGCCCCACCCACTCTTTTCTCTCCAACATACCTGGATGGCAGCAGTCCAACAGGCATTAAAGGAACACAATTTCAGCAACTCCAAGTAGTTCTCATTATCTCCCCCCATTGTTTACTGTAATGGCTGTACCCAGAACAGAGTGCTTTGACCCTCTGATCTGGGTAGCACCTCTACACCCAATAAACGCTGGAACAACTAGATATTTCTGCATCCGGATCAAACATCTTTGGGCAACCACAGAACGGTTACCGACTACCCCCTGCAACTCAACAGGGAGGGTGGCTGAGAATGGGGGGCACTGAGAGAGGAAGGGGAGAAGGTGGAGCTTCGGGGCTTTCTCCTCTCCACTTCATTCCTTTACTCCCAGGGGCAGCGAAAATAATGTCTGGACCGGGTTGGGATGCAGAGAGGTCCACTGGACACTGGAACCCAGCGGAGCTAACAGCAACCTCAGAGTCATTCCCAGAGCTCTTGCTGGGCTCCCTGGCCAAGCCAAGAAGGAAAAGAGCTTCTACCTCATGGAGACAACAGAAAACCTATGCTTGCCGCCGGGGACCTGGTGGATGCAGCTAAAGAAGATGGAGCTGGCACCTTGACAACTCCAGTTCTGGTCCCTTTCTGGTTCAAACTAATGGAGTGGGTTAACCACTGCTTATCTGCCCCAAATCATCTATGGGACTCCCCCCCAACCCGGACCCCTCTATCCCAATGCTGATTCCATAGGAATGGCACCCTCCTTCACTCACATGGAGCTGGGGTTCCCTCTACCTTTCCTCTAAACCTGACCCTGCTTTTGAGCCCCTTTCTTGTCTAAAGTCCTCCCTTCAGAGGACTCAGGCATCTCACTTGTGGTCATTTCCAAAGAACACCACCTCTGATTTTACAGCCAGATGGTTGTTACCTGTCTGAGGTATAGGAAGAAGCTGGAATATTGGCCTGCCTCCGGAAGGTAAGAAAGAAACACGGTAATGCAGATTAGCAGCACTATGGAATCTTGTCCCACTTTCTTTAAGGACTGCAAGAAAACGAAACAGCAGTTAAGAACAGTTATGCTAGCTGACTCCAGACTGGCAGTTTCAGCAAACTTGTTCTCACTTGATTACTCATTAACTCGATTTTCTAAAACAACCATCTCAGGTGGGCTGAACCCAGCAGAAAAGTACATACTCTCTGCTTCAACAGAGGGAAATTTCAACTCCCTAGCTTGTACCCAAGTAAACGTTAAATAGTGCCCGTGCTTTAGTTAGATATTCATTTCCCCAGCCCCCACCCCTCTTCTCCCAGCCTGGAAAAAACACAATTATAAATAACTTACTGCGAAGGGGTCAGCTTGTTCCCAGGAAATAGGTGCACCCCAGGATGCTGGCCTCATCTTCTCAGGCAATGACTCGGGCACAGCGACAAGGATAAAACAGATATCCAACAGAGCTATTGCTGTGGCTAACACCACTACCAAGCTGTCCCCATACACTCGCCCAAGGTAGGCGCCGATTGCAGGGCTCGTTACTAAGCTGGCGGCAAATGTCGCTGAAACCTAGAAAAGGCAAAGAGGGGGTCTGAAACAAATGGAGAATTCCCACACTGCACCACTCCTTTTAGACTCCTGTCTATCCCTTTCTGCAAGAGTTTTCATCCCTCCTCAACTGTGCCTGAACATAGTTATCTAGGGCCAAGGGGTCATTTGCTACAGTAAGAGCTCAATAAACATGACTGAATGAATGAATTTACATCACTATATAGAGAAGAGACACCTAGAAATTCTTAACAGATTTACAGACATGAGTTGCCAAGGAATCCAAATTTTCTAGCACTTTATACCAACAGGACAGACCGACCCTAGATTATAAACTCCCTTTTTTATGGCATGTTAAGTGTTTACTATGTTCCATGCACTTTAGATATGAAATAATAGGTTCAAATACAGTCTATGCCTCATGTGGGGCTCGCCTTCCCATTTTACAGATGAGGTAACCAAAGCACAGAGGTGACTTGCCCAAGATCACAAAGCAACAAGTGGCAGAGCCAGGATTGGAACTCAGGTCCCCTGATACCCAGGCCTGTGCTCTTTCCACCTAGGCCATGTTACTTCTCCTCATAGGCCCGGATTGTAGCCACCAACTCTACTGCATTTTATTCTCCCAAGCACTTGGCACAGCAGTTCGTACAGAGTAAGTACCAACTGATCACAACTCCAATGTATTCTCCCAAGTGCTTAGTACAGTGCTTTCTGCATACAGTCAACACTCAATGATTGATCAGCGTAGTAAGTTATTGATAGCCTACAACAGAACTGGTAGACACATTCCCTGTCAACACCAATCTTACAGTCTAGAAGAGGCGGCAGATATTAATATAAATTACAGATAGGTACATAAGTGCTGTGGGGCTGAAGGTGACTATCAAGTGATTAAAGGGGACAGATCCAAGTGCAGAAATGATGAAGGAGGAAGACTGTTTAACTGGTTGCAGTGGTTCATCTGAAGTGAGCACAGTGTTGTATGTGGCCAAAATTAGGTTGGGTACTGTATAAAAAAAAAAATCTTTTCTCCATAACAATAACCAAAGCACCCACTCCATTCTGCAATCCCACACAGCACCGACAACCTAAATTTTACTTCGTCTATGCCACTTCTAGGTTTATATGGACTCCAACTAGGTTGTTAGGCTGATACTGGTATTCATTTGTACTGGCCAATTAATAACTGCATAAGAGTATCGACTAGTTTCTCAAAGGTCACTGAACACAAGCCACAATATTCCAATGGGTGCCTTTACTTGTCAAGCTCCAGAGGCAGTGTTTGAATATAAAGTCTAGATGTGTCAGCTTTATAATGGCAACTCTTAACAGGAATCAATACATAAAAGGGATCTACTAGTCAAGAGTATAACTTCACCAAATCCCATAACAATATAAGCGGCAGTGGGGTCTAATGGAAGGAGCACGGGCCTGAGAGTCAGAGGACCTAGATTCAAGTCCCAGATCCTTTGGCAAGTCATTTAACTTCTCGGTCCCTCAGTTACCTCATCTGAAAAACGGGGATTAAGAGTGTGAGCCCTACATGGGACAGGGCCTGTGTCCAACCCCATTATCTTGTTTCTACCAAGTGCTTAATACAGTGCCTGGAACACACACAAACGTATATATAAATAAAGGAAGAGAGCACCCATTGAGACTCCAAAGAACAGCAAGACTAACAGAAGGATGAACGGCTTCACCTAGCGGGCTGTCGGTAAATGGAACCGAACATAGGAGGTTGACCATATAGAACTTATTGGGTTCAAAAAGGGGTCGGACAAGTTCACTGGTGATAGGTCTACAATGGGAAGACAGAGAGAAAACTCAGGGATGTTAGGAGTTACATCTCTAATCTTGAGATGACCAACTCTCACACCCTTTCTCCAAGCATTCTTTAGGGAGGGCCATCGCTGGAAACAGAATAGGAGGCTGCCTGGATCACTGGTCCAACCAAAACTGCCGTTATAAAGACCTGTCCTTTACTAGACACATTTCCTTTAGCAGAGTCCTCATTCCATTCTAATGACCTATTAAAGCATAAAGATAATGTTTGAGCTAAACCGCAAAGAGCTGGTGATTTCATATCTGACAGGACTGGACTAGAGAGGAAACAACTTTAATTATTGTTCTGAAAGGAATGAAAGTGGCCTGCATCTCCATGGCCATGAGATAGCATGTTCCTTCAATAAACATTTGACTAGCCTACAACTACAGAATTAAGGCATTTTCAAACCCCACTCCCTCCTGCTTAGACTATCACCTTCATCCACGTGGGAAAGAGACTGTGTTCAATCTAATTATCTCATATCCCCCCAGTGTTTAGTATAGTGCTTGGCACACAGTAAGCACTTAATACAGACCATTATCACTATAACCATCAAAATAACTGCTTGGGTGCGCGCACGAGGCATTGAAAGGGTTAGTGTTACAGCCCCAAGTTTTCTTAATGTAAGATTTTGCATTAACTGCACATTATAATTTCTCATAAAGTCCAAGTTTCACTAAGTACATTTAGAGTCAACAAAAATAGGACCTTATAAATAGAAAGACAATCACCTGCAAAACAGAATAGTTTCAAATTGTGGAAAATTAGCTATCTTTCAGGAGTTGGAGCAACTGATGGATTTGAAAAACATACAGGAGTACACACTCACCAGTCCATAAGCCATACTTCTTTCATGCTCTTGAGTTATATCTGCCACATATGCAAATACCACGGAGAAAGTTACAGCGAAAACTCCGGATACAGAGATAACGGCAAAGTACCACCTAGAATGCACAAGATAAAAGAAAAAGGTTAGAGCGATTAAAACGATCTCTGTTCTTAAAAGGTACAGATTAAGAGTAAAAATAACTTGTAAATGGCCGATACCTTAGTAAGGCTGCCCACCTGTCCAAGCAAATAATTCATTTTATGAGACTATAGAAAAGGATCCCCCCCAAAATAAATCCATAATCCAGTGATCCAAATCTGACTATGGGAAATCACCTTGCAGTGATCCTTCTGGAGACTTACCGGGTGTCTACTGAGTTAACAGAGCACTGTATGGGCACTAGAAGGACACACAAAAGATAAGACACAATCCCTGCCCAAGGACCACATAGTCCACTGGTGGACACATGCTGGCATAGCACAACAAGATCAGAATGAAGAACAAAGGAAATCAAAACAGCAAAGTCAGTGGAAACCAAAAGAGGAAAGGTGGCACTACTTTTTGAAAACTAAAGCCCTGGTTAGAATCAGGGTTATGAGAAGGATTATGCTTCAGCACCTGCCATCGTTGGCTTTTCACTGTTTGAGTTTGACCATAAGTGGTTGGTGATAGTTACTACTTGACATCTGACTTTAGAATCTGACGTTTGCTGCCTCGCAAAAATGCCATACGCGAGAAAATTTCCTGTGGAAATCTCAATGTTTACTGCATCTTTTTTTCATGGTATTCCACAGGGCTAAATTTACTTGCCCTTCGAAAAGAGGGACAATCAAACGGAGTAAAGCTAATGATCTCCTACATCTTAAGAAGAACCAAGCACATATAAATTATTCAGTGTTTACAATAAGTTGCTTAAGGCCGCTGGATGCTCTTTTACTACAATCTTTTTGCTGCCATATATTGCATAATTAAACAACTTTGGGTGCACGATTAGAAAGCTGGTAGGATGGTCCTACTCAAACCCTCAGGCTTTCTTTTGAGTTCACTGAACTCAGGACCAATATCAGCAATGGTTGTGTTGGGCTGCCCTTCTGCACTCTCAATCCCTTTCCCCCACATGCCACTCTAATGCTAACCTTCTCTCTGTACCAAAAGAGCACAGGCTTGGGAGTCGGAGTTCTAAACCTGGCTCCCCCATTTGTCAGCTGTGTGACTTTGGGCAAGTCACTTCACTTCTCTGTGTCTCAGTTACCTCATCTGTAAAATGGGGATGACGACTGTGAGCCCTACATGGGACAACCTGATTACCCTGTATCTACTCCAATGCTTAGAACAGTGCTTGGCATGTGGCAAGCACTTAAAAAATATCATTATTATTTTTATCATTATCATCATCTATCTCTCCGCCAATCTCTTGCCCACGTCCTGCCTCTGGCCTGGAGCACCCTCCCTCTTCATTCATTTATTTATTCACATCTACTGAGTGCTTACTGTGTGCAAAGCACTGTACTAAGCACTTGGGAGAGGACGATATGACAATAAACACACTTCCTGCCTCCAACAAGCTCACAGTCTACAGTAGGGGAGACAGACATTAATATAAATAAATTAGATATGTACAAAAGTGCTGTGGGGTTGGGCAAAGGGAAGGACAAAGGGAGCAAATCAGGGCAATGCAGAAGGGAGTGGGAGACAAGGAAGAGAGGGCTCAGTCAGGGAAGGCCTCTTGGAGATGTGCCTTCAATGAGATTTTGAAGGAGGGCAGAGTAACTGTCTGTCAGATTTGAGGAGGGAAGGTGTTCCAGGCCAGAGGTAATATGCGAGCAAGGGGTCAGCAGCAAGATAAATGAGACTGAGGCACAATGAGAAGGCTAGAATTAGACGAGCGAAGTGTGAGGGCTGGGACATAGTAGGAGAGTAGCGAGGTGAAGTTGGAGGGGGCTAGGTAAGCCGATGGTTAGGAACTTTTTTCTAATGCTTAAGTGGATGAGCAACCACTGGAGGTTTTTTTTGAGGAGTGCAGAAACGTGTTCTGAGCATTTTTGTTGAAAAATGATCCGGGCAGCAGCAAAGTGAAGTACGGACTGGAGTGGGGAGAGACAGAAGGCTGGGAGGTCAGCAAGCTGGCTAAAGCAGTAATCCAGGTGGGATAGGATGGGTGACTAACATGGTAGCAGTTTGGATGGAGAGGAAAGGATGGATTTTAGTGATGTTGCGAAGGGGCGACCGACAGGATTTAGTGATGAATTGATCATGTGGGTTGAATAAGAGAGAGAGAGAGAGAGAAGAGTTGAGGATAATGCCAAGGTTATGGGCTTGTGAGACAGGAAGGATGGTGGTGCTGTCTACAGTGATGAGAAAGTCATGGGGGGACAGGGTTTGGGTGGAAAGATAAGGAGTTCTGTTTTAGACATGTTAAGCTGGAGGTGACGGGAGGACATCCAAATAGAGATGTCTTGAGGCAGAAGAGAATTGAGACTGAGGGGGTGGGTGCTTGTTTGCTGAAATATAATGAATAGCTATATCTTCAGGTGAAACAAAGATTGTCAGAAGAAAGGAATAAGAAACAACAATGGCAGGAAGTTTTTTTTATCTTCTACACACCAAGCAGGTCACTCACCACGGACTGATCTTCATTAGTGGAATTGGTGCACAGGTAAAAAATACTGTTAGCAGCAAGAAAGACTTCCGACCCCAAACGTCTGAAAGAGCACCAATCAGAGGAGCACTGAGGAATGACAACAACCCCTAAAAGAATAAAAAAGGCAACATGTTTTTCTCACACTTCTACAGGAGAACTTCGACTTGGAATTCATACTGTTTACATAATGAGTCTTCTCTTCAGCTCCTTAAAGGAGAAGAGTCTCACAGAGAAACAAGGCATGGCAACAACACAGTAGAAGAAAAATATTGACATTGGTAAGATGAAAACTAGCTAAGTGACAAAGATAAATATCAGATTAAGATGCAAACGTTATCATTGCTAAAATGAGTGCATCGCCTCGGAAAAGGGCAACACTCCTACTTTCTTCATTATCTTAGAAGAATTTTGTGATCTGAAATGCTACACATAGAAAACTCAAAACATAGGAATCTGGACTGCAAGTAAGATATTACAAATCAGACCAAAGTCTTCCTTTTGTCACCAATTTCAGCATGAAAACCACATGTCAAGAGACATCTGCTGCGGTGGCTCATATTTTTAAAATGGCTTTCAAGTAAGTTCAACCCAGAGGAACCTAGTTTTAATAGAGCTTTGATCACAGACTAGTGTGGAGAATGTTGATCATATTAACTCTCTTCACCCCAATTTCTCTATTCTTAATCAGGGATACCGACTGCTCGCAATTGAGATCCTTAGAGGAATACCAAATAAGGGAAAAATATTTGGTCAGAGCCTCTGCAAAAGTTTATAGCAATTGGATGACACAAGTTGCCAAATACTGTAAAACAGGCTGACCAACTCATTTTAAAATGTTACCATTTTGCTTTAAAAATGCAAATTGGTCCTACCTTTACTCCTTGAATGAGTCCATTCATTAGAAATGTATGCTTAGGAAAGGTCTCGTGTAACACCTAAAAAAGAAAGCGTTAGAATTTATTCCAATTGTGAATATGTTGTGTTTCAAGGTCTAGGCTGCATGTATCTTCATTTTTAAACTTAAACAACTCTTCAAATGCTGGTGGATCACAACTTCATTCATTCAATCATATTTTTATTGAGTGCTTACTGTATGCAAAGCACTGTACTAAGCGCTTGGGAGAGTACAATATAACAATAACTTCTGGCCACCCTGGTCATTACCAACACTGGCCTATTTTGCATCTCAGACCTGCACCCACTTGAGAGCATCAAAATAAATACCCACACTGTAAAACTATTTATCTGGTATGGGTAGGCATTCTCTTTATTGCTGAATTGTATTTTCCAAGTGCTTAGTACAGTGCTCTGCACACAGTAACAGCTCAATAAATATGATTGAATGATTGAATCTGTAAACAAAGAAACACTTAGGGGTAGACACAAGTTACTCAGATTGGATATTGTCCATGTCACACATGGGACTCCAGACTCAATCCCCATGTTACAAATGAGGAACAGAGAAGTTGAGTGACTTGCCCAAGGTCACACAGCAGACAAGTGGCAGAGCTGGGATGAGGATTAGAACCCAGGTCCGTTGACTTCCAGGCTCGTGCTCTACTCAGTAGGCCATGTTACTTCTATCGCCAAAATGATCTAAGCGGAAGCATCTGCCCTGTCTGGGACGGGGAGCAAGGCTAGCAGTGGGAAACTGGAAGCCACTAACATTCATTCAATAGTATTTATTGAGCGCTTACTATGTGCAGAGCACTGTACTAAGCGCTTGGGATGAACAAGTCGGCAACAGATAGAGACAGTCCCTGCTGTTTGACGGGCTTACAGTCTAATCGGGGGAGACGGACAGACGAGAACAATGGCACTAAACAGCGTCAAGGGGAAGAACATCTCGTAAAAACAATGGCAACTAAATAGAATCAAGGCGATGTACAATTCATTAACAAAATAAATAGGGTAACGAAAATATATACAGTTGAGCGGACGAGTACAGTGCTGTGGGGATGGGAAGGGAGAGGTGGAGGAGCAGAGGGAAAAGGGGGAAATGAGGCTTTAGCTGCGGAGAGGTAAAGGGGGGATGGCAGAGGGAGTAGAGGGGGAAGAGGAGCTCAGTCTGGGAACGCCTCTTGGAGGAGGTAATTTTTAAGTAAGGTTTTGAAGAGGGAAAGAGAATCAGTTTGGCGGAGGTGAGGAGGGAGGGCGTTCCGGGACCGCGGGAGGACGTGACCCAGGGGTCGACGGCGGGATAGGCGAGACCGAGGGACGGTGAGGAGGTGGGCGGCAGAGGAGCGGAGCGTGCGGGGTGGGTGGTAGAAAGAGAGAAGGGAGGAGAGGTAGGAAGGGGCAAGGTGATGGAGAGCCTCGAAGCCTAGAGTGAGGAGTTTTTGTTTGGAGCGGAGGTCGATAGGCAACCACTGGAGTTGTTTAAGAAGGGGAGTGACATGCCCAGATCGTTTCTGCGGGAAGATGAGCCGGGCAGCGGAGTGAAGAATAGACCGGAGCGGGGCGAGAGAGGAGGAAGGGAGGTCAGAGAGAAGGCTGACACAGTAGTCTAGCCGGGATATAACGAGAGCCCGTAATAGTAAGGTAGCCGTTTGGGTGGAGAGGAAAGGGCGGATCTTGGCGATATTGTAGAGGTGAAACCGGCAGGTCTTGGTAACGGATAGGATGTGTGGGGTGAACGAGAGGGACGAGTCAAGGATGACACCGAGATTGCGGGCCTGCGGGACGGGAGGGATGGTCGTGCCATCCACGGTGATAGAGAAGTCTGGGAGCGGACCGGGTTTGGGAGGGAAGATGAGGAGCTCAGTCTTGCTCACGTTGAGTTTTAGGTGGCGGGCCGACATCCAGGTGGAGACGTCCCGGAGGCAGGAGGAGATGCGAGCCTGAAGGGAGGGGGAGAGGACAGGGGCGGAGATGTAGATCTGCGTGTCATCTGCGTAGAGATGGTAGTCAAAGCCGTGAGAGCGGATGAGTTCACCGAGGGAGTGAGTGTAAATGGAGAACAGAAGAGGGCCAAGAACTGACCCTTGAGGAACTCCAACAGTTAAAGGATGGGAGGGGGAGGAGGCTCCAGCGTAGGAGACCCTAACATCACAGCAGAAAAGTGTATTTCAATGAAGGAGAGGTGGGTGAGCCTACAACCTCAATTGTCTGCCACTGGCACGAATATTCTAGTCACGGTGTCAGTACAGAGAGAGCTGGGGAAGAGAATTGCACGAAAATGGGGGTGAAGGGGCGGGGAGAGGAGAAATAAAGGAAAGGGCTGAAGACAGCTGAGGTCGGAAGACACCTATTAGAGAAGCAGCATGACCTAGTCCGAAGAGCAAGGGCCTGGAAGTCAGAGGACCTGGGTTCCAATCCCAGATCCACCGTTAACCTGCTACGTGAGAGACCTGGGTTCCAATCCCAGATCCACTGTTAACCTGCTATGTGATTGTGGGCAACTCATTTAACTCCTCTGGGCCTGTTTCCTCATCTGCAAAATGGGGATTCAATCCCTGTTCTCCCTCCTACTTAAGATGGTAAGCCCCGCGTAGGACCCGATTATCTTGTATCTACTCCCAGAGCTTAGCACAGTGCTTGGCACATAGTAAGTGCATAATACCACAGTTATTATTAGGACACTAAAATTAGGGTTGGTTGGAGACAGGGCCCATGATGTTGGTGCAAAATAAAGGGACAACTAATAAGGAGACATATTACACTCGATAAGAATTTAAATAAATTCATGGGAATAGTGCTATAAAAGGCTACTAAAAGGAAAAGTTAGAGATGTTAGACTGCCCATCCTTAACCACAAAGATGGAGGGCAACTATCACTCTTCCTCCAGGCATTCTCTGATGTTTCTATTGTAAACACAATGCTGGGTTGGACGTATGATACGCTGGACTTGATATGGCATTTTTTACGATCTTATGAGGAAATAATGGGAATAGCGGGGGTAGGGAAACAGGGATGCATAGAAACCTAAGGGAAGAGAGGGAAACACAAAAATTCCATCAGGGTTACAGGGGTCCTGGTTGCTACAAGGCAAAAAGGTACAGTGAAACCCCAAATTCTCTAACCAAGCAGCTAATCACTGACACTGGAACATTTATTGTCAAGTAAATCATATATTTCCCTGGTTCCAAGTAGAACCCTGGCTAATCTTTCCTTAAACTTGATCCATGGTGATTCAGTGAAAATGAATCGCTTTGGATCAAGTTTAAGGAAATGCTCATGGAACCTGAGAAATATATGGAATTATTTTGTTTTCCCTGAACACTTCAAAGATGGCTCAGTGGGCTTCTGTATGCAAGTCAGGAAATCCTTAGAAGTGAATGAATATATTTCTCTGACAAACTGTACCAAAGGCTTGATTCTGTCAAGATTCACCACCCCACAATAAAGAACCAACTTCTTTCAGCAAAGAAAGACAATTTATGATAAGCAACTCTTCTTATGTTCAGTGTTCATACAAAATCACTGTTACTCTCAAAGGAGTTTCCACGTGATTGGAGAGAAATATCTGGCCTTCAACTTGACTCTAACATCAAGAAGACACCCCTTTTGATGTACTACTTCAGGAAGTCAAACTGCTCATTACTAATCTGCTGTGTTCTGAAGGAGGTTTATTCAGCACCGAACACTCTAAGTGCTTCAAAAACTGATATGATATTGCCTTGATAGAGAGTTTAAAATTTTAATAAGATGGTTACACCATTAAAATTGATTTAACTAAATTTAGAAACCAAAATCCTTCAATTGATCAAAAAAGTTCAAAAACTATATTTTTTCCATCAACATATACTCTTCAGTCAAATAGGTTATTTTAAACCAAATATTGTTTAGATTTGTATTTCCCAAACATGAATTATCTTGAAGTTAGAAATTCCTCTAGACTCTTAGCACAGGAATGTCTAAAGCATTGACAATCTTAATAATGATAATAATAATAATAATGGTGTTTGTTAAGCGCTTACTATACGCAAAGCACTGTTCTAAGCGCTTGAGGGGATACAAGGTGATCAGGTTGTCCCACATGGGGCTCACAGGCTTAACCCCCATTTTACAGATGAGGGAATTGAGGCACAGAGAAGTTAAATGACTTGCCCAAAGTCACACAGCTGACAAGCCACGGAGCTGGGATTAGAACCCATGCATGACCTATGATCCCCAAGCCCGTGCTCTTTCCACTTAATATCTTAATACTCCCAACACGTGTACTATGGGGTACATTCTTTTAATGGTATTTTTTCAGCATTTACTAAGTCCCAGGCACTGTACTAAGTGCTGGGGTAGATAAATGCTAATCAGGTTGGACATTAGTCCCTATCTCTCACGGGGCTCACGATTCTACATTTTACTACAGAGGAAATAAGAGACTCAGAGAAGTTAAGTAACTTGTCCAACATCCCACAGCAGACCTGTGACAGCCAGGTCCTCCTGACTCTCGGGCTCTATTCACAAGGCCATTTTGCTTATCGTGTAAGTACCATACAGTAGTTGAAGAATGGTTCACTATGCTGAAAGCGACTAAAAGGCATGAATCTTGTCTTCTAACCCTTCATTCAGTGCATCGTACCATGGCCTACCCGTTACAGGTGCACAAGAAATGCTAACAGTGAGGCTACATTAATTGAGTGTGTGTCCAGAGGTTAGTCTTTGCCTCTGACTGCATATTACTCTCCGGATTGAGTAGAATCCATCCCCTTTCTCAAAGCTCGCCAGAAAGGGGGACTCAATGGCAGTACTCCCTTAGTAAGGTTTCAATGTTCAGTTGTTTAGGCTACAGTGCCTTCCCTGATTAATCTCTCAAACACAGTACAGTGCTCGCCACATGATAAGGGCTCAATAAACATCATAGGTTGATCGATGTATCTGTCATCTCTCCGTTCTAGTTCCCTCCCTACCGTGGCACTTTTGAGAAGCAGTGTGGCTTATTCGAAAGAGCTCGGGCTTGGGAGAAGCAGCGTGGCTTACTGGAAAGAGCTTGGGCGTGGGAGTCAGAGGTCGTGGGTTGTCATCCCGGCTCAGCCACTTGTCAGCTGTATGACTTTGGGCACATCACGTAACTTCTCTGTGCCTCAGTTACCTCATCTGGAAAATGGGGATTAAGACTGTGAGCCTCACGTGGGACAACCTGATAACCTTGTATCACCTCCAGGGCTTAGAACCGTATTTGACACATAGTAAGCGCTTAACAAATACCATCCTTATTATTATTACTGAGTCTGTACACTGAAAGCATTTAGCTATTCACCCCACGCCCATGACACTTACATCCATATCCGTATACTAGGTGCTTTCCCTACGTGCAATTTATGGAATAGTTAACATCCCTTCCCTTCCCACTCATATTATAGGTGTCTTGAGGGTAGGGAGCGTTGTCTATTTACTCTATTATACTTTCCCATGTGCTTAGTGCAGTGCTCTGTATATGGGCAAAGCTTAATAAACATCACCGACTGTTTAGTGGAAAGTGCTTTCTATCTCTCTAGCGCAAATCCTTTGTGATACAATTTAGACCTGCTTCTTTTTCTGTCTCCAGGGAACAAAATACAACTAGAAAACAACTACCATCTACACTTTCCCCAGTCTGCTTAACCAGTTACTACAGAGACTGCTAAAACTCTTAGGTTACAGTTTTAAGTGCCTAAATTCTGCGGGCAAACAATAGCGGGGTGCGTGGTGACAGTGAGTCATCTTTTCAATTGATCAAATGGTCGCCAAATTATGTTTTTCTAGGTGAATTTTAAAAAGGCACAGCTTTCTAGCATAGATCGATCATAACTATGTACGGAAGAGAAATTTTAATGACTGACATAAGTAGTAATAATGGTGTTTACTGAGTGAACTGCATCGTAATATGCACTTCCCTCTTAGGGCATGGGAGGAAGGCAATTGTGCCCCGACGGAATAAGCAGCTGTAAGGGAAGGCAATGTGCAAAGTGGAGGACTCTGGGGAAGTTGTTTACGGCTCAGAGGGTCAATATGATTCAGCTACAATCATCGGCTAAAGGCAACCAGAACCCACCCATCCTCACCCCAGAGCAGTAGGAACAGAGCTTGGCTCCCTCCAAAGTGAGAGGCAGGACAAGGGAGTAGGAACAAGTACAGAATAGATAACCTAATCATAATAATCATAATCATATTTAAGTGCTTATTATGCACCAAGCACTGTAGTAGATATAAGCTGATCAGGATGGAAACAATCTTGTCCCTCATCGGGTGCTCAGTCTACTGATTTGGAAGAACGGGTGTTTAATCGCCATTTTACAGATGAGGAAACTGAGGCCCAGAGAAGTTAAGTGACTCATCCAATTTCACAGAGCAGGCAAGTGTCAGAGTCGGGATTAGACCCCAGGTTCTCTGACTTCTAGGCCCATGATCCTTCCACTAGGTCAAGCAAAACCTACCCCACCTTGCAGCTTTAAGGCACTCAATGAGGTCTCCTCTCCACTACCTATCTTCACTCCTCTTCCACCACAACCCAGCCTTCGCTACTCTAATACGAAGCTACACGCTCTGCCCTCCCCGCACCTGTCACCCCCGACCCCTTGGTTCCCTCCCCCTTTTCAGGTGACAGATCACCGCTCTACCCATCTTCAAAGCTCTAATCAAATCAGATCTCCTCAAGGAGGCCTTCCCTGAGTAACCTCTCTCCACATCCTATTAATTATGGATGTGCCAGGCACTGTACTAAGCGCTGAGGTGGATCCAAGCCAAATGGGTTGGACACAGCCCCTGTCCCATGTGGGGCTCACAGTCTTAATCCCCATTTTACAGATGAGCTGAGGCACAGAGAAGTGAAGTGACTTGCCCCAAATCACACAGCTAACAAGTGGCGGAGCTGGGATTAGAACCTATGACCTCTTACTCCCAAACCCAGGCTCCTGCCCCTAGGCCATGCGGGAGGGTTTTGAAGGTGGGGAGAAAATTCCTGGTCAGAGGATGGACAGAGGCAAGGGGTGTGCTGCGAGACAGACGAGATCAAGGAACGGTAAGTAGGCTGGCATGAGAGGAAGTGAACAGGTCCAGCAGGAATCCTGAAAAAACAGTTGGCCAATGTGGGTGGCTCGACCTCAGCGGTTACCACAGTAACCGCCTGCCAGGTTACAGTGCTAAGGTACATTATCGGCACTATGCTGTGGTCACTTAGGCTGCCAATGGGTCCCGTGCCTTACGACGTGCTGCACCTCTGCCTGCCTACCAGCTCCTCTCTCTCTCAGGAGGAACACGACTCTCAGGGATGAGCGAACGCGAGAGGTGAGAGGTGACACAAACCACCACCACTAGAATCGATTCATTCATTCATTCAATAGTATTTGAGCGCTTACTATGTGCAGAGCACTGTACTAAGCGCTTGGGATGAACAAGTCGGCAACAGGTAGAGACAGTCCCTGCCGTTTGACGGGCTTACAGTCTAATCGGGGGAGACGGACAGATGAGAACAATGGCACTAAACAGATTCTTCCACCAGGGCTAACCGTCCCAAGAGCCCAGGACCAAAAGGCATCTGTTATTCCCAACAGGAGTCTCCTCCAACTTCACCGCTCTAATATTCAAAACTGTGCCTTTTATCTACAATCCAACACTTACGATAGTAAGTGCTGAGAGTTCACTGGGTGGCACAGCTATGACAGTCTAGCTATATATAATTATAGGAAATACGGCCAGCCGGAAAAATGGGATTTCCATACGTTCCACTAAGGCAAGAGAAAATTATCCTACATAAGTAAGCTTTACAATATCGTTCTCCAAGAAGAGGAATCTTTTATGGGCGGGAACGGGTCTACCAATTCCATTGCATTTACTTTCCCAAGTGCTTACTACAGCGTTCTGCACACAGTAAGTGCTCAATAAACACTACTGATCTACAGAAAAGCTGCTTGTGTAATAAACCATATATACACAAACAGGAAGAATGTGCTATTTTGGATATGCGAAGGAATTTCCTAAAACTTGCTGAGGAATCTCTTTACCTCTACCAAAGCAAGAGCATTTGGTGTAGAACAAAACTTCAGGAAACTTATTGTAAAACCAATAAAAAAGAAATCTTTAAAAAAAAAAAGCTCAGTTCAAGTAAACTTCAAGGATGTACTGGCTTAACCACAGGCCTCAGCAACTTAAGTGCTTTTGTTTGGTTACTTTATCATTTCTGATGACTGTTATTTCTATATTATTTTCCAGACACTTGCTTAACCGGCTTCTTCCGTTTGACTCATATAACACTATTCAGTCAGGACACTGCAGCCTGGTTGGGTAGAGAACCGGTTAGGGCACAGGTACCCTGTGGGGAAAAAAACAAAAGAAAGATCTTGTGGTCCACATTACCGAAGGGGAGAGTACTCTCTGTGGGCCACTGACACCACCCCCACAAAGCCCTCCACACCTTGCTGAAATGGTGAGAGAGAATGTCCACGAATCCTTAAAACTAACTCCAACCACGGACGCAGCACATGAAAGCTGGAGGCAGTTCCCAGAGGCTACGCAGAGAAACCAGCAATGGCCACCCTCGAGAGGTTGTTAGCCCCATCTCCAGGAGGAGGCTGTGGGATGCACTACCACAGAAACTCATTAATCCCATGCCATATCAGAAATCCCCACATGCCCTAGTCCCCAACAAGAGCAGCTCATTCCCTAGCTCTCTCTCTCTCCAGACCCTACATCACCACCAGAGCAAAGAAATAGGTACTGGATCTGACAGTTCACCTCAGCTCTTGCAGACAGCAAGATGCCTCTTGGGAAACTTCCTAATGTTTGCTCAGCTCTCTCATTTCGAGCACAACGTGTGAGAGAGAAAAGAGGATGTGAATACGATCCATGAAGCGTTCCCCAGAGGAAACACAACTAGCTGTCCAGAACAAGCACGCAAAGTCACGGTGCACAAATCGCCCTTAGTTCCTATGCAGGACCGAGACTCCATCAACACGGGCCAGAGCCAAAATGGTGCTCTTAAATCACAGCTGCTTCGGCAGGCGGGTTACCACGATCTCATGCCATCCGGCCTACCTTTTTCACCTTTCTCTGAATCAACTAGTTCAGGGGCACATATTGCTTGGAGAAAGCAGCCAGGACTTACTACCCGATGAACTGTGAATACCAAGGGCTGGTGTGGATCCTTCAGAGTACAAAGAGTAACACCAGGCCCACTACCGGCCTTAGGCTGGATCCAGCATTACACCTTGGGAAATAATCCTAACCTCTTCTAAACAACAGAGGCGCTTCGCAGTCAACTTTTACAGGGCTTTTAAACAGATACAAAAATTCTTCAACTCTAGCTTTCTAAACTTGGCCTCAGAGATTTTGCCACGAAAATAACTTCACAAACCCATCGGATTTCGCCGACAAGAACGATAATCTTTCCCCGACTTCAATAAAAGATTAGTTCACAAGTTCAGGCAGAGGTAGTCTAGGTCTGGACCATGAACATGGAAACGGTACAGAAAGCCAAAACTGCAGGAGAAGAGGTAGGACATTTAGAGATTTTTCATTTCTTTGTGGTGAAATGGTGAGGGAGTGAGAAGGAGTCACCTTAAAGTCAGTGAGTTAATATCTTTCAAATAGAAATCAAAAGAGAAGCAATGATGAATCATAGGTGACCCACATACCAAATCATCCCAGTTTTGATTCTGTGCAAGAGCATTTCACTTTTGATTAATGAAGATTCACATCTATTTCAACTGAGGTGCCATATGTTACCCAGCACTTATCTACAGGGAAATCAATCCCCCAGTCCCTAAATAGTCACCCTAATAGTAAATGAAATGTATTTACTCTTTCAGACCACCCAGCATACACAATGCAGCAATAAACTAATAATCAGCTTCTCTGCTACAGTAATTTACTGTCACACAATAACCTTAAGAAGGAGGAGAATAGAGCTCAGAGATACACTGCTCAGTTCACTCAACCCAAACATATGAACACCATTCTTGTATTAAAACAAAAAAAGAAAGATACTTACCACTAACGTGGGTGCTGTCAACAATCCCCATGCGAAAAACTCCAAGAAGATCACTATAACCGCATGATAAACGCTAGGTGAACCTATACCTTGAGGCTATAAAACAGATTAAAAAAGAAAAGTTAATTTCTTCCAAAACAAGAAATAAGTCATAAGCAATGCATCTCAGGATAGTAAGTCATTAAAGAAACAGTAAAGCTCGGAGCAAGAACATTTCATAGTTCTAATCATTGAGCCACATGTGCATTGATGAATTTCAGATCTGTCCCAGTAGAAGGAATGACGACCTAAGTTTACACCATGTCAGAAATATGACTAGACATGTTTAAATTACGTACAATTGTACATTAAGCAAATTACCTTTACTTTCAAACCAAATGGTTTTAACAAGTTCTTTTGATGAAAAGCACTTCGTAAATTGATTGTGGTAATAATCGCTCTCCCCCATTTCAAAGCCATGGGAAAGCCATGGGAAGGCCCATCTCCTCCAAGAAGCCTTCCCTGACGAAGCCCTCCTCTCCTCTTCTCCCAATTCCCTTCTGCATCTCCTGACTTGCTCCTTCATTCATCTTCTCTCCCATCCCCACAGCACATATGTATACATCCGTAATTTATTTATGTATATTAATGTCTGTCTCCTCCTCTAGAATGTGAGCTCGTTAGAGGCCGGGACTGTGTCTGTCTGCTCTTGTATTGCACTCTCCCACTTAGGAGAGTGCTTGGCACACAATAAGTGCTCATTAATACGACTGAATAAATGAATGAATTAGTTAATTACTATTAATTTACTAATGATGAAATTACAATGCTAGGAAATAAGTCTTTTTTTAAAAAAAAAAAATCACTGATCAAAAACTATTATGGAAAGAGTCCGGGCTTGGGAGTCAGAGGTCATGGGTTCTAATCCCAGCTCTGCCACTTGTCAGCTGTGTGACTGTGGGCAAGTCACTTCACTTCTCTGTGCTTCAGTTACCTCATCTGTAAAATGGGGATTAAGACTGAGAGAGCCACATGGGACAACCTGATTACCTTATATCCCCCCAGGGCTTATAACAGTGCTTGGCACATAGTAAGTGCTTAACAAATACCATTATTATTATTATTAGTAGTAGTAACAAAAGTAAAGTGACCAGAAATTTAGTTTACAGGCACCCAGAGTCAGACAACAATAGGACGCAGCTGCAAGTCCCTTTGGAGCCAGGATGAGACACCAAAGTGGCCATCTCAGCTCCAACCCTGGGGCATGGCAGGGCAGAGAGGGGGAACCCAGGCCCAAAGCAGGGACCAGCAAAGGGGACAGAGCCCAGCTCCACTCCACAGCTGAGCAGAGAGGAGTAAGGCATTCGGTTCTGAAGTTGAAGGTTCGGAAATACAATGTAACTCTCTACAGTGCTCTGAACACAGTAAGCACTAGATAAATACGATCAATTGACAGTTTGGAGAAAGGATGGAATCCAGTAAGTAGGAAAACCGAGTCCGCGCAGGGAGAGGATCGGGAGCGATACCCAGGGCCCCTGATCCCAACATGTTCTGCACACACTGGGCAGCGGGGATTTAATCCACAGATGAGTGCCGATCTCTCCACAATCGGACAGCCTCACTACCTCCCTGGGAACCAGCACCAGCTCTACTCTGGGCCACCGAGGAGCTTCCATTCCATCCTACCTTCCACCTGTAGAATGAGGTCTCCACAAAACCTCACCAAGACCGGTGGCTGCTGTAGCGGGACTGTGGCTACAGGTGTCCCTTAAACTCCAAGCCACAAGGAACCTGAAATTCTGCTCCTCTAGCCTCGGGATCATATTGATTTTTGTTTTACTTTGTGTATTTGTCCTTGTCTTGTACAGTGCTTTCGTGTTTCATTGTTTTGTTGCTCCTTCTGGGTTTGTCACCAGTTTTCTCTCTCTTTCCCCCTTATATTTTGAGCTCCTTGAGGGCCAGAGACCGGGTCTAATCCTACCTCTCTATACTTTCCCAGCATTAAGTACAGTGCTCTGCACACAGTAAGCTAATATGACTACTATTAGCAGGGACCTAGAGGGACATAGATGAACAGACAGTTAAGTAGAGTTGAAAACCTGGAGCTAGGGTTTTTAGGTAAGCAGAAGACTGGAGGGAAGGGAACTCGAATAATCAACATTTACTGGGTCAGACTGATGGATAACTGATGGATAACCAGTACAATATTCTCTGAGAGCGACAAGAACTTGAAGGTAGGGTAGTTACCCTCCTTGGATTCCTATTAGTGCTCTTAGTGGGATGAACCATCCAACACCCCTAACTTTTCTGCCAGTAACCATTTTAATTATCTTATCCATGAATTTAGCCTAACTGCTCTTGAAGTTAGGAGAGAACACTATTACAGCCTACTGGCAGATATATTAAAATGCTGAAATTTCACATCTAAACACACACAAACACATACATACACACACACACTCCTAGAGAAAATGCAAGCTACTTGAAATCTTAAACCTGCCACTGGTCGACAATTCATAGATTGTTATGGCCTGCCCCGCTTCCTGAGATAATGAATTCCAAGAGTTTCCACCCACTACGAGAAGAAATGTTGCTTTATGTTTGTTTTGAAACCTCAGCTTAGGCCTTGCACTGGCACTGTATGGGATTTGGTGAACAATTCTTTGCTCACTGGACTACACATTTCACGATTCCGTGCACTTGCATGACCCTTCTCAGCCTTGATCTTCACATATGACAGAGACCTAATCATTCATCCTTCTCTGTACCTTCTCCAACTCCTCTCTCAACTGCACGCATTATATCAAAGGAGTGGGTTAACATGGTCTTAAGTAGTGGTAAAACTATGCCTTTTGTTTAGTTTCCTATGCCCTTGGTGATGACACTTGAGACTGTCTTGGCCTATTTGGCTGCGGCTGCATTTAAATAAAAGTTAGCACCACCTTGCCTTTAAACAAAGTAGGATCGAGAAAGTTAATAGTTTTCAGTAACCGTCACAAAGTGCCTCAACTTCTGCTAAGCCAGTTACTGTTTCACCTGGTTTGGCTATACCTTTTTGCAAGCAGTATACAAGTTCAGAAAATGCCAGACCTTCAAGTATCTGAGCCTGGGAGTCATTACAGATGCATTCAGACACAACTAAGTTCATCAAGCCATTCTGGAAAGATCAATCAGCTGTATTTATTGAGTGCTTACTATGTGCAGAGCACAGTACTAAGTGCTTGAGAGAGTACAATTTAACAGAGTTGGTAGAACTGTCCCCTGCCCACAACAACCTTATAGTCTAGAGGGGAGGAGAGACGTTAATAGATATAAATCACGTTAACAGAAATAAATCACAGATATGTATATAAGTGACCTAGGGCTGAAGGAAGGGTGAATTAAGGCCGCAAATTCTAGTGCTAGGGTGCTGGCTACTGCATATTTTGGACCACAGAAATGCAAGATACCGAACATTTACATGTGCCCTAAGAACTGGAACAATCAGTAATGAAGATGATCTCCAAATTTTAAACTGGAAATTTACTCGAGTTAAAATGATTTCTCTACCACACTGTACAATCTTTAAAATTTTACTGATCATTGATTAATATGGGTCTTTATACTCAATTTATGTGTTCTTGGGTAATTAAGCAGACACTAGGCCAGGCGGCTATTACAAATTGACCTAACTGCTATAAACATTAACTGTCGGACCCACAAAATAAGGCTGGGACTGAGCCCGACTATCATAGCCTACTGCTGATACTTTAAAATCCTTAAATTTCATACGCAGACACACACACAGGCGCGCACTCCTAGAGAAATAGTGCTTGAAATCAAACTTGCAACCAGTTGACAATTCCGAGAACCTTACAGTTTAACCTGGGTCCCGAGAATAGACTGGAAACATTTCCAAAACGCAGTCCACCGCCATCAACAGTATTTGACAACCACCTACTGTTTGTGGAGCATTGGACTAGGCACTTGAGGGACATTTCCAAGAAACGGTCCCTGACCTACTGTAACACAACCGCCCTGCCGGTTTAATTAGCCCTTGGTCGAAAGGTCTACTCTTGCCTTAGAAAAATTCAGTACTTCCGACCACACCTTTCTGAGAAGCAAAGGGGCCTGGAGGATAGAGCACAGATCTGGGAATCAGAAGGACCTGGGCTCTAATCCTGGTTCCAGCACTTGTCCACTTTGTGACCTTGGACAAGTCACTTCATGTCTCTGGGCCTGTCACCTCATCTATAAAATGGGGATTAAGATGGTGAGCCCCATATGGGACATGTGTCCAACCTGACTAGCTTGTATCTACCCCCAGTACTTAGTACAGTGCTTAGCACGTAGTAGGCACTTAAATACCTTTAAAAAAAAAATACCCAACACTCAAAGTTGTTTAGCATCATGAGCTTTTAAATCACTTAAAAATGACTGTTCAAATACTTTCTGCTATAGAGAAGCTAGTGAAAAACTATCCATTAGCAAAAGGGCAGTTCCTCCTTTTCACTTGTCCATCTAATTTTATTTTTATTGAATTTCAATTCTGTTTTTGAAGGCACCTTCAAACGTGTCCAACCTGACTAGCTTGGACACTTTTTTCCTAAACTTCACTTTTTTCCTAAACAGGAAAGGCATTCTTAAGACTGCTCTCTGCTTGTAATTTGCTGCAAATTACTCAGATAATTGCTTACACTGCATAACTTCTTCCTGCTCCCAGATTTTTGAAGAGAAAACGAAAGATTATTTTTCTAAGTGGTGATAGAGACGGGTGCTAGGGTAGGCATAGGGTCAGAATGCACAGGGTTGCAGTCTTAGTGCAAAGGGTTTTTTCCATTGCTGTTGTTGAAATATGCATATACGCACAGAAGTTTAAAAAAAAAAAAGAGGAGGGCTGTTACAGAAATTTATTAAGTGCCTATAGTAGTGGAAGAGTACACTATAAGTACCCTGTTAACCTTTCACTTCCTTCTCTCCTCCTTTCTTCCTCTTTTTTTCTCCAGCTCCCCTTATTGCTAGACTCTATTCCCTTCCTTGTTTTTGGAGTGAAAAAATGATGCAAAAAAGTGGATCCCCTTATAGACTCTAAGTTCCTTATGGGCAGGGATTGTATCCACCAACTCTCGTGTTATGTTTTCCCAAGCAACAAATACAGTGCCCTATATGGTAGGCGTTCAGTAAATACCATTGATTGATTGATAATATATAGGGGTATGCTCATCTCTAAGCTCATTACAGGCAGGGAACGTGTCTGCTTATTCTCTTGTACTCCACTCTCCCAAGCACTTAAAACAGTATTCTGCACATAGTAAGTACTCAGTAAATACCACTGATTGATTGGTAGGGGTATGCTCATTATAAAACTGTTAAATTTAAGAGTAGTTCCTCCGTAGCTGAAGAATAAAAAAGACAAACCCTAATCCTGAGCTCATTTCCCTGATAATTCTTTGGTTATTTGCCATTGTGCTGCAGAAGAATGGGAAGCTAAATAAATTGAAACCAAAATCTGAATTGAAGGAAGCAATCACCACCACCACCACCATGAGGAGTCATTCAGAGAAATGTTTGGGGCCCAAAAAAGCCTGGACAGCAAAATACTGCATATTCATTCATTCCATTGTATTTATTTTGCACTTACTGTATGCAGAGCACTGTACTAAGCCCTTGGAAAGTACAATTCAAAAACAGAGAGAGAAAATTGCTGCCCACACCGAGCTTACAGTCTAGAAAGGGGGAAAATAGACACCAAAACAAGTAAATAGGCATCAATACAGATATGCATCAGGTGTGTGTATATATATATATATTTATATATTTAGAGAGAGCAGAGAAATAATTCATTCTATCCATTTGAAGGTATAAAAGGTCATTATAAGTGTTGCAAGTTTACACTGCTAATAGACCAATAATGCTGAGTTATTAAACAGAGACCTGAACGTCCACCATCACCTCAAACTCCACATGCGCAAAACTCATCCTTTCATCTTCCCTCCAAAATTCTCTTCTCCCACCAACTTTCCCACCACTGATGATACCACCACTCCCGCCTCACAAGCCCGCAACCTTGGCATTATGTTTAACTCACCTCTCTCAACTGCCTATTTACTCTGTCACCAAATCTTGTTGGTTCTAGCTCCACAACATCTCCAGAGCTCACTCCTTTCCCTTTATCCAAATTGCTATCACATTAGTTTAAATGCTTTATCGCAACCCTCCGTAACTACGGCAGGGTCCTCCTCCTTGATCTCCCTGCGTCCAGCCTCTCCCCTCTCCAATCCAATATTTCCCTCTGCTGCCCCGATTACTTTCCCTAAAAAATTGTTCTGCTCACATCTCCCCACTCCTCAGCGGTGTCCACCCAACGCTTGGCCGTCCAATTCCATATTAAGCAGAAATTCCTGTCGGATCCAAGGCAGTCAATCAGCTCTCTCCCCTTTACTCATCGTTGCTAGAGGAGAGGAGATAGGACTCCTTCCGTTCTCCTGTCCCCACCCACTGTTTTTCCTCCCTACACCTTCACACACGCACTTAAACCCACCCCTTCAGCACCTAGGTACTCACCCCGTGTATATATCTTGAACTCAGTTGCTTCCCTTAGCCTGTAGCTGATTTAAATGTCAACCTTCCCTGCTAGACTGTAAGCTTCTTGAGGGGTGAGATCATGTCTAATAACAATAATAATGTTGGTATTTGTTAAGCACTAACAATGTGCCAAGCACCATCCTAAGCGCTGGGGTAGATACAGGGTCATCAGGTTGTCCCGCATGAGGCTCACAGTCTCCACCCCCATTTTACAGATGAAGTAACTGAGGCGCCAAGAAGTGAAGTGACTTGGCCAAAATCACATAGCTGACAGATGGTGGAGCCGGGATTAGAACCCATGACCCCTGACTCCTAAGCCCATGCTCTTTCCACTGAGCTACGCTGCTTCTCTACCAACCATCTAGTCTACCAACTGTACTCCCCTAAGTGCTTGGGACCGTGTTCTGCACAAAGTAAGCGTTCAATAAACAGCACTGACTGACACTCATATAGTCAAATCACAATTTACTTTATGCCATGTGCCTTTAAATGACACTGGCTTACTCTCTAGTATAATAACCCCTGGACTATGTGTCAACAATAAACATTAGAAGTCTCTCTCTCTCTCAGTAGTATTAATAATAGCATTGAGCTAACTGCAATCACTTTGACCCAACATCTATGGAAGCACTACTTCCAAAGTTTGCTGAACAACAAAACTGTCATCTGACAGTTCAGAATAATAATAATAATTATGGTACTTGTTAAGTGCTTACTATGTGCCAAACACTTTCTAAGGTCACTCAGACGGGAAGCAGCATGGCTCAGTGGAAAGAGCATGGGCTTTGGAGTCAGAGGTCAGGAGTTCGAATTTCAGCTCTGCCACTTGTCAGCCGTGGGACTGTGGGCAAGTCACTTCACTTCTCTGTGCCTCAGTTACCTCATCTGTAAAATGGGGATTAAGACTGTGAGCCCCACGTGGGACAATCTGATTCCCCTGTGTCTACCCCAAAGCTTAGAACAGTGATCTGCACATAGTAAGCGCTTAACAAATACCAACATTATTATTCAGGTTGGATGCAATCCCTGTCCCACATAGGGCTCACAGTCTTTATCCCCATTTTCCAGATGAGGTAACTGAGGCCCAGAGAAGTGAAGTGACTTGTCCAAGGTCACTCGGCACATATGTGGTGGAGCCGGGAATAGAACCGATGACCTTCTGACTCGCAGGCCCATACTCTAGCCACTAAGCCATGCGAGTGTTATAGGAAACACCACACACCACAAACTTTGCAATATTTATTCCAGATGCACTCAAAAGCAGATTGATCAGAAATGTCTATTTAGTGCCATATATTCTTCAGGATTTTTATAATGAAGATTGGATTTTTAAAACCCACAAGAACCCCAAAATAACTCCATCTTCAAGAATACAACCCTTTGAAGTTATATTCTACATCTCAGAAAGGGTTTATATACAGTCATAATTTATTTACATTAATTTCTGTCTCCCCCTTTAGACTATTAGCTCCTCATGGACAGGGTACATGCCTACCAAGTGTTATACTGCACTCTCCTACAAGCTTAGTATGGTGCTCTGCACACAGGAAGTACTCAATAAATACAAATGATTGATTAACCTGCTATCCCACTTGGCCCAGTCTGAATTTTAGAGATGTGGCATTCTTTTGGCTAAATGATGAGGAAGCTTCTTTGGAATCTCTCACTAACCAAGTCTTAATACTTTTATGGCTGTGTATCTTTTCTCATTCTTAATTGCTAGTAACTTTACTTAGTTCTTTCTTTCGGAAAAAAAAAATTATCACTGTACTTTCCCTCCCAGATTTTTCCAAATCTTCAACCGCTACGTCGATACTGATGATTTCCAAATCTACTGGGCCGGCCTGACCTTTTGCCTCTCTGCAACTTCCTCTCTCCTCCTGGACATCTCCACAGATGTTACCTTAAGCACAATAATGACCAACCCCTCATTCCTCCACCCTATTCACCCTTGTTTCTGCGTCACCTATACTCTTGGTCTGTACCCCTCCCTTAAGCCCCCTTCAATAACCCACTCCCGACCCCACAGCACTTAGGTGCCTAACCTTATAATAACGTTGGTATTTGTTAAGCGCTTACCATGTGCCGAGCATTGTTCTAAGCGCTGGGGTAGACACAGGGGAATCAGGTTGTCCCACTTGGGGCTCACAGTCTTAATCCCCATTTCACAGATGAGGTAACTGAGGCACCGAGAAGTGAAGTGACTTGCCCAAAGTCACACAGCTGACAAGTGGCCGAGCCGGGATTCTAACCCATGACCTCTGACTCCAAAGCCCGTGCTCTTTCCACTGAGCCACACTGCTTCTCTTATACTTAGTGGAAAGAGCACGGGCTTTGGAGTCAGAGGTCATGAGTTCGAATCCCAGCTCTGCTACTTGTCAGCTGTGTGACTGTGGGCAAGTCACTTCACTTCTCTGGGTCTCAGTTACCTCATCTGTAAAATGGGGATTAAGACTGTGAGCCCCACGTGGGACAACCTGATTCCCCTGTGTCTACCCCAGCGCTTAGAACAGTGCTCTGCACATAGTAAGCGCTTAAATACCAACATTATTATTATTACTTTGCCGTGTCCCCTTATCTGCAATTTATTGAAATGTCTGTCTCTTCCACTAGACTGGAAACTCTTTGTGGGCAAGGACTGTGTCTACCAACTCCACTGTACTCTGCCAAGTGCTTAGTAAGCACTCAAATACCACTGATTAACTGATAGATCTTTGTTTATAGTATTTGTTAAGCACTTACTCTGGAGCAGCCACTGTATTAAGCACCGGGGTGGATATACGATAATCGGGTTGGACACGATCCCTGCCCCACATCAGGCTCACAGATGCAATCCCCATTTTACAGATGAGGTAACTGAGGCACAGAAAAGTTTAGTGGCATGCCCAAGGCCACACAGCAGATTAAGTGACAAAGCCAGGATTAGAAGGCAAGTCTTCTGTCTCCCAGGCCCCTGCTCTGTCCACAAGACCATACTGCTTCTCTGCAATATTCATCTTCCTTCTACCTCAAACGCTTTCCCTCTTAAATCCACCAGACCACAACTCTCCCACTTTTGGAATCCTCCTGAAATCCCACCTCCTAGAGGCTTTCCTTCATTAATTCCTTTCTTCCCAGGTCATCCCTTCCTAACACATACATCCTCACAGCCCTTCGCAACATTTTTATCCACCTAAATTTAAATACTCTATTCCAATCCCTTTTTAATAACAATGCTACTACTACTAATAATAATAATAAAGGCATCTGCTAAGCATTTACTGTGTGTCAAGCACTGTTCTAAGCACTGGGGTAGATACAAGATCATAAGGCTGGGCACAGTCCCTGTCCCACATGGGGCTCACAGTCTTAGAGATGCAGCATGACTCAGTGGAAAGAGCCCAGGCTTAGGAGTCAGGGGTCATGGGTTCTAATCCTGGCTCCGCCACCTGTGTGACTTTGGGCAAGTCACTTAACTTCTCGGTGCCTCAGTTCCCTCATCTGTAAAATGGGGATGAAGACTGTGAGCCTCACGTGGGACAACCTGATGACCCTGTATCTACCCCAGCGCTTAGAACGGTGCTCGGCACATAGTAAGCACTTAACAAATACTAACATTATTATTAATCCCCATTTTACCAGTGAGGTAATTGAGGCACAGAGAAGTTAAGTGACTTGCCCAAGGTCACCCAGCGGACAAGTGGCGGAGCCAGGATTAGAACTCTGGTCCTTCTGACTCCTGGGCCTGTGGACTATGGTTTTTAAGCGCTTACTATGTGCCAGGCACTGTTCTTATCCACTAGGCCATGCTGCTTCCTATTTCCTCCCATTTTCCTTCTATGGGAAATGTACTTTCGGTGTCCCGTGTAGACTTGTGAACTCCTGGAGGCCAGAAATTGTGGGACACTCCATGAGAATACCATTCCTGTATTCTCCCACGCATTTCCAGGGCTCTGCAAAAAAAGGACTCAAATACTACTGACTAATGACGCAGGACAGAATTCCCTGTCATCTGTCAGCTAAGCCTTGGTCCCAGCCTACTCCAGAGACTGGTTATCGTTTAACAGCAAAGAGCTAACCTAATTTTAGTGGATTTTACTAATTTAACCCAATAAATCCTTTAAATAGTACTGCAACAAAAAGGACATTTTATATTTTTCTACAATCTAAAATATTTTTAATGTTTCCTTCAATAAATTTTACTTGTACTAAAAAAACCCCTTAGCTCCCCAGTTTATTGCTAATCAGAAAAAAAGTCTTAATTATTTCATATGCTATTTTGGGGGAGGGAACTTTTTTTTAATCAATGAATGGTATGCAGAGTGCAGAGTACTGTGCTAAGCACTTGGGAGAGTACAAAACAACAGAGTTGAAGGACTTGACCCTCAAGGACCTTTCAGCCTAGACAGGGAGACAGACATTAAAATAACTGAGGGATGTAATTAAAATGCACATTTTTGGGAGGGGGTAATGCTCACCGCCCTTTTCCAAACCACAGAAGCTGAAGGATGAAACAAAGACCAAAGCAGGTTGGATAATAATAATAATGATGATGGCATTTGGAAAGTGCTTCCTCTGTGCTAAGCACTGTTCTAAGCCCGGGGTGGATACGTATGTAATCGGGTTGTCCCATGTGGGGTTCACAGTCTTAATCCCCATTTTACAGATGAGGGAACTGAGGCTCAGAGAATAACAACAACAATGATGGTATTTCTTAAGCACTATATGCCAAGCACTGTTCTAGGAGCTGGGGGACATACAAGGTCATCAGGCTGTCCCACGTGGAGCTCACAGTCTTAATCTCCATTTTATAGAGAATCAAAATAAAGTTGGTACTTCTTAAGTGCTTACTATGTGCCAAGCTCTGTTCTAAGCGCTGGGGGAGATATGAGGCCATCAGATTGTCCCACATGGGGCTCACGGTCTTCATCCCCATTTTACAGAGAATAATAATAATGTTGGTATTTGTTAAGCGCTATGATCCAAGCACTAAGCGCTGGGGGAGATACGAGGTCAGCAGGTTGTCCCACGTGGGGCTCACAGTCTCAATCCCCATTTTACAGAGAATAATAATAATAATGTTGGTGTTTAAGTGCTTACTATGTAACGAGCACTGTTCTAAGCACTGAGGGAGATATAAGGTATTCAGACTGTCCCACGTGGAGCTCACAGTCAATCACCGTTTTGTGGATGAGGTAACTGAGGCCCAGAGAAGTGAAGCGACTGGCCCAAGGTCACCCAGCAGATGAGTGTCACAGTTGGAACCCGGGACCTCCTTCCTGACTCCCCAGTCCAGGCTCTTGCCACTAGAGAGTCAAAGAGGGGGAAAGCCATTGTTCCTAAGGTTGGGGTTTTTTTTTTCCTTTCAGAGAGCTGCCTGGTTGTGGGGGCGGGGGCACCATTTTACGCAACAGGGAACTTCGGCAGGAAGGGGGGGGCGGTGTGGGGGAGGGAAGTGGGGGGGCAGTGCAGGGGGGGACAGTGCGGGCGTGGGCGGCAGGGGCAGTGGAGGGGTATAGTGTGAGGGGGGACAATGGAGGGGGGCAGGGGCACGCAGGGAAGGGGCAGTGGGGGGGCAGGGGCAGTGCAGGGGGGGATAGTGGGGGGGGCAGGGCAGTGCAGGGGGGGACAGTGTGGGAGGGCAGGGGCAGTGCGGGGGGCGGTGGAGACAGTGCAGGGGGGGACAGTGTGGGGGGCAGTGGCAGTGCAGGGGGAGCAGTGGGGGAGCAGGGGCAGTGCAGGGGCGACAGTGGGGGAGCAGGGGCAGTGCGGGGGGGGGGGCAGTGGGGGGGCAGGGGCAGTGCAGGGGGGACAGCGAGGAGGGGAGGGCAGGCAGTGCGGGGCCCGGGCCGCTCCTCTCCCTCAGCCCCCCGGGGACGGCACCATTCATTCATTCCATCGTATTTATGGAGCGCTTACTATGTGCAGAGCACTGGACTGAGCGCTTGGAATGGACAACTGGGCACCAGGGAGAGACCAGCCCTGCCCAACGACGGGCTCACGGTCTAAATGGGGGAGACAGACAGCACAGCAAAAGGGAGCGAAACAAGCAGTCTGGCGTGGACATCATCGAGATAAATAAAATCAAGGAGATGTGCACCTTATTAACAAAATAAATAGGGTAATAAATAATATATACAGATGAGGACAGTGCTGAGGGGAGGGAGAGGAACGGAGAGGAGGGGGAGGAACAGAGGGTGGAAGAGGAGCAGAGGGAAAAGGGGGGGCTGAGTCTGGGAAGGCCTCCTGGAGGAGGTGAGCTCGCAGCAGGGCTTTGAAGAGGCCACCCTCGCCACGAGGCCGGTGGGTTGGGGCCCTTTGTAGAGAGAAAAAGGCTCTGGGCCTGTCACCCCCCTCCTCCAAAACACCTCCAGTGGTTGCCTAACAACCTTCGCATCAGACAAAAACTCCTCACTGTTGGCTTCAACAACAATACTAATGATGGTATTTGCTAAGCGCTTTCTATGTGCAGAGCGCTGTCCTAAGCGCTGGGGGAGATACAGGATAATCGGGCTGTCCCACGTGAGGCTGATGGTATTTGTTAGGCGCTTACTCTGTGCTGAGCCCGTGAGCCCGGCGTTGGGCAGGGCCCGTTTCACTCTGTGGCCCAACTGTCCATTCCCAGCGCTCAGTCCAGTGCTCTGCACATAGGAAGCGCTCAATAAATACTATTGAATGAATGAATGAATGTAAGCCCGTCGTGGGGCAGGACTGGTCTCTCTTTGGGGCCCAATTTTCCATTCCGAGTGCTCCCAGTCCAGGGCTCTGCACACAGTAGGCGCTCAATAAATACTATTGAATGAATGTGAGCCCGTCGTGGGGCAGGACTGGTCTCTCTTTGGGGCCCAATTTTCCATTCCAAGTGCTCCCAGTCCAGGGCTCTGCACACAGTAGGCGCTCAATAAATACTATTGAATGAATGTGAGCCCGTCGTGGGGCAGGGCTGGTCTCTCTTTGGGGCCCAATTTTCCATTCCAAGTGCTCAGTCCAGGGCTCTGCACACAGTAGGCGCTCAATAAATACTATTGAATGAATGTGAGCCCGTCGTGGGGCAGGGCTGGTTTCACTCTGTGGCCCAATTGTCCATTCCAAGCGCTTAGTCCAGCGCTCTGCACCTAGGAAGCGCTCAGTCAATACGACTGAATGAATGTGAGCCGGTCACTGGGCAGGACTGGTCTCTCTCTATTGCCCAACTGTCCATTCCAAGCACTCAGTCCAGTGCTCTGCACATAGTAAGCGCTCAGTAAATACTACTGAATGAAGGTGAGCTCGTCGTGGGGCAGGGCTGGTTTCACTCTGTGGCCCAATTGTCCATTCCAAGCGCTTAGTCCAGTGCTCTGCACCTAGGAGGAGCTCAATAAATACGACGGGATCAATGAGAACCCGTCGTTGGGCAGACCTGGTCTCTCTCTGTTGCCGAATTGTCCATTCCAAGCGCTCAGTCCAGTGCTCTGCCCCTAGTAAGCGCTCAATCAATACGACGGGATGAATGCGAGCCCGTCGTTGGGCAGGACTGGTCCCTCTCTGGGGCCCAGCTGTCCATTCCGAGCGCTTAGTCCAGTGCTCTGCCTATAGTAGGCGCTCCATGAATACTACTGAACGAACGTGAGCCCGTCGTTGGGCAGGACTGGTCTCTCTCTGTGCCCCAATGGTCCATTCCAAGCGCTTAGTCCAGTGCTCCGCCCACGGTAGGCGCTCCCTAAATAGTATTGAAGGAATGGGAGCCGGTGGTGGGGCAGGACTGGTCTCTCTGCGGCCCAGTGCTCGGCACACAGTCAGCGCTCCATCAAGACGCCTGAAGGAAGGACTGAGGGAGGGAGGGAGGGAAGGAAGGAAGGAAGGCCCGAGCGCGGGGGGAAGGCGCTCACCGTGCCCCCGTCCTTAATGATGATCTTCTTGGCCAGCATGATGCTGCGGTTGGCGGCCCGTTTCTTCTTCTTGCCCTGGGTCATTTTACCATCCTCCGGGCCGGACCCCGGGCCGGACCCCCGCCCCGCCGCTCCGCCCGCCCGCCCGCCCAGCCCCGCCCCGCCGAGCCCCGCCGAGCCCCGCCAAGCCCCCCTCAGGCGGCCGCCGCCATCTTGAGGAGCCGCCGCGCTCCGCCCCCTCCCCCTCCGCCGTCACATCGCGCCAGGCCCGCGCGCCGCCGCCACGTGACCCCCACCCCCACCACGTGACCCCCTCCTCCCCTCCCTCCGTCCCATCGCGCGAGGCCGGCGCGCCCCCACCACGTGACCCTCACCATCCCCACCACGTGACCCCGTCCTCCCCTCTCCCGTCCCATCGCGCGAGGCCGGCGCGCCCCCACCACGTGACCCCGCTCCTCCCCTTCCCCCCCCCCGCCGTCTCCTTTCCTTTCCGCCCGCCGCCGGTAGGGGGCGCCAGGGCGGCCGGTGGAGACGGGACTGGCTAGGCCGCCAACAGCCACCTCTATGTATAATAATAATAATGTTGTATTTGTTAAGCGCTTACTATGTGCAGAGCACTGTTCTAAGCGCAGGGGCAGATACAGGGTCATCAGGTGGTCCCAAATGAGGCTCACAGTCTTCACCCCCATTTGACAGATGAGGTCACTGAGGCACAGAGAAGTGAAGTGACTTGCCCACAGTCGCCCAGCTGACGAGGGGCAGAGGCGGAATTCGAACCCATGACCTCTGACTCCCAAGCCCGGGCTCTTTCCACTGAGCCACGCTGCTTCTCTTAATAATAAGAATGTTGGTATTTGTTAAGCACCTACTCTGTGCAGAGCACTGTTCTAAGCGCTGGGGCAGATACAGGGTCATCAGGTGGTCCCAAATGAGGCTCACAGTCTTCATCCCCATTTGACAGATGAGGGCACCGAGACCCAGAGAAGTGAAGTGACTTGCCCACAGTCACACAACTGACGAGGGGCAGAGCCAGGATTTGAACCCATGACCTTTGACTCCCAAGCCCGGGCTCTTTCCACTGAGCCACGCTGCAATGTTCCTATTTGTTAAACGCTCACCTCCTCACTGTCCCCTGGTTCATGCCTCCAAGAGGCCTTCCCAGACTGAGCTTCCCCTTTTAGCCTCTGCTGCCTCCCTGCTCCCCCTTCACCTCTTCCCAGCTAAGCTCCCTTTCCCCCCTTTCCCTCTGCTCCTCCCCCCTCCCTTGCCCTCCCCTCAACACTGTGCTCATTTGTACATATCTCTATTACCCTATTTCTTCTGTGAATGAGGTGGACATCCCCTTGATTCTATTGATTGCGATGAAGTTGTCTTGTTTTTGTCCGTCTGTCCCCCTCAATTAGACTATAAGCCCATCAGTGGGCAGGGATGGTCTCTGTTGCCGAATTGTCCAAGTGCTTAGTACAGTGCTCTGCAAATAGTAAGCGCTCAATAAATACTATTGAATGAATGAATGCCTGTCCCTCCATCGACCCCTGGCCCTCGTCCTACCTCTGACCTGGAATACCCTCCCTCCTTACATCCGCCAAACTCACTCTCTTTCCCCCCTTCAAAGCCCTACTGAGAGCTCACCTCCTCCAGGAGGCCTTCCCAGACTAAGCCCTCCCATTCCCACTGCTCCTCTTCCCCTCCCCATCACCCCGACTCCCTCCTTCTGCTCTACCCCCTTCCCCACCGCTCAGCACTGTGCATATTTGTATATATTATTTTGTTAATGAGGTGTACGATTAGACTGTAAGCCCGTCAATGGGCAAGGATTGTCTCTATCTGTTGCCAAAACGTACATTCCAAACACTTAGTACAGTGTTGTGAACATAGTAAGCGCTCAATAAATACTATTGAATGAATACATCCCCTTGATCCTGTTTATCTTGATGATGCTGTCTTGTTTTTGTTTTGTTCTGTTTTGCTCGGTCTCCCCCGTTTAGACTGTGAGCCCGTCGTTGGGCACGGATTATCTCTCTCTCTGGCCGAATTGTACATTCCAAGCGTTTAGTACAGTGCTCTGCACATAGTCAACACTCAATAAATACTATTGAATGAATGAACACTATGTGCCGAGCAATGTTCTAAGCGCTGGGGTAGATTCAGGATAATCAGGTTGACCCACGTGGGGATCAGTCTTCAACCCCATTTTACAGATGAGGGAACTGAAGCACCTAGAAGTGAAGTGACTTGCCCAAAGTCACACAGCTGACAAGTGACAGAGCCGGAATAAGAACCCATGACCGCTCACTCCTAAGCCTGGGCTCTTTTCACTGAGCCACGCTGCTACAGAAGGAGTGTGGTCTAGTGGATAGAGAACCAACCTGGGAGTCAGAAGGTCATGGGTTCTAATTTCACCTCTGCCCCTCCTCTTCTGTGTGAGCTGGAGCAAGTCGCTTCATTTCCCTGGGCCTCAGTTCCCTCATCTGGAAAATGGGGATGGAGACTGGGAGCCCCATGTGGGACAAGAACTGTGTCCAACACGATCTGCTTGTAACCACTCCACTGCTCCATAGTGCCTGGCACATAGTTAAGTGCTTAACAAATACCATCATTATTACTATTACTACCGAGGGCCTACTCTCTGTGGAGCATCGTACTAGTCGCTGGGTAGAGTGCAGCAACATGGATTCAGTCAGTTGGATTTATTGAGCACTTACTATGTGCAGAGCACTGTATGAAGCGCTTGGGAGAGTACAACATAGATTCAATCACATTTATTGAATGCTTACTGTGTGCAGAGCACTCTAGGAAGCGCTTGGGAGAGTACAACAACATAGATTCAGTCAGTCAATCACATTTATTGAACGCTCACTGTGTGCAGAGCACTGTATGAAGTGCCTGGGAGAGTACAACAACCTAACAGATTCATAGAGAAGCAGCGGGGCTTAGTGGAAAGAGCCCGGGCTTGGGAGTCAGAGGTTGTGGGGTTCCAATCCCCTCTCTGCCACTTGTCAGCTGTGTGACTTTGTGCAAGTCACTTCACTTCTCTGTGCCTCAGTTACCTCATCTGGAAAATGAGGATTAAGACTGTGAGCCCCGCGTGGGACAACCTGATGACCTTGTATCTCCCTCAGTGCTTAGAACAGTGCTTGGCACATTTTAAGAGTTCAGCAAGTACCATCATTTTTGTTCAGTCAACCCTATTTATTGAGCACTTACTGTGTGCAGAGCATGTATTAAGTGCTTGGAAAGTTCAATTCAGATATGTTCCCTGCCCACGACGAGGTGGCGAGGAGCACCCCCTCTGAAAGACCCGTTTCTGAAGCCCCCAGATTAGGGCTAAAAACTCAGTCTATCAAGCAGCAATGTGTATTGAGTGCCCAGACAAGCAATCAGTTGAGAATCGGCACGGCCTAGTGGATAGAACATGGGCCTGGGAGTCCAAAGGACCTGGGTTTTGATGGACTGTATGCCCCCCTGGGACAGGACTATATCCAGCCGGATTTGCTTGTATTCACCTCAGCGCTTAGTACAGTGCCTGGCACATAGTAAGCCTTAAATACCATCATTATTTATTATGCTTAATAATAATCCCTGCTCCACCACCTGTCAGCTGTGTGACCTTGGGCAAGCCACTTCACTTCTCTATGCCTCAGTTACCCCATCTGTAAAATGGGGATTCAGACTGGGAGTCCAATGAGGGATGTGAACTGTGTAACTGGATTAGCTTATATCTACCCCAGCTGTTAGTAGTCATTCAATCGTATTTATTGAGCACTTACAGTGTGCAGAAGAGCACTGTACTAAGCACTTGGGACAGTACAATATCAAAATATGAGAGGTACAATCCCTGTCCACAAGCTTAGAGTCTAAAGGGGGAGACAGATGTTAATATAAACAAATGAAACTACAAATATGTACATAACCTCCTGCCGCTTCCCACTTCACTCCTCAGTTCATACTTCACTCCGCTGACTGGATCATCTTTCTACAGAAACTTTTAGGACGTCACCCCACCCTCCTCAAAAATTTCCAGTGGTTGCCTCTCCAATTCCGTATCAAACAAAAACTCCTCACTCTTGGCTTCAGAGCTCTCCATCGCCTTGACCCCTCCTACCTCATCTCACTTCTCTCCTACAACCCAGCCTGCATATTTCGCTCCTCGAATACTAACCTCCTTCATTCATTCAATCGCATTTATTGAGTACTTACTGTGGGCAGAACACTGTACTGAAGCTTGGAAAGTACAATTCATCAGTAGAGACAATCCCTGTCCACAACAGGCTTACAGTTTAGAAGGGGGGTGCAGACCTCAAAACAAGTAAACAGGCATCAATAGCATCAATATAAATAGAATAACAGATATATACACATCAAAACAAGTAAATAGGTATTAATATAAATAAATGGAATCATAGATATGTACACATATATACACAAGTGCCGTAGGGCAGGGGAGTGGGGGAAGAGCAAAGGGAGTGAGTTGGAGCAGAGGGGGAGCTGAGGAAAAGGGGGGCTTAGTCTGAGAAGGCCTCTTGGAGGGGGTGAGACCTCAGTAGGGCTTTGAAGGGGACGTGTGATTGTTTGGCAGATTTGAGGAGAGAGGGCGTTCCAGGCCAGAGATAGGACGCGGACCAGGAGTTGAAGACGGGACAGGCAACAGGCCCAGTGAGAAGGTTAGCACCAGCGGAGCGGAGCGTGTGGACTGGGACGTAGAAGGAGAGATGGGAGTTGAGGTAGGAGGGGGCAAGGTGATGGAGAACTTTGAAGCCAATAGTAAGCTTTTGCTTCATGCAACGGTTGATAGGCAACCACTGGAGATTTTTGCGGGGAGGGGAGGGGGTGACATACCCAGAACGTTCCTGTAGAAAGATAATCCGGACAGCAGAGTGAAGTATAGACAGAATTGGGAAGAGACAGGAGGATGGGAGATCAGAAAGGAGATCAGATGCAGTAATCCAGTCAGGATAGGATGAGTGACTGTATTAACGTGATAGCAGTTTGGTTGGAGAGAAAAGGGGGGATTTTGGTGATGTTCTGAAGGTGAGACCAGCAGGCTTTGGTGATGGATTGGATGTATAGGGTGAAGGAGAGAGCAGAGTCAAGGATGACACCAAGACTGCGGGCTTGTGAGAAGGAAAGGATGATAGAGCCATCCACAGTGATGGGAAAGTCAGGGAGAGGACAGGGTTTGGGAGGGAAGATAAGGAGCTCAGTCTTGGACATGTTGAGTTTTAGGTGGTGGAAGGACATCCAGGTGGAGATGTCCTGAAGGCAGGAGGAGATGCGAACCTGGAGGGAGGAAGAGAGAAGAGGGGAAGAGATATAGATTTGGGTATCATCCGCCTAGAGATGAGAGTTGAAGCCGTGGGAGCGAATGAGTTTACTAGATGGAGAATAGAAGGGGACCAAGAACTGACCCTTGAGGAACCCCTACAGTTAGGGGATGGGAGGGGGAGGAGGAGCCCGCGAAGGAGACTGAGAATGAACAGCCAGAAAGATAAGAGGAGAACCAGGAGAGGACGGAGTCAGTGAAGCCACGGTTGAATAACGTGTTGAGGAGGAGAACCTTCTCACTATGCCTCCATCTCCACTGACCCCTGACCCACATCCTGCCTTTGGCCTGCAACTTCCTCCCTCCTCAAACCCACCAATTAGTCTCCCCCACCTTCAAAGCCTTACTGAAGCCACATCTCCTCCAAGTGGCCTTCTCAGACTAAGCCCCACTTTTCCTCATCTCCCACTCTCTCTGCGTTGCCAATGACTTGCTCCCTTTGCTCTTCCTCCCTCCCAGCTCCACAGCACTTCTGTACATTTCGGTAATTTAATTTATTTGTATTGATATCTGCCTCCTCCCTAACCCCCCCATCTGGACTGTGAGCTCATTGTGGGCAGATGTTGTCACTTTACTGTTGTATTATACTTTCCCAAGGGCTTAGTACAGTGCTCTGCACACAATAAGCGCTTCATATGATTGAAAGAATGAATGAAAAATGCTGTGGTGGTTTGGGTGGCGGGGTGCCAGGGGGATGAGTAAAGCGTGCAAGTCAAGCCTGGGCAGAAGAGAGTGGGAGAAGAGGAAAGGAGGGCTTAGTCAGGGAAGGCCTCGTCGCTGGAGATGTGAGCCTTCAATAAGGCTTTCAAGGAGGGGAGACTAATTGTCAGTCGGCTATGAGGAGGGAGGGCATTTCAGGCCAGGGGAAGGATGTGGGCAAAAAGTCAGTGGTGAGATAGATGAGATTGAGGTAGAGTGAGGAAGTTGCCGTTAAAGGAGCAAAGTGTGTGAGCTGGGTTGTAATAGGAGAAGAGAGAGTGAGGTAGGAGGGGGCAAGATGATTGCTTTGAAGCTGATGGTGGGCGTTTCTGTCTGATACGGCGGTGGATGGGCAACCACTGGAGGTTCTTGAGGAGTGGGCAAACTTGGCCTAACGTTTTTGTAGAAAAATGATCTGGGCAGCAGAGTGAAGTATGGACTGGAGTGGGAAGAGACAGGAGGCAGAAAGACAGCAAGGAGGCCGATACAGGACTCAAGATGGGATAGGATAAATGTTTGGACAGCAGTTTGGATGGAGAGGAAAGGACAGATTTTAGTGATGTTGTGAAGGTAGAGCGGACAGGATTTAGTGATGGATTGAATATATATCTCAATTTCTGTACCTTGATCTTGTCTATCTTGCTGCCAACTTCTTACCCACATCCTGCCTCGGGCTTGGAACGCCCTCCCTCCTCATATCTGACAATGACTCTTCCCACTTCAAAGTCTGATTGAAGGCACATCTCCTCTAAGAGGCCTTCTCTTACTAAGCCCTCCTTTCCACTTCTCTCCCTCCCTTCTGCATCACCCTGACTTACTCCCTTTATTCATCCCCTCTCCCAGCCCCATGGTACTTTTGTACTTGGCTTAATGGAAAGAGCACAGGCTTGGGAGTCAGAGGTCGTGGGTTCTAAACCCAGCTCTGCTACTTATCAGCTGTGTGACTTTGCACAACTCACTTAACTTCTCTGTGCCTCAGTTACCTCAACTGTAAAATGGGGATTATGCCTGTGAGCCCCATGTGGTGCAACCTGATTACCTTGTATCAACCCCTGCGTTTAGAACGGTGCCTGGCACATAGTCAGTGCTTAACAAATACCTTCACTATTATTATATCTGTCATTTATCTGTAATTTATTAATATTTATGTCTGTTTCCCTCTCTAGACTGTAAAGCTCATTGTGGGCAAGGAATGTGTCTATTGTTATACTGTACTCTGCCCAGCGCTTAGTACAGTGCTTTACACATAGTAAGTACTCAATAAATACGACTGAATATGTGGGTTGGATGAGAGGAGCCAAGGTGATGGGCTTGTGAGACATGAAGGATGGTGCTGCCATCTACAGTGATGGGAAATTCGGGGGAAGGACAGAATTTGGGAGAGAAGATAGAGTTCTGTTTTAGACATGCTAAGTTTGAGGTGACGGCAGGACATTCAAGTAGAGATGTCTTGAAGGCAGGAGGAAATGCGAGACTGCAGAGAGGGAGAGATGTAGATTCAGGAATCATTCACATAGAAGTTATAGTTGAAGTCATGTGAGCGAATGAGTTTTCCAAAGGAGTGGGTGTAGATGGAGAATTGAAGGGGACCCAGAACTGAATCTTAAGGGAGCCCCACAATTAGAGGATGGGAAGCAGAGGAGGAGCCTGCAAGAGACTGAAAACGAATGCCAGAGAGAAAAGAGAACCGGGAGAGGGTAGCGTCAGTGAAGCCGAGATTGGAGAATTTTCCAGGAGAAGGGGATGGTCGACTCAAAGGCACCTGAGAGACTGAGGATTGGGATGGAGTAGAGGCCACTGGATTTGGCAAGGAGACCAGTGATAACCCCTGGGAGGGTGATTTCTGTGAAGTGAAGGGGATGAAGCCAGACTGGAGAGGATCAAGGAGAGATGAGTTTTGGAAAGCCCCAGATTAGGGCCAAAAGGTAAATCAAATCAAGCAGCAGTATTTATTGACCACCTAGTCAAGCAATCAATTCAGAAGCACCATGGCCCGGTGGATAGAACATGGGGCTGGGAGTCAGAAGGACTGGGTTCTAATTGCTGCTAAGCCACTTGCCTGCTTGAGGTAAGTGCAAAATGATGTTTCAGAAAAGCACTATTCACTCCACAGCAATGATCATCTCCAGTGTATAGAATTGCTCATGTCAGGTCTCTGACAGGGCCTGAAAGTTTTCCATCAGGGTTGAAAAGACCCCAAATAGTGGCTGATTTATTGGACTCTTTGAAGCATCTCTATTCCTTTATTCCCACACACACACCCCAAGCCACCCCCCACCCACGCCCTTCTATAATCTTCAGGTAGAGAAGCAGCGTGGCTCAGTGGAAAGAGCACGGGCTTTGGAGTCAGGGCTCATGAGTTCGAATCCCAGCTCTGCCACTTGTCGGCTGTGTGACTGTGGGCAAGTCACTTAGCTTCTCTGTGCCTCAGTTCCCTCATCTGTAAAATGGGGATTAAGACTGTGAGCCCCACGTGGGACAACCTGATTCCCCTATGTCTACCCCAGCGCTTAGAACAGTGCTCGGCACATAGTAAGCGCTTAACAAATACCAACATTATTATTATTCAGGTAGACAACATTCAAGCTATGATTCAAGTGGCAGAAATGAAGTGGGCTAAATTATTTTAGCAGGTTTTAGGACCAATACAACTTTCAGAAAGTAGTTTAATTAGAAGATGCATTTAAGGCCCAAAGAGAATTAAGTTGAAATCATAAGAGATATCCTCTCTCTCTCAAGATTTGTTGCATTGCTTGACCATTGGCTTTGAAGCACTCCATCAGGTCTTACTCCCCACAGCCCACTTCAACTCATCCTCCTCTAATACCGACCTATTACCATGGCCTCATCTCTATCAACTTCTTGGCTTACCGCCCCCGCCCTTCTGCCTGGAACTTCCTTCCCCTTCATTCATTCAATCGGATTTATTGAGCACTTACTGTGTGCAGAGCACTGTACCAAGCACTTGGAAAGAACAATTCAACAACAGAGACAATCTCTGTCCACAACGGGCTCACAGTCTAGAAGAGGGGAGACAGACATCATAACAAGTAGACATGTATCAATAGCACCAACATAAACAGAATTATAAATATAAATCATTAATGAAATAAATACAATTATAAATATGTACATATATACATTCACAAGTGCTGTGGGGTGATGAGGAGGGGGAGTAGAGGGAAAAGGGGGCTTAGTCTGGGAGGAAAAGGGGCAGATCACCACTCCCCATCTTCAAAGTGCTAATAAAATTGCATCTGCAAGAAGTCTTCCTTGACTAATCTCTCAGCTCCTCACCCTGTTTCCCTCCTCTTTGAATTACCTGTGCATTTGAGTCCTCACTTACTAAGCACTTGGGTACCCAAACATCATGGCCAGGGAAGCATCATGGCTTAGTGGAAAGAGCACGACCTTGGGAGTCGGAAGACATGGGTTCTAATCCTGACTCTGCCACTTGCCTGCTGTATGACTTTGGGCAAGCCGCCTAACTTCCCTATGCCTCAGTTACCTCATGTGTAAAACGGGGATTCAAACAGTGAGCCCCCTTAGGGGGCAACCTGATTACCTTGTATCTACCCCAGCGCTTACAACAGGGCTCAGCACATAGTAAGCGCTTAACAGATACCAAAATGATGATAATGATGATCAACCTACCCCCTTTCTCCACCATCATTTATATGCATATTTTTATACTCAGATGTTTTTTCTATCTATAATTTTAGTGTCTGTCTCCCTGACTAAACACCTCGAGGGCAAGAATCTCAATTACATTCTCTCAACTGCCTTGTTCAGAGCTCAGTACACTGTGTAAATGCTCAGCATCATTAACTGTTGTACTCTTTCAAGAGCTTAATACAGTGTTCTGCACACAGTAAGTGCTTAATACCATTAACTATTGCATTCTCTCAAGAACTTAGTACAGCGCTCTGCACACATTAAGCACTCAATAAGTTAATTTCCTGGAAAACTCCATGCAATAAAGTAGTAATCACTATATCAGAGAAGTTTGCAGATTAAAGTTTAGTCCATATCACATCACTCAAGACAAAATCATTCATTCACTGTAATAAATTGTATTTATTGAGTGCTTACTGTGTGCACAGCACTTTAAATCACACATACAAAATCATCTCAAAATCATCTATACTATTTACAGGAAACAAAGTCAATACCAAACCACTGGGCTGGCAGAGCCTCAGGATGTAGGATTCTTGGCATTATGGTGCTTTGACAAATATTTACCGGCTGACCACCACTGGAATATCCAATTGGGTTTACATTTGTGTTCAAAATGTAATCCTACCCTTTGAAAATGAAAACGTTTTGCACTATCTAAAATACAGCAACATAGGATTATAATGGCAGACAACACAAAGTGTTAAATGTTACAAATAAAATTCATTCTCACTACCTATATAACAACACTAGCACTATTCTTAAGATTGGGAATTGGAGCAATTGAAGGGTTCTAATTAAACCTAGAATTGGACTTGGGTTCTAATTACAGCTCTGCTACTGGTCTGTGACCTTGGGCAAGTAACTTCACTTCTCTGTGCCTATTTTCTCACCTGTAAAATCGGGATGAAAACTGTGAGCCTCATGTAGGACATGAACTGTGTCCAGTCTGATTGGCTTGTATCTACCCCAACATTTAGTATAATGCCTGGCACATAATAAGTGCTTGCTGAATACAAAAGAAAAGGGAGGGGGGTTGGTCAATTTGTATGAATATTAGCAGGCTTGATGGCCAAGTACAGTTTATCATCCCCTTCTTACTTTGGCTCAGAAGACTCTTTGTGCTTCTGACTTGCTGCCTAAGCCTGGAAATCTCCCATAATCATTTCTCAGTCTCTATTCTGTGATTTGTTTCAACCAGTAATATATTTCAGGATTATCTTACAAACTTTTTCATAAAATAATAGGTATCGGGCTCACTGCACGTTACTTTCTGGGACTTGATTTTATTTTAGTAGTGGTTAAGTGTTAGGAGAAACGGGGAGACATCTAGTGATAACTCGAAAAATCACAGGTGCCCTCAATTTTTTTTTTTAGGGACACTGAATAAGTTTCTAATTTTTCTATTCTGTTCGAAGTTAAATGCCTAAATTTGTTTAAACATAAAAGCAAGGTCTACTGATAGCACAGCTAAATCTGACAAAATTCTGGATGACTACATTCTCTGTTCTACTTTCCAGAATACACATATTAAGAAAAGTGAAAATATTGGCACAAGGTAGTGTCCTTAGTACACCTCTGGGATCAAACAGGGGGCTAACTAATCAAACTACTCTACACACAAGGTAAGCCACCAACATACAAAAATGAAAGGTCTAGCCTATACCCATTCTACCTCTTATTTAGACTATGAGCTCCTTGTGGGTCAAGGACTGTGTCTGACCAGATTATTTTGTACTACCTACCCCATCTCTTAGTACAGTACTTGGCACACAGTAAGCACTTAAATTCCACTTATTAAGCACTTATTATTAGGGCCACAGTGGGAATATCTAAAATAACTGTTTTTTTTTTAAGAGGACCTGAAATGTGGTTAAAAGAATTCTTAAATATTAATCCAGTTTGAATTTTTATATTTTTATGAATCAAAGGAATTGTTTTTGCTTCCTCTGAGTGAGAAGTTTATTTAATAACTTGAAGATGTTACTTCTCTAAGAGTTCGTTTAGTACGGTCATCAAAAGTTTCTGCATTGCTTTCTCAAGTCAATCAATCATACTCCTCACTCTTGGCTTCAAAGCCGTCCATCACCTTGTCCCCTCCTACTTCACCTCCCTTCTCTCCTTCTATAGCCCAGCCTGCACACTCCGCTCCTCTGCCGCTAACCTCCTCACTGGGCCTCGTTCTCACCTGTCCCACTGTCGACCCCTGGCCCACGTCCTACCACAGACCTGGAATGCCCTCCCTCCTCACATCCACCAAACTAACTCTCTTCACCTCTTCAAAGCCCTACTGAGAGCTCACCTACTCCAGGAGGCCTTCTCCGACTGAGCCCTCCCATTCCCTCTGCCCCACTTCCCCTCCCCATTTCCCCGATTCCCTCCCTCTGCTCTACCCCCTTCCCCTCCCAAAGTACTTGGGTATATTTGTATACATCATTTCTCTATTTTATTAATGATGTGTATATGTCTATGATTCTATTTATCTATTTTGATGGTATAGATGTCTGACTAGTTTTGTTTTGCTATCTGTCTCCTCCTTTTAGTTTATGAGCCCATTGTTGGGAAGGGACTGTCTTTGTTGCCAAACTGTACATTCCAAGCGCTTAGTACGGGGCTATACACACAGTAAGCATTCAATAAGTACAACTGAATTAATGAATGAATCAATCAATGGTATTTATTGAATGCTTATTACGTGCACAGCACTATATTAAGTTCTTGGAAGAGTACACTAATAAAGACTTAGCAGACTAGTTTCCTGCCCAAGTGTAATTGTATGCTTTAAACAGACCAGTTTACAGAAGTACACGGACGAAATGTTAACACCAAGTCGTATTTTTCAACAGAAAACCTCAATATAACATCTAAAAATAAACAAGATAGTCTCACTATGTGATAGCATCTGTCATTTTACAGTTTCACTTTCTTAAAGGATGCAGCGGTAGAAGTGGGAATAAAGCCCTTATGAATCGATTACCAATCAACTTCAATGGCTATGTTCACAGGACTAAAATCAAACAGAAGGAACCAAGCAATCACCAACATTTCTGGCTCTCATCCTGGCCTGTACAGCCTGATGCCATGATCAGTTTATTTTTGTCGTCCACCAAAACCTGACCAATGGAAGCCAGTGCAGCTCATAGGTCTACACCTCCCCTTTCCGGATATTCCAGGTCTAATTTTTCCTGGCACAGAGGAAGCTAGAATAATAATTGAAGTTTTGTGGCATTTGAGTGCTTATTCTTTATTAAGTGCTGAGGCAGATAAAAGTTAATCAGGTTGTACATAGTCCCTTCCCCACATGGGGCTCAGAGTCTAAGCAAGAGGGAGAAGAAATGCTGAAACCCCATTTTACAGTTAAGGAAACTGATGTCCAGAGAAGCCAAATGACAGGTACCAATCATTATTATGATGTGACAGAGGCAGAATTAGAACCCAGGTTCTTTGACTCCAGGCACACTGCTTCCAATGTGAAGTGGGAAGGGTGTTTTTCAATTGGCTATGACAAACCCAGTTTATCTAGTGGTGAAAATGGACTTGCATGCTGCTAACCATTCAGCTTTTGGCTCATGTAATAATAATAATAATGATGGTATTTGTTAAGCGCATATTATGTGTCAAGTACTGTTCTAAGCGCTGGGGTAGATACAAAATAATCAGGTTGTCCCACGTGGGGCTCACAGTCTTCATCCCCATTTTACAGATGAGGTAACTGAGGCACAGAGAAGTTAAGTGACTTGCCCGAAGTCACACAGCTGACAAGTGTCAGAGCCGGGATAAGAACCCATGTCCTCTGACTCCCAAGCCCAGGCTCTTTCCACTAAGTCACACTGCTTCTCACACATGTAATAATTATGGTATTTGTTAAATTACCATGTGCCAGGCACTGTTCTAAGCGCTGAGGTGAATACATGCAAATCGGGTTGAACACAGTCCCTGTCCCACGTGGGGCTCACAGCCTCAATCCCCATTTTGCCCACAAGGTAACTGAGGCCCAGAAAAGTGAAGTGACTTGCCCAAGGTCACACAGCTGACTGGAATGGAAAAATACTGTTTTGCAATCAGTTGATTTAATCTGGGAAGAGAAGTAGAATGTTCATGCTACTGAGGCTCTCATATCATAGCATGGCAGAGTAGAGCAAAGGTCTGGGAGTCAGAAAGTCATGGGTTCTAATCCCAGCTCTTCCATTTGTCTGCTGGGTGAACTTGGGCAAGTCCCTTCACTTCTCTGTGCCTCAGTTAGCTCATCTGTAAAATGGGGATTGAGACATGGAACAGGGACTGTGTCCAACTCGATTTGCTTGGATCCACACCAGCACTTACTACAGTATCTAGCACATAGTAAGCGCTTAAAAAAATTCCACAATTATTATTATATGTGCAGCCTGTTTTCTTGGTACCTTAATAATAGGCACAAGGTGAGTACAAGACACCAAAGGGATTCATCTGCATAAGAGTTACCTGTCTGAGTGAAAGACATCCTTCTATGGGCTCAGAAAAGCTCCCAAACTGTGTGGATCCTTTTATATCCCAAACCACTACGTCAGCTGAAAAGTTCAAGGTGAATACATTTGCTCTAAGTAGATATGGTAAAAAAGTGAAATGCAAATATGGGCAACTACTGAAGGAAAAATATACCAAGTGGTTTCATTTAGGCAATGAAATATTAACCCTCTGAAGTGGACAGTTTCCTGAACAGAGTTCGATGCTTTCTCTCTACAGTTTTCAAAAAACATGTGGCACACTGAATTCTAAACTTACCAAATTCTAAAGCTTTCAAAAGAACTAAATCTCTCCTAATATGCACAAGGAAAGGAACTTAGATGGGAACCCACATATTCAAGAGTGGACTTCTGATCAAGATTCTAAGGCCTGAGGTAGGCGGATCACGAAAAATCAATGAAAGCAGCCACGTTCTGAGCCAGTAACTTGGGTAGAAAAACACTTTATGAACACCAATAATATAAACAGACTGGTGAAAGACAATGAAATAAGAAAATCATACATTAACAAGGACAGTATTTCAATAAATCTCACAAAACAGGCACTACAAATTGAACAAATGTCAAGAGAAATAGTTGCCAATTTCAAAAAGAAGGCATTACCAACTCCCATCTCCCCTCAAGACACTCAAACCAGATCATTTTTACATTTTAAAATTGGAGTCCACCAGAAGGGCTCACATGACACCTGACACCTCTATATTCTCCAAACCAAGGACAAGTGTGTACCTGGCCAAATGGAACCCTCGACTGGGCACAGACCTGGAGGCCTGCCGGTTCCTATTAGCCCCACCGCTTCAGGATCCCACATTCCTCCTTCCGCCCACACTGCCACTTTTGGATATCCACTGCTAAACCAAGCCATGTGATACCTTCCTCCTGCCTCTAACTGAACAAAGCCCAGCACAGAGGCCCAAGGGACAGTCCCCAGCCGTTAATTTCTTCATTTTGTTAACGTCTGCCTTCCCATCTAGACCGTTTGTTCTTCATGGGCAGGGAAGATCTACCAACTCTGTTTCGTACTCTCTCAAGAGCTTAGTACAGTGCTCTGCACACGGCACTGACTCAGAAAATTCCACTGATTGAGAAGTGAAGGAAGTGGAAACAGTGGGTGGGATCCAAATTTAGGGAGGGGCAGGGTGGCCCCTGGAATGGTCTGGCAGCTAAAAATATTGACAGTGGGCAACTGTTGGTATGCAAAACACAGGGTCCACACAATGACAGAGGAGAAAACCAAAACCACAGTAGTTGAACATTGTTTTGCAACCATCAACTGACATGCAATTCATTGTGAAAAGTTTCAAAGAGCTTGATGGTAGGACGAGAGCTCCAGTTTACATTTAAACAAACCCCGGTCATCAATAAGATGCACATTATTTCCAATTTCCCTGCTACTAATGGAATCATTAAGCAGTTGGGGATACAAAATCAAAGTCAGTAAGAAAAAATATAGCAATTTCCTTGAAAGCCAAGTATTTGGTAGTCAAGGCACATAAAAACTATATTTAGTAAAAAGGTGGTTTTCATGGATTTAATTTTCTATTGAATGTGCTACATATCCTATCGAGTCTTCAGATGACTTTCAAATATTGTATAGGTGACATTGATACGGCTTTCCTTCTGAAAAACATCTTCATTACATAAATAGATAACGTTACAAAACAATGAAAATGTAAATTAAAAATGGATACAAAAAATACACACCCTATTCCTTCCTGACTTATTTTGTATTCACCCCAGCACTTAGTACAGTGTTCAGCACAAAGTATTCAATAAATAATATTGCTACTAATTATGACTAAGCTGTAGCAATGATTGATGTTCGAGACCCACACCATGTTAAAAAGATAAGATCCATTTTATGGGTTATCAATTCTAAAACTACATTGACTACAACACAGGGGCATGTGCCAAAATTCACAAAAATCCCTCTAAGAATATTTTTGCTAGTGATTGGTTGAAATTAGCTTTCCATTATCAGAATCTTACCCAATGAGATGGAACTAAAAAGACTTCACTTTTTCTTTTTCTTCTGTAGCAAATTTCGATACAAAAGAAACCTCAAGTTAAGGTCAAAAAATTCTCCCATTCTTATTCTGATTTGCATATAACTGCTATTGTATTGGTAAATGTCTCATTGCTACTTGTCCTCCTTATACTTAAAACTTTCTGCCTAGTTTTAACTTGAAACGAGCATGTTGTATTTTCTATGTTGCCATCAACTGACACTTTTATCCAGGAGTTGACCTACTTCCAAATTGGTCAAGTAATTGATATTTTAAAATCCTTCAGGAGGAAAGCTGCTGAATCAGTATTGATTATTATAGTCAGACCTTTAGAAATCGGGGATTTCGACCCAGAAGGACCTCACAGAAAACTTGTGTCATAAAAGAGAAGCAGCATGGCCTAGTGGCAAGAACACGGGTTTGGAAGTCAGAGGCTGTGGATTCTAATCGGAGAAGCAGCGTGGCTCAGTGGAAAGAGCACGGGCTTTGGAGTCAGGGCTCATGAGTTCGAATCCCAGCTCTGCCACTTGTCGGCTGTGTGACTGTGGGCAAGTCACTTAACTTCTCTGGGCCTCAGTTCCCTCATCTGTAAAATGGGGATTAAGACTGTGAGCCCCACGTGGGACAACCTGATTCCCCTATGTCTACCCCAGCGCTTAGAACAGTGCTCGGCACATAGTAAGCGCTTAACAAATACCAACATTATTATTATTATTATTAATCCCGGCTCCGCCACATTTCTGCTGTGTGACCTTGGGCAAGTCACTTCACTTCTCTGTGCCTCACTTACCTCATCTGTAAAATGGGGATTAAGACTGGAAGCCTCAAGAAGGACAACCTGATCATCTTGTATCTATCCCAATGCTTAGATAAGTGCTTGGCACACAGAAAGCGCTTAACAAATACCATCATTAATTAATATTCATGCCTTGACTAACACCTCCTTGTAACACTTTCTTCTGAAAGCACATCTTGCTGCATCTAGACAGATGTGCACTTGAGAAGAACATTCCCTAATTCCACAATAGCGTTCTACCTAAAAACATGTAATGAAAATATGTGTTACAGCAAAACTGTTTTGATTAAAATATTTGATCATAGTAATAATGTGGACTTATTGGGCGTATAGTGAACTGATTCAGAGTCAATGTTAGCAGGAAAAGGCATATCCTTTTTTCTCTCTCAAATAATGAATTCTATCATTTCTCTGGAAAGATAAAATGTATGCTATGCATGAGTCCCTAATTCAGATCAACTGTTTAGGAAAAACATTTTCTTACTAGAAACAGACTACAAATTTATTTATGTCCATTACAATAGATTCTTTGGAAATAAACAGTGTGTTACAATATCCCGTGAGAGTTTCTATAGTAGCATTTGGCAGTCTTGCTCGAATATTTTCATCATTTTCTTGTCTTCCACCTGAAGCACATTACCCCGTCAGCAAGGGCATGCTTGTATACACATTATAATACCAATGTTGCTTCAATGAAGTGCCAGAAATTATGGGAGGCCAAATTTTCTCAGCATTTCGACTGACTATTGGCTGACTACTCACATTGCATTAACTGAACTCTCTAAATTTCAACTTGGAATTTTGAGCATCTAAGACTTGAAAACTTTGAAGATTTTGGCAGCCACCCAAAAAGGGGTGCCCAAAATGGAAAAAGCATCTTCACCAGCTGCTCCTGAAGGAAGCTACTGAACGTTCTCTCTCCCTCTAGTCCCGGAACCTTGCTTGGTTTCCACTGCCACTTCAAAATCCCATAAAGTGATACCTGGTGAAAGCCCAGCCTGGAAAGCAAAAGAAAAGGCAACACCTAGATGTGGGGAAAAGATAGTGAGGATGGTAGCTCCATGTCAAAAACCTCTGGCCGGAGTCAATACCCTCAGTTTCCTTGTCTTGTTCCCAAGCTCGGGATGGGAGGAAAGGGGTATATAAAAACATACCACCTTTAAAACACTTCAGATAATGATTAAGAAGGGATTATGTGAATGACACTAAACATTCATATTACTTGTGCTCATAATTCAATTACTCCATAACAGGATGTCAGCAAGGAATTTTTGTCCAAACTCAGTTTTAGCTTTTGGAGAAAAAGGGGAAGAGGAATTTTATTGTTTAACAACATTTTAAGTGTAAAATACATTCCCTTCAGTTATCCTAGGAATTGCTTTAAAAAATTCCTGCACATTAATTGAAACAATATACTATTGGTGGATATAATTTCATAGCTCTGGAATGACTCAAAAAAAAATCATTTTGGTCTCACCTGACACTCAAACTAAAAAGTCTTCATGAAGACTCTTTAAACAGATTATAAAACACCCAATTAAAAACTCTGTAATTAGGTACATTATATACATAATAGTCCATAATGGCTTCAAAAGAAGCTGTTACAGACAAACGTGATATATTTTAAATTATTTTAAGTATATTCTTTCTTTTAAATTACAGTTAAAAACTTTAAAATAGGTTAAACCACATACAAAACAAATCTTCAAAGTAATATTAAGGCTCTAACATTCAGAAGCAGAAGGAAATCCAAGTCAGTAATTTCTCTTTAATGCAAACCGCCCCCATATATTTAGGTGAAATATAAATCTATGTATTCAGTCTTAAACATGAGTTATCTTCTGAAATGGGAGACCCATAACATTACTTTATCAATTTCATGTAGTTTAGCAAACAAAATTCACGTTTCTGGTCTTTCTATAAATATAAAAATCCTAGCCGTGCAAAAATGTCTTTCAAACCATACTTCAGTTTTTCACAGTTTTAATAAGAAACAGTTATTTATGAACATAATTTTTGAACTAAGAATTATATTCAGTGTGATTTGATATATCTATACACCAAGTTTAAAAACATTTACTAAGATTAAATATTTTTGATTTGCAAAAACTGATACCTGACAAATGTTGTCATGTGCTCTTGCAAAGAGTGCATAGGACATATTTTGCAGCAAAATAGTAAAATATCTGTAGCTCACCTCAGAGAACAAGTTGTAAACATTCTTAATCTTAGTTACTAGAAACGCTTTGTTCCTTTCAAGTGTTTTTTTTAATTTTTAAATGTGCCAGAATTTTTCCATTTGCATTTATTTCATCAAAGACTTACGCACCTCATTTCCACTGATTCATTTCTGAACTGAATGCCTTTCAGACTGTCCATTCAAATCATTTAAATCTCTTGATCACGCTCAGTCCAACAAGATTTTCCTCAGAATCCCTGTTGAAGTCCTTTACGTACAGGGGCTTGAGGCTCCTACTGCAGTCTTGAAAAGTATGTTGATAGCTAACTATGCTTTGGTAGGATTTCCTGCAGGTTTGGGAACGTAACCGTAAAGAAATGTAGCTGCTATTACAAGAACAGCTCCAAAGAAAAAGACACTAAATGGGAAGGAAAAACAACAACAAAACAACATTAAGGAATTTGTTTCCCCCATTTTTTTTTTTTACTTGAAACATTCAATGAAAGATTCTGTGCGTGCTTTTTGGAAGGTTTTCAAAAACAGAATACTTCAGTCTGGAATGGCTGACTGAAAGGCTTTCCATTACATCTATTTCTTACTATCTGGAATTAGGTAAAAGATATAAAAGATTGAAAAAAAAATCTGAACAATGCTTTTCACTAAAGCTTCTTATTAACAGAAAGCCAGTACCAAACAAAACGATGGCGTGAACAAATGGAATCTTCTGTTATTTTCTTATGGGTTACCTAAAGCACGGGCTTGGGAGTCAGAGGTCATGAGTTCGAATCCCGGCTCTGCCACTTGTCAGCTGTGTGACTGTGGGCAAGTCACTTAACTTCTCTGTGCCTCAGTTACCTCATCTGTAAAATGGGGATTAACTGTGAGCCTCACGTGGGACAACCTGATTACCCTGTATCTAACCCAGCGCTTATAACAGTGTTCGGCACATAGTAAGCGCTTAACAAATACCAACATTATTATTATTAATGAATCTTCTCCCAATTCTGGCTGTCAGTCCCAGTTCCTGGAGTTCAAACCAATTCCAAAATAATAATAATAGTAATAATACTATGGTATTTGTTAAGGAGCACTTACTATGTGCCAAGCATTGTTCTAAACACTGGGGCAGATACAAGGTAATCAGGTTGTCCCATGTGGGGCTCACAGTCTTAATCCCCATTTTACAGATGAGGTAACTGAGGCACAAAGAAGTTAAGTGACTTGCTCAAGGTCACACAGCAGACAAGTGGAGAAGCCAGGATTAGAACCTGTGACCTTCTGACTCCCAGGGCCGTGCTCTATCCACTATACCATCCCCTCCCACTTCCCCACAGCAAGGAAGTGAGAGGAATTTTAAAATACCCTTGTGGGTTATTTTTTTTGACTGATTTGTGAGCCAAGATCTGGGCTAGAGGCAGTGGCCTTGAAGATAAATGGGGAGAGGTGAAGGGACCCTATTAGAAAAGGTAAAAGCCAAAAGAGCCCAAGTACCTAGGAAGGGTAGGGATCTGCCCTCCTGTTTTATCCTCGAGTTATGGATTTCAACGGTCCCAGCACACCTACAATCTAACACTCTCACTCTGGGATATCAACTTCAATTATAAAAATACAATTTTTTTTTTCAGTTTTACAACAGATGTGTGTAAAAGGTTTTATGACTTGTATTTACTCAACAGCTTAGGGTGCTTTTGAAATATACCAAATTCTACTGACAGAATGGGCTACAGTTTCTTAGAAATAAAGGAGAGGGGGAAAAAAAGATGCAGATTAATTACAATTTGCTTAAAACTAAAAACACATGTACTTTAAGAACACTGACTAATGTCCATTAGATATTTCTTGGAATTTACTGTTTCCTCCCCTGTTTTTGTCTGTCACCGACTCCACTGTTTCTCCTCAGTTGGTTCCTGGCTGTCGGGCCAGGGCAGACTGGCCTGCACCCATTAAAAGCCTGTGAGAGCCATGAGCAGGGCAAACATAAACTACTCTGTTGACTCTTCCCCTTGCATCACATCTCCTCAGGATCTCTGCTGATGAGCCTGGGCCAGAGAGGACCGTGCCCTCCAACAGGCCTCAGGGCACCAATGGGCCTACAAATCCCAGTAGCACCTAGGAACAAGTGTCCTGGTAGAATGCCCTCCATCCACCCATGGAAGTGTCATGCTTAGCTGGGCCCAGCTAGGGTTAGGATTGAGCCCTTGATCCCTCTACCTCCAAAAGGACTCCCAGACTTCAGCAGGATGGGAGGAATCAAGGTCTGCAGGGGTGAAGTGGATGTGACTTGCCTGGGAGGGAAGAGCTGGGACCATGGGCCAGCTCTGTCATTTCACAGTCTGTGGTCAAAAGCTCTACTGGACAATAGTGACCATCTCTGGGATGGTCCCAGTTCTGGAAGTAGACCTTAGGGAGAAAAAAGCCAGGATATAGTCGGCAGTCTCTTTGGAGTGAAGAAGATGGTGGAGAGGGAGAGAAACAAAGAGCAACTGAAGAAAGGAGTTGAGCTCTCCCTCTTCCACCGTCTGGATCTAAGTTAAGTATGTACAATGGTAGAACTGAGAACACCTTCAGGAGACCAAGAACAGGCCAGGTTCCAGTGGTCTCTCAGTGAGGAGCTACCTACACCTCTCACTACCACTAGTACCATCATCCCTCTCCATGGATAAAGTTAAATATTTCAATAGTAATAACACGATGGTATTTGTTAAGCGCTTAACTATGTACCAGGCACTGTACTAAGCACTGGGGTGGATACAAGCAAATCGGGTTGGACACAGCCCCTGTCCCACGTGGGGCTCACAATCTTAATCCCCATTTTGCAGATGAGGTAACTGAGGCCCAGAGAAGTGAAGTGACTTGTCCAAGGTCCCACATCAGACAAGTGGTGGAGCCGGCATTAGAACCCATGACCTTCTGACTCCCAGGCCCCTGCCCTACCCATTATGCCATGGCACAGGATAAATTCAAATAGGAAATAAGGTAGCAAATATTGATATGAAAATACTAAAATATCAATATTCCCATCTAAACTGCTCATTGTGGGCAGGCAACACGTTTACCAACTCTGTTAGACTGTACTCTCCCAAAGCAGAGGAGAGCCCTCTCTTCGCCCCTGCACATGCTGAGAAAGGAGAGATGCAAGTTAGAGGTCCGCCGGCGAGCACGAACCCAGGGGAGGCAGGGATTCTCGGGACTCTGCCCCAATGGGTGATCGTACGACACAAATGCAGTAGGAAGGCTCTTCCAGCCTCAGCCCCTGAGCCACTACGTGATCGTTCCCTCTCGGGACCTGGAACTCGGGGCAGAACAACTGCTGCGGGGGAAGCAAAATCACAGTTACAGCAAGGGCAGCACTCTGAGCCATCCCTTGGGTCAAATACTTTTGCAGCGTTGGCTATCTCTAGACTGTAAGCTTGCCATGGTAAGGGAACGGGTCTACAAACTCTATTCAATTGTACTCTCTCAAGTGCTTAGCACAGTGCTGAGCACACCATAAGTGTTCAATAAATAATAAATACAACTGATGGAGGAGCCGCACAGCCTACTGGATAGAGCACAGGACTGGGAGGCAGGTGGTCATGGGTTCTAATGCCAACACCCCCATTTGGCTGCTGTGTGAGCTTGGGCAAGTCACTTAACCTCTCTGTGCCTCAGTTACCTCATCTGGGGATTGAAACTGTGAGCCCCAAGTGAGATAGGGACTGTGTCCAACCCAATCTGCTTGTATCCACCCCAGCGTTCAGTACCTGGGTACGGCCTGCTCCTCAGAGGGAAGGTGCGTGGAGGTGGCAGGCTTGTTAACATGGCTTTTAGCCAGCTGATCTCTGGTAAGATTCGTTTCTTTTAATCCACCTGGGGTTGGTTTTATTTTTTTTCCCTAGGAAAGTGATAGGAAAGCAATGTCTTCCCACTTGAAGTATCTTTCCTTGGGAATCCTTGTCTTCCAGACCACCAGTTTGGTTCTAACTATGCGCTACTCTCGGACATTAAAAGAGGATGGACCTCGGTATTTATCTTCTACTGCAGTAGTGGTTGCAGAGCTCTTGAAGATCATGGCGTGCATTTTGTTAGTCTACAAAGACAGCAGTAAGTATGGGCTTGGGAGTCAGAGGTCATGGGTTCAAATCCCAGCTTGGCCGCTTGTCAGTAGTGTGACTTTGGGCAAGTCACTTCCCTTCTCTGGGCCTCAGTTACCTCATCTGGAAAATGGGATTAAGACTGTGAGCCCCATGTGGGACAACCTGATCACCTTGTATCCTCTCCAGCGCTTAGAACAGTGCTCTGCACATAGTAAGCGCTTAACAAATGCCATCATTATTATTATTATTACAGTGCCGGTCATATAGTAAGCACTTAAATACCGTTATTATTATTACAGTGCTCTGCACAGAGTAAGTGCTTAATAAATATAACTGATTGATGAAAAATGGCTGGAGACCTGCCTTTGAGGGGAATTCAGTACCTCATTTGAAAAACCCTTCTTCAGAACAGTATTAAAAGGGGAAATAAAAGAAAAGTTCACATTTTTAAGAGACACCATTCCGGTTTTGGTGGTTAGCAAATCAGAACTCAAACAATGGAAGTGTACATCTTGCTAATCAATAAGTTTCATTTGAACTTTGCACTGCTCCTATAATGGCCTTATACTAGAAAACCAAACAGGATTCTTGGAACGTATTAGATTCATGAGTCACTGGGCTATTTTGCTATCTGGAGAAGACACATCAAGAGAATAAATCAGTTCCCCAAACCACTAGGGCCAAGACATGCCCATTACCTTGGAAGGGGGTGGGTTCCAAAACACACACTTCTCACAGAAGGGGATAAGCATATGGAAGGTGCGGTGAATAGACATAGAAAATATCACTAGATTCCTTAAGAATTTGGATAATTTCACAAATGAGAGATACCCAATGGGTTATTAGATGGGAGAGTTAGAGATGTTAGAAGGCAAATCCCTAACACTGAAGGCAAGTGAGAAGAGAAAAAGCCATCAAACCCCAAAGTGCTTCGGTCAGAGAAAATAAACTGACCCAACCTGGCATTTCAGATGTCCACATACTAACATTTAAAAAATACCGTATGTGCGCTCATAATTAATAATAATGTTGGTATTTGTTAAGCGCTTACTATGTGCCGAGCACTGTTCTAAGCGCTGGGGTAGACACAGGGGAATCAGGTTGTCCCACGTGGGGCTCACAGTCTTAATCCCCATTTTACAGATGAGGTAACTGAGGCACCGAGAAGTGAAGTGACTTGCCCAAAGTCACACAGCTGACAAATGGCCAAGCTGGGATTTGAACCTATGATCTCTGACTCCAAAGCCCGTGCTCTTTCCACTGAACCATGCTGCTCCCAATGCCCAATTTCCCCTCCCTCTCAATTTTTGAGGAGGAAATCAAATATTTTTATAAGCAGTGACAGTGGCACAAACCAGGAGGGTAGGTAGAGGAAGGGGGTTGGAACAAGCTAAGGTGAAGGCTGCAAGGGAACTTCTCCTTAGAAACGTGCATGAGTGTGACAGGGTAGAAAGAGAAGGGTCAGAACAAGAAAACGCCACAAATACAGAATCAAGGTAGGATTGGTGACTTTCTTCTTTGAAATGGGCTCTGGTGGAGGAAGAGGAGAAATGGGGAAAATTACTGGAACGACTGAATGCCTATTATGTGCAGTGCTTGAGAAAGTGCCGCAGAAGTGCTTGCTTATCTTTCTCTTCATTTTCTCCTCCTTTTTTCTCCAGTTCCTCATATTCCTGTACTTAAGTCCCCAAATAACAGCTCTGATTTACCCTGATTTGAGTTGCAAAAATTATGCCAAAGAGTGGGGCAAATATTCAAGTAAATATGGTACTTCCCTTAAGAAAAAGCAAATACACTGAAAAATGCACTTTTGGATACGTACTAAGAGGAAACAGAAATTCGTATCCCTTTCTATAATTTATTCCTCCATGTCCTACAAAATAGAAAAAAAATCCACCTTATGCTACACAAAGATGACAACATTTTAACCTAATAAGCTTATGGACAAAACATCAAGTGAAAGCATTAACATTTGCATCTAAGAAGCAACAACACTTTCTAGAGATTAAATGTGGCATCTTTTGATAGTCAAAAATAAAAACTGGCTACGATTTCCTGGACCATCTCCATCCTTTTGAAGAATGCTCATTCTTTATTAGATGGTTCACCCAGTAGTTCAGAAATTGTTTTAAAAAATACATAAAACATTACCTTGTTGGCACAAAATCCTGCAGCCAGAAATAAGAGATCAGTGTTGACAATATTATGGACAAAGAGGTTGCAAATCCTTTTAAAATATTGTCTGCATACTTGATGACAGCAGCTATCACAAGGCCTCCAAGTGCCTAGGAATGTTAAAAGAGATTAAAGTTGATAGTGGAAAAACCATCATGCCTGTGAATATGAGGTTTATGACACATTAACAAAATCCTGTTATTACCACCCTAGAAAGAGAAAGTAATCTCCAAGAGTCTAGTAGTAGGCAATCGATAAATACTGTCAAAGATGATAATGGTGATGATATAGGAAAGGTATTAATATGGAGAAAAATCCACTGCAATCCTTTGATTTTAAGTATCTATTTTTTAATGATATTTGTAAAGTGCTTACTATGTGCCAGGCATTTCAGACATCCAGATACTAGCATTGGGGCAGATACAAGTTAATCTGTCCTACATGGGGCTCACAGCCTTAATCTCCATTTTACAGACGAGGTAACTGAAGTGCAGAGAAGTTAACTGACTTGCCCAAGGTCACACAACAGACATTGGCAGACCTGGGATTAGAATCTGGGTCCTTCTGACTCCCAGGTTCATGCTCTATCCACTAGGCCACACTGCCTCTTTATCCTTAATGTCATTCCTCACTAAGAATACTAGAGTACTAGAGCTAAGAGTATTCTTAAATGATAGATGACTACAGGGACTTGGAAGGAGAAAAAAAAATCACAACTATAGGAAATCTTAAATTATAATACTCTAGCCTATAGTTGTGGTGAAGACAAGAGCTACTTTCCAAATGTTCCCAATGGGCTACTATTTCTAGGCTTTAATATCACCAATCGGGAAATAATACAAACACAAACTGCCTGGCGGGAATTCAAATCTATATATTATAGTGCTCAACTCTGGTCTGGGCTTGTTTAAACTGCACCAAGAGTCATCTTGGCAGCCATCAGTCCAAACCATAGACGAACAAGGTTACTGACCACAATTCTGTTTAAGCTAGAAGTGAGGTGAGGGTAAAAGCCATCCTTAGTCTTTACCACAATTCCCTGATCTGTACAAATCTCTAACCTGCTGCCGTGAACAAAGCTAGCTCTTGTCCCGAAACCTCAGGGCTGAAAATTCCTTGGGGCCAGAATGAGAGTCTGATATTTGGACCCTATAGCGGGTGCCATCTTACCCACATCTTTGTGGGCTTCACGCTGGGCTCAGAAGAGGAAGAGGAGGGGGCTGGTGAATTCTGACCCGCCCCACTTCCAGGGTCAGCTCAGCATAACTGCTACAACACCTAGGCTATAAATAGGCCTGATAGCTGGATTGGGGAGCAGCTCAAACTTTGAAGAAAAAAGCAGCATAGGTCTTTAATAATGATGCCAAGAAGGGAAAAGTTAGCATCGCCAAAGGGGACAGAGGAAACAATTTCATCAAAAGTAAAGCACAGATTAAATACCTCTAAAGTATGATATACACATTAATAATAATGTTATTCATTAGTCATTTACCAAGTATTAAACACTGCTGAGCTTGAAGGAGATATAACATAACTACAATACAATTTGATTATGTATCTATGCCAGCGTGCGACACACTGGTCACAACAGGGAGAGCAGATACCTTTCTCTGCATTATACAGATGAAGATAGGGAGGCACAGAAAGATGAAGTGATTTGCCCTATGTCACACAGCAGGTCAGTGACAGTGCTGGGTTTACGGCCTGGATTTATGGTTTCCTCACCTCCAACTCATTCTCTTTCCACTCTACCACATTTGCTCCCGTTCCACTGACTCGGTTTTCAATTAAAGGCAATTACTGGACTTCACCAATACTGCACCAAAACTATTAGCTACTTTGGGAAACCATTCTATGAATATACCCCCGGAGAACTATCACCCGAGTGCCCAGGACTCAGAAAACTGCCCTCGAGTGACTGCCCCCAAGATGGATGCAGCCCTGGAGCTGCCATGGTCTAAATTCCAGGTGTTGGCTGCTCCAACATCTCTAGGGCAGGAGTCTCGGTTCCCTAGACCCACCTCGGGGGTCTAACTGGGAGAACGAGAGGCAGTGATATCTGAGTTGGGAAGCAGCTTGGTGTAATGAATAAAACACAGGCCTGGGTGTCAGGTCACGGGTGCTAATCCTGACTGCTGTGTGACCTTAGACAAGCCACTTAACTTCTCTGAGCCTCAGTTACCTCATCTGTAAAATAGGGATTTAGACTGTGAGCCCCACGTGGGAAAGGGACTATGTCCAACCCAATTTGTTTATATCTACCCTAGTGCTTAGTACAGTGCCTAGCACATAGTAAGCACTTAAATACCATCATTATTAATTATTATTGTGACAGAAAATATTATTCCTGCAGGATCCGGAGACCTTGATGGATATGCTTTACAAGGAGGATACCATAATTTAACAAAGTAATAATAATAATAATGTTGGTATTTGTTAAGCTCTTATTAAGCTCTGTTCTAAGGCTGGGGAAGATACAAAGTGATTACGTTGTCCCACGTGGGGCTCACGGTCTTAATCCCTATTTTACAGATGAGGTAACTGAGGCCCAGAGAAGTTAAGTGACTTGCCCAAAGTCACACAGCTGACAAGCGGCAGAGCCAGAATTTGCTTGTTCCACTGAGCCATGCTGCTTCTCCTAAGTAGATCGCAAGTAGATCTTAAGTAGATCACAAGACTCCTAGGGCTTCTAATTCTTAAGCTAAAATCTGATGTACTTGACGAAAAATATGGATTTGAATACTTTACCTGTAGAACAACAACTATCCATGTCAGTTTGTTATATCCCTGAAAAAATCCATTCTTTGACACAAGCTCGCCATCATAAATATAAACCCCCAACAATCCAAATATGCTTCCAAAGAAACCTTAAAAAATGAAAAAAAGATGTGAAAGTTGAAAAAACCATCTTGATTTACACTGAAGATTAATGACAATAAACTCCATGTCAGAAATGTAAACCCCCATGCTCCGTATTTCATGAGGAAGATTTTGCTGTTTCCATTAACAACACACATACAGGCCACGTAGCACTCTGGACATTATTATTTCACCATTATTGTTATTATTTTAAGTGCTTATTATTTGCTAAGTACTCTTCTAACTGCTGGGATAGATCCAAGGTTACTGGTTTGGATACAGTCACTGTCATATCTTAGGCTCACAACAACTCCAGTGGTTGCCTATCAACCTCCACTCCAAACAAAAACTCCTCACTTTTGGCTTCAAGGCTCTACATCACCTTGTCCCTTCCTACCTCTCCTCCCTTCTCTCTTTCTACCGCCCATCCCGCACGCTCCGCTCCTCTGCTGCCCACCTCCTCACCGTCCCTCAGTCTCGCCTATCCCGCCGTCGACCCCCGGGCCACGTCCTCCCGCGGTCCTGGAACGCCCTCCCTCCTCACCTCCGCCAAACTGATTCTCTTCCCCTCTTCAAAACCCTACTTAAAACTCACCTCCTCCAAGAGGCCTTCCCAGACTGAGCTCCTCTTCTCCCTCTACTCCCCCTACCACCCCCCCTTCACCTCTCCGCAGCTAAACCCTCTTTTCCCCCTTTCCCTCTGCTCCTCCCCCTCTCCCTTCCCATCCCCTCAGCACTGTACTCATCCGCTCAACTGTATATATTTCCATTACCCTATTTATTTTGTTAATGAAATGTACATAGCCTTGATTCTATTTAGTTGCCATTGTTTTTACAAGATGTTCTTCCCCTTGACTCTATTTATCGCCATCGTTCTCGTCTGTCCGTCTCCCCCGAGTAGACCGTAAGCCCGTCAAATGGCAGGGACTGTCTCTATCTGTTGCCGACTTGTTCATTCCAAGCGCTTAGTACAGTGCTCTGCACATAGTAAGCGCTCAATAAATACTATTGAATGAATAGGTAAGAGAGAGTTCATTGTAAAGCCCATTTTTACAGATGAGGAAAAAGAGCCCCAGAGAAGTTCATTAGTACATTCAATCGTATTTACTGAGTGCTTACTGTGTGCAGAGCACAGTACTATGCATTTGGGAGAGTTCAATACAATAATAAACAGACACAGTCCCTGCCAACAACGAGCTTACAGTCTAGAGGACATGCTCAAGGTCACACAGTAAGAAGCGGAGGCAGAATTAGAACCCAGGTCCTCTGACTCCCAGGACTGTGCTCTTTCCACTAGGCCACAGTGCTTTCACACTGCTTCACGTTGTTCACTTCTTGATCTCCTATTCTCCATCTACAGCCACTTCCTTGGAGAACTCATCTGCTCCCATGGCTTCAACTACAATCTTTACGCAGATGATTCCCAAATGTACCTCTCCAGCCCTGACCTCTCTCCCTCTCTGCAGCCTATTTCCTGCTGCCTTCAGAACATCTCTACTTGGATGTCCTGCCAACACCTCAAACTTAACTTGCCCAAAACAGAGCTCTTTATCTTCCCATCTAAACCCTGTTCTCCTCACACTACCATCCTGTCTTGTCTTATACCGTCGAGTCGTTTCCGACCCATAGCGACACCACGGACACATCTCTCCCAGGACGCCCCGCTCTCCATCTGCAGTCGTACTAGTAGTGGATCCTTAGAGTTTTCTTGGTAAAAATACGCAAGTGGTTTACCATTGCCGCCTTCCGTGCAGTGAACTCGAGTCTCTTCCCTTGACTCTCTCCCGTGCCGCCGTTGCCCAGCACGGGTGAGTTTTGACTTGTAGCCGATTGCCTTCTACATGCTAGCCATTGCCCAAGCTAGGAATGGAATGGGTCGGCCTCTGCTTGGCTCTCCCTTCTGTAGCCGAGACCGGTAGGATATTGGAAACTCTCCAGGTGCGACTCTGAGAGGGCCATTGTGTCTCACAAGCAAATATTATCCTTGATTCATCTCAATTCACCCTTCCTATTCAATCTGTCACCAAATCTTGTGGGTTTTACCTTCATAGTATCTCTAGAATCCCCCCTTTCTCTCCATCCAAACTGCTACCATGCAGATCCCAACACCTTTACTACATGTGCCTCCTCTCTGATCTACTGGTCTCCAGTCTCTCCCGAATCCATCCCAGCAGCGTGGCTCAGTAGAAAGAGCACGGGCTTGGGAGTCAGAGGTCACGGGTTCTAATCCCACTCCGCTGCTAGTCAGGTGTGTGACCTTGGGCAAGTCGCTTAACTTTTCTGTGCCTCAGCTACCTCATCTATCAAATGGGGATTAAAACAGTGAGCTCTATGTGGGACAACCTGATCACCTTGTATCCCCCAGCGCTTAGAAGAGTGCTTTGCACATAGTAAGCGCTTAACAAATACCACAATTTATTTACTTTTTTACTAAAAGTCTGGTGCTCGGATCACTTTTCTAAAAAAAAGTTCAGCCCATGAGTCCCTACTCCTTAAATATCTCCAATAGTCTCTCTTCACTCCAGTCCAACCTTCACTCTGCTGGCAGGATTGTTTTTCTACCTAAACATTCAGGCCATGTTTCCCCACTCTTCAAGAACCTCCAGGGGTTGCCCATCCACCACCGCACCAAACAGAAACTCCTCACCTTTGGCTTTAAAGCACTCAATCACCTTGCCCCCTACCTACCTCTCCCACTACAAAGCCAGCAAACACACTTCACTCCTCTAATGCCAATCTTCTCATTGTACCTCGATCTTGTCTATCTCTCCGTCGATCTCTCACCCACCTCCTGCCTCTCTGGCCTGGAACACCTTACTTCTTCATATCCAACAGACAGTTAGTCTCCACTCCTTCAAAGCCTTAATGAAAGCACATCTCCTCCAAGAAGCCTTTCCTGACAAAGCCCTCCTCTCCTCTTCTCCCACGCCCTCCTGCATCACCTTGACGTGCTCGCTTTATTCATCCCCACTCTCAGCCTTACAAGACTTATGTACACATCTGTAATTTTACTTATTTATATTAATGCTGTCTCCCCCTCTAGACTGTAAGCTCATTGAGGGCAGGGAATGTACCTGTTACAGTGTTCTCTCCCAAGCGCTTAGTACAGTGCTCTGCACACAGTATGTTCTCAAATACGACTGACTGGGCCAACACCTTTGCAAATAGAAACTCCTTATCAATTTATGGCGTTTATTTAGTGCTTATTACTGTGTGCGGGACACAGTACTAAGAGTATGGGAGAGTACCGTACAACAGACTTGACGGACCTGCCCCTTGCCAACAAGGAGTTTATACAGTCCAGAGGGGGAGACGGATGTGGATATAAATTAGGGATATGTGTGTAAGTGCTGTGGGGCTGAGGGTAGGGATGAATCAACTGCTAAAAGGTAGAGATCCAGGTGCAGAGGTGACACAGAAGGGAGGAGGAAGAGTAGGGGAAAAGAGGGCTTCATCAGAGAAGGCCGACTGGAGGAGATGTGATTTTAATAAGGTTTTGAAGGTGGGGAGAGTGGTGGCCTGTGGCTTATGAAGGGGGAGGGAGTCCCAGGTCCAAGAAAAGGCTTGTGCGAAGGGTCAGTGGCAAGATTGATGCGAGCGAGAAACAGTAAATTGGTGTTAAAGGAGCAAAGTGTGCAGACTGAGTTGTAGTAACCTCGTTAGGAGCAGGGAATGTGTCTTCAATTCTGTTTTATTGTGCTCTCCCAAGAGCTTAGTACAGTGCTCTGCACCCAGTAAGCGCCCAAGAAATACTACTGACTGATAGTAAGAAACCAATCAAGGTAAGGTAGGAGGGGATGAGCTGAATGACTGCATTAGAGTCGACAGTAGGGAGTTTCTGCTTGAGGCAGAGATGGTCAAACAAGCCCTGGAGGTTTGGAGGGGAGGGGAGATGTGGACTGAATTTTTAGAAAAATGATCCATGCAAGCAGAGTGAAGTATGAACTGGAGTGGGTTGAGACAGGAGGCAGGGAGGTCTGCGAGGAGGCTGATGCAGTAGTCTCAGTGGGATATAAGTGCTTGAAGATTGCAAGATCCTTTTGGACAGGGAACATGTCTACCAATTGGGTGATACTGTCCTCTCCACCGATTGCTTAGTATAGTGCTCTGCCCACAGTAAGCATTTTTAGTAGTAATTAAGTGCTTTCTATGTGCCAGGCACTGTACTAAGCACTGGGATAGATAAAAGCAAATCAGGTTGGACATGGTCCTTGTCTCACATGAGGACCACAGTCTCAAGCTCCATTTTACAGAGGAAGGAACTGAAGGACAGAGAAGTGAAATGACTTGTCCAAGGTCACAACAGTCAAGTGGCGGAGCCAGAATTAGGACCCAGGTCTTTCTGACTCCCATTTAATACATATTGATTAAGTCATCCATTCATTAGCATAATAGGAGAGAATAGGGAGGATTTTAGCGATGCTGTAAAAGATAGAACTGAAAGGATTTGGTGAGATTTATTATGTGGATTGAATGGGAGAGATGCATTGAGGATAATACCTAGGTTCCAGGCTTACGAGATAGGGAGGATAGTGGCATCTTCTACAGTGATGGCACAGATCCGGGGAGGACAGGGTTTGGCTGGAAAGATGAGTTCTGTTTCTGCTATGTTTCGTTTGAGTTGTCAGCAGGATGTCCAGGTAGAGATATCCTGAAGTCAGGAAGAAATGTGAGGCTGAAGGGAAGGAGAGAGGACTTAGGTATCATCTCTGAGGAGATGGTAGTTGAAGCTATGGGAGTGAATGAGCTCTCCAAGAGAGTAAGTGTAGAAGGAGAAACAGAAGTGAACCTTGAGAGACTCACACTGTCGGGGGATGGGAGGCAGAGGAGGTGCCTGCGAAAGACACTGCGAATGAGGGGCCAGAGAGATAGGAAGAGAACTGGGAGAACACAGTGTCACTGAAACCAAGGTTGGATAATGTTTCAAGGAGAATGGAGTGATCCACTCAATGTGTTTGGAGAGAAATAGTAGGATGGAGATGGGGAGATAACCAGAGGGACACAAGAGTATGTTTGAAAGCTGTGGAAAAGAAGCCATTGGAAAGTGAATGGTTGAAGACAGTGGTCGGGGGGGAGGAAGCGAGGAGGCAAATATTTTGATAAGTTGTGAAGGGATAGGGGATGGATTTTGCAAGGAGGTGGGAAACCTCAAGATTCTGCTGGAAGATTCTGAAGAGGAGGCAGGAGGAGGAAGGGAAGCTCCACAGTTCGAGCACAGGGGTGAAGGAAACAGATGTGGAGATGATCCAGGGTTACGGGTTAGAGGTATGAGATGGGTGTAGGGGCAGGGGAGTAAGGGAGTTGAGTTCAGTGGAGAAGGTGGTGCTGAGGCAAAAGCTTAGTACAGTGCTCTGCACACCATAAGACTCAATACATACCATTTATTGATTGAGGGCATCGATCTGTGGGTTGAGAAGGTGGGCCAAATGAGGCACGATGACTTACATCGCTCAGTCAACTCTCCCCTTCCTAACTAACCTCACAAACCAGCCTGTACTCTTTGTCCCTCAAACCATAATAATAATGTTGGTATTTGTTAAGCGCTTACTATGTGCCGAGCACTGTTCTAAGCGCTGGGGTAGACACAGTGGAATCAGATTGTCCCACATGGGGCTCACAGTCTTAATCCTCATTTTACAGATGAGGTAACTGAGGCACCGAGAAGTTAAGTGACTTGCCCAAAGTCACACAGCTGACAAGCAGCCGAGCCGGGATTCGAACCCATGACCTCTGACTCCAAAGCCCGTGCTCTTTCCACTGAGCCACGCTGAAACCACCAACCTGTACCTCATATTCATCTGTCACGCTGCCAACCCCTTGCCCACATATTCCCTCTGGCCTGGAATTCCCTCTTCCTTCATAATAATGGTAATAATAATAATAATGTTGGTATTTGTTAAGCACTTATGTGCCAAGCACTGTTCTAAGCACTGGGGTAGATACAAGGTAATCAGGTTTTCCCACTTGGGGCTCACAGTCTTCATCCCCATTCTACGGATGAGGTAATTGAGGCACAGAGAAATTAAGTGACTTACCCAAGGTCACACAGTTGACAAGTGGCAGAGGTGGGATTAGAACGCATGACCTGACTCCCAGGCCCGTGCTCTTTCCACTAAGCCACGGATTGTCTAAAGGATAGTGGTCATCTTTTAGACCACCACTTTCCCCATCCTCAAAGTCCTCCTGTCTCCTCCCATAGGTCTTCCCTGACTAACCTCTCATTTCCCCACCCTATTTCACCCTCCCTTCTGCATCAGCTATGCCCTTGGATCTATACCCCCTTAAGCACTTTGACATTCACCACCCTCAACTCACAAGCACTTACTTACATAAGCTTCCGCTCGGACGTTTCCCCTCTTCAAAATTTATTTTAATGTCCTTTTCCCCCACTAGATGTAAGTTCCTTTAGAGGAAGGATTGTGTCTACCAACTCTACTGTATTGTAATCCCTCAACCACTTAGTACAGTGCTCCACAAACAGTTAGTGCTCATTAAATCCCACTGATGGAGCCTTTCATGCTCAAAAATCACCTCCCCTTTCCATTTCTTAATATTTTCCAGGCCCAGCCCCTCCACTCCGTTCCCTCAGCCAATACCTTAGCTCAGGTCATAATCACCTCAGTCCTGGATTACTGTCAAAAGCCTGTGCAATTTCATTTTCTTGCTCCACCTCTTCAATGAAACCTACCCAGATTAACCCCATTTGCTGAGAAGCTATATTCACTCCAGTTTCCCAGCATTTCATTGCCTCTGTAATTATGTGCATGCACGCCTCACTTGTGCAGTATGACTACTTGAGAAGCAGCACGGTGTAATGGATAGAGCATGGGCCTGGGAGCCAGAAGGATCTGGGTTCTAATCCTGGCTCTGCCACTCGACTGCTGTAACCTCAGGCAAGTCACTTCACTTTTCTGGGCCCCAGTTCCCTCGTCTGTAAAACGGGGGCTAAGACTGTGAGCCCCACATGAGACAGGGACTACGTCCAACCTGATAACCTTGTATCTATCTCAGCGCTTGGAACACGGCTTGGCACAGGGTAAGCGCTTAATAATAATAATAATGTTGGTATTTGTTAAGCGCTTACTATGTGCCGAGCACTGTTCTAAGCGCTGGGGTAGACATAGGGGAATCAGGTTGTCCCACGTGGGGCTCACAGTCTTAATCCCCATTTTACAGATGAGGGAACTGAGGCACGGAGAAGTTAAGTGACTTGCCCACAGTCACACAGCCGACAAGTGGCAGAGCTGGGATTCGAACTCATGAGCCCTGACTCCAAAGCCCGTGCTCTTTCCACTGAGCCACGCTGCACAAACAGCATCATTATTATAAGTAGTAGTACTTATCTGATTGATCCAGGACCAGAACTTTGTTCTGTCCAAGCAGTGTGGCATTCTGACTCATTGGGGAGTCTCATCATCACTCCAGAGGGCCCAACGGCCTCCTGGTCCAGGGAATATTAGGTCCCAAAATTCAATAAAAAAATGCCCAGACCCCACAGACAACATCATTAAGTTCAATCACTTTAAAGAGTTCCCACCCCATGTGGGCTACCTTATACTTCACTTGGAAAGGGGTGAGGCAAAAGACACAATGGCTCTAGGCACGACAAACTTGTAGCACGACAACAAAGAACAACCTTGTGTGCCCGCTGTAGCCAAGACTGTGGATCCTAACGACCTTTTCAGACCTTTTCAATTTCACCATCAGCAATATCATCTTTGAATATGACAAACTGTACATCCTTTCTCATCCATTTAATTTGGAATAAAAACACTTCTTATCAAGTGGACCCTCCTCCTAAGAGCTGGAAGACGCCAACCTCCCTCAACCAGGGCCAAGGGAAAAGAGCAAGATTTCATTTCCACTCCTCCCAAGAGAACTCTAGGGCCTTGGCTCTAACTAGGCCCACCCCAGTGCCCTCTCAAAAAGTAGTGAATCAGCCCCATTTATTTCAGTTTCTCCTTTCCTTTTTTCTGCAATTCCTTTGCCAATTTCCAACAGGGCTGCTGATTGGACGTTTTGAAGACATCCAGCACTCAGTCAAGACTTTGGTCTGTCCAAGCAATGCAGTACAGAAGACTATACTACAGCATAACCTAACAAATTGCTGTAAGTGAATAATCCAGAACACATTTAATGTGTAAGGTATATTTACTCTGAAATATATAGGAATCTCTGTACAGTACATGAGTTTGACTTTACGTTAAAGTCAAATCTCATTACAATGAACTTCCGAGTGATGCCTAAACTGGCTCTTAGCTGTCAAATGTTGCCATATCAAATTTTGTTTGAAATACAGGTCAAATGCAGGATATCGGAAGGCAATTTCCACTCTAATGAAATCTATTGCAGAGAAACGTAACTGTTCGGAACCAAAACAAAAAACAAACATTAAAGACTTACCAAGCTGAATGTTTCTGATCCACACTGATTGTTTGGTTTCTTTTAAGATTTTCTCAAAATAAACCCCAGCAAATCCACTTGAAAAACAAGCTGTGAGAACCGCCATGAGGCCTACAAATTGAGAGCCTGCTGAGAGCTCCTTAGACACAACCTCTTGAGAATCTGAAGGCCACTAGACAGAAGACAAAAAAGAAAAAAAGATGAGAATAATTATGGTACTTGTTAAGCACTTACGATGTGCCAAGCACTATTCTAAGCACTAGGATAGATACAAGTTAATCAGGTTGGATACAGCCTCTGTCCCACATGGGGTTCACACTCAATCCCCATTTTACAGATGAGGTAACTGAGGCCCAGGGAAGTGAAGTGACTTGCCAAGGCCTCACAGAAGACACATGGCAGAGCAGGGATTAGAACCCAGGTCCTTCTAACTCCCAGGCCCATGCTCTATCCACCAAGCCATGCTGTTTCTCCTTAAACAGATTTTTGGGGGTTGTGGGTGGTTATATAAAAAACACATTTTTGGAATCTAAGAACTCAACCTGCATTATTCTTGGGAATGCCAGAGATGAAAATAAGAAGAAATCTAAAGAGTGCACAGGGATGGTCAACATTTCATTTTATTCATTCAATTCAATAGTATTTATTGAGAGCTTATTATGTGCAGAGCACTGTATCAGAGTCCTTTAGCCAAAAAAAACCCCAAAACCAACTCATTTTTTTAAGGTAAATTAGAAATATTTCCCATTCTTTCATTAGCCTTTTTTGAGCACATATTGTCCCCACAACACTTAAGATACAACCCCCTAATTTATATTAATGTCTGTCTCCCCCCTCTAGACTGTAAGCTCGTTGTGGCAGGAAGTGTGTTATAGTGTGATACTCTCCCAAGCGCTTAGTACAGTGCCCTGCACCCAGTAGGCACTCAACAAATACAATTGATATTGTGTTTGAGGCACTATATAAAAAGACAATATTCACAGATAGGAAGAACAATTTGTTTCTACACTGTAAGCTTGTTATGGGCATGGAACGTATCTGCTTCTTCTGTTGTACTGTACTCTCCCAAGTGCCACTGAGTGCTACTACTGACAGCGATCTGCACATAGTAAGTGCTCAATAAATACTATTGACTAGGAGAAAAAGCAAGTACTAAATAGTAGATTAGATTTAGATTTAGTAATACTAAATTTACATCCACATTTTGAGAGGTGCTTCAGATGGTTGTGAACGCATAAGCACTGGGGTGGTACTTGAAAGGGAATGACTAGGGGAGGAGAGTACTTAACTGAAGAAAGCCACCTGGAGGAAGTGACATTCCAGAAGGGCTTAGAAGATGGACAGACCTGGCATCTGGCCAATTTGATGAGGGGGAGGGCCTTCCAGGTAGGAGGAAGGGAATGACCAAGGGGGACAGAGGTGGCAAGGAAAATCCAAATGAGGCCCAGTGATTAAGTTTGCTTGGAAAGAAAAAGGAGTGTGACCCAAGGTGCAGGGGAAGCTTTTCTCTTCTCTTATCTCTTTTTTCTGCTGCAGAACTCTTCTGGTCCTATACGTCTAGGTATATCTTGCTAGTCTCTTGTTCTTGTGTGCATGGGTTTCACACAATAATAGTGGCACTTATGTACTTACCATGTACCAAACACTGGGGTAGCTACAAGATAATCAGATGACACACAGTCCCTGTCCTATATGGGACTCACATTCTAAGGGAGAGGGAGAACAGGTACTGAATCCTCATTTTACAGAGGAAACTGAACCAATGGGAAGTTAAATCACTTGCCCCAAGTCACGCAGCAAGGCAAGTGGTGGAGCTGGGATTAGAACCCACATTCGCTGATTCTGGGGCCTGAGCTCTTTCCACAAGCTCATGCTACTTCTCACATGTACACTTCTGTTTAGGGCACGCTCTGTATGTTTTCCGACCTGAGGACCCTGTGTCCTGGAATTCAAGTGCATCTAGCAAATCTGTGGGGGAGGAATGTGGTTATGAGTACTAAATGTGTACTGGAGAGAGTATATGGTGAGTGGCTGTATGGTGTAGGTAAGTGTATTGGGAGTTGGAGCTATAATGTGAAGTTCTATGGATGGGTGTGGCATGAATTGAGTAGCATTTTTACTCCCAAACTGCCAAGCAAGGGAATACTTTCTTCCTTGAAGGCAGGCAGAGCGATTGATCTCTCTCTCTCTCATGTACACACACGCACAAAAACACACTTCCCTTCCCTTACTATCCCTCCATAAGCAAGGCTGTTACAGATATATTCACCCAAACTCCAAAATGACGCCCATAGTTCAGGATGAAAGAGCAGCAGTGGCCGTAGGAGACAAGAAGACATTAGTCAAGCTCCAGCGCCCCTGACTTCCCAGAGGTTCTGCCACCATCGTCTGGTACCGAGCCAGCAAGAAACTGGGTCAGCCGAAGGCAACGGCTGGAAGCACGGCCCTTGTAGTTTCTCTTATCTTCTCCTAACCTCACTGCTCATCTCGTCTGCCTTCTCCACCACCACCATCACCGGCTGGACAGACTTTGGCCTCGGTAGCAAGCAGCTGCAGTAAAAACTCTAGGTAGCCAGTGGTCGCTGCCTTGGCTAGCTTTTACCTTCTCTTGGCACCCTTGCTTTTCTGCACTGAGCACAGCTATCTGGTGCATATGGTCTATCTGTGGGCATGATGGTCCAGGAGCTCGTAAGCCTGTTCACGTGTGCTCACACAGCTTCTCGAGCTGGGATACGCCTGTTTGCCTGTGTCTTAATTGGGCGTCCCTGAGCCGACGTGTACATGTGTGTCAGGCGAGGACAGTACAGCTGGTTTGTACGTACACTTGGTGAGGGTGGGGGGTGCGTGTGTGAATCTGTATATGTCTGGGTCGTGAAGGTAGGGTTGGTAAAGTGAGGGGTGGTGGGGGTGGTCGACCCGTAAAGTCCTTTCGATCCCCCTGCTTGCCCGTGATGGATCGGCCTTCCCAACTCCCTCTCTGGCCACTGGAGAACTGGGGCTATTAGAGCATAAGGACAACAGGGAGGAAGAGGGTCAGGGACTGCACCCCAGTCTCCCTCACCCTCAAGGTTATTTGGGGCTATAATCCCACGACTTCAGGAAGCGGGATTGTGGCCAGGGCTGTGGCCGGCAGGAGGAAGCAGGAAGAACCAGTGAATGCGGAATGGCAAACGGCACCCTTTGTTTACACACTGCCCTCAACCTATCACACCGCCTGGGACCAACTCTGGACACAGACAAGGGCTTGGAAGCAGCAATCCAGGTTGCAAAATTCCCCTTTTTACATACAAATATAGATCTGGTTCCCACAGGCTGAAATGCAATCAATCTCTTCTAACAGCAGAGAATGGGTAAATATACACTTAAATAGACTGTACTGACACACCCTGTTACTCAATAAAAAAAGGATTAGGAAAAGGCGGGGAGTACTTAATCCCAAAATTTACCTGAACAAAAGCGACTCCAGTCATCAAAATCACTAGAGAAAGCCACTGGTAGACTCCTAATTTTTTACTAAGCATGGACACGGAAAATAATGCCGTGGTAAGAATTTTCAACTGATATGTCACCTAAAAGAAGAAAACAGAGTATTTACAATACGAAAACATGCCATATAAATCAGAACAAAATCTTGTTTTCCAGTACCTGATAAGTAGCTGCATCTAGGTTTGACAATGCTACATAGAGTAAGTTATTTTGAAGAGTATAAATCCCTGATGGAATAGCCAGTTTTAGAGTTTCCATAGGCTTATTAAGAATTTCATCATGCAGTACTCTATTCAACGTTCGCAGACTGCACTCTACAAAAAAAAAACAAAGCAAACAACATAGAAGTTAAACTTCAAGACATATCACGCAATAAGAGAGGGCTAGAAAAGGCAATACTTAGAAAACCCGTTCTTGGGTCAAACCAATGGCTCAGCCGCCCATTAAGCCATCTCTAGCAGTGGCAAAAAGGATTCTTGGAGAGCCAAGGAGTCTGATGTTGGGTAGGGACTGTCTCTGTCTGTTGCCGAATTGTACTTTCCAAGCACTTACAACAGTGCTCTGCACACAGTAAACGCTCAATAAATACAACTGAATGAATGAAACTGAACAAGGCCCAATTTTTTTCACAGAAAGATTTGACAAGAAAGGAGTTGGAACGAAAGCAGTGGCACAGTGAATTTTCTTTAGAGTACATTAGCATTAGAAAATTAAATAATGCCCACAAAGTAGTAGAAGTAGTAGACAAAATATGAGATAACCAAACAGATGCAACATTTAATTTATAAACAGTAGTAGAGAAAGTTTTAAGTGCTTACTGTTTGCAGAGCACTGTACTAAGTGTTGGGAAAGAGTACACAGGTGGACCCTGTCCCTCAGTCTATAAAGTCTAGGCGATTCTGCCCTTGTGATACACCAGTGACTGCATGCTGCTCTCTTTATTAATAATGGCATTTGTAAAGTGCTTACTATGTGCCAGGCACTGTACTAAGCACTGGGGGGGGAAGACACAAGCAAATCAGGTTGGACACAGTCCCTATCCCGCATGGGGCTCCCAGTCTCCATCCCCATTTTACAGATAACTGAGGTCCAGAGAAGTGAAATGACTTGCCCAAGGTCACAAGGCAGCCAAGTGGCAGAGCTGGGATTAGAACCCAGGCACTGCTGACCAAGTGAGCAGGGTCACGGTTCGCAGGTTTGGCCAGGTGAGGGTGGATAGAGAGTGCTGCACTTCCCAGCGCTAAAGCAATCAGAGAGGGCCCATCCTTCCCGTTCCCAGGAGATGACCAGGAGAGCTCTGAGCAAGCCAAAGAGCAGCGGCCCAGCCCACCTGACCTGCTCCCAGTGGGGGCCGAATCCCACCACGGTGATGTCCAAAACTGCTCAAAATCCAAGGTAGCCTGAAGCCCACTTCCTGGGCATGGGGGCTGCTCTTGTACACCTTGTGTTTCTAGGCACATGCGATTTTCCCCCTGGGCTGCTGGGACTTTCAGTTCCAGAATCTTATTGGAACACTGGGCAAGAGTGCCAGGACCCTAGATCCTTTTTAATCATAAAAATAATGGTACTTGCTAAGGACTGAGGATGTGCCTAACACTGTAGTAAGCACTGGGGTAGACATCAGTTAATCAGGTTGGGCACGGCCCCTGTCCCATATGGGGCTCACACTCTTAACCCCCTTTGACAGTTGAGGTAACTGAGGGACAGAGAAGTCATTCAATATTCATTCAATAATATTTATTGAGCGCTTACTATCTGCAGAGTACTATACTAAGGGCTTGGAATGATTCTCTTTATCGCGATTATGTTGTCTTGTTTTGTCCGTCTGTCTCCCCCGATTAGACTGTGAGCCCATCACTGGGCAGGGATTGTCTCTGTCTCTTGCCAAATTGTACACTCCGAATTATACATTGTACAGTGCTCTGCACACAGTAAGCGCTCAGTAAATACTACTGAATGAATGAATGAATGAATGAATGTACAATTCGGCAATAGAGAGAGACAATCCCTGCCCAATAATGGACTTGCCCAGGATCCCACAGCAGACCAGTGGCAGAGCCAAGATTAGAACCCAGGTCCTTCTGAGGCCCAGTCCCGTGCTCTACCCACTAGACCATACTGTAGGCTCAAAGGTTTAAAAGACTGACTGAGCGATCCGGCAGACTTCCACGGCAACAAGCTCAGCACGGCCTGAACTCAAAACCCGATAATAATAATAATGGTATTTGTTAAGCGCTTACTATGTGCGAAGCACTGTTCTAAGCGCTGGAGAGGATACCAGGTGACCAGGTTGTCCCACATGGGCCTCACAGTCTTAATCCCCATTTTCCAGATGAGGTAACTGAGGCCCAGAGAAGTGAAATGACTTGCCCAAAGTCACACAGCTGACAAGCGGCCGAGCCGGGATTTGAACCCATGACCTCTGACTCCCAAGCCCGTACTTACTGCTGTCTCTGTAGACTAACAAAATGCACGCCATGATCTTCAAGAGCTCTGCAACCACTACTGCAGTAGAAGATAAATACCGAGGTCCATCCTCTTTTAATGTCCGAGAGTAGCGCATAGTTAGAACCAAACTGGTGGTCTGGAAGACCAGGATTCCCAAGGAAAGATACTTCAAGTGGGAAGACATTGCTTTCCTTTCACTTTCCTAGGGAAAGAAAAAAAACAACCCCAGGTGGATTAAAAGAAACGAGTTTTACCAGAGGTAAACTGGCTAAAAGCCACATTAACGAGGCTGCCACCTCCAAGCGCCTTCCCTCCGGGGAGCAGCCGTACCCAGGTCGACCAGCAAGAAGGGTTGAGCCGTGGTGGGCAGGGATTGTCTCTCTTTATTGCCGTATTGTACTTTCCAAGCACTTAGCATAAGGCTCTGCACACAGTAAGCCTCAGGAAATATGTGGGGCTCACACTTTTAATCCCCATTTTACAGATGGGTAACTGAGGCCCAGAGAAGTCAAGTAATAATTAATAATAATAATAATGGTATTTGTTAAGCGCTTACTACGTGCCAAGCACTGTTCTAAGTGCTGGGGGAGATACAGGGTCATCAGGTTGAACCATGTGGGGCTCTCAGTCTTCATCCACATTTTACAGATGAGGGAACTGAGGCACAGAGAAAAATAATACATAATGATGGTCTTTGTTAAGAGCTTACTATGTGATGAGCACTGTTCTAAGTGCTGGGGTAGCTACAGGGTAACCGGATTGTCCCACGAGGGGCTCATATTTTTTAATCCCCATTTTTACAGATGAGGGAACTGAGGTCCAGAGAAGTGAAGTGACTTGTCCAAAGTCACACAGTTGATAAGTGGTGGAGCGGGGATTAGAATCCACGACCTCTGACTCCCAAGCCCAGGCTCCTTCCACTGAGCCACCCTGCTTCCCAATGAATGAATGACTGACTGAAGGAAGGGGGCTTCCCCACCCCATAACACCCCCACACACACTGGGGCACAAGATTTGAGTCCCCTCTCCACCTCATCTACCCCTCTTGCCCCTAACAGTGAGAAGCAGCATGGCTCGGTGGAAAGCGCCTGGGCTTGGGAGTCAGAGGTCATGGGTTCTAATTCTGGCTCCGCCACTTGTCAGCTGTGTGACTTTGGGCAAGTCACTTCACTTCTCTGTGCCTCAGTCACCTAATCAGGAAAAAGGTCATTAAGACTGTGAGCCCCAAGTGGGACACCTGGTCACCTTGTATCCCCCCAGCGCTTAGAACAGTGCTTGGCCCATAGTAAGCGCTTAACAAATATCACCCTTATTATCTTCTCCAGCACTTAGAACAGTGCCCAGCACAAAGTGTGCTCAACAAATACCATCGTTATTATTATCATCTCCCCAGTACTTAGAACTGTGTTCGGCACATAGCAAGTGCTTAACAAATACCATCATTATTATTTATTATCTCCCCCAGCGCTTAGAACAGTGCTTGACCCACAGGAAGCGCTTAACAAAAACCATCCTTATTATTACTTATCATCTCCCCCAAAGCTTAGAACAGTGCCTGCCACATAGTAAGTGCTTAACAAATACCACCCTCATTATTATGTTATCTCTCCCAGCGCTTAGAACAGTGCCTGGCACATAGTATGAGCTTAACACATACTATCCTGATTATCATCTTCCCCAGCGCTTAGAACAGTGTCTGGCACACATTAAGAGCTTAACACAATTTATCCTTATTATTATCTCCCCCAGCGCTTAGAACAATGCATTCATTCATTCATTCAATAGTATTTATTGAGCGCTTACTATGTGCAGAGCACTGTACTAAGCGCTTGGGATGAACAAGTCGGCAACAGATAGAGACAGTCCCTGCCGTTTGACGGGCTTACAGTCTAATCGGGGGAATTAGGAATGCCTGGCACATAGTATGCACTTAACATATACCATCGTTATTATTATCTCTCCCTGCGCTTAGAACAGTGCCTGGCACCTAGTAAGCGCTTATTACCTCCCCTCGCGCTTAGAACAGTGCTTGGCACCTAGTAAGCGCTTAACACCTACCATCCTTCTTATCTCCCCCACCCCCCCCGCGCTTAAAACAGTGCTTGGTACCTAGTAAGCGCTTAAGACATCCCATCCTTCTTATTATCTCCCCCCGCGCTTAGAACAGTGCCTGGCACCTAGTAAGCGCTTAACACATCCCATCCTCCTCATTATTATCTCCCCCCGCGCTTAGAACAGTGCCTGGCACCTAATAAGCGCTTAACACATCCCATTCTCCTTATTATCTCCCCCAGCGCTTAGAACAGTGCCTGGCACATAGTATGCACTTAACACATACCATCGTGAGTATTATCTCTCCCTGCGCTTAGGACAGTGCTTGGCACCTAGTAAGCGCTTAAGACATACCATCCTTCTTATTATCTCCCCCCGCGCTTAGAACAGTGCCTGGCACCTAATAAGCGCTTAACACATCCCATTCTCATTATTATCTCCCCCAGCGCTTAGGACAGTGCCTGGCACATAGTATGCACTTAACACATACCATCGTGAGTATTATCTCTCCCTGCGCTTAGGACAGTGCTTGGCACCTAGTAAGCGCTTAAGACATCCCATCCTTCTTATTATCTCCCCCCGCGCTTAGAACAGTGCCTGGCACCTAATAAGCGCTTAACACATCCCATTCTCATAATTATCTCCCCCAGCGCTTAGAACAGTGCCTGGCACATAGTATGCACTTAACACATACCATCGTAAGTATTATCTCTCCCTGCGCTTAGGACAGTGCTTGGCACCTAGTAAGCGCTTAAGACATCCCATCCTTCTTATTATCTCCCCCTGTGCTTAGAACAGTGCCTGGCACCTAGTAAGCGCTTAACACATCCCATCCTCCTTATTATCTCCCCCAGCGCTTTAGCACCTAGTAAGCCCTTAACACATACCATGGTGAGTATTATCTCTCCCTGCGCTTAGGACAGTGCTTGGCACCTAGTAAGCGCTTAAGACATCCCATCCTTCTTATTATCTCCCCCTGTGCTTCGAACAGTGCCTGGCCCCTAGTAAGCGCTTAACACATCCCATCCTCCTTATTATCTCCCCCAGCGCTTAGCACCTAGTAAGCCCTTAACACATACCATGGTGAGTATTCTCTCTCCCTGCGCTTAGGACCGTGCTTGGCCCCTAGCAAGCGTTGAAGACATCCCATCCTCCTCATTATTCTCTCCCCCAGCGCTTCGAACAGTGCTTGGCCCCGAGGAAGCGCTTAACACATCTCATCGTCATGATGAGCGGCGTTTGGGATTGCGGCTGGAGTGTGTGCAGATGGCGGGGGGGGGGGGGGGGGGGGGGAGTGTCCCACCCTTCGCCTCACCTCGGCTTTTCCAGCTGCGGTTTTCCCTTCCCGGTCCGGTCCTGCAGCCGCCCCGCGTGTCCCCTTGGGCCCGGGGCCGCCGTGTGGGGCGGCAGGAGGACGAGCAAGCCGGAGGACGAGCGGGAGGAGGAGGCGGCGGTGAGGGCGGGTGGGGCCCCGCCCCCCTTCCCCCTTCCCCCTCCCCCTCCCCAGGTGGCCGCCCGCCCCTCCCCCCGCCCCCCTCCGCCTCCACTCTTGACTTCCGCCCACCGCGAAGGGTGCCGGGAAATGCGCCCGCGCGCATGCGCCCGGCCTCCCCCTCCCGCCCCCCCCCTTCCCCCTCAGGCCCTCTTTCGCTCCAATGGAGCGACCGCCCAACTGGCGGCGGAGCCTTTCTGCTCAGCGCTGGCCGAGGACGCTACAGCCGCCCGAAGCGCTCGGAAAGGACAATCCACCTGGATGGAAGCGCTTGGAAAGGACAGTACAACTGTACGAAGCGCTTGGAAAGGACAGTACAGCTGTATGAAGCGCTTGGAAAGGACAATACACCTGTAGGAAGCGCTTGGAAAGGACAGTACACCTGTGTGAAGCGCTTGGAAAGGACAGTACACAATATACCTGTACAAAGCGCTTGGAAAGGACAATACACCTGTATGAAGCGCTGGAAAGGACAGTATGCCAGTATTAAGCGCTTGGAAAGGACAGTACAACTGTACGATGCGCTTGGAAAGGACAATACACCTGTATGAAGCGCTTGGAAAGGACAGTACAACTGTACGAAGCACTTGGAAAGGACAATACACCTGAATTAAGCGCTTGGAAAGGACAATCCACCTGAATTAAGCGCTTGGAAAGGACAATCCACCTGTATTAAGCACTTGGAAAGGACAACACAGCTGTATTAAGCACTTGGAAAGGACAACACAGCTGTATTAAGCGCTTGCAAAGGACAATACACCTGTATTAAGCGCTTGGAAAAGACAGTACAACTGTACAAAGCGCTTGGAAAGGACAATACACCTGCATGAAGCGCTTGGAAAGGACAATACAACTGTACAAAGCACTTGGAAAGGACAATACACCTGAATTAAGCGCTCAGAAAGGACAGTACAACTGTACGAAGCACTGGGAAAGCACAATACACCTGTATGAAGTGCTTGGAAAGGACAATACATCTGTATTAAGCGCTTGGAAAGGACAATACAGCTGTATTAAGTGCCTGGAAAGGACAGTACAACTGTACAAAGCCTTTGGAAAGGACAATACACCTGTATTAAGCGCTTGGAAAGGACAATACAGCTGTATTAAGCGCTTGGAAAGGACAGTACACCTGTATTAAGTGTTTGGAAAGGACAATACACCTCTACGAAGCACTTGGAAAGGACAGTACAACTGTACAAAGTGCTTGGAAAGGACAGTTCACCTGTATTAAGCGCTTGGAAAGGACAATACACCTGTACGAAGCACTTGGAAAGGACAGTACGCCAGTATTAAGCGCTTGGAAAGGACAGTACAACTGTACGAAACGCTTGGAAAGGACAGTACAGCTGTACGAAGCACTTGGAAAGGACAATACAGCTGTATTAAGCTCTTGGAAAGGACAGTACAACTGTACGAAGCGCTTGGAAAGGACAATACACCTGTACGAAGGGCTTGGAAAGGATATTTCAGCTCTAAGCGCTTGAGAAGTACAAATCAGCTGTACGAAGCACTTGGAAAGTTCAATTCAGCTACACAAAGCGCTTAGAAAGTACAATTCAGCTGTACAAAGTGCTTGGAAAGTACAATACACCATTAAAGAGAGACAGTCCCACAATACAGCAATAAAGAGAGACAGTCCCTGCCCATAGTGGGCCTAGCGGCATGGCTTAGTGGAAAGAGCAGGGGCTTGGGAGTCAGAGGTCGTGGGTTCTAATCCCACCTCTGCCACGGGTCAGCTGTGTGACCTTGGGTGAGTCACTTCTCTGTGCCCCAGTTACCTCATCTGTAAAATGGGCATTAGGATTGTGAGTCCCACGGGGGACAACCTGATTAACTTGTATCTACCTCAGTGCTTAGAACAGTGGTTGGCACGTAGTAAGTGCTTAACAAATACCACCATTATCATTTATTACAGTTCAGCTCTCCTAAGTGCTTGGAAAGTAGAATTCAGCTGCACTAAGCGCTTGGAATGTACAATTCAGCTGCACAGAGATGCAGCTTGGCTCAGTGGAAAGTGCACGGGCTGGGGAGTCAGAGGTCATGGGTTCAAATCCTGACTCTGCCATTCGTCAGCTGTGTGGCTTTGGGCAAGTCACTTAACTTCTCTTTGCCTCAGTTACCTAATCTGTAAAAAGGGCATTAAGACTGTGAGCCCCACGTGGGATAACCTGGTCACCTTGTATCTTCTCCAGCGCTTAGAACAGTGCTTTGCACATAGTAAGCGCTTAACAAATGCCATCATTATTAGTATTACTAAGCGCTCGGAAAGTACAATACAGCAATAAAGAGAGAGTCCCTCCCCACAGTGGGTTTAGCCGCGTGGCTTAGTGGAAAGAGCAGGGGTTTGGGAGTCAGGAGGTCGTGGGTTCTAATCCCAGCTCTGCCACTCGTCTGCTGTGTGACCTTGGGCAAATCACTTCACTTCTCTGGGCCTCAGTTATCTCATCTGTAAAATGGGGATGAAAACTGTGACCCCCTCCCCTCACGTGGGACAACCTGATAACCTTGTACTTACCCCAGTGTTTAGAACAGTGCTTGGCACATCATAAGTGCTTAACAAATACCATTATCTCTATACTGTAATAATAGTAATAATAATGAGGTACAAGGTAATCAGTGAACTACAGTAGAGCCCCTCATTCCCTGCACATGCTGAGGCGCAACAGACAACATACTATTATTATTCTGGCATTTGTTAACTGTTTACTATTCATTCATTCAATCGTATTGACTGAGTGCTTACTTGTGCAGAGCACTATACTAAGCCCTTGGAAAGTACAATACTATGTGCCAGGCACTGTAGTAAACACTAGGGTGGATACATACAAGCAAATCAGGGTGGGCACAGTCCATGTCCCACATGGGGCTTATGGTCTCAATCCTCATTTTAAAGATGAGGTAACTGAGGCCCAGACAAGTGAAGTGACTTACCCAAGGTCACATGGCAGACAAGTGGCAGAGACAGGATTAGAACCCATGATCTTCTGACTCCCAGGCCCCTGCTCTATCCACCACTCCATGCTCCGCCTCCAGACCCTTCAATCAATCGCATTTATTGAGCGCTTACTGTGTGCAGAGCAGTGAACTAAGCACTTTGGAGGGTACAAAATAATAATAAACAGATCCACTCTCTGCCCACAACGAGTTTACAGTCTAGACGGGGAGACAGATGTTAATGTAAATAAATAAATTATGGATATCTGCCTAAGTGCTGTGGAGCTGGGAGCGGTGATGAATAAAGGGAGCAAGTCAGGGGGACACAGAAGGGAGTAGGAAAAGAGGAAAGGTGGGCTTAGTCTGCCTTTTGGAGGAGATGTGCCTTTGATAAGGCTTTGAAGGTGAGGGAGAGTAATTGATCCCCTTGTGGGCAGGGAGTGTCTCCATCTGTTGCTGAATTGTACTTTCCAAGGACTTGGTACAGTGCTCTGCACACAGTAAGCGCTCAATAAATACGACTGAATGAATGAATGAATTTGTATGTAGAAGTAGGAACCTATATTCAGCCAACACAGAATGATTTGTTTGATTTAGTGCTAATCAAGTATTACCACTCATGTTACCTCTATAAAGGGATTCCTCTCTGTTGTAGATTGTAATCTGGTAGGTGAGAAGGACTGTAGGAGGTGCATGATAGAGTTTCCAACAAAGCCCTGCACAAATGAGCAAAAGCACTTTTGGGGGATCGTGATAAATATGCATGTCTCGATTACTGGTGCAGAACATCTTGAAGTGTGACTATAGCACAGAAAAAAATATATTAAATGACACTAGTGCACAGACAATGCAGTTACCAAATTGCTACTTATGAGTAGGCTTTTGGTTACCACTGTAAAACTGTGGGGGACAATCCACTTATGGGGACGCTCCCTATTCGGCAGCTATGATTCTGCTCAGCAGAATCAAAACAGTGCCTGACCTTGAACAGAAGAACAAACTCCACCTTTTCTCTCTTCAATAGCCTCCTAAATGGGTGGGATTAGGACGAAAGACATAGACAATTCCGATAGATCTTCTATCCTCAAAGTATTGAGAAAAAGAGTGGCATTTCTCGCCCCTTCTGGGCAGTGGTTTTTAACAACTGGAATTTAAGGGATGTAAGGAGAGACGAGTCTGCAGGACCCGGTTTCTAATTCTAGGTTCACAACTTTTCTATTGTATCTGCTGTGTGACCTTGGGCAAGTCTCTTCACTTCTCGGTGCCTCAGTTACTTCATCTGGAAAATGGGGATTAAGACTGTGAGCCCCATGTGGGACACAGACTGATTATCTTGTATCTACCCCTATGTTTAATACAGTGCCTGGCACATGAGTGCTTAACAAATATACCATCTAATTAAAAAAAAAAAATTTGTATTTTTGTGGCAATAGTTACATCAGTGCATTTCATGATTTTTTTCCAGGCTCTTCATAGCAGATCTTCCTAAAATTAACCTTTGGCATATTTCTTGACTACTAGTTCCTTTATTATTTGATTATCGATCCCAGGAGAGAAAAGTCCGGTCCTAGAGAGGTTTTAATTCGTCCTCTGGAGGGCTGGGATCAGGGGGAAGCCAAGATCTGATCCTCCATCTCATGCAAAACCCTATACTAAGCATTTGGGAAAATCCAGCAAGAGCAAGACCCATGATTGCTGCCCTCTAGCAGGTCATAATCTAATGGGTTGGTCAGGCAGACACGAAATGATTTATAAATTACGGGAGCAAGAGGAAGAACATGGATAGGCCAAGAAGTACTCCAAGATAAAAAAAGAGCTGGGAAAGTAATTATACAAATAAAATAAACATTGGGGCTGGGCGTAAAAATGAAATATGCAAGTGGGATTAATTTGATTGGTTTAAATGAGAATTAATCAGGGAAGTGTCCTCCCCCTAGGGAAATGAACTTTTAGGAGGACTTTCAAGAGTGGGAGAACTGCCTTTCTGGTAGATTTGTAGGAATAGAAGGTATTTCCAGGCTGGGGAAGCAATGCGAGTGAGAGATTGGAGGCAGGAATGCCGAGAGTGAGATACACTTATAAATTAAACTACTAAGGGTTTGGGAGTACAGTACAGCAATAAACAGTCACATTCCATGCCCACAATGGGTTTACAGTCTAGAGTGGGGGAGGCAGACATCAATACAAATAAATAAAATTACAGATCTGTACTTAAGTGCCGTGGAGCTGGGTGAGGGGGAAGAGCAAAGGGAACAAGTCAGGGCGACGTAGAAGGGAGTGGGAGATGAGGAAAAGTGAGACAATCTGGGAAGGCCTCTTGGAAGAGATGTGCCTTCAATAAGGCTTTGAAGGGATGGAGAGTAATTGCCTGGAGGATTTGAGGAGGAAGGGTGCTTCGGGCCAGAGGCAGGATGTGGGCTAGAGGTCGGTGGTGAGACAGGTGAGAACGAGGCCCAGTGAGAAGGTTAGCACCAGAGGAACGAAATATCTCGGCTGGGTTGTAGAAGGAAAGCAGCGAGGAGAGGTAGGAGGGGTCAAGGTGAAGAAGTGCTTTAAAGCCGATGGTGAGGAGTTTTTGTTCGATGCAGAGGTGAATGAGCAACCATTGGAGTTTGTTGAGGAGCAGGGTGACGTCAGGAACGTTTTTGTAGAAAAATGATCCGGGCAGCAGTGTGGACTGGAGGAGAGAGGGACAGGAGGCTGGGAGCTCAGTAAGGAGGTGGAATAGGATGAGTGATTATATTACCATAGTAGCAGTTTGGGTGGAGAGGAAAGGGCGGATTTTAGCCATGCCGTGAAGGTGGGACTGACACGATTTAGTGATGGATTGAATATGTGGGTTGAATGACAGAGAGGAGTTGAGGATAATGCCAAGGATACGGGCTTGTGACACAGGAAGGATGGTGGTGCCGTCTACAGTCAGCAGGAGAACAGAGTTTGTGGGGGGAGGAGTTAAAGAGCTCTGTTTTGGACATGTTAAGTTTGAGGTGATGGGAGGACATCCAAGTAGAGATGTCTTGAAGGCAGGAGGAGATGCGAGACTTCAGAGAGGGAGAGAAATCAGAGCTGGAGTGGAAAATGTGGGAGTGTTATAGGAAAGCTCTTCTTGCTGCAATTAGAGAAGCATGGCTTAATGGATACAGCACAGGCCAGGGAGTCAGAAGAACCTGAGTTCAAATTCCTGCTCCACTATGTCTGCTGTGTGACCTTAGGCAAGTCACTTAACTTCTCTGTGCCTCAATCACCTCATCTGTAAATGGGAATAATAATGTTGGTATTTGTTAAGTGCTTACTATGTGCCGAGCACTGTTCTAAGCGCTGGGGTAGACACAGGGGAATCAGGTTGTCCCACGTGGGGCTCACAGTCTTAATCCCCATTTTACAGATGAGGTAACTGAGGCACCGAGAAGTTAAGTGACTTGCCCACAGTCACACAGCTGACAAGTGGCTGAGCTGGGATTCGAACCCATGACCTCTGACTCCAAAGCCCGTGCTCTTTCCACTGAGCCACGCTGCTTACCTAATGAGTGTGAGCCCCATGTGGGACAGGGACTCTGTCCAACCTGATTACCTTTATCCACCCCAGCATTTAGTACAGTGCTTGGCACATATTAAGCACTTAAGTACCATAAGCATTTTAATTATTATCATAAGTGCTTGACAAACACCTCTGTTCTCATTGTTGTTATAATGAAACCATTTTTTTCCTCAAATCTTTCACAATATGTTGCTAATAAAAAAATTGCACAGCCAGGAAAGGTAAAGTCTAGTATATACTATGTAGTTTACCCTTCAACTTTTTAAACCTCAATCTCAGGGACTATGTATTTTGAAGTCAAGGCCACAGAGCTCTATTCTCCTTTTGGTGCTCCAGAGAGGGTCACTGCATGCCTTCTTTAATTTTTTAAAAATGATATTTGTTTCGCACTTGCTATGTGCCAGGCACTGTACTAAGCACTGGGGTAGACACAAAATCATCAAGTTGGACACAGTCCAAGTTCCACGTGGGGCTCACACTCTTAATCCCCATTTGACAGATGAGGTAACTGAGGCACACAGAAGGGAAGTAACTTGCCCAAAGCCACACAGTTGACAAGTGGCAAAGCCAGGATTAGAACAGTGCTACGCACATAGTAAGCGGTTAACAAATACCCTCATTATTATTATTATTATTATTATTGTTAGAACCCACAACCTCTGACTCCCAACCAAACCTGTGCCTTTTCCACTAAGCCACACTGCTTCATGAGGTAACAGGAACAGAGAAGTAAACTGACTTGCCCGGAGGCCACACAGCAGACAAGTGGCAGAGCCAGGATTAGAAACCAGGTTTTCTGACTCCCAGGCCCGTGCTCCATCCACTTGACCACAACTGCTTCTCTAACGGTAGCAACAAGAACTTTCTTAGAACCCTCCCACATTTTCCTCTAGAACTGAGTTCACACAGAGGTGCCAAGTTTCATTCTAAGTGCAAGGGTGGAAGACGGATGGGGGAACGGGGAAGGTTTTCCGGCCCTGTCTAGAGGCTCTCAGGTTTTGTCGGAGTGAGTTGGGAAGTTAAGGTAAAAAAACTGTAGGGGAGCTGGTCCCCACCACCCCTACAGGTGGCCACTTATGGACACACATACATCTTCTGGAATTAATTTCAAAAGAGCATCAGTGGGGAGGGAACGGGGGGGCGGGGGGGACATTTGCCTCCAGGTAGAGCTGTTCATTCATTCATTCCACACCTCCCACTCTATCACAAAGGAGGGCTGGCTATAATAGAGTAGTGACCATGCTTCTCATGGCAAAAATGACTACAATATTAATAATGATGATGGAATTGGTTAAGTGCTTACTAGGTGCCAGGCACTGTTCTAAGCGCTGATCTCTGTGTGCCCCTGCCTTGCCCCTCCATTAATGTCATAATTGGTGCTTCTCTCTGATGTGCACCATCATTTGTGCCAAGGTCAGGGCTGCTAGAAATAATAATAATAATAATGATGATGGCATTTAAGTGCTTACTATGTGCAAAACACATACTATGTTCTAAGCGCTGGGGAGGATACAAGGTAATCAGGTTGTCCCACGTGGGGCTCACAGTCTTAATCCCCATTTTACAGATGAGGTAACTGAGGCACAGAGAAGTGAAGTGACTTGCCCAAAGTCACACAGCTGACATGTGGCAGAGCCAGGATTACGAGTCATTATATTATCTTCAGCAAAGGTGGACTGCTCTACCACCCCTGCTCAAGACCGTAGAAGATCTAGACTGCAAGCTCACTGGGGGCAGGGAATGTGTCTGTTTGCTGTTGTACTGTACTCTCCCAAGTGCTTAGTGTGCAGTGTTCTGCACACATTAAGCGCTCGATAAATAAGATTGACTGACTGGCTGACCATAGAAGGATACATAAAAAAGAAGAGAGTTTAAATTAACTATTGCAATATTGTTCTACCACACTTAGACTGTGTTCCCCATGTGGACGGGAACTGTGTCAAAATTGATTATCTTTTTATCTACCCCAGCATTTCATAGAGGACCTGTTTCATTGTGAACAGGGAGTGTGTCTGTTATATTGTACTCTCCCAAGCACTTAGTATGCACACAGTAAGCACTTAATAAATATCATTGATTGATTTAGCACATAGAAGTACTTAACAAGTACCATTATCACAGGCAATGTCACTTCCACTTAAAAAATAAAAAAGAGTTTTCAATTCCAATTATATAGCCCATCGAGGATAAGATTTGAGTTATAGAGATAAAGTAATCTAAGTACATATGACTATATTAACATAAAATCTAGATCAGCATTCACTCTATCACAGATTAATCCACATTAATTCAGCACAAATAAACTACAAAATATTTTCTAATAAATCAATGAGAAATACATACAGGAATGGTGGTATCGAGCACAGTTTTCTGCCCCTCTTCCATGACTCCAAACTTTAGGTCTCTTAAAGCTAGATCCTTTCCTTCTTTCCCAGATCTATTCCACAACTCTCTCTTTTAGTCTAATATAATGTACTTCAAAAAAAAAAGTAGCAAGAGAAGGTCATAGTTTAACTCAGTACACTTAAACTTTCAATCTAAGTACTTCAGAAGTATCCAGTCGTCAAAACTCTAAATCCATAGATGAAACCAGTAAGGATTCCTGGTCAGAATAACCAAGTTTCCATAGCCTCGGCAATGGAGATTGACCATTATAAATTTCTTCAATCTTTGACTTGATCCTGGGAGGGGAAAAAAAAAACACCTTACAGGAAATGCTTACCAATCCTCCTCACCAGTTGCAGAAAAGCAGCCATTCTCCCTCTTTAATAAAGTTTCCAAGTACACGGTATACTGAACAACTTCTCTTTGTTTCCCAATCCTGTTCCTCTGCAAAGTGTCAGGTATCTGTTTGCACATGGAAACATTCCACAGACACATAGGAGTTCCAGCACTGCCCATACTGAATATGTTCTTTTGAGCTGGCAGTTTATTTTTGTGGCTTAAATATTTTCCCTTACCAACTGAGACAGATTCAGCTTTTAAAAAGAGGCAAAAATATTAACTTTCATATTTTAAGATGAACTTTTATGGACTAAAAGCTGAACAGTATCACGATGGCATTCTTTCTTTAAAAAAAATAAATAAATGCCCAGCATGTCCCAGTCTTCTACTGGGATCTTCAGCAGATCTGATTTTCTATGCTGATGATAATTGTGTTTTTTGCGGTAAGTGCTCCTTAGGCAGATGGGCAAAGTCTGGTGGTGATCGACTTTCAATCTAATTACTGAAAAGTAATTGATGAGGCAAGTGAGCCAAGGCCAAACTGCCTCTTACCTTTTGGGTCAGGAGCAGTCATGCTCAGTATAGTGAGAGCAAACAAAGTCCCTGGCTAACCAAAAATGCTACGCAAACTGAGAAAAGAACATTGTTACTTTACAACTCTGGGATCCCTGGGAAGGAATTGGGTCTTTTCATTCGTTCGATCCTATTTACTGAGGATTTATTATTATTTATTATTTACTTATTATTTATTTACTATTTATTTTTTACTGTGGGCAGAGCCCTGTACTACTACTAATAATAATGATGGCATTTGTTAAGCACTTACTATGTGCCAAGCACTGTTCTAAGCACTGGGGGGATAGAAGGTAGTCAGGTTGTCCACATGGGGCTGACAGTCTTAATCCCCATTTTATAGATGAAGTAACTGAGATACAGAGAATTCATTCATTCATTCATTCGATTGTATTTATTGAGTGCTTACTTTGTGCAGAGCACTGTACTAAGCTCTTGGAATGTACAATTTGGCAACGGAGACCATCCCTGCCCAACAATGGGCTCACAGTCAAAAAGGGGGAGACAGCAACAACAAAACAAGCAGTTAGGCATGAATACCATCAAAATAGATAAATAGAATCAAAGATATATACACATCATTAATAGAGTAATATATACAAATATGCACAACTGCTGTGGGGAGGGGAAGGGGGTAGAGCAGAGGGAGGGAGTAGGGCAATGGGGAGGGGAGGAGAAGCAGAGGAAAAGGGGCTCAGTCTGGGAAGGCCTCTTGGAGGAGGTGAGCTCTCAGTAGGTCTTTGAAGGGGGGAAGAGAGTTAGTCTGGTGGAGGTGAGAAGGGAGGGGAGTCCAGGTCAGTGGTTGGATGTGGGCCTGGGATCGACAGTGGGACAGGCGAGAACGAGGCACAGTGAGGAGAATAATAATAATAATGATGTACCAAGCACTGTTCTAAGTGCTGGGGTTGATACAGGGTAATCAGGTTGTCCCACGTGGGGCTCACAGTCTTAATCCCCATTTTATAGATGAGGTAACTGAGTCACAGAGAAGTTAAGCGACTTGCCCAAAGTCGCACAGCTGACAAGTGGCAGAGGCGGGATTAGAACCCACGAACTCTGACTCCCAAGCCTGGGTTTTTTCCACTGAGCCACCCTGCTTCTCTAGTAATGATGGTATTTATTAAGCGCTTACCATGTGCCAAGCACTGTTTTAAGCACTGGGGTAGATACAAGGTGATCAGGTTGTCCCACGTGGGGCTCACAGCCTTCACCCCCCTTTTACAGATGAGGGAACTGAGGCACAGAGAAGTGAACTGACTTGCCTGAAGACACACAACTGACAAGTGGCAGAGTCAGCATTAGAACCCACGCCCACTGACTCCCAAGCCCGCTGCTCTTTCCACTAAGCCACTAAGCGCTGGGGTGAATCCAAGAAAATCAGGTTGGACACAATCCCTGTCCCACGTGGGGCTCGCAGTCTCGATCCCCATCTTTTGGATGAGGCAACTGAGGTCCAGAGTAGTGAAGTGACTTCCCAAAGTCACACAGCAGACACATGGCAGAGGCAGGATTAGAACTCAGGACCTTTTTACTCCCAGTTCCATGCACTATTCATTCATTCAATCGTATTTATTGAGCACTGACTATGCACAGAGCACTGTACTAAGCGCTTGGAAAGTACAATTCAGCAATAAAGAGAATCCCTGCCCACAACGGGCTCACAGTCTAGAAGGGGGGAGACAAAAATCAAAACAAGTAAACAGGCATTAATATAAATAGAATTATAGATACATGCATGTCAGTACAAATAAACAGGCATCAATATAAATAAATAGAATTATAGATATGTACATATACACAAGTGCTACTGGGGTGGGGAGGGGAGTAAAGCAAAAGGAGTGAGTCGGGGTGATGGGGAGGGGGAGCTGAGGAAAAGGGGGGCTTAGTCTGGGGAGGCCTCTTGAGGAGGTGAGCCATCAGGAGAGCCTGGAAGGGGGGAGTTGCGATTGTTGGCGGATGTGAGGAGGGAGGGCATTACAGGGCAGAGGTAGAACGTGGGCCAGGAGTCGATGGCGGTTCAGGTGAGAAGGAGGGACCGTGAGGAGGTTAGTGGCAGAGGAGCAGAGGGTAGGGGGTGGGCTGGAGCAGGAGAGAAGGGAGGTGAGGTAGGAGGGGGCAAGGTGATGGAGAGCTCTGAAGCCAAGAGTGAGGAGTTTTTGTTTCACGCAAAGGTTGATAGGCAACCACTGGAGGTTTTTGAGGAGGGGGGTGACATGCCCAGAGCATTTCTGTAGAAAGATAAGCACACTATCTACTACTCCGTGCTGCTTCTCTGCATCAAACGGAAAGGCCCCAGTCGGCTTTAAGGCATTCATTCAGCTGGCCCCCTCCTACCTAGCTGGACATCTCTCTCACTCCGACTCAGCCCAGACAATTTGCTTTTCTAACATCAACCTACTTTATGTACCTCAATCTCTTCTGTCTCACCATCAATCCCTTGTGCACATCTTCCCCTCCTGCTTGGAACTCCCTCCCCCTTCATTTCTTTTAATGGTACTTGTTAAGTGCTTACTAGGTACCAGGGACTGTAGTATTCATTCATTCAATCATATTTATTGAGCTCAGTGAAGCGGCGTGGTGTAGTGGATAGAGCAAGGGCTTGAGAGTCAGTAGGTCATGGGTTCTAATCCCGTCTCTGCCACTTGTCTGCTGTGTGACCTCGGGCAAGTCACTTAACTTCTCTGAGCCTCAGTTACCTCATCTCTAAAATGGGCATTGAGACTGTGAGCCCCATGTGGGACAAGGACTGTGTCCACCCCGATTTCCTTGTATCCAACCCAGTGCTTAGTACAGTGCCTGGCACATAGTAAGTGCTCAACAAATAACCCATCATCATCATCATCAAAGCACTGTACTAAGCGCATCGAATGTACAATTCGGCAACAGATAGAGACAATCCCAGCCCAACAAGTGGGGAGACAGACAGCAAAACAAAACAAGTAGTAAGTGCTGGGACCTAGACTGTGTCCAACCTGATTGTCTCGTATCTAAGACCCAGCATACCATCCAGCTGCTGTCAGAGTATTAACAACAGAAAACCTCTTTCCTTCTCACGACAGTTACATCTGTCCCTAACAGTGCGGAAGGGACACTCCTTTACCATCTGAAGGTGGGCTGCGGGTGGCATTCGACAAATATGCCTTGTCATCGGTGTTTTAACTAAAGCAATAGACGGGGATAAGTTTGTTCATGAGGGCGCAGATCAGAACCACCAATACAACCTGGTCATCTAATGAAAAGAGTTAGTTTACCCTTGCCCCTTGGCATGGTTCTGGATGGGTTCCAATCCTAAGGGGGTGTAGGCTAGCCCCAGAGAAGGATGATGATGATGATGATGATGGTATTTGTTAAGCTGTTCTAAGCGCTGGGGGGGATACACAGTGATCAGGTTGTCCCACGTGGGGCTCACAGTCTTAATTCCCATTTTCCAGATGAGGTAACTGAGACATAGAGAAGCGAAGTGACTTGCCCAGAGTCACACAGCTGACAAGTGGCAGAGCCAGGATCAGAACCCATGACCTCTGACTCCCAAGCCCGGGCTCTTTCCACTGAGGGAGATGTGGATGTTTGCCATCACAGAACTTCCTCACCAGTGGCTTTCAAGTATCCAATCACCTTTCCCCTCCTACCTTTCTTCACTGCTTTCCTTCTGCAACCCGGCCCTCCCACTTCACTCCATGAATCCAAACCTGCTCACCGTACAGCTATCTTGTCTATCTCACTGTGGTTGGCTCACCCACATCCTGCCTCTGGCCTGGAACACACTACCTCTTCATGTCCAACAGACGATCACTCTCCCCATCTTCAAAGCCTATTGAGTGCACATCACCTCAAGAGGCTTTCCCTGACAAACCCCTCCTCTCCTCTTCTCTCACTCTTTCTGCATCACCCTTGCAACTGGATTTGTACGGCACTTGTGTACATACCAGTTGTTTAGGTATATGAATGTCTGTCTCCCCCTCTAGACTGTAAGCTCACTGTGGGCAGGGGACGTGTCTACCGACTCGGTTGTACTGTATTCTCCCAAGCTTTTAGTACAGTGCTCTGCACACAACAAATGCTCAATAAATACAATTGATTGATTGGATGATGTGTTTGGACTCTGGCCCAGCAGAAAGCCCCAGACCCGGCCATTTCTATGAATGGAGATACAGAGTGCGAAAGGTAATAAGTATGAATGCCTGAGGCTCATTAAGACCCAGCACCCCAGAGAGGGGTCCACTATGGGTGAAGATGGAAGTGTGTGTATAACAGAGGGCAGAGGGTACATGCATCAAAAAGGTGCAATTTGGTCCTGGAAAGTTTTTTAGCCCTCCTCTCTCCAGTCCATACTTCATGCTGCTGCTCTGCTTTCTCACACATGGTCATACCTTCCTAAAAACCCTCATTGGTTGCCCAGTCCTCTCCTGCACTAAGTAGAAACTACTGACAGTGGCTTTCAAATAATACTTCTAAGCTTACACTCTTCATTCCACGATAACCTCCTCCCTGTACTTCATTCTTGTCTTCCTCACTGCCAACCTCTTGCTCAAGACCTCTCCCCTGCATAGAATTCCCTCCACATTCATACCACTCCTCAGATTCATATCTGACAGTCCACGACTCTTTTCATTTCAGAGCTCTCACATCACTTCCAGGGGTCCTTTCCTGGATTAATTTCTGATTTCCCCAGTTTATCTTCGCCCAAATGGCATTTCAGAACTTCTGGGCCTCCTAAATTCTGAAATATTCTCCTCCTCCCATAGGATTTGTGTGCCACTCACATACTCCATTACTTAGCCACCAACTCCCATTCGTAGCCCCCTTTCCTTCTTTCTCCTATCTGTACCTCTACTATCCACAATTTATTTTAATGTCTATCTCCCGTTTAGACTGTAAGTTCCTTGTGGGCAGGTTTGTGACTATCAACTCTATAATATTGAACTTTCCCAAGTGCTTAGTATAGCGCTTTGCTTTGCACACAGTCAGTGCTCAATAAACACCCCTGATCAGTTGGCTGTAAATGATTTACACTAACATTAACATATTTATTTGTATCGTTCCTCAGTAATAATAATGATGGTATTTGTTAAGCCCTTACTATGTGCCAAGCACTGTTCTAAGCACTGGGCATTGTTCTAAGCACTGGGCACTGTTCTAAGTGCTGTACTCAGTAATTACACAATATGTACAGTTTTCTTATTCTGAACAATTTGATTGTGAATATTTTTATGTCTGTCTCCCCAGCTCATGGGAAGAGAATGTATCACTTTCTCGTCTTTTCTTTCCAAGTGCTTAGTTCAGTTTACTGACCCAGTGAACAATCATTGTATATTAATACTTCTTTTACTACTAACACAACTTCAACTAGTACCTTTTCTATGGCATTTAAGTGTTTAGTACCTACCAGGCACTGTACTGAGTGCTGGGGTAGACACAAGATAATCTGGTTGGATATATTCCATATCCCACATCAGGCTCACAGCTTTAATCCCCATTTAACAGATGAGGTAACTGAGGCACAAAGAAGTTAAGTGACCTGCCCAAGGTCACACAGCAGACAAGTGGCAGAGTTGGTTTTAGAGCCCAAGTTCTCCGACTCCTGATTAGGGCACTCTGCTTCTCATGCTAGAGAAGGGGATTTTAAACTGCTTCAGGGCAGGGATCACCAGCTACTAATTCTATTGTATTATACCAAATGCCTAGGACAGTGCTTTTCACAGCAGCTCAGTAAATTCTATTGATTAGTAAGGAGCCATTTGGTTACATTTTTTGACCACGTCCTGTGTGCAGAACACTGTACTAAACGCTTGGGAGAGTACGTACAAAAGAGTGGATACATTCCCGGCTCACAAGGATCTTTCAGACCAGAGGGAAACAGACTTACGACAGATATGTTCATAAGTGCTGTGGGGCTGAGAGTGAGTCATTTTTCAATGTATTGGGTGTTGTGAATTTTAAGAACATTAGTCCCACACATAGCTGTCAGGTTCATACTTCCCTCTCTAACAGGGTAATACAATCCGCAAGATGTCAGTTTTTAGACTGTGGTTGCAATCAAGGCGTCCCCTTTAATCAGGCCTAGGGAAGATAAGGTTGGTTATTATGAAGCGGTATTTCGCCCTTCTACTAAGAGCTTTTGAAATCCCCAGGGCTCAGTGTAAAATGCATTCACATCTTACTATATAACCTATCTTGATCTCAGGAGCTTTAGTCTGGTAAATTATTATATTCCAGATTTAGCTTTAAGAAACTGTAACAATATACAAACAAGATGTAGAAAATGATAACAGAGACGCAGCGTGGCTCAGTGGAAAGACCCTGGGTTTAGGAGTCAGAGGTCATGGGTTCTAATCCTGGATCCGCCACCTGTCAGCTGTGTGACTTTGGGCAAGTTACTTCACTTATCGGTGCCTCAGTTCCCTCATCTGGAAAATGGGGATGAAGATTACCCTGTATCTACCCCAGCGCTTAGAACAGTGCTTGACACATAGTAAGCGCTTAACAAATACTAACATTATTATTATTATTACAACATTAGGATCTCAAAGACCAGTTGAGAAATTTTGCTCAGAAATGGGATTGAAATTGCTACCAAAGGAATATGAGGCAGCAAAGGGAATTTTCCCAGAAGACCAGTGTCACGATGAAAAGCCAGAATTGAGAATCAAATGTGCACTGCAAATGTTGTGTGCCACTCTGAAACTTTTAAACATTGCAACCTGTAGTAGTATTTATTTATAACCATGTTTTGGAACTGAATAAGAATCAGAGTGGCCAAGTGGAAAGAGGACAGACCTGTGAGTCAGAGGACCTGGGTTCTAATCCTGACTCAGCCACTTGTCTGCTGTGTGACCTTAGGCAAGTCACATCATCTCTGTGCCTCAGTTACCACCTCTTTAAAATAAAAATGATGGTATTTGTTAAGCGCTTACTCTGTGCCAAGGACTGTTCTTTAAAATGGGGATTAAGATCATGAGCCCCATATGGGACATGGACTGTCTCCAACCTGATTATCTTGTATTTAACCCAGTGCTTAGTACACTGCTTAGCACATAGTAACCTTTAAACAAATACAATTTTAAAAAATTAGGCATTGTCTTGAATTCAGGCTACCTGTAATAAGTTTGTCTAATTTATAAATCAACTAGATTTGTTTTAGTAATAGGACAAAGAGCCTAACTCATGCTCTAGTATAGTGTCTAAACTAAAGTGAGATCCCTGAAGGTCCCATATCAAGAATCAAAACTTCAGAGAACTCCTACTCGATTATAAAATCTTTGAGGGCAGGCAATCATGCCTACCTACTCTGATGTACTGTAGTCTCCCAAGTGCTTAGTACAGTGCTCTGCAAACAGTAAGTGCTCAATAAATACCATTGTTTGGCAATTTCCACCATGTGTGCCCAGGCCAGTGACGGTACACAAAGCCACCATATCTAGGAAATGGCTCACTGGGGCAGTTGTCCCAGGCCTATAAGCCGGTGGCTCTCTCTCTCCTGGACAGCAGAGCTGCAGACTGCCCTGTCCTCTGCTGGGTGGCATCAGGGTTTATGCTTGTGACAGAGAAGCAGTGCTGCACAGTGGAAAGAGCACAGGGCTGGGAATCAGAGGACCTAGATTCTAAATCTGGCTCTGAAACTTACCTGCTGTGTGACCTTAGGCAAATCACTTTATTTCTCTGTGCCTCAGTTCCCTCATCTGCAAAGTGGGGATTCAATACCCATTCTCCCTCCTACTTAGATTGTGAGTCCCACATGGGACCTGATTATCTTGTATCTATCCCAACACTTAGAACAGTATTTGACATGTAGTATTATTATTATTATTATTATTAAGTGCCGTCGAGTTGTTTCTGATTCAGAGCGATTCCATGGATATACTTTCTCCAGAACGTTCTGTCCTCTGCCATAATCTGCAACCTTTCTAATGGTTCTTCCATTATTGTTGTTATGGTCTCTATCCATCTGGCTGCCGGGCTGCATCTTCCATGTTTTCCCAGGACTTTTCCTATCATTAGTGTCTTCTCCAGAGAATTAGTCCTCCTGATTATGTGTCCAAAATATGTTAATCTAAGACAAGTCATTTGGGCTTCCAAAGACCACTCTGGTTTAATTTGCTCCGAAATCCATCTGTTTGTTTTTCAGGCAGTCTGTGGTATTCACAAAAGCCTTCTCCAACACTACATTTCAATAGAGTCGATGTTCTTTCTATCCTGGACACATAGTAAGAGCTTAACAAATACCACAATTATTATTATTATTACAATGCTCAGACCCTTATGGAAGGTCAAGCCAAAGGTAGAAGGAAGCCAGAATGGATAAGTTTACTGTAATAGGACAAACAAACATACAACTATTTACAACTAGAGAAGTATACCACAGAGGTGCTTCCCAATTGGAGTAGGTCTCTAATTTGACCTTTCTAATTTTTCTATTTTATGGTATTTATTAAGCACTTACTATGTGCCAGGCACTGTACTAAGTGCCGGGGTAGATAAAGCTAATCAGGTTGGATGCAGCCCAAATCCCACAAGGGCCTTACAGTATTAATCCACATTTTAAAGCTGAGGTAACTGAAGCCTAGAGAAGTTAAGTGATTTACCCAGGGTAACACAGCAGACAAGCAGTGGAATCAGGATTAGAACGCAGGTCATTCTGATTGTAAGCTCCTTGTAGGCAGGGAACACGCCTATCAATTTTGTTCTATTGTACTTTTCCAAGTGCTTAGTACAGTGCTCCCTATGCACAGTAAGCACTCAATAAATACTATCAATTGATTTCCTACTGTGATAGTTCAGTTGCAGCCAGGACCTGGGTGAGAAAGAATGGAAAAACTTATCAAACTGCCAGGTGTCCTGAGTTCCTCAGTTTGCCGAGCGGAAGAAGAGTCAGGCGGGAGAAGAAGAAGAGATAGAGAGGGGAGAGAAAGGAGAAACAAACTCAGACAGTAGAATTTGTGAAATCCAAATCCCAGAAGAGAAGCCGCAGGTGTGGAGCGGGGACAGTGGGGAAGCTTGGAGATGCTAGCACCCAGCACGCCTGTGGGGTGCTGACAGGGTGGCACCTGGGCTGCCTCACCTGTGCCTCCACCTAATCCTCAGCTTCACACAAAGTCCTCCCAGTACCCCGGAACCAAGAGATGGTTCATATCTTGGCACTGCTATGAACCTCTCCCTGGTCTTTGCCTGGGAGATATTTCCTCATTGCTTCTGCACACAGGTACAAATAATGCCCTGCCCCCCACTGTCCCCTCTCTGTTTCTGCTCCCAGGCACTTCCCTCTGTTCTGACCTGAATAACTTGTATTTACCCCAGACTTTAGAACAATGCTCGGAACACAGTAAGCGCTTAACGAGTCCCATTATTGTTATTATTACTATTATTCCCTGCCTTCTATCCCCAGCTCCTTACTATCTCTTCCATTTAAGCCACTAGCACCACCTTCTCCCCACCCCCAGACACACACACACACAAAACCAAGCAACCTTCCACTTGGAAGTCTCTGTCCTTCTGCCCTCATCGCCCACCCAGGATCCGGGGACCGAACTTCATTTCTCCGCATTATCTCAACGCAGCACTCGGAAAAGGAGCGGGAATGGGCCTGGCCTCCTGTGCTGGCCAGTTGATTGTGCCCACGAAGGACAGAGGCCTGCTGGGCATGCCATGACGCCTTTGGCACTCACCTCTTTCCTGGGGGGGCCCAGGTACTTCCTGGTTTCTGTGGTCCGGCCTCGGGGACTTTCCAGCTGCTGCCTGCTCCTGCCTCCGGACATACCTTTTCCGACTCTGGTGCCACGCTTTATTCTTCTAACCAGCTCCTCAACTGGCCCCAGGACTCAGAGGGCAGATGAGCCCCCCCCCCCGGGGGCACCCAGCCAGGAGGACAGGCCGGGCTCTAATACCTGCTGTCGGCCAGGGTGTTCTGAGAGAAAGAGTTTTGGACCAGGGCCCTAGGCCAGCGAGGGGAAAGGACAAAATCCTCTGGGACAAAGGCCCCCGAGAAAGGAATGGGGAAGTGTGTTCCTGACTAATAGATTATCTATTTACCAGCATAAATCTCTCCATTACACACTAGAGCCATTCAAGCTTAATCCTGCCACATACTGAAGAAGCCCTAATAATAACAATAATAATTAATAATATTGACATTTGTTAAGTGCTTACTATGTGCCAGGCTCTGTACTCACTCCCTTGGTGAACTCATTCACTCCCTAGGTGGATGATGCCCAAATCTATATCTCCTCCCCTCTTCTCTCTCCCTTTCTCCAGGCTCACATCTCCTCCTGCTTTCAGGACATCTTTACTTGAAGTCCTACCGCCAACATGTTTTAACTCAACATGTCCAAGACAGAGCTCTTTCTCTTCCCTCCCAACCCTATCCTCTCCCTGAATTTACCATCACTGTCCTACTATCCCTATCCCTTCCATCTCACAAGCCCGCAACCTTGGTGTCATCCTTGACTCCACTCTCTCATTCACCCCACCCACCCACCACACATATCCAATCTGTCACCAAAGCCTGCAGGTCTCACCTTCACAACATCTCCAAGATCTGCCCTTTCCTCTCCATCCAAACTGCTATCATGTTAGTACAGTCACTCATCCTACTCTGACTGGATTACTGTATCAGCATCCTTTCTGACCTCCCAACCTCCTGTCTCTCCCCACTTCGGTCTGTACTTCAGTCTGCTGCCTGGATTATCTTTCCACAGAAACGTTCTGGCCACGTCACCCCCTCCTCAAAAATCTCTAGTGGTTGCCTATTCACCTCCGTATCAAGCAAAAACTCCTCACTATTGGCTTCAAAGCTCTCCATCCCCTTGCCCCCTCCTACCTCACCTCCCTTCTCTCCTTCTACAGCCCAGCCCACACAATCTGCTCTTCTGCTGCTAACCTCCTCAATGTGCCTCGTTCTCGCCTATTCCGCCGCTGACCCCGGCCCACGTTCTACCTCTGGCCTGGAATGTCCTCCCTCCTCAAATCCGCCAATCACATTTCCCTCCTGCAAAGCCCTATTGAAGGCTCACCTCTTCAAGAAGCCTTCCCAGACAAAGCCCCTCTTTTCCTCAGCTCCCCCCCATTGCCCCGACTCGCTCCCTGTGCTCTACCCTCCTCCCCACCCCAGAGCACTTGTGTTTGTGTATATATCTATAATTCTATTTATTTATATTGACGCTATTGATGCCTGTTTACTTGTTTTGATGTCTGACTCTCCCCTTCTAGAATGGAAGCCTGTTGTGGGCAGGGATTGTCTCTCTTTATTACTGAATAGTACTTTCCAAGTGTTTAGTATGGTGCTCTGCAAATAGAAAGCATTTAATAAATACAATTGAATGAATGAATGAATGAATACTAAGCACTGGGGTAGATTCAAGCAAATCGGGTTGGACACAGTCCCTACCCCACCTAGGGCTCACAGTCTCAATCTCCATTTTATAGATGAGGGAACTGAGGCCCAGAGAAGTAAAGTGACTTGCCCAAGGTCACACAGCAGACAAGTGGCAAAATCAGGATTAGAAACCATAACCTTCATACCCTCAGGCCTGTACCCTATCCCCTATGCCATGCTGCTTCTCCAGAGCCCTAGTGATCATTAACCAGACAGGCATCCCTCTCTTTAGAACTGAGGCAGGAGGATGGAGTGGAGGACCCCTGGTGGTTTTGGTATTTTGCTGTCTCCACCCTTCTAGAGTGTGAGCCCATTGTTGGGTAGGGATTGTTTCTATTTGTTGTGGAATTGTACTTTCCAAGTGCTTAGTACAGTGCACTGCATACAATAAGCGCTCAATAAATACAATTGAATGAAGGACCCACCCAGATCGGGGGGCAGGGGTGTCTATGATTCTTTGCAGTTGTCCCTGTGTACCAGCAGGTACCTTATCAGTGAGGAAAGAACTCCAGGGCTACACTGTGCTCTTAGGGAGAATGGACCTCACCGCTCAGCTATCTCCTCTCATCAAACCAATTCTTTGAGTTTAAATGTGGGAACAGAAAAGCTGGGACAGCTAACAGTCATAATAGTAATGATAATTGTGTTATTTGGTATTTGCTAAGCGCTTACTATGTGCCGAGCACTGTTCTAAGCACTGGGGTAGACACGGGGAATCAGGATGTCCCACGTGGGGCTCACAGTCTTAATCCCCATTTTACAGATGAGGTAACTGAGGCACAGAGAAGTTAAGTGACTTGCCCATGGTCACACAGCTGACAAGTGGCAGAGCTGGGATTCGAACTCATGACCTCTGACTCCAAAGCCCGTGCTCTTTCCACTGAGCCACGCTGGTATTTGTTAAGCACTTACTATTTGCCAAGTGCTGTACTAAGCACTGGGTTAGAGACAAGACAATCAACTCAAGCACAGTCCCCTAACCACATGGACCCAAGTAGGAGGGAGAACAGGTATATAATCTCCATTTTATTAATAGAGGAAACTGAGGCACAAATAAGTTAAGTGTCTTGCCCAAGTTCACACAGTTGGCAAATGGCAGAGCTGGGATTAGAAGCCAGATCCTCAGATTCCCAGACTACTGTAAAGAATATGCCATAGACTCATTTACCATGATGATGATAGTATTTGTTAAGTGCTTACTATGTGCCAAGCAATGTTCTAAGCACTAGGGTGGATACAAGGTAATCAGGTTGTCCACAGGGGGCTCACAGTCGTAATCCCCATTTTACAGATGAGGAACTGAGGCACAGAGAAGTGAAGTGACTTCCCCAAAGTCACACAGCTGACAAGTGGCGGAGCCGGGATTAGAACCCACGACCTCTGACTCCCAAGCGTAGGCTCTTGCCACTGAGCCACGCTGCTTCTCCCATGAAATCTAATGGGTATATGGGAAACTTTTTAAATCAATGAGCATAAAAACATACCCAGTGAGCACGACTGGGTTTCATTTTAAAAACAATTTCTAAAGTTCCCAAAGAACTGGCAGAAGAATTGCACTGGGGAGGGGAAGGGCGATGGAGCTGAAAACTTGAAGATTCAGAACAGGAAAAACCAGTTAGTGCTCACAAATATACCTGGTTTAGCTTCGTGAGTTGCCCAGGGAAAGGACAGTCACATCTAGCATCAGGGTTAGAAAGATCCAAGATCCACCACTTGTTGGCTGTGTGACCTTGGAAAAGTCACTTAACTTCTCCATAACTCAGTTACTTCACCTGTAAAACGGGGATTAAGACTATGAGCCCATGTAGGACAAGGACTGTGCCCAACTTGATTAGCTTGATTAGCTACTTGATTAGCCCAACTTGATTAGCCACCTCCTTCTCCGAGTGCCGGCAAGAAAGCCGCGGTCAGACTGCAGGCTCCTCGTGGAACGGGCTTTACCTTGGGAGGTTCATGGGACCCAGCCGCATCCTGCCCCGAACTCTTGCTCTCTGGAGAACTGGGCCCCGGGTGGGATCGGCCAAGGAGTCATCGAACGGCGAGTCCGAGGCAGGCCTGCGCGGTGACTAGTGCCTAGCGACGAGAACGCCAGCGCTCGGTCCGTGACTAAGCTTTCTGCGGGCACTCAGCAAACAAAGAAGTTCCTACTTTCCCCTCTGTCTCCATCTCTTTCCAGCCGGCTCGATTCCCGTCCCCCTTTTATCTTTGGAGATCTGTGGCAACGAGAGCTGCTCTCAGGGGGCCTCGCCCGGGTTTTAGGCTGCTTGTGGCAACCTGGGCTACGTGGGACACGGGCGAGACCGTTCCGGGTCAGACTCACGAGTCTGAACTGCCCAGTGGCAGCAAAGGAACGGAGAAACCTTGTGGCGGTTGCCCTTCCTCAGGTTTTCTAACACCCCCTAACTTTTCCTTGTAATAATCCGTCGGGGATGTATCCCATCAGGAATTTGCCTAAACCTATCCTGAATTTTTCACTACTTTCTACCTTGCCAATTGCGGAGGGTCCTCGCTTGTGAGAACAGAGACACCCTGAATTCAATCCCACTGGACAGGAGACTCCTAGAGGGACAGGGATCGTGTCCAACTGCGTTGTCTTGTACTCTCCCAAGGGCTCGGTACAGTGCTATGCACAAAGGAAGCGCGCAATCGGTACCACTGATTGGTGGACTAGTAGTCTTGATCTCGGTTGTATTCGCGACACTGCCTTGATAAGGGCCAAGGAGTTCACTTTTGCCAGTCTTGACCACTGGCCCTGTCTGTCTGGCAACCCCAGTGAGCCCCCCCCCCCAAAAAACAGAGTCAAATAATGAAGAAAGAAATGTCAAGATTGAAAATATAGTTTGTCTAGGTACCCTTGGGTTCAGCAGTCATCGTTTTAAACTTGATTTTAATTTTGAAGGGGTGGGGCCACCAGAAGAGACAAAATTGTATGGGAGCCATCTTCCCCAAAAGCCACCTAGGAAAGGAGCAGGTCTACTGGAGGTCAGGGGAGAGGGTTGGAGAAGCAGCGTGGCTCAGCGGAAAGAGCATGGGCTTTGGAGTCAGAGGTCATGGGTTCGAATCCCGGCTCGGCCACTTGTCAGCTGTGTGACTTTGGGCAAGTCACTTAACTTCTCGGTGCCTCAGTTACCTCATCTGTAAAATGGGGATGAAGACTGTGAGCCCCACGTGGGACAACCTGATTCCCCTGTGTCTACCCCAGCGCTTAGAACAGTGCTCGGCACATAGTAAGCGCTTAACAAATACCAACAAAAATACAAATAGCTTATATCTACCCCAGGCCTTAATACACTGCCTGGCACATTCATTCAATAGTATTTATTGAGCGCTTACTATGTGCAGAGCACTGTAGTAAGCAATTAACAAATAGCATTAAAAAAAATCATACGGTTCCGGCTCTAGCCTCCAGGCAGAGTTGTATCTCACTGAATCCAGGCAAATGAGTATAGCTGATTCTTAGAAATCTACAAATAGGGAGAGACCCCCTTCCTTATTAAATTGTCATGAGGTTATTGTTCCACAAGGGTACATAATGTATCTGCTGAAATTTAGGCTCTGTTGTTTCATCCTCTGGAGAAAGGAGATTAGCTTGTCATCTTTCTTTTTTAAATAAACATTCATTTATGCAGTTACTCCGAGTTAAAGGGACAGCATATGGCCCATTCCTTTGACACTTCCTGAAATCTACGCTTTGAGCTTCACTTCAGAGAACTCTTTCTGGAGACAAGAAAGCAATTGACTTATTGCCTGGCCCTCTATGCCCTGTCCCTGCTGCCAACGAGGGTCCAATGAACATGTCTACTGCCTTTTGCATTCTCCCAAGTGCTCAATAGAGTGTTCAATAACAGAAGTGCTCAATAAATACAGTTGATGGGATGGATTGAGCTGGGGAAGGTGGGGAGAGAAGTAGAGACAACTCTATAAGGACTTTATGAATCCTTATTCTCATGGGCATCACTGGGTCCCCAAAGTGGTCTCCATGATGATGCATAACCCTCTCTGCTGGCTTCATATTCCGCTAAGTCTTCTGCTTAAACCACGGCAGATAGCATCATCTTTGATTCGTCCTCACCCTGTTTTAAGCAGTCACCAAATGTGGCTGCTTCTCCCCACTGTGATCCCTCCGAGACCCTCCCTTTCAATCAATCTACTGTATTTATTGAGCGCTTACTGTGTGCAGAGCATGGTACTAAGTGCTTGGACATGATCACCATCTGCAAGGAGTTTACAGTCTAGTCGGAGACAAGAATCCAAATGCAAGAGTGATACAGAAGGGAGTGGGAGAAGAGGAAATGAAGGAGAAGAGGAAATGAAGGTTTAGTCAGGGAAAGCCTCTTGGAGGAGATGTGCCTCTAATAATAATAATAATAATAATGATGATAATAATGGTATTTGTTAAGTGCTTACTACGTGCCAAGCACTGTTCTAAGCGCTGGGGTAGATACAAGGTAATAAGGTTATCCCACGTGGGGCTCAGTCTTAATCCCCATTTTATGGATGAGGTAACAGACATAGATAAGTTAAGTGGCTTGCCCAAGGTCACACAGCAGACAAGTGGCAGAGCCAGGATTAGAACCCATGTCTTCTGACTCTCAAGCCTGTGCTCTTTCCACTAAGTCATGCTGCTTCTCCCAATGTGGTATCAGAGCAGTAGCTGCAGGGGAGAACTCTTTTCTCCCCTACCAATCTGCTAAACTATGTCCCTCTCCTCCTTCAAGGAGGAGAAGCAGCGTGGCTCTGTGGAAAGAGCACGGGCTTTGGAGTCAGGGCTCATGAGTTCGAATCCCAGCTCTGCCACTTGTCAGCTGTGTGACCGTGGGCAAGTCACTTCACTTCTCTGGGCCTCAGTTCCCTCATCTGTAAAATGGGGATGAAGACTGTGAGCCCCACGTGGGACACCCTGATTCCCCTGTGTCTACCCCAGTGCTTAGAACAGTGCTCGGCACATAGTAAGCGCTTAACAAATACCAACATTCAAGGTAACCCTAAGAAGTCACCTCCTCCAGGATTCTACTTCCAGCTCTGCCAGAAGAGGAAGGTCTGCTGGGGACTTGCCATTCAAGATCGTGAGCCCGCTGTGGGCAGGGCTTGTCTCTCTTTGTTACCGAATTGTACTTTTCTAGCCCTTAATACAGTGCTCTGCACACAGTAAGTTCTCAATAAATACAATTGAATGAATGAATCAGTGAGCAACTTTTCTGACCCAAGAAGCACCAGAGGCAGTCTGTGACTTGGACGGGCCCAGCAGGACTTCCAAAAAACAGCTGGCTAATGTGGGCAGCAAAGATTGCAGGAGCCGCTAAGCCAACCACCCGCTGAGTTCTGGTGCGACAGCTTAACACTGCCACTTAGAAAACGGGTCCTCTACTTAAGACACCTTTGCAAGCATCAAGATGGGCTTCATACATAACAATAATAAAAATAACTGTGGTATTTGTTAAGCACTTAATATGTGCTAAGCACTGTACTAAGTGCTGGGTTGGATACAAGCAAATCGAGGTAGACACAGTCCCTGTCCCACATGGGGCTCACACTCTCAACCTCCATTTTACAGATGACGTAACTGAGGCCCAGAGAAGTGAAGTGACTTGCCCAAGATGACACAGCAGATGAGCGGCGTAGCTGGGATTAGAACCCATGTCCTGTCGGTCCCACCTTCACAACATTGCTAAAATCTGTCCTTTCCTCTCCATCCAAACCACTACCACATTAATACACTTATTCTATCCCAACTAGATTCCTGCATTAGCCTCCTTAGTGACCACCCAAACTCCTGCCTTTCCCCACTCCAGTCCACACTTCACTCTGCTGCCCGGATCATCTTTCTACAAAAACGTTCGGGACATTTCACTCCCCTACCCATCTCCGCCTCAAAAATCTCTGGTGGTTGCCCATCCACCTCGGTATCAAACAAAAACTCCTCACGACTGTCTTTAAAGCTCTCCGTCACCTTGCCCCTTCCTACATCACCTCTCATCTCTCCTTCTGCAACACAGTCCGCATACTTCGCTCCTCTGGCGCTAAACTTCTCACTGGGCCTCCATCTCACCTGTCTTGCTGCCGACCCCTGGCCCATGTGCTGCGCCTGGCCTGGAACGTCCTCCCTCCTTAAATCCACCATGCAATTACTGCCCCCTACACTTCAAATCCTTATTGAAGGCACCTCTCCTCCAAGAGGCCTTCCCCGACTAAGCCCCAATTTTCCTCATCTCCCACTCCTTTCTGCATCTCCCTGACTTGCTCCCTTTGCTCTCCCGTCCCAACCTCCAGCCCCATAGCACTTAAGTATATATCTGAAATTGTATTTACTATATTGATTTTTGTATTGCTGCCTGTCTCTCCCCAACTCTAGACTGTGAGCTCGTTGTGGGCAGGGATTTCACTGTTTATTGTTGTACTGTATTTTCCCATATGCTTAGTACAGTGTTCTGCACTCAGTAAGAAACAGCAGAGAAGCAGTGTGGTTTAGTGGAAAGAGCCTGGGCTTGGGAGTCAGAGGTTGTGGGTTCTAAACCCAGCTCTGCCACTTATCAACTGTGTGACTTTGGGCAAGTTACTTCACTTCTCCATGCCTCAGTTACTTCATCTGTAAAATGGACATTAAGACTGAGAGCCCCACATGGGACAACCTGATTACTTTGTATCTACCCCAGGGCTTAGAACAGTGCTTGGCACATTGTAAGCACTTAACAAATACCATCATCATCATCACTAAACATTTAATAAATATTATTGAATGAATGAATGAATGACCTTCCGACTCCCAGGCCCAAACTCTATCCACTGCCTTGTGCTGCTTCTCCTGAGGACGTCTGCGGGCCTTGAGTGAGGAAGAGAATTCATGGCACTTCCGCTCCTGTTCATTGTGTCATTATCATGTTACACTGCAAGTGGCATGCTGGGCAAACAGTGTATGACATCATATGGGAGTCTGCCTGAATCTCGAGGGCTACTCTGGACAGACTCGGTATTCCCCATCCAGGTCCCTATTCACAAGGGTGCTGCTTCTAACTCAGACTGCTGATTCATGGGTTGGCTCTCTCCCCTCCTCTCTCTCTGCTCTCCTCTGCTCAGACCTACATGCCCTCAGTCACAGGCCGCATCTCCCCACCTCTTCCCTGCTCCTCACTGGTCCCTCCTTTACGGTCCTTCCCTCCCCGCCCTTCCCAGCAGGGACCCAAAGGGATAACTCAGACAGTGGATTTTGGGCTTGGCTGCCTGGGGGTCGAGTCTGGGGGTCCTCACTTTCCTCCCCTTTCCTGCAGTGGAACCTACTTGATGAGCAGGGGTAGGGGTTCATTCATTTTATTCAGTCATATTTACTGAGCACTTACTGTGTGCAGAGAACTGTACTAAGCACTTGGGAAAGTACAGTACAGCTATAAAGAGAGACAGTCACTGCCCACACGGAGTTCACAGTCTAGAGGACTGGAGAAGCAGCATGGCCTAGTGGCAAGAGCCTGGGCTTGGGAGTCAGAGGAAATTGGTTCTAAGTCTGGCTCCACTACTTGCTTGCTATATGACTTTGGGCAAGTTACTTAACTTCTCAGTGCCTCAGTTACCTCAGCTGTAATAATAATAATGTTGGGTATTTTTTAAGTAAGAGCTATGTGCCAAGCACTGTTCTGAATGCTAAGGGAGATACAAAGTAATCAGGTTGTCCCAGGTGGGGCTCACAGTCTTAAGCCCCATTTTACAGATGAGGTAACTGAGGCACAGAGAAGTTAAATGATTTGCCCAAAGTCACACAGCTGACAAGTGGTAGAGCCAGGATTAGAACCCTCAGCCTCTGATTCGCAAGTCCATGCTCTTTCCTCTAAGCCACAAAATGGAGATTAAGACTGAAGGCCCCAAGTGAGACAACCTAATTACCTTGTATCTACATCAGTGCTTAGAACACTGCTTGGCACATAGTAAGCACGTAACAAATACCATAATTATTATTTATTATCATCACTGGCGGGGAGACAAACATCAAAACTTCTATTTTTAACCACTCAATCTCCAAGGGCTCCTTCTCCTCTGCCTTCAAACACGCCCACGTCTCCCCCATCCTAAAAAAACCCGCTCTTGACCCCACTTCCCCCTCCAGTTATCGTCCTATCTCCCTACTACCCTTCCTTTCCAAAATCTTAGAACGAGTCGTCTACAATCGATGCCTAGAATTCCTTAACTCCCATTCTCTCCTAGACCCCCTCCAATCTGGCTTCCGTCCCCTCCACTCTACCGAGACTGCTCTCTCTAAGGTCACCCGTGACCTCCTTCTTGCCAAATCCAATGGCTCCTACTCCATTCTGATCCTCCTTGACCTCTCTGCTGCCTTTGACACTGTCGACCATCCCCTCCTCCTCCATACCTTATCTCACCTTGGCTTCACGGACTCCGTCCTCTCCTGGTTCTCCTCTTACCTCTCTGGCCGATCATTCTCGGTCTCCTACGCTGGAGCCTCCTCCCCCTCCCATCCTTTAACTGTTGGAGTTCCTCAAGGGTCAGTTCTTGGCCCTCTTCTGTTCTCCATTTACACTCACTCCCTCGGTGAACTCATTCGCTCTCACGGCTTTGACTACCATCTCTACGCAGATGACACGCAGATCTACATCTCCGCCCCTGTCCTCTCCCCCTCCCTTCAGGCTCGCATCTCCTCCCGCCTCCGGGACGTCTCCACCTGGATGTCGGCCCGCCACCTAAAACTCAACATGAACAAGACTGAGCTCCTCATCTTCCCTCCCGAACCCGGTCCGCTCCCAGACTTCTCTATCACCGTGGATGGCACGACCATCCTTCCCGTCCCGCAGGCCCGCAATCTCGGTGTCATCCTTGACTCGTCCCTCTCGTTCACCCCACACATCCTATCCGTTACCAAGACCTGCCGGTTTCACCTCTACAATATCGCCAAGATCCGCCCTTTCCTCTCCACCCAAACGGCTACCTTACTGTTACGGGCTCTCGTTATATCCCGGCTAGACTACTGTGTCAGCCTTCTCTCTGACCTCCCTTCCTCCTCTCTCGCCCCGCTCCGGTCTATTCTTCACTCCGCTGCCCGGCTCATCTTCCTGCAGAAACGATCTGGGCATGTCACTCCCCTTCTTAAACAACTCCAGTGGTTGCCTATCGACCTCCGCTCCAAACAAAAACTCCTCACTCTAGGCTTCAAGGCTCTCCATCACCTTGCCCCTTCCTACCTCTCCTCCCTTCTCTCTTTCTACCGCCCACCCCGCACGCTCCGCTCCTCCGCCGCCCACCTCCTCGCCGTCCCTCGGTCTCGCCTATCCCGCCGTCGACCCCTGGGTCACGTCCTCCCGCGGTCCTGGAACGCCCTCCCTCCTCACCTCCGCCAAACTGATTCTCTTTCCCTCTTCAAAACCTTACTTAAAAATCACCTCCTCCAAGAGGCGTTCCCAGACTGAGCTCCTCTTCCCCCTCTACTCCCTCTGCCATCCCCCCTTTACCTCTCCGCAGCTAAAGCCTCATTTTCCCCTTTTCCCTCTGCTCCTCCACCTCTCCCTTCCCATCCCCACAGCACTGTACTCGTCCGCTCAACTGTATATATTTTCGTTACCCTATTTATTTTGTTAATGAATTGTACATCGCCTTGATTCTATTTAGTTGCCATTGTTTTTACGAGATGTTCTTCCCCTTGACGCTGTTTAGTGCCATTGTTCTTGTCTGTCCGTCTCCCCCGATTAGACTGTAAGCCCGTCAAACGGCAGGGACTGTCTCTATCTGTTGCCGACTTGTTCATCCCAAGCGCTTAGTACAGTGCTCTGCACATAGTAAGCACTCAATAAATACTATTGAATGAATGAATGAATGAATAAATACTATTGAATGAATGAATGAATACAAATAAACAGACATCCATGTAAATAAAGAAATGTCCCTTCCTCCCTGTAAGTATACCTTCTGCCATCCCGTCTCCTCAGCCCCTTGCCATGTTTTCCACGCCACTCTCAGTCCCTGATTCCTCACTAGAGGTGGTGCCAGCTCAGAATGTGTGCTGGCCACTGGGCAGCTGGCACCTCTGAGCCTCCTGAAGCCTCTCGGGCTTGGAACTGGGTCCCAAACCAATCCCCTGGGTGACATGGAAGCTTCGAGGCTGCCCGGGGTTCCTGGGATGGGACTGAGGGTGAGCCCACAGCCGGGTGGCAACTGTGCCAGATGGCACAACTTCAGTGATGATTACCACGGCCCTGGCAGAAGTCACTGACCTGCAGCTTGAGCCTGCTTCCTGCAAGCACCTTCCCCTCCTCTCTGCAGCTGAGTTGGAGCAAGGTGTTGTGGGATGCTGCACCTGGGAGACTGTAACATGGATCATGGGGCTGGGGGTGGTGGGAGAGATGCCACGCTTGTGAGGTGGCTATCTTGGGAGAGCCTGGAAGAAGGTGGTGGTCTTAGTTATGTGCTGCCCTGAAGCAACCGCTTACTTACCTCACTTGTCATCTGAAGCTGACCCTGGTGCGCAATTTGCAGTATGCTGAACCACTGCCCGCTGACTTTCTCACGGCACTCCATATCCCGGCAGGAACATAATGGGAAAGAGTGAGTAATGCCACCAACCTATGATCATTATAATCAATAATTTTTCAGGTTTATGGGCTTGAGACTTCATTGATGACCTCATTATCATTATCTGGGTCTGCCTGTGTCCCTTATTGAATTGTAAGGTACTCAAGGGCAATAACAGTGTCTTCTACCTGCACTGCAGGGTCCCAAGGACTCAGTACAGTGCTCTACACAGCAATAGGTGCTCAGTAAATCCTGCTGCTGCTGCTGCTGCTATGGGTGTTGCAGACAGCAGGGAGGGGACAAGCACGTCCGTCGACTTGGCCACCGTCCCCTGCAGTGCTTCTCTCAGCTCTGCTCTGCTCCTTGACTGGCTACTGTTGCTAGTGCTATATAAGTGGCAGAGCAGGGATTAGAACCCATGACCACTGGCTCCCAAGCTTGTGCTCTTTCCACTAAGCCACACTGCTTCTCGTGTGCTCTGGGATAGCTACAAGGTGATCAGGTTGTCCCACATGGGGCTCACAGTCCTAATCCCCATTTTACAGATGAGGTAACAGGAATAGAGAAGTTAAGTATCTTGCCCAAGGTCATACAGCAGACAAGTGGCAGAGCCGGGATTAGAACCCTGTTCTCTGATTCCCAAGCCCAGGCACTTGCCATTATGCCATGCTCTACTAAGAGGTGGGATAGATAGGAGATAATCAGATTCATTCAATAGTATTTGAGTGCTTACTATGTGCAGAGCACTGTATTAAGCACTTGGAATGTACAATTCGGCTACAGATAGAGACAATCCCTGCCCAGGGACGGGCTCACAGTCTAAATGATGAGATAATCCCTGTCCCATGGGGCTCACAGTCTGAGAGGGAGAACAGGTATTTCATCCACATTTTACAACTGTAAGTTCCTTGTGAACAGGAAATGTGTCTGTTTATTGTTGTAGTGTACTCTGCCAAGTGCTTAGTACAGTGCTCTGCACAAAGTAAGCACTCAGTAAATGTGACAATAAATGAATGAGTGAAACTGAGACACAGAGAAATTGACTTGCACAAGGTCTCACAGCAGACAAGTGGTAGAGCCTGGTTTAGAACCCAGGACTTCTGGCTTCCAGTTCTGCCTCTTGGCAAATCAGCTTCATTCACATCTGTGAGGGGACATATCCACTGAGGACTCCTGGCCCAGGTCCCAAGTTTCTGGGTCACTGATCAGACCAAAGGTTTACAGTGGACAAGTATATGTAGCTTTAAGGTGTTCATTTGTAACATGAGTCCTAAACGTGTAAAGAAGATCCTCCCTCCTTGTGAGGGAGGAGTAATGTCATCTTCACGCCTGAAGGTCAGCCATACATGTTTCACATCACTCTGCTGCTGTAAGTGAATTTCACAATGGAAGCAGCCTAATCTCATCCCTTCAAGTCTCATCAGTTTTCCCAGAAAAACAAAGTTGAGCTGAATTTTGACAATTCACATCAGCTCAAATGATGAGGAGTTCTTGGAGGGAAGCAAATTTAATTTACCATGCTAGTTTGTAAGCATCTTTGGATGTTAGCAAAAGCCAAGTTCACCCGGCAAAGAAAGAAGGAATTTTCTGGCCAGGCGCTCTGGAACAAAGCTTTATTCATTCATTCATTCATTCATTCATTCATTCATTCATTCATTCATTCATTCATTCATTCGTATTTATTGAGCTCTTACTATGTGCAGAGCATTGTACTAAGTGCTTGGAATGTACAAATCGGTAACATAGAGACAGTCCCTGCCCTTTGACGGGCTTACAGTCTAATCGACGGGCTTACAGTCTAATCGAGCGTTCATTCATTCATGCAATAATATTTATTGACCGCTTACTATGTGCAGAGCACTGTACTAAGCGCTTGGAATATACAATTCGGCAACAGATAGAGACAATAGCTCTATCTTGGGGCCCCTCGGGGCCCTTTTTTCCGGTTCTACTATCTCCCGCTGAGCACTAAATCTCGTTCTCTAAGCACTGTTACTCCACCCCACCCACAGTGCATATTCACATAAAGTATATATGCAAGTTCTCAGTAGCTTCCCTTACAGGAAATTTATTTTAATGTTCGTCTGCCCTGCTAGACTACTCCCCTAAACTCTTAGTACAGTGCCTTGTACAACATAAGTGCCCAATAAATTCCATTGATTTGATTGATTCATTGACTGGGCCCTTTTCTTCCCTGTCTTCATCATTATCAGGTGGAAGATGGGGCAGAAAGTAGCACTTATATGCATAGCTTTAAACCCTGTTGCTTCCCTCTATCTGTAATTGTAGTTGGTTTTTGGAGGGCAGAGATCAGATCTACTAAAACTATTTAATACTTCTAAGGGCTTAGTACAATGCTCTGCACAAAGTACTCAACAAGTACTACTGTTAAATTGACTGAAACTTCTGAAAAGTGTCCTGGGAGTTTTGATGGGAGTAGCAAAGGAAAACACCATCAACCCATTCCTTAATCAATCAATGGTATTTACTGATCACTTAGAGAATCAACGTGGCTCAGTGGCAAGAGCCCGGGCTTGGGAGTCAGAAGACAAGGGTTCTAATCCCGGCTCTGCCACTTGTCGGCTCTGGGACCTTGGACAAGCCACTTAACTTCTCTGGGCCTCAGTTACCTCATCTGTAAAAATGGGGATTAAGATTGGGAGCCCCATGTGGGACAACCTGATGACCTTGTATCTACCTCTGTGCTTAGAACAGTGCTTGGGCACATAGTAAGTGCTGAACAAATATCATCATCATTATTATTACTTAGTATAGATCACTGTACTAAGTGATTGTGGGTGTACAATACATATGGTAAACATGATGCCTGCCCTTAAAGAGACTACCACCTAGTGGGAGAGACAGACATGAAAATAAATTACAAGGAAGAGGGAAGCAACTGAATATAAAGATATATACACAAGTGCTGTGGGAATGAGTATCAAAATGCTTGGGGGTGTGAACCCAAATGTATAAGCAGAAAGAAAAAGGTGGGGGAGGAGAGGTTAATCAGACATTGCCAGCTGAATAGTGTAAACTGAAGGGAGGAAGAGGGCGGAGAGGTTTGAGGTTGGGCTTGCACCCATCACCCCCAGTTGTGGTGATCATGTCCCCTATTTCATGTCCACCTGACTCTGAAGCATGGCTATCGGAGCCAGAGCCAAATCTGGCACATTCTGGGCATAACTGTGGTGGAGATAGTCTGGCAAATAATATCACAGTACACCAACGGAATGAGGAATATGGCCATGGTTGAACAAATTAAATTCATAGTTGGCAGATAAATTCCTCGTTGGCAGGCAATCTATTTCTTGGTAGGCCCAGGAGGCTGGTATTCCTTTCTATTTACAAGCAATAGGAAGGCCTTAATACTACTACTACTAATAGTATTTATTAAGTGCTTACTATGTGTCAGGCATGGTACTAAGTACTAGGTTGGATGCAAGCAAATCAGGTTGGCCATAGTCCCTGTCTCTCAGAGGGCTCACAGTCTTAATCCCCAATTTATAGATGAGGTAACTAAGGCATAGAGAAATCAAGTGACTTGTCCAAGGCCACACAGCAGACAATAATAATTATGGTATTTGTTAAGCGCTTACTCTGTGCCAAGCACTGTTCTAAGCACTGGGGTTGATACAAGGTATTCATGTTGTACCTTGTAAGGGGAAGCAGTGTGGCTCAGTGGAAAAGAGCTTGGGCTTCGGAGTCAGAGGTCATGAGTTCAACTCAGGAGTTGAACTCAATTCCCAGCTCTGCCACTTGTCAGCTATGTGACTGTGGGCAAGTCACTTAACTTCTCTGTGCCTTAGTTACCTCATCTATAAAATGGGGACTAACTATGAGCCTCATGTGGGACAACCTGATTACCCTGTATCTACCCTAGTGCTTAGAACAGTGCTCTGCACATAGTAAGTGCTTAACAAATACCAATATATATATGTGTGTGTATATATGTATATATATATATGTTGTCATATATATATATATATATAAACGTATATATATGTTGTCCCACGTGGGGCTCACAGTCTTCATTCCCATTTTACAGATGAGGGAACTTAGGCCCAGAGAAGTTAAGTGGCTTGCCCAAAGTTAGAACCACGGGGGGGATTAGAACCCATGACCTCTGACTCCCAAGCCTGGGCTCTTTCCACTAAGCTACACTACCTCTCAAGACAAGTGGCAGAGCCTTCCCTAGCCCCGCTCAGAATCTATTATTAATCAATGATAATAGTAATAGTAATACTAGTCATAATAGTAATAATAATGGTGTTTGTTTTAAGTGCTGATTTTGTGCCAAGCACAGTACTAAGTGCTGGGATAGATACAAGACAAAAAAAAAATCCCACAAAATGATCCGGGCAGCAGAGTGAAGTGTGGACTGGAGTGGGGAGAGACAGGAGACTGCGAGATCAACAAGGAGGCTGATGCAGTAATCCAGGCAGGATAGGATGAGTGACTGTATTAACGTGGTAGCATTTTGGATGGAGAGGAAAGGGAGGATTTTAGCCAATACTTGGGTTCTAATCCTGGTTCTGCCACTTGTCTACTGTGCGACCTTGGACAAGTCAAGATGTTGGAATTTGGGGCAGCTTAGGTGGGATGGGGATGGGGCAGACAGGTATAGAAAGAGTAAAGGTACTGAGAAAGGGACAAAGAGAGAAGGGGAAGGGAAAAGAATGCATTAAATTATCTCCCCATGGTATTTATCGTATTTCCTCGCCCCCGTTTTGTGAACCACTGTGCCTCTCAACCCCTTCTGGAAGCCCCATCTCCTATCCCACTCTGAATTCCAGGAAATATGGCCATTCCACATACCTTCTATATCCTGACACTGTAGTACTACTTACCTATTATGTCTTTGGTATTCCTCCCACTCACATTTTTTGTACATCATTTTTTTGTCCGTCTCCCCTATTAGAATATTGACACCCTGAAGAAGCAGTGTCGCCTAGTGGAAAGGGCACGAGCCTGGGAATCAGAGAAACTGGGTTCTAAAGCTGACTCTAACACTTATATGTATTGTGACCTTGGGCAAGTACTTAACAGCATGGCATAGCAGAGCCTGGGTCTGGGAGTCAGAAGGACCTGGGTTCTAATCTCAGCTCTACCACATGTGTGCTGTGTGGGCAAGTCGCTTCATTTTTCTTTGCCTCAGTGACCTCTTCTGTAAAATGGGGATTGAGATTGTGAACCCCAAGTGGGACAGGGACTGTGTCCAAACTGATTTGCTTGTATCCACCCCAGTGCTTAGTACAGTTAACAAATGCCTCAATTCTCTGTGCCTCAATACCTGTTCTCCCCTCCCACTTGGACAGTGAGCCCCTTGTGGGACAGAGATTGGGTTTGACCTGCTTGCCATGTAACCACCCCGCTGGTTATTACAATGCTTGGCACATAGTAAGTACTAAACAGATGGAACTATTTATTATTGCTAATATTAGCAATATGAGTAGTAATAGTAATAATCAAAATAATAATGGTTTGTCCTGCTTTTGTTGTATTCTCCCAAACATTTAGAACAGTGTTTTGCACTCAGCAAGTGCTCCATAAATGACATTAATATGATTGATTGATTTTTCTTTCCTGCCTTCTTTACCTCAATCCAATCTCCAAATTCTTTGACCACTGGGGATGGCAGTGCCAGAATTCCAGTTTGGAACTCCTGGTAGGCTCACAGGTGTGATTTGAGAAGAAAAATGTTGAGAGCCACTGCCCTAAGAAAACATCACATGCATAAGCCATGAAAGAGAATGGATGAGAACACTACAGAATGCAGAGTACATTTTGCCCTGAGATGAACTTGTGGAACTTTTTGTAGAGTGGTTTCTTTCCAGGGTTATTAAAGGACAAGGCCAAGAGAGTTGGAACAGCTATGGTTAGATTTCCCAGTAGATGGTTTCAGTGGAACCCATGCAGAATCTGCTCTCACACCAAGGTCTTGATACCAAAACTCATAGCCTCTTTGTGTTAGAGTATTTCCCTTTTAATTGTAAATGAACCATTTACATACAGTAAGAGGAAACATATGTCAGAATATTAAAATGTGACATGAAAGCAAAATGTAAAATATATGTACAGAATTGATCAAACTGAAAATAATCAGAAAAGAAAGGGAAGAAAGGTTGACATGCAAGTATTCCATTGTTAATAATCTCTGAAAGCACTGGACAAAAACTGTATAAAAATGAATTCATCCTTATTTGTAGAAATTGATTTAAAAATTTTCATATGCCCTAAAAAATACTTACTAAATTATTAAGAATGGAATGAAAAAGAATCCATTTCAGTTGCATTATGTTTTCCTTTTTTATACTGGAAAATAATTTAGTCACTAAGGTAATAATTCTTCCCTTCCTTATAGGAAAGATCCAGGGTCTTTTTTTTTTATGATTGTCCAATTCCAACAAGCAGTGCTATTAGAAATGCCAGGTTTCCACAGAGATGAATAAAAAACACCCTGATTTCACTTTTTAGCTGAAAAAGAATGAAAAATTGGTTAACTGAAACAAATTAAAATTCTCATCTCCTGGAATATAGTTTCCATCCTAGTCCAAATACCTATTAAGCAACATGACTCAGTGGAAAGAGGGCGGGCCTGGGAGTCAGAGGACCTGGGAGTCTAATCCTGGCTCTGTCACTTGTCTGCTGTGTGACCCTGGGGATGTAATTTATCTTTCCTGTGGCTCTGTTACCTCATCTGTAAACTGAGGATTAAGACTGTGGGTCAGGCACTGTGCCCAACTGATTATCTTGAATTTACCTCGGTGCTTAGTACAATGCCTAGAACGTAGTAAGAGCTTAACAAATACCAAGGAGTGTAATCTTTTGGGAAGGAGACAACTGGAGGTTGGGCAATTATTTTAAGTCATATTCAAGGGATATTTACCAGCGGTTTAAAATTTGCTTTTATCAAATTGTAGGGACCCCAAAACCAATTAATATATTCAAAAGTAGGTTGTTGAACAGTAGATTGAACAACTTAGGTCACAGGTTAGCGTGGACTACACCTTTTGGGGTGAAGGAAGATCTCCACATGGGTGGTTGACGAGTAACCAAGAGGATAGGATTAACATATAAATCAACTCTAACAATTAAGTACTCCAAAGCTCAAATCACCTGCCTCAATTCCCTTGCTCAGTCTGAAACAACTTCTTCTTTCAAGTCCACCATTCCAAAATTTTCCCCATCTTCAAGTTCTCCTAAAATCCCATTTCCTTCAGGAAGTGTTCCCTGAATAATTCACAATATCCCAATCATTTCATTCCATCATTCATCCTGAGCACTTATGTATTTTATTACTATCCTTAGTACTTACACATATAAATTAAAAATTGGATTTTCATTTTGAATTACACAATCAGTAGCATTTACTGAGAGCCTACTATGAGCAGAGAGTAGTCCTAAGTGCTTGGGAGAGTGTAACGGAGGTACCTTAGAAGATAGGATCTCTACCTTCAAAGATCTCTACCTTAGAAGATAGGATCTCTACGAGTCGGTGTCATCCTTGACTCGTCCCTCTCGTTCACCCCACACATCCTATCCGTTACCAAGACCTGCCGGTTTCACCTCTACAATATCGCCAAGATCCACCCTTTCCTCTCCACCCAAACGGCTACCTTACTATTACGGGCTCTCGTTATATCCCGGCTAGACTACTGTGTCAGCCTTCTCTCTGACCTCCCTTCCTCCTCTCTCGCCCCGCTCCGGTCTATTCTTCACTCCGCTGCCCGGCTCATCTTCCTGCAGAAACGATCTGGGCATGTCACTCCCCTTCTTAAACAACTCCAGTGGTTGCCTATCGACCTCCGCTCCAAACAAAAACTCCTCACTCTAGGCTTCAAGGCTCTCCATCACCTTGCCCCTTCCTACCTCTCCTCCCTTCTCTCTTTCTACCGCCCACCCCGCATGCTCCGCTCCTCTGCCGCCCACCTCCTCACCGTCCCTCGGTCTCGCCTATCCCGCCGTCGACCCCTGGGTCACGTCCTCCCACGGTCCTGGAACGCCCTCCCTCCTCACCTCCGCCAAACTGATTCTCTTTCCCTCTTCAAAACCTTACTTAAAAATCACCTCCTCCAAGAGGCGTTCCCAGACTGAGCTCCTCTTCCCCCTCTACTCCCTCTGCAATCCCCCCTTTACCTCTCCGCAGCTAAAGCCTCATTTTCCCCTTTTCCCTCTGCTCCTCCACCTCTCCCTTCCCATCCCCACAGCACTGTACTCGTCCGCTCAACTGTATATATTTTCGTTACCCTATTTATTTTGTTAATGAATTGTACATCGCCTCGATTCTATTTAGTTGCCATTGTTTTTACGAGATGTTCTTCCTCTTGACGCTGTTTAGTGCCATTGTTCTCGTCTGTCCGTCTCCCCCGATTAGACTGTAAGCCCGTCAAACGGCAGGGACTGTCTCTATCTGTTGCCGACTTGTTCATCCCAAGCGCTTAGTACAGTGCTCTGCACATAGTAAGCGCTCAATAAATACTATTGAATGAATGAATACCTTGAAGGAATATATATCTTGAAATATTGAAACTATTTCCTGTAATACCCTCCTGCAGACTCTTGGTAAATAGTTGTCTGTCTACCTCTTTAGACTGTAAACTCCTCAAGGCCATGTTATGACAGTCGTGTTTTGGTTCTCCTTTCCCAAGTGCTCCACACTCATGAAGCTCAATAAATACCTCAGTGGTTGATGAAACAAAATTAAGGGGGAAAGTTCAAGGCAATTTCCTTCAAAAGAAAAACCAAAACTCAAATTCTTTGTCTTTTCTCTTCAGGATTTTTAGTACTGGGATTGACTTTAGCCAATTGCTTAACTTCTTTCGGTCGTTGATTATTTCTCACTTCCACTCCAGGGTCATCTTTCTTCCCGGCTATGTTCTTTTTTACTTTCTATTCCTTCGACCTAATTTCGAGAAGCCACGCTCGTCATCTTCTGTGGGATTTTTTCCTCTTATATTTGTCTTTTTGCATGGATTCTTTTGCATGTCTAGCATTTTAGTAACTTTTTCTTGGATTAGCAATATTGGCTGTTAAGTTTATCCTTATTTAACAACTCATTTTGATCAAATTGAGGGCTCACTCACAACTTTCAGATCCCCATTCATTACTTCTCAATCTACTTCATACCATCTGAAGATTGTCCTGAAAGTCTATGTATTTCTAATCTTTTTTTTCCAATATATGCATCACTTTATTTTGGTTTTTACTTATTTTAAATTCCTTTGCGTCTCAGCTATCTATTCTGTCACTATTCATCATCAGTGGTATTCATGCATTCATTCATTCAATAGTATTTTTTGAGCACTTACTGTGTGAAAAGCACTGTACTAAGCACTTGGGAGAGCACTGTACTAAGCACCTGGGAGAGTACAACAAGAATTGCTGGAACAGCTGATGGGGGTGATGGGCATGGGTGTCAATAAGGGAAAAAAAATAGTTTTGCCAGGCACTGATTGAGTCAGGGAAGCCTGAGGCCATGATGCCATCATAAGTTGTCCATCTCCCAAAAGATGTGCTGGCCTTGATTTGATTTCCTGCTTTCAGGGCTTAAATAGTTTTAAAAAGAAATTTATTGATCTTGAAAATAAACTTAATGCTACAGCATAGCTCAGGGGAAAAAGCCCGGGCTTGAGTCAGAGGTCATGGGTTCTAATCCCGGCTCCGCCACCTGTCAGCTGTGTGACTTTGGGGAAGTCACTTAACTTCTCTGTGCCTCAGTTACCTCAATTGTAAAATGGAGTTGAAGACTGTAAGCCCCACTTGGGACCAGATGACCTCGTATTCCCCCCCACCAGCGCTTAGAACAGTGCTTTGCACAAAGTAAGTGCTTAATAAATACCATCATTATTATTATTAGATGCATTCCCTGCCCTCAAGCAGAGAAACAATATAGCATAGTGGATAGAGCATGGCCTGAGTCAGAAGGTCATAGGTTCTAATCCTGGCTCTGCCACTTGTCTACTGTGTGACCTTGGGCAAGTCACTTCATTCTCTGTGTCTCAGTTCCCTCATCTTTAAAATGGGGATTAAAACTGTGAATCCCATGTTGGACAGGGACTGTGTCCAACCTGATTTGTTTGTATCTACCCCAGTGCCTGGCACACAATACTTAATAAATACCATAATTATTAAGGAGCTTACAGTCTAGAAGGGCTGGGCTTCCCCACAACAGACTGGAATCAAGGGAAGGGAATGATCTTTCCCCCACGTTTGCACCGCCTCTCTGCTGGGCAGCCCCTACCTGAAGAAGATGTTCTTGTAGTCTCTGCCTTATATCAATTATGTTCCCTGCATATGAAATACCTAGATGTCACAAGTCGGTTCTTGAAGTTTCCCCCTTTTGTATTATGTACTCCACTTACAACATTTCAATATTTTGTCTTCAGCAATAGAATTTTGGAATTTCCTTAGTACCTTTGTTTCCTAGGCTCTTTCATATTTCTGTATATTATCATAGACTTTCTCTGGTTTTTAAAATTCTAGGAAAGAAGTCTTTCCTTTGTGTGTTTTTTCCTCAACAATGAGTAGAAGATGGAACATGGCCCAATTCACGGGAAGCAGCATGGCTTAGAGGAAAGAGCACGTGCCTGGGAGTCAGAGGACCTGTTCTAATTCTGGATCTGCCAATTGTTTGTTGTGTGATCATGGGCAAGTCAGCTAATTTCTCTGTACCTCAGATTCCCCAATTGTAAACTGGGGATTCAATACCTGCTCTCCCTCCTAATTTGACTGTGAGGTCCCATGTAGGACCCGGACTGTGTCTGACCTGATTCACTTCTATCTACTCCAGAGCTTAGAACAGTGCCTGACACACAGCAAGTGCTTAAAAAATATTTTAAACAATTATTCTACAAACCAGAAAGTTACAGGGATTGTTGTGAAATCCTCAATGTAGCAATACTATTAAAGGGAGGGTCCGGGAGGAGTAAATGTGGATCTGGAAAATGCACAAATTGTAGGATAAAAGTCTTGTATCAAATTTTGGGTTCTACTACTGGAGCTATGGAAAATGGGCAAAAAGGGCTAAAAGGGTAACAATAAGATAAGAAAATCAGCCTATGATAAAAGGTAGAAGAATTAGAATGATTTATTTTGGAGAGGAGAAAGAAGAGGTCCATAACATGCACTGTTCTAGGAGGCTGAGAGCTTGATGGTCATTTATTCTTTATCTCTTCTGAGACCAGAGCAAGAGGAATGTCACTAAGACTCTAGGTGTGTGGGATAAAGGGGAAGTCGAAGGCCCTGATGTTCTTTTTCTTTCCTGCTACTCCATGGTGGAAGGGAGAGTTCCACCTTGGAACTCTTATCTCTCCTCTGGAGGACAGATAACCAACTCATATTTCTACTGTTGAAACTTTGAAAGTTGAATATTGAACTTGGATTTGCATTTGAACAATTTCTGAACTCCTCTTTTAGACCCTGCTCCTCCTCTGTAAAGCTATAAATTAAGCAGAGCTCACCAGAATAGGGTTCTGGTAAAAAAAAAAAATGTAGCTGGAATGGGTGTTATGGGATGAATTATTGGGAAGCCTCGAGTCTCTATCCCCTGCAGCTGTGCCGGACTTCAGAGTGAGCTGGGAGGAGAATGCCAAATGCAGCGGGTCAGCTGTGGACAGGGAGGCTCTTTAAGAAACCTCTTCCCTCATTTTTTCTGTAGCCACTCTTTGCTCCCTTTCAGGAAGCATTAAGGCCACCCACGCCTTGCCAGCGGCAGAGCTGGGACTAGAACCCAGGCTTCCTGACTCCTAGCCTCATACTCTTTCCAGTGGGCCCATTGCCTTCCCTGGGTGCATGTGGCCTAGGGCACCAGAGGTTTGTTGAAGCTCCACTGGGCCTGCATTCTCAGGGCTCAGCTCTGGATGCTATTCATTGGGGTCATTTAAATACATCCCGCCCTGAAACTCAGGAATGGACTCTGTGGCTCAGTAAAACGTTCCCGACCCCACAAATCAGTGAATATTGTAAAGAAAGAATACTTTACCCTTCTTTCTGGGTCTTCAGCATTTTCTGAAAAATAAACATTAATACGACTCTTATTTTATTTGCTTCATTTTAGCCAAAGAGAGTATTTTTTCAGTCGGATTAATCTGCTCATTACCTTTATTCCTCCAAATATTTGTGTGCAGCAGAACATCTCTTAGCACCTCCCAGCCTAAAAAGCCTCCCATCACTTTGACTTTCCATTGATTAGGTGATCCATCAATCAAGACCAATCCTAGAAATATGGTAACAACTTAAAAAAAAAAAGAGAAAATAAGACATTCACAAAGTTGTTCAGGACTATTTGCATTGTATTTCTGAATAATAATAATGATAATTATGGTCCTTGTTAAGCACTTACTATGTGCCAAACACTGTGTTAAGCACTGGGGGAGATAAAGTTAATCAGGTTGGACACAGTCCCTGCCCCACATGGAGCTCACGATCTTAATCCACATTTTACAGATGAGGTAACTGAGGCCAAGAGAAGTTAAGTGCCTTGCCAAAGGTTATACAGCAGACATGTGGCAGAGCCAGGATTAGAACCCAGGCCCTTCTGACTCCCAGGCCCATGCTGTATCACTAAACCACACTACTTCTCAAAGAAGTTTCCAAGGATTGAAAGTTAAAACAATGAGTAGAACTGTTAGTTAATTTGTTAACCAGCACTTTCCAATACACATTTTCATCTATTAAATTGGTGAAATCGGAAGTATTCTAGAATCTTGAAGGAATCAGTTTATAAATTAAATAATATCCTGAATAGCTTCCCTACCCCTATTTGCAATAAGAAGCCAAATAATTGCAATTTTTGCTCATTTTTTTCCAACATGGTATAGAATAGGGATCTCAACAAAGCATACTTCTGATTGCAAAACTACTTGCTATTGTCTTGTTTTATGCTCTCCGACCCATAGCGACACCATGGACACATCTCTCCCAGAACCACCCACCTCCATCGGCAACTGTTCTGATAGTGTATCCACAGAGTTTTCTTGGTAAAAATCCAGAATTTGCTATTACTTTCAAATTTAATTTCTCAATCTTTTAGTTGCCTTGACTTTGAAAGATCCATCAGCATTTGTAGTCTGTCTGTCCTTGAATCAAATTTTGGGGTTGTTCAGTTAATCGATCAATGGCATTTACTGAATGCTTACTGTGTGCACAACATTGTATTAAGCGCTTATGGTAGTACAGTACAACTGGTAGTCACAATCCCTGCCCACAGGAGCTTACAGTCTATAGGGGGGAACAGACACTAAAATAAATTACAAAAAGGGAAAATGGGAATGCAGGGATATATATGTAAGTGCTGGGGAGGGGGCGGTTGCTGAGGGTGAGTTGAATATCGAGTGTATAGGCAATGTAGACAAAGTTGATTCACCGGTGCTGGGCAGCAGTAGCTTGGGAAAGAGTCAGAGGAAGATGATCAAGTGATCAAACCATTGATCAAAAGACAATGGCAGGGCCTCAGATTTTTTCTGCATGGAAGAAGGCAAGGGCAAACCACTTCCCTATCTTTACCAAGGGGATAGAGCATTGGCCTGGGAGTCAGAAAGACCTGGGTTCTAATCCCGGCTCCGCCACTTGTCTGCTGTGTGACCTTGGGCAAGTCACTACTTCTCTGGGCCTCAGTTATCTCATCTGTAAAATGGGGATTCAGACTGTAAGTCCCAAGTGGGACAGGGACTGTGTCCAATCTCATTAGCTTGTATCTACCCCATCACTTAGGGAAGTGCTTGACATACAGTAAGTGCTTAACAAATACCATTATTATTATTTTAAAGCCGATGGTAAGAAGTTTTTGTTTGATGTGGAGGTGGATGGGCAGTCATTGGAGGTTTCTGAGGAGTGGGGAGAAATGGACTGAATAGTTTTTTAGATCTTAATAATAATAATAACTATGGCATTTGTTAAGTGCTTGTTATATGCCAGGCACTGTTCTAAGTGCTGGGTTAGATAGAAATTAATCAGGTTAGACACAGACCCTGTGCCATATAGGGTTTACAGTCTTAATCCCCATTTTACTGTAGACTCATTATGGGCAGGGAATATGACTGTATATTGTTGTATTGAACTCTCCCAAGCACTTAGTACAGTGCTCTGCACACAGTAAGCATTCAATAAATATGACTGAATGAAGTAGTTTTACAGATGAGGGAACTGAGGTCCAGAGAAATCAACTGACTTGCCCAAGGTCACACAACAGACAAGTGGCAGAGCTGGGATTAGAACCCAAGACCTTCTGACTCCCAGGTCTGTGCTCTAGCCACTAGGCCATGCTGCTATGTTTAGGTTGATCAGATGTTCCCTCTGGAAGATTCTGGAGATTCCTTTGGGGAAGTTTCCGGTAGTTCCACCCCAATTCATTAATTTAAGGCAAATTAGGATGTAGGAAATCATTATTTGTGAGACATAACTACTCTAGATATTCCAAATATTTTTCTCTTGAAAACTACTCCCCTCAAACTGCAAGAAACCCATGGCTTCTTATGGGTGCCTCACTAAAAAAACTTTTAGATCTAAGAATTATTTTGATTTATTCTAATTTGGAGGTAAAATAATTAAAAAATTCAGATTGTATTAAAGTAAAATGACTGTCATAAAAGCCACAAATAATTTCAATTTAATATTGTAGCTCAGGTTCAAAATGTATGAAGGGATCAGAAACATTTTTTATCAATGAATTCAACATTTACCTGAGAGAACTTTTAAGATGAACGCATTTAGCGAATGAAACCAGTTAAACCAAATTCTCCTGTGGATAAAAGAGAAGTAATGTTAGCTTAATATGTTTCACTGTTTCTGAGTTTTACTTCACCTGCTGTCTGGATTATTTTTCTACAGAAATGTTCTGAGCATGTCACCGCCCCCCACCCCCCAAATATCTCCAGTGATTGCCTATCAACCTCCATATCAAACAAAAACTCCTCATAATTGGCTTCAAAGCTCTCCATCACCTTGCCCCCTCCTACCTCACCTCCCTTCTCTCCTTCTACATCCCAGCTCACACACTCTGCTCCTCTAGCGCTAACCTTTTCAATGGGCCTTGATCTCACCTATCCTGCTGTCGACCCCTAGCCCACGTTCCTCCTCTGGCCTGGTATGCCCTCCCTCCTCAAATCCGTCAATCACTCTTCCCCCTTTCAAATCTCACTCTTCCCCCTTTCAAAGCCCTCGTGAAGGCTCACTTCCTCCAAGAGGCCTTCCCAAACTAAGCCCCCTTTTCCTCAGCTCCCGCTCCCTTCCGCATCACCTCAACTTGCTACCTTTGGAGTTCCACCCCCCTCCCTGTCCCACCGCATTTATGTATGTATCTATAATTCTATTTATTTATATTGATGCCTGTTTACTTGTTTCGTTTCATATATATATATATAAATCTATTTACTTATATTGATGCCTGTTTACTTGTTTTACTGTCTGTCTCCTCCCTTCTAGACTGTAAGCCTGGTGTGGGTAGGGATTGTCTTTATTGCTGAACTGTACTTTCCAAGCGCTTAGTACAGGACTCTGCACATAGTAAGTGCTCAATAAATACAACTGAATGAATGAATGACTATGTATGCCATTATAAGGCAACACCCTCAGCCTTTGAGCAGACCTATTTAGAGATGAATTTCTCATTCCAAATTGGTGGCAGGCTACAAAAGAAGCCCAAAGCATTGCCTGCCTCACCAAATTCAAACCTGGCTCTCTAGGGGTGATGGAAACGGTTTTACCATCTGTAGTACTGTCTTAGCAAAGGAAGGCCTGCTATATGCCATAAACAAAAGTTTATCTCCCAGCAAAACATGATTTGCTCATTTACTACCGCTCATGGGAGAGACAGAGCATGCAGCTACCCCACTTCCTAAATCCCAGACATGCACCAAAACAGACACCTGAAGGTGTCTCGCTCTGCCTGGCAGAATTCTACTGGATATGGAAGGAACTCATTCTTCCATAGACAGTGAGACTCCCACTGGAGACCCAGGCAGTATCCTAGGAGAAAGGACACAGAAGCCAAGTGACAGGCAAAAAGGGAGAAGAAAATAAGAGCAAAGGAGGAACAGCTGTCATGAATGGTTCACGAATATGGTTCACCTTCAACTTTAACCTGACTGGACAAATCATCGTGGGGCAGCCTTAGAATATTAGGGAACTTCTCAGGGCATGGCCAAATATGCTGAGTAATTGTCAGAACTCAGCTCTTCCGATGGCATCAAATGTTCTTTGTAAAGTTACCAATGCAATATCAAGGTCTCGGGTTGTTCCTTGGATATTCTTAAACCAGTCTGTCATCAAGGGTATGCCTAACTGCTGCATTTTGTCCTGAAGTCACATTGCCATTCATGGAGAGCAACAGTTTATGACATTTCAAAGTTGTCTACAGCTCCTAGCCAGGACTGTTGGCCCCAAAAGGGTAATGGGAGGAGAAAGATGCTGTTGGAAGTGCCTCTTCCCTGCCTCTGATTGCTCCTCCTCTCTAGGATTCCAAGGTTTCCAAGTTTGCTCTTCATGTAACACCACTGAATTGGGAAAGGAATAGCAGCAGCAGGCCCTCTGTTTCAGGTTATTTTTACTGTATACCTACTCTGCTACTGTTGCTCTACAGGGGAAAGATCATTTGGTTATGTTTGCATATGAAGGGGAGGGTGTCTCTTGTCCCCCTAGCTTACCTGCTGCCTTATTCTCCCTGCAACCTTGGGCCACTGCTCAAGTCCCATTCACTATTTGCAAGAAAGTAATTCAGATAATTCCATTCATCCATTTCCTTTTATTCTGCTTAATTATAAGTCCCATAGTTTTACAAATAACTTATTATTCACCTGCAGGTTTTCAAGAATGAGGCCTGATACTAATGTATAACTACTTATGTGGCCCATTCATCAGAATAGGTTTGACGTGCCTAGTTTCTGATATTCCTCAGTAGCGTAACCAGAAATTCTGGCAAGCATTAGGCTGTCGACAGACTGCTGTGCGAAGCCCGTGTTGTTGCCGCAGATAGCAGTCTCACCTTTTTCTTAAAGAAAGTGATTTGTACCCCCCCAGCGCTTAGAACAGTGCTTTGCACATAGTAAACACTTTACAAATACCATTATTATAATTATTATTATTATTATGTTGACCTCTGAAGTTCTGAGGCATTTTTTCCACTTTCTGTATGAGGAATAAAGCCCGTGTGGATATCTAATGTTCCTTATAAATTTTTGCAGGAACATTATCAGTTACGGATGCTTTACCAGATTCTGACTGACTGCTGTAGTGATTTCCTCATAGGGTGAAGATAACTTCACATTTTGTGAGGTTTTCAATTCTTCATAGCTTCTCATCTTTAGTGATGGAAGATGGTGAAAAACCAATGAAGTTTTTTTGCCATCCCTAGTGGAATCCCTCCTTGTTTGTGATGAGAAAAGAATTATTATTAATAATTCTGATATTTGTTAAGCACTTACTGTGTGTGAGGCACTGTACTAAACGCTGGGGTGGATACAAGCAGATCAATCTGGACACACAGTCTTAATCCCCATTTTACAGATGGAGAAACTGAGATACAGAGAAGTGAGGTGGCTTGCCCAAGGTCACAAACCAGACAAGTTGCAGAGCTGGGATTAGAACCCACAACCTTCTGACTCCCACACCCATGTTCTATCCACAGTGCCTTACTGCTTCCCGGATCATCTGCCCTGTTCAAGGTAGCTGTAATAGTGTATATGGGGCCACAAAGCGTCTTTAGTGATAAGTAAAAACATCCTTAGTTTGGTGGCTGTAAGCCTACCCCCGGGTCTCTTCAGCTGTGATCCCACCACTGGTCCTGCATATTCTTTAGCTTCACCTGATTAATAAATAGCAGTCTTCTGTAGATTCTTTTCCTCATGAACAGGAGGAGCTACAAAGAGTTGAGGTTGTATTTCTTGCTTAGTGGCCAATAATTTTTAAATCAAAATGGTTTTGGTGCTTGAGTCTGACCATACCCATAGTCTTGGTGACTGCCTGGTGGTATCTGCCTAGAGAAGTGCCCACATGCTGTTCATGTTGGTACTTACCCCTGGGGATCTTTGTTCCAGTAGGCTGTGAGATTGTCACAGAGCTCTTTACAAATGTCTTCGTTCTCCACTGAGCCAACCTGATGGTTTAGATACCGCTTTTTGGAACACTGTGGGTTATAATACTGGATGCATATTCAAGGACAATCGGTTGGTTCTTGCCATGTCACATGGCTGAAGTGATCGATATAATGATCACGTACTGATAGACTGTAAGCCCATCAGTGGGCAGAGACTGTTTCTATCTGTTGCCGATTTGCACATTCCAAGCGCTTAGTACAGTGCTCTGCACATAGTAAGTGCTCAATAAATAGTATTGAATGAACAGTGATATCAATGAAATGCCACTGTCTAGATACTGGGAACATTCGTGATGTCTTTCTCTTATTCCGTAGACATGCACGATGATGTTGGGAGTTTTGATCAGATGAGTGGTCAGTCATCACTGAGCTGGACTAGACCATAGGTAGGCGAGGTGCCAAGAGTGGAAGAGAGGCCTAGACAGAAAGAGATAAAGAGAGAAAATAGAAAGGACAAGATTAGATGGGATAGGAACATGAGATAGAGGACTAAAAATGGTAATGAAAAGTAAAAGTGGGAGGGCGAGAGAGAGGATGACGGTCATAGAAGTTAAGGAAGGAAAAGAACAGAAGATAAAAAAGGCAGGGGGGACAGAACAATTTAGAGAGATGGAAAAGGGAGAGAAAGAAACAGAGTACTAGAGAAGTACGGTGGCAGTGGGAGAGAGGAGGACAGTGGCAATAAGGTATCTCTACATGTAAGAGGCATGGAAAGAACACAAGAAACAACATGAAAAAAGCAGGAAGACAAAACAATATTCATTGCATCTGGATAAAAAAAGTCTATATTTCTACTAGAATGGTACACCAAGTTAGGCTTATTCAGGATAGTTGTGAAAAGAATGAAATGTGCTTTGTTTTGGAATCACTGTTTTATGGTTTTTTCCAAGTGAGCCAGCAAATTGGCACGGGTTTACTTAATCCAGTTGCACTCTAAAAAGGGACAGCTGGGGGGATAAGAGGTCAGGTCCCACAGGAGGCAAGGCTGAAGAAATAGGCTTTTAGGCTCTAAGGAGTGAGGCCAACTTGCTTGCTTCCTCTCCTTTCCTTCTCTTTCTTTTTCTCTCTTTTCTTCTTTCTCCCACTTCTCACTCCCTTTCTGACCCTCTTCTAGGCCCATCTCAGAAGTGATTAGATTTCTGCTCACCACAGAAAGGACATGTGGCCCTAGATTTCAGAAATTTTTTGGTTATTTCATCTCTCCCATTTTGTCCGTGCTTACCTTTTGTGTTGAGGTGGAGGTCGCAAGATAGCACCCACTGGTTGAAGAACAACAAGTGTCATGACAATACATCCCATGATTGGATGAGGCTCATTGCCCTTTGTGGGTGGGGAAGGAGAGGGGAATTGGTATCAATAATTGCCTTTTTGGTCAGTATTAAAGGACCTTAGCTCCCAAACAAAAATCCTAATCTTTTAATGCTTTTATCTGACTTTAAACCCATGGATTGAAATGCAGCCACTGATCTAGAAATTGTGCCTTTGTTTGCTTCTGGAAAAATTTCACTGTTTCAGCCAACTATATAAATCTGGAGGAGATAAAATCCCTACTGAAAAGTTCCTGGAAGTTGGAGAGTGATAACCACGGGACTCTAATTTTTGCAGAATAATATTAATTACTTCTAATGCCTATAGAGAGAACAGATGATTATAAAATCAAAATATATTAAATTATGAATCTCAACAGAGATAAAATAATGGACACTTGCAATGAACTAGAGCTCAATGGACAACAAGTTCACCATACTGCAGTTGGCGGTGTCATCTGGTGCTCTATTCATGGCCATGTCAACTCAACTGTATATATTTTCGTTACCCTATTTATTTTGTTAATGAATTGTACATCGCCTTGATTCTATTTAGTTGCCATTGTTTTTACGAGATGTTCTTCCCCTTGACTCTGTTTATTGCCATTGTTCTCGTCTGTCCGTCTCCCCCGATTAGACTGTAAGCCCGTCAAACGGCAGGGACTGTCTCTATCTGTTGCCGACTTGTTCATCCCAAGCGCTTAGTACAGTGCTCTGCACATAGTAAGCGCTCAATAAATACTATTGAATGAATGAATGAATGTCAATTCCTCCCTAGAAGCACGCCTTCACAAATGAAAGAACCAAGTGTACAAAGAAACGAGAAGACAGCAGTTCCATTCCCATGATACTCAAAACCCTCTCAGTAAAGAGAGACAAATGTTAACTTACACTCCACCCTTGAATCTGGACAAAGGGCAGTATGAAGGCGGTAATTGTTACTGCTACAGTCAATAGCATCAGAAACCTATGGGCCTTAAAAAACAACACGAAGCCAATCAATTATCACTTTAAAATACAGGTGATTCATTCATCATTAAGCAAGAGAATTAAATATTTGTTTAGTGAATCTAAAAATTCTAGCAGCAACTGAGAACTGGAGTGATCAAGTACCATTAATAATATATTTTTGCACCTTTAAGTCATATGCATCTATTTTTATGCCCCTGGAGACCATTTTCTTCACCTAAATGTCAGACTAGAGAGGTAATATTTACAGTTCTCTTTACCCAGAAAGATAATAGGTTGATTCACTTGAAAACTTGTTAGAATCATTTTAACTTCTCCCATTTCAACATTTTCTCCAAAGAACAGGCCATTACTGGAGCTTGTTCATAAAGAAAGCAAATCCATCCTATGTCTAGGAAAATGAGTACACTCACTCTCTTTCCCCCAGGACAGTCATTCATTTTAAAGTATGCAAATATTCAATATATAACTTTTGAGACCAGTGTTCCTAAAATGTCCTAAACTGCAGGCATTTGATGGTTTGTAGACTGACTGATATGAAATAGTCAGTAAGCAGTATAAGTCAGGTGTATGCAACCTATGGCCCAGGAGCCAGACCTAGCTGTTTTGCCGTCAGATGTAACTCTTGAGCCTAGGAGAGGAGGTGAGACCCTCAAAATCACATCCAGAGCCTCAGGCTAAATGAGGGGCCCCCACTGAACACCCCACAATGCATGGTGCTACTGCTCATGTTACAGCAACCTACACCATAGCAGCAGGGCTCCTTCTGGCTCATTGTTACAGGAGGGGAGAGTGAAGCAGCATGGCTTAGTGGATAGAGCATGGGCCTGGGAGTCAGAAGAAGCTGGGTTCTAATCCTGGCTCTGCCACCTGTCTGCTGTGTGACCTTGGGCATGTCACTTAATTTCTCTACGCCTCAGTTACCTCATCAGTAAAATGGGGATTAAGATTGTGAGCCCCATGTGGGACAGGGACTGTGTTCAACCTGATTAGCTTGTATCTACCCCAGAGTTTTGAACAGTGCTTGGCACATAGTAAGTACTTAACAAGTACCATATTGTTATTATTTTAGCTGTGCCTATCAGCAACAGGCAGCCCTACTGGGGTCTGTGGATGCCAACTCCAGAGGCCATGGACCTAATCCCTTGCCTTGGAGCCCCCAGGGCCCACCTGGCAGTCCCTATGGGACAACCTGATTATCTTCTATTTGTATTACCCCAGCACTTAGTACAGTGCTTGGCATGTAGTAAGTGCTTAACAAATACCACATTATTATTGTTATTATTATGTTTAAGTTGTTAATCCCACCCATCTATTGATGAGTAGATATTTCAATGGGGGGTGGGGTGCGGGGAGGACAAAGCATTTAAACCTTAGATTCACAATGAAGAGTTAGGTTAATGTGTGTTTAGGTCCATCAATCAATTGTATATATTGAGTGCTTCTTGGGTACAGAGCACTGTACTAAGATATTGGGAGAGTACATGAAACAGAGAGTTGGTAGACATATTTCTAGCCCAAAATAATAATAATAACTGTGGATTTGTTAAGCACTTACTATGTGCCAGGCATTGTACTAAGCACTGGGGTGGACACAAGTGAATTGGGTTGAACATAGTCCTTGTCCCACATGGGGCTCACAGTTTCAATCCCCATTTTTCAGATGAGGTAACTGAGACACAGAAAAGTAAAGTGACATGCTTAAAGTCACACAGCAGTCATATGGGAGAGCCAGGATTAGAACCCATGATCTTCTGACTCCCAGTCCATGCTCTATCCACTATGCCATGCTAGCGGATACAGCGCTACACCAAAGCAAGTCCAGAGCGGGAGACAGATGTTAAGATGAATGAATTATGGATATGTACATAAGCACTGAGGGGCTGAAGGAATAAAGGGAACAAATCCAAATGCAAGGGTGATGCAGAAGGGAGTGGGAAAAGAGGAAATGAAGGTTTAGTCAGGGAAAGCCTCTTGAAGATATGCCTTTAAAGAGGCTTTGAAGGTGGGGAGAGTAATTGTTGGATATGAAGAGGGAAGGTGTTCCAGACCAGAAGCAGGATGTAGGCGAGAGGTCAATGGCAAGATAGATGAAATTGAGGTATACTGAGTAGGTTGATGTTAGAGGAGCAAAGTGTGTGGGCTGGGTTGTAGTAGGAGAGCAGTGAGGTAAGTAGGAGGAAGTAAGTGCTTTAAAGCCAATGGTAAGGAGTTTCAGTTTGATGCAGAGGTGGGTGGGCAACCACTGGAGGTTCTGGAGAAGTGGGGCGACATGGCCTGAACGTTTCTGTAGAAAAATGATTCGGGCAGCAGAGTGCAGAGACACAGGAGGCAGGGAGGTCAGCAAGGAGCCTGATAACCAAGGCAGGTTAGGATAATAGTAATAATAATTATATTTGTTAAGTGCTTACTATGTGCCAAGCACTGTTCTAAGTGCTGGGGTAGATACAAGGTAATCAGGTTGTCCCACGTGGAGCTCAGTCTTAATCCCCATTTTACAGATGAGGGAACTGAGGCACAGAGAAGTTAAGTGGCTTGCCCAAGGTCACACAGCAAACAAGTGGTAGAGCCAGGATTAGAACCCATGTTCTCTAAGTGATCAGATGAACAAGGTAGCAGTTTAGATGAAGAGGAAAGGGCAGTTTTTAGCAATGTTGTGAAGGCTGAATTGGGAGGATTTAGTGACAGATTGAATATGTGTTGAATGAAATAGGAGTCAAGTATAATGCCAAGGTTACAGGGTTGTGAGACAGGAAGGATGGAGGTGGTGTCTACAGTGATGGGAAAGTCAGGGGGAGGACAGATTTTGGGTGGGAAGATAAGGAATTCTGTTTTGGACATGTTAATTTTGAGATGTCAGTGGGATATCCAAGTAGATATGTTCTGAAAGCAGGAGGAAATGCAAGACTGTAGAGAAGGAGAAAGATCAGGGCTGGAGATGTAGATTTGGGAATCATTATTATTATGATGGTATTTGTTAAGCGTTTACTACATGCCAAGCACTGTTCTAAGTGCTGGGGTAGATACAAGGAAATCCAGTTGTCGCACATGGGGCTCACACTCACAGTCTTAATCCCCATTTTACGGATGAGGTAACTGAGGCACAGAGAAGTTAAGTGATTTGCCCAAAGTCACACAGCTGAATCATCCACGAATCAGTTCTTCGAGGGAGTAGGTGTAGATGGAGAATAAAAGACGACCCAGAACTGAACCTTGAGGAACTCCCACAGTTAGAGGGTGGGAGGCAGAGGAGGAGCCTGCGAAAGAGACTGAGAACTAGCAGCCAGAGAGATAGGAGGAAAACCTGGAGAGGACAGTGTCAGAGAAGCCAAGCTTGGATAATGTTTTCAGGACAAGGGGGTTGTTGACAGTGTAAAAAGCAGCTGAGGGGTCAAGGAGGATGAGGATGGCATAGAGGTCATTGGATTTAGCAAGAAGCAGATCATTTGTGACCTTAAAGAGGGCAATTTCTGTAGGGTGAAGGGAGTAGAAGCTAGATTGGGTTGGGGGGGTGTCGGTCAATGAGAGAACTGGAGGAGAGGAATTGGAGACAAAGGATGTAGACAACTCACTCAAGGAGTTTGGGGAGGAATGGTAGGAGGGAGATAGGGCAATAACTGGAGGGAGTTGTGGGACCAAGAGAAGATTTAACTAGTGTGACGGCTCTTTGCACCCAATTGTGCAAAAGTTTCATTTTGTTCAGCTCTTCTGCACAAAAGGGTTGCCGACCCCTGGTCTACCCATCCCTGGTGATAGAAGACTCTGAAGAAAGAGAAAAATCAAGTGGAGTTAATCACAAAGACTTAAATCTTCTATGCATCAGAGCCTTCAGATGCTTTAATTTGCCCTCTTTTCTTTATTCGGGCAAAACTGAAAAACTTCTCAGTGAGGAACATTTACATTCTGTTCCTGAGCATCCTGTTTAAAGTAATAAAGACTGCCCTTAATAATTAGATTTACTTTAAAGTTTGTAAATGCATCTTGACTTTTCTGCTGCAAACGTATTTGTATAGTCTAGAGAAAATTTACTTTAGTTAACTTTACCCTTCCAGTTCAATAAAATAAATTATATCACTGTTGGAATGTTGCATAGAATTTATAAATGTTTTCCATTTTATTTACTTACATACCTGAAACCAGAGTTCTTGGCCCCAAATTTTCTTTTTGAGTACACCCTTCCAAATACTGGCGAAAACCATTCCTATATTTCCTATGGTCATCCAGGCTATCAACATGAGAGCACCTTTAAAACAAGGAAAAAAAAGTACTAAATTATTTTGGAACAAATGGTCAGTTCAAATATATCTTCCCTAATTCAGGATATCTCCTCCCTCCATCTACAAACTTCAGCTCATACCTTAAGGCAAGTTAAACATTAAATAAAAAGGGAAAGACCTGTACTGTGTGAACTGTTCAAAATAGCAGTCCCAGGCTTCTGAGTCTGAAATTAAATGTGATTCTAATAAATATAAAGTGATTTGACTAATAATGACAATTTTTTATGAAGGAGAAAAGAGACTCTTTTCATTATTGCTATAGGGAACAGTAATATAACAGCTTAATGGAAGTCCAAGAGTTGTCATTTTCAAGATCTGAGATCTTGAGTTTCAAGAAATAAGCATAAGCATGGGATAAGAAGAAACTGAGCTCCATGGATAAGCAGACTATATGTACCACTGGGCGTAAACTTGAAGTTGGACAAAACCAATCCTGTGATTTTGGCTTTCTCCCTGAGAAAGCCTACAAAGAGTTTTAGTTTAGAGATGGAAGGTGAACAGAAGCCCTGTAGTATGCAGCCCTGAGCTCTTCCCTCAGAGAAGCAGCATGGCATAGTGGATAGAGCATAGGCCCGGGAGTCAGAAAGTCATGGGCTCTAATCCCGGCACCATCACTGGTCTGCTCTGTGACGTTGGGTAAATCACTTCACTTCTCTGAGCTCCAGTTACCTCATCTGTAAAATGGGGATTGAGACTGTGAGCCCCACGTAGGACAGGGACTGTGCCCAAACTCCATTTGCTTGTATCCACCCTAAGCACAGTGCCTGGCGTATAGTATGTATTTAACAAATACTATCATTACTATTATTACTATTATTAGGTCCAGGGCCTGTCTGGAGGGCTAGACCCATTCCTTTCTGATGCCCAACACTGGTTGTCAAACGTCACCCCCTCCAGATCCCCTACTCTCAATCCCTGGTGGGAACAGTGGGTAAAAACAGAATTCACTGAGGACTACTTGCCTCAATCAATCGATCAGTCAATGGCATTTATTGAGCATTTATTGTGTGCTGAGCACTCTATTAAGTGCTTGGGAGAATATGATACAACAGAGTTGGTAGACACTTCCCTGCCCATGATGAGTTTACAGTCTATAGGGAGTTGAGGTATCTAACAAATGTCTTCTTCAAGTAGTGTTTAAGTGATATATTTTTAATTGTTGAATTTTAACTCATATTTATTATTCATATTATATTCTTATTAACCTTAATGTCTGTCCTCTAGGTGTCCTAGTGGAAAGAGCACAGGACTGACACCCAGGAGAGTCAGGTTCTAATCCAGGCTCCACCATTTGTCTGTTGTGTGACCCTGGACAATTCATCAATCTTTCCTGTGCATTAGTTTCCTCATCTATAAAATGTGGATAAAAATACCTGTTCTTCATCTCTTTTATCAATCATTCAATATATTTATTGAGCACTTACTGTGTGCAGAGCACTGCACAAAGTGTTTGGGAGAGTATAACAGGCTTAATAGACATTTCCAACTCACAATGAGCTTACAGTCTAGAGGATGCTGTACATACATTGTAAGGGAATGTGTCTGTGGTTACAGGGTACTTTCCCAAGCACTTAGTACAGTGCTTTGCACACAGTAAACACTCAAATAAAACTGAATGAATGAATGAACCCTCTATGACACAGAGACTGTCTGATCTGAGTATTTTGCATCTACTCTGGTGATAGCACAATGCTTGGCATATAGCAAGCATTTAACACAATTTTTTATTACTATTATTTTTATTATTATTCTCAACCTCATAGATTGTGAAACCTCTATGGGTCACGGGCCGGGGATGAATTTAATTTTGATGTAAATATCCCAATACAGGGCTTTGAGAGCCTGAACCCTTAATAAGTATTATCGATAGCAATAAAAATGAGAAGATTACTGAAACAAAAACAGGTTTCAGAGCTGAACAAAACTCAGAGCTACTTAGCAAAAGAGAATTTAAGATCCCTTACTGCTCTAAATTTTAGCACGCACAAATTACATCTAGCATAAAGCCAGATGTATGGGATATTTTGGAAAGAATTATTTAAATATATTTGAAAAATAAACTGGATTCCTCTCTTGCCAAACTGAGAGTTACTTTCAAATTTTCCCCTCTCTGCAAGTACAAAATTTGAGATCCAATGAGATTCACTTACTGTCATTTGAACAACATCCAGCTGAGAAGTGAGGATTCATTAGAAAGTCTTACAGCCTTTAAAAGGAAGGAATGGAGCCTTGTTACAACAAAACAATCTATTGAATATATACATACCATGAACTTTTATTAAAGTAGGCACGGAAGGTCTGCCTCCAGTTACCATATATTTGGAGATGTCCACTTTCTGTGATGTTATTAAAGGCCTGGTAGTGTGTTTCCTTATGATTCCTATGAAAAATTCACACTGTAAGTTCATAGAATTGCCTTATAAAATTTTTGGAGTGATATTAGAAAAACAAACAAAAAAACCTCTGCCTCAGAACAGACATCTTAAAAAAGGACCTTTTCTTGAAACATTTTTTTTGAGAATAAGGGAATAAGAAGAGATAAGACATCTTATAGGCATAATACAACTGAGGGTAAGGAAAGTCAGGCACCAATCATTGCATACTATTTTGTGTAGTACACAGCATTAGTGACCTAAGCCCATCAACAGGTTACTAATGATAATTTCAACATGCAGGTGTACCTCACAATATCCTTATGGCTTTTGTTCCTTGAAAACAGAGTTGTTTCATGTGGGTAAACTTGTAAATTAGGATCGGTTCCAGAACCCCTGGAAAAACAATATGAATCTCCTTTCTATGCAATATGCAGGCATTCCCCAGAGAAGCAGCATGGCCTAGTGGAAAGACCATGGGCCTGGGAGTCAGAGGATCTGGGTTCTAATTCTGCCTTTGTCACTTGTCTGCTGGGAGACTTTGGGCAAGTCACTTAACTTCTCTATGTCTGTTTCCTCCTCTGTAAAGTATCTATTAAGACTGTGAGCCCTAAATGGGAAAGGAACGGTGTCCAACCTGATTATCTTCTATCTACCCCAGTGTTTAGGACAGTGCCTGGCACATACTAAGAGGTTAACAAATACTATTTGTTCCCTGCCCATAACGATCTTACAGTTTACAGGAGAAGACAGAACTAATATGAATAATTTATAATATATCATTTAAAGATTTGTTATGTAAGAGCTTTGGGGTCGAGGGTGGGGCAAATATCAACTGTCCAAAAGTCACAGATCGAAGTGCATAGATTATATATTGTACTCTCCCAAGTGCTTAGTACAGTGCTCTGCACACAGTAGGTGCTCAATAAATATGATTGAATGAATGAATGATGCAGAAGGGAGAGCAAGATGGGGAAAAGAGGTTTTGATCTGGGAAAGCCTCTAGGAGAAGATGTTACATCTTCCCCATGATACAACCGCCCTGAGGATACAATCTGTTTTATTTGATGACTTATCCCATGCATTCACCCAAAAGGCCTCAATGCTCTGGCTGAGATACAAGAAAACAAATTCCTTGCCAACCTCTTCCCCCTTGGGCTGAGCTTAAGAAATCAATAATGAATGGATATTAGAGGAAGTTCTGCCTGCAGTTACGACACATTTTCAGGGCTCTGAAGAGATCCCTGGGCAGATAACCAAAGAAGCTATTCAACTGGAGAGGCAACTTAGTTCTGAAATGGTTGATGCAGTCATCGAGTTAATTGTTTCTCACTCAGAGAAATCAATGCTCAATGATGATTTCATCAAACTTCAAGAATCAATCCATCCAAGTGATAGAGGAGTGAAAGAAATACTGACATTACAATCCACCAATGTTATTTTGGAAGGGTCCTAAAAGAAGAGCCCCTAGAACGTGAGCTCTCTGTGGTCAGGGAACATGTTTACCAACTCTACTATTTAGTTGTCTCTCAAACACTGAGTCTAGTGCTTAGAACAGTGCGTGGCAAATAGTAAGCGCTCAATAAATACCCTTATCAATTTGATTGCATGAACAGAGGATCCTGAAGTGCAATTTTGTGTCCTATCTACTCTGTTGCAGAAAGGATTCTTTGGTGTGCAACAGTGAACTTAGGAAAGAAAACACCAGGGAGCTCTAGGTCTGACTGTGACCAGTTCAGAGCAAAAGGAAATATTTAATGTGCCACACAAAAGAAGACAGTTGCACAGGGGTCTATTGAGCCATAAATAGACCCTTGGATAGTAGTAACATCATTTTCCAACTAAAGACTGACAATGAAAATATTTATGGTAATAGTAAAATTTAACTATGTTCCATCAGAAATTATCCTTGTTCAGTATACATTCACACACAAACACATTTAAGATCAAATAATAAAGATGGTATTTATTAGGCGCTTACTATGTGTCAAGCACTGTTCTAAGTGCTGGAGTAGATTCAGACTAATCAGGTGGGACAAAGTCCATGAGATGAGGTCACTGAGACCCAAAGAAGTGAAGTGACTTTCACAAAGTCAAACAGCAGGCAAGCACCAGAACCAGGATTAGAATCCCCATTTCCCTCTGCTCCTCCCCCTCTCCCTTCCCATCCCCTCAGCACTGTACTCATCTGCTCAACTGTATATATTTTCATTACCCTATTTATTTTGTTAATGAAATGTACATCGCCTTGATTCTATTTAGTTGCCATTGTTTTTACGAGATGTTCTTCCCCTTGACTCTATTTATTGCCACTGTTCTTGTCTGTCCGTCTCCCCCGATTAGACTGTAAGCCCGTCAAACGGCAGGGACTGTCTCTATCTGTTGCCGACTTGTTCATTCCAAGCACTTAGTACAGAGCTCTGCACATAGTAAGCGCTCAATAAATAAATAAATACTATTGGAGAAGCAGCGTGGCTCAGTGGAAAGAGCACGGGCTTTGGAGTCAGGGCTCATGAGTTCGAATCCCAGCTCTGCCACTTGCCGGCTGTGTGACTGTGGGCAAGTCACTTAACTTCTCTGTGCCTCAGTTCCCTCATCTGTAAAATGGGGATTAAGACTGTGAGCCCCACGTGGGACAACCTGATTCCCCTATGTCTACCCCAGCGCTTAGAACAGTGCTCGGCACATAGTAAGCGCTTAACAAATACCAACATTATTATTATTATTAATCCAGCTCCTTCTGACTTCCAAACTGGTACTCTATCCATTAGGCCATGCTGCTTCTTAAATAGTCCCAATTGCCCCTCACTAGTCCTTAGGCAAAGACCTGAAGGAAATAATTAGGTCCTTTCATTGCACCTGAAAGGCTAATTAAAACAAACACACAAAACCCCCACATCCAATCTGACAAGAAAAACAAATTTGAGGCATGGGTTCCCCCTTCCCCTGAAACCTAAAAGGTACAGAGAGGGTCGGCAGAGCTGTTTTGAGACTCGAAATAGAGAAGAGTTCAAATAGAAATAAGAAGATTCATCAATCATGATTTAAAGTCCCCACTCTATTTGAGCTCTTTCTGGTTGTGGATTCTAATCCCAGCTCTGCCACTTATCAGCTTTGTGACTTTGGGCAAGTCACTTAACTTCTCTGTGCCTCAGTGACCTCATCTGTAAAATGGGTATTAAGACTGTGAGCCCCAAGCAAAACAACCTGATCACCTTGTATCTACTTCGAACAGTGCTTGACACAAAGTAAGCACGTAACAAATACCACCATTTTTCCCTTTAGACTGTGAGCCCGTTGTTGGGCAGGGGTTGTCTCTCTTGCTGAATTGTACATTCCAAGTGCTTAGTACAGTGCTCTGCACATAGTAAACGCTCAATAAATATGATTGAATGAATGATTGAATGAATGAAATGGCAAGGTCCATCAAGCAAGCCCATCAAAGGGCAGGGACTGTCTCTATCTGTTACCGATTTGTACACTCCAAGCACTTAGTACAGTGCTCTGCACACAGTAAGCGCTCAATAAATACTACTGAATGAAGTAGAGAGGGGTGAGATTGCATGCTAGGTAGAAGGGTGCATGATACCAGTTAACCGAGAGTCTTAAAAATTGCCGTGTCATCTTGGCTTGGAACAAAGCCTTTAAATAACAAAGGATTTCAGTTTCTAAAGTTCCTAAGGCCACAGCATTGTTTGCATGTAAAAAAGTTTCAGTACAGCCAAGAGACATTCATTTAGAAACTGATGACCCACAAAGGGGTGAGAACTGGACTCCAGGCATGGCTGGGAATCAAATTAGGGAAGTTTTAAATTATTGAGAACCTATACGTATAGTTTAAAAAAGAATCTCAGGCTCCACCGAATAGGCTTGTGAATGTAACACCTGCAGCCTTTGAGTAATCACTGTGGGAAAGTAAGTCTTGAATAAAGTTTCTAATTAGACTGGGGATGAAAAAGAACCACTGAATGGTTAAATCTTTTTAATCAAGAGCAATTTCCATGTTCAATGCCCACATTAAAACAATACTATCTTTTTGTATTTGATACTGCCTCTCCCGGGGATGCTAAAATCAAGGTGCGAAGCAATAAAAAAAATTGAATGTATTCTAATTTGTTGGGGCCCCACCCTGGGGAATGGGAAGAATTTTCTCTTTTGCCTCCCCACCGCAACTACCATTACTAAATAATTGCAGTTCAATCCCGTTGTGGGCAGGAAATGTGTCTGTTTACTTTTATATTGTACTCTACCCAAGCACTTAGTACACTAAGCGCTCAATAATAGGACTGAATGAATGAATGAACCAAAAACTGATGTGCTGGCAGCCATCAGGATACGGTTAGTACAACTACATCCACTGCCTCCACTTCCTCTCCTCCAGTTCTCTCCTTGACTCCTTGCAATTTGGTTTTCGCTCCCTTCACTCCACGGAAATTGCCTCGCCAAAAATCACCAGTGACCTTCTTGCCAAATCCTGTGGCCTCCTCTACTTTGTTTTAGAAAAGCCACATGGCATAGTGGCTAGAACATGGGCCCGGAAGACAGAAGGTCATGGGTTCTAATCCCGGCTCCGCCCCTTCTCTGCTGTGTGACCTTAGGCAAATCACTTCCCTTCACTGCATAAAATTCTTGCAAAATCAAGTTTCTTGGAACAGCTGAAGATTTCCCCAAAGTCACCCCTCCGCCTCTCCCCTCCCCCCCAACAACCCCCTCCCCTACTTTCCCATCCTTCCCTGCAGTATCCTCAGAGGAGATCTCCTCCCTCCTCGCAAGTGCCACCCCCTCCACCTGTGCCTCGGACCCCATTCCCTCTCACCTTCTTAAAACCATCGCCCCTGCCCTCCTCCCTTCCTTAACTTCTATTTTTAACCACTCAATCTCCAAGGGCTCCTTCCCCTCTGCCTTCAAACATGCCCACGTCTCCCCCATCCTAAAAAAACCCGCTCTTGACCCCACTTCCCCCTCCAGTTATCGTCCTATCTCCCTACTACCCTTCCTTTCCAAAATCTTAGAACGAGTCGTCTACAATCGATGCCTAGAATTCCTTAACTCCCATTCTCTCCTAGACCCCCTCCAATCTGGCTTCCGTCCCCTCCACTCTACCGAGACTGCTCTCTCTAAGGTCACCCGTGACCTCCTTCTTGCCAAATCCAATGGCTCCTACTCCATTCTGATCCTCCTTGACCTCTCTGCTGCCTTTGACACTGTCGACCATCCCCTCCTCCTCCATACCTTATCTCACCTTGGCTTCACGGACTCTGTCCTCTCCCGGTTCTCCTCTTACCTCTCTGGCCGATCATTCTCGGTCTCCTACGCTGGAGCCTCCTCCCCCTCCCATCCTTTAACTGTTGGAGTTCCTCAAGGGTCAGTTCTTGGCCCTCTTCTGTTCTCCATTTACACTCACTCCCTCGGTGAACTCATCCGCTCTCACGGCTTTGACTACCATCTCTACGCAGATGACACGCAGATCTACATCTCCGCCCCTGTCCTCTCCCCCTCCCTTCGGGCTCGCATCTCCTCCCGCCTCCGGGACGTCTCCACCTGGATGTCGGCCCGCCACCTAAAACTCAACATGAGCAAGACTGAGCTCCTCATCTTCCCTCCCAAGCCCGGTCCGCTCCCGGACTTCTCCATCACCGTGGATGGCACGACCATCCTTCCCGTCCCGCAGGCCAGCAATCTCGGTGTCATCCTTGACTCGTCCCTCTCGTTCACCCCACACATCCTATCCGTTACCAAGACCTGCCGGTTTCACCTCTACAATATCGCCAAGAGCCGCCCTTTCCTCTCCACCCAAACGGCTACCTTACTATTACGGGCTCTCGTTATATCCCGGCTAGACTACTGTGTCAGCCTTCTCTCTGACCTCCCTTCCTCCTCTCTCGCCCCGCTCCAGTCTATTCTTCACTCCGCTGCCCGGCTCATCTTCCCGCAGAAACGATCTGGGCATGTCACTCCCCTTCTTAAACAACTCCAGTGGTTGCCTATCGACCTCCGCTCCAAACAAAAACTCCTCACTCTAGGCTTCGAGGCTCTCCATCACCTTGCCCCTTCCTACCTCTCCTCCCTTCTCTCTTTCTACCGCACACCCCGCACGCTCCGCTCCTCTGCCGCCCACCTCCTCGCCGTCCCTCGGTCTCGCCTATCCCGCCGTCGACCCCTGGGTCACGTCCTCCCGCGGTCCTGGAACGCCCTCCCTCCTCACCTCCGCCAAACTGATTCTCTTTCCCTCTTCAAAACCTTACTTAAAAATCACCTCCTCCAAGAGGCCTTCCCAGACTGAGCTCCTCTTCCCCTTCTACTCCCTCTGCCATCCCCCCTTTACCTCTCCGCAGCTAAAGCCTCATTTTCCCCTTTTCCCTCTGCTCCTCCACCTCTCCCTTCCCATCCCCACGGCACTGTACTCGTCCGCTCAACTGTATATATTTTCGTTACCCTATTTATTTTGTTAATGAATTGTACATCTCCTTGATTCTATTTAGTTGCCATTGTTTTTACGAGATGTTCTTCCCCTTGACGCTGTTTAGTGCCATTGTTCTTGTCTGTCCGTCTCCCCCGATTAGACTGTAAGCCCGTCAAACGGCAGGGACTGTCTCTATCTGTTGCCGACCTGTTCATCCCAAGCGCTTAGTACAGTGCTCTGCACATAGTAAGCGCTCAATAAATACTATTGAATTAATTTCCAATATAGAATGAGGATGGAGATTCCTTCTTGAGATACTGCTGGGAAAGACTGGGGAATTGAATAGTAGGCAGGAGGAGGGAAGGACTGGAAAGGAGCAGGGGTAATTTTAGGAAGATCACATCTGATGGTTTGATGATGATGATGACGATATTTGTTAAGTGCTTACTATGTGCCAGGGTGGGGTGGATACAAGCAAATCGGGTTGGACACAGCCCCTGTCCCATGCAGGACTCACAGGCTCAATCCCCATTTTACAGATGAGGAAACTGAGGCACAGAGAAGTGAGGTGACTTGTCCAAGGTCACACAGCAGACAAGTGGCAGAGCCAGGATCAGAACCCACAACCTTCTGATTCCCAGGCCCTTGCTCTATCTGCTCCGCTATGCTGCTTCTCAATTTTATCTAATGAAGTATCTAACTAGGTAAAAAGTAAATTCTAAAAAAGTGAGACCACGAGTCGGATGCCCCAGATATAGACCATCTTCCAAGTGCCCTTTCTCAATAAGGCACTTTTACTTCCTCATATTCCCTGTATGGCTAATGCTCATGAATTATCCAAAAGCTGATGTGTAGATGGTATTACTCACCATTCTGGGCTGGTCCAACAGTTAGAAACACATAGTACAAGTTCCTAGCAGTTCTTGTTTCAGTTGATATGGGGTTACCAGTTATAAAACTGCACTTGATGACTCCATTATTGAAGGATGTCTTTATCATCTCGACTTTGCCCTACATAAAGAAAAACTATCAGTTCAGTAATTATAAGATGCCATTAGACTATAAGCTTCTAGAAGGTGGAGACCTCATCTTTTATTTTTATTATACTCTCCCAAACACATAATTCAGTGCTCTGGATAGTGGTATTCAATAAACACTAAGCAATGATTCTTTCTAATACCTATGAAAACTTAATTGACTTGATTTGAGGAAAATGTATCACCCAGTGCATATTACATAAATTTAACTATAATGCCAGTAAAGCAATAATCATTTTTTACATTTTTATCAACTCTTCACATTCCAAAAATACCTACTAAAATAATTTAGTTAGTAAAATAAGCAGTGTTTTTGTTAAAAATTGACAGATTATAGTTGATGGATAATTGATAATGATGGATAATTGATGGATAATAATTGAAGCAAAGTGTCAGAAAGTAGCTTAACAAATACCAACATTATTATTATTATTAGCACCACACTTCAGTAGTTGTAAATTGTGACTATCAAAACCTTACACATTAATAATGCTAGATAAAAGTTTTTTAAAAAAAATCACAATCTGTTCAGTCATCGAACATTTAAATAACTACAAGCCAAGAATCAGACTAATTTCCAATCCCTAATTTCAATTTTTCACACTAATTTTCTATATTTGATAATTATCTGTAACTTTTAATGGAATTTTGAGCAAACTGTCTTATTTCAAGGAAAATCTCAAAAATACCACCAGCATTAATTTAAATTGATTCTCACATCAGTACCCTTGTGAAATAGATAGATAAAAGATCATTAATATGGCCTAGGGCTCAGAGAGTTTAACAATTTTCCCCAGACTGCACGATCAGTCAGTGACAGAGCAGGGAAGAGGAATTCTAAAACAAAATTCTTAAGTTTTGCTTCGACTGCTCCTGGCCATTCCCCAAATCAGGTTTGAGCAGTCTTGAGTGCAATCCAAAAACCGACTGTAATGCACCAGGGGTGCCCAAGCCTCATGAACTGAAGAGCCGCAAACCAAAAACAACACGGCTGAGAGCCGCGGGCATTCTTGGGGGTGGAGGGGAGGTGGGAAGTGGCAGGGAAGAGGTGTTCCCGAGGGGGAAGGGGAAGGCGAGCATGGTGGTGAGAAAGAGACAGGTGGAGATAGGTCGGAGAGTTGACGTTGGGCTGACCACTGTAGCCTGTTCTGGGACCCCCTGGGTGGGAGTGTCATCACCCTTTTGCTTGGGATGACTGAAACAGTGGCACACTGCAGCCCGCTACCACCTTAGCAAATAAGGCATGCGTACTAAAACTGCCCATGTGGGGAAGAGACGCTTGTGGCTTGTGAGATCCAGTTTGGCCAGCCCTGAACTGTACCATGAAATTTTAGTCATACGCTTTCAGATGAGGAAGACAAAGTGGCATTCCTAAGGCTCTGTTTCTAAAGATGATATTTGGTCATTCAAATGAGTTACCCATTGACCTCTAACAGTCATTAGGGTATTTGTTAGTAAGCGCTTAACAAACACCATACTTACTATGTGCCAAGCACTGTTCTAAGTGCTGGGGTAGATACAAGGTAATCAGGTCATCCCACATGGGGCTCACGGTCTTAATACCCATTTTACAGATGAGGCAACTGAGGCATAGAGAAGTTAAGTGGCTGGCCCAAGATCACACAGCAGACAAGTGGTGGAGCCAGGATTAGAACCCACATCCTCTGGCTCTCAAGCCTGGGTTCTTTCCACTAAGCCAAGCTGTTTAGCGTTGATTTCTGGAAATTTTGGGCAGTTGTCATGTGTCTTAAGTCGATGGCTTTGGTCATATTTAGTCAAGGAAGCAGCTTAATAATCACTTATAAAAATAATTTGAGCAAACTTTTACTGAATTGATATCTTAAATCCCACTTTCTATTTACATCACAGGGCAGGGCACGGAAATGTCTTAGTGTTCTGTTGCTTTAGTTTCCCAAAAACAAAGTAATGAAACGTGTTTTGCAATGCAAGCTAATGGTAGTTTGTTTCCATTCCCTCAGTCATTGCCCAACAACTATAGTGTACTGCTGCTTTTAGACAACTTCAAATAATGGTTGGTTACAAGCTACTCTTGCTAAATAACATATGACTGGACAATCTCATTCACCTCTTTATACAAAAAGGAATATTTAGCTTTGAAGGTTAGGAAGTTCTACAGTTATTACTTTCATGACTTACCTTGAACTTTGCCCAGTGAAATCTACAGTTCAACCATAGCATGCTAATAAATCTGAATTACAAGGTTTCGCAAGTTAAGAACACTGAACAGAAAAGTGACTACCAGGGGTTTAATGGTGGGAGAGGTTCGTCCAGTTGTGAAGGCATGTTGAACTTCTATTTGCCCAGTCCCGTTTCTTACGCAAATATACACATCATCTTGGGCCTGGAATTCAAGAATTACAGGTATCAATACTAAACAAATTGTCCTGTTTTACATTTAGCGGAGACTATTAAACACCCATCAGAGTGAGAATCCCAACCTGAGGCCTTTTACACTCATTTTCTCTTCTAACATACTCAAGTCCAAAAAAGGGTAGAAATCGTGCAACAACTAGGTTTTAAAACTCAGAATACTCTTAATATATGCATCTCTGAGCAACCTCAAGTGTACTCAAAAAACCACTGTAATGTACAGTCCGCACTTGTACCATCAGCCCTTCCAATATCTGACAAGTAGCTCTTAAAAGGTCATCATTAAACAGTTCCTGATAGCGGTGGGATTTCCTGTCAGGAGTATCGTATTAGACTTGGTCCTGACTCTTCAGCACTGAGAACCTGGGCAGAGGAATAATAAGAGTATAATAGCTTTGCAGCGCCACTCTCATTGTTTCATCCCTGCCCATCACGATGCCACTGGGGCACAGAGTGCAATGGGCAATTAGGCAAGGCAAGGATGTAGTACATTTCAAGGTGCCTGTGCAGGGTTTGCTTGTTACTAAAGTTACAGTCTCAACTGGGACTAGATTTCAGGTCTTCCGAATTAAACCTCTAAGGCGTGATGAAATAACTAAATAGGGTTACACTTAAAAATATCAAGTCTTCATGTTTTTATCGAATTGAAATTTTGAAATGGAGGTTAGAACTCTATTAGAACACTATTATTCACCCCATTCACCCCACACATTCAATCTGTCACCAAGACCTGCCAGTCTCACCTTTATAATATCGCCAAGATCCACCCTTTCCTCTCCACCCAAACGGCTATCTTCCTGGTACAGGCCCTCATAATACCCCGGCTGGATTACTGTGCCAGCCTTCTCTCTGATCTCCCTTCCTTCTGCCTCTCCCCGCTCCAGTCTATTCTTCATTCCACTGCCCGGCTCATCTTCCTGCAGAAACGCTCTGGGCATGTCACTCCCCTTCTTAAAAACTTCCCATAATAATGTTGGTATTTATTAAGCGCTTACTATGTGCAGAGCACCGTTCTAAGCACTGGGGTAGACACAAGGGAATCAGGTTGTCCCACGTGGGGCTCAGTCTTAATCCCATTTTACAGATGAGGGAACTGAGGCACAGAGAAGTGAAGTGACTGGCCCAAAGTCACACAGCTGACAAGTGGCAGAGCGGAGATTCGAACCCATGATCTCTGACTTCAAAGCCCAGTGGTTGCCTATCAACCTCCGCATGAAACAAAAGCTTCTCACTCTAGGCTTCAAGGCTCTCCATCACCTTACCCCCTTCTACCTCTCCTGCCTTCTCTCTTTCTACTGCCCACCCCGTAGGCTCCACTCCTCTGCCTCCTCAGCGTCCCCCGTTCTCGCCTATCCCGCCGTCGACCCCTCGGCCACATCTTCCCGCAGTCCTGGAATGCCCTCCCTCCTCACCTCCACCAAACTAATTCTCTTCCCCTCTTCAAAGCCCTACTGAGAGCTCACCTCCTCCAAGAGGCCTTCCCAGACTGAGCTTCTCCTTTTCCCTCTGCTCCCCCCTACCCCCCCCTTCACCTCCCCTCAGCTAAGTCCCCTTTTCCCCGCTTTCCCTCTGCTCCTCCCCAGTCTCTTCCCCTCCCCTCAGCACTGTGCTCATCCACTCAATTGTATATATTTTTTATTACCCTATTTATTTTGTTAACGAGATGTACATCACCTTGATTCTATTTATTGCTATTGTTTATGTCTGTCTCCCCCGATTAGACTGTAAGCCCGTCATTGGTCAGGGACTGTCTCTATCTGTTGCAGATTTGTACATTCCAAGTGCTTAGTACAGTGCTCTGTACAAAGTAACCACTCAATAAATACTATTGAATGAATTAGAGAATCAGAGAAAGCTGTTTTAACAATATCGGGCTATTTGGTTTGAATGTGATGCACTGTTGAAAGAAACGGCTGTGCATACATGTGCCATATTGGTTAAGGTGAGCATAAAATATATTGCAGGTTTTCTCTAGTTGGGTTTGCCGAGAATGTAAACCCCCCGAGGGAACTGAGTGTATAACTGCAATTGTTTCTTAATTGAATTACTTTTTCTATATCTTGCAGGAACAAGTGAGCGATACAACTATATTTAACCCAAAGAGCGAGAGAAGGCAGACATTTGAACACTTGGCCATGCAAGATCTAAATAAAGAAAAGTTAAAGAATACACTTTGTTTTGAGTCAAATCATAAATATGCTAATCAATTAAAAGTCAAAATAACAATGGACATCTTCTTTTTAGATATACTCTATACCAAAGCAATTTTACCATATGTTTCAGAAGGGAAGTGCTTAACTTAATCAATTCCTTTAATAGGGTTAACAGACTTTGTCTTTACATATTTTCCACCATCCAAAGTTGCTATATTTCTACTCTTTCCATCTAAAATACCATTTTTCTGATCTTTCCCACATCCCAATACCTTCACTAGCCTCCTTACCATCATAAAGTCATCCGAAAACCCGATGGAAACATAGCCTTGAGACAAGCCACTCATTTCAAACTTCAAACGGTTGCCACTCAGTGCTTCGGAAGACATGAACAAACAACTAGGATCTTCGGGGCCACAGCCACTGGGGTTGCTGAAACAGAATTTGCTTTTGCCACAGCCGCTGGAGTTCATCACGAGCAAACTCTGTAAATAAAATTTGGATCCCACTCATTTCCCAAATTAGATAGTCTAGACTAGAAGGAGAGATGGACAAAATATATTACAAATGTGTACATAAGTGCTGTGGAGCTGAGAGTGGAGTGAATAAAGGGTACAAATCTGATGCAGAAGAGAAAGGAAGTAGGGGAAATGAGGGCTTAGTTGGGTAAGGCCTCACGGAGGATTCGTAGGTGGAGAGGGAGTTCCAGGCCAGAGGCAGGATGTGGGTGATGGGTTGGTGGTGAGATAGACGAGATCAAGGTCTTGTGAGTAATTTGGCATTACAGGAGTGAAGTGAGCGCACTGGGTTGTAATAGGAAATCAAACTGTAAGCTCCTTTAGGGCGGGGGTCGTGCCAACCAACTCTAATGTACTGTATACTCCCAAATACCTAGTATATTGCTTGGCACACAATAAGCACTCAGTACCACCAATTGCTTTTAATTTGATAATATGTGCCCAGTCGCAATTGGATATGGATGTAAAGCCAACCCACCTAAAGCCAACCATGTCACTGCCACAAGTCACGCAGGCCTCTGGCAGTGCTGAAAAACACCCACAAGCGTGGCCAGATCTAGCACACTTCTCCCCATCCCTGTGTCAAACAGCGTCCTGGTGCCATGAGTGTGTCTAGCCTGGCATGGCCATACTGTTCTCATTTGCGGTCCCACCAACTATGGGAATGGAAACAGAGTTTCAGTGAGTTAAACTTTTTGCTGTGGGTGACTCCCAGTGCCATCATGCTGCCCTTCCTCTCCCCTTTCTGGAAGGGACAGGGTGGTGGGGAGGGGAAGAGGATGTAGTGGAGCTAGCTGTGGAAGAGTAACAACAACTGTTCTATGAGCAAAGTTCAAAATATTATTGAAGCATAGGGATGAGTCAATAAGGGAAGAAAGGGCAGGAAGGCAAAAAAGTCCCTGGGAACAGGGAAGGGGAATGAATGAGGGGCGGGATTTTCAGAATCAGTTTTGTGGTGAGCAAGGGTAAATCCATCTTGTAACGCAGAAGCCATTTTATAATAATAATTATGGTATTTCTTAAGTGCTTGCTATGTGCCAAGCACTTACACACTGGGGTAGATATAAGGTTAGTAGGTTGTCCCACATGGGGATCATAATCGTAATCCCCATTTTACAGATGAGGTAACTGAGGCACAGAGAAGGTAAGTGACTTGCCCAAAGTCACACAGCTGACATGTGGTGGAGACGGGATTAGAACCTATGACCTCTGACTCCCAAGCCTGTGCTCTTTCCACTAAGCCAGGCTGCTTCTCATGTTTTATAAGAAACTCTTCCTTGAACTTGTGAACATCATCATCAAAAGAGGAATTTGAGGAGGAACTGAATTGTCTTGCTACCAGGCAGAAGGAAGACTGCCGAAAGTGTGCACCAGATAGGTTATCTTGCACAAACGGACTGCGGGGTGGGCCCGGGGGGGAAGGATAGCCATCCCCCAGGCAATACCTGGTAACAGGCTTAAGACAGCAGGCAATCAAACAGAGAATCGGGACCCACTGTGACACCCCAAAATAAAAAGGGGAAAAGAACTGGATCTCGTGCAGCAGTAAAGACCACCTGAGACACATGGTAGATGCCTATGTTACGGCCATCAAGAAGCACTTGAGACTTGCACTGGGACCTTGAGCTGCGGGCAGCTAGACTCCTCCAACTCCTCCGACATGGGACCCCCTGCACGAACTCGGGGAAAACATTTGGGTGGATAGCTAATGGGTGTATATACGTATTTGTGTATGTCTGTGTATGTGCACACATATGCATTTACCTCTTTATTAGACTGGGAATTGAATAAATTTGCTACTGTATACAGTGATGGTTTGGTTTCTCTTTGAACTTGCCATTGAGTGCCTGACAGAAGGGGGAATGGGTTCCCAGTAACAGGCTCATAAACTGAGCACCTGACAATGTTTGGCTCTGCAGTGGAGGCCGACACGGGAGGGTAATAATCCTCAGAGGGTAAACGGACTTGCAAAAGTGGGTGCCTCACGGCAGGGTTAGGTAAATCCTTAGCAGCCTTGGGGAGGCCAGGCACGGGAAGGATCTCAGAGACGGGTTCATGAAAGCTTTACCTACCGATATGGCACGGTCATCTTGTCGGGTCCGGTTCTGGAATGGAATATAACAAAATCGCATGTTAAGTCTATTAGAAAACATACACCATGATATTTTCTTAGCAGCTTTGTAGCTTCCATTTATTGTTTCATTAAGCCTACAAATTTCTGTAGCCTCCCCCTGGCCTGGAACTCCCTCCCCCTTCATATATGACAGACCACCACCATCCCTATCTCCAAATCCTTATTAAAATCACATCTCCTCCAAGAGGCCTTTCCCAATAAGCCCTCATTTCTCCTACTCCCTCTTCTTTCTGTGTCACCTGTGCACTTAGATCTGTATCCTTTAAACACTTGATATTCACCCACTCCAGCGGTTATGTACATAATCCATAATTAATCTTAATGTCAGTCTCCCCCTCTAGACCATAGGCTTCTGGTGAGCATGGGACATGTCTACCACTCAGTTGTAGTGTAATAATAATAACATTTATGATACTTGTTAAGCGATTACTATGTGTCAAGCACAAGATATTAGATAATCAGGATATAAGATACAAGATAATCAGGTTGGACATGGTCTGTGTCCCACATGGAACTCATAGTCTAAGTAGGAGGGAGGAGGATTTAATCCTCATTTTCCAGATGAGGAAAATGAGGCACAGAGAAGTTAACTGACTTGCCCAAGGTCACAGAGTAGACCAGTAGTAGATTCAGGATTAGAACCTGGATCCTCTGGTTCCCAGGACCATGCTGTTTTCATAGGCCAAACTACTTCCCAAGCACTTAGTTCCTCCTGAGCATTTAATGCAGTGCTCTGCACACAGAAAGCACTCATTAAATACCATTGACTGCTTGATTTAGGATAGATTTCCCACCCATATTAGGTCCAACTGTTCAAAACCTTCTCTGGTTTCTCAATTTAGGTTTATAATAATCAAGCCTAATCTCTATTATGCAATCAGTTGTGTGTTACAACTTTTCTCCCCCTGGTCAATAACAGCTTTGTCCCAAGATGCTTCTAAAATGTATTCACACCTTCTGAATTATCAATCCATGCTTCAGCAATTTGCTAGGCTGATACATTGCTCAGAAATGACATTTTTTCGTATCTTGAGATTCTTAAAATATTCTAGCTGCTGATTTTGCCATTCTTAGGAGTAACATTGACAGTGTTGGCTGTTTCTTTATGTTTGCAGATCTTCCAAAGCTGTGCTTCTGTCTGTAGCAACTCTTTTCTTAATACAGTGCTATTATTAAGTAGTCCCATTTATAGTGAGGTCTCTCAACAGTTTTAAATATATCACCCTCTAGGCTGTAAAGCAATCACCCTCTGGACTGTGAAGTCTTTGTGGGCAGAGAACTAGTCTACCAACTCTGTTATATTGTAGTGGGAAGCAGTGAGGAAAGAGCATGGGCTTGGGAGTCAGCAGACACGGGTTCTAATCCCGGCTCTGCACTTATCTGCTGTGTGACCTTGGGCAAGCCGCTTAACTTCTCTGTGCCTCAGTTAACTCATCTGTAAAATGGGGACTAAGACTGTGAGCCCCACGTGGGCAACCTGATTACTTTGTATCCATCCCAGCGCTTAGAACAGTGCTCGGCCCATAGTAAGCGCTTAACAAATACCATAATTATTATTATTATTATTATTCAGCATGGCTCAGTGGAAAGAGCACGGGCTTTGGAGTCAGGGCTCATGAGTTCGAATCCCAGCTCTGCCACTTGTCGGCTGTGTGACTGTGGGCAAGTCACTTAACTTCTCTGTGCCTCAGTTCCCTCATCTGTAAAATGGGGATTAAGATTGTGAGCCCCACGTGGGACAACCTGATTCCCCTATGTCTACCCCAGCGCTTAGAACAGTGCTCGGCACATAGTAAGCGCTTAACAAATACCAACATTATTACCCTCCCAAGCACTTAGTACAGTGCTATGCACACAGTAAGTGCTCAATAAATACAACTGACTGATTGCCGCTGTACCTAGAATAAGATCCTGGCAGCAGCCCCTATGGAAGTGGGAAAGGCGGTGACTGAATTTATATTCTCATTGCCTTTGTCTATGAGGATGCTCCACTTCTTACATTTAGCAGATGTGAGGACTCCTGGAAGCCCAATCAGCAATGGGCCATCAGTAAGAATAGACTCTGAGCCCCATGCGGGACAGGGACTGTGTCCAACCCGATTAACTTGTATCTACTCCAGTGCTTAGACGAGTGCTTGACATATATTAAGTGCTTAACAAATGTAATAATGACAATAAGAATAATAAAAATTCTATCCAATGCTAGCATAACTACTCCAGCAGATGTTTTGCTTGGTTTTTATGCTTCCAACGAGAGTCCAGGAAGCAAGTAAGAATCACAAATTTTTAGTACATGTCCATTTACATCGTTGCCACAGGCCACGGCTGTGGCAGTGGGCTGGAACTTGCCTGTAATGTTTACCTAGAAAGGCTGGAAATTGTATGTTTTTTTAACCTGTACCTACTGGTCCTTGTTCAACTACATAGTGAGGCTGTCAGTTTCATTGATTGAGTTGACCCCTGGACCTAGATCCAGCTGGACTCTAAATTTCCCAGCTAGTAGAGAGCTCAAAGACTTGGCCTCTAATTCTCTTTTGGTCATGTCCAGTTCAGGAAGGCCTTTCCTTACACAAACATAGATATATATATATATATACTCTAGGTTCTAGGTTACTGCACTGCAACTGTACAGTGGTAGTTCCCTGGTGAGGACCAAGGACCCTAACAAGAGGGAACTAGAAGTGGCAAGAGGCATCTTTTCAGGACCCAAGGCTCAACTGAGTGTGGATCACCTTTCTGCTGGATAGTACAATCTTGACCAACAATCCAGGCTCGAGCTCATTCGGGGCCTTTTGTTTTTTCTGGCTCTCTCTGCCTTACTTTATCTCTAATTCCTCCTTCCATCCCTGTAAATCCTGTCCTTCCTTCCCCTGTCACATGTATGTGTGTCCCATTACACACCAACTAATTCTACTTATAGCAATTTACAATTCCCTGTCTGATGCCCATTCCACAAGTCAGCTAACGTACACACCCAAACATATGGCTAAAAAATTCCACAGCAATATTCAAACGTAACACAAATTCCAAAACCATTAAGTTATGGCAAAATGAATTGTATTTCACAATCTTACCCAACTTAAACGCCTCACCTCAGTTGATTTCTGCAAAGCCTGAAGGGTTATACTTTTGGCTCCAACCCAGAATAAATAAAAACGCTGAACAACAGTTGCTCTGTCAGGAAAATAGGAACAAGATGATAAATACCTTCAATTTTAATATTTTAGAAGTTCCTTAAAACTGTAAGAGGTAAAAAATGACATTTGTTTTTCCAGATGAATTATAGTTCTATGAAGGTTCAGGACTGTCCCGTGCTATTGTCATAATAATAATAATAATGTTGGTATTTGTAAAGCGCTTACTATGTGCCGAGCACTGTTCTAAGCACTGGGGTAGACAAAGGGGAATCAGGTTGTCCCACGTGGGGCTCACAGTCTTAATCCCCATTTTACAGATGAGGTAACTGAGGCACAGAGAAGTGAAGTGACTTGCCCACAGTCACACAGCTGACAAGTGGCAGAGCTGGGATTCGAACTCATGAGCCCTGACTCCAAAGCCCGTGCTCTTTCCACTGCGCCACGCTGCTTCCAACAGTAGTGAGAACTTAAGGTCCTAATGATAATAATTATGGTATTTGTTAAGTGCTTACTATGTGTCAAGCACTGGTCTAAGCACTGAGTTAGATACAAGGTAATCAGGTTGTCCAACTTGAGGCTCACAGTCTTAATCCCCATTTTACAGATGAGGTAACTGAGACCCAGAGAAGTTAAGTGGCCTTCCCAAGGGTCACACAGCAGAGCAGGGATTAGAACCCATGTCCACTGACTCCCAAGCCTGTGCTCTTTCCACTTAGCTACGCTGCTTCTCTAGATACCTTTTCCCCCCAAAGTGTGGTACTTCACCAAAGTAACTATTAATAATCTCTATTTAGTTTTCAGTGTGTCATTTAAAAATCAAAGAAATGATCCTTTAGCTTAGACAGAAAATTTCAGTAATGCAAATTTACATAACTACCTTGACAGATTTTCAGTGAATTTTATCTCAAAATGAAAGGTACATTTCTTTATTAAATCCAACATTCATACTATTGTAACAAAATACCAAAAACACCCCAACTACATACATGAACTGCACATTTCCAGTTCCAGAAGGTGCAATCCAAACTGTCTGGATTTTCATCTTAGTGCTGGAGTCTTTTTGACTTAATGAAGAGTTCTGCAATGAAATAACATCTGGACATAAGGAAAGTTACAGCACCTTTTCTGATAAAAATCAATAAGGGGAAGATACAGTCTCAAGTGGCTTGGACTATTTATTGGAGGAAATGAGAGCTTTTAATTGGAGCAAGACATTTATCAAATCAATGGTATTTATTGAATGCTTACTATGTGCAGAGCAGTGAACTGAACACTGCCCTCCTGCCTACAAAGAGCTTACAGTCTAGAGAGACAGGCCTTAAAGTAAATTTCAGATCAGGGAAAGAGCAGAGAATAAGGATAGGTAAATAAGTGTTGTGGGGTGGCTATCAAAAAATTAAATTGCTTTGAAATGATGTGGGGCTAGGATAGGGAGATAACTGAATTGCTTAAGGGGTACAGACCCAAGCACATGGGCGTCTCAGAAGGGAGAGCGAATAGGTGGGGGAAATGAGGGGTTAGTCAGAGAAGGCTCTTTGGAGGAGAAGTGATTTTATAAGGCTTCAAAAATGGGAAGAGTGGTGGTTTGTCAGCTATACAGAGGGAAGGAGTCCCAGGCTAAAGGGAGGACATCAGTGAAACAGATGAGATCAAGCTGGTTGGCACTGGAGGAATGAAGTGAGCAGGCTGGGACGTAGTAGATTAGCAAGATAAGGTAGGAAAGGGAGAGTTTATTGAAAGCCGCACAGCCACTAGTAAGGAGTTCCTGTTTGATGTGGAGATGGATGGGCAACCATTTGGAGGCCTCTGAAGATTAGAGAGATTTGGACTCAAGGGTTTTTAGAAAAATGATCCTGGTAGCACAATGATACGGTCTGGAGTTGGGAGAGACTCTGAGAGATCTCTGAGAAGGCTGATGTAATAGTTAAGGCGAGATAAAGTAAGTGTTTGGACCAGCATTTATTATTACATGTCATTTCGCTCCATGAACCATAATGCTTAGGGATCTGGACTGCCAGCTTTTCATTTGAGATTGGGAGCAAACATGGGGGGCAGAGTTTTGAGGGGTATGGGTTGGATGGAGAAAGGCAGGACAAGGGGAAAAAAGAGAGGGGGATGAAGGAAAAAAAAGGAAGGACAAGAGAGGGGAAAGAGGGAAGTAAAGGGGGATGAAGGAAAGGGAAGCAAAATACAGCATTTGTACTTCTTCTCCTCAACAACTTTCCGGTCCCCACTGGATATTGGGGGGAGTGGTTCCTTTCAAACCTACCCCTAAAGCCTAATAAAGGGGAACCACCTACACACCCCCACAGCGTGGCATAGTGGATAGAGCACAGGCCCTTTAATCAGAAGCTCATGGTTCTAAACCCGGCTCTGCTTCTTGATTGCGGTGTGACCTTGGGCAAGTCACTTCACTTCTCTGGGCCTCAGTTACCTCGACTGTAATATAATGATGGTATTTGTTAAGCTCTTACTATGTGCCAAGCACTAGGGTAGAATCAAGGTCATCGGGTTGTCCCACATGGGGCTCACAGTCTTAATCCTCATTTTACAGATGAGGTAACTGAGGCACAGAGAAGTTAAGTGGCATGACCAAAGTCACACAGTTGATAAGTGGTGACTGTGAGACCCATGTGGGACAAGGACTGTGTCCAACCTGATAAACTCACATCTACCCCTGCACTTAGTATTGTGCCTGGAACACAGTAAGTGCTTAAAAAATACCACAATTATTATTATTATCGTTACCATTCAATCAGCTTAGGAAGCCTGGGGATCTCCTTGGGATGGGATGGGATAGGATGGGGTTAGAGATCTGAAGCCATTGCCATGGAGGCACATACTCCACGTGTTCAAGTGGCAAGCTACTTTTTGGCCAGGATCTGCAGGTTCCAGTTGTAGCTGATAAACAAGAAGGAATAATAATTACAGTATTTGTTAAGTGCTTACTATGCCGTGGCTCAGTGGAAAGAGCCTGAGCTTGGGAGTCAGAGGTCATGGGTTTGTATCCCAGCTCTGCCACTTGTCAGCTGTGTGACTATGGGCAAGTCACTTAACTTCGCTGTGCCTCAGTTACCTCATCTGTAAAATGGGGATTAAGACTGTGAGCCTCAGGTGGGACAACCTGATTACCCTGTATCTACCCCAGCGCTTAGAATAGTGCTCTGCACATAGTAAGCGCTTAACAAATACCGACATTATTACATTATTATTATGTGCCAGGCACAAACTAAGCACTGGGGTGGATACTGGGGTGGGTTGAGAAGCAGCATGGCTCAGTGGAAAGAGCCTGGGTTTGGGAGTCAGAGATCATAGGTTCAAATCCCAGCTCAGCCGCTTGTCAGCTGTGTGACTTTGGGCAACTCACTTAACTTCTCTGGCCTCAGTTCCCTCATCTGTAAAATGGGGATGAAGACTGTGAGCCCCACATGGGATAACCTGATCACCTTGTATCCTCCCCAGAGCTTAGAAGAGTGCTTTGCACATAGTAAGTGCTTAACAAATGCCATTATTATTACTATATACAAATCCAGTTGGACACAGTCCAAGTCATTCATTCTTTCATTCAGTTGTATTTATTGAGCGCTTACTGGGTGCAGAGCATTGTAATAAGCGCTTGGAAAGTACAATTCAGCAACAAATAGAGACAATCTCTACCCAACAATGGGCTCACATTCTTCATCTGTTTTAAAGATGAGGTAACTGAGGCACAGAGAAGTGAAGTGGTTGGCCCAAGGCCACACAACAGACAAACAGCAGAGCTGGGATTAGAGCCCATGACCTCCTGACTCCCAGGTCTGTGCTATATGTAGCCTCCACTCATGCCCAGACATGTATGGACCAGAAAGATGGAACTGTACTTTCCAAGGGTTTAATACGGTATTCTACACACAGTAATCGCTCAATAAATACGATTGAATGAATGAATGAATCTTCAGAAACATACTTCTCCTGCAGGCAGGTGCAAAAAGAGGAGCTGCCATCCTGACTCCATCATGAACCCCTTCATAAGAAGTTCATAAGAAGTTGTGGAAGCAGCGTGGCTTAGTGGAAGAGCATTGAGAGCCAGAGGTCGTGGGATATAATCCCTGTTTCATCACTTGTCAGCTGGGTGACTTGGGGCAAGTCACTTAACTTCTCTGTGCCTCAGTTAACTCACCTGTGAAATGGGGATTAAGACTGTTAGCCCCACCTGGGACAACCTGATAACCTTGTAACTCCCCCAGCACTTAGAACAGTGCTTGGCTCATAATAAATGCTTAACAAATACCATTATTATTATTATTATTGTAAGTGCTAGAGTTGGCTGAAGGGATGATGTGGGATTTCCGGAGGGATTTGAATGGGGAGTGAATCTGGGAGATCTGCAGGAAAACCTGGAAGGATTTGGCAGCAGATTGGATGTGAAAGATGTGAAACAGAGCAAAGAGTAGAGGTTGTGGGCTTGTGGGATGCGGAGGATGGTGGTGATGGTGAACTAGGTGGGATGTTAGTGGAAGGAGTGGGTTTATGGGGAAAGAGGAGGAGTTCTGCTTTAGGCACACTTAGCTTGAGGGGCCGGCAGGACATAACAATAATAATAATAATGTTGGTATTTGTTAAGAGCTTACTATGTGCCGAGCACTGTTATAAGTGCTGGGGTAGACACAGGGGAATCAGGTTGTCCCACGTGGGGCTCACAGTCTTAATCCCCATTTTACAGATGAGGTAACTGAGGCACAGAGAAGTGAAGTGACTTGCCCACAGTCACACAGCTGACAAGTGGCAGAGCTGGGATTTGAACTCATGACCCCTGACTCCAAAGCCCGTGCTGTTTCCACTGAGCCATGCTGCTTCTCTTGACATCTAAGTGGTGTTGTCCTGGAAGTGGGAGGGAATGGGGCAATGCAGATCTGTCTGAAAGGTTAGTGCCAGAGAGATAGATTTGGGATTCATCTGCATAGAAATTGTAGAAAAGCCATAAGCTGATGAGATCCCCTAGAGAATGAGTGATAAGTGAGAAGAGTAGAGGACTCAAAACAGAGCCTTAAGGGACATCCAAAGAGGCCTTCTCAGACTCCAAGAAGCCTTTCCAGACTAAACCCCACTTTTCCTCATCTCCCACTCTCTTCTGCGTCACCCTGACTTGCTCCCTTTGCTCTTCCACCGCCTCACAGCCCCATAATACTTATGCATATATCTGTAATTTTATTTATTTGAATTGCTGTCTATTTGTATTGATGTCTCTCTTCCCCCGCCCCTCTAGACTGTGAGCTTGTTGTGGGCAAGGATTGTTATTGTTTATTGTTATACTGTACTTTACTAAGCACTTAGTACAGTGCTCTGTACACAGTAAGGGCTTAATAAATATGATTGAATGAATAAACGTCCATAGTAAAAAGGATAATAGAGAGAACAGGAGGCTGAGAACAAAATGGAGAAGGGGCAGAAAAGTAAGAGGAGAACCAGCATAGTACTTTGTCAACAAAGATAATGAAGGACACTTTAGGGTACATTTTGTCAGCTGTGTGACTGTGGGCAAGTCACTTAACTTCTCTGTGCCTCAGATACCTCATCTATAAAATGGGGATTAAGACTGTGAGCCTCACGTGGGACAACCTGATTACCCTGTATCTCCCCCAGCTCTTAGAACAGTGCTCTGCATATAGTAAGCACTTAACAAATACCAACATTATTATCAGTTGTTTACCATCTCCAGTGAAGACCAATCAACATAAAATGGACTTAAATTAAAGGAGAGATTTTGATTGAAAGACAAAACCCTAAAAAGGATGTACTTTTTAAATATCTGGGTGAGAAAACACTGGAAAAATCCCTTGAATAATAATAATAATGATGGTATTTGTTAAGCGCTTACTATGTGACAAGACTGTTCTAAGAGCTGGGGTAGATACAAGGTAATCAGGTTGTCTCACATGGGACTCTCAGTCTCAGTCTTCCCATTTTACAGAGGAGGTAACTGAGGCACAGAGAAGTTAAGTGATTTGCCCAAAGTCACATAGCTGACAAGTGGAGGAGCCAGGATTAGAACCCATGACCTCTGACTCCCAAGCCTACGCTCTTTCCATTAAGCCATCATGCTGCTTCTCTAAAAAGGGTTATGGACTCTGCATCTTTGGGATCAAGAAAACAGCAAACAGTCATCTTGTCCTGGATGGCTGAGTTTTCACATGCCTGGAGGCAAAGCACTAGACCAGATGATTTCTTAAGATTTTTTCCAACTCCATGATTCTTCTCAAAACTATGCAACAACTGCCCACCAGTGTGAAGCGATAAAGAAAACAAAAAGGTATTAGGAAAAACAAAGCACAAATCTGACCTCTGGGGTGTGAAGTTTTTTTGGGTTTTTTTGTAGACCAAAATACAATGTATTCTTGAGAAAACTGACGAATTTTCAGGAATAAGAGACTACATACCTCAACATTGTTACACTTAAGACCCCGTGTGTTCTGATCTATGATACGGAAAGAACCGACGGGAATATTCCTCTCAGTGTCTCGGGCCTGAAGTAGGAATCCCATGAAACCATTGGATTCGGTAGCTTGTAGAGTCACTGTGAAAACAAGACAGTGGGTACCTTTTAAATCAGCATATTTTGCAATGATCACATCTGCTTGAAGTAGAAGCTGTGTCCTTTTGAGTCACCTCTAAATGCTTGGGTTTTGATTGGTTTGGAGATGATTCTTAGGCAGCAACGGACTGGAAAGGGGCAGGAGGACACAGTCCAGGGTGAAGTATCCTGATGGCCTGCTGCCTGGTTGGGTCATATGGGTCATTCCTGACCCCTCTGGGTTGGATCTGTCTCTGAGAGGCTCCTTACTTACTCAGAGCAAGCCAGAAGTCACTTGGAGACACTTTTCAAACCACTACCTACCCCTTTGCTGATTTTCCCAGTAATGATTTCCCAGACAGTCTGGCATTGGGAGCAAGAGCAAGAGGGAGAGAAGGGAGGAGAATGAGCAGTGGGAAGAGGAGTTTTGAGTTGGAGAAACAAGGAGGTTGGAGGCCCCCCAAGAACCAAGAGTTGCCAGGATAGGTGGGAGAGAGAAGGGGAGCAAAGACTGCCTCTGGGGAGGGAGCCCAGCTAAGCAGGGAGCAGAGGGAGCTGAGCCAGGAACTCTGGCAAAAGCAGGCACACTAACAGGAAAAGGACTAGGAGCAGTGATGAGCTAGGGACCGAAGTCTATACAGGCCAAGTATGTCTGTCAGGAATGATCTAAGATGTAAATCTATGGTGACCAACTGTCTTTTTTTCCCCAGAAGCAATTAGATTATGCCCACTTAAACAATTAGATGATATTGGTAATTGCAGAAATGGTATTATTCCGGTCAAAAGGTCTAGGAGGCTAGCTGCTTAGGGCTCCACCATTTGGGGGAAACAAAGTGTTGCCTTGAAGGATGTCAAGCCAGAGATAAAACTGCAACTGTGGTTTGGCTCTTATTGGGTAACCAAAGCTTTTGAAATAACTAACTGGAGACAACCCTTGGGAAGACTTCTTGAAAATGAATCAAAATATACCAGTCAGGGTTAGGATTTATCCATCCAGGATGCTTGCACCCTTAACCGGTGCAATGATTTCTACATCGTTCTCATTTTCTCTAGAATTATTACCTCACACTTCACCTGGCTTAAGAGATTTCATATTTATATATAGCAGCAATGTCACACTAATGACTCATACGCCGCTGAAGGACAGGGACCCAACTCCCACCTACCAGCTTCTGTGAAGGGCTGACAGATCATCGCTCGATTTTAAGTGAATGAAATGTTTGCCCTCTCCCAATTTCACATCCTTGAATGTATTCCAAAAGGATAGACCCTATCTCAATAAACGGAAATGGATACAAGCCACATGAGTCAATTTCAGAAAATGTAAATTGACTGTTCGCATATTAAAAAAATATTATTTACCTGTGATTTCATCCTGTAGATTAAATGAAGTTTGGGATACAGAGATATTATATGGTATTGCGTCCTTCTGGGAAACATAAAATCCATGGTTCGGTTCCAAAGAGTCACATGACATAATGAAGCTTCCATTCGAGAAGCCCAAAATCGGCTTGGAGAGAATAGTGAATGTGCACACAAAGCAAGCCCATTTTTCCATCTGTGAAAAAGATGTATAGCCATTAGCTATAGCCATTTTTAGAAGATTTTTCAAGGAAGGAATAGAGTTAAATAATATGAGACAAAACAAATTAGATCTGGTTCTACCCTCTTAAGCAGGAAGACTAACCATCTGTCATTGGATTCATAAGAATGTTAGGGTATCAGACACTGAGGGTGGCAGGGAGGTGGGGGCATGTGGCTTATATATATAAAGTTTGGGATATGCAAACTGTAAGTATGGGGGAATATTGGAAGGAGCAGGAGGCCGTGGTGGGGCAGTCAGTTACTGGAAGTAATAGAGCAATAAATAAAATTCAAAGAGGATGGGATCAGGACAAATACAGGCATAACAGAGAAGGACAAAGGGACTACAACAAGAACAGACCATCCTGTCATCTCCAAAAGGAGGATTTTCAGTCCCACCTCAGGAAAGCTCCAGGCTGATGTCAGAAACCAGGAAGCCCACCTTCAGGGAGTAAGCTCCTTGTGGGCAGGGAAGGTGTCTACCATCTGTGTTGCACTGGTACCTTCTCAAGGGTTCAGTACAGTGCTCTGCACATGCTAAGTATTCAATAAATATCACAGAGTGATTGATCATGGGGCAATAATCTTGACTCACAATGAGTCAGAATCCACTGGTCCAATTAGCAGTGCAAAGGCGAACCAGTACACTCAATTGCTGTGGACCCCTTGACGTATTGCCTTGTTCTTGGATTCGTCATTATACCAGGGTGATGTGCAGGTTCTTTCCTTCTCTTCCAGGAACTCCGGTATTTTGGTGATGGGAGGAGGTTGTCAGCAACAAAGAATACCTGTCCTCTAACATGCAATGATGGGGGGTGGCGGAGGAGGGGACTGCCTGAGGCACACTCTGCTGGGGAATCTCTCCCTCCAGTGGTTGCCCATCCATCAACTTCTCAAACAGAAACTCCTTACCACCTGCTTTAAAGCATTCAGTCAGATTGCCCTCTCCTATGTTACCTGGCTGATTTCCAACTACAACCCAGCCCACAAGTTTCGTTCTTTCAACAGCTACCCAAGCGCTAGATCTAAACCTGGTCTGCCTTGCTACCGACCCGTGGCTCACATCCTCTCTCTGGCCTGGGACTTCTTCCCCTTTCAGATTCGACAAGCCACCACTTCTCCCACCTTCAAAGTCTTACAAAAAATCACATCTCCAAGAGGCCTTTCCTGACTAGATCCTCATTTCCCCTGCATCTCCTACACACTTGGAACTGTACTCTTTAAGCACTCAATATCCACCCCACCTTCAATCCCACAGCACTTATATACATATCTATACCTTATTTTATTCTCTGTCTCCCCCAGACTGTAAATTCATTGTGGGCAGGGAACATGTCTACCAACTCTGTTGTACTGCACTCTCCCAAGTGCTTAGTAAGTGCTTTGCACAGAGTAAGCACTCAGTAAACACCACTGAACGATTCATTAGCTGGGTCTCACTTCTGGCGTCCGCAGGTCAATTAGCTAGAGTGAATTGAGATTACAGCAGATTGACTCAAAACTGGAGAATTGCCAAGTCAGGTAAAAGAAGTAATTAGAAATATTTTGAAGCACATCCATAAAGACTCCTGAAGGTTCAAAAACAACTGAGTGCAGCTCACAACTAAGAAATAAGCACAGAGTATTGTTATCTCTATTGTCCCCATTAATTTAAACACCTAGACAATAAATAAACCAATGTTCTTTCATTCAATAGTATTATATTGAATGCTTACTATGTGCAGAGCACTGTACTAAGCGCTTGGAATGTACAATTTGGCAACAGATAGAGACAATCCCTGCCCATTGACGGGCTTACAGTCTAATCGGGGGAGACAGACAGACAAAAACAATAGCAATAAATAGAATCAAGGGGATGTACATCTCATTAACAAAATAAATAGGGTAATAAAAATATATACAATTGAGTGGTCGAGCAGTGCTGAGGAGAGGGGAAGGGAGAGGGGGAGGAGCAGAGGGAAAGGGGGGAAAAGAGGACTTAGCTGAGGGGAGGTGAAGGGGGGGCAGAGGGGCAGCAGAGGGAGCAGAGGGAAAAGGGGAAGCTCAGTCTGGGAAGGCCTCCTGGAGGAGGTGAGCTCTCAGTAGGGCTTTGAAGATGGGAAGAGAATTAGTTTGGCGGAGGTGAGGAGGGAGGGCATTCCAGGACAGCGGGAGGACGTAGGCCAGGGGTCGATGGCGGGATAGGCGAGAACGGGGAACGATGAGGAGGGGGGCGGCAGAGGAGCGGAGCCTACGGGGTGGGCAGTAGAAAGAGAGAAGGGAGGAGAGGTAGGAGGGGGCAAGGTGATGTAGAGCCTTGTAACCCAGAGTGAGAAGTTTTTGTTTCGTGCGGAGGTTGATAGGCAACCACTGGAGGTTTTTAAGAAGGGGAGTGACAGGCCCAGAGTGTTTCTGCAGGAAGATGAGCCGGGCAGCGGAATGAAGAATAGACTGGAGTGGGGAGAGAGAGGAGGAAGGGAGATCAGAGAGAAGGCTGACACAATAATCCAGCCAGGATATGACGAGAGCCCGTACCAGTAAGATAGCCATTTGGGTGGAGAGGAAAGGGTGGATCTTGGCGATATTATAAAGGTGAGACCAGCTGGTCTTGGTGACAGATTGGATGTGTGGGGTGAATGAGAGAGCCGAGTCAAAGATGTCACCGAGGTTACGGGCCTAAGAGATGGGAAGGATGGTCGTAACATCCACAGTGATAGGGAAGTCAGGAAGAAGACAGGGCTTGGGAGGGAAGATGAGGAACTCAGTTTTGGACATGTTGAGTTTTAGGTGGCAGGCAGACATCCAGGTAGAGACGTTCTGGAGGCAGGAGGAGATCTGAACCTGAAGGGTAGGGGAGAGGACGGGGCAGGGATGTAGATCTGTGTGTCATCTGCATAGAGATGATAGTTGAAGCTGTGAGAGCGAATGAGTTCACCGAGAGAGTGAGTGTAGGTGGAGAACAGAAGAGGGCCAAGAACTGACCTTGAGGAACCCCAACAGTTAGAGAATGGGAGGGGGAGGAGGAGCCCGCGAAGGAGACCGAGAATGAACGGCCAGGGAGATAAGAGGAGAACCGGGAGAAGACGGAGTCCGTGAAGCCAAGGTGAGATAAGGTGTGGAGGAGAAGGGGATGGTCTACAGTGTCAAAGGCAGCTGAGAGGTCAAGGAGGATTAGGATAGAGTAGGAGCCATTGGATTTGGCAAGAAGGAGGTCATGGGTGACCTTTGAGAGAGCAGTCTCGGTAGAGTGGAGGGGATGGAAGCCAGATTTGAGGGGGTCCAGGAGAGAATTGGAGTTAAGGAATTCTAGGCAGCGAGCGTAGATGATTCGTTCTAGGAGCTTGGAAAGGAAGGGTAGCTGAGGGGAGGTGAAGAAAGGAAAGATAGGGCGATAACTGAAAGGGGAAGTGGGGTCGAGAGAGGTTTTTTTAGGATGGTGGAGACATGGGCATGTTTGAAGGCAGAGGGGAAGAAGACATTGGAGAGTGAGCGGTTAAAGATAGAAGTTAAGGAGGGGAGGAGGGAAGGGGCGATGGTTTTTATAAGGTGAGCGGGAATGGGGTCCGAAGCACAGGTGGAGGGGGTTGCACTTGCGAGGAAGGAGGAGATCTCCTCTGAGGATACTGCAGGAAAAGATGGGAAAGTAGGGGAGAGGGTTGCCAGGGGGGCGAGGCAGGAGGGGAAGAGGTGATTTTGGGGAACTCAGACCTGATTGTCTTAATTTTCGTGATGAAGTAGGTGGTCAGATCGTTGGGAGTGAGGGATGGGGGAGGGGGAAGAAAAGGGGGCCAGAGGAGATAATTAAAGGTCCGGAACAATTGGCGGAGGTGACCGACATGGGTGTCAATGAGGGAAGAAAAGAAGTTTTGCCTGGCAGAGGAGAGGGCAGAGTTAAGGCAGGAAAGGATAAATTTTAAATGGATAAAGTTGGCTTGGTGCTTGGACCTACAAGTCCACATGATGGTACAAGCTTGTTATGTAAAATTACTTTTCCATTCTGAGCTACCGAATCTGTGAGTCATACCCTTAAGTCCACTGTCAGCTTTTGTTTTGTTTCAAAACAGCTCAGTACTTTGGGGACATGAAATATTAACTGTGCCTGCTTATCAGAGAGGAAATGGTTTTTCCCTTTAGATGTCATCTGTCTGTGGGTACCTTAGGTTACCCGATTTTAGCTTAGTGGAAAGAACCCGGGCTTGGGAGTCAGAGTTGTGAGTTCTAATCCCAGCTCTGCCACTTGTCAGCTGTGTGACCTTGGGCAAGTCACTTAATTTCTCTGTGCCTGTTACCTCATCTGCAAAAAGGGGATGAATACTTGGAGCCCAACGTGGGACAAGCTGCTTACCTTATATCTATGCCAGTGTTTAGAAGAGTGCTTGGCACAAAGTGCTTAACAAATACTAACACTATATTAACATTAAGCAATTTTAAAATATTACAATCACAATCTCTCTCTATAATATACATATACACACACATATACATATACACATATACTGAAAAGTCCAAATCTTCATCATCTTGTATAAACTATTGATAAGCTTAAAAAAAGATCTTTATTAGAATACACAGAATTAAAAATTCAGCTAAATATGATCAGGGAGTTGAAATAAACAGACAATAAATAAAATCAAGTGAAAAAGGAGTAAAAGCAAGCTATGCTACTGCTTTGCAAAATGGGTGTGAAGATTAGTTAACATTTCACCCACAACCCGGTTCTTTGAAGTTAAAGTATATGACACAGTTGTGCTGAAGATTAGTAAACATTTCACCCACAACCCATTTTTTTGAGGTTGAAGTATATGGCACAGTTGTGCACACTATCTCAATTCTTTCTGATTTTTAAAACAATTATATTATTTTGATTTACATTTTTTCAAAAAAGTTGATCCTGCAAATCCTCAGTAGCTGCAAATTTTGAGTGTTAAGAAAAAAGCATGGCTTAGTGGCAAGAGCACTGGCTTGGGAGTCAGAAGGTTGTGGATGCTAATCCCGGCTCCGCCACTTGTCAGCTGTGTGACCTTGGGCAAGTCATTTCACTTCTCTGGCCCTCAGTGACCTCATCTGTAAAATGGGGATTAAGACTGTGAGCCCCAGGGGGGTCAACCTGATTACCTTGCATCTACCCCAGTGTTTAGAACAGTGCTTGGCACCTAGTAAGCACTTAACAAATACCATTATTTATCAAACAAAAACTCCTCACTATTGGCTTCAAAGCTCTCCATCTCTTTGCCCCTTCTTACCTCACCTCCCTTATCTTCTTCTACAGCCCAGCCCGCACATTCTGCTCCTCTGCTGCTAACCTTCTCACTAGGCTTCGTTCTCCCTGTCTTGCTGTTGACCCCTGGCCCACGTCCTACCTCTGGCCTGGAACATCCTCCCTCCTCAAATCCACCAAACAATCACACTTTCCCCCTTTAAAGCTCTCCTGAAGGCTCACCTCCTCCAAGAGGCCTTCCCGGACTAAGCCCCTCTTTTCAATCATTCAATAGCATTTATTGAGCACTTAATATGTGCCGAGCACTGTACTAAGTGCTTGGAATGTACAATTCGGCAACAGATAGAGACAATCCCTGCCCAAAGATGGGCTCACCATCTATATGGGGAGACAGACAGCAAAGCAAAACAGAACAAAACAAAAACAAGATAACATCATCGAGATATATAGTATCAAGATTTTCCTCAGCTCCCCTTCCCCTCTGCATTGCCCTGATTTTCTCCCTTTGCTCTACCCCCTCTCCCCACCCCACAGCATTTGTGAATATATATTTACACTCTATAATTCTATTTATTTATATTAATGTCTGTTTACTTGTTTTGATGTCTATCTCCCCCCTTCTAGACTATAGGCCTGGTGTGGGCGGGGATTGTCTCTCTTTATTGCTGAATTATACTTTCCAAGTGCTTAGTACAGTTCTCTGCACATAGTAAGCACTCAGTAAATACGATTGAATGAATGAATGAGAGAAAACTGTGTCTATCTGGCTAAAGAGACTTTGAGAACTGAGCTTTACAAATTGTACAAGACAGCACATTGGACACACCAGGAGATACTCTCTAGCATCTATACATAAGACACAAAAGGACCTGGGTCCTAATCCTGGCTATGCAACTTGACTGCTGTGTGACCTTGGGCAAGTCACTTAACTTCTCTGTGCTTCAGTTTACCTCATCTGTAGAAGGGGGATTAAGATTGTGAGCCCCACATGGGACAGAGACTGTGGAACCTGATTAGCTTGCATCTAACTCTGAGCTTAGTATGCTGCCTGTCACACAGTAAGTGCTTAACAAATATCGTAAAAAAACCCAAACAGGTCTTCTGACTCCCAGACCTGTTCTCTTTCCAGGCTGCTTCTCTAAGTAATCTTTCCATGCTCTTGCCATTACCAGTTGATTCTTTGCTTCGTCCCCAGCACCCATTAATTTATGTCTGTCTGCTTCAATTAAATCAACTCCTTGAGGATAGGGACTAGGTTTTTATTTCTATTATACTTCCCCAAGTGTTTAGTAACAGTGATCTGCATGCAGTAGGTACTCAGTAAGCACTACTGGATTGCCTGATCAACATCATAATTTAGGCCAAGACATTAAGAATATTGGCTTCAAGCTGCAGAGGAGAATAAATGAGAACTTTGAGCTTGCTTTGGGACAGCTTATTGAGCTTCCTCTCCCCACTCACCCCTTGGAAAAGAAATACCAGAGGATCTTCGCTTTGGGCTTCATGTCAAAGGCATTCCTCATCTTCTTGGCTTCACACACTTGAGGGGGAGATTGGCGGTCTCCCTCTCTTCAGTGGGAGGAGAGAACACTGTTTTCCTCAGTAACTTGTCAGACTTTCAAAGCACAAAATTTAATTCCCTATTAAAACATAAACTACCTATTTAATATCCTGTTTCCTATTTGGAAGATTATTCCTCAGTTGGGTTGTTAGGAAAGGGAATTCTTTTCCATGCTCTCAGGGAACTCAATATTGTAGATTTTAATAAATAGCCTATACATTCTCATCCAGAATTTCAGGACGAAGGCCAAGAAGTGAAAACTATTGCATCAGCTTCGTATTGCACTCACTCTGAAAAGTCTTGGATTTATTACAAGAAAAAGGGCCTAGGGCAGTGAAAGATAGGGGTAGCCTCAAGCCAAAATTCTCTCTAAGATCCTACCTAGATGTGACAGCTCCCCTTCCCCAAAACGTTGGACTATTTTTAAAACAGGATAGCAGGGTGTGAAGGAGCCTAGAGAGTCATCTGGAGGGAAGGGGTGGAAGAAGCTTTACAGTGTCAAGGTCATTCATTCATTCATTCAATAGTATTTATTGAGCACTTCCCATGTGCAGAGCACTGTACTAAGTGCTTGGAATGTACAATTTGGCAACAGACAGACACAATCCCTGCCCAATGACGGGCTCATAGTCTAATCGGGGGAGACAGACGGACAAAAACAAGACAACAATCACGATAAATAGAATCAAGGGGATGTACACCTCATTAACAAAATAAAATTAACAAATGAGCACAGTGCTGAGGGGAGGGGAAGGGAGGGGGGAGGAGCAGAGGGAAAGGGGTCTTAGCTGAAGAGAGGTGAAGGGGGAAGGGGGAGGAGTAGAGGGTGTAGGGGGAGCAGAGAGAGAGCAGAGGGAGCAGAGGGAAAAGGGGTAGCTCAATCTGGGAAGGCCTCTTGGAGGAGGTGAGGTCGTTCTAGGGCCACCCTGATTGCCTATCATGGAAAATGGCAGGAATAGGCTCTCCTGAAGGCAGTGCCCATAAAAGCTGCCTCTTTTATCCAACTGCTAAAAAATTCCTGGCTCCTGGAGAACCAGAAAAAACACCTTCCACACGGGTTTAAAATTTTCCATTCAGCTGAAGAAAAGACAGGCTGCATATCATATCTCCTCCAGAGGCTTTGGCTGACTACTCTCTCATCTCCCTTCCCTATCTTCCATCCCTTCTTCATCACCTATGCCCTGAAGTCCGTATCCTAAGCAGTTGGGTACTCACCCTCTCCCCAATCCCATAGCATTTATGTAGGTATCCCAATCACTTAGTAAATTGATCAGCACACAACTAACACTTAATACATACCATTGATGGACAGACAGGCAGCAGATACCAAGGCACGCAGGCACGAGAAGGAAGTGAAATTAAAACAAGAGAAATTTTGGCTAGAGGTAAGATCTTGACCACCATGGTGAAAAAATACCTGAACAGACTTCTGAGAGTGAGTGATATATGCATCCTGTAGCAGTCATTCACCTGCCTGGAGCCAGGGGCTGGACCCTCATTCTAGGTGGCTCACAGGGGCTGGACCCTCACTCTAGGTGGGTCATAGAGGCTGGCCCCTCACTCTAAGGAGGTCACAGGGCCTGGACCCTTACTCTAGGTCGGTCACATGGGCTGGAAGATCACTCTAAGCAGGTCAAAGGGCCTGGACCCTTACTCTAGGTGAGTCATAGAGGCTGGACCCTCACTCTAGGTGGGTCACAGGGGCTGGACCCTTACTCTAGGTGGGTCACACGGGCTTGAACATCACTCTAAGCAGGTCACAGGGGCTGGACCCTCAATCTAGATGGGTCACAAGGGCTGGAACATCACTCAAAGCAGGTCACAGGGGCTGGACCCACACTCTAAGGGGGTCCCAGGGCCTCGACCCTTACTCTAGGTCGGTCACATAATAATAATAATAATAATGTTGGTATTTGTTAAGGGCTTACTATGTGCAGATCACTGTTCTAAGCGCTGGGGTAGATACAGGGTAATCAGGTTGTCCCACGTAGAGGCTCACAGTCTCAATCCCCATTTTACAGATGAGGTAACTGAGGCACAGAGCAGTGAAGTGACTTGCCCACAGTCACACAGCTGACAAGTGGCAGAGCAGTGATTTGAACCCATGATCTCTGACTCCCAAACCCGGGCTCTTTCCACTGAGCCACGCTGCTTCTCATAGCCGAGTGGGTCACTGGGGCCAGACCTGCATGGCTTAGTAGCAAGGGCCCGGGCTTGGGAGTCAGAGGTTGTGGGTTCTAATTCCGACTCTGCCACTTATCAGCTGTGTGGCTTTGGGCAAGTCACTTCACTTCTCTGTGCCTCAGTTATCTCATCTGTAAAATGGGGATGAAGACTATGAGCCCCACATGGGGCAACCTGATGACCTTGCATCTACCCCAACGCTTAGAACGGTACTTGGCACAGAGTGAGCGCTTAACAAATACCGTCCTCGTCATTCTAAGGGGAGTGACAGGGGCTGTCGCCTACAGGCTGGGAAGCCCTGCGGGGCAGCGGGATGCTGTCAGTTGGGGTGAGATTCATTCATTCAATAGTATTTGAGTGCTTCCTATGTGCAGAGCACTGTACTAAGCGCTTGGAATGGACAATTGCCAGGTGTGAGGAAGAGGGAAGGCCTGAACCTGTGAGGACAGGAGGACGGGTGCCTGAGTAGAAAGAGCCTGGGCTTGGGAGTCAGAGGTCATGGGTTCTAATCCCCAATCCGCCACTTATCAGCTGGGTGACCCTGGGCAAGTCACTTCACTTCTCTGTGCCTCAGTTACCTCACCTGTAGACTGTAAGCCCGTCAATGGGCAGGGAGTGTCTCTATCTGTTGCCGAACTGTCCATTCCAAGCGCTTAGTCCAGTGCTCTGCACATAGTAAGCGCTCAATAAATGCTAGTGAATGAATGAATGAGTAAAGTGGGGGTTAAGACTGTGAGCCCCACGTGGGACCACCTGAGGACCCCGGATGTCCCCCAGCGCTTAGAACAGTGCTCTGCACACACGAAGCGCTTAACAAATGGCATCGTTACTATTCTTCTTCTTAACGGGACGAGGGGCCCCCGGGAAAGACTCGAACGAGGCGGTGGCCACTTTCTACAAGTCCCCGGGCGAGGGGACGGCACCTTGTGCGCAGGCCGGGGGAGGGTGGTCCCAAGCGCGCCCCCCCGCGCGCGCTCCCGCCCGCCTCGTGCACGCTCCCGCCCGCCCCCGCGCGCGCCCGGACGGCGCTCACCTGGCGCCAGAGGAGGCGTCGAGCCGTGCGGGCTCCTGCTGCTCCCGCTCCGCCTCTGCTGCACCTCCTGCTGCTCCCGCGCCTCCTATTCCTGCTCCTGCTGCTCCTGCTGCTTCTCCTCCTCCTCCGCCCGCTGCCCCTGCTTTTCCTCCTCCTGCTGCTCCTGCTTTTCCTCCTCCTACTGCTCCTCCTCCTCCCGCTGCCCCTGCTCCTCCTCCTCTCGCTGCCCCTGCTTTTCCTCCTCCTGCTGCTCCTTCTCCTCCTCCAGCTGCCCCTGCTCCTCCTGCTGCCCCTGCTCCTCCTCCTCCCGCTGCCCCTGCTGCTCCTCCTCCTGCTGCTCCTTCTTCTCCTCCAGCTGCCCCTGCTCCTCCTGCTGCCCCTGCTCCTCCTCCTCCCGCTGCCCCTGCTGCTCCTCCTCCTGCTGCTCCTTCTCCTCCTCCAGCTGCCCCTGCTCCTCCAGCTGCCCCTGCTCCTCCTCCTCCTCCCGCTGCCCCTGCTCCTCCTCCTCTCGCTGCCCCTGCTTTTCCTCCTCCTGCTGCTCCTTCTCCTCCTCCAGCTGCCCCTGCTCCTCCAGCTGCCCCTGCTCCTCCTCCTCCCGCTGCCCCTGCTTTTCCTCCTCCTGCTGCTCCTTCTCCTCCTCCTCCAGTCCCGCTGCCCCTGCTGCTGGTACTGCTGCTCCCGCTCCTGACGAAGCCTCCTCCCCCCCGGACAGCTTTTGAAGGGTTTCCGCCGGCAAAGAGAGCGAGGCAGACGGGGGCCGGAGGCGGGGCCAGCCTCAGGACCGGCCCCGGGGATCGCCCTCCCCGCCCCCCCCCCCGGGGGAGGGAAGGACAGCCCGGGCATCAGCCCGGAGGCCAGCCCGGCGGAGGCCAGCCCGGGAGCCAGGCCAGCAAGTCAGGCCGGAGGCTAGCCCGATGGACAGCCCGGGGGTCAGTCCCGGGAGCCAGCCCGGAGGACAGCCCGGCGGAGGCTAGCACGGGAGCCAGTCCGGGGAGTCAGGCTGGAGGCTAGCCCGGGGGACAGCCTGGCGGAGGCCAGCCTAGGAGCCATCCCGGTGGTCAGGCCAGGCTAGCCCAGGGGTCAGCCCGATGGACAGCCTGGCAGAGGCCAGCCCGAAGGACAGCCCGGGCATAAGCCCGGAGGCCAGCCCAGTGGAGGTCAGCCCGGGAGCCAGTCCTGGGAGCTAGCCTGGGCGTCAGCCAGGAGGACAGCTCGGCGGAGGCCAGCCTAGGGGTCAGCTCGGGAACCAGCCAAGGGAGGCCAGCCCAGTAGCCAGTCCTGGGAGCTAACCCGGAGGCCGGCCCGGCAGAGGCCAGCCCGAGGGTCACCGTCGACGGCCAGCCTGGTCCGTCCCCGGTCGGGATCTCATTTAAACGTTTAACCGACATATTTCTTTCCCTTTGGGGGACAGCTGGATTAGATTTCTTTTTTTTCTGGAGGCAAGCAGATGGCAGACATACAGGCACATTGAATGAAGCACACACAGTAAACCGGTAAAAGTCAAGAATCTTGTATTTTTGGTGACTACAGCTCACGGCAACATCTCTAACAGTACATTAATCAATCAATCAATCTGTGGTATTTATTAAGTCCCTTCTTGGTGCTTGCACACTATATTAAAACGTTTGAATTGGTAAACCTGATGGATCCTTTCAATCTATAGGGAGGGGAGACTGATACTAAAACAAATTAAAGGCAGGAGGAATAGTAATAATCACGGTATTTGTTAAACACTTACTATTTGGCAGGCACTGTTCTAGGTCCTGGGGTGTGTACAAGATAATTGGGTTGGACACAGTCCCTGTCCCACATAGGCCCAAGTCTCAATCCCCATTTTACAGATGAGGGAACTGAGGCACAGGGAAGTGAAGTGACTTGCCCAAGCAGACAAGTGGCAGAGTCAGGATTAGAACCTGTGACCTTCTGACTCCCAGGTCCCTGCTCTATCCACTAGGCCATGCTGCTTCCCCTCAGTAATAGATTATCTAAAATATGTGCTATAGAGAAGCAGCGTGGCTCAGTGGAACGAGCATGGGCTTGGGAGTCGGAGGTCACGGGTTCAAATCCCAGCTCTGCCACTTGTCAGCTGTGTGACCGTGGGCCAGTCACTTCACTTCTCTGGGCCTCAGTTCCCTCATCTGTAAAATGGGGATGAAGACTGTGAGCCTCGCGTGGGACAATCTGATGACCCTGTATCTCCCTGGGCGCTTAGAACAGTGCTCTGCACATAGTAAGCGCTTAACAAATACCAACATTATTTTTATAGAGAGTTGTACATACATATTTAGGGCATGCAAAAGTGCCGATGAGGAGGTTGGGGCAGAAAATAGGGTGACTGGAAATTGATAATAATAATATCACAATTTGTTAAGTGCTTACTATGTGCCAAGCCTTGTACTGAGCATGGGGTAGATAAGCATGCTGGACACAGTTCCTATTCTCTCAGCTGCCTTTGACATTATAGACCACCTCCATCTGGAAACATCTAACCTAGCCTCCACTGACACTGTCCTGTCCTAGTTCTCTTCCTAACCCTGGCTGGTTCTTCTCAGTGTCTTTGGCTGGCTCCTCTTCTGCCCCCCCCACCCCCACCCCTTAACTGTGGGAGTCTTTCAAAGTTCAGTTTGGGTCCCCTATTCTGCTGTTCTGGTCATTTTTCTAAAAATAAAAGTTAAGTCCACATCCCCCTATTCCTCAAAAACCTCCAGAGGTTGTCTATTCGCCTCTGCATCAAACAGAACCCTTGACACAGGCTTTAAGGAATTCAGTCAGCTTACTCCCGCCTACCTTACCTCGCTGATCTCCTACTACACCCCAGCTAACACACTTCACTCCTCTAACATCAGTCTACTCGCTCTACCTCCATCTTATCTATCTTGCTGCTGACCCCTTGTCCACATCCTCCCTCTGGCCGGGAACTACCTACCCTTTCATATATGACAGGTCACCACTCTCCCCAACTTCTAAGCCCGACTAAAATTACATCTCCAAGAGGCCGTCTCCAACTAAGCCCTCATTTCCCATTCCTGCTTTCCCTTCTGCATCTCCTATGCACATGGATCTGCACCCTTGAAGTATTGATATTTACCTTATCGTCAGCCCTACAGCTCTTATTTATTTATATTGATGTCTGTTTACTTGTTTTGATGTCTATCTCCACCACCCTCTAGACTGTAAGCCTGATGTGGGCAGGGATTGTCTCTTTATTGCTGAATTGTACTTTAGAAGCAGTTAATACAGTGCTCTACACACAGTAAGTGCTCAATAAATACAACTGAATGAATATCTTTATACTCCATCGTTCCCTACCTGTCATTTCCTTATCTTCCCTCCCAAGCCCTGACCTCTCCCTGACTTCCCTGTCACTGTGGACAGCACTACCATCCTTCCCGTCTCACAGGCCCGCAACCTTGGTATCATCCTAGACTCAGCTCTCTTATTCACCCCACACATCCAATCCGTCACCAACACCCGTTGGTCTCACCTTCACAATATCACCAACATCCGCCCTTTCCTCTCCATCCAAACTGCTACCGTGCTGGTACAAGCTCTCATAATATCCCAACTGGATTATTGTGTCAGCCTCCTCTCTGATTTCCTTTCCTCCTTTCTCTCCCTACTCCAGTCTATTCTTCATTCCACTGCCGGGATCATCTTCTTTCAGAAATGCTTTGGGCCTGTCACTCCCCTCCTCAAAAACCTCCAGTGGTTGCCTATCAACCTTTGCACGAAACAAAAACTCCTCACTCTTGGCTTCATAGCTCTCTGTCACCTTGCCCCCTCCTACCTCACCTCCCTTCTCTCCTACTGTCCACCCCATATGCTCCACTCCTCTGCTGCTCATCTCCTGTTCGCACCTGTCCCACCGTCGACCCCTGGCCCACGTCCTACCACTCCTCACATTTGCCAAACTAACTCTCTTCCCCTCTTCAAAGCCCTGCTGAAAGCTCACCTCCTCCAGGAGGCCTTTCCAGACTGAGCCCCCCTTTCCCTCTGCTCCTCCTCCTCTCCCCTTCCCCCTCCCCCCCCGCCCTCTGCTCTTCCCCCTTCCCCTCCCCTCAGCACTGTGCTTATTTGTACATTATTACCTTATTTATTTTGTTAATGAGGTATATATCTCCAAGATTCTGTTTATCTTGATGATGTTGTTTTGTTTTGTTTTATTCTGTTTTGCTTTGCTGTCTGTGTTCCCCGTTTAGGCTGTGGGCCCGTTATTGGGCAGGGATTGTCTCTATCTGTTGCTGAATTGTACATTCCAAGCGCTTAGTACAGTGCTCTGCACATACTAAGTGCTCAATAAATACTATTGAATGAAGATGAGGTAACTGAAGCACAGAGCCGTTAAGTGGTTTGTCCAAGGTCACACTGCAGACAAGTGGCGAATCTGGGATTAGAACCCAGGCCTCTGACTCCCAGGGCCATGCTCTTTCCTCTGGGCCATGCTGCTTCCCATGAACATTTCTGCCAATTCTGTTGTATTCTCAAGTGCTTAGTACAGTGCTTAGTAAGTACTCAATAAATATGATCAATTAATGTAAACTGTTTCATGATAGAGGATGGTAGTAATAGAATGTATGCAGAGCATCATACCAAGTACTGAGAGAGAATACACAGGTGGAAATTAGACAAGGTCCCTGTCCCTTGGAAGGCAGAGGATCCAAGAGTAAATGAAACTAGAACACTACTCTCAAGCTTTTAAAAAGTCCAGTGCTCTCCTTTAGATGTCCTGTGATTTCTCAGCCCAGTGGAAAGAGCAGGAGGCTGGGAGTCAGAGGATCTGTGTTCAAATTCCAGCTTTGCCACTTGCCTGCTGAGACATTTATTTTCTCTGTGCCTCGGTTTTCTCATTTGCAAAATGGGGATTTAATACCTGGTCTCCCTCCCTCAAAGTGTGAGCCCGCCGGGTCCTACCTGATTCATTTGAACCTACCCCAGAACTTAATACAGAGCTTGAGACAAAGAACAAATTTCACAAATACCATAATAATCATTATTCCTATGGCCTCTCATCAGTCCCCCAAATGAAAAAGTCAGTGTTTGCTGCAGATGCTGAGAAGCAGCAATGCTTAGTGGATAGAGCCGGGGCTCAGGAGTCAGAAGGACCTGCGTTCAATACCTCTCCACTACAGGATCCTTGAGCGAGTCACTTAACTTCTCTGTGCCTCTGTTAACAGCATCTGTAAAATGGGGATTTAAAAGTGAGCCTCATGTGGGTCAGGGAGACTGTGTACAACCTGATTTTGTCCCTGCCCCAGTGCTTAGAACAGTATTTGGCACATAGTAAGCATTTATCAAGTATCATAATAATTATTATTATGCAATCACTACTAAGCAGCTTGGGTGGTGGCCTGCTCTCCACTGCCATTGCAAGACAGAGATTCAGAGAAGGGGTGTGTATGTCACATACTTTTCCTATTTTTATGGAGCTGAAGTTCCTTCTTGGGGATTTTTCCCCATGGATTGTTTTCCCCCCCAGAAGAGTGGTTATATGGAGAAAATCCCCAGTTGCAAGTTCATTTCTTACAGGAACAAATGTGGAAAGATAATGAAGTAATGAAGTTCAAGTACTAAACTGTCAGGGATCAACTTGGAATTCCCTAGGTCTAAGGAATTCCCTAGGCATGAATCAGAAATGTGTTATAATACGGGCAGTGCCATAAAAACGTTTCATCCTTCCAAACATGCCTGAACAATTTTAGAAACTTTCAGGATTGAATTTGTTACCTTGTGCAACTTTAATTCTGACTTGAAAATATCCTCTAAGAAATTCCTCAGGGGAAGTTTTTGGGTATATTTAAAATCCCTGTAAACAATGTTAAACATTGAAGTTGCATCGATTTATAATACATCCCTATTTAAGCTACCTGAGGATAAATTCTGAAGAGTTATCCATCTACTATCTCACTGCTGACTGATCTTACCCACATCCTCCCTATGGCCTGGAGCTCCTTCCCCCTTCATATCAGTCAGTCCACACTATCCTCCCACCTTCAAAGCCATGCTAAAATCACATCTCCAATTAAGACCACGTAAGTTCTCTTATTTCATCTATTTTAGGAAGGATTTTTAATATATCCTGTCAGTCAGCGAGGGATAGGAATTTTTGGTCTTAAAACTACTAATGGCATTCGAAGAAAATGTTTCCAAGACTAAATTTAACACGCAGAGAGTAAACCCTCATTTCCCCATCTTCGTCTCCCTTCTACACCACCTACGGATTTGGATCCTTTAAGCACGATATTCACCCCACCCTCAGTCACATGCCACTTATATATGTTTCCATAATTTATTTTAGTATCCATCTCCCCCTATACTGTAAACCACTTGTGGGCAGGCAATGTGTCTACCAATTCTGTTGTACTGTACTCTCCCCAGCACTTAGTACACTGCTCTGCACACAGTAAACGCTCAATACCATTGATGAATATTCCATCAATGCTAGGGTAGTTTGGGAAATGTATCCGAAAATCAGAAAAATCAAACACCCTCAAATCCTCCCACCATGGCTGACAAGTCTTCAGTTGCAGTATGATTTTTATTAGGATGTTTTGAATTCTTTCAGTGGAAGAATAATTTTTTTTTTTAAAAAAAGCCTTTGGGTAGCTCAAACCACATATTTCTCTTGGCCTTCAATGTTTTCCTCAATCTTGTTTTGCAGAAGATGCTGCTGGCTGAAGGATCGGGCCCAAGGGGATGAGTATTCTTGACCTTTATGTGATCAAACGTTTAGCTAACTTTGGAGGCGGGAAGGTTAGAGGGGGTAATTAGCATTCATGTAGTCCAAAAGCCTCATTTTAACCATTAATTTTAACCTTTTTACTTCTGCACCAAATGCTTTCTTCACAGCAACGAACAATGAACGAAGCTGTCCTAGAGTAAAAGCACCTCTTTCTCTTGCACATTCTGGGCAGAGCAGAGAGGACTGGCCCTTTTCTCTCCAGAAGTATCCAGGAGTCTAGGCGGCACTTCTGGCGGAATTTCTGATCATCTTCCGGCACACTGTGTGCTAAGAGGGTAGTTATTTTTGTGTAATTGTAATGGGCCGAGTTCTGCTTTCTGGCTTGCTATTTCCTGTGACTTCACCTCATACCAAGCTCCTTTCTAAGACTGTATGTCTGCACAAATAATGTGGCCAAACTGGGTAGGGGATGGGACAAGGGAATATGGTGGGAGGAGAAGAGGGCTGGATTGGATTCATGTACTGGTAAATGAAAGAAAAAACATTTAGTGATATATAATGAGCTTTATTTGTTCAGCACGTCGACATACAGTACAAGATTTTTTAAAAATTAAATAATTGCTAAAAGACTCACGCCAAACTCTGATTACACATTCCTCATTTTATGTTATAACATGCATAAATAGGGTGACTTTAAGTCAAAGATGGTTGGGCAGACTAAGTTATCTCAAACAATAAATCACATCCGGTTAAAATGAAAAGAAACTGAGGGCATGAAATGACAATTTAAGTTAGGGAGTAGCGCTTTTTAGGAATGGGAGAAGATTGGGGCACAGAATTATTATCGCTATCTAGCTAAAAATAAATTTTTTTTGATCAAAGATGAATGATTTGCTTTGATTTATGTTACTGGCAGAAACTAGTGACACTGTTCTTCAACACTTATCAGCATTTCAAATGACTACTGACTACTTTGATATATATGTATGTATACATATATACACACATATATATATATATATATATACACGCCCACACATCCACATACATATGTATATATATATGAATAGCTTATATAGTTATACAGGACAGCGATGCAACTTGGCCTTGTAAACTTTTTTAGGGCAAAGCTTGGCACACAAAATATTACCCTGCTCTCATCCCCAAATTAACAATATCACAATAACCACTTTTAAGGTAAAAAAGTAAAATCAAGAAAACATTTTATTTGCATTTCCATTCTTCAATGAAAATATGAAATGAAGGCAAAAGGAGGAAATCATTTAGATATTCTTTGATTCTGAGAACAAATTCATTGGAGAAAAACTATCTAACTTTAGTGAAAATTTAGTGAAACCTTCTTATACTACTTGTATTTGAAGGCTATGTAACCAAAATTCCAAGTTTTCCAACCACAGATGTTATTTCCTCAAGAGAGTACATTTAAAATGGGACTCTGAATTGCATTTTTCCCTGGCTCCACGTACCTGAATCCTTGCTATACTCTTTTAAAATGCACTTCAGGATAGGGCAAAGGATGGTACTGGAGCAGGGACAGAAAAGGGAAATCTGGTGCTGGGTCTTTTTTGGGCTGTGGGCCCCAGAGGGCTGGCATGGTGAAATTTGACTCTGGAAATATTGCATTTTGAACAGTCTGATATGATGTAACACCTTCCAAAGTGCAAAATACCCTGAAGGAAGTATTTCAAAACATGTTTTAGGACTTCAATAAGCCCCTAGCTACAAATTGATTCATAAGACTTCTGGGATTCGTTGTCAGTACTGACTCACAGTTCTTGGATGGTAGAGCTCCTTTAGGTCATGTGAAGACACTCCCAACACTACTTTCTAAATCCTTCTTAAAGCAACCAAATGAGAGCAGTCGTTTGGAGAGTTTAAAGGGGAAGCTTGCTTTTTAGCCAATTTCCCTGCTTGTAAGAACAGAACACAGACGGTTAGGAGGGTATATGGTTCAATTATTTACTTAGAGAATATAAAGACCTTGCTCGAAAGCCTCTACTAGACTGGAAGTCCCTGGGGGGATAGGGATTATGTTTATCAACTCTAAAGTACTGTACTCTTCCAAGTGCTTAGTGCAACACTTTACACACGGTAAGTGCTCAATAAATACCAGCGATTGAATGACTGATTGATTGAATGAAAAAAGGTTCCCCAGAAGAACCCTAAGCTCTTCTGCAGTAGTACAGTTCTCTCGGCCATTTTTGTTTTCCTATTATTGAAGGAGATCCAGTCCTGGGTTTTGACTCAAGGCTTCCGGTGATCAATCAAGGGTATTTATTGAGGGCTTTACTGTGTGCAGAGCACTGTACTGAGAGCTTGGGAAAGTCCAATTCACCAGAGTTGGGAGACATGCTCCCAGCCTCACAATGAGCTGAAATTGTGGCCTTGTGAATCCAAAAGTGTGCATTAGTACCAGACCTGCAGCCAAAAGAGGTAAAACTGCTTCAGAATGTAGAAAACTGAGTCAAATGAAAAATAAAAGTCTACATAATAGAAAGTAAATTGCAAATAGAAAAGCAAAATATGTCCCAATAATGAAACTCCCTATATTTCAGGACCACCTATCATAAAGGACCTCATCTTTCTGGAAATGCATGTGGTCTCCAAAAGCAGATGGTATTGTGGTTATTTTTGGAATTAGTGAAGGAGTTTCAATAAAACTCTTGAAACACTAAGATATTCCTGGAAAACTTCTATATATAACTCACGTATTCCTACATAGAGTAGTAGGGACAAATTTTACCTACAAGAACACCATTTCAATATTCAAGTTAATTATAAATCAATGTAAGAAGAATACAAATAATATAATTATGGTATTTGTTAAGCGCTTACTATGTGCCAAGCACTGCTCTAAGCACTGGGGTAGATAGAAACTAATCAGGTTGTCCCAGGTGGGGCTCACAGTCATTTTAAAGATGAGGTAACTTAGGCATAGAGAAGTTAAGTGGCTTGCCCAAAGTCACAGATAGACAAGTGGCGGGACTGGAATTAGAACCCATATCCTCTGACTCACAAGCCTGTGCTCTTTCCACTTAGCCACAGCAAAACTCTAAATAAATTGTGAAAAATCTTAGTTCTTCAAACTCAAGTGCTCATATGTGCTTTATTGAAAAGAAAATTCTACTTTATAATGCTTCCAATGCTCCTGAAATAAAAAGCACAGTTTGCAGGAAAACAATATTCATTATATTCTATCAATATAATAGTTTTTAATATTAATAGCTTATACTTAATATAGATGATAAACTTTAATTCAGAAAACATTATTTTTTCAGTTACTCAAATATATTTGAATATGTATTTCCCACATATAATTCCTTTCTTCATAAGAAACTGAGACTTCTCATTTCACAGACCAGTAAAATTAAAGTTGAATATCAAAATGAACCAACTTTAAAAGATATAACCCAAGCAGCTGTGATATATAGGTATTTTGTTGACTTCAGATTTGGTATATTTCAAGGATTCCTCTATCATTAGTGAATGAATTTATCTATAATGAAATGAAAAATATATTTATTTAGACTTTTAAATATCAACACATTTGGTGCCCAATGTGTTAAATAAGACAACTAGAATATAATTAAATGTTTTTCAAGCTTCTGAGCCTCCCCTTTCTACCTCCCTTGAATACACGTGTTGATTGTTCATGACTAAATTACACACCTGACGAAGACTCTAACTTCATTATTGCTGAAGCAGGAAATTCCAAACCATTATAAACCTCTTTAGAGGATGCAAGCTCATTAGAAGTAGAACCGAGCATTTTAAATTTTCTGGGAAATTCTTTGCAAAACATGAGAATAGTATAAATATTAAAATTAATACAGTGAAGTACTAAAAGTACTGCATTACCAGCAAAAAGTGCAAAATACACAAACATTTCAGTGGAAAAATAAAAGGAAAGTTAAAAACATTGGTGGTACTGTGAAAGCTGATCTACTGCAGATCAAATGACTGCTCATTAGCTCAACGCCTACGGAACACACTGCTACTGAAGAAAATGTCTACTATGAAAAGAAGATAAAAATTACAGAACGTTTATCTTTTAGTACCTTTTCATAATCAATTGTATTTATTGAGCACTTACTGTTTGCAAAGCACTGTACTAAGTGCCTGGGAGAGTTCAACATAACAATATAACACAATATTCCCCACCCACAAAGAGCTTACAGTCCAAGGTACCCATTACTTTAAGCAGAATTCTGCAAAAGCACACATGGGAATATAGATGCCAAGGTTTTTCTCTCTTCAAACCTGGGATTTCTGTCTCCCCCTTGGAGGTTGTAAATTCTGAGGGCAGGTACTATTTCTTCTGTTTCTGCTGTACTGTCCTAAGAGCTTAATACAGTGCTCTGCACATAACAGGCGCCCACTAAATATCAATGATTGACTGGACTGAAGAGCATATGCTAAATTTACAATAATCTACTGCATTGATACGGGCAGTTATTTCTTCTAATGCAAATGGCTATTTCCTTTCATTCACAAAGCTAACTTTGATAAGCTGTCTAAAAAAAATTACTAGTATAGTGTTGCTTTTTTAACTCCATAGATCTGAGGCTGCAAAAGAGTAGCATCCGTTACAGTATGATCACAATGTTAGCTTATATCTTCATACCGTAACTGAGTGCAAACACTATACAGCAGATGAAAATCAACTATCATAAATCATAAAGAGTTTCAAGAATAACGGCAATTGACCAAGCCTGTGTTTCACAGCTGAAAGAACAGTATTGTCCATTTTCATTAGTCAGCTCTGGAAGCCCTTTCCAAGGGGATCTGAAAAAGGAATGAAACATATTTAATGTCAAATTGTATAAAAAATGGCAGTTGATAATTTTGGTGAATTATAGAGACATTTCCCCTCTTATTAAAGTATAATGCATCTTATTGTATGAAAACCATTAAAAAAAATACAATTAAAACCCCCCAATTCAGAGTCAAATGAGAAAATAAGGAATCTATATTTAAAATATGTCTAACTTAAGAATTTTTCATGGTATTTGTTAAGCACTTACTTTGTGCCAGGCACTGCATTAAGTTCCGGGGTAGATACAAGATAACATGGTCAGACACAGTCCCTGTTTCATATACGGCTCATAGTCTTATTCCACGTTTTACAGATGGGGTAAGTAAGGCACAGAGACACCAAGTGACTTGCTCAAAGTCGGAGAGCAGACAGGTGGCTGAGCTGGGATTAGAATCTAGGTGCTCTGACTCCTAGGCCCACGCTCTTTCCACTAGCCCAGACTGCCTCTCAATTGATAACTGAGAAATGGACATTACGGGGCCTGAATGTTTCAAATGCAAAGATACGTAGAGGAGAAGCAGGATGGCCTAGTGGCAAGAGCACGGGCTTGGGAGTCAGAGGACGTGAGTTCTAATCCCAGCTCTGCCACTTGACTGCTGGGTGGTCTTGGGCAAATCACTTCACTTCTCTGGGGCTGTTACCTCATCTGTAAAATGGGGGTTAAAACTGCAAGCCCCATGTGGGACAGGGGCTATGTCCAACCTGATTACCTTGTATTTACCCCAGTGCTTAGAACACATAGTAAGCACTCAACAGATACATTATTATTATTACATCTAGGATTCAAACCAGGATCGACTTAGAGCTGAACAACTGAATGCTTTTAACAAAAAACATAGTTTATGTTCTATTCTCTTCTATTTAAACCCAAAGATGGAACTTGGTTTATCAGAAATTTCTGAATATGCTTTCGGTGTTTCTGATCAATTTTGATGGAAGGGCTGGACAGAGATTTGGCAAGAGAGTCAGATCTAGTTACTGAAATATATGATTTGTCACTCTCAACTTGCCCACTTGCATCATCCTCCTTACAGGAACTCCCTGTCTCCAGTCTCTCACCTTTTCAGTCCATAGTTCACGGCTGCCTAGATGGTTTTTCTGAATCATAATTCTGGGCACATCTCCCCACTCCTTATAAACCTCTAGTGATTACACATTCCTCTCCACATCAAAGAGAAACTCCTAATCATTTGCTTTAATAGTAATAGCATTTTATTAAACACTTACTGTGAACAGAACACTATACTAAGTGCTGGGAGAGAATACAGAGGCCTTCCCTCCCACCTCCGAGGGCCCTTGTTTCGGGCATGCTCCCCGCACGCCAGGCTGGATGGAAAAGCCATTACTGCATGCTCTCGGATCCCATCCCTCCATCGCAGTCGAGAAAAATATCCACAGTCACTGCTGTCTTCCTTCGTGCCCCTGCTCTCAGTAGGCCCTGGGTGTGCCAGGCTAGGGATAAACGCTGCTGCATGCTCATGGCATCTCCCTTACCAGCCAGCCAGCCACACTGTCTCCATGGAAACTGGCACTGATGTTTAATACAGTGCCTGGCACATAGTAAGTGCTTAACAAATAGTATTAATCATTTGCACTAATGAGAAGACTACATCCTATCCTGCCTCCCACCACCCTAGAGGGAAAGAGAAAAACACCCACACAATGAGGCTTCCATAAAACTTCCAGAAAGTTACAGAAAACTTCCAGAAAGACTGATGGCTTAGTGACTGCTGTGACTAAGGGTGTGTCCTGGACTCTGAGATCCGAGGAGCCTCAAATCCTCTTCCGCTAGAAACAGCACCCTATAGATTTTGTTTTTGTTTTCAGTATTTGTGCTGTGTTTCAATGTTTCATCCTTTTTGGTTTGTCTCCAGTCCCTTTTCCCCACTTATACACTTAGAATGGGAGAACTTTGAGGGACAGAGGCCATGTCTAATTACTACAAATGTATTCTCTCCCGGAGCTTAATACAGTGCTCTGCACATAGTAAGCACTTAATACTATTACTACTACTTCTTACTAGAAGAAGCCAATTTCCATTTCTGAATTGTCTCTAGGGCTGAGGTCAGTGATTTCTAATTCAAGTGGCTCATCCCAGGCTCAAAGTCCAGTTTCTGAATGGTTCCCAGTTCCTAACTTTTCCATATATTTTTGCTTCAAGGGCTTTTCTCCCTAACCCACTATTCCTGCATCATGGATTCTCAATCTCTTCTTTTGGCTCTCTTACACCTTCACTCCTCCACTAGACTGGGGGCCCACCGAGGGATTGGGACCGTGTCTGATTCCCACCTGTATATTCTCTTCCAGTGCTTAAGACAGCATTCTGCACACAACAAGTGCTTAATAAATACTATTACTACTACTAGGTTTTCCAGCCAAATTTATTTTTAAAATTATACATATGGCCCTGTTCTAGAAATATAAGAGTGTGCTCCTCACTGCATTCATTTCCCCCCCCCCCACAGAAAGCACATAGGGATCCGGATGAATAGAGAAATCACCATGACATGTTGGCAGAAGGGTTTCACCCTGCTCTTTTAAAATGCTGAACTGGAGATATCCTGTACTGTTCTTTGGAAAGTTAAAATAGAAATACTCGCACCAACAACTTACCTCTCAAGATGGACGTAATGACGGGAAAGAACATTTTTAATCAAAAACACAGTCTTTGTGTAAGTTTCCTGACCCATTAACTTGGAAAAATATAACTTTGCACGAAGAAAATATCCAACAGGCCACAACCATTCCTTAAAAAGACATTAAGAACATGATGTTATTTTTGGTAAAATACATTTTAATCCACCAAATTCCCAGAAAACAGAAATTAAATTCTTACAGGTCCTTGGTGGTAATTAAAACCTTTAGCAAGGTTGTAGTTGTCATTGTCTAGGGCATTATCATATACTCCACAGTACACCATATCACTGTAAAATGATGGAAAAAATCTAAGTCAAATTCAGATCAATGATATTTACTGAGAGCTTACAGTGTGCAGAGCACTGTACTAAGTGCTTGACAGAGTTCAGTACAGCCGAGTTGGTAGACACACTCCCTGCCCACAACAAACACAGTCTATAGGGGGAGACAGACATTAATATAAATATAGATATGTATCTAAGTACTGTGGGATTGAGGGAGGGGTGAATAAAGGGTGCAAATCGAGGGCCGGGGTAGCTTGCCTTGCGGAGACCGCCAGTTCAATGATTTCAGATGATGTGAAATCATATACAATGCATTAGAAGAGACTTTCTTGGGAGAGAAAATGGGGAAAAAAGGAGTTGCCAGAAGTCACGGTGCATTGAGGGGCTGAAAATTGTTGAGATGGGGGCTGAAAGTAGAATGGGGAGAAAGTAAAGCAGCTAGTTTCATACCAGGTGAATAAAATACTTCAAAGTATAAATTAGGCACTTTTGGTTCCATTAATTCTATATGATCAGGTGATTAATGGTAATCCAGGGTAATGGTGTCCTAGGAACTTAAATGAAAAATTAATTCTGCCAGTTGATTTGGCAGAATCTGGCCTACTATGTAGTATTAAAAGATGGAAAAAGCCCCAAATATTCCCAAATCCACAGCTCTAATGAAAAATGTAACATGTCAAAGAATCAAAATCCTATAGTATGTAACTACATACTATATGTATGTATAGTATGAGAAGAATATAGTATGAGAAGTAGCGTGGCTCAGTGGAAAGAGCACGGGCTTTGGAGTCAGGACTCATGAGTTCGAATCCCAGCTCTGCCACTTGTCGGCTGTGTGACTGTGGGCAAGTCACTTAACTTCTCTGTGCCTCAGTTCCCTCATCTGTAAAATGGGGATTAAGACTGTGAGCCCCACGTGGGACAACCTTATTCCCCTATGTCCACCCCAGCGCTTAGAACAGTGCTCGGCACATAGTAAGCGCTTAACAAATACCAACATTATTATTATTTATTATTATAGTATATAGTATACTATACTATAGTATAGTATAGTATACTATAACTACATACTACATACTACTAGTAACTACAGTACATACTATAGTAACTACATATGTAACTACAGTACATATGTAACTACATACTATAGGATTTTGATTCTTTGACATGTTACATTTCCTTTTCCAAACTAATGAGGTTGAATTGGTTGGTCCTAACATATACATTTAAGGGTCATTATTTAGGTGAGCTTATAATATTAATTTAGGATTCTTACTATTGATGGTGTCTATTTCGGAAAAAACCCAAACATCCCCTAATTAAATGTATTGAAGTTTTAATATTTCAATCAAAGCCCAACACTACCTAAGGAAATCTAGGTGTAAGCAGTTTCTAGTAAACTTACTCTGGATCCAGAGTTTTCATGCCCAGGGGACCAAGCAATTTCTTCTCTGCTATTTCCAAAGCTTTCCATGCCTTCTGAGGAGTAAAGAGTTCAGGAGCCTACCATATTTAAAGAACAAAACATCACAGCAAGTTTTTTCTCAGTCAAGAAACCAATATGAAACATACTTTGATTAGAAAGGAACTACTAAGGGGTAGAAAGCAATTATGCACTACCAACAAAAACCAAACTGGCCACTCACCCTCAGGAATAAAAGACAGGTTTGGCAGTGTATAACTGAGGCTGCTGGTGCAGTTCCCAGAACCCAGCTTCTCCTCATCTGAGTACCCTTAGAGGTTTGGAGATCCTACCCTCTCCCACAGATTTTGATTAACTAGAGGAAATACTGAGGAGGGAGGTGAAGAATGGACACATTAGAAGCTCTGTAGAAGTCCTTCAACTGTCCTAACCTTCTTGGTGTGGTGGCCTGAACTGGTGGAGGATCCTTAAGGAGAGCTGCGAAGGCCAGAACAGGCTCTCTGGGGGGACAGTTGGGGGAGGTCTCAAGGTAGGGTCCCTAAGGCCACCTTCTGATTTGTGGTGGTGTCTGAAAAGAGTTACAAAATGACTATCTTGTCCACCGCTAGAGAAACTTCAGGTAGCACGAGGAGTGCTAACAACAGACATTCCTCCCTCGGGAGAACTGCAATTGAAATCTATCAGCTAAATGCACTTTAAACTCCTCACATGACTGTATTACCTTGTTTCTCAAAACAACTACAAATGAAAAACAAATTTTCGATTTTTTAATGATAAATGTTACATGTTTAAGCCAGAGAAACAGCACTCTGATCTATTTAACTGTACAATAAGGAAAGCTGTGTCCTTTTAAATCTGAAAGTAGTAGGGAAAAAAATAAGTCACTCTGTACATGGAACAAGCACTCCAAACTCAGAGGGATACTCTAATGTGTTAACGAGGAATAGTCTCTGAAACTTTCCAAGCACTTACCACAACCATTGCTATGGTAAAGTTTGGCCTGAGCTGGTAGTCACACCAAGGACTTGAAGCTCCATAGCTATCTTTGTATATACCACGCTTATGAACCAAATTAGGATGCTTTTCATTAGTATCTGATGGATCCTCTGAAACATAGAATAGCTTTTCAAAGTGGTCTTGGATTTTCCTGTTCCATTCATCGTATGTGATTAATACCTCTTTTTCTGAAATACAGTAAAATACAAAGCAGGATTTAACATTTACAACACCGCGAACACCCTACTATAACCTAAAAATGAGAGTAATTTCTTTAATTTTTGGATGTATGTTCCTTTTTTCAGGTCATTACAGGCCACGCAGTATATCACCACTTCCACAGTTCATAATGAAACACGTTTTTGCATAAAAATTGAATGCTTCCATTGTTTATGTTATTTGAATCGACAAAATTTTTTTTTATAAGATTTCCCCGCTACAGGGGAAAGCTATAATGATTTCAAAAATGAACTTTAGAACAGAGATCTAGAATGCTTATCACTGGCCACAGACTTGTACCCGCTACGTGAGCACGCAATCTGCTACGTGAGCTTGCAGTTTGCTACGTGCGCTTGGGTAGGTCATGCAAACAAAGTCTGTTATATCAAGAGATTAATGACCCTACATGATACTCAGAGGTTGACCTTTAGTGATAGGATTGTAAAATCCTTTGCACATCTCAGCTCTAAGGTGCTCTCTAATTATAAAATATAATTATAGAAACTAAAATTCTAGTTTCTAGAAACATCAGTACCTAAAAAATTAAATTTATTTCGCCCAGATATTGGTTCGTCATTGAAACACTAAAAACAAGAATATTCCCTCAACTAAAATGGGGAGCTGCATTTTAATCTACCTATTTGAATGCTGAACAGCACACGGACATTAAATCAAACCATGCCTTTCCATAATGATTATATATGATATATGATTACGTGCTATAAATACCTTACCATTTCTCTTTACTGTAACTCCGTGATAAGGGAACACATTTTTTTTCGATAATTCTACCAACCAGCGAACAGTTGATTTACTCAGGCCAACAATTTCCACAGCAGACCCATCTCTAAATTCAAATTAAAAGTTTGTGATAAGGTGATAAGAGATTTGATACATATAATCTTATGTAGAGATCACTTTATGGCAACTGGAGAGTACTTGGTTTTAATAGGAATTTACTCAGTTAATGTGGAATAAACCTCAGGTACTTAACATTCAGATTTATAAGTTCCAAGTACAGTATTTTTGGCAAATACTTTCTCACTGTCCCATCCTTTGCCTATTATTCCCATTTCCCAAAAGTGAAAAGTTGATTTTTACAAAGTCAGCCTATATTTCCCAAAATGTTCAAGAGTCAAATGAGCTGTGACAATCTGAAGAACAAGAGTAGGAACTTTCTGTATGGGGCATAATTTCCCATTTTCTGACAATATAACACCTTTTAATGGCAAAAATGTATAGTGGATTTGGAATCTGCAAAAGTTTGTGAAGTACTGCAAAAGTAATGTGGCCTACTGGAAAGAGCATACAACTGGGATTCAGGAGATCTGGTTTCTAAACTTGGCTCCACCACTGGCCTGCTGTGTGACCTTGGGCAAGTGTCTTAATTTATCTGTCAGTTTACTCACCTGTAAAATGGGGGCCAAATAACTGTTCTCTCTCCCTGGGGATAGGGACCATGTCTGATCTGATGGTACTGTGTCTATCCCAGTGTTTTGTTAGACAGAGTAAGGACCTAACAAATGTCCAATTATTCTTATTCTTGTGAAGCCAATGGCAAATTTAATTTGGTATCTGAATTTAGAATACACAAATGATTCAATCCATTACATTTGTAAAATCTTTGAGAGCAGGAATGCATGCACACCCAAACAACTCCCAAACACTTAGAACTGACCTCTGCACTCAGTAAGTGCACAATAAATTTAACTGATTTAGGGGCTCTGCACACAGAACAATTCTAGATTGAAGAATGCAGGGATTAGAGAAAAGGGATCTATTACAGAAACAGAGGTGCAATAGGGTCAGAGAAAGGATGTGAAATGTCTTTTAAATTTGTGGAGAACTGTTTTTTTTTGGTCACAAAAGACAATTGGACTATTCAGAAAGTTAGAACGAAGCTCAGAGTTTTTCATGAGTAATATCTGACAATATGGTAAGTGCTACAGGAGACTAGAAATTTATCTTATGGATTACATTTTGGAAAATTTTCAAATATTAACAATATTGGAGGGGGACCAGTGACATGTATTGAAAAGAAGAGGTAATTAAATTACAGAGTGTTCAAGAATACGAACTATCAGAATGGATATGCTGTTAACCATTTAAAAAGTGACCTCTAAGGATACGCATACAAGTAAAACAAAACACTTTATACCTGGGTGTAGCTGGGATTCCTCTGTTGCGACCTCTGTCACTCTCTCCCATTTTATCCATCCATGTTCCACAGTTGAAGTGATTGCCTCCATAAACAAACCCACTTTCATCATCAACTCCTGCAGTGACATTAAAACCTACAAATGCAAAACAAAAAACAAACAAAAAAAACAAACTTTCATTTATTATTTCCCAAAAAGTCACTAACAGAAACTGCTGTTTGTGAATCCTGAAAATATATTTTTTTAATGGCACCAGTAAACTCGGAAAATTTCCAGAAAAAGCTTAAACTCTTTTTAGTTTAATATAAAATAGCCTAACTGTTAGAAGAAGTTTTGGGCAGTTTGTAAGCTTAACTCTTTGAATATATGAGGATTTTTTCATGTGCTTTGCATACAGTAAGCACTCAATGAATACCACCGAATGAATGAATATGGGCATAGGTCATGGAGAGCAGGTTTATCTCAATATTTTCCACTAATACTCTACGTCTCTGGCCGAGTCACTTCATTCTCCCTATTAATTACAAATTAAAAGTACCATTAAGCTTATTAATGCCCCAAATTTTGTTCTACATTTAAAAATCTGATTTCATAAGACTCTATGACTCATGCATGGATAGTATGTAGGTATGGACATATTTATGGATGACACCACCAATATGAAGTTAGTATCTATGTATGTGAATATAGCTGAAAAGATGGATTCCCCACCAGTACAATGTGCTACATTATTTACATTAGAGGATAGATCCCATATCGCTGTGTCTCATGTACAATCTACCATTTTAAATTAACAAAAAAAACTTTGCAGGATTTTACTCCTGAAAACACCATTTCATCCACCACTCAGAGAATATAGACTACTGTATAAACATTACTAAAAATCACATCATTCATATATGCCACTAATTTCACTAGCCCAATAAATCTACGACTAATTTAATTGTGGTACTTGTTAAGTTCTTATTCCTTGCTAAGCAATGGGCTAGATCCAAGATAATCAGATCCCACATGGGGCTCGCAATCTAAATAGGAGGGAGAACAGGTATTGACCCCCCCATGTTGCAGATAAGGGAACTGGGACACAAAGGTTAAATGACTTGTCCAAGACCACACAGCAGACAAGTGGCAGAGCCAGGAATGAACCCGGGTCCTCTGACTCCCCGGCCCATGCTCTTTCCACTAAGCCACACTGCTCTCAATTTAAGTGATGTACCTTCATCCTTCATATTCCGGTCAATCTGTGGACCAGCATTCTTTTCTCGGAACTGTATGCCTTGCATATGACGCTGCATAGCTTCCTGTATTACTTCATACAATGGCTGATCCTGTTTGACATGGAGTAAGTGGTGAGCATATGTTGTTTCTAAAAGCTGTACTTTTAAACGAATATTTATTATAAGCTGATCAAGAGGCAATCCCCATACAAACTTGGAAGAACTGAGTCTCTATTCCCCCCCGAAGAGGTGAAATCACAGGTGTGATGTGCTGCACACTGGCAATCATCATCACCGCCATTCACCTTGTCCCACAATCTTGGTATCATCCTTGACTCTTCTTAACTTCAACCCACACATCAGTCAGGTCCCAAATCCTGTTGGTTCAATCTTCATAATGCCTACGGAATCTGCCCCCATCTCTCCATCCACGATGCTGGTCCAAACACTTCTCGTACTCTGTACTAGTACTGCTGCATTAGCCTCCTCACTGGCCTCCCTGCCTCCAGCTTTGCCCCGCCCCGGCCACACTTCGCTTCGCTGCCTAGATCACTCCTCTAAGATATTCTATACACATCATTTCAGTCCTCAAAAACCTCTGATGGCTTCCCATCCACCTCCACAGGAAGTAGAAATTCCTCACCATCGGTTTTAAGGCATTTAATCGGCTCTCCTCCCCTACTTAGCCATGCCCCTCACCCAAGAAAACCCAGTCTGCACACTTCGCTGCTCTTACAGCACTATTCACTACACCTCACTCTGTGTCTTTCTTGCTAAACACCCCATGCTCACACTTCCCTCCTGCTTAAAAACTTCCTTCCCCTTCACATTTGGGAAAACACTGCTCTTCTGACCTTCAAGGCCTACTAAAGTTACATCTCCTCCAGGAAACCTTTCCTGACTAATCTCTCATCTCCCCAGTCCTATTTTCTCATCCCACCACCTACCTCTCCAGCATGTACGTATACACTTTTATATTACTTATCATTTACTTTCATATCTGTCTCCACCACTAGATGGTAAGCTCCTTGAAGGCAAGGATGTGTCTATTGTACTCCCCCCAAGTGCTGGCACACAGTAAGAGCACAATAAATACCACTGACTGAGTGATCATCCCACTGCTGCCAGAAGGCACCCCTTGAAAGCTCCTTCACTATAGCAGACCCTGGGTTTACCCTGTGATGGGATGAGTTGCTATCATGGCTTTCCCTTCCATGTTGCTAGAGAGAAGGAACTCTATGGAATGTTGGAGAACAGGAAAAAGGGAGAAAGATCAATTAACCAATCTATTAATCATACCTATTGGGGCTCCCTGTGTGCAGAGCACTAAGAACTTGGGTAAGTGCAATATAACGGAGTTGGTAGACACATTCCCTGCCCACAACAAGTATACAGTCACAAGAAAAAAGGAGATTGAGGGAAAGAATGAACAATATGAGAGGAAAAGGGAAGAAAGGAAGGAAATGTGGAAGATGAAAGAGAGGAGGGAGTAAGAAAGAAGGAGTCTGAAAGGGAGAGTAAGACAGGATAAGAGAGAAGGAAAGAGGGGAAAAAAAGGACAAATAAAGCTGAAGCTTGGGGATTTATGAAGGTGTGAGGTTTCTCTATATGGCTGGGAAAACGTTTTCTTGAGTAACCAAGAATAACAAAACCAATGGTATGGCTGGAAAATAAGTAACCTATTTCAAAGTCTTTCTGAAATAACATTTATTTCAGGAGACATTCCCCAACTTATTTCTCAGGACCCCAATTTATATCCTCTAACTTTTAAGCTACCTAAGCATTTAAATACACACAGTCCCCCACAGCATTTGTGTACATATCTTATATGGTCTATTACTTCTTCCTGTCTACAATATCCTTTAGTGTATGCCTCTCCTGTTGGATTCTAAGCTCCTTGAGGACAAGGATCATGTCTACTAATTCCATTGTATTCTCCCAAACACTTGGTACTTGGTATTTTGTGGTCTGCACAAAATAGGTGCTCAATACTACTGACTACTATAATCACTACTGATAACACAAATGTGCTCTAAATTGTGCCAATGCTTTCAATGGACTTTCAACAAGGTCAAACCTTAAATGCCATTTTCCCATGGGGAGGGTTTTTTTTCCCCACTGGCACTGCATTTAAAAACAAAATTTTTCTTTGCGAGTCAAAATTTTTGGACAAAAGTGCAAAGCAGCAATAATTTCCCAGTTAAGTTATTCTCATGCACACTCCCTTAGTATCTGATAATTGGTGGAAGAGAGGTTGTTTTCCTTGTTACAATCCTCCTATCCACCAGAGCTTCAGCTTCATTTAATCAGCATTCCATTTGGGATTATTAGAAATCATCTTTACCAATGTGCCGGCTGGTAGAGCAGAAGAGTCATCTGATGGATACATTCTGGATACGGGGCACTTGAGAATGTCCGTGCCCTTTGGAACAATTTTACAGTAATCCTGAATACACTGAAGCCACCACCACACTGCATCTCGACAATTGAATCTGGCATACGTCCCCTGGCCGAGAAGATTGGGAATAAGACCATGTCTCAGAGTACCAGCAAATGCTAGAATTATGTTCCTGAAACCAAATAATTAAATGGTTCACTTAAGATGGATAATTTACTTCAGTTTAAAAAAGTAAACACAGATAAATCCACAGTGTATCTCTACCCTCACCTCCTGTCTCCTTTCAGTTTTAGCAATATATCAAACTGAGTCTACTTCATTTTTGAAATGATTATCAGAAAACAAGAAAACAATTATACAATCCAACTGGGACTGTATCTGATATGATTACATGACACATCCCTGAGCTCTGTGCTGTACTTGACACATAGTACTTTAATTCCAGTTATTCATGAGTGGATTTCCCATATATATAAATGTACGTGTACTGTATATACATACAACATATATAAATACACACACACTTCATATATGTACGCACACACGCGCACACACACACACATATGTCCACATGCAAACCTTCCCCCTCATGCCCATGCCATACATGCATATAAGGGGAAAGTAATTTTCCACACATTATGTGGCAATTGTCATTTGCTGGAGTTCAAATCAAGTAATTCATGAATTCAGACACGTGACAAACCCTTTTTGGATATATACTCTAAATAAGCCCAATAGTTGTACATGATGATTACTATTTATATTTCTTATGAAGAACATAAGATGAATGTTGTCTTTTCAAAAGAGTAACTGTCATTTGGTGAAAATGATGTCCTCAGTAATGAATATACATCAGAGTGAAGTGGGAATATGATAATTTGCCTTAATTGAAAGTTAAGTGAACAAAAATCAAGGTAGCTGTCGGAATACACAGCTTGTTGGGTAGACTCGGGAACAGAAATGAGAAGAGGGCTCAATTCTTTCTCTACTGCTTCACCCACTAGTCAGCATTGCCTCACAGTGGAAAGACAGGAAATGGCATGCTTGTTTACATTTCTCGAATTTTCACTCCAGCTGGGAGTTGGTCTAACAATTTGCCTTTGAAAGTAAAAAAATTAGCAAGTAACAGTAAATATAATTACATCTTTCAATTGGATTAACTAAAGACTATCAATGATCACTGAAAATGACCAGAAAACGTTATTTTATTATGCCCTTGAAATATTCTAACATACACTCATAAAAACTCTCAAAAGTTGTCCAGAAAGGTGAATAAAAATGGAAATTTAGAAATGGCATGGTGATATTGGGACAAGCTTTCAAACTGACAACGTTTAAAAAAGCCTCTTACCTTGCCTCTAAAAAGCGACCAGTAATTAGCAGTAGACCTCTAAGTGCTATGAAGGTATCTCTTCCCCAGCAGCGAAAAATTCCAGATGAAAAATGAGGTAACCCTAATGGAAAATCAAAAAACTTTCATCACCTCCTTTATTACAATATTGTTCCCAACTCCTTTACATACTTGCAAAGTGAAAGCAATAAGCAGGCATCTTCCTGTTCAAGATTTTTATGACCTATCACGACAAACTTCTTGAAGGCAGGGACTGTGTCCCCCGAGTATCTACTAGTCTCTCAATTGCTTAGTACAGTGCTCTGCCCAAAAAGTAAACTTGAAATATATCTGATTGAGATACTACTTTAAAACTGACTAAGATTCAAAGTGAAAACCATGTTAAGTACACAATTATTTGTAGGAAGAAAGGAGTCCCAGTTAGTTTCAGCAACACAGTCTGAATCTAAAATTATGGATGTCACTCAACTACAGTTGAAAAACATATTAGCCGAATCCAACACTCCACATTTAACTTGATACACCAAATAATCTATGAATTTCTCGTTGTGAGACATACTTAGCATATTAATAAAGCAGACATAAATTTAGCTACAAATGTAGTTTATAGATTATTTAGACAATCTTTCTTAGAGACTTCTCCCTTTTATAATTTTTCAAATGTGAATGCACATATCCTTAAAAATATTTGTGCATTCTTCATTTTTTCTTTCTGGAATTCAAAGAAAATAAAGTGTCTCACTGAATGTGTGCTGTTCTTCACCATTCTGCATTTCATATGCAGCCATTTTTGCTGACAAATTCTAATTCTACCTAGAAGCAACAGATGAAGGCTGCGCTAAACAAGCCTCCTGAACATCCCAAGATTCCTTCCACGGGAAATGCTAAAGAGGTGTAAAATGTACCAAATACTTCTTTTCAATAATACCTAAAAATGAGCTAAACAAAGCCCAATTGACCATTTTTACTTTTGCTTTTTGCCCATTAAGGACAGTACTAGCTGTTCTCTTTTCTGAAATGACAGAAGTGCAACACTATGGTAACAAGGCAACAACTGCTCCAGCAAGAAAAATAGCCAAAGGTTGGAAAACAGCTGAGAAAACTTTGAGAACAAGAGCAGGAATTCAAAGAGAGGCCAGAGACGAAAACAACAACAACAACAAAGGAGTCAAGAAGCTGAGTAAGAGCCCAGATGCGTTTTAAGATGATGTATATTCAGCTGAGTAAATCCTTCCCCAGGAGACCTGTTACACTGCTCAGTTTCTAAAATTCGCAGGTCACTCTTTCCAGTTTTCGAGATCTTTTGCTGATGGAGTTTCTTTAGCAAAGGGAAATCAGGACTATGTATAGGTTACCGATTATCAGTAACCGACACTTCTGCTTCCTTTCCTGTCAATCTGTAGCCAGGATTACAGGAATATGCTCTCAACTGGGCAAGACAGGAGCACAATTTGATACTTTGAAACAACATAGTAAATCAAAGTAACAATAAAAATATGACAATGCAAGGTTGCAATAAAAAAAATGGTTGCCATTCCATTTTACCTCAGCTGTAATTACACATTCTCTTCTGGCACAGGTGGGCCCCAAACTAAAGCGACTATAGGAAGGCAAGAATGGAATCGGAACTTCAACACAAAATTCCTATTGAAAATTTTTCTATTTTTGCTATATATTTGCGGGCACATACTTGCAATTTCTAACAATTATCTTAGTGGATTCCTTTTGGGCATTTGTGTTGGTTATTCCACCCAAATTCTATCCTCACTTGCTACTTAGTTGGTGGGGTTGACAACTTTTTCCAGATGCTTCTAGGGAACTTAAGTGGGAGTGAATATTTAACTTAATGGTTCAAATTCCTTTTTCTGAACTGGTATTGGAAGAAATGGAAAAGTAGAAAAAGGGCAAGCAGTTCAAAGATGTGGGTATGTGTGGGGAAAAAAAAATCAAACCATAGGGTGAAGTAGAAGGATTTGGGAACAGGCTGAAAATAAGTATGATCAACACAAAATTAAAAGCATACTCAATTCATCCTGAAGAAAAAAAAGATACTTTACTAAAAATTATCCAAAAACTTGAGTTGAATAGCAACACATTCATCTAACCTTGAGCTATATTCTCTTACAGAACAGGTTATCAATTGTATTTAGGTTATATATTTAAATTTGAAGCATCAGTTCTTACCAGCAGCTAGAGAAACACAGCACTGTTCCTTTTCCTGTGTAATTTCATTCAGTCTATAGGGAACATCACCAAGTGATGGAGAAAGAAAAGGCAGAGATGGGAACTTTCCTATCCCGCACATTTGAACTGAACCCAATGACAGGTGTTTTACAAATGTTGAACCATTCTGGACAAAGCTGCAATAAAAAGAGAGTTTTATTTCAATAAAAATATTTTCACAGACATTGAATTTCACAGATTTCTTTATCCAATGCTATAGTGTGTCATCTTAATGATTGTATTGTGTCTGTGAAGCACTGATCAATCTAGATTGTACCAGTACAGTACTTCCAAATGGATTGGTAATGGAAACCAACAAATGGCCTTTTTAATGTTTTCTCTGAAAAAATTAAAATGGTAATTCAATGGTAGAATACATTTTAATTCCAAATCTTAGACACACCCTGAATTTCCTGCCCATAACTTTAGTACACTCTTCAAATTTGAACTTTGCCCCACTGATTTTATAAGTTTCCATCACTACACTTGGGTAAGTACTTTTGTTTCTGGGCAAAATATAGCACGGTTAGGTTCGCTTATTTTCATATTTCTATTCTCTGCCTTGTGTTTGTGCTGACAGAGGTCACTATGGCAACATAAAGATCACAGTAAAAATACACTCATACTATAGTCGTAATAAGGACAAGTGAACTGATCGAAGAGTCTGCTAATGAAAAGGAAGAAAATATTGCATTTTTGAAAGAAGAGTACGCAAAAATACATTTCCATTCAGGTCTAATACAATTTGAGATTACAAACTAAAATATAAATCAGTTGAACTTTGGCAGACTTGTTACTGATGTTTCATCCATTTGTATATTACTTGTACCTATTCTCATATTCTTTTAATTATTGCATATTCCTTAATTTGTGTATGCTCGTCTTCCTCATAGGACTGTAAACTCTTCTTAGGCAGGGACTGTTTCTTTTATATTTCCCAAGAAGCCTATTAGAGTGCTCTGCAGAGAGTAGGTGCTGAAATACTCATGTAAATCATTAAAATGTTATAGATTTCCATCTTCCCTTAAATCATTTAGTCATCATCAAAAACCTGAATGATTCTATTTTTTACTGTGCATAGAGTTGTTCATTAGTACTTTAGAAACATATTCACAATTTACTCTATATTTCTTGCATATACCTTGACATCTGCTTCCAGGCTATATCCAGAAGAGTGGTGTACGCACCAATTAATATAGCATCAAAATAACAAGGGATAAGGTAACGTGGAATCTGCTTTAGATAGAAGAACATAGCTTGGAACCATTTACCAACCTGTTAGAAGAACAAATAAAGAGTTGATTTATGGTAATAATAATAATGATGTGATTTGTTAAGTGTTTAGTATGTGCGAGGTACTGTTCTAAGTGCTGGGCACTGTTCAAGTTTCCATGCTGGATAAATTGTAAGGGGTTAACAAACCCACAATTGAACAGCATAATATCAACAAGGTACACTTTTCTCTGATATCAAAAGAAAAAAATTGGTCTAGCACCCCCTTCCCTTCCTGCTCCCCAGACAGATGAGGGCACACACGTAGCTTGGAATGTTTCCACTTACTTCAGCAATAGATCCTGAGCGCGAAATCAGTCGATTACTGACATAATCAATCATCCAATCTCCAGATCGCAAATTATTGCAAAAAGGATGTCCCAAGTCATTCTTTGGCCTAATTTCAGCCATTACTGACATTAATCCTGTAAAACCAAAGGAACTTTTCAATAATAATAATAATAATGGTATTTGTTAAGCATTTACTATGTGCCGAGCACTATTCTAAGCATTGGGGTAGATACAAGGTAATCAGGTTGTCCCACATGGGGCTCACATTTTTAATCCCCATTTTATAGATGAGGTAACTGAGGTACAGAGAAGTTAAGTGATTTGCCCAAGGTCACACAGCAGACAAGTGACAGAACCAGGTTTAGAACCTATGTCTTCTGACTCCCAAGCCTGTGCTCTTTCCACAGGCCACTCATTCAATAGTATTTATTGAGCGCTTACTATGTGCAGAGCACTGTACTAAGCACTTGGAATGTACAATTTGGCAACAAATAGAGGCAATCCCTGCCCATTGACGGGCTTACAGTCTAATCGGGGGAGACAGACAAAATCAATAGCATGTTTCAACAATTACGACAATGTTTATCCATATGAGGATGCAGTTTACTGTGGTAAACTGGACATGCCTAACGCTGACAGGGCATAAGAGTTACTGTTAAGTGCAGTATAAATCAATCAGTAGTACTTATTGAGTGCTGACTATGTTCAAAGCCCTGTAGTAAGTGGTTCGGAGGCTATAGTAAGAGTTGGTAGAAATAATTTCTGATAGCAAAGAGTTTTACAGGGGGGCTATGACAGGGCTGGGATTTGCATAAGAGGCATTTGTTTGGATTATGAATGCATCTGGGTGTCCTAGCAAATCCACTAATCCCTAGTAGAAGGGTGCCATCTCTTATGCGACTGACATTTGCTAGTCATTTGATGCTATGACACCAGCCTGGCATCCCCCCTCCCCATGCATTCCCAATGGACGGTCCGCTCCCCAGCATGCCAGAGACTCCGTTCCTCCTGCCCTTGCCGGGGCAGCCCCTCTGGTCACAGAGGGATGGCAGTCCCAGGGGCCAGGGGAATCCGGAAAGAAATGCCCCAAGTGAGCATGATCTCCCTCCCAAGGAGCCAGGACAGAGCTTCACTTTATGGACGACCCGGGTCCAGTGGGGGAAACCATACTTGTGCACCCCTTGGTAGACAGTCTTCTCCCTGCATGTACAACCCCTCCTGCAGAGGCCACTCTGTCCCATTTTGCACCTTGACCCTTGGAGGAGCCACTTCGATTTTTCCCTTCTTCCCTTTGCCTCCAGTGTTTCATTTATTCGGTCATATTTATTGAGTGCTTACTGTGTGTACAGCACTGTACCAAGCACTTAGGAGAGTACACTATAACGATAAACAATTAACAATAAACAGACACATTCCTTGCCCAAAACATGTTCGGTGTGGCTGCCAAGGCATCAGACAGGGGAACGGTAACATGGGTGTGATACTGGGGGTTGGCAGTGGCCGCTCTCAGCACCCGGTTCGGAGAGCCCTGTCTGCGGCAGCCCGGACTGGGGTCAGCTCTAGGGTAAACCATGCGTCAGAGACTCCGTCCCCCGGCCCTAGCCACGGGGGTCAGCACAGGGAAGAGGTCTCATAGCAGGGAACATGCCCACCCCTGGGACTGCCGTCCCTCTGCGACCAGAGGGGCTGCTCTGGCAAGGGCAAGGGGAATGGAGTCTTTGGCATGCTGGGGAGCGGACCGTCCGCTGGGGATGCATGGGGAGGGGGGATGCCAGGCTGGTGTCATAGCATCAAATAACTAGCAAATGTCAGTCACATAATCCCCATACGTTCCAGGACAGTCTCGGTTGCCACCTGCCACTATGGCAGAAGTCCAGCTCCAGAAGAAAATCCCACCTCCCTCTCACCCGGCACCACCCCCTGGTTGGAAGATGGGAACATTTAGTAATTTCAACTCTTGAAGACGATCATTCAGGAGCTGCTATAAACTACTCGTTTAATGGATCGTCTCGAAGGGTTTCCCTTGATTACCATGGCGCAAAATGGCCAATCCACTGTGTGTATGTTGTATTTGTTGGAACTGCTTACCGTCTAGTGTGATATGGGCAACTACTGCAAAGTTAATATGTTTTATTGCAGAATAAACTTTCTGTACCACAAAATAAAGGGAGCATTACCAGCCTCAGCTCCACCTGATTAATGACGTTTATAGCGAGAGTCCAACTAGTTCACCAGTTAAACAAATTTACTATTAGTCAGAAGGTGTTTGACTCTCTGCTGTCTTTGGCTTGACTATTTATTTATCTCAGTTCCTAACTTCCTCCTGCTGAGTGTGCTAATTACAAAAGAACTACTTTCTCAACCTCGATTCTTCCTCCCTAAGATTTATCAACTGTGCAGAGGTGGATACATTAAATGAACTTAACAGTAGCTTTTAGGCTTTCATAACAATCAATCAATCACTCAAATCAATGGTACTTATTGAGCAATATTCTGTGAAGAGCAATTGGGAGATAGCTGTCATCACGTGTAAAATTCAAGCCTGTTACCAAGATCCTAGAATTCATTAAATTAACTATCAAATAATACATGATTCTAATTTTCAGAACCTGAAGCAGCAGTCTGTTTACATATAGAAACATTTCTCTCTATAGAAAGTGGCATTCCTAGGATCATTTCCCAAAGGTAAATAATAATAATAATCACGATATTTGTTAAGCACTTACTGTGGGCCAGGCACTGTACTAAGCTTTGGGATAGATACAAGTTTATCAGGTTGGACACAGTCCCCATCCCGCATGGGACTCACAGGCTCGATCCCCATTTTACAAATGAGGTAACTGAAGCCCAGAGAATTGAAATGACTTGCCCAAAGTCACACAGCAGACAAATGGCCCGGATTAGAACCCATGACCTGCTGACTCTCAGGCCAGTGCTCTATCCACTATGCCTTGCTGCTTCTGAAGAGATGGATATGCAACTGTAATACCCAGTTATTGAAACTGTTCTTTACTTTGTGGCTTCAACTGGTAATTGCCACATTTTACCTGAGGCTCATGGTCAACTCTAATGATCTTGCCTTTTGCGGCTTACCTTTTTAGAATCACAGAATACAATTTGTTATTGAAAAAGGAGTTATTAAAACTTCTTCCACCTTTTAAGTGTGAAAACTTAGTCAAACTTTCCACTTTTTAAAAGGGAAACTGAATGTCAGACATTGATATCAATCATGGTTTATTTAACTCTATTTTGTTTTAAGTGGGAGAGTAGGGAATGTGGTTCCATCAACGCTGAACATAAATGGTCTAAAAATAATAATCATAAAGACAGGGATATTTAAAATTAAATTACTTGGAGAAATTTCAGGAAAAATATTCTCTAGCTGCATAGATAACTTCATCTTTGGACATTTTATAGGTAATAATCTTTATTTAGCACCTATTTGTACAGCCAGTAGTCAAGTACCTGCTTCCCATTGGAGTTTTTTTAAACCATCTAGTATTTGCATTTTTGACACTAGAAATACTTTTGGATTCACAGTTGGAACATCCTGTTTATCAATGGATTTGAAAAGGAAATAGCCATTTAATCAGAGGAAATAATAGGAATTTAGTAAAAATTTTTGAATGCTTTTTAAGGAAGAGTTGAGTAGTTTTATTCCTTCCTTCCATGCTGGAAATTAAAAAGAAAACAAAACAAATCCAAAATAAAACCATGTGCCCTTGAGTTAACTTACCTTGAAGGCCCCCATATTTGAGGGGTGACCAGTTTGGTACATCATAACATCCTCCACCATCTTCTTGTTCTTCTGACTCACATCGGTAGAGTAATTGATTTAGGTCAGCTAAAGTTAATTTAGATGAAATACTAAATGTAGACAAAAAACAAAATAACTGATTAGCTACACTATAAAGCTATACAAATCCTTGAATATAAAAGGTAACTTAGAATCTAGGTTACTTTTTAATATTTCATTTATACTGCCATTGACCATTCGTATCTCTCAATTAATTTCATGAGGGAATATCTGTGAGACCACTGCATTTTGCTCTTTAAATAGCACGATTCTATTGGACATCTGCTCAGAAACTTGGAAAATAAACTGAACCTTAAAACCTCAATTATAACGTGGTTCAGTGGCAAGAGTCCAGGCTTGGGAGTCAGAGGTGATGGGTTCGAATCCCGGATCTGTCACTTGTCAGCTGTGTGACTGTGGGCAAGTCACTTAACTTCTCTATGCCTCAGTTACCTCATCTGTAAAATGGGGATTAACTGTGAGCCTCTCGTGGGATAACCTGATTACCCTGTATCTACCCCAGAGCTTAGAACAGTGCTCTGCACATAGTAAGCGCTTAACAAATACCAATATTATTACATAACATCTCCAGAATCTGCACTTTCCTTTTCATCCAAATTGCCAATATACTGGTGCAAGCATTTGTCATATCCTACCTTGATTATAAGCATCAGCTAGTTTCCGGTCCACACTTCCCTCTTCTGACTAGATCATTTTCCTACATCTTTCCCAGTTCTTAGTTCATTTAGTGTTCTGTACACAGTTAAGTGCTTAATAAATACTATTACAACTTCTAAAAAAGTACCATGTGCATCTCTTCACTCCTCAATAATCTCCAATGGTTGCCCATTGATTTCTGCATTGAGGACAAAATTCTTAATATTGACTTTTAGGTGCTCAATCAGATCTTCACCTCCTTCCTAATCTTGCTCACCTTCTATTACAAGCAATCAATCATATTTATTGAGTGCTTACTTAATACAATCACTCATCCTATTCCACCTGGATTACTTCATCAGCCTCCTTGTTGACCTCCCAGCCTCCTGTCTCTCCCCATTCCGAACCATACTTCACTCTGTTGTCTGGATCATTTTCCTATAAAACCATTCAGGACATGTTATTCTGCTTCTCAAAAAACTTCAGTGGTTTCCCATCCATCTCCGCATCAAACAAAAACTTCTCACCATTGGCTTTAAAACACTTCACCACCTTGCCCCCTTCCTTCCTCACCTCATTACTCTCCTCTACAACCCAGCACACACTTCACTCCTCTAATGCTAACCTTCTCACTGTGCCTTGATCTCACCTATCTTTTCATTCAATAGTATTTATTGAGCGCTTAGTATGTGCCGAGCACTGTACTAAGTGTTTGGAATGAACAAGTCATTGCAGCTGACCCTTAGCCCACATGCTGCCTCTGGCCTGGAATGCCTTCCCTCCTCAAATCCGACAATTACTCTTTCCCGCCCCTCCCAAAGATTTATTGAAGGAACATCTCCTCTAAGAGGCCTTCCCAAATTAAGCCTCTCCTTTCCTCATCTCATACTCCTTTCTGCGTTAACCTGACTTGCTCCCCTGGTTCTTCTCCGCTCCCAGCCCCACAACACTTATGTACATATCAGGAATTTACTTATTTGTTTGATGTCTGTCTCCCCTCCACAGATTGTAAGCTCACTGTGGACAGGGCATGTGTTTGTTTACTGTTGTATTGTACTCTCCCAAGTGCTTAGTACAGCGCTCTGCACACAGTAAGCACTCAATAAATATGACTGAATGAATGAATGCAGAGCACTATTACACGTTTGGGAGAGTACAATATAACAGAGTTGGTAGTCATGTTCCCTGCCAAACAACGAGCTTAAAGTCTGGAGCAGGAGATAAATTATGGATATGTACCCAAGTGCTGTAAGATTGAGGAAGTGATAAATAAAGGGTGCAAATCTAAGGGCAAGGATGAGGCAGCAGGAAGTGGGAGAAGAGGAAATGAGGGCTTAACTGGGGAAGGACTTTTGGAGATGTGTTTTTATTATGATGTACATCCTTATTACTATACAGATGAGGTAACTGAGGCCCAGAGAAGTGACTTGGCCAAGGTCAAACAGCAGACAAATGGCAGAGCCAGGACCAGAACCCAGGTCCTTCTGACTCCCAGGCCCATGTTCTACCCTTCTCACACTCACTAATGCATACCCAGTTTGTAGGCCAAGCTAAGTGGCGAGATGATGAGCCAAAGAGTATTTGCTCAAAACTGGTCACTGTTTATCCCAAACCACACCCCATCTACTTTACTTACTCTCATCTTTAATTTCTTGGTAATAGTAAACAATATAGCCTTAGATTTATTAGCTCTTTTAAGCCTGTCCCCTCCTGGTCCTTGCCCCTCACTTATAATCCATGGTCAAAATGAGAAGTTGGCATCTCTGGTGCAGTCAACATTTTGTTAGCACCAAGCCAATGGCTTCTTTAAAAGTTAGTTATTAGTATATTTTTTCAAATTCACCAGAATTTAGCTAGAAAATTCTCTGTAAATACAATGGATACTTACGAAGCAAAAGGAATTTTTAATATAGGATCTGAATTGTCAACAGGAAGGCTTCCAATTTTAAAATTAGGACTGAATTGTGTCAGGTGATTCCGAAGTATTCCAACAGCCACTTGTGCGTGTGGATCAAGGCTTACTCTGAAAATGTAAAAATTAAAAAATCCTAGTTTTTAGCACTTAGAAGCAACTTAAAGCAACGGAGTGAACTACAATGTTTAAACCAACAATTAGTGACAGAACAATAACAATTTACAAATAAATATGACCTACCGAAATATAATAACACTTCCTGGGGTCAAATTTTCAAATTCTATTTCTTGGACATATTCATGAAGACCTTTTGTGGCAACTCCAGCTTGTTTTACAATTTTACTTTCATTAAGCTTAAAAAAGAAAGCATTTAAATTTGTTAGAAAACCCATCCCCTTATGACATTAAGATATCAGATCTATTAACTGAAAGAGGTTATAAGTACCTGGATGTGTTCTCTAATTTCTACTGTGATGTCGGGCATTCCATTGATGGATTTTGCATCCTTTACGTAGGAACCAACATTTCTTTCAACAGTTCTGGCCTCAAGAACTACTTCTTCAATTTTACCTGGAAAATATTTTATCTGCTAATTCAAAACCTGTACATTCTAACAATAAAAAGTTGAAAGCTCTTGATTTTAAGCCATAGGAATTAGACTATGAAGAGGGATTTACTGTCCTAGTGTAAACTACAAAAGCTCACACTGAAAAGTGGCCCGCACAGGGCCTATCTAGTTTTGTATGATGACCATTCAAAGTGGCTACCGTTAATGAGAAATGGCCCAATACAGTCACAGTTTTCAAAAGAAAAAAAAGGATATTAGTGCAGTTTTAAAAATTAATGTTTCAAAAATGTTATGATGGGTAAAAAATAGTTTGCACCCATGCCCTATGATAGGGTGAAATGAAGCAGTGTGGCTAGTCACAAAAGCACAGACATGGGATTCAGAAGATCTGGGTTCTAAACGTGACTCCTCCACATTCCCGCTGTGTGAGCTTGGGCAAGTCACCTATATCCTTTGTACCTCAGTTTCCTCCTTTGCAGATCCATCACTGAATGGTATTTATTGAGCACTTACTGTGTGCAGAGCAACAAGTTGGTAGACATGCTCCCTGCCCATAAGGAGTTTACATTCTAAAAGGGTAGATGAACATTAAAATAAATTATGGATAAGCAAGCAAGCCCTAGGGGCCAAGGGCGGGGTGAATATCAAGTGTTTATAGGGTACAGGTCCAAATGCATAGCTAACTCAGAAGAGAGAGGAAGTAGGAGAAATGAAGGCTTAGGGAAAGTCTCCTGGAGATGTAATTTTAATAAGGCTTGAAGTTGGGAAAGTGTTGTTCTGTTGTATATGAAGAGGGAGTTTCAGGCCAGATGGAATATGTGGGTAAGGGGTCACCAGTGAGATAGATGAGACTGAGGTACAGTGAGTAGGTTGGGGTTAGAGGAGCAAAGTGTGCAGGCTGGGTTGTAGTAGGAAATCAGTGAAGATAGTAGGGGACAAGTCAATCATATTTACTGAGTGTTTACTGTGTGCACAGCACTGTACTAAGTGGTTGGGAGAGTACAGTATAACAATATAACAGACACACTCCCTGCCTACAATAAGCTTACAGTCTAGAGGGAGAGACAAACGCTAATATAAATAAATAAAATTACAAATATGTACAAAAGTCCTGCGGGGCTGGGGGGGGAGGCGATGAAGCCAGAGCTTAATACAATGCCTGGCACGTAGAAAGCGCTTATTAAATACCAAAATTATTATTATTACTATTATTATAAAGGAAGCAAGTCAAGGTGATGCTGAGGGAGTAGAAGAGGAAAGTAGGGCTTAATCAGGGAAGGCCTCTTGGAGGAGATGTGCCTTCAATAAGGCTTTGAAGGGGGCGGGGGGAAGAGTAACTGTCTTTAGGATATGAGGAAGGAGGGCATTCCAGGCCAGAGGCAGGATTTAAGCGAGAAGTCGGAGGCAAGATAGATGAGATCGTAGAATAGTGAGAAGGTTAGCATTAGAGGAGCGAAGTGTGTGGGCTGGGTTGTAGTAGGAGAGTAGTGAGGTGAGGTAGGAGGGGACGGGGTAGGTAGGGTGGTTCCTACATCTGAGTTCCGAGGCTTAGAAGGAGTGTCCGTGCTCAGCTGGACTTGGGAAGGAAAACACAAAGCATCTGGAGCAAGTGTAGGGGGACCAGGGATCAATGGTATTTATTGAGCTTTTATGATGTGCAGCAGACTGTACTAAGCACTTGGGAGGGAACAATATATGAGAATCAGACCCCACTAGAGAAACAGTCTGGATTCCGAGAGAAGCAGCATGGCTCGGTGGAAAGAGCCTGGGTTTGGGAGTCAGAGGTCATGGGTTCTAATTCCAGCTCCGCCACTTGTCAGCTGTGTGGCTTTGGGCAAATCACTTAACTTCCATGTGCCTTAGTTCCTCATCTGTAAAATGGGGATTAAGACTGTGAGCCCCACATGGGACAACCTGATGACCTTGCATCTCCTCCCACCAGTGCTTAGAACAGTGCCTGGCACATAGTAAATGCTTAACAAATACCATCATCATTATTATTATTATTCCAGAGAGTGCAGTGAGCAGTTGCAAAATGGCACTTTAAAATTACATTTCACATGATGCAACAAGGTGACTGACTGCTTTTATGGCAACCCCCGGAGGTTTTTGAGGAGTGGGGAGATGTGTTCTCCCTTTTAGTCCCATCTGGGATAGGGACTGTGTCTGATCTGTGTATACTTCTTAGTACTTCAGTGCTTCTTAGTAATGCAGTGCTTGGCACAGAGTAAGCGTAGTAAGGAATTCCACAATTATTATTATTCTTACTCTTTTGATTATTACTAGGCTGTGAAAAAATTCACTTTGAAAACTCTCTGCACCATGAAAACTCAGAGGCTGGGAATGTTTCTAGAACTACCTTCCAGTGGGTTCTTTGGAAAAAAAAATTCACAATTTCTTATGTTCCAAATTTTTCATCAGTTAAAAACATTCATGATGGAAGAGAAGCACCATTAAGGTCCTTGGGGGCAGGAAATGTGTCTAACAATTCTGCTATACTCTTTTGTACTCTCTCAAGTACTTAATACAGAGCTCTGCACACAGAAAGCACTACATAGATAACGAATGAATATCAAAGTACCAAAGAAACAACAGATATTACGTAGGAAATACATATCATACCACATTCATCTGAGATGTGAAAAACCTGAGGTGATGCTAACTACATCAGGAAACATTCATTTAATGGTAAAATTTCAGTCCAAATTTAGAATTTACCTGGGATGCACATCTGCGGCACTTCTTTGCTGTAAGCAGAAGTCTTGGGGTTTCTAAAAGCAGTGCGAGACACGGCCACTACGGACTGGTGAGAGCTAGGACAGTGTCTCGTCACTGCTACTATGTCTTCATCAACCTGATCCACATAAACCTATGAAAAAAAAAGTAGATTGATGGGCAAAATGTGTGTGTGTGGAGGGAATCTTTGAGAAGCCACAAAAAGCTTTACAGTCTTGCCTGAATAAAACCTTTAGCTCCAAGTTCTTGGTGCAGCTTATTTATGGCACGTCTTCCTGCTATAATTCCAGTCTGGAGATTAACTTCAGATGGGTTTGATAGAGTAGCTGCTGGGTTCCACTTGGTATAAAACCGTTCTTCAGAAACTACAGAAATCTGCAAGGTATTAGAGAAGTATTTGTATTGCCTTCAGATAACCCCACAATTGTTTGCTCTGGAAAAATAATGTTAAACTGCACTTTAGAAATGCAGACACATCAAAGGAGCTTCCTATGGAATTCTCCTTTTAAAAGCAACAAACCCACCTGATGAGGTACTAATTCATCATAGCCCCTAGTACTTCCACTAGCACAGCAAGCCATGGAAACTATGGTGGAGCTCGGAAGAGCATCATATGCTGATCGATGCTAGACAGAATGAAAAACAAAAATTATTTTAGACATGTAGAGTATCATCTTACAGCAGAATAGGATGCAAAGACTAGCATTAACGTATAACTATTGAGTTCCAATACACTCCAACAACAAAATCAGAGATCTGAAAGCCAGTCATCAGGATTACTAGCTGAAAACTACAAACAAAAGCATCAATTCAGTGCAGGGAAAGGGTGGAGGAGGAGGGTACAATGCTGGCTGTGGATCACAGAGAGTCAGCAAAGGGGAATTTCGGAGCAAAGCAATGGGGGAGGGTGGAGGGCTAGATTTCTTTTTGATCCCCTTGATGTTTGTCCCATAAATTCCTGTAATTGACCTCTCCCTTCTATGCTGGGTTTTGACTGGTCAAAAACTCCTAGTACAAATGTAGGTGTTTGATATTAGCCCAACCCTCAGCCCCACAGCACTTAATAATTGCGGTATCTGCACGGTGCATACTATGTGCCAGGCACTATACCTAAGCACTGGTGGGAGGGGGTGGGAATGCAAGCAAATCGGGTGGGACATAGTCCCTGCTCCCCTTCCAGGCTCACAATCTCAATCCCCATTTCGCAGTTGAGGTAACTGAGGCGCAGAGAAGTGAAGTGACTTGCTAGAGGTCCCACAGCAGACGATTGATGGAGCCAGAATTAGAACCCAAATCCTTCTGATTTCCAGGCCAGTGCTCTCTCCACTAGACCATGCTGCTTCTCCAATATATGTACTTATGTACATATCTTTAAATTGTATATTATAAATTATTTATATTCACACCTGTCTCCCCTCTAGACCGTAGGCTTATTGTGGGCAGGGAACGTGACTGCAACTCTGTTATACTGTATTCTTCCACACACTTCAGTACTCTGCACTGAGTAAACATTCAGTAAGAATGAGAAGCAGCATAGCTTAATGGAAAGAGCATGGGCTTGGGACGCAGAGGATATGCGTTCTAATCCCGGCTCTGCCACTTGTCTGCTGTGTGACCTTGGGCAAGCCACTTAACTTCTCTGTGCCTCAGTTATCTCATCTGTAAAATGGGGATAAAGACTGTGAGCTCCACGTGGGACAACCTGATTACCTTGTATCTACCCCAGTACTTAGAACAGTATGTGGCACATAGTAAGTGCTTAACAAATACCAGCATTATTAATTATTATTAATAAATACCATTGATGGATTACAATGACCTGCTAACATTCTTGCTAAGAACAGGAGAATTTACTCTTTTCATCTTTAGGTTTAATTCCTTAGGAACAATAACTATGACTGAGAATCATTGAATTACAGTTCAGAATACTGAATAAAACAAGATTCGTGAGCTTACCACAATAGGACATTCGTTATCATGAGTGATATCCATAAACAGAGCATGTGCAATAGCTGGCATCAAAGGTCTCAAACACGGCTGAACGAAAGATCCCACTGGCTCTCCTCCAAAGCGGTACACTAATCTGCCTTCTTCATGGCTATTATATGCACTCATAGCTTCTGCAGAGTAAAACAACATACTTCAGCAACTTTAGATGACAAGTGGTCAATAGAGGCTTGAAAATTCCTACTGAAATTAAATGATAGACAAGAAGACAGTGAGAGCTGAATAATAAAAAAAGATTTTCAGAGTACCTAAGATGTTTTGATATTCGATGCTCTTAGCATCAAGCAAAGGTATACATTTCCATAAAATTTCATAAAAATCAGTTAACCATATAGAAAGTGTGAAAAAGATGGGCTATCTGATAGGTGGAGGAGCATTTACTGCATATTAATTAGTTACAGGACTCCACGGTCTACCCAAGATTCCAAGATTGGAAATTTAAAACAAAAAACAGAATAAAACACTGGACATTTTATGGGATGGTACGGCTCTCCTCTGAAGGCCCAAGACTAGAGGACTGTGCCGCTGATCGCAACCACTGGTCTCTCAATTTTAAATGTGAAGCTTTATCTCAATTTATATGAGGTAAAAATACTCTGATTATCAAAACAAACTGAGAGTCCCACCTGAGGTATGCCCAGTTGTTTCTCATGGATAAGACAGTAAGAATTTTCAAAAAATAAAATAAAAAAAGGAATCACAATACAAACCGCTAAGCATTGTGCATGACTAACAAGTGCCTTTCTTCAACTTGAAACATACACAGTACATGCTTTTTTAGAAAAGAATATACACTACAGCAAGCCTACCTCTTATTAAGGAGCTAATGCCCAGTCTAGTCACAAAGATATTGTCCAGCTCCTCACTTCCTGTGAACAGCTCAGCCACTACATACAAATTGGGCTGCAATTTCCTAGCAGCATCCAGCATATACTGCAAAAAGCACAGTCAGAAAAGCAACAGAAGGGGGAAGAGTGGAACAAGAGGGAAAAAAGAGAACGTGAAACTAGGCACGGATTGGACAACAGGAAATGCCATGCAGGCAAACATGACGGAAAGTCAAAGAGAATCTCAGATGAATTCCAAGGTGCATATGCATGAAAACAGTGACCAACACACACAGCCAATTTGAGAATTACACAATATAAAAGCAAAGAGAACAGGATTACAATGTGCAGTAGACATGAGAATACACAGAAAGAAGAAAAGGAAAAATAATGTTAGTGTCGCATTAAAAAATGTGAATCATAACATTGCAATCCGGCATGATTTCCGGTTGTTTTTTATACCTCTAATCAGACTGGTAATTCCCAGGCGGTTGACAAAAACATTGTCGATGTACTCACTGCCGGTGAAGAGTTCAGCTATCACATAAAGATTAGGTCTGACTGACCTGGCAGCAGCCAGCATCTCCTACAGATTGTAATAAACTTTTAAACTTGCTTAACAATCAAGTATTCTTACAACCTATGCTTATGCAATAGTATACTGGATACACAGGCTAGCTGGTAATTTATGATGAAAATCTGATAACTGAAACTCAGAACTGGTAAGAAAAAATGTAGCTATAAGGAGATCAATCTACACCCAAAGCACTATGAAAAAGCAGGAGACTCCCTAGTATGATTTTTACAACTGCACCCTTGGCAGAATTTTGTAGAGCAAGATTTGCGGTTGAAATTTCTATCATTTTCTTCTTAAAACCCTAGATAGGCACATGCCTAAATGTAGACCAATCAAAAAATATCTGCCATAGTTTTCAAAACTCTATGTAGAATATGGGATAGAAAACTAACAAATTAATGAGAAAGGGAAAATAAAGCCTACCAACTCTCTAGAATCCTACTGAGGCACATCAGGGTTAATGAAATCTTTGCCAGCCCACAACCTGCATATTTATCAGGGTTAAGGCCAGAATGTTGACAGAGCCCCGAACCAACCAAGTCAGGTTTAGAAGGTCCACTGTGTGATCTAGAGCAAGTGACTTAACTTCTCTGGACTTTGATTCCTTATTTGTAAAATTACTATTAATAGTAATAACGATAATTAAAAATTCCACCCCATTTAAGAAATTTGGGCTACAGCCAGAGAGAGGGAAGGGGAATGGAAGGAAACTGGGAGAGGGAAGAAAAAGAAGGTGAAATGGGAACGAAGTGAAAAGAGAGAGAATTTGGCAAGTTGGATAGAGAGAGAGAAATAGAGAGCGAGAGAAAAAGCATGAAAGAGAGACGGGGGTGGGAGGATGGGTATTTAACCACTGCCTTCTCCCCAAAATGTCCCTGTCTGAATTCAAAATCTAACTGAAGGCACATCTCCTCCAAAAGCCCTTCCCTGATTAAGCCCTTCTTTTAACTTCTCCCTCTTCCTTCTGTGTCACCCTGATTTGCTCCCTTCATTCATCCCCCCTCCCAGCCCCACAGAACTTATGTACAGATCTGCAATTTATATTAATGTCTGCCTCTCCTCTGGACTGTAAGCTCATTGTGGGCAGGAAATGTGTCAGTTTATTGTTGTATTGTACACTCCCATGTACTTCGTACAGTGTTCTGCACACAGTAAGTGCTCAATAAATACAACTGAATGAATCGGGCTGTTGTTGCCACTTCCACCTGGGTGGAAGAAGCAGAGGGTGAGTGGCCCCTGCTCAACTGGGCCAACTAGGATGGATGAGTTCTCCTCGACTGCCCTACACTCTGTCACCATCCAAACGGAGATGAAGTCATCCCTGCTCCCATGGCTACAACTAAAGGAGGTTTCTGGTTTGCTTGGCAATGTACGGAAATGCTCGCGGATGCATGGCCTCAAATAGGAACAGAATTGTCAAGGCATCAGTAGAAGCAATGATAACAGCAGTGGCCGTTGAATAAAAAGGAATCTCTTCTCCACTGTCTGTTGTTGTTACTAAGTTGTCCTTCCCTGACACCTCAGCCCAAAATGGGACTGCAACGTGTCCTACTTTATACTTTGCAACAGTCACATTACGCTCAGGCAGACTCACATTGGAATGAGTCCCAGGTTCATTGTCTGGGTGCCACGACTGGGAACGAAACTGTTCCCTTAGGGCTGTGCAGGGTTTTTCTATAACTACATCCTACTTATTTACATAGCTGTGGTTTGGAGCAGATTCTCCATTATTATTTTTTCAAAATCCAAAGCATAATATATAGGCAAACTAATGGGGCCGCTATTTAGAGTCACTTCAGTTGGTAAAGAAAAATGAAATGAGAATGTAACCAGTTTTGGAACCCTAAAATAAGCGATAATGGTCTTTATCATCAGTAACTTAGTCACTGCATTGGAAGGAAAATTGCAGGGTAGCAATAAAAGGGGAGAGTCAATACCTACAAAATGAATTTGTCTTAAAGAGTTTTAAATTAAATTATAAATTTGTTAGAATCACCATTCAGGGAAATACAGAAGTTAACCCAATAAAATACTTCTGCCCAGATAGTTTTAAAAATAAATTTGGAATCACGATAAACCATATTCTTATGGATGTCTACATAAGATGATTTCACCTAATGCTTTAGTTGTATTTACGGAAAATACCTTGTTATTTTAAAAGCATGTAATATGAGTCACTGAGTCAATAGTAAAGGTTAAATTTTCAAAGCCTCAGGATTTTATATTTTAAAATATTTTACTAGTATCTGAGAATACTTCGAATAGATAAAATAACAGTGGTAAATGTGTGCCTCCCTCTTTTTCTACTTTTCAGTTTGGGTATGTGTTTCTTCTCATCTATTGGAATCTGGTGAATAGATTTTTGTGGGGTGCTGGTGGTTCTTTCTGAAATTCCTGGCTCTTTAAGACAGGGTAATTCTGATTCTGCCTTCGCCCTTCCTTGCTGCCTAGCTTAGCAGAAACAATTCACACTCAACTGTATTTGTTAACTTCCTTAACACCAAAACTTCCTGGGTTTTTCTGGAAGGCTAGGGACAGGCAAAAATATTGTTTTGTTCAGGGAGTTGCACATTCCTCAAAAAGTGTGGGAGTATAGGAAAGTCAACTATGTTAGGTTAAATTTGTGCAAAACAAGTTCTTTTTTGCAATGCTCTTATGTGCTGTTGAAAAAGGACCATTACTCTTGATGGCTGTATTAAAAACAGGTATAAAGTGCTTCACTAGCTTCAGTGGTAGTAATAGTGGGTATAAAACTCATTTTTACTGTATACATTGTAAACTAACTTTCCAAGTGATTAATTGCTTCTTGAAAAATTGTAAAAACACCTATATAATGCTAATAATAATAATAATGTTGGTATTTGTTAAGCGCTTACTAGGTGCCAGGCACTGTTCTAAGCACTGGGTAGATACAAGGTAATTAGGTGGTCCCACATGGGGCTCAGGGTCTTAATCCCCATTTTCCAGATAAGGTAACTGAGACAGAGAAGTTAAGTGACTCGCCCAAAGTTACACAGCTGGTAAGTGGCGGAGCCAGGATTAGAACCCATGACCTTTGACTCCCAAGCCCTTGCTTTTTCCACTGAGCCATGCTGCTTCATTCTGCTATGCAGAATGAGATGCAGTTTAATTAAGAAAATACTGAAAACAAGCTATATATGCTTTTTTCAGATTCTCCTAAATGATTAGCAAACAATTATAATAGATAATACATGAAAATAGCAATACTATCTATCCCATAGTATGATGTTTTTCACTACTAGGCAAGATTTTAGAAACTGATTACATGAAAATTTCACATCAAAGAAGATTCATGTAAGATTCCTTCAGGTTGAAGCAAATTCCTAAATCCTTTCCCAAATATTTTGAAAAGTTAATAGTTAAGTTCTGTTAAAACCCAGTTATTATGTTCCTGAAGAATTCTCTGCTATGGGAAAATTGTGTAAAAATAACCACTGATTTAATGGAAATAAATGTTTTGTTGAATGTGGTTTGAAGTCATCACCATGACTGACATTTTAATATAAATTCCTACATTATCATTCCCATCATTAGCAGAATGCTTTACACCTTCGACACATTGTTATTTTACTGTTTTAAACATTGTAACACAAAGAAACAGAGTAGTGTGCTTGGAGTTGTAAGGTCAAGGAAGTGAGCCCCCTTCAAGACTGTGAGCCCATGGTTGGGTAGGGACTGTTTCTATCTGTTTTCGAATTGTACTATCCAAGCTCTGAGTAACAGTGCTCTGCACACAGTAAATGCTCAATAAATACGTTTGAATGAACGAATGAATGGGAAGTTTAGCAGGACCATGCCTCGATCAACACCACACTAGCGTGTAGAACTTCTTCCTAATCAAATCTATCTGCACTAATTTGTGAATGGTGAAATACCCCGAGCAGACCTGTGCTGTGTTAAGGATATACTCTAATACTTCCACTGGGTGCAGTGAACTCATGGGCTATAGTAAAATGGTCCTACTAGCATGCAACCAATTCAAGGTGTCCAATTACATAACGTGTTGAAAGAAAACAGGTTGAAACTCTCATCTTTTTTGAGGAAATTTGCAAATCATTCACAATGCATTTGGAAACTGAGCTGCTTTCTCATTCTGTACCTCAGCTACGTGAAGAGGTGTCGAGTGGCAGTTGTCAAGACGCACTCCTTGAAAATACTTGGCAGTTATTTCAGTATATTTTTTCATGTGGGCCCAGAGGTAAGGGCAGTCTTCTGGTTTATTTCCATAACGTAATTTAACACTGTCTCCCCAGCAAACAAGCTCTCTCCTGAGGTAAACATCTGACCCTAAAGAGAAAAAAAGGCACTTACTTTTAAAGGTGTGATAGAGTAATAATACTGGAAGATGATATTGTGTTATAGACATTAAAGAGCAAATACTTCAATTGAGCCACATTATTATTACCAATAAATAAGCAAGTTATCAGCTACATAGTAGTTTATAGAGCATATTTGTCCTGAACAATGGTATTTATTGAGCACTTACTGTATGCTGAGTACTGTACTAGGCACCTGGGAAAGTACAATACAACAGAGTTGGTAGATGTGATCCCTGCCCACGAATAGCTTGCAGCACACCCTGTATCACCTTGGAGGATACGGTTAGAATCTGAAATGCCTTTTTCAAGTCAGAAAAATGGTCAGGTAGAAAGGCGTTCAATATGGATAAGTGCAAAAGTGTATTACTAGTGCTTCTTCTCCTCTTTTAAGCACATTGTGGGAAATGATAATGAGGGCATTTGTTAAGTGCTTACTATGTGCAAAGCACTGTTCCAAGTGCTGGGGGGGGGGGGAATACAAGGTGATCAGGTTGTTCCACGTACGGCTCACAGTCTGAATCCCCATTTTACAGATGAGGTAACTGAGGCACAGAGAAGTTAAATGACTTGCCCAAAGTCGCACAGCTGACAAGTGGCGGAGCCGGAATTAGAACCCATGATCCCTGACTCCCAAGCCTGTGCTCTTTCCACTGAGCCATTCTGCTTCTCAAACAGCAACGGGTCTACCAACTCGGTCATACTGTACTTTCCCAAGCGTTTGTACAGTGCTCTGCACACAGTAAATACCACTGATTAATTACAGCCCAGCTCACACACTTTGCAACTGGAGCACCAGCTCTATCACTCTACCTCCATCCTGCTTATCTTGGTGCCAACCCCTTTCCTGCATCCTTCCTTTGGCCTCTCCTCCCCTTGTCTTTGCCATCAACCATATTTACTGAGCATTTACTGTGTGCAGAACACTGTACTAAGTGCTTGGGAGAGTGCAATATAATGGAGTTGGGAGATACTTTCGCTGCCCACGTTGACCTCAAAGTCTAGAGGAGGAGACCAACAATAATACAAATAAATGAAATTATGGATATGCACATAGGTGCTATGGCTTGAGGGAAGGGTGACTAAAGGCTGCAAATCCTAGTGCAATCTACAGTCCTCTCTATCTCACAAGGCCATAACCTTGGCATTATCCTCAACACATTTCTATTCAACCCATATACTCCAACTGTGTCAAAATCCTTTTGGCGCTCTACCTTCACAACATCCCTACAATCCACCCTTTTCTCTCCATCCAAACTGCCTACTACAGGGATCCAAGCACTTATTTTATGCACCTTGATCCCATCCGCTTCCTCACTGGCATCCCTACCTCCTATCTCTCCTTACTTCACTCTGCTGCCTAGATCATTTTTCTAAAAATAAACCAATCAGTTCTCATCTCCCCAGGGATCAAGAACTTCCAATAGATGCCCAACCACTTCAACATCAAACCTCTTACTATCAGCTGTAAAGGACTCAATCAGTTCACCCCTCCTTAGCTACCCTTGATGATTTCCAGCTACAACCCAGCCAGCATGCATCACTCCTCCAATGCCAATCTTCTCAATGCACCTCGATCCCTTCTTTCTCGCTGCTGATCCCTTGCCCACGTCCTCCCTCTGGCCTGGAACTCCAGAGCAAAGATTCTTTAATAAGCAGGCTGAACTTAACATGAAGAAGTAATGCTATCTAGGTACATAAGAATCATTAACAAAGATCACTTGGCAGTGGTTCTCTCAGAGAGGAATGTACAGAGCCATGTGGACATTTTGCCTGCTAGAGTTTTGATTGTCTTTTGTGATCTTAAAGTATTAATTCTAGATGTGAAAATGGTTTTATTTCAGTTCAATAAGATGGAACTTACGGTGCAATTTTGGCTGTCTTTGCCTCTAACTGTGGGAACCCTTCAAGGTTCAGTTCTATCCTCCATCTACACCCTTGTTTTCTGGAGAACTCATTCACTCTCATTCAATTACCATCTCTACACTGATGATTCTCCAATAAACCTCTCCAGTCCTGATCTCCCTCTCTCTGCAGTCTGTTTCCTCCTGCTTTCTGGACATCTCCACTTGGATGTTTCAGTGACATCAGAAACTTAACATGTCCATAACAAAAATCTGCATTTTCCCACTCAAACCTCCTGTTGGGGGCAGAAAATGGTCTCCAACAACTTTTTTGTGCTGTACTCTTCCAAGACATTAGTACAGTGCTCTGCTCACAAAAGCCGCTCAATTAAATATCACTGATTGATTGATATATGGTGTTGAAGAGTAGCTATTTTAGACTGGATAGTTCAGGAAAGAAAAAGAAGACAGAGATCCAAGAGCAAAGAAAAACATTTTCCAAAAAAGAAACAATAAAGTTATTAAGTTAGAATTAAACTACTCCCAGAACAATCTCAGGGTGGCAAAACATCCAAATCATAGAATTTATCCAAAATGAAACTTCTGGCATAATGAAAAATTATAAAGGAAAAGGTTTAGGGTTTTTTTTGGGGGGGAGGGCAGTAGTCAATATGCTTCAAGTGGCATTGTCAACATCTCCAAAAATTGATCTCACCATCCACTGATGGAAATAGTTTGAACTGCCTAGACACCAAAAAAGGAAAAAAATGCCCCCCAATTTGTACTATTGGCCTGCTATAAATTATAACTAGTTCTAGTTTTGCAGTTATTTTCAATATTGACTTACCTGGCTCAGCAAAATTTCTCAATGGATCATCTCCCATGACCCAACCATTATGGGCCATGAAAAAACAAGCTTTTTCAGGTTGATGCATCAAAGATTCTTCTTCTACAGAAGTCATTTCTCCATACGGAAAAGTAAAGTACCTGGGAATATTCAAATCAGTATTCAGTAGATAAAGTATGCAGTCTAAAGAAGAACTACACTACATGATTCATGCAAAATTAAAACTTGTGAGGCATCAAAATTGATAAATTTTGGTAAAGAGAAGCAACGTGGCTTAGTGGAAAGAACACAGGCTTGGGAGTCAGGAGTCAAGGATTCTAATTCCAGCTCCACCACCTATCGGCTGTGAGGCTTTGGGCAAGTCACTTAACTTCTCTGTGCCTCAGTTACCTCACCTGTAAAATGGGGATTAAGACTACGAGCCCCAAGTGGGACAGCCTGATTACCTTCTATCTACCCCAGCGTTTAGAACAGTGCTTGGCACATAGCATGCGCTTAACAAATATCATATTATATAATATTATAAATTAATTTTGTTAGGATTACTCAATTAAAAAAATAGAATTCAAATCACCAGCCTACTCATCAACCTGGCCTATGTCCTCCCCCTGGCCTGGAACTAGAGCTCACATCCTACAGAAGGCCTTCCCAAACTGAGCCTTTTTCCTCTGCTCCTCCTCCTTTCCCCATAGCCCCTACTCACTCCCTCTGCTCTACCCCTTCCCCGCCCCACAGCACTTGTGTATATCTGTACATACTATTTTATTTTATTAATGATGTGTACATATCTATATTTCTATTTATCTATTTTGATGCTATTGATGCCTGTCTACTTGCTCTGTTCTGTCTCTCCCCTTCTAGACTGTGAGCCCATTGTTGGGTAGGGATTGTCCATATCTGTTGCCGAATTGTACTTTCCAAGTGCTTAGTACAGTGCTCCGCACGCAGTAAGCGCTCAATAAATACGACTGAATGAACTTCCTTCCCCTTCATGACAGACCACCACTACCCACCTTCAAAAGCATCCAAAAATCCCATCTCCAAGGGGCCTTCCTCTACTAAACCTTCATTTCCCTTACTCCCTCTTCCTTCTGTGTTGCTCATGCATTTGCACCTGTATACTTTAAGCACTTGACCCCACCCTTGGCCCCTCAGCATTTACATAAATAACCTTATCATCAGCTACTTCCTCTATTTGTAATTTATTTTAATGTCTGCCTCCCTCTTTACACTTTTAAGCTCCTTGGGAGCAGGGATTGTGTCTACCAACCCTATTGTATTTGGATACCCACAAGTGCTTAGTACAGTGCTCTTCATAGAGAAAGCACTCAAATACCATTGACTGATTTGTTGATTAAATAATCACCAATAAAAGTAACCATTTATCCCAGAGGAGAATTAAAGAATGCTGATTTGATACTCCTTATTTACCTCTGCTCTGGCAGTATTCTGGTTTTAATTTTTGAAGGGCTAGATTTTTGGTATTCCAAGTGGTTTAGGAATTAGATAATACAATGAAGTGTTTTCATTAAAATATGACATTTTTGAGAAAGGAGGGAAAAGGGAGCCAAAGAAGGGAAAAACATAACCAGAACAGAGCACCCAATAACAATCAGTAGTACTCTTTAATGTTGTTAAATATGTCCCCAAGAAAGTTTATGATATAAATCAGTACTTGAGAACCACTGGGAAATTAGAGGTGTGTTTCCCTCAAACTTTCTAAGGTTACCATACCTTTTCTTAAATACTAAACTGGATAAATATGTATGTAAAGTCTCTGGATTAGGATTAGGATTCCAAACCTCTGCACCTATCTCTTCCTGAGGCCTGAACAGATAGATTTCTGTTCACCTACACGAAGCAGACCGTTGTTCTACTTAGCTGCTCCTAAGGGCTGCAAACACAATAGTTACAGAAGTTTGGCCTCTCCCTTGTTTGCTTCTTCCTGGTGCAGTTCAGATTTTAATTCTTTTTCCTTATGTTATTAAAGATTAAATCACGCAGATGCCAAATGCACTAAGAGCCTCCTAGCTAAAGATGTCTCAATAAATGTGTCTGGTTTTTCCTCCCTCCCCGCCTGACAAACACCTTCCCCCAAGCCGGAAAGGGTTCCCCTTTCAAACCAATAACAGGGCTTGGGGAAAATCATCTTTATTTTACTGAGCAAAAACTGCAGGATAAGATACAGTGAAATCCCTTTATGGCTCTGAGTGGCAAAATGTAAGTCAGGGGAGATACAGTCTCCAAGTGGTGAACACAAACCAAATTTGATTCTTCCTGGTTTTAGTGCCTATCATACTCTCATAAACCATTCATTTCTGAATACTCTTTGCTATTTGACAATCTTTGGTGTTAAAGGACAAACTGTTGAAAAAAGCAGAATGGAGTAGTGGATAGAGCAAGGGACTCAGAGTCAGAAGATCATGGGTTCTAATCCCGGCTCCGCCACTTGTCTGCTGTGTGATCTTGGGCAAGTCACTTCACCTCTCTGTGCCTCAGTTACCTTATCTGTAAAATGGGGATTGAGATGTGAGCCCCACGTGAGATAGGGACTGTGTCCAACCTGATTAGCTTGTATCCACCCCAGCGCTTAGAACAGTGTCTGGCACTTACGCACTTAACAAATACCATTATTATAATAATAATTATTACTATTAAGAGTGAAGCAAACAATAGGACTACTAAATTGCAATTCATTTCCACAAATTTAATTCAGACTCAGGATACTTTTTTTTTTTTTTACCATGAAATATTATGTATTCTCTGCTGGTTCTGCCAGTAGCTGGTCTATGTGGGCGAGGACCACACACGCAGTGTGGCCTATTGGAGAAGAGCACAGACTTGTGAGTTAGGAGACCTGGTTCTAATCCCAGCTGAACCACTTCTCCACTGCATGCTTTTGGACATGCCATTTACTTTGCTGTGCTCCAGTTTCCTTATCTATAAAAATGGGGATAAAGATGCCTGTTCCTTCCTCTTTACTCTGTGAACCCCATGTGAATCTGGGACCATGTCCGACCTGCTTATATCTACTTCAATTCTCATTATAGTGCTTGACATATAATATGGGTTTAAATACCACAATTACCACACAGTAAGCCTTCAATAAACACCACTGATTTATTTACCGACAAGTTAATAATATGGTCCTGAAGGTTTTACAGTATACTGATATTGTGCTAGGCCAGCTCTGTATAACTTTTAACTTGCCAAAAAGTTTATAAGCCCAACAAAACTTGTACTAACCCATTCTCATTTCACAGTAGTCCTCACCTGTCATCCTATTTCTACCCTTTCTACCACAATTATCATGCCTTTTACCACTACCAACATACACTAACTTTTCCTATTCACTCCCAGAGCAGATACTTTTTCTTCCTCCCAGTTTCTTTCTCATCTATTTTCACATGAACTCTCACATTCACATTTTGTTGCAACTACTCCTCTCTCCCACCCACCTCTCTGAACCAACCTACAGCTAAATTTCTGTTTTGTTTTCAAAGATGCTGCTTCTGATACAGTATATCCAAGAGTATTAATGTAGCTGAAAAGACTCATGCAGTATTCCATAATGCATGCAAGCAAAGACAATCCTTGTCCTTGTACTGATGTGTTTGTCCTTAGAGGTGTCTGTCTCTTGACATCAATCTTAATGAAGCTTTCATTCAAAGGAAAGCATTTTCTTTTTCAGTTGGTTGCCCCCAGTCTGATCTGTTAGTGACAGTCCTTTTCCAACAGATCACTCCTTTGACACCCTTTTTGAAACTGTACAATCATTTTATCTTTACATTGTTTATTCTGCTTTCATGGCTAAAATGTACTCTTTTTCAATTCACCATATAACAACTCCTTGGGTATCCTCCTAACTCCCAATCTCCTCACATGCCCCACCCAGGAAAATGATATTCTGATGCCGATGAGCTGTTTCCCAAGACTTCTCCGATGTACGAAATGCTGCCCTCCTATTTTTTTAAAGGTATTTAATTATTTCCTATGTGTCAATCACTATTCTAATCACAGGGAAAGACACAAATCAACCAAGTAGGACACAGTCCCTATCCCACACAAAGTTCAGAGCCTAAGTCAGAGGGAAAACAGATATTGAATTCCTATTTTAGAGTTGAGGAAACTGAAGTGCAGAGAAGTTAAGTGACTTGCCCAAGGTCACAGAGTAGGCAAGTCACAGATTGGATTAGAACTCAGGTCCTCTGACTTCTAAGACTGTGCTCTTTCCAATAGGCTATCCTGACTTCTATTTAATTTGAGTATGGTTCATGAGTAATACTTGTGAAAGAGCTCAAGAAGCTGAATAAGTTTTAAGTGATAGGCCTAAGGTCTTAGAGCCATGGCTGCTTTATAGACCTATAATGTGGTATGAAGCTTGAAGATCCTTATCCGGGCCTCACATCCCACCCTATTCCCTTGCTTTCACACTGACAACCACGTTCATGAACTTCTAAGGGCTGAGTTGTGATATTACTGCATCAACAAACAAGAGCTATAGAAAAATCAATAATGCGGGAAACCCTATTACCTGAAATGTGTAGTGACAATTTTTTTCACTTGTCAGAGGTTAATGGTTTCCACTCAAATGACAAATTAAAGTTCTAATCGTACTGGATATTGGGCAGAAACCAAGTAGATATGGCTCTGTTCTGGTTCATTAACATTTGATTAGTAATTCTAACCAACAGACCCCAATATAGTTTTCCATTAACATCCCCAAACGACTTGAGATTGAACATATTCTGAAAAATACAAGCAACTATCATTTAGAACGTATTTCTTACACAAAATTTACTTCTGGTTTCATTTTTAAGCTACATTGTAACGTATGAAAGTTTTTTGAGAAATGAAAGCTGAAAGTTTTGAGAGGAAAGCAAAAATGGAATACCTGGTTACTAAGGGATGTTTTCTAGTAACAGGACCTAGTTTGGGACCCTCGCCAGCAAGTCGTTCATAAGACACATTTCCCAAAAGACAATTAACAGCCTGGAAATATTAAATTGCATGTTATTTCAAAGGAAAAAAAAAGAGTAACAAAATTCAAAGGAAAAAAATGAAAGAAATAAGTAAAACCTGTTCCTGATGATAGTTCACTATGCGAAGCTTCTCTGAATTTAGTTCCTCAATTCTTTTTCGAAACCAGTTACAGCATTCATCTATTGCATTTGGCCCATTGCTAGAAAATAAATAACAATAAAGTCATTATCCAGCAATTTGTGGATGAAAATTCCCATTGGTTTAAAAATTACACGAAAAAGAACAAAACTGTAAAGGGCTCTGTAAACTACAAAAATGTGTTTCCTGTTATCAAAAATGTTACTTTAGCATGACATCTTTACTAGATAGAAACCTTACGCAACAACCTCCAGTGTTTCAGATGAAAAATGCATAGCCACAAACCTATGTGGTATGAAAGTTGATAATGCAATGCTCATATCCACGGTACAGCCAAGACGTTTGAACTCAGGATCCTGAATGATTTTAAGGAGTTGCTTAGGATCAGATTTAGACACTGTTTTCCTGTTTTCTGAAAAGGAAAAAATAAACAAAAAAACAAACTGAGAGCAAATAATCTAAAGACGAACAACAACAAAACCCCACAAATTTAGCAATAAATGCCACAGAAGCCAAGGCTAAGGGTATACTGTTACAGATCCTCCACTTCCTACCAAGCAAAAAACAGTGAAATAATTCTCCTATGATGGAAAGTTTTTCATATATCCACACGGGCAAATGGGTAGATTACATATAACAACGTTTTAATGTACATCCTGTACCTTGGGTAAGAAGCACTCTAAACTGCTGTACCGCTTTATTAACATCCACTTGATAAAATTCCCAGAGTTGAATCTTAGGATAAATATCTTCCCAGACTATCTTACGGATACTCTGTAAAGTACAATACAGTTAAAAGATTAAAAAGGCTGTTTTCAATATTTAAATCTTTCAGAAAAATATTTTGGGAGGACACTGATAAATGACTTAAAAACAATTTCAGTTACAAATGTTGTTCTGTTTAAATTGGTCATTTTTCCAACATACTAACATTCAATTGTTGGTCATTTTCAATCAAAACAGGCAGTCCTTTCTCTTTGTATTTTCCTTCTGCAACATCACAGGTTAAATGCCAAAGTGCCCTGTCCAAAATCCAGGCTGGTTTCAGATGGGGAGAATTCACTAAATTATATGTGCATTCAGGATGCTCTTGGATCCATTTACTGTTAGCAGCTTAAAAAAAAGGAAGGTGGGGGAGAGGAAAGGAAAACATTTCAATGTCTTTTAAGATTAAATACCAAACCATCTTCCTCCACACTCCTTGCATAAGAACTATTTTGTTTCCCAAATATAATTCAAGGGAGTGAAAACCCGCTTTCCTTGGAAGTCTCTCTAGACCGAAGGCTCGTTTTAGGCAGGGAACACGCACACCAACTCAACTGTGCTGTACTCTCCCAAGCACTTATATAATGCTCTGCACATAGTAAGTGCTCAATAAATATCATTCATGATGATAATGAAGAGAAAGTTGTAACCTATTAACCCATCCATTTTTTTGTGTTGGGTTTAAATGTTTCATCCCCTCTGGTATGTAAGCTTGTTGTGGGGTGGGAACGTTTTTACCTACTCTGTTGGTACAGAGCTCTGCACACAGTAGGCAATTGGGAAGCAGTGTTCCCTAGTGAGTAAAGCATGGACCTGGGAGCCAAAGGACCTGGGAACCAGAAGCCCTGAATTCTAATCCTGCCTCAGCCGTTTACCTTCTGTGTGACCTTGGGCAATTCACTTAACCTCTCTGTGCTTCAGTTTCCTCAACTGTAAAATGGGGATTCAATACTTGTCTCCTTACTACCTAGACTGTGAGCCCCATGTGGGACAGGGATTGTATCTAACCTGATAACTTGTATCTACCCCAGTGCTTAGAACAGTGCTTGACACATAGAAAGCACTTAACTATCTCAAAAAATATACTTTACTGAGTGATCACTCCTGATGTCTCCAATCCAAGGGACAGGGTCTGTGTATAAATCCCACCTGGGTATTCTCCCCCAGTGCTTAGTATAGTGGTCTGCCCAAAGTACTTAATAAATACTACTATTACTACTATATTACTACCTTTTATTAAAGGCCTGTTAGTCTCTCAAAGAATTTTTTAAATTGGGATTTTACTTCTCTATTAATATGTAATTTGATAATGGACTGCTGAGGTCACTGAATTCAATGAGTGTATTTAGGTTTGTAGTTCCAAAGAAACACTTTCAAGATACAGGCTTTTCATGACTTGATTTTAGTATGCAATAGTCGGTCACTTGCATACATCTATTCTCTTTAAGCAGTCATCATCTTACAGTAGTTTCTGAATGGAAAGAGATTCCCAGAGGATTGAAGTGTAGTCTCGTTCCCAACATCGAAGCTCCTTGTTGCTTTTCACATGTACGGTTGTGTAAAACAGCCAATAACTATGGACCTACTACCCAATAGTGATGTCAATGGGAAAACATAATCTTATACTCCTCCTTTTCCCCTATTGGTAATCCATTCTAATATCTATCTCCCCAACTAAACTGTATGCTCTCTGTGAGAAGGAATAGTGTCTACCAACCCTATTAATAATTGCAGTATCTGTGCTTATCATATGCCCAACACTATACTAAGCACTGGGGTGGATACAAGCAAATCAGGTTGGGGACAGTCCCTGTCCCACATGGGGCTCACAGTCTTAATCCCCATTTTTCAGATGAGATAACTGGGGCACAAAGCAGTTAAGTGACTTGCCCAAGGTCACTAAGCAGACAAATGGCAGAGCTGGGATCAGGACCCAGATCCTTCTGACTCCCAGCCTCATCCTCTATCCACTAGGCCACACTGCTATTGTCCTGTCTCAAGCACTTAAGTAAAGTGCTCTGGACACAAATGAACATATACCATTGACTGACACCCCATAACAGCCTAATCTAGACAGACCAGTTACTTAAAGTCACTTCCAAAATCCCAACTGTTCGCTACTGGGTTAAATATAACAGTTTTGAAACTCTTTTAGCACTTTTCTTATACTTGACAAACTCTGAACAGTATATATTTTTATGCTTATCTCTAGTGGTAGAGTGTAAGCTCCATGAAATCATTCTTTTATGCTGTACTTCCCAAATGCTTAGCAGAGTGTACTGCACCAAGAAGGTGCTCAATAAATAGTACTGTTACTACTGTAACAAAAATGTCAGAGGAGCATAAGATATTATTATACTTCAGCCAGACTTTTACCAGCATTGGAAGGAAATTATATATCCTGACAGTTGCTGTTGCAGCCGATGTTAAGAGTTCTAAATTTTATAGAGTAAGAGATCTTCTGAGAATAAAACAGTTTTTGTTCCTTTCAAAGTTTATCTTACTGAGCTCAGTAAGGATGCCACATAGTACATCCCTAAGAACTAGATGGATGTCAAGCAGGGAACACATCATAAAGTTCTTTCAAGCATCCTGTTGCCACTATTGGGAAACAGAATATTGGGCTGGACAAACACTGGCTAAAAAGTACATTTTTTCTGTTCAGATTACCCCATTTTCAAATTAGTCAATGTCAACAAATATTACAGCAAATAATGGTGTTCATACCAGTATGATTGTACACTACATCTGTAATACAAAGCATATTCCATTCCTTTCTCATTTTTTCCACTAGCTGTCCAACATCATTCCAAGTATACTTTTTATTAGGCCTTGAAAAGTCAGGATTTAGCTGCAGCTGATCAGCTAGGGAATAACAGGATCTGGACAGTCCAAGTGTCTGCAGTGGGGTAAAATGAATCACGTTGTAACCTGCAAAGTTAGAAAAAAAAATTAAGTAAACAGAAAATATACAAGAAACTATGACATAGCCAAGCTTGAAATACAAGGAATATATACTGAAAGGATAAAAACTGAATACACTTAGAACAAAATGTCTCAGAATGAATTTGACAGCATAAATTCATGCTGTCAATACATTGTTTCAATAATTGTTC